>NW_026526980.1:17042275-18523859 GCF_024362965.1 Panthera pardus | reverse complement strand
TTTTTTTTAATTGTTTTAATGTTTATTTATTTTTGAGACAAAGACAGAGCATGAACAGGGGAGGGTCAGAGAGAGAAGGAGGCACAGAATCTGAAACAGGCTCCAGGCTCTGAGCTGTCAGCACAGAGCCCGACATGGGGCTCGAACTCACGGACCGTGAGATCATGACCTGAGCCGAAGTCGGCCACTTAACCGACTGAGCCACCCAGGCACCCCTAGAATGAAATTTTCTACAGGGTTCTGCAGCTTGAGGGACCGACCTTCACCTCAGTGTGTAAAGCAGTGCCTTCCACGGGGGGTCATTATGAGGGTTGTAGGCGTTCCGTTCCTACCGGTCAAGCATTTGCAATGATGCCTGGCATTGTAGTCAGCTCTCAGGAGGGTTGATAGAAGTAAAATGAACCTGGCCTTGATCCTCACTGGCTGGGAGAGCGCGGAGGGCCCCTGCCCTTTCCTTCAGGTGAAGAAATCCCTGGCGGTGAGCATGTCACCCCTTTCCTGTTGCAGGTGGTACTCATGCCTATAGGGCAGAGTCAGCAAATGCTCTCGAGTGAGTAGGCGGTCGGCCCAGGTCAGTGTTTCCCACGGAAGGAATGGAAGGAATGTGAAATGACTTTAGGTGGCACACATGAAATTTTAATAGGTAGGTATTTATTATAGCGTGTGTTAGAAGAAAATCCCAGGTAGCATGTCAGATCCGAGTACTAAAAAAAAGCGAGTTGATTTAAAGAAATGTTACACTGAACAGGTGGTACGTGAATGTCATGAAAATTTCAAAAGCAAGAGGGATTGACCGAAGACTGCGAAATAGGTCTTCCCAAATCTGAGATTTTTGATTCTTTGGGTTTTAAACAAAGTCAGGATACACAAAGAGAGGGGATATTTTCTGGGTTTGGGCAACAGAGGACTGTGGTGGGGACAGACAGACAGCAGCAGTAGGTACACAGCGTCAGTGTAGAGGCGACTACTGTTCACCTTTTGGTGCCTACTCTGGGAAGTCTTCATATGTATACTGTACATGTATGTATATTCACGTGTACGTGAATGTACGCATTCATCTAACAGAATTGGGAACATTCTGTACGTAGAATTTTGTAGCTTGCTTTGTTCACCTGATACCGTAACCCCAGGTTCAGTGTTCTTACCGAAACCTTTTTGTGTTCATTCTTGACTATTTCCTTAGGGTAAAATCCTAGAAGTGGGATTGTTTGGGCATCGCGTAAATATAACTCTTCAGCTTTGAGTACCAGCAGCCGAAGTGCCTCGTGGCATGGCAGTGACAGTTTACAGTTCTGGCGGCTCAGCTGCCCTCTTTCTCATCCTCACCAAAGCCAGGTTCTATTAAACGCTTTTGTTGCTGATTTGATAGCAGATTTACTGCTTGCTGTTTCTGCTTTCATTTTGCATTTTTTGGTTTCTTTATTTTGTATATCCAGTGATCACTTGGCTCTTTGGTGATCTGCCCATTTTTGGCCTTTCTTCGGGGATATTAGGATTTTTTTCCTTACTGATTCGTAAGTTCTTTATGTTTTCAGGATGTTACTATGTGATGTCACAGGTACTTTTCATCGCTTAATATTTGCCTTTTACTTTGCTTATGATATCTAAGCTCACTGTTGCTCATGTGGTGAAGGCAACACTGTATTTGATCCATGCTGTGACACACGTTCTTACGTCTTTGCCATCAGCTGTGATTTATTCTCGATGTGTCCCGCAGTCACTGCCAAGTCGCGTTAGAGTTGTCATCACCTGTTGAGTGGATGTGGTCATTGTTGCTTGCGGCAGGGCCGGATGACTACACCGTCAGCTCTTGGGTGCTTCTGCCCACGTGCCTTTTAAGGGCCATTTGCAGAAGGAGCACAAATCCTGATGCTGTTGGAGAACCATCCATGGATACCTCCTGATGAGATCAAGCAAGGCTCAGTAACAAAACCTGCACCTGGAGGGTCGGTAGCGTGGAAGGAAATCTTGGAGAGGATGATGGTGATCTTTTGGGGATGCAGCCTTGCCAATGCCCTTGGCGGCCCGAAGGTCAATATTGTGTGGAAACTCACAGATACCCCAAAAGGGAAGACTTAACCCTCTTACTACATTCATCCATTTCCTTTCAATCCGCTCAAATAAGCATAAAAGGGCTTTTGCAGGAGCGTCTGGCGGCTCAGTCAACAGAGCATGCAACTCTGGATGTGGTTGTGAGTTCAGGCCCACGTTGCACACAGAACCTACTTGAAAACTAATTAAACAAACAAACGGGCTTTTTCCAACAAGCACATAATTAAAATTGTAAGCAATAAGAAAAACATTAACTAACTGGCAGTGTTTCTTCTTTCTTTTTTCAGTCTTATAATTGATAATGTCTTAGATGAAATATGGCATATAGTTCATGGAGAAAAAGTTTAAAACATAGAGATAAATTAAAACACACACACACACACACACACACACACACACACCAGAAATAGCCAGTACCCTAGTACTTGTCTGTAGATACACACATACGCACATACATGTGTTCACGGGCACATTGGCTACATCGGTTTTTGGCCTAACATTTTTCCCTTCACGGTGTCTTGAACGTCTTGGCATGGCTGATCCTTCTAGTTCATATCTGAGATGACCGGTTAGTGGTTCCTTGTGTGGATCCACCATGTTCAACTGGGCTCCCAGGGGTGACAGAATTCTAAGCTCTGAAACGGGTTGCCCATCTCCCTTTGGAACTCCCCATCAGCAGTGCCCGCTAGTTCTTTGACCCGTACTCTTCTTAGCAGTGCTCTGTAAATCTTCTCGTGTTAGCCACTCTGAAGGGCAGATCAGTGACATCCTTTTCCTCCCAGAACCCACTGGCAGTCTTCTAGATCTGGAGACCAGAAGGAGACGCATGTTGGAGACATTAGAAAGTGGGAGTCGTAAGGACTCGTGACCGGATACGTTTGTGTTCTGTCCCCACCTGTTATGTTTGTGCATCTCGCCGTGGTTTGGGGCCGCTGCACGTGGCTGCAGAGGTCTCTCCCTGGCTCCCACCACCCGCCTCTCTAGTTTCTCCTGTTTCCCCGCTGTTCTCTAGCCTCCCTACCGACTTTCTGTTCCTGGAACATTCCAAGGCGGTTCCTGTCCAGAGCATTTCCGTCTGCTCTTCCTCCTGTCTAGAACGCCTTTTGCACAGCTCTCTCCAGTTCTGTAAGGACCCAACTCAGCCCATTCCCTTTTCAGAGAGGCTTTCCCTCTCACATTCTCTAACGTAGGTCCGTCCGTCCTCCATGCTGTTGTCCTTCATCTGTCACAAGCCCTTCCTTATCTTTGTGTCTGGTTCACTAGTGTGTCCCCAATGGCTGGCACTTAGCAGACACTCACCAAAGATGGCTTGATGGAATCAATAGTATTAACTTGACCGAGGATACGGTTGAGAGGAGGGGAAACGGCTCGTTGTCATCCAGAGGAGGGCGGTAGTAAGTCCAACGCAGAGCTTGTGGAGGGGGGCAACTCGATCAGCTTTTCAGCAGGTAGGGCTGCTGGGCATTGGAGTGAGTGCCTTCTTTGTGGTGCGTAGTCAGGCAGTGGCTTGGTGTTGTTGAAGGATTCTGGCATCGGATGTCAGGGTTGACCAGGTCAGTTCCTCCAACCCTTACGTCCATGTTTGATGTTCGCATCACTCGTCTGTGGTTCTTGGACTGCAGAGACGGCCTTTACCACTAGATGGCACCAGGTGATTCCTTTCAGGCCGGTGCTCCTCAAATCCGCCAACAGGGAGAACACCATCTTCTCTCTTTTTTTACTTATGGAAGTATAGTTGACATACAATGTTACATTAATTTCAGGCATGCAACATAGTGATTTGACAAATCTACATATTACTCAGCCCTCACCACCGTTAGGTGTCGTCACATCTGTCACCGTACTGTTTTAACAGTATTATTGACTGGATTCCCTATATTCCACTTTTCATCTTTGTGCGTTACTTATATGACTGGAAGTTTGTACCTCTTAAGCCCTCTTTGCCTATTTTGTCCATCCCCCCGCCCCCTCTGGCAACCACCACCTTGTTCTCTGTGTTTAAGAGTCTATTTTGTGTGTTCGGAGAACAGACTTTTCATTGCATTTTACCCCAAACACCCACTTCAACCAAAGCTTCACAAAACCGTCTTAACTCTTACAGTGTGGAATGCATACTGATATTGTCTATTTCACTCTATTCGACTGCATTTTCACAGATGGAGACTTGCAAACTACTACACTGATTTTATTATACGGATGGGTCACAATTCATCGTTTGAAAAGCACCGTTTTAGACAGCTGAGCCTGTTCACCCTTGTAAAACTTGGACAGTCGGGGCCCGTAGCAAATCGTGTCCCTTAATGAGTACTTTGTGCATTTCCGTGCTGACTTGCTGCCTCGAGAAGCCAAAAGTATGTGCTTCCTTGTGTGTGTGTGTGTGTGTGTGTGTGTGTGTGTGTGCGCGCGCGCAGATGTGTGAACGTGGACATGAGAGAGACTGGGGGGGATAGGTTTGTACAGGATTAGCACCGACCACAGTCAAGGCAGCGGTAAGCCTTGTCAGTGGACGTAAAGAGAAGATCTCATATCTGCCTCTGGGAGCTCAGACTCTAGCTGGGTAACAGTCACGCACCCCTTCCCCTCTCAGCTTGGTCATCAAGAAACACGGAAATGAGCTCATACACTCAGGATATCACTTAGGATGCTTCAGGGTGTAGCAGGTGACAGAAGCCTGACTCTGTTCGGTTTAAGCGATAAAGACATTTAGAAACTCTCAAAATGTCTGTTGAGAGGTAGAGCGGGGTGCAGGCCCACAGTGGCTCGGCCTTAAGGATCCAGGTTTCTTCCATTACATGTCCTTGTCCGAAGGCTGGTTCCACTCATGGTTGCCAGAAGACCTTAAGTGGTCATTGGGGTTTCAGATCCCTGGCTTAGAACACTAGAACTTTGATTCCCTGTCGTGTGGCCTGGGGAGAGGTTAGGTTACTGTAGCATTTTCCAGGTTGTAGTGCATGCCAGAGAGTATAAACTACAATGGCATTTTCTAGGTTGTAGCTGTTCTGTTTATTTGTTCCTGGTTTTTCCTTTTACTCCTTAAGGGACGTGAAATGACAGAGCTGGGGGAAATGCTTAGGGAGTCATTATCGAGTTTTACAAAACAATTCTAGATCTTTCCTGTGGACCCAGAACTTCTGGTTGAGTAGGGTTGTCTGAATAGTTCTGGCCAGTGAGTTTGCCGAGTGAATAAACGGTTGCACGTCTTCTGGGTGAGGTATGAGGTGAGGTGATATGCTCTCCAGGGTCCTGGGAAAGGAATTAGCAGTCAGAATAAAGAGAGGTGACACATGGCCGCCGTGGGAAGGGTGAGAGGAGTGTAAGTGAGCACTGGGCGGATGGCTGAGTCTGTTTACATTTGTAACGGAGTGATAAATGGGAGTGTGTTGGCCTTGTGAAGTAGATGGTTTTCCTCCTTGACCTGGTTCCTGAGAACCTGAATCTACTGACGTCTACTCACCTGCCTCCTTTTTATCCCTTCCAGGTTTGCAGTAAACATTGGCTACTCGCATGACCCTTACACCCAGCATTTTGTAAGACTGTCTAAGGAGAGGAAGGCCCCCGAAATTAACAGGGGCAAGTGACCCCCTCCCTTCTCACTATTCCCTCATCAGCTGAGAGGCCTGGGGTTTTAGGGATTCATTGGTTTTTTTTTTTTTTTTAAACAATACAAATTTATTATCTTACAGTTCTGAAGTTCAGAAGTCAAATATGGGTCTTACTAGGCTAACATCAAAGTGTCATCAGGGCCGTTTCTTTTGGAGACCATAGGGGAGAGTCTATTTCCTTTTCTTGTCTACCTTCTGGAAACCACCTACATTCCATGGAAGATGGCCCCTTCTCCATTTCAAAGCCGGCAGTAGAACATAGGGATTCATTCTTAACATGAGAGTTGCAGTGTTCCTTCTCTCTGGTAGTATATGAAAAGTGCTTATTTCCCAACATCCTCACCAACACAGTGTATTATGAAACTTTTCATCTGTTTTAATCTGATCCATGAAAAATGGTATCTTACAGTAATTTTATTTTAGATTCCTCTTATTTTTGGGTGAAGTTGAAGATCATTAGGATTATTTTTTTAATATATTTTTTAAATGTTTATTTTGAGAGCAGGCGAGCGAGCAAGAGTTCACTTGCTTGCAAGCAGGGAGGGGCAGAGGGAGAGAGGGAGAGAGAATGAGAGAATGAGAGAGAGAATCCCAAGCAGGCTCCATGCTGTCAGCACAGAGCCCGATGTGGGGCTCAAACCCTTGAACCGTGAGATCATGACCTGAGCTGAGATCAGGAGTCGGACACTTGCTTAGCCAACTGAGCCACCCAGGTGCCCCAAGATCATTTTATATGTTTAAGAGCCATTTATATATCTTTTACTATGAACTGTTTGTTCATGGAAGGAATGACTTTTTTTGGCCTTGTTAAAGTGATAGTAACAGTGTTAGGCTGTACAAGTGATTTCTATCAAGGCAGTGAAAGGATTTGAGACAGGAGGGTGACTTAGTCTCAGCCAGATTGAGAAATTGGCCAAATGACCCTAGTTCTTGTGGGTGCAGGGCATCTTGGCCCTAAAGATGGATCCTATGGGTAGTTTCAATGAGAAATGCGAAGAAATTTTAAAGTGGTGCTTCCTGAGAATAAGGACATGGTACTTACTTTGAGCTGAGGGTGAAACTAGGCATCAGTAAGATTGGACGAGGCCTGGCTAAGAGGCCTTAAGCCTCCCTCCCGCGCTCTTGAGGACACTTTCCTAACAGACGCTGCAGAGGCAGGGCCCCACCATGGTGCCCTGGGTGCTGGGGCCCTGGGCAGCAGGTCAGCCCTCCGGCCTTCCTTCTTCCTCTCCCTGGGTTGGCATCGCTAGACTAGGGCACCACAGTAGAAGAGTGCTTCCCAAACAGCGTGTGGGGAGCATTTTTAAAATTTTTCCAATGTCCAGTCCATTGTGGATGATACTCTGTAACCCACGGTAAAAAGGATTTACTAGAAAAGTAAAATGGAAGAGACATGTAACGTTTACTTATTTTTGAGACAGAGAGAGAGACAGAGCATGAACAGGGGAGGGTCAGAGATAGAGGGAGACACAGAATCTGAAACAGGCTTCAGGCTCTGAGCTGTCAGCACAGAGCCCGACAGGGGGCTAGAACTCACAGACTCTGAGATCATGACCTGAGTCGAAGTCGGACGCTTAACCGACTGAGCCACCCAGGCCCCCCAAAAGAGACATGTAAAAAGACAAGCTCAAATTATTTACTAGTAGAATCCATAGACATGAAATCCCTATGTAAAATTGCAGTAAGTGTCTATAAATGCCACTCAAATTTTGTTCTTAAAATAGTAATACTGTAAGCAGAAGGGCTTTAGAACCCAGATCAATTTTATCTTCCTTTCACCCTCTTATTTCTTGTCTCCTCTGTTCCAGCTTCCCACGCCAGAGCTTAACAAGTCAGTTTATTAGGCACCATTTGCCTGTGCACCGCCCCCCGCCCAACCCCGCCTGTGGTGTTTTACAAACATCCAGGCTCTAACCCGCACAGGATGGAGATGAAGGGAGCACGCTAAGAAACATGGCTGTCTTTGCTTTGACATTTATCTGCCCATTTCC
Organism: Panthera pardus; assembly: GCF_024362965.1. NCBI lineage: Eukaryota > Metazoa > Chordata > Mammalia > Carnivora > Felidae > Panthera > Panthera pardus. The sequence goes on along the minus strand of NW_026526980.1, from coordinate 18,516,214 downwards.
TGACCCCAGAATACTTTCCAGAGGGTCTCCCAATTTTGAGTTTCAGCCGAATTCTGAGTAGCTTTCACTTAGCCACGAAAAGACACATTTCTAAGAGGGACATTTAGATCCCATGTTTTGATGTAAAATATTTTTCTTTCATAGGTAGAATTAGGGGGCGTTGCGTTTTCCTTAAGGTAGTTGATCCAACCATTAGATAGATTGTGCTTATTTTGGTTCAAATGGCTTTAAAAAAAAAAAAAAAAAAGGAAGAGAATTTTAAAGTCATTACTTCTCCCATAAGGTCTCTGGATAACCTAAACCGCTACCCCTGAAGAAGGGCAGAAGGGTTGCGTTTTGTCCTTCTGGTGTGGTGAACTTTGCAAGGCTTATTTCCATCATCACTGAGTCATGGCTTGTCTCTGTCTCTCTCTCAGGATATTTTGCTCGCGTCCATGGCGTCCGTCAGCTTATAAAGGCATTTCTAGGGAAGACAGAATGTCCCTGTGAGATTCTAAATCTTGGGGCTGGGATGGATACCACCTTCTGGAGACTAAAGGTAAATTAAAAAATACCGCCCCCTTGTTTCCCCAATTGTTTAATTTTGTGAAGTTTCCCAGCGGGTTCAAAAATGTCAGGGGCGCCCTGGCGACTCTGTCGGTTGAGCACCCGACCCCTGATTGCGGTTCAGGTCATGATCTCTCGGTTTGTGGGTTCAGGCCCCGCATTGGGCTCTGTGCTGACGGCACAGAGGCTGCTTGGGATCCTGTCACTCTCTCACTCTCCCTCTCTCTCTGCCCTTCCCCCATCTCTCTCGCAAAATAAGTCAATACACATTTTTTTAAATGTTAGAAATATATTCAAAAGGCATGCGGTGACTGCCTGTCTCGCGTCCCTGTCCCCATCTGCTTGCACCTGCTGTGCAACCACTGTCAGCCACGTACGTGATGTCACCAGGGCCCTAGATATGTGCCTTGCTTCTTAGCTCCTGCTGTCACAAACAGGGCTTTTGATCCAAATCCTTGTATACATTCTCTGCGTGTGAGCGAGAGCCCTGCCAGTGGAGTAGCTGAGACCAGGGGCCCATGCATTTGCCGTTTTGACGACAACAAAAGACTTTACTGTCGTCGTGACGGTGTCTTCAGTATAGCTTGGAGATTTGCAAGGCTGGGTGATGGTAACATGACACAAAGCCCTTTTAAGTTTAGTTATTCATTTTGAGAGAGAGAGAGAGACAGAATCCTAAGTGGGGCTTAGATGCGGGGCCTATCCCACGGAGCACGAGACCGTGCCCCAAGCCGAAATCAAGAGTCCGAGCCCAACTGCCTGAGCCATCCAGGTGCCCCTCCATTCTCTGATTTGGTCCCTCACCTCCTTCGTTAGGGTTCAAGAGCAGATATAATTACACTCACTCACAGAAGAGGAAATGGGTCCAGTTAGTGGCAGAATCAGGACCACAGGCCTGTTCTTTGATTCCGGGCTGGAATTGTAGCACCAAACCTTTTCTCTACAACGATCTCACTGATTTGCTTTCATTGCTTTCTCTACGCAATCTCACTGATTGCGTTTTCTTTTTTGTAGGTTTGTACAGATCTCTCTTGGTTCTTCTGTCAGGTCGGTCATGTGGCAGTCATGGGTACGTGCATTTCCCCAGATTCTTGCAGAAGTACACCAAGATAAACTAGAGTGTGTGGGCCTAATGCGACCTGAGTGTGTATTTTGTCCCTCATCAGCTCACCAGATGAGGTCTTTGGTCATCGGTGCCCCCAGCCTCTCTCTCACTGAGGCGAGAAATCAGTGGCCTCAGCACAGCCTTAGTATTAACCGGTTGCCTCTGCATTCTTCATTCAGGAGAAGATAGCTAACGTTTCTGAAGGGCGTGCACATCCGTGACCTCGGGAATGAACATGAGAGCTCTGCAGGTGGGGGGGTGGTACCCAGACGGGGCAAGGCGGGCTCCGAGAGCTCATGACGTCCCCAGGTCGGACAGCCAGTGGCGCTGGAGCATGGAACAAACAACGGACTGCAGTTCGTCCACGTCCAGATTCCCTCCTTGTTCTCTCCAGAGAGCCCTGTGGCTGCTCGGGGGGGGGCGGGGGGGGGGGGCTCTTTGCTATAGGTCGGCGGTGCCTCTGGGCCTCAGAGAGCACGGCGTGGTGGAAGGAACTGGAAGAGAATGCAGTGGCAGAATGTGTGCAGTGTGAACAGAAGCCACGGGAGAAACTCCTCCTTTGGGCTTGACACCCTTTTCAACGTAGTCCCGTGGTTTGGTCTCTCCCCCCGCCGTGTAGGTGGGTTCATCATTACTAAATCTGAGATTTTTATTTCTGAGCAAGGTACACTGAAGCTCATGTGCCCCTTCCGAGGGAAAGGTCATCTGTCAGCAGTGAGGAAGGAGAATAGTGCAGGGTCTGAAAAATTTGGTGGAGTTTTTTCGTTTTGATAATGACATCAGTCTAAAGGGTTTTAAAAAACCTAAGTTTCTTTTTAGAAAAATGATGCTTGTTTGCTCTCTGGAGCAGGAGCTGAACAGGCCAAATTTAGGCTGCCACCTATGTTGGTAAATAAAGTTTTACTGCAACACAGCCAACTCCCAGTTCCTTCCATCTTCCCTGTGGCTGCTTTAGCCCTACGGCAGCAGAGTGGAGAAGTCACAGCAGAGACCGTCTGGCCTGCAAAGGCTAGAGTACTGGCTGTTTACAGCAAGTTCGCTGAGCCCTGTTTTTGAGCTCTACGTGCTTCTGTAAAAGAGGAGGGGAGATCTCATCGGCTAGTCTTGTTGTCTGGTGCACCTTCCACCTGGGAGGGTCCCCTGGCTGCACCAGCAGAGGCTTGGCTGTGGGTCACAGGCTTTCTGCTGCCGCTGGTGTGTGAGCTCGTTCTGTATGACGTCAGGCCCCAAGACCAGTCGAAGGGACAGTTGAAGGCTCCCACCTTCAAGCAGCGGGTGAGAGAAGGGTGCAGGAAAGCCAGTACAACCCCAGACAAAGAATAAAGGGTGAGTGAAACCCTTTAAGGGACCTCAGCTTCTTGGTGTCTCTTGAATCCTATTTCCACACGGCCAGAGGATCAAGGACGCAGGGGGTCAGTCTCAATATGGCAGCCTGTGCAGCGGTCGGCCACGTTGGGTCTCCTTTGAGCCTACGGGATACTCTTCCTCACGGTTGTCCCCGGCTGCCCTCCGGTAGCTATGCACGGTCCCGGTTGCCTTCCGTGCCTCCTGTGATGTGGAGCTACTGGCGAGTGGAGTGGAGTGTCGGAAGGGCTCGGGGAATCCCAGAATAAAAAGTTGAAGCGTCATGTCCCGCAGCCATTTGTTGCCCCTTCCCCAAAGGCAAGAAAGAAGATGTCTGTTCCTTAAAAGCTCCAGTGTGCCTTTTGGAAGCTTTCCCTCCATGGTGACCCCTTAATCGGCATTCTTAAGAGGGCAAGTAGCTGATGAGTGGGAAAGCTCTTTAGAAAGTCGGAAGTCCTAGACGAGCCATAGGATCGTATGCTGTCCTGCATTTGCTTTTGTTCTCCAGGCCTTCTGGAATTTTAGCGTGTCCTTAACTTCATATCGTGTGAGCGAAATCCTTAGAGGGTGTTCTGGAATTTCCTAGCAAAAGTCATCTTCTGGTGTGCTCTAAACGTTTCCTCCAAATATCTTCGGACAGCTTTTTACCAGGCCCTGCCCTATACACGGGCAGGGGAGCGCGGCAGCACCAAGAGAGAACGGTTGAGATCGGTGAGCGTGTCTCTTCTGATGGGTCAGGAGACTGTCTTTGTCTCTGTCTTCCTGTCTCCCCCTTCCTCCCTCCCTCTTTGTCCCCCAGACCAGATCCCCTGAGATTTTCCAAGGGCTGAGGGGTAGCTGGCTCTCCCAGTTCTGACACTTGCCCTTAGGGTCACCTCCTACTGGAAAATGCTTGCTTGTGATTGCTGCCTCCCTGCCCGTCATGCTGTCATGGGGGGCCGGCTCCCTCTCGGTCCCTGCTGTCCATCGCTCGTTACTGTGCACGTAAATGGTGTTCTGCGCAGTTGCTCGAGTCAGAAAGAGGGGTGTCATCCTCACCCCAGCTCTTCCTTAATCCCGGCCCACACCTGCGAGGCCCACCACCGGGTTCTGGGCACCAACGTGTCTTTTTCTTGGTCTTTTTTTCCACTTTAAGGAAGCGGCTCTGTACTTGTGGAATGTAAGTACAGGTGGATACGGAGGCGTTAGAAGAGCGCTTTGGGGGGGCGCCGGGCAGGTCACCAGGTTGTGGAGCGCCTTGTTTCTTTCCCCAAGCCTCAGGGGCATCGGGAGCTGCTGCAGGCAACACGCAGGGTGTCGCTGAGAGTCCAGACCGTGGTGTCCTTACAGTGTGTGCAGTTGGCGAGCTGAGGAGGAGAGAATGCGTTCGTGAATATGCTTCGGGGCTGAGGGATTGATTGGACGTGACAGAGAATGTGCTAGGATGGCCAGGGGGCCAAGGGGAGACCAGGCCGGGGATGCAGAAGGGGGAGCAGGGTCGTGTGTGTGTGTGTGTGTGTGTGTGTGTGTGTGTGTGCGCGTCTGCCACGCTCTTTTACTGCAGCCCTCAGTAAAGATAAATGTACACCCCAGGCCAAGACCTAATTCTAAGTACCCATGTCAATAAGGTTTTTAAGTTTATTTATTTAACTTGAGAGAGAGAACCGGTGGGGGAAGGGCAGAGAGAGAAGGGGACAGAAGATCCAAAGCGGGCCCTGGCCCCACGTGGGGCTCAAACTCACGAGCCGTGAGATCATGACCTGAGCCAATGTCAGACACTTAACCGACGGAGCCACCTCGGCACCCCGTCCCCATGACAGTCAATGATAAAGGCACACACGTGGCACTTACTAAGGCAGGCCCCGTTCTGAGTGTCCCTTGTGTGTACTTATTTCCTCATTACTCCTCACAACCCCGTGAGGTGCTGTCCCTGTCTCTGCTTCGCAGAGGAGGGAAACTTGGCCCAGGGAGTGGAGTGACTTTGGGGCCTCGCGGCAGACAGGCGGTGGAGCTGGGATTCGAACCCCCGTCCCCTGCTCCAGAGCACCTGCCCTTTACCACCCGCTGTATCCTCCCCTCACAGAAAAAAGTAAACGTGTCACAAAACAGTACTCACCCCCACTGTGTGCGATGCTTCGGGATTTTTGCTGTTTTATTCCATTTTATCCCTCAAATGCTGGTCAGCATTGGTGTCCTGACCCTCTCTGATTCATCTCGATCTGCTTTTTGGAAAATTCTGTCAGGTCCTACTCCCCCAGCGCCTCCACATACCCCCACCTCCATCCCAGGCACTGCTCCCCCAGTTCAGGCTCCCCGTGACTTCTTCCCTGGACAGCTGTGAACCCCGGACGCCCGTCCTCCATCCATTCCCCACGTGGAGACCACAGTAATCTGGAAAATACATCTCTGCCCATATCGTTCCTGGATGTCAAACCCTTAAGTGCCCTGATGCTCTTCGGGGCCTAGTACTCGCTCGGTACGTGAAGGTGGTCAGTAAATGTAGGAGTGAATACATAATTCTAGAGCTTACTGCGTGTTTTTCCTCAGGATGAAGATCTTCTCCCAAGTAAATATTTTGAAGTGGACTTTCCCATGAGAGTCACGAGAAAGCTGCACAGCATCAAGTGAGTATGGCTTTGACCACAGGAGAGAGCCCGGTAGGATTCAGGGCAGCGTTCAGGAGGCGGCCGGTCTGAACGCCAGAGACCTCATTTTAGGGGACTCTTCCCTTTTACCCCCTTCCCACCTTCCTTCTGGCCCCAAGATCCCCATTCCAAACTGTCTTCAAAATGAAATGTCCCCTCCCTTGCAACTCTTCTGTCCGTTAATGTAATTTCTCTGAACACTTAATAGAAATGACCTATAGTGGTTTAATTTTAATCTGAAATTTAAAAAAGTGTTTTAATGTCTTATTTATTTTTGAGAGAGAGAGAGGGAGACAGAGTATGCGTGGGGGAGAGGCACAGAGAGAGAGAGAGAGAGAGAGAGAGAGAGAGAGGGAGACAGAATCCAAAGCAGGGCCCAGGCTCCGAGCTGTCAGCACAGAGTCCGATGTGGAGCTTGAACTCATGAACCGTGAGATCATGACCTGAGCCAAAGTTGGACACTTAACCGACTGAGCCAACCAGGCGCTCCAATAATCTGAATTTTCATGTGTGCTCCGGCTACTTCTGTATCTCCAGAGCATAGAAAGGGGCCTGGCTCAGAGCAGATGTGTAGTAAATAGCGTTTGAATGAATAATGGGAGGCCAAATTGGCCATTTACTATATATGAGATAGTATGGGGGCCACCCTGAGTCCATGTTTTAAGAATTCTGCAGTTATAGATGGCGAGTTTGTGAATCTTTGCTGAGAGCTTTGGTAGCACCATGTGAAATGCTTCACTCAGATGATCTCATTGAGTCGTCAGAGCCGACTCAGGAATGACATGCTTTTATTAGCAGTTGAGGAAACCAAAGCTCAAAGAAGTTAAGCTATTTTCCATAAGGTTACCTGTTGACAAAGGGGTAGAGCTGAAATTTTAACCCTGACCTCAAGCCCAAGGTCAGATTTTCTCAGTGGTTTTTAACGTATACTTCTTCCCCTTCTTTTTAAACTAGTCATTTAAACAAAATCTTAAGTCTTACATTTAAAAAATTTTTTAGTAACCATTAAAACTTTCACCTTGTCCTTTAAAGATGTGTAATTCCCACAAGCTAGAAATAGTTTAAGTTTTTTTTTTTCTAACTTATCCTATGGAAACAAGTTTTGCCCTTTTCCAAATACAAGATTATATTACACGGAAGGTGCATTTTATCTAAAAATAATTTTTTTTAATAATTATTTATTTTTGAGAGAGGGAGACAGAGTGCAAGCTGGGGAGGGGCACAGAGACAGGGAGACACAGAATCCGAAGCAAGCTCCAGGCTCTGAGCTGTCAGCACAGAGTTCAACGCAGGGCTCAAACTCACGAGCTGTGTGTGAGATCATGACCTGAGCCGAACGAAGTTGGATGCTCAACCGACTGACCACCCAGGCGCCCCACGTAGTGTGCATTTGAGATGCGCTATGGCATCTGACGCTGTGCAGCCACAGAATACAACCTAGCTTGTTAGGACACCGAGTCAAATGAGAGCAGGTGGGCTCTCACTTAAGCCTAGAGGAGGTTTCTGGGGTGAAAGATGTGTGTATGGTGGTTGCGATACTGAAATCGGCTCTCGGATGTCTAATTTTTTGCACATTCTGGAGGAGAGCAGAGTCATCACCTAAATGTTACTGGACGTCAGGTCTGAGTAGGAATCGGTTTGTTTAGTTGTCTGTGATTAATAATGGTTAAAATTTTTAATTGAGTGAGCAGAAGCAGGAAACGAGAGATGGCTTGGAAAACACTGCAACGTTTGGAAACATACCGCTAGCCTATCTTTGGCGGTTTCTACGTCTTGAGTGTTTCATGATCAGTTTGTGACTTGACGTCAGATTCGGAGAGTAACGCTCACTGACCTACTCTGAGAGCTGATCCACTGAATTTTTCATGTGTGTGCCTAGGGTCAGACGTCATTAAGCAGCAGGCCCTCCTGGAGTCGCCCTTGCTTTGAGCAGTAGCGGTACCTACTGGCCATTTCGGTAGTGGGTGTTTGCGTTTTTTCAGTAACTAAGCTACTTGACTCATTTCTCTCTCTTTCCCATCTTCCCATAGATACAAGCCTTTCTTATTACAACCCATTATAGAATGACATTCAGAGGACACACTGCAAATTGGCAACTAAGTAATACAGTATGGGCTACCTCTTTGCTTTTCTTCCCCTTTCTTTTTAAAGATGGTGTGTGTGTGTGTGTGTGTGTGTGTGTGTGTGAGCGTGCGCGTCTGAGTCTGCGCGTGTGTGCACATGACGTCATAGAGTGTATACTTCTGCATCACATCTACTGTGAAGGAACTTGAAACAATTGTTTGTATGGCCCCTCTTAGATGTCCATAGGTCCCAATCTGAAATCTTTTGAAAAACATTTCAGTGAGTTGCAAACATTTCAAATATAGGAGCTTTTTCCGGAAAATCTTTCCTTGGAAAAATCCAGTCCGGCAGCCTCAGACCCTGACTCCTACATGGCTGCTTCGTTGAGAGGGAATGCACATGCCCACCACTGTTGTCTCGTACCTGACCCGCTTCACCTGTTACATTAGGTCCTTGGCCCCGGGGCTCAGTTTTTCCCCGTAAGTTTTCAGTATGAGTGTTTCCAACAACTCTTTCCTCCCTTCTAAGCCTTTAAAACTAACGTCACAAACACTCTTCCAGAATGTTCCATTGTGTTCAGTGTGTGTCTGACAGAGAAGTTCAAGGGGCTTATTAATAATTCAGGTCAGAAAACATGCTCAGAGAGGATGGCCTTAGATGGTGGGCACAGATAACACAGGAAACGTCAGGCAACTAGACAGGCCTCTACACCAGCACAGTGCCCTCGTCACGCTCCTAGTGAACAGACTCCCACAGAAACTAATATCTCCTCCATCCTTTGTTTCCCTCGTACCAATTTTAAGTAGAACCTCCTCAGGCTTTGCCATTGGCTGGCACATCTGCTTTCTCTACATCGTAGCCGTCATACTTTTCTGTATATTTGGTTAATATTTGCGTCAGAAGGATTAGCTGTAATGAAAGGTTAGTTAGCACTTTGCATTGCCTTCGACCCATCAGTGTAGAAGCATGTGAAGTAGAAAGTAAAGACCCTGCGCAATCTCTCCCCCCACGACGATAACCACTGTGCAGGGTGTTTTCTCCTGTGGATGGACAGTGTACCTAGAGGCAGGTAAATTTCACACGTAAGAAAATACACATGTAAATAGAATCCCGTGCCCGGCCCGCAAAAGGTTCAGTAAATTTTTGGTGAAGGAATCTATGCATATATTGAATAAATAAATATATATGATGTAGATCAACATGTATTTGTTGAAAGAGTGAATCTATACTTCTATAAATAAATAAATACAGTTATATGTATAATTTTAGTAAAGCGAATAATTTACACGTACTGTTTTGAAACTTGTTCTTTGTGCATCCTAGGGAATCACGGCTGTCTTCATGTTGCCAGATTAGATCTACCTCGTTATTTCTGGTGACTTCGTAGTACTCCTCTGCATGGAAATTCCATTTTACTTAACGTATTCGCTACTGATGTTCCTTTAGATTGCTGCCTTCTTTATGGTTTCCTGTGAGACAGTTTTGTAGAAAGCCTAGTTATATGTGAATATTCGCAGGAATTGCCAGTTCAAAAAATTGTACCTTATGAATTCTAATAGCTACTGCCAAGCCGTGCTTCAAGACCCTTTCGACTAATTTGTATTTTCACCAGATAGATGCGGGTTCCCTTTCCCTACACCCTCGCTAACACTGGCTACTACCATTTTAAAAAATTCCTGCCAGTCTGCCAAATCTATGAATTAAAGATTTTTTTGTAACTTTGTTTTAAATTTTTTATAACTTTGAACGTGCTAGTGAAACGGAGTACCCTTCCTTCCTTCTGTTGGCCTGTGGGATTTCTTGTAAATTTCCTCGGCTCATATATTTTCCAGTTGCATTGTTTCATTTCCTTTTCAATTTATAGGAATCCTTTACAACATAAAGCAATGTTCTTTGATATAAATCCCTCGTCAACTGTTGATTGGCAGATTTCTTTCTTAGCCTTTCACTTGGTTTTTAACTCTGGGTTTGTGTCTTGTGTGGGCAAATTTTCTAGTCCTGTCCTTGATAGTTTTTGATCTTGCCATCATTCTGGGAGACGGACAGTTGAAATAAAAATTAATGAAAATACAAATGGGAGTGAAAATTTGAGAAAAGTGATAGGCGATGATAACACTGACACATTTTCATTGCAAAATTGCCCTATTTCATTAAACCTTTGAGGCTGTGATTGCAAGAATCACACTATCTATTTACCGTCAGGAAAGAAAAGGTGCTGATAAGTTAAACCGAAACGTTATTGACTGATGCATCCTCATTTCAGAAATGTGAAACTGAGAAAAAATACGCATCTTGAAATTGATCATTTCTTAAAGCTGAAATATGCACGAGGTGAAACTTAAAAGTATATAAATGGGCACACAATGAAAAGTCAGTCCGAATGAGTAAATCAAGGGGGACGTCTGGGTGGCTCAGTCAGTCAAATGGCCAAGTCGTGATTTGGGCTCAGGTCAGGATCTCACAGTTCATGAGTTTGAGCCCTGCACTGGACTCTGTGTTATTAGCACAGAGCCTGCTTGGGATTCTTTCTCTCCCTCTTTCTCCACCCTTCCCCCGCTCTCCCTCCCCCCCGCCATCTCTCAAAGTAAGTAAGTAAATGAACCTCCATGTACCCATCAATGAACTTTTAACTGTGGCCAATTTCATCTGTACCAGGTTCTAAAAGTGTAGTCCTGGACTAGTGACATCACCACTACGGAGCATTGGTTGGAAATACAGATGTCTAGCTTTTGAAAGAATTTGACAAAATGTCTACTTCTGGAAGATCTGCTACATCAGAAACTCGGGGGGTTGAAGCCATCAGTCTGTTTTAACAAGCCCGCCAGGTGATTCTGATGACTGCCAAAGCTCGAGAACCACTATAGAAACCATGCTGTCCGATCTCTGTGGGAGTATTTTCAAGCAAATGTTATCATTGTATTTGTAAATACTTTAGAAGCTATTTTCTTTTAAACATAGTATCTCACAAATTGGCACGACATTTAGAGAGTGGCCAGCCGATCGGTACCAATACTTAAATATTTTACCCTTTGACCTCCTAATTCTACTCCTAGAGACCTACTTAACTGGACAGGTGCTTCATGAGGTCTAAACAAAGATGCTCATCGCAGTGCCTCAGATGGAGAAAATTTGGAGATACCACAGGCCTAATCGTGAGGGCTTGGCTGAGTAAGTTGTTTTATCCACTGATGGAATGCTAGGAAATCATTACAGACGATGATGTCATTGATATTACTGTTAAGTAGGAGAAGCAGTTTTCAAAAGAAGAATTGGCCCTCTTTTCTTTTTCCTGTGTGATGTGTGTGTACGTATTTGTGTGACAGAAAATGTGCTTATGTTGTGTGTATGGGTTTATGTTGTATGTATAGAAGAAAGACTGGAATGTTCTATACCAAAACATTAATAGTTGGAAGATGTGATTTTCGTTCATTCCACCCTCCTCCTTCCTGATTTTTTTTTCCTTTTTGCAGTGGGACATGTATTTCTGTAATGGAGAAAAAATAATAATTGAATTTTGAAAAGAAATCCATTGAAATGATCACCTCTGGATGAATTTCTGTTGAAATGATAATCTCTTCTTGGCTTTCCAAATGGACATCTGTTGGATTCAAAGAGCTATGCCATTATTGGAGCAGATCTCCGAGATTCACCTGAACTCGAAGAGAAGCTAAAGAAATGTAACGTGAATCCACAGTGAGATCTTCTTTTAACCTCTTACGCGTTTGTGATTTCATGCGAATACGAAATAAGGTCAGGTGAAAGTGCAGCATGATACCCGTGTTCCGTTTTTAATTCTGAGATGTTTATCATTTCATTGCTAGGAGGGAGGTTTTCTAAGTCTTTGAGAAGCAATGTTTCTCCTGTTTTCACATCAGAATCACGTGTGTTGCTTTTATAACATACTGATGCCTGATACCATAAAGTTTGAGAGAAGATAATTATATGTATAGAAACCTATAACTGCAGGGCGCCTGGGTGGCTCAGTTGGTTAAGCGTCCAACTCTTGATTTCTGCTCAGGTCATGATCTCACGGTTGGGGAGATCGAGCCCCATGTCAGGCTTTGCGCGGAGAGCTTGGAGATTATATTAAGTATGCGTGTGAAAGCAGTTGAACGGAAATTGGCGCATAAGCTATAATCTGTAGATTATGACAGTTGCGGTGGTAACCAGCAGCAACCCGCTGCGAACGTAGAAACACACCATTTGGGCAAATGTGCTACGTAGCCAGGGAAATAATCACTTACAAATCAGGAGAGCTCTTGGGATGCCTGCATGGCTCAGTTGGTTAAGCATCCAAGTTCTGATTTCGGCTCAGGTCGTGATCTCCTGGTTCATGAGATTGAGCCTCACATTGGGCTCTGTGCTGACACAGCCTGCTTGGGATTCTCCCTCCCTCTCTCTCTGCTCCTCCCCTGCTTGCCCTCTGTCTCTCTCAAAATAAGTAAATACACTTAAAAAAAAATTAATCAGGGGAGCTCTTGATAGGCAAGTTTGCCTCAGTCCTGGAGATCTACAAAATGGATAAGGAACAGCGGCTATCACAAGTATTAGAATTACATTCATAGTTCTCTGGGGTTCATTTGTGCTCTGTGTTTTCCTCCGTGGGCTGTTTTTGCTTCGCTTAGACTTCTCTTCTGAAAAGTATTAATCCTGTTTTTAATGTTGGCGAAGGCTGCCTCTTAAAAATACACTGTAAACGTGTTTAACTTTTCACTTTCAAATAATTCAAATTTGTAAAAAAAAGTTGCAAAAGTTGTACAGGAAATTCCCACGTAGCCTTCTCCACCTGGCTTCCCCCCATGTGGTAATACTGTATGTAATAGTCAGTGCCTTTTGCATTAAAAAGGTTTTTGGAGGGGCACCTGGGTAGCTCAGTCGGTTAAGCATCCGACTTCAGCTCAGTTCACGATCTCATGGTTCATGGGTTCGAGCCCTGCATCAGGCTCTGTGCTGACAGCTTGGAGCCTGGAGGCCTGGAGCCTGCTTCAGATCCTGTGTCTCCCTCTCTCTCTGCCCCTCCCCTGCTTGTGCTCTGTCTCTCAAAAATAAATAAACATTTAAAAAAATTTTAAATAAATAAAAACGTTTTTGGAACTGTTTTTCTCTAATTACCAACCTATTGAGGCTTTGAAACTTTTTTTTCCACTCACTTACTTTTTCTAATCGTTCCTATTGATATAATCTGGGGGTTTAGACTTAGGTTAAAAAAAATTGCTTACTTTAAACTTCCTTTTAATGTTTTTCTTTCTAATTTTCAACTTCATCTGCAACTTGGACTTCATTGTCTATCCTCTGGATTTAGTTCTCTCATTCTTTGTACCATGACCCAGTTGGGTCCAGAGAGCATTTGTAGATATATGCATACATATGTGTGTGTGTATTTGTATACACATACATATATTTTTATTTTGGAGAGAGAGAAAGAGAGGATGTGCAAGTCAGGGAGAGCGGTAGAGGAAACGAGAGAGAGAGAGAAGATCCCAAGCAGGCTGCATGCTCAGCATGGAGCGCAACACAGGGCTCAATCCCATAACCCTGGGATCATGACCTGAGCCGAAATCAAGAGTCAGATGCTCAACTGACTGAGGTACCCAGGCGCACCTGGATATATATTTTTAATTTCTTTTAATGTTTATTTATTTATTTATTTATTTTTTATTTTTTATTTTTTTAACGTTTATTTTATTTTTGAGATAGAGAGAGACAGAGCATGAACGGGGGAGGGGCAGAGAGAGAGGGAGACACAGAATTGGAAGCAGGCTCCAGGCTCTGAGCCATCAGCCCAGAGCCCGACGCGGGGCTCGAACTCACGGACCGTGAGATCGTGACCTGAGCTGAAGTCGGACGCTTAACCGACTGAGCCACCCAGGCTCCCCAAATATTTATTTATTTTTGAGAGAGAGTGCGAGCACGAGCTGGGGAGGAGCAGAGAGAAAGGGAGACACAGAATCCAAAGCAGGCTCCAGGCTCTGAGCGGTGAGCACAGAGCCCAATGTGGGGCTCGAAGCCATGGACTGTGAGATTATGACTTGAGCTGAAGTTGGATGCTTAACCTACTGAGCCACCCAGGCACCCCTGGATGTATATTTTTAAGTCACTTGAGTTATACAACATTTCCTTGTCAAAAAAAGAAAAGAAAAAAAAGGAAATCCTGATGAACAGTAGCAGTGGATAGTCGGGACTGTCAGGTCAAAGCCAGCAGCACTTGTGGGTAGCCTTTCTCTCTAGCGATCATGAGTCCAGGCACTGAGTCTAACTGCATGGGTTACATTCTGACACTAACGTACACGATGTTCTTTTCAGCAAATTGCTTGGGTATTTTCAGTTCAGACAATTTACTTGTTTTGAAATTCCCCGCCAATAAAAATAGGCAAAAGTAACCTACTTGCTTTGTGAGAAAAATAGCAACCAGCCATGAGGAACAGCAGCGTAAAGGGGCAGAGAAGGAGGAGGATCCAGTAAAGGAGTCAGAAGGAGCCGGAATAAATCAGCAGAGCTCACATGATTTAGGGCTGCCTGTGTTCCCTTCCAACTGTAAAGCGTTTAGAGATTTCTGTAGGAGTTTATTGCTTTTCCTGTTTCGTAATTTGTTCGTTACTTCGGGTCTGGTAACTCAGACCGCATACTAATGTGTCATTGGCTGAAGACTGTTCGTGTTGTTTTTAATTCTTGATGATAAAAGTTTGTGTAAGAAGAATTAGATTCTGTTAAAGGCATAGCAGTATTTCTGCATTTTATCAGTCAGCTTTTGATGTGCAACAAAATCTCTGCAGCCTCAGCGGTCTCGAACAACTCACAATTCAAGCAGTTCACAAGTTGCTCAGGATTGTGTGAGGGGACCATTTGGACTGGGCTTAGCTGGGTGGTTCTTCCACTGGAGCCAGCTGCAGCTGAGGTCCCCTGGGGTTCACTCCTGTAGCTGGGGTCCCCTGGGGTTCCCTCCTATGTGGATGCCTCATTCTCACGCACAGGGCCTCCCCTCCGATAGCAAGCCAGCTTGGGTTCATTGCCACACGGGTTCAGGCTTCCTAGCAAGAGGGCAAGGGCCAACGTGCAAGTGATTTTCAGCTTCCGCTTGCGTCGTGTTTGCTACTGTTGTATTGGCCACAGCAAGTTACAGGCCTAACCCAGATTCCAGGGGAAGGGAACTAGACTGCCTCGGAGCAAGGGGTCTGCAGGGCCACCTCGTCACCATGTGCGGGCCTGCCGGGGGAGAATTTGTAGCAAGCCAGACAAAACCTTGCTCAGTGCTCACGTTGTTACGGTCTGAAACTTTGGGTCACAACGGGCTCTCCACCTCTTACCGCCTTGATAGTTGACGTGCTATCCGGGGCTTCTCCTCTTCCTGCGGTGTGCACCCCAGGGTTTTCCTGCCCTGTCAGCACTATCCGTGGCTGCCGTTAGAGTCCCGATTTGATGAATACATACTTATGTGCCTTTTTTCTTCTCTGAAGATTGCCAGCACTGCTGATAACGTAACACGTGCTGGTGTACATGACTCCGGAGCAGTCGGCCAACCTTCTCGAGTGGGCAGCTAACAGTGTTGAGACAGCTACGTTCATAAACTACCAACAGGTAAAAGGAAGCTCAAGACCTTTGCGTGCTGTATGCGTTCACGTGGTGGCTAACCCTCTCTGAGCAACGTCAGTATAAATTTCCACTCACTCTTTTCCTTCCGCCTCTGGCCACACACACATCGCCTTTTTAAATCGATTCTAGCAATTCCCAGCGTTCCTGATTTCTTAACTTCCTGCAAACTCGCAGCCAGGGTTTTTGGAACTTCTCTCTTGGCCTTTACAAAAACTTTGTAAAGTTCACATTTTACCGTTGTATTAATTATAGAGTCATAGATCGTGATGGAAGGAATTTTGGCTAACATATGGGTGTCAGGGTAGCGAACCCTGATTCCTTCCGAGGCAGGCAGCTGATGCAGTGGAGGAAGTTGGCCAGGTGTAAGGCAGACAGGAGTGCTGGGGACTCTGGTGAACCAAAGTTCACCCCTGCTCAGTGCCACCTCGTTGTTCCCATGTGGACATGGGAGCCTGGAGTTGAGAACCCCCAATTTTCCAGAAGCTACAGTGTAGAATTTTAATGTAAAATTCCTAATTTGTAAGATCCCCGAGTTTGGCCCGCTGGTTGCCTGTTTTTCTCTTCTGATGTGGTGGGAAGGGTTCTGTTTTAGAGCTTTGGAATTATTCAGCGTGGGTCCGAGTCCTGGCCCTGGCTCTTATGATTGGCCGGGTGCCCTTAGGCAGAATGGTAGGGTGGTTGGGAGTCCATGCTCTGGAGGTAGATTGCCTAGCTGTGTGACCTGGACAAGTTTCATAACCTCTCCGTGCTGTCTCTTTATCAGGAAAATGAGAATAATAACAGTCCCGACGTTAATAGGGTGTAGTGAGGAGTAAGCTAGTTAATTTGTACAAGAGCATTTTCAGGATTGCCCAGCTGCTGAGCAGGTTATTAGCTGTTTTTGGATCTTTTTGAGCCCCAGGTCCTTGTTTTTGATTTTGATTTGTTTTTTAAGTTCTCTACTTATTTTGAGAGAGAGCATGAGCAGGGAAGGAGCAGGGTGGGGGTGGGGGTGGGTGGAGAGAATCCCAAGCAGGCTCTGCGCTGGCAGCCTGGAGCCTGACGTGGGGCTTGATCCCACAAACTGTGAGATCATGACTTGAGCCGAAATAAGGGTTGGATGGACGCTCAAGTAACTGAACCACCCCGGTGCCCCCGCCAGGGCTTTGTTTATAAAGGGATAACTTCTCTGGGCTATTATGGGAGTTCATGAGATGATGTGTAGCGGGGGGCACACGTGACTGAATACATGGCGGCTAATTTTATTGCTTATTTCATTTTAACTTTATTGATTTTATTTTTTTCATCTCATTTTATTTTTAAATTCCATTACGGATGAGAGCAGTAAAGGCTTTGCCCCGTGTCACATAATTATGGACAGATCTACGGCTAGACCTTACCTTGGTTGACTTTCTCACCCCTTCATGCTCCAGGCCACATTCCCGTAGAGGTGGTTCTCGGTTGAGTTTTCTTCCTTCCTTCTGTGTAACTGGGGGCATTCCTCAGACTCAGTCTTCAGTCCTGGTGAGTGGATATAATGGTAGCTGGCCTCATCTGGCTTCTGTAAGTCCTGGGAATCTGTCTTTGCTTGCAGGATACCAGGACTGGGGAAAATGAATTCTGCTTGCTTTCCTTTTTAAATTTATCTTATTTTTTTAGCGTTTGTTTATTTTTGAGAGAGAGAGAGAGAGGGCGCGAGCACGGCAGGAATAGAGAGAGAGGGAGACACAGGATCTGCAACAGGCTCCAGGCTCTGAACCGTCAGCACAGAGCCCGACGCGGGGCTCAAACTCACGAACTGTGAGATCGTGACCTGAGCCGAAGTCGGCCGCTTAACCGACTGGGCCACGTAGGTGCCCCTGAATTCTGCTTCGTTTTCACACATTGTGGGTGTTCACCCTGCTCTGTTCACCTTGTTTCATTCGTGCGTTCTCTTATTCAACATCAGATAGCAATGGTGGATGAAGTGAATCTTGACCATGGACCCAGTCACTTGGGAGCAAGCCTGGGGATGTGTCCGTTTTCACTTAATTCAGCAATTTCCTAACAAATGCAAACCATCAGCCTCCTCAGGTGTACTAATTGCTCACATGCCTTCCATGATTTCCTAATCAGTATTTTAAAATGACAAAAACCACATGAATGATGAAAAAAACTTTTTTTAAAATATTTATTTATTTTTTAGAGAGAGAGCGAGCAGGGGAGGGGTAGAGAGACAGACACAATCCCAAGCAGGTTCCATGCTGTGAGCACAGAGCCCAGTGCGGGGCTCAAACCCACAAACTGTGAGATCATGACCTGAGCCAAAAATCAAGAGTCGGTCACTTACCGACCGAGGCGCCCTGAGTGATGCAAATTTCAGTACTGATATAATAAGGGTAGCGAACTTGTAGAAGTTGCTTGCTATATAGCAGGCACCTTCCATGAGTGTGACCTGTATTAACCTACTTGTCAGGTAACCAGGGTGTGGCGGGTGTGGCCGGTGAGGGGACCGAAGCACAGAGGGATTGGACAGCTTGCTGCCCACGGCCGCACGGCCTCACGGCTGGTAAGTTTCAGGCCAGGATTCAGACCCAGGCAGGAAGACGACGGAGCACGTGCTCACAGGCACCCAGTGTGACCATTCATGCCACGTAAGCCTCACACGTCCACCAACACAGAGTGATGCTGCTTCTTGCCTGCCACCGTTGTCACAGGAGCTCTGGGAATCATTTCGTATAGTAAACTGTTGACGTTTTGGGACAAAGTAATACTAGTGCGCGGTGTATTATGTATGTTTTGTGACATTTGTGCATATAGATACTTAATTAATGGTTAATGGTTTTTTTGAAGTGGTAAATGGGGGGCACATGGGTGGCTCAGTCAGCTAAGCATCTGGTTTTGGCTCAGGTCATGATCTCACGGCTCATGAGTTCGAGCCCCACGTCGAGCTCTGGGCTCACAGCTCGGAGCCTGGAGCCTGCTTCGCATTCTGGGGTTCCCTCTCTCTCTGCCCCTCCCCTCGTTCATGCTCTGTCTCTCTCAAAAATGAATAAACATCGTAAGAAGGGGGTTTTAAATGGTTTCTCATTAGATAAGTAACACCACATGCAAAACTTCAAAAAAAAAATCAAATAGTACAAAAGGGTATGCAGGGAAAGGTAAGTCTCACTTCTACCCCGGACCTTAGTGAGTCCTCCAACCTGGGAAGCAACACTGCCAGATTCCAGAATTATTCTGTGCATATATAAATGTAGCTAGAGATTTTTTTTTCTTAAGGGCAGTACAGCCCTCTGTACTGTACTTTTCGAGAGTCTGTTATCTGAGAATCATTCCACATCTGTATCTGTGTCGGTATGTGTGTCTACGTCTGTACCTACATCTACTTGGATGTCCTTTTGCTGTTTTCATGGCAATGTAATATTTCATTAAACGACCATGCCACAACTGCTTTAACCCCAGCGGATGGGCATGTGAGTCCTTTCCGTCATAGGTCCCGTTACACATCACGCTGCGGAGTAAACCCTCTTGCACCTGGCGTGCACGTGGGAGTCTACCTGTGGAGCAGCCGCTCAGTGGTCTGACCGGCTCCCGGGCCGAGCGCACACCGCCCGGTTGCCCCGCAGGGGGCGGCAGCAGACGACGCTCTCGTCAGCCCCGCGTGCCGGGCCCGCACCCGACTCCGTTGACTGCACTGGGTATTAGCAAACATCAGCCTTGACGGCTCAGAAACAGAATACTGTTGTCTGATTTTGCGTATTCGAGAAGCCCTTCTGGCATCGCCCAGCCTCCTCTTTCCCTTCCCAGGTGAACATGGACGACCGACCGGTTCGGACAGATCGTGATCGAAAACCGGCGGAGGCGACAGTGTGACCTGGCGGGAGTGGAGACCTGCAAGCCGTGAGAGTCACAGGTCGGAGAGCAGGGCGGGGACATCCTTTGGTACTCTTAACCCCCCAGGGAAGGGCACGCTCCCTTCTCAGATCAGAGAATGTGAGAAGCCCTGTCGCGTGCCCACCTGAACGGGCAGCTGGGGTTCCACGTGGGCCGCTGGCTCGTCACGCTAAAGAAGTCCAAGACCTGGGCCGCCATCTTGGTTGGAAAATACACATTCCCATTTCCCATACCCTATTAGTCCAAGTTTTCAGTATGCATATTTGCAAACAACATGAACGTAGAGGGAACAGTAGGACGAAAACCCACGTCCCATCAGCCAACTTTGGTGACTCACATCTTTCAATATTGTTTTATTTATCCCCGTTTTTTGTCGGTGTTGTCATCGGAATATTTTAAGGCACATCCAGAGAGTATAGCATTACCCCCATAAATACTTCCATGTGAATCTCCTACCAGTAAGCATTTTCTTCCCCCACCCCGGGAAAATGGTAACATCATCATTGTACCTCACACAGCAGCCGAAACTCCTCCATAGCACCTACTCCACAGTCCGTGTTTGGATTTCCCCAGTTGTTTAAAAAAAAAACAGAAAAAAATTCTATAGGTGGTGTGTTTGAAACAGGATCCAAACTTGGTCCAGACTTTGCACTTGACACGTCGCTTACATTTCTTAGAATCTGTAATAGAGAGTTTAAATATCTTTTATTTATTATTTTTTAGTTTGTTTGGTTTTCTCTTTTTTTTTGCTGAGGAGACACCACCCACCCCTGCCCCTATTAAATAGGTGAGATTGTCACATTACCCCTCGAACGCACTCTTGCTCACAGAGAAGTTCCTTCCTTTATTTCACCCACTGTCAACAAACTGCATCATGAGAACTCACTTCTTCTAGCCATTACTAGTTCTCCCACATGTCCATTCCACAGAACCTCACTGTGGGGTGCCTCACGAGGTCCTCATTCTTGGGAAGAGAATATTTCCTTGCAAGACACCACTCAGAACTCTATGAATCGGGAACAGACACAATGGTTGAGCCACTCACACACAAAATATCACTCCTGGTTGCGGCGGGGGGCGGGTGGGAGGCCCGGGAAAAGCTTGGGTCCAGACCCCAGAGGACAATGCTCAGCGGGGCTGGGACAATAGGCGGCGGGGACCCGCGCGGGGGGCGTCCCGGGAGGCCGGCCAGCCCGCTGTTCCCGGGGGCTCGGGCGGCGGCCCCGAGCTGGGCACCAGGCCGCGGCGTGGCGCAGCTCTCGTCCCTGGCCTGCAGCGGACCCGGCGCCGAGCTGGCGGGCGGGCAGCTGGGCCGGAGCGCGGGGCCCCGCGGGGCAGCCGGCCCGCCCCGGCCTGGGCCCTGACCCTGACCCCCGGTGCCCGGCCCATGCGCTCCCGGCCGGCTCAGCGTGGGTCACTCACCTGCCCATGGTCTGGTTGACCAGCTGCTTCATGCGGTTGAATGGCAGTGTAAGGAGCGGCCCGCGGGGCTCGGGCCGGGCAGCTTGGGGGACAGCCTGCCGCGGCTACATCGCTTCCGGACCGAGATGGCTGCGGCGGCAGCTGCTGCTGTGGCGGCGGGGTGACGGCGGCTGTGGCGGCTGCTTCTGCTGCTCCCCAGCCGAAGCCCCGCCCTCCCCTCGTTACTTCCAGCAGCGCCGCCTGCTGGGGGCTCATGGGACCGGGCTGGCAGAGGAGCACCAGGCCCGGCACGGCGTGCGGCCTGGCCCCCGCCGCCTGAGACCCCTCCGCCCCCCCCACCCACCCAGGCTGCCCTGCCGAGCGTGCGGAGCCCGGTGTACTGGCACCGCCGCGGGTCCTGACTCCTGGCCCCGGCTAGGCGGTGCACCAGTGGGAGAGGGCAGCAGGCACCAGCGGCGTGACCCCGAGGTCCTGGCGGCTGGGAACAGCCACACGCATTGGGGGGGGGGGGGGGGTGCGATGCTGGGAGAGGAAGACGGGAGGGGCTAGGGTACCTGGGAGCCTCCGGATGCCCCCTTTAGGATTGTGCCCACGGGTGGGGGTAGACATGTTTCTACCTCCTTAGGTGGATGGGTGCTGTCACTGTGTACATTTCATGTTAATTACAAGAAATTGTTACGTGGAAACCACAAGCTGCAGAGCGCTGTGTACTGTGATTGGACTTCACAGGAAAGTCCACAGCCAGGCGCATTTTCTGCCGCAGGTGCTCACATGCACTTGGGGACGGCCTGGGATGGCCCCGGGGCAATGGGGGGAGGGTAAGGGGTGGGAGGTCGTGGGCAGGGGTCGCGCAGCCCCTAGCAGCCCCGCGTGCACTGTGGCGTTGCCTAGAAACGCCTGATTGTGATTTGATCAGTAGCCTCGCGCAGGCCTCCTTTTGGAGACACTTATTGGGATTGTCCGACTGCGCTGGACGCTTTTTGCCGAGCGGACCAGGTCAGTTCTGTGACCCGCAACGATGTCCTTTTCGTTTGGTGGCCTGGGCCATTCCCTAGAGCAAGTGGGTGGCAGTGTGGCTTCTTTCACTGACCACATCTCTGAGGTCATCAAAGATGTGAGGATGGAGGGAACCGAAAAGGTGGGAGAAGGACCTGACTCTGACCGAAAAGAGAGTGAAGGGAGTCGGGAAACCTTAAGATGGGAGAATCAGAGACTTAAACGTCTTTGTAGTCATCTGGAAGAGAAGTATGAAGCCTCGGAGCTTCAAATAAAGCGGCAGACTCTTAGCTACCGACATCAGCTACAACAGAAAGAGGCAGAAATGAAACTTCTTAAAGCGAGACAGATAGGGCTCAAGAACCAGTTGCTGAAGCTCCAATCAGCCCTTCGATCAACCACAGTGTCACCTTCCTTGGGTTACGGTATCAACTACTTTGCTTCAGATTCCCCGGGGGATGACCTGGACTTTGCTGACCTCATTTGGTCACAACAAGAAATAAGCAGACTGTCAAATGAAGTTTTAAGACTGGAGGCTGAAGTTAGCCATTGGAAGCATTTTTCCCAGACTTCAGCACCGGGAGCGAATAGCGACCAGCAAAATGAATCTACAAACTGCAGGTTACCATCAGGGAACTTGAACAGAATCGAAATGAGGCCATCGATGACCATCAACTTGAAAAGGCAGTACTGCAGAACGTCTATCAACAGACACTGGCAGAAATACGTCGCAGGTACCATCAAAAGGCAAAAGGCTATGAAAAAAGAATCAAAGAACTGGAAAATCTGTTAGAGAAGGACGACTCTGGAATCAGAGCAGCTGATGAGTCTGTCATTGAGGATATGCAAAACACCATTCAAGTGCTACAGACTGAAAAAGTGGAGTCTACCAGGAAAATTGAAGAACTTGAGGACACTGTAAAATACATCAATAACAAATTATCTTCGGTAGAAAGTGAGAGAGACGCTTTAAGGAGAGAATGGGACCGGATCAATGAGGAAAAGAAAGAAAGGATTGAAGAATGTGAATCGCAGCCTTCCGTTTTGAGGCAAAGTGACACAGTGACGGAAAAGGAAAGAGTTCTTTCCGAGAGTACAGCAGTGGAAGAAGTGTCTGGACCGCGGCAAGTGCTGTCCGACGCGGAAAAGGAGATGACGCCACAGTGTAGCTTAACCCAGGGTGACAATCTCATTGGAGACGATCTGAAACTTGAAGGGCGAGTCTACGTTTTAGAACAAGAAAACTCATCAGGTCAAGGACGGGAAGCACTTCAACTGGCACTTTGGAAAGTGAGCCATGAGCCGGAAGTGATTGAACGTACGGCTCCAGGAGGTGTGAATTTGGATTCAGAAGTAGAGCATTTCAGATGTGACTTGGAGGCCGACGGACAAAAATCCACTCAGGGTAGGACCGAGAAGGAACTCCCAACAGCAGAGCTGGGGCAGCTCGATGGACAGAAACAAACTACACGGCCCAGGGTTTTGATGAAAGGTCAGCTATCAGAACAACAAAATGAAGGCAACGGCATCAACGGCAAAGTGGAACACGATCTCAATGATGAAAAGGGAGCTTGTCCATTTGAAGACGAGCAGATGGACATAGCTGAAGAGTTAGATGCACAAAACGAAGAATCACCTCAAAGTCAGTTGGCTGTTAATGATTTGCATCGGTCAGATCCGTCGCAAATACATAATTTAAACATCCCGAAGGAGAACGCTGAACTTAAGGAACATATTAAACAAGAGGAGGAGGAATCTGCTAGAGCTGAGAAGGAGCCAGCACCGTCTCTTAATCAAGACTCTGACAATACTGTTGAAGATGACTCACTTAAGGGGAGGGAAACGACGGTTAGAAAGTTGCAGGAAAGCCTTTCAGAAATGGAAGAGCTGAATGGCAATTTAAAGAAAGCTGCTTTCAATCTCAAGGTGGAAAATGGAAAGTTGGTTTTGGAGCTTGAAGACGTAAGACGTCGGCTGGAAGAAACTACCGTCTGTAACCATAAGAATTCTCTGGAAACAAAATCTATTACACGGGCCTTAAAAATAGAAAAAGGACAGTTAATAGTAAAATTGTGCCGGGCTGAAAAGAAGCTGTTGGAGAAAACAGCCAGGTATGAGCAAGCTATTAAAGAACTGACCAACACGTATAACTTGTCTAAGTCGTCCTCCCAGTTAGAGCAGGAGTGTTTAATTCAACGCAGTCAAGAGAAAGACGATGAAATACTACAACCCAAAAAGAGTGTTGAGCAGATGGATGCCGACCATAGAGAAACTAAGGAAATGCTCTCCTCTGCTCTGGAGGAGCATAAGCGATTGACACGACTTATTAAAGACAAAGAAATCTGTATCGAAAAACTTGAAAGAAGGCCAGAGCTCCAGGAGCTATTAGAGAAGTACGGCCAAGTCTTAAGAGGAAACGAAATTTTACAGCAAACCGTGGAGGAGCAAGACGTTCGTCTTGCATCCACGAGAGAAGAGAATGAATTTCTGCAAGACGAACTGGAGTGTCTGAGAGAAGACAGCCAAACTGTACCTGTGGTCGACCCGCAAACGCAAGACCGTATCATGGAACTAGAATGCGAGGTGTATGAGCTGAATGCAGAAAGAGTTCGTCTGGAAGACGAAATCAAACAACAACAAAAGATCATTGAGGATCAACGCCAGGGTAAGCTGCAACGGCTTCGTGCTTTACAAGACCAGAAACAGAAGGTAGATGATCTCACACGCCAGCATGAGCAATTACCTAGAGCTGGAAGCCCAGCCCGCTTAAGATTTCCCAGCACCGGTACACTAGACCCGGCCCCCCATCCTGCCACTTTTCTTGTCCACCATCTTTCTTTTTCTACTTTCAACACACCTGTCTCCTACTTCCTGGTTCCTCCTGTAAATTACTCACTTCCTCTGCCAGGCTTAGCGTCTCCTTTTCTCTCAAGACAAAGGTCCCTCAGTGGCTTGGCATAGAGGCACAGACAGCCATGGGGAGTAGGTGATGGTGCCTAGCAGCGGAGTCAGGACGCCCACCGTCAGACGGCCACAGGCGTGCAGCTCCGATCACGCATCCACACTGGGCTGGCCTGGGCACAACGTGGGCATTCCCTCCAGCGACCTATGCAACCCAGCCTGTATGTGAACTTGGATTCCTTCCTTCCCTCATCACCAGCGGCTGCGTGTTGATGTCACAGGAGGGTGGGAATCACAATCTTTATCTACTTTAAACAGTCACACATCTCATCAACAGTCTTAGAAGCATTACAACCTTCACAGAGATTTTCTTTCCTTGCTTCATGGTGACAAAGGGGTGGAGGAAGGAGATGGGGCACAGACAGACAGACAGTGCCTCTGCTGCCCTGGGAACTGAAGGCAAACCATAACCCCAAACCGAACATGGGCTTAACTCTGCGGGATTGTCCATTTGAGCCACCTGTGTCCTAGGGTCATGAAAAGCTCAGCAGATGGGCAGGGATGTTCCACTTACAGCATTCATCCAATTTAACAAGGAAAGCCATTGTCTTCCTCTAAGGATTTTGTGGGTTCAGGTCTGAAATGGTCCCGGATTTACAGGCTCCTGGAACAGGAGAGCATCTCTCTTTTCTCCAGCACTCCCGCCACCCGAATGCCACGGGTAAGAGTATCTTACCTTCAGGGTCCTGAAACCACTTTTGTCCCGGCATCTTACTTCCCCTTTTTTTGAAATTCACTCCAAATCTTTAGGAGTGTAACTGGGCTCCAGTGGAAGCAAGGGCTCTGTCAAGATCGTAGCTCCAAGGCACTTTTGACTTGTTTCTTCCAAGTTTTAGGGCTTTTGTTAGTGCGATGAGCTCTGTGTGTTGGGCTCAAGTTTCTGGAGGAAGGGTCTGTTGCCATAAAACTTCATGGTCTGTCATCATTGCAGCACTGGCATACTTTTGCCCTCGCAGAGAGTTCGGAGGACTGGCTTCTTAACGTGGAGGCCGAAAACTGAGGCAGCTCTCCTATAGTCCTGGAAATGGGTTAGTATGAGACTCAGAGGGGTGGGGGTACTCTGATTTTGACCCATGACAAAGATAGGCAAAACTGACAAGGACGCACAGACAGTCAACAGGAAGAAGACAATTAAGACACAGAGAAAACACAAGTTTGAGATCTCAAGGCCAGTAGGCCGTGGCAGCCACCTGAAAATAGGATCCTTCTTGACAAAAACCAAACCAAATGGGGTCCACCGGTGTCCCAGTAGGATCCCTGACTCTGGGTCTATAGCCGCGTCCAGCAGACCCTCCTGAGTCATTCAAATGGCATGCCCCAAGAATTCCTTACCTCTCCCAATCCCGAGCTTCCTCTCAGGGGTCGGTGGAGCAATCCGAGGAAAGGGCCCTGTTTCAGACCTTTAACTTTCCCGGTGGAACAATCCGAGGAAAGGGCCCTGTTTCAGACTTTTAACTTTTCCGGCGGAACAATCTGAGGAAAGGGCCCTGTTTCAGACTTTTAACTTTCCCGGCCAACGCACCAAATGTTGCATCCACACGACTCCTGAAACAGAATGCTACGGGCACCAGTGACAGTTGCAACAAAGTTTATCACAATGAGAGGCAAGGCTGACCGATCGGGACCAACACTCTTGATAACAGTGTGGCCCCGAACGGCCGGGGTACAGAGTTTTTAAAGCCGATCACATCGTTTTATCATTATCTGGGAACAGAACAGAGAAACAGTTCCTAGATAAATTAGAAACAGTTGCCAGATGAGTCAGAAACAGTTATCGAATGAGGTGATTATTTTAGACTTTCTGCCGCTAAGTTGCAACCAGTGGATCTCCTTGACCTTGTCTCTGATGCTCTTTTTTGAGCTTTTGTTTCCTTCATTGGTAAAGCCTGATTCACAAGAGTATGAAGTATGATTTACAAGAGTAAAAGCAAGGTTGTTACCTTTTGACCTTCAGTGTCAGAACAAAGTTGTTATCTTTCACGCTAAGCGTTAGCCCTACAGTACAATTTAACCCTTACACTCAGTACGAAATACGAAGCGGGAGTCACCCCAGCTTCAGAAACATCTTCAACAACTTCAGCCGAGGGTTCTATCTAACTCACAGTGACAATAATCCTAAACTACAGATGACCTGTATTGGCCTGGTCCAGAGTCACGAAGGAAACGAAATCAAACTAAAAAAATTTAGAGACAGGACTGACACAAATTCAGCTTAGCACGGCGGAGTTTTGCAATGGCAAGGATCTGCTTTTAGGGAAATTCGCCATCATTTCGTTCCAGCCCTCCACCGAATCATCCGAGTCAGCAGGCTCTCTTAAGGCAATTAAGTCTGATGTATCGAGTGAGTCTTCTCGATTGCTCCATTAAGAGGTAGAGGAGCTCAGAAAGTCAATGCAGGAAAAAAGATGCCACAATGAGAACCCTCCAGGACGATAACCAGAGACTGTCTGCTTCGACTGCTGCCCCTTCAGAACTGGAAAGAAAACAACACGAACACCCCGATTCGGAGATCAAGCAGCTCAAGGAGAAGCGAGATGTTTTACCAAACTTACTTCAGGAAAAACAGCTCCTGTTTTCCCAAAGCAGAAAAAGTGATGAATTGCTTCCCATGAACGAGAATTTCACCGGCGAAGTGGGTGAAAGGAATTTTTGAGGCAGGCAGTAACCAATCTGAAGGAGAGAATATCAAATTTTGAAATGGACGTGTGTAAACGAAAACAGGACAATGAAACAAGAGTGGAAACATCTAGAGAACGGGAGACACAAAATCAAGCACTACCAGAGACAAATACGCAGCTTTTAATGGTGCAGAGAGAGGAAGAATCCTAGCGTGCTCCAACGAAAGAGAAGGTGCTTGCTTTGAAAGGGCTATTGAAAGACAAAGAACAGGGCAAGACGGGGCAATTACATCAGCTTGTAAATGCAGTTACATCAATTCAGGACAAGACAGCGACGTTCCAGCGGGAAGAGAGATGAAGTCACGTGGGCCCCGAAACAAAGAAATGGAAACCTGTGCCCTCCAGAATGAGATCCAACATCCACGTGAAAAAGAATGACACCTAAAGCAGGAGCTGGAGAGATCACAGCGCCACGCTTTGGGATCCGAAGATTCTCGTAAGCGCGGTGCTTTGGCCGCAGAATACAGAGCGGCTAAACTAAGAAAGAAGACCACGGTATCGGAGGAGAAGCTAGTTTTGTCTTCCAACGCAATGGACGATGCCAGCCATCGAGCCAGTCTGCAGACAGCGTCACCGCAGGAGCAATTACACGGGGTCACCAGGCAAAAAGATGAAAGCGTATTCTGGCTTTCTGCCTCCCAGGAACAAGAAAAGCGGCACGTTGGAGCACTAGCTAAGCTAAAGCTGGAAGCAGCCCA
This sequence comes from Panthera pardus, assembly GCF_024362965.1. NCBI lineage: Eukaryota > Metazoa > Chordata > Mammalia > Carnivora > Felidae > Panthera > Panthera pardus. The sequence goes on along the minus strand of NW_026526980.1, from coordinate 18,488,334 downwards.
ATGGATGGAAAAAGTGGACACCCTACTAGGAAAACTGATGTCATTGCAGGGACGATTAAACGAAGTGGATGCTGTCTTGGATCTGAAGGAAGCCCAAATTGAAGAATTCAAAACGCAAAATGAGGTCCAACAGGAAATACCGGATGATGCACAGAAGAAATTAATGAACTCACTGACGCCGAGAGGTGGATAGAATCCTGATAAGGAAACTCTTAACTGGATATGTTCAAGCACAGGAACACGGAAGCTTTATGGCTGATGGGATGCACCCTGGGTATCAAAGAGGAAGAAATGAGGAACAAGGTAGTGTCACCGGATGGATGACTGGGTGGTTTGGATCCAAAGGTGCCCCCAACACACCTGTGAAACCGAATCACCAATCCATGCCTGATAACTCTTTTCCAGGACTTTTTGTAAAATTTCTAAAACCAGAATCTCAATTAGCTTTTCCACCACCCAAGCTCCCTGCTCATGACATGAAGCCTCCAGATTCAGCAGGAAGGAAAGCACTGGCTTTAGAAAAAGTACTACCATGTCTTAAAACTACCCTTGGATCCACACCCAGAAAAACACATGGGTTTTCCCAAGCCACGGCCACTGCTGTGTCTCTTATTAACCCACCTGGACCGGAAACGGATGGGTGTGGGCATCATCTTCTAAATGCTGTGACTGACACTTTACCCACGTACGACACCATTAAAACTGTCACCTGGGAAGAGGACTGACCTGGCAAAAGACCTTTCAAAGCAATACAGGATTCTTAAGCCAGAGAGGAGACACTACTTGAAAGAAACCAAGTCACTATGTGTGTGTACCTTATCACAAAATGGCCTTTTGCGAAATGCAATATATTGATAGTTTTGGTTTAAGTTAAATAAAAATATTCTCAATATTTGAAAAGACTGTCTTTTTTTTTTTAATTTTTTTTCAATGTTTTTTTATTTATTTTTGGGACAGAGAGAGACAGAGCATGAACGGGGGAGGGGCAGAGAGAGAGGGAGACACAGAATCGGAAACAGGCTCCAGGCTCCGAGCCATCAGCCCAGAGCCTGACGCGGGGCTCGAACTCACGGACCGCAAGATCGTGACCTGGCTGAAGTCGGACGCTTAACCGACTGCGCCACCCAGGCGCCCCGAAAAGACTGTCTTTTAATGACTGCAGAGGTATTCACCAAACTGAAAACAGTGGCTACTTATGGGGCACCTGGGTGGCTCAGTCAGTTGAGCGTCTGGCTTCGGCTCGGGTCATGATCTCGCAGTTTGTGAGTTTGAGCCCCCCATCAGGCTCTGTGCTGACGGCTCGGAGCCTGGAGCCTGCTTCGGATTCTGTGTCCCCCCCCTCTCTCCACCCCACCCCTGCTTGTGCTCTCTCTCTGTCTTTCAAAAATGAATAAACATAAAAAAAAAATTAGGGGCCCCTTCCCCGCCCAGGCTCTGGCTCTGTCTCTCAAAAATGAATACACGTTAAAAAATTTTTTTTTAATTTAAAAAAACAGTGGCTACTTCTTTTTTTTCAATAATTTTTTATGTTTATTTTTCTTTTTTGAGAATGAAAATGGGGAAGGGGCAGAGAGAGAGAGAGAGAGAGGGAGAAAGAGGACCTGAAGCAGGTTCTGCGCTGACAGAGGTGGGGCTTGAACTCCAGAGCTGAGAGGTCACGAGCCACAAGATCACAAGGCACGAGACCACAACCTGAGCCAAAGTCAGATGCTTACAATGACCAAGCCACCAAGGCACCCCAAAAAAGTGGTTACTTCCTACAAGGGTAGACATTGGTGGGTTTGGAGGCTCTGGCCAAAGGAAGACATACACGTATATTTGTCTCTATGGGAGGAGAGTATTCTCCAACCGCTTTGTTTGGGTGGAGGCCCACTCCATGTGGTCTGATTTACAAGTAACAGCATAAATGGGCTGAAGTAAAATTTATCAACAAGGAATATGTTGCCTCCAGAACCCCCAAAATACGGAAAGATTTGAGACTTGTATGTCCTCAACAAACGTGTCCAACAAATGTCCTCACGGTAGGATGTCATACCTGTGCTCCCGGAGAAAGATGGGTAAGTTAAGATCCTGCCTGCAAAGATGACATGTGATAGCAGAAGGGTTCGGGTGCCCGGTGCATAACAAGGTAAAACATGTCCCCTTCAAGCTCAAGGGAAAGGTGGCTGAGAGGACATTGAAATGGGAGCTGAACAGAACCTATCAGCCAAATCTATAAGAAAGAGCAAAATATTTACCATCTTTAAATGTGTTGGGATCCCAGGTGTTTTAAGGGTACCAGGGTTTATATTGATTTTTTTTTCTAAGAGAGAGTGCAAGCGGGGGAAGGGGGCAGAGGGAGGGAGACTGAATCTTAAGCAGGCTCCACCCTCAGCACAGGGCTCAATCCCAGGACCCTGGAATCATGACCTGAGCCCAAATCAAGAGTCAGACGCTCAACCGACTGAGCCACCCAGGCACCCCTCACCTGATCCCCGTGGACTGAAAACTCCCCATAATAAACTCAGGCTGTTATAGAAGAAAAAAATACTGGATAGACACAACCACAAATGTCTACTTCAGCCTCTCTCGGAGAAGTTTCATGATTAATGCCTGCTTTTTGCTCCCAATATTAATGTCCACAGGGGTTTTAAATGTAAGTTCGTCTTTGTCAGTAGATGCAGATTAGGTGGTGAACTTTCTCTGATATTGTCTCATGACGTTGTTCATGACAACCGCGGTGTAGCCTCATATTTGGAGGCACCACACAGCCTGAGATGGCTAAGCTTGCCGCTTCTAGCCTCCACTCCTCAGTCATAAAGGTCTAGCTCTTCAACCAGGAACTTCAATGAAATGAATTGGCCCTGCCTGCAGGAACCCCAGCGGAGGTCCTCGGTGAAAAATGACAAAGTCCTCTGAATCGCGAGCTTTTTCTGAATCAAAGGCTCAGCAAAGAACACTCTTTGCTTGTCAAACGACACAGGTGTACCAGGATATCTGTCTCCACCCTCTTCCCCTTACCCTGAGCCTTACCGTCCGCACCTACGGGATTGACACCTTGTACTACTCGCCAATGACACTTTCTACTTATGACACCCGTGGAATGTGTACACGGTCAAGCTGGGAGACTATGCTTATTCAGTATTTTGCATTTACCCTCTTGGCAGAGCACGACTCAGAGAAAGTGGTGTAATCCATCTCATCATAACTCCCCCTGGCAAGCCTTCCTAACCTCGGCCTTCCCCACTGTCATTTCTACCTTGGGTACCAATGAGCTCTTATCCCTCCAGTGACTACTAAGCAAGATTTTCATATATGATTTTGCCCCAAGATATGTGCACTGAGGTTTTGTTGTTATTTTGCGCGCACGCGCGTGTGTGTGTGTGTGTTTGCGTGGTCCATGGTTCTTACAGTTTGAGTATGTCCGTTCAGTGCTCCTGACAGATACAGAAATGGAACATACAAACACACTACTTACCTAGATAATGTTTTAGAAGGCCAGTACAAAATATATGTAACGAATGTCTTCGGTATGTGTAATAATGAAACACAGGTGAACCACCCCAACTTGAGAAATTATTGAAGGGCCTAAGTAACCCTTCTCTTCCAGTGTTGTATCCTCTCCACTCTCTTAAGGTCACAAGAGTGGTGATTCCTGTCTCCCTCCCTCCCCCCCCCCCCTCCCGCCCCCCGCCATTCCTTTATTTTTCTGTAGAGTGTTTTATCATATATATGTGTATCTCTTAACATCCGTTTTGCTTGGTTGGGACTTTATAAAAGTGTTACATCCCTTCTTTCACTGAATATTATGTCCTTAAATTCAGCCATTGATGCTTGCAACTGGCAGCTCTGGTGCATTTACACTGCAACATAGTTTTCCATTGTACCAGTTTCCCACACATTCCTTCCTCCACATTTGAAAGGCGATTATGTGCGCAAAGCCCTTACTTAGCACAGCTCCTGGCGCAGAGTCAGCACTCAGTGAACATTTGTTCAATTGCGAATGAGACTGAGCCCCGACCAACTGCAACACGAACACTTGTTTCCTGCAGCTGGACTCTCTGCCCTTCGACCCAAAGCTGAGCATCCTGCTAGCTCTCCCGCCCTGCGTGAATCACAGTTATAAAATTTTCTGACCAACAATAAGAAACCCAAAGCCTGGGGTACCTGGGTGGCTTAGTGGGTTAAGCGACTGCCTCCTGATTTCAGTTGGGGTCGTGATCTCACGGTGGCGAGATGGAGCCTAGCGTCAGGCTCTGCGCTGCGCATACAGCTTGTTGCAGATTCTCTCTCTCCTTCCCGTAACCTTCCCACTTGTCTTCTCTCTCTTTCTCTCTCTCGCTCATAAATAAACACACACACACACACACACACACACACACACACACACACACACACACACAAATGAATAAATGAATAAATAAGTAAACAAATGAATACCCAATACACTTCCAGCGCATCCACGACCACAATTCCCAGAAAGCATTGCGGTGCTCTCGTTTTGCTTCCACTTATTTCCTTCCCCTCCTCAGAGCACTTCCGGGTGGTGTGGGCGGGGCCAATAGAGCTATCCAATGAGCCCTTCCGCGGGCCAAGGGGGCGGAGAAATTGGCCAATGAGCGTCTGGGCAGAGGCGCCAATGAGCGGGAAGGTTGCTGGGGCAGCTGACGTGAGCGGTGTCACTGAGCCCCCCCCCCCCCCCCCCACGCTGAGGCCGCTGGAGCCCAGCCCCTCTATCCAGCCTTCTGGGTGGCTCGCTCCTTTCCAGGGCATTTGTGGAGTCCGCGTCCATGTCCCCGGTGGACACGGCACCCCGGAACCTCCACGCCCATTGTCGCTAGCCTGAGGAGGCTCTCTTTCACCGCCTTTTCTTCCTCCTCGGCAGACCCAGACGACGAGGGGGTGCGCGGCACTTGCGAAGATGCTTCTAGATGCAAGAGGTGCCTGCCGCGCGCGGGCTTAGGGGCCGGCGTCCCTGGGGCCTGGGGCCTAGGTGGGAGGCGGGCCTGTGATCCCAGCGTATCAGGAACATCCTGGTGCGCTGGAAGGTACCCGTCAATTTCGGGCGACCCTGGTTTCACACCTGTGAAGTGCACAGAGCAGCGGTTCATTTATTTAACCGGTAATAGTCTCACTTCTGCCGTGTGTCAGGCCTGGGGAGAGCGGGACTGGGAATCCGGCCCTACCCAGCCAAACGGGGTCTTGTGGCCTTCGTGAGGCTCAAGTCTTGCTGGGAGACAGACTTGACTTCACAGACAGTGAAGCAAATAATTCTAGTCTTGAGGAGTTAGGAGAAGTGCAAGTTCTTCCTCTTTAATAGGTTACGTTTCATTGGGGGTTGTTACGACCCCCATCGTGCCCCTGAAACTCAGGCCAGTTGAGATGGGGGGGCGGGGGTGGGGTGGGGAATGGACCGCTGGGGCCCCATAATGTTGCTGTGCAGAGCCAGCATTTTCCAGAGCTCTTGTCTCTATGCCACAGGGGTCTACATACTTGGGGGTGTAGTGAGGGCAGTATCGTGAGCACAGACATGTATCACACACCTGGAAGCACGAGGCTCGAGTGTACTTTATTCACTCGTTCCACAGAAATTATTGAGCGTATCCGTTGTGCCAAAGCCTTCTTTTTTGAATGGTTGGTGGGTATTCAGTTGTTGGGAACACATGATGAATAGGACTGACGTGGCGTCTGAGGGCAGCACCATCTCCTCGGAAAAGACAGGAAGCAAATAATTCCCTGTGAAATCCATAATTACGGTTTTGTGTTGAGTGCTGAGAAATACAGCATGCCATTCGAGTTTGTCATTGAGGCAATAATGTTGAAGCTGAGATCACAAGGCTGAATGCAAAACGGGGATATAGGAGGGTGTTGGGGCAGAGCAGGGGAGTGCGAACTGTTAAAGGAATGGGTAGAATGCCCTTGAAGCTGGGGCCACTAGGGAATGGAGGTGGGGAATGCCAAGGTTTTGGGTTAAGGCTCGCACTTTTTGTAGGTTCTTGGAGACTAAGCATAGTGATTTAAAACATGGACCTTGGGCCAGGCTCTGTCAAGCTGATCCCAGCTTTGCACTAAACCATTCACCATCAAGTTTCTTGATCGGGCTCTGCTTCTGATGCTGTGTCTCCCTCTCTTTCTGCCCCTCTCCTGCTCATGCTGTGTCTCTTTCTCTCAAAAAATAAATAAATGTTAAAAAAAAATTAAGAAAGAAAGAGAGAAACCACAGATGCTCACATCCTACTCTAGACTCATGGAATCAGAATCGGCTGGGATAGGTCCTGGGCTATACAGACTGGGCATGTTTGCCATCTGGGCGCATTTCATTGAAGCTTCTTTTGCACTGGCCTTTCCCTCATCTGAAAAAAACATGCAAAAAGATTGTGAGAATCCGTAAGTTAGTGTTCTAAGACATGTTGTAGGTCTCTCTCCTTCAAGTTCTGTGATATCTTCACCGTAATGTGTTAAACCCTTCAATCTTGTCAAAAGATCACGTTATTAAATAGGGATTCCTTGCATGAACCGTGGGCTGTCTGTCGTCTGAGTTTTGAAGTGGGGGGATAACAATGGTAACCCACCTTCGGGATGTAAGGATTCAATGAGATCACAGACACGTGGCAGTTAGCACAGGATCTGGCACAGCGTGAAGCCTTCAATAAATTGTTACTACTGGTTTTGATTTCCCTCCATTCCAAACACTGTTTGGTTGAAGTTACTGAATATGTCATACCTGTGGATCAGGCTGGTTCCCCCCGCCTTAGGTTAAGGCCATAAAAGCCCTAATTTAACACAGGAGCCAGTTAGCTTCCCAGGACTCGTGCGGTTCTGTTACTTCTCTTGCAGGTTGTTCCCTCCTTCCTTTCAGAGCCCTCCCGGGGATAGTAGTGACGTGAACGGTGTCAGACGGCTGTCGGCAGGATTAAATGTGGCGCGCTCCCCACAGTGCCTGGCACACGGCAGGTGTCGAAGACTGGTGGTTATTATCAGCACTGTCCCAGTCGTCATCGTCAGTGCCGTGACCATCAGCATGGGCCTGTGCTCTCAGTCCTGCGGTCCTACAGTGAGAACTCTTCTGAGCGGACATTCTGGGCTTATGCTTAAAAATTCCGTGGGATTCCGCAGGTATTTTCCCAGCACTTACTGTGATCGCTAACTCTTGCCACTACCCATCTCCCCTCTCCTTGTCTTCTCCGTCCTGTGCTGCCCGCCCAAGGCAGTTCCCTCTGTTGTTTACCCCTGACCCCCTCTCCCCAGACCCTCCCTGTGTCCCGGGAAATTCCCACTCCTTAATCGCCAGCCTCGTCTCTTTCCTCAGCCTCTCCTTAGCCATCTCTTCCCTCTCTTTGCTTTGACCCTGGTCCTTCCCCGGGGATATCCTTTTTTGAAGTCCTCTCAGATGGTGCCTCTGTTTTCTCATACCCCAGGGTATGAGATTTCAGGATCGGGGGTGCAAGATTAGTGTCCTTGTTCTCTGACCCCCCCAACCCCCCGTTTCCTTGAGATCCATGGTCCCCAGGCGGAGCATCCTCTCTTTCTCCTCATTACTGTTTTCTCCTGGTTATTCACTTGATTCGTGGACGTCTTGGGTGCCTGGCCCACAGTCCTCCTGTCTGTCTCGACCTTCTTGCCATCAGCCCAGTCGGCTTCACTCTGCGTGTGGAGGACGCAGGCTACGCACAGGGCACTCATTTTCTGGAACGCCTCGTCTGTAGTGATCACCTCTTCTCATCCATGTCTGTCACCATCGCCGCGGTGGCACCCTGTGTTTCCGCCCTGGTGCCGCACCACCTCATGCGTGAGCAGTGCGGCCCCTCTCGACCCTGATCTCTGCTTTCCACCTTGCTTGGTCAGTTATTTCTGCTATGTCCTCAGGGTGTTTTTCCTTAGGACCTGAGGGGTTTGGTTTGTTGTTGTTGTTTTTTTTTTTCTGTCCTTTAGATGCCCTCTAGGCTGGTATCTCTGAGTAGAGCTTAGAGTTTCCCCTGAGATGGCCCCCTGAGAAGGACAATGGTGGGGACAGGCTTGTAGGAGGTGAGGGAGGGAGCCCTGTGAATGTCTCTGGAAACAGTGTCCCAGGCAGAGAGCAGGGAGGGTAGGAAGGCCCATGGAGGGAGCAGGCCTGACTTGTTCCAGGAAGGACCAGGCCAGCATGAGGGAGAAGGAGGTGGGCTGAAGGGGTCTTAGGGACTTGTGGTGGTGTCCAATGGAGAATTTTGACCCGAAGAACGAGGTGACCTGACTTGGGTTTTAATGGGATCACTCTGGCTTCTCTGTTGAGAGCCGCCTGTAGGGAGCAAGGACGGAAGCAGGGAGATCAGTTAATAGGCTGATGGAATTTTCCAAGACAGAGGCGCTGATGTCTTGGGTCAGGATGGTAGCACCGGAAGGGCTGAGAATCGACCAGATTCTGGGTACGTTTTGAAGGAGGAGGTGATGGGATGTGTTGACAGATTGGATGTGGGTGAGGCCAGTGAGTGAAAGAAGAAGCCCTCTGGCTCATCTCAGATGCGGCTCCCACCAGGAGGCCCCTGACACCTGCAGACCAGGCCCAGCCCCTTCCGTGTTCTCTGTGCGTGTCCTTGGCGGCAGTCAGTCCAGCTACGGCGTAGGCAGGCGTAGTGTTGAACGTTTGTCTCCCCCCGCGAGAAGAAAGGTGCGGGGAATGACCGTGTCTGCCTTAGCCACGTGCCTGCTAGACCCATTTCTCAGGCGGCCAAGTGACGAGGAACTGAATGCCGACGCTCAGGGTTGCACTTCCCGATGAGGTCTCCACATTCTGCTGTTCTGTTTCACTGGATTTGAGTGGTCTGTCTGTTTTAGAAGCCAGGCCCGGGGCTGTAAGACTGAAATCCTGTTGTAAAAATTACAGAAGTCAATCTGATTTCTACCGAATCCAAAAATGTCCCCCTTGAGGTGCAGGTGGGTCACAGGATCACCTCCCTGGAGAGGCGGCATTTTCCCAAGGGCCTAGGCCTTTGCAGCACACGGATTGCATCTTTGAAGCCGTGCCCAGAGAGCAGGGCTTGAGAGATTGATCTGAATATTTGAAGGTGGGCGCTGCTGCTTTCCATCCTCAGAGAAGATGTGTCACTTTAGAATTAGAATATTCTGGTGAGGATAAATTAGCTGCCCAACTTGCCCATCACGAAGGTCCCGTAAATCGTGGATTTTCAGCAACCCTCCTCATTTTTTCAAAAAAGCAACAAATTAAATTTTGGAAAACATCTATGAAAAACAATGGTTTCAAATCTAGAATACTAATTGTTTTTAATGATTATGTTTTTAAGATTTTTTCAATTTTTTAAACATTCTTATTATTGATGTTTTGTTTATTTATTTTTGAGGGGGAAGGTGGAGGAGCAGAGAGAGGGTGAGAGAGGCTCCATGCCATCTACGTGGAGCCCAGTGTGGGGCTCGGTCCCACAAACCATGAGATCGTGACCGGAGCCAAAATCAAGAGCCAAGCGCTTAACCAACAGAGCCACTCATGTGCCCCTAAGATTTTATTTATTTATTTTTTGTTATTTTTATAATGCTTATTTATTTTGAGAGAGAGCGTGCGCGAGCGAACAAGCAAGTGTGTGCACGCCGGGTTGAGGAGGGTGGCAGAGAGAGAGAGCGAAAGAAAGAATCCCAAGCAGGCTCCATTTTGTCAGTGCAGAGTCTGATGCAGGGCTTGATCTCACAAAATGTGAGATCATGACCTGAGCTGATATCAAGAGTCAGATGCTTAACTGACTGAGCCACCCAGATTCCCCCCCGCCCCAAGATTTTGTTTTTAAGTAGTCTCTACACCCAACGTGGAGCTCAAACTCACAACCCTGAGATCAAGAATCACATACTCTTTGAGCCAGCCAGGTGCCCCTTAATGGTTAATTTGTTAAAGGGCCAAAGTGAATACTCTTCCCCAACTCATTAGTCTAATTTGAATATACTGTACATATAATTTTTTGTCTCCTTTTTTTGTTGTTGTTGTAATGGCTGAACAGTATTCCACAATGTGGTTTTAGTTTATGTGACTGTTCTTCTGTTCATTATTTGGGTAGCTATGATTTTGCTATTAAAGCAGGGCTGCGATAAACATCTTTGCATGTGCGTTTCAGTTTTCCAGTGAGATGGATTTCAGGGGAGAAGCCTTTGCAAAGTGGTCCTCGAAAGAGGTTGTGTCCGTTTCTGTTCTCATGGTAAAAGAGATGCTGAACACAGAATATTCTCAGTCTCTTAAATTGTTTGTCAGCTGGCAGGTGGATAATACGTCTTAAAAATTTTTATTTTATTTAAAAAACTTTTTTATTTTACTCACTAGTAAGACTATTTTTATTTAAAAAAAAATTATGTTTATTTTTGAGAGAGAGAGAGAGAGAGCAAGCGAGGAAGGGGGAGAGAGAGGGAGAGAGAGGATCCGAAGCAGGCCTGTGCTATTAGCACAGAGCCTGACGCGGGGCTCGAACTCATAAACTGTGAGATCATGACCTGAGCCGAAGCCAGACGTTCAACCGCCTGAGCCACCCTGGCGTCCTAAGACTGAGCATTTTTAGTTCTTCACTATCTCTGATATTTTTTTACATGACGCCTTTCTCCTTATCATTTTCCTAACTGGGTTTTTGGTTTTTTGTTTCATTTATGTTTTTATTGGTCTGTAAGAACTTGTCATATGTATGGTAGTAGTCCTTTGCCTACGTATGTGTTCCATTATTTTCTCTCAAACTGTTGCTTGTCTTTAAGTTTAGCTTGTACCATACATTTCATGATGCAGAAATTCTGAATCTTTATGGTGCCAAATCTGACAGTCTAACTTTATGGCTTGGGGCTTTTGGGTAACGTTTTATGAGACCATTTTCAATCACTGCCTTTTCTTTCAGCACTTTTACGGTTTTGGCTTCTATTGCTTAGAGCATTCATCTATCTTTATAATTTTGTATGTTATAAGTTAGCAGTTTTTGTTCCTACACTGTCTGTTGATGGTCTGTATCCTCCATTGAATTTGAAATATCACTTCCATACTAAATTCTTACGTATACTTTAGCACAGCAATGCGTAGATCATCCTTGACTTCCAGTCGGAATTGCTTTTTTCATTTCGATGCCTAAACATTTTGACTTGCGAAGTGTTAGTCGTGACTTGCCAAGAGCTCCTCTAGCTTGGGGTAAAACAGGGTTGTATCAGGGACTAGCACAATCTCCTTAGTTCATTTGAGCAGCTGCACTCCAGGAGGAAAGAAAAGAAAGCGATACTAACCAAAGCACGTGTTTGAGTCTGTGAAAGCAATAGCTTTTCAGGAAATCCCACCCTGCAGACTTCTACATACTTCTACATACTTCTCATTGGCCAGAATTGGGCAGGTGACCTCACCCCTAGCTGCAAGAAAGTGTGGGAGGGGAGAATTTCTCACGGGGCAGATTGATACCTCAAACAAAATGGGGGTAAGGAGGAAGGGGTAAGTGGATATTGAATGGGGAACTGGGAGGGTCAGCTATATCGCTCATCTTTCTTGTTCTTCAGAATTTCCCCAGCTATTCTTAAGAGACAGAGGGAGAGGGGAAGGAAGAAAATGGAGGTGGGAGAGCAGGGGTGGGAGGGTGATGATTTATAAAATAAAATGCTCAGGTCTTTAGTGTTCAGTTTGATGAGCCTTAACAAGTGTATATGGTTGACTCTTGAACAACATGGGTTTGAGCTGCACTTATATGTGACTTTTTCAATAAATGCAGTACAGTACTCTAAACGTATTTTCTTTATGATTTTCTTAATATTTTCTCTTTTTTTTAATGCTTATTTATTTTTGAGAGAGAGAGAGAGAGAGCATGCACGATCAAGGGAGAGGCAGAGACAGGGAGAAAGAGGTCCAAAGTGGGTTCCGCACTGACAGCAGAATGCCCGATGGAGGGCTCGAATCCATGAACCATGAGATCGTGCCCTGAGCTAAAGTCAGACCCTTAACCAACTGAGCCACTCAGGTGCCCCTCTTCATATTTTCTTTAGCCTACTTTATTGAAAGAATACAATATATAATAAATCTAACATACGAAATACATGTTAATCAACTATTAAGACTTCTGGTCAACAGTAGTCAATTTGTAGTTAAGTTTTTGGGGAATCGAAAGTTATATTCAAAGTTTTGATTGCCCAGGAGGTTGACACCCCAACCCCTGTATTGTTCAAGAGTCAACGGTATATCTGTGTACCACCACCCAAAGAAGATATAAAATATATCTGAAACTCTAGAAACTTCCCTTGTTATATGTTTCTAATTAGTCTTCTTACCCTCACCAGTCATTTTCTGGTTTCGAAATCTGTGGTAGATTAGATCTGCCTGTTTTCGAATGTCATAGAAATGGAGTCATACAGTATGTGTTCTTTTGTCTTCTTTCACTCAACTGTGTTCCTTGAGATTCACCCATGTTGTTTGCGTTATCAAAGATAAAGCCAGGGGCGCCTGGGTGGCTTGGTCACTTGACCATCTGTCTCTTGATTCTGGCTCAGGGCATGATCTCACGGTTTGTGGGATTGAGCCCCATGTCTGGCTCTGCATTGACAGTGTAGAGCCTGCTTAGGATTCTCTCTCTCTCTCTCTCTCTCTCTCTCTCTCTCTCTGTCTCCCCCACCCCCTGCTCCTCCTCTGCGTGTGCATCCACGCACACACACAGTCTCTCAAAATAAATAAACATTAAAAAAATTTTTTTAAAGATAAAGCTAGATACTAGTTCACGTGGTGAGGACAGAGTTTAATCAGTAATTAACTATTCCAATAAGGAAAAGAGTCCAGAGTGAATGAAACTCAACTTCAGTTTGTACAGAGGAGATTTTAAAGAGAGAATGAGGGAGGAAAGTTGGGGGTGAATGAAATCAGAAGTAAAAAATTACAAAAGCCAGGAAAGGTATTGGTTCATGTGAAACCACCTGGATTTGCTCACTGGGAGACAGGGACCCGATCTTTCAGTGTTGGCTAGAAGAAACAATGGGTGCTTTTGGCAGCCTTGAGTTTTCTCGGGCAGGCACTAAGGGGTACCGGAATCATCCTAGGGGTGGAGCCTTGAGCTGTTAAAGTCTACGTTAGTGTTTGTTCGAGTCTCTATACAGTAAGTCAAGGTTGAAGCCTAGTGGAGAAGAGGGCTCGAGGAACCTGGCTAGAGTTTGGTCAAGGAAAGAGTCTTTGTCAGTGTAGTTTGTTCCTATACATGTATGAATACACCATGATTTGTTCGTGTGTTCTCCAATGATAGGACATTTGAGTTGTATCGAAGTTTTTGGTCATTGTGAATAGGCTACAAGGGACATTCTCATACAGGTCTTCAATTTCTCTCAAATAAATGTCTAGGAATAGAATTGCTTAGTCACAGGTTGGGTATATATTTAACTGCTAGACTAATTTCCAAGGTGGTTTATCGCTTTACACTTCCCACCAGCAATATATTGAAACTCCAGTTGCTCAACATCCTTGTTAACATTCTGTATTGTCAGTGAGGGTGAAAGAGCATCTCAGTATGGTTTTAAATTGCACTTCCCTGGTGACTAGTGATCTTAGGCATCTTTTTGTGTGCTTACTGGACATTCCTACATCTTTCGTGAACTGTCTGTTCAAGTCTTTTGCCCATTTTTGTTCTTAATGGTCTTTGGTTTTGACTCATTGGAGTTTATTATATATTCTGGATAGGAATTCTTTGTCAGAGAGATATATTGTACGTATACATACATGGGTAGGAACAGTCAAATTGAAAACATTGACAATAGCATCCAAAAACCTAAACTGGGTAGGAATAAATATAATGAAAGACGCAAAACACCTTTACACAGAAAACCGTAAAACATTGTTGAGAGGAATTCAAGGAGACTGAAATAAATGGGATATATGCTTTGTTCATGCATTGGAAGATTTGATGTTTTGAGATTCCTGTTCTCCCTGACTTGATCCGTGGAATCAGTGCAATCACCGTCAAAATCCTAGCCATCTTTTTTTTTTAGAAGAAATTAACAGATTGTTTCGAAAATGTATATGGAAACGTGAAGGGTCTTGAATAGCCAAAAAAGTCTTCAAACGAAGAGCAGAGTTGAAGCACTTAAACTGCTTAATACTGCTTAATTTGAAGACTTGCAGTAAAGCCACAGCAATCAAAGTCTTTGGCATAGAGATAGATCAGTGACACAGAATAAAGAGTCCAAGAAATAGACCAAACACAAGGACTGTTGGTTGATCTTCACCCAGATTGTGAAGCCAATTCAGTGGGCGAAAGGGACGTCTTTTTAATGAATAATTCTGGGTAAAGTGGAAATTCAAGTGGAAACAAAATGGACCTTAGCCCCTACCTCGTTCTGTACACATGAATTTGGGATGGATCATAAACCCAAATATAACAGCTAGAACCATAAAGCTTTTAGATGAAACCATGAGAGCATATGTTGACAACCTTGAGGTAGGCAAATGTTTTGGATACAGAACCAAAAAAAAGCACTAATTACAAAGGAAAAATGGATGCACTGAGAAAATGAACGGGCAAGACAGACTGGGAGAAATATTCAGACTACATGTGCTTAAGTGTTTTATTTTTTCCAAAAGAACTTTCGCATTATTCAGGCCCAAGACATCCTGTTACTATATTCTGTATTAACTGGGTTTTTTGTTTGCTTAAGTCAGATAGGAGACATTGTACCATGGGAACTTTCTGATTGACTTCTCCTACTTAACTCACCCTCTTGTGAATGTTGGTTCCTTTTTCATAAATGCCTTGCCCACTAGTCAATGAGTACTTACAGTGGAGGCAGTAGATTTTAGATCATATTAATCCTTGTAAAGTAATTGGGTGTTAGCTGAAGCCAAAAGGCAATACCAGTAGCCTCTGTTGGGAAGAAACGATAGCGTGTGAGTTCATTGAGGCTCAGTTTTGTTTTTGTTTTTTGTTTTTATCTGATTCAACACTTAAGGCCTTGTGGATATGTGAAAGACTTGTCCAAAGTAAGACAATGGAGAGTAGGGGTGGGGTGGATCAGGGAGAAACCAGGCTCTAGATTAAAGCTCAGCACCCTTCCCACCCTCCCCCCCACAACACGCTGACACAGAAGCTGGCCCTGATTCATAATTTAATGGCTGTGCAGGCCTAGGTCTCTTTATTTCTGCTGCTCACGGGTCCACTGCTCTGGGGTCAGAGTTTTCTGCTCAAAGGCATGGATGTGCAGAAGCTCTTCTGCTAGGCACGTGTTCACCAGCCTGGGGGAAAGATGGGGTTAGGAAACGGTAGGTGGAGGCCTGAGTTGCGATTCCAGAATGTAGGGTGATCAGGGAGACTGGAGGTGTCACCCAGGTTGTGTCCCCAGGACGTGCGGACCAAAGAGGAAGAGGGCCTAAGTCTCAATCCAGGGGCCACGAAGGCGGCATCCTTGGGGTCGTGGTCACCGTGCGGGGCCGCACTGGTGGGGGTAGGGAGTTAGGTTGAGGGGAGTGGCCAGGGTTGTGGTCCCGGCGCTGGGGTCGCGCTGAGTGAGGGGCTCCCGGGGCCTCACCGGTGTCTTTGAAGCAGCGGCTTCCCCTCGAACTTGGCCGACACCACCAGGACTCGGAAGCTGGACGCGCAACGGTTGGGAGTCGTGTCCTCTACTTCCTATGGGGAACAACGGTGTGGGGAGTATGAAACCCGCCCCTCAGGCCCTTTCCCCCTCGTTGGGCGAATCTAGACCGCCCAACTCACCACGTGCTCTGCCTCAAGGTCCCGCTGCAGCTTCTCCCGGAGGTACTCGGCGCTGAGTTCCATTGCGGCAGCCCAGAAGGGGCGGCAGCTCAGCGGGGATGGAATCCCAGCTCCCACCGCAGCCACACCTCTTCCGCCCGTACTGACGCCACTTCCGTCAGAGTCTCGACTTCCGCCCTTACTAAGGCGTTTGTAAACCCGGCACTTCCGCCCTCAGGCAAGTCCAGCTTTCCAACAGTCCTAGGTTTCCGCGCTTACCATCAAGCAGCCAATCAGAGTCAGCCCAAGGACCGAATCGGGCGGTAATAAGTGCCCGCCGCCTGCACAGCAGCCCGGGTCCCGTGGGCCGGTTTGGACACCCTAGCTCCAGTCAGTCAGGAGAGGGTGCGCGAATCTGCATTGCCGTGGCCTCGAGGGTATCTCGGGATCGCCTCCAAACGCTTTTTCCGAGACAAGCATCTTGCGGCCCTGGCAACTCAGTCCTCCCTAAGGTCATAGGCCACAGCAATGAACCCACAAGTGCCGATGGGCCCTGAGGGGGACGCGGCGAGGCCCGGGCGCTTCTTCGGCGTCTATCTGCTCTACTGCCTGAACCCTCGGCACCGGGGTCGCGTCTACGTGGGGTTCACCGTCAACCCTACTCGTAGGGTCCAGCAGCACAACGGGGGCCGCAAGAAAGGAGGGGCCTGGCGGACCAGCGGGCGCGGGCCCTGGTAAGAGGGAGTGGATTGCTGTCTGGAGCAGGGCTTCCAGGGAGAGGCGAGGCTCTGAGGGGGAGAGGCCTGCCGAGAGGGGCGGGGCCAAGCCAGTGACAGTGGGCGGAGCCGGTGCGGTGGCTGAGAGCAGGGCCGGGATGCGAGTTCCTGGTGCAATGGCACCAGGCGTGGAGGAGCACGGTGGGGAGGCGGAGCCCTGTGAAACTCGGCTGTGGGACTAAGAGGCAGGGATTGAGTGAGAAGGGGACTGAGGATCTAGGGTTGGTCCGGTGACTGCGGCTGATGAACAAGGCTGGGGTTGTACCAGAGAGAGTCTGCAAGGGAGAGGACAGGGGGAGGGCAGGAGGCGGGGCCTGTGCTGGAGGCGGGGCCTGAGGTTGGCAGGTGTGAGAGGATGCACCTTCGCGAAGGGGACGGGGCCTCGCGGACTAGGCTTGAAGCCTGGCATGAGGACTTCACTCTCAGGTAGGACTGGGGGTGAATCATGGCCAGGGGGTTCAGCTTGACGCGGGGTGAGGCGGGGGGCTCACAGGCCGCGCCCTCGTTCTTTTCCCCAGGGCGATGGTGCTTATCGTGCACGGCTTCCCTTCCGCCGTGGCCGCCCTTCGGGTAAGAAAGGAGACGGGGACGGTGGGAGAATGGGCTGGGGCTTCGGGCCTTCCCCTGGCGGCCCCCTTCCTGGGGCGTCCCTGAAGCCCCTACTCTCCGCCCGCAGTTCGAGTGGGCCTGGCAGCACCCGCAAGCCTCACGCCGCCTGGCTCACGTGGGCCCGCGCCTGCGCAGCGAGGCCGCCTTCGCCTTCCACCTACGCGTGCTGGCGCACATGCTGCGTGTGCCGCCTTGGGTGCGCCTCCCGCTCACCGTGCGCTGGCTGCGCGCCGACTTCCGGTGTGATCTCTGCCCACCGCCACCGCCGCACATGCCGCTGACCTTTGGGCCTCCGCCGCCCCGCGCCGCGGCCCCGAAGCGTCGCGCCGGACCCTTAGCTGACCTGGAGTCCGAGCCTGACCCAGATGCCGAGGCCTGCTGCGCCCTGTGCGCGCGCTCCTTCCAGGTGAGCGGCTCCACCTGGCCTTCAGGGTTCGGACGACTTGGGATCCAGCTGTTTATTGAGGGACCGCGCAGCCCACTGACACCTTTTGCCCTCGTTTCTCAAATGGGGATGAGCCTACTTGCTGCCATTCCTCAGAATCAGTGCCCTTCTGCTCAGGGCCTGTGCCTTTCCCCTTTGACTGTAAGGCTCTTCCCTAGACTTTCGGTCTTTATAAAGTGCCACCTTCCCCTTCTCCATGAAGTCTTCCTTGGCTCTCCATCTAAAACTGCAATTCTTTCTTGTACACTTCCTTGCCTTTTTTTTTTTTTTTTTTTAAACCTAAACACTTATTGTTTAACATGCTAGGTGTTTTATTCATCTTGTCAGTTTCTCCCACCGCCCATACAAGGCCAGGTCTTGTTGACTGCTGTAGAAAAGGGTCGGGAAAACAGACAATACATATTTAACAGATTAACTGAAAGGATGGGCCTGACTTCTTCAGAGCTCTCGGGAAATGTAAATTGAGTACCTGCCATTCAGAGATTAAGTGACCTGCCTGAGGTCGGTTAGCTGGAAGAACTATAGGCCTGGCTGCAGTGGCCGTCCTGTGTATATAATCATTGCCCATGGGGCGGCTGGGTGGCTCAGTCGGTCAGGCGTCCGACTTCAGCTCAGGTCATGATCTCGCGGTTTGTGAGTTCCAGCCCGGCGTTGGGCTCTGTGCTGACGGCTCGGAGCCTGGAGCCCGCTTCGGATTCTGTGTCTCTCCATCTGTCGGCCCCTCCCCTGCTCACGCTCCGTGTCTGTCTCTCAATAATAAATAAACGTTAAAAAAATTTAAAAAATATATAATCACTGCTCATGCTGAGAGGAAACTGATTAGCTTGGTCTCTGTGGGCAAGTGCTGTAACCTCTCCGTGCTTCAGTTTCATCTATAAAACGCAAATAGCAGTAGTATGTGCCTCACAGCATTGTTTAATGCAAAGCCCCTGGAACAGTATCTGGTCCATAGAAATTCTGAGTGTTTAGCTACTTCATTCCTCCCGCTTTTCTCTCTTACCTGCCTACCACCTCTGACAGGATGAAGAGGGCCCCCTGTGCTGCCCCCACCCTGGCTGCCACCTCAGGGCCCACGTGATCTGCCTTGCAGAGGAGTTCCTGGAGAAGGAGCCAGGGCAGCTTCTGCCCCTAGAGGGTCAATGCCCTGGGTGAGTCCAGCACCCCTGCCCCAGCCTGGCCTACCTTTGGGAAGATGGTGTCG
The DNA here is from genome assembly GCF_024362965.1 of Panthera pardus. Taxonomy (NCBI): domain Eukaryota; kingdom Metazoa; phylum Chordata; class Mammalia; order Carnivora; family Felidae; genus Panthera; species Panthera pardus. Next base: position 18,469,671 of record NW_026526980.1, on the reverse strand, counting down.
GTCGTCCAAGTCCAGGCCCAGGGCAGCCGAGTCCTTATCTTGGCACTCAGGGCCGAGCCTGGAAGAGGCTTGTGATCCTGACTGTGTCTCCTACCGACTGCACCCCTTGGTAGCTGTAAGAACTCACTGCTGTGGGGAGACCTGATCTGGCTGTGCCAGATGGGCACCGAGGAGGAAGAAGAGAACTTGGAATTAGAAGAGGTGAGAGGTGGCTTTGGCCCCGGCCTCCCCCTCCCCCGCCCCACCCCCCCAGGCTGCCTTTGACCGGTCCTCTTGTTTCCACAGGAACACTGGACAGACATGCTGGAGACCTGATCCTCGCCCACTGCTTGTTTGTGCCACTCCTGCGGGTCTGGGCGGTTTTTACTTGAGCACAATAAAGAGTCTTGAGTTAACGGAACTTCCTGGTGTTTGCTGGGGGCTGGAGGCAGAGGCCCTACCAGTCACTGGGGCCTGAAGAGAAGAGCAGAGGCAGGGAGAGGCTGCTGGCCTGTGTGGATGAGCCTCTCCTCTTTCTGGAGGCCCGGGTGCCTCAGCTGTCCCTAGCACGCTTCTGACATCACACAGTGCTTTGCTTGGGGGGCACACTCTTGACTCAGAGCCCATCCAAATCCAGTGCCCAGCTTGACTCTGGACTTTAATACAAATAGGAAGGACAGAGGCCAAGAGTGCGGTGGAGGCGGGGGCGGGGGGTGGTGGGGGCGGGGGGATACTCTACCCCCATGGGGCCCCGTGGCTCTCTAAGCCCCAACTCCTTCTTGTCTCTGTCTGCAGAGCCCCTTCAGACCCAGTGAGAGAAAAGCACCTTCTGGGGGCCATGGTTCTTTTACCAACCATGAATGAATCTCCATGAAATCCCTTGGGAATCATGAAGCTGGACTCACTCCCAGGGTTATTAGACTCGGCATTCTTCCTCTCTTTTCTGCTCCACCCCAGACTCTGTCATGCTGCCCACCCACATTGCTCTGTACTGGCCTTGCTGTCAGAGGTCAAGAGTAACAGTTTTTAGAATCCCTGGGCTGCTGGGGGCCTGTGTGCCACCCCCAGCCTGAGCCTTTGGCATCTCCAAGACTGGCCTGGAGCCAGCCAGGAAGGTGAGTGACCCTGCTCACGGGAGTGTCCCATTTTTCCTCTCCACCCTGCCCCCTCTCAACTGGCTGGATCCATTAGAAAAAGCTGTTGGTTGGCCCGCCCTGCAGGGGTGGAGTTTGGAAGGCAGGTCGGGAGCCAGGATTACAGCTCAAAAAACCCCCAAAAGACAAAAATGAAAGCTTATTGGGCTCTGTTGTCTAGATTCACTCTTATTTTCTGCATGCTAAACCCATATCTTGGATTTTCAGGTCAGTCTAAGCTTGGCTCTGGCTAAGGTGCTGAGGAGGGGAGCACAGGGGGGCCCTCCCACTCTAAACTCCACCCTTTCCTTCCTGGAGGACGGCCAGATCCCAGTGCTGGCTCCAGAGACCTCCCACTTTGGACTTAGAAACGCTTCAGCTCAGAAAGCAAGTCTGTACTCCCCACAACTGCAGCCAGTAAGCCACAGCACAAAGGAGCCACAAGGCCAAGATCCAGAGAGGTGTGGTGAGTGCTGGGGTGGGCTGGGCTGGCCAGACTTCCCTCACTTGGCGTCGCTAGCTCCTCTCTCTCCAGATCCTCTCTCTCTGCTGCTGCCTCTGATAGCATGGCATCCTTGTGCTTTCCCTCGGGAAAGCAGTCTGCCAACTGCAACCCGGTCCGAAACCCCCTTCCGTGACTCCTCTCTTTTGCTCATCTACATCTCAGACTTTAGCCCCTAAAGGAAGCTCAGTTGCTCAGCTGGGTGTGTTTATCTCCGAGCCAAGATGGAGTGTGGTTGGACAAGTGGGGTCACAGGCTGGCCTTTGGGATGTTTCCACATGTGAGGGGCCCAAGGAGCTCCAGGGGACGACAGGGCGAGGAGGCCAGTGCAGTAGGCCAGGGGCTGAAGCAGGAAGTAGTATGAAAAAGAAAACAGGCGGGGACTTAGGACAGGCAGCCTCTAGAGTAGTTTTCTCAAGTGCACACTGGAATCTGGAGAGCTTCCCGAAAACTGGGATTGGGCCCCCAGAGTGATTTAACTGGATTGGGGTGTGGCCCCAAGCTCTGGGATTTTTCAGGCCCTTCAGGTGAAGGTGCAGCCGGCGTTGTGACCCTCTGCAGGTTACGTGTGGCTTTGGACCCCCGCCCCCGCCGCTCGCTAGCCTTGTGAGTGGGGGCAAGTCACCCAGCCTTCAGTCCCTTATCTTAAAGCAAAGGTTTCAGTAGATGGCATGTTGTGATGTTAAGGGAAGTAGGCTGCACTCTGGCCCCTGACGCAGCGGCATGGAGCTGGTCCCGGACACCTCACGCCCGCCACTGCAGTACGTGAAGGGGATCCCTCTCATCAAGTACTTTGCCGAGGCACTGGGGCCACTGCAGAACTTCCAGGCCCAGCCCGATGACCTGCTTATCAGCACCTACCCCAAATCCGGTAAGTGATGAGGGCCACCCACCCCTCTCCTGGGCCACAAGTCCCGCGTTGGGCCAGCAGGGGGCCACCCGCAGCCCTGTCCGCCTCCTCTTTCCCTGCTCTCCAGGCACCACCTGGGTGAGCGAGATCCTGGACATGATCTACCAAGGTGGCGATCTGGAGAAGTGTCGCAGGGCCCCCGTCTTTATCCGGATACCCTTCCTTGAGTTCAAGGCTCCAGGGATTCCCACAGGTGTGCAGTAGGGCTCTAGGGCCACGTGGAACGGAGGGAGGAGGCAGGACTGGGCTCTAGCTCGGCAGACCTTTCCCTGCCCACGGCACAGGTATGGAGGTTCTGAAAGACACACCGGCCCCACGAATCATCAAGACGCACTTGCCCCTGGCCCTGCTCCCTCAGACCCTGCTGGATCAGAAGGTCAAGGTGAGTGGCAGAGGAAGCCATCCCAGTTTTGGTCCTGAGAGGAAGGTCTCATCTTAAGGGGGGAGGCTGTCTGCCCCATCCTGTGGTAGAAGTCGGTGAAAGTGAGCCTCCTCTGTGCAGAGCTGTGAAAGGCAGTCTTCTCTGCAGGCCTCCCCAGGCCCGCAGAGGAGGGGGCTGGTGACAGTGGGGCACGCCTGGTTCCAAATCTGGGTATGGCGGCACTGAGGGGATTAGATTAGCATCAAATAGGGTTCCAGGGACACAAACAAGTCAGCCTCTAAGCCAGTTTCCCCTCTGGTCAGACCAGGGATAACTTCCCTCGCAGGGATGCTGTGAAAGGTGGAACATCCAGTGCCTGGCTCACTGTGTGGTGATGATGCGTGGGTGTGGGGGGGGGGGGGGGGGGTCGTCTGCCCCTCCAGGTGGTCTATGTTGCCCGCAACGCAAAGGATGTGGCTGTCTCCTATTACCACTTCTACCGCATGGCCAAGGTGCACCCTGACCCTGACACCTGGGACAGCTTCCTGGAGAAGTTCATGGCCGGAGAAGGTGGGGCTCAATCTGGAGGAAGGAGTGGGGTGGAGCTGAGCAGCGGTCAGTCAAAACTAATGCCAGCTCTGTGTCCCTGCCCCTGCCCTTTCCCCAGTGTCCTACGGGTCCTGGTATCAGCACGTGCGGGAGTGGTGGGAGCTGAGTCATACCCACCCTGTTCTCTACCTCTTCTATGAGGACATGAAAGAGGTGAGGTCACCCGCTGCCACTTCTCTCCAGAGAGCCAAGAAGCCCACGGGGACCTGCCGAGGCCCTCTCAGCCACCTTCCCCATGGCAGCCCCCACGTCAGTCCCCGGGACCCCCCCCGGCCCGCCTTCCCGCCCGGGACATGGAGCTGCGGTGCCACCCGGGGGGCAACACTGTATGGCTCGTCTCAGACCGGAGCGACGCCTGGCCATCCACTGGCCATTTACTGCTGCTGTTCTCCCTGGGGCCAGAGTTCTGAGAGACGACTGTCCCTGCCCTCACCCGTTGGGACCCAGGCAGAGCTTGTTACAGGGTCACAGGGCGGCGGCAGTTAATATGCCTCCAGGGAAGGCAGGCCCAAGGAGCTGGGGCTGGGAGGGCCGGAAGCGGAAGCGGCCAGGTCCCCCAAGGGGTTGGGAGGCCCCCTTTTGTTTGCTCAATGAGCGATCCCAACCTCTACTGAAGAGCCCCTCTGCTGCTCCAGAACCCTAAAAGGGAAATTCAGAAGATCCTGGAGTTTGTGGGGCGCACCCTGCCAGAGGAGACCGTGGATCTCATCACCCAGCAAACGTCTTTCAAGGAGATGAAGAAGAACCCCATGGCTAACTACACCACCATACCCCCTGACATCATGGATCACAGCGTGTCGGCCTTCATGAGGAAAGGTGAGCGCCCGGGCGGCTGGCCGGGCGGGGAGGCAAGCGTGGAAGCAGGGCGAGAGCTGCCCGAGCCACCCGGGGCCGCCTCTGCCGCCAGGACGCACAGCCACGCTGCCCTTCTTCCTCGCGCCCACAGGCGTCGCGGGGGACTGGAAGACCACCTTCACCGTGGCCCAGAACGAGCGCTTTGACGCCCACTATGCGGAGAAGATGGCGGGCTGCAGCCTCCGCTTCCGCACGCACCTGTGAGTGGTGCTCCCCGAGGCACGCCCGCGGCCCCACTGCTGTGACCCGGCCTGACCCCGGGGTCGAGAATAAAATTCCGTTTGTGTTAACACCCTGAGTCTCTAATGCGAGCAAAGAGCAAACCTCAACTGAAACCAAATGCCTGCTGGGACCAGATGCAGCCATCTCCTCCGCGGCCTCCAATTCCCCAACTTGTCCTGTCAGGAGGAGGGGGAGAAGGGCCTGGAAAAGCAAAGCCAAGGAGACATGGGCAAAGGGGAACAATATTTATTTGATCACAAAATCTTCTGTTGCAGTCCCCTGTGAGGACGGCAGGAGATTTGGAGTCTGCCAGCCCACTTCACTTTTTCTTGGGCTCCTTACAAGCCACCACGTACCTCTGGGCCACATTGAGGGGAGGGGAGTAACCATCCGCATAGGAGGTGTCTTCAAACAGGACTGAATAGTCATCCTGGGGCTGCAGTAGGGGGCAGACAGGAGGGGCTGGTCAGAGACCCCCAGACGAGGCCCTGTGCCGAGAAGGAGCAGAACCTCTGGGGCTCCCAGCCTCTCCTGTCCCCAAGCTCGCTCAAAAAGTCTAGATGTTTGAACCTAACCCCTGCTAGGACAGAGTTCTTTTCTCAGCAACAAAGAGCAAGCAGGAGGGAGACTTACTGTCTATATGGGGAGATCCTACATAGAGGATCTGGTGCCTTTTGAGGACCCTCTGTTAAGGGGATCAAGGAAAACCCAGAGGGCAGCAGGCAGGAATCCTGGAGGAAGAGGGGAGAAGGGCCTTTCCCCCACCATGAGGTGAAGGGTGACCAGCATGAGGGAGCGCAGCCGGGGACGGAGAAAGGGCCCCGGCACGGGCCTTCCCATCTCAGGGCTGCCTGTCGAAATGCGCAGGTGAGGTGAGACTAGGGGACTCGTGGGTCACATTCCACTCAGGGCCTGCTGGGACTCTGAAGGTGGGAGAGGGGTTGGCTGGCACTGCCGTAGGGGGCAGGGCCGGAGGGCAGCTGCGGGGCAGTGTGAGCAGGAGACAGGGCAACGCACGGGACCCTCCTAGCTCAGAGAGGCTGGAGGAGGTGGTCAGGAGGGGAGGGAGGTGGACGGTGACCCCATGACCCATGGGGTCAGCCCAGTCGTCGTGTCCTGTGCGGCCTCTCCCGTGGGGGCTGCTTACCCGTTGTGGGGGCGTGTGGATCAGGGCACGGTAGAAGCAGGTGGTCTGCGGATACAGGGCCAGTACGAGCTGCTCCTTCTGAAATAAGGCTTCAGGGTCCGTCTCGGGGTTGGCCTTCCACTGGGGCAGTGGGATGATGCGCCGCCGGCTCAGGGTATGTCTCCTGGGGGAAGGGGGGCTTAGGTCAACCCGCGGCCAGGCGGGGGCTCCTTCCCAGCAGCTTCCACGGTCCCGCCCTGACCAGCACACTCACTCTTTGCCTTCTTCGTCGATGTCATCTACCTCATACCTGGCGAACGAAAGGAAAACGGTGGATGCGGGGAGGTGCGCCAAGTCGGGGAGCCACGAGCGGGGCAGGGAAGGGGCCCAAGGAGCCTGCTCCACACACCGTCCCCGTCCCCACAGGCACCCGGAGGGAAGCCCTTCTCCCATCCTGCACGTGGGGGAGGGGCAGCCGCGCAGGTGTAACGGGAGCGCAGACGGAGGCGTGGGTGTCGACTCACTTGTTGGTGGCATGGCTGTAGCTGACCACCTCGGCCAGGATCCACTGCTCGTCCCCATCCACAGCCTTTACCCGGGCGGCCACCTTGTCTCCAGGTTTGGCCACGTAGTCGCCAGAGGCTGGAATGGCCCCACAGAGGGGCGGGGGCCTGAGGGTGGGACGAGGTGTTAGGTCCAGCCCCTCCCACTTCTCAGCTCCCTCCACCCGGGGCCTGCCCTCACTTGTCACCAGGCTTCCCGATCCACAGGGGCAGGGTCATGGCCGACTGCTGCAGCAGGGTCATCAGCACCCCCCTGCGCATGGTCTTCCGAGGGGGCTCCGAGTCATTGTACAGGCCCGCAATCTTGGCCGCTGTGGGAAGGAAGCGAGCCCCTGAGGCACCGGGGACAGGGCGCCTCCCCCAGGCCCACCCGTGCACTGGGCTGCCAGTGGCGTTCGGCCTGGAACCCCAGCTCCCGAGTTAGCAGCAAGGGCCCAGATGGGATCCCGGCCCCTTCCGCCGGATGCCCGCGGAGAAACACTTGCGGACTACTCTCACGGACCGGTGAGATGTTGGGTCAGGGGGGTCCCTTGGTGTGAAGGACGAAAGAGGGCAAAAAGGGGGGCTTCTGAGATGCTGGTCACATCAGATGTTCGGTCAGTGAAAATTTCACAGAGCTGTGTGTACAATTAGGCGTGCTTTTCTACTGTTAGAATGTGCTGTTATTCCACATAAAGGTAAAAGAACTTTAGGTTCCTTAGTCGGACCCTTGACCTCCTCAGGCATGGCACCACACACCCAGTCAACCTCACACGGACCCCGCTGGCGGCGTGACACGTTTGACGGGGGAGGCGACTGCCCGCTGTGGGCTCACCGAACGTTACGGTAAGAGAGGTGGGAGAGCCGGGGCGGCCTGGAGGGATCTGGAAGCCAGCACCTGTGTGAACTCCATCCTAGGACGGCCCTCACAGAGCAGCCAGGGTTTACGACAGAACAAGTGTGAGTGGAGGTAGCGGGAAGGAGGCACCTGCCCAGGCACAAGAGGAAGGGAGACGAGCACGGGTGGGGGGATGAAACCTCCCAGGTCTGCACAGGGACGCTGGGCAGCCCCTGCCTCTGAGCAGGGGAGCGTCTCCATTCCCTCCCAGACCCGGGCTGCGCAGATGCGCTCCCCCCACCGGAAGTCCACGGAACGAGCACACAGGGCTGAGGCTGCAGGGAGCCGTGGCTGCTGCTCTCAGAAGCCTCACTCAGCCTGGTCAAGACGCATCTCCGACTCACCGATCCGCCTTTCCTCCAACAGAGACTTGATTTCTGCTATCTTATCTAGAGCTTTCCGGAGGATACTGAGGGTGGGGAGAAGGGAGAGAAGGCGTCAGGATGAAGCACAAAGCACAGACTTCCGTCTCTGCTTACAGCAAGCTGGGTAACTCAGATCAGCCCTACTGCCAAAAACTATAAACCCTAAGTGCTTATTTATTTATTTCTTAATGTTTATTTTTGACAGACAGAGAGGGAGGAGAGGAGAGGAGACAGAATGTGAGTGGGGGAGGGGCAGAGAGACAGGGAGACACAGAGTCACAGGCAGGCTCCAGGCTCCGAGCTGTCAGCACAGAGCGCGACGCGGGGCTCGAACTCATGAACTGTGAGATCATGGACCTGAGCCGAAGTCGGACGCTTAACCGACTGAGCCACCCAGGCGCCCCTATTTCTTTGGTTTGGTTTGTTTATTTATTTTAATTTTAAGTAATCTCTACACCCAACATGGGTTGGGGGTCAAACCTCCAATCCCAAGATCGAGAGTCACGTGTTCCACTGACTGAGCCAGCCAGGCACCCGTGTTTTTTTAATTTTAAAAGCATAAAAGAACCGATAAGGTAGTGAGAGGAAGCAGGCCAAAGAATCCAAGAGAATCGCAGAGAGGCAAGCAAAGCAGAGAGAACTGCATCTGACAAAGCCTGAAGAAAGCATGCTACAGGTCTGGCTGCTCTGAACAGTCTGGAGGTTCGCAGGGTGGAAGTTAAGGCTCGGGGTCTGCCCACGCTGGGACGTGTAAAAGGAGACACTCCAGAGGATTGTGGGGAGTCCTCTCAGCTCAGAGCAGGGGTAGGGGTAGAAGGAATCTGTCTCCGAAAGGCCACAGCCCCAGTAAGCCTCTGGAGTTAACTTACGGGGTTCCAGAGTGGTTGGGGCCCAGGCAATCCAGCAGACTGAACACAATTCTCGCTGGAGGAAGATTTCTTTATCCTAGATCTTGAGGACTCTTCCCCCACAAGTATTTCAATAGGACTAAGCAGCACAGACTCCATTTTGGGTCATTTATTCTCCTCTCCCATAGCTATTCCTCTAGTAAACCTTTAGTAAATGCCCCTGTAGTTCTGAAGGCCTTCATTTAGCAGGAGGGAGACAAATAAGAACACAGCGCGATACAGCCTCGCAGCTGTGTCCTCCTGGGTCCCAGGCTCTCGTGGAGCTTGTCAGGCAGATGGAGTGGGGCAGTCCAAAGCAGGGAGGGGTGGACATGTCACCTGATATGCCTGCAGCATCACAGTTCAGCGCGGCAGGCACAGGACACAGGGAGGGCTCAGCCAGGGCCACTGCAGGCCGGGAGCACTGGGACACAGGGCAGTCAGGCACCAGGACAGGAGGGGAGTAAAAACCAGGAGGCCAAAGGGAACCTGGGAGTCTGACCACTGCTGCTGGGCCTGTCTGAAGAACACAGCTCTATGCAGTATGTCCTAAGCTGTACTCTGTGAGACATTAATGGAGTGGGTCTCAACCACATCAGAATCCCCTGGGGCGCTTTAAGAAAAAGAATCCCAATTGTTGTGAACAAGGACCATAAACAGATGCCAAAGCTGAGAGGCAGCTTGACCTGGAATATTTACATAATCTCGATGACCTCCCATAAGAGACTTACTAACTACACAACGGAAAACGGCCATAACCCTGGAAAAAAGTGGACGAGACCTCCTTCCTATGGAACAGGTCAAGACTAGAGCGCCACCTCTGGCCTGCAGCCTGGAACAACATCTACGCCGCAAGCGCCCGCAGCCAACGGTCAGCTGTCCAGGGCCCCGCACCTGGTGCGGAAGGACCGTCCTCAGACCACAAATCATTCTCTCCTCTGGGGACCTGCCGTGTTAGCCTGGGAGTCGTTCAGGCCCTTGGGAAGCTAACCTACACCTCTGCCTGCGCCAGCCGAGCCAGGGCAAAAACCATCTTCCCCAGCCGGAACTCGGGGTGGTTGGAAGCCACGGTCTGTGGCCAAAGTATCACTGAGGACCCCGTCCCTCCCACTCTTGCGGAAGGCCTTTTGCACTAAGGCTAGAAAATGATTTGCTCCTGCCTGGAATGGCTGCCTATTTCTGGAAAGTGAAATCTTTGATCTTGTTGCCCTCTGACCCCTGCAGCCAGTGTGCAACCTCAAGCCCTTTAAAAAAAAAAAAAAAAAAAGAAATTGTTAAATGAAGACACAGGCACTTTTCCATTTTCTGCAAGCAGGAGGATGAAACCCAGCCGGGGGGCAGGAAAGAGCATGTGGAGGAAAGTGCAGCAGCGTGTCAAGGAGTCAGCTAGCGGCGTGTCATGGGACTAACTCCTGACGCTGGCTCTTGGCGCCTCTTCAGTTTCCTGAGGGCTTTAATTAATCTGCTTGGAGATGTATGGGTGGAGGAGAGTGTCGCGGGAACACACCGTGACATGTGTTCCCCACCCAGACTCCCAGACTCGGAGCCTCCCGCAGGCAGGGTGGCACTTCGCCCCCTCATGTGCTCCCGGGCCCAGCACGGCACCCGGTGCTGACAAGGACTCAGAGTCTAGTGAATAAATGTACGAACTTTTGACAGTCTGAAAAGTAAAGTGGCAGAACTGCAAGAGGCTGGGCCCTGAAATTAGGAAATAAGCTTCTAAGTGTTTAACTCCCGGTGGGTCAATGGGAGAGAGGAGCCCACACCAGACTGGTTTCTGAAGCAGTCACTTTCCCAGCAGTTAAGCTTGGAAGGGCCATTTGCCTTTTACTCTCTAATGTGCGTGTCCCTCTAACTCATGCCAGCCCAACTCCAGTGCAGGTGAGCGGGAAAGGGCCCGACTATGGCCAGATGACAAACTTGCACATCAGGGAGAAGAGGCGGTGGGGAAGGGTGGGCTGGAAGGCCGGCTGGCGGTCAGATCGCTCCGTGCCTCCCCCCGGCCTGTGCCTCCCCCTGCCTAAGTCAGCCCCACCCTTTGTTCTCCTCCCCAGACCAGCACAGGGAGCCCAGCTGGTGCCTCTAAGCTAAAAAACCCTGGGATCTTCACCTTCCCCTGTCCCAAATGATTCCAATTTTATTTTTTTTAATTTTTTAAAAATGTTTTTATTTATTTTTGAGACACAGAGAGACAGAGCATGAGCAGGGGAGGGGCAGAGAGAGAGGGAGACACAGAATCCGAAGCAGGCTCCAGGCTGTGAGCTGTCAGCACAGAGCCCGACGCAGGACTTGAACCCAGAAACCGTGAGGTCATGACCTGAGTTGAAGTCGGACGCCCAACCGACTGGGCCACCCAGGCGCCCGATTCCCCCAATTTTATTTCAGAATCTGCCCTTGAACCCCCCCCCCCCCTTGCTTCTCCATCCCCACAGCCACTGTCTTGGCTCAATCCCGTCACCACCTCTTGCCTGATCTCCTCACTGGCTCTGAATCTCACCCAGTCTACCGTCCACACAGCAGCCAGAGGTTTCTCTCCTTTTACATCCGCACTGGCTCCCTGTGGCCTCCAGGATAAAACCCAGTTCCTGGAAGCCCTCCACATGCTGCCTTGCCCTTCCCAGCCACACAGGACTGGTTCTCAGTCCCCCAGTGCGCATGCCCAGCGGGCACTCTTCCACAGCCTCCACACACTGTCCCCTCTGCCGTGTCCACCTGCTGACCCCTACTTCAAGTCTCTCCTCCTCCCCGCGGCCATCCCGGGCCTGCAGGCACAGTGAGCCCACCTCTGCTGGCCCATCAACCACACTGTCCTGTAACTCTTTTCTTAGGGTGCCTCTCCTTTCCGGACCGTTTGCCCTTGAAGGCAGGGTCTTCGCTATCCTCGTGTCTCTACATGGGGATGGCCAGCACCAGACACAGGTGCCGGCAAAGGTTTGTAAAACAAAGATGACAGCAGGCGACGAAAATCTGGGACCATGAGCGCAAGGCAGGGTGTGCTCATGAAGAGCCTGACGGGAGGAGAGGAAGATCTGGAACCACTAGAAATGTTTAGGGTGCTGGCCATCACCACATGTGCAGGCCAGTATTTAAACGGAGCCCATAACTCATTAGTGAGTTGTGAGATTAATTTCCTGGGTAACAACCAGCATTTAAAAAAAACAGAACAGAGGATACCTGGCTGGTTCAGCCGTAAGAGCATGCAACTCTCGATCTCTGGGTCATGAGTTTGAGCCCCACACAGTGGGTGTAGAGATTACTTAAACAAAACAAAACAAAACACACACGCGCACGCACGCACACGCACGCACACACACACACACACACACACACACAAAGACATAGTAACAGTACAAACTATTTCTTGTTCCAATTCTATGATATATGTGCATATAAAATAAATGTGAAAAGACAATCATTAAACCATTCTAGCATGGTATCCAAGAATATGGACTTTGGGTCTAACGTTGGGCTCCCCCACTTACTAGCTGTATGTCTTTTAGCAGATTATGGAACCCCTTGTGTCTTAGTTTCCTCATCTGTAAAATGGTGGCTCTGAGCATTGAGATAAATACATAAAGTACTTGGAATAATGCCTGGCACAGTAAGGCCAAAAGGAGTCTTTATTAATATTATTAACATGATGATTATGTCTTTAATATTATTATTATTAAGCCACAACAGAGAATGTATTTCCTACCACAGGTAATGATCAGAAGTTTGAAAAACACTGGTTTTAGGCACTATATATACAACCGTCTCATATGCTGACAGTTCTGTAGATGGTTATTATCCCCATTGTAATGATGGAGCACTGAGTCTCGATGGAAGGGCCTGCTCAAAAGGTCACTGCGGCTGGTAAATGGCAGTGCTGGGGTCTGGTCCCCACCTCACTGCCATCTACAAAACAGCAGGGCTATCGGGAAAGAGAGGTCCAAAAGTGGGTTCTTCCCCTGCTAGGGAAGGCAGGCCCCCAGGGGCAGCCTGGGGAGTGGGAATCTGCTTATCCGTGGCAGGAAAGGCGGCTGGGGCTGTGTTTTGTAGGCTTCTGGAGCCCAGCGCACGGGCGGGGAAGGGGAGGTGAGGGCGGGGCGGTGGGACAGTACTCACTTGCACTCCGCCTCCGCATCGGCCTTGGCGGTTGTATAGAGCCCACGCAGCTTTGTCCGGTAATAGGGAGAGACTGCCAAGTGAACAGAGAAAGAGGCGTGGGCAAGGGGCAGCTGGTGGTCATGTGGCCCTGCTTCCAGTACACCCAAATCAGACTTCCGGAGGCTTACAGAGGCCACGGGCCAGGGTGTGAGCTTTATCGGGTCAGAAGTGCTGAGGCAGATGCCCATGTTCGACGAGTTCACATTTTCATATGGTACAGATCACATCATTACATGTCAGGAGAGGACTTTCTAATCTCTGCCATCGCATGACAGAAAATACGTGTCAGCACAGAGGAAGACAGACAACAACTCTCGAAGCTGCTCAGGGTTGGAAAGCACCGACCCAGGAGGCTGAGCATGAGGGCCGCTGGGGCATGTGCAGTGCACGGGAGGGAAGCTCTCTCTAGAAAACACCAGCCTACTGGGGATGCTTGTGTGCCCAAAGGGGTTCCCCTGGATGCAGCCTCATTTCACTGACGTCCCAGTCCCTAGAAGTGGGGGATTTTAAGGCTCCTTAGTGCTAGGTCATCTGCTATCTGTTTCCTGGGTCACCATATATCACACAGCCTAAGGGAAAACTGTCCCTCTGGCCAAGGAGCGGTTCATTTCGGGTTGTGTAGGTACATGCAAAAATCCTGTCCAAATCCTGTCCGACACTAGTAACAGTCAGGTTCCCTGTCTCGGCCCATACCCCTTTCTCTTGTGAGCCCAGCTACTTACTCTTGTTCTCCGTCTGCATCCGCTCATGGGTCTTCTGGATGTTCACTAAGTTGTGTTCGCTCCGTGAACGCTCTTCCTGCAAGGGTGAGGTCAACAGGCATGAGGGCGGCCCTTTATCCTGCTGTGGCACCCCGCATCCCAGGCCAGAGGCCCCAGAAATATTTATACCGGCATCTCCTGACCCTTACTTTTCAGGTTACATCCCACTACAAAAGACTTCATTTGGGAAGGAATTTCCGGGAACCGCTCCCTTCTGGGCCACATGACTGTGTGGTGCATGGCTCCCAGGAGATGGGTCCCTGTGTAACTATAAACCTGGATGACCGAATGCTTGGAGAGGACCCTGATTATAATGGACCAAAGTATAGCAGCGGCACATCCAATATGCCATGCACAAACACACACCACCCTTATTTTTGTGAATGAAAAGATATCTTTTTAAGTGGAAAAAAAATGGCTTTCTGATAGGATTAGAGCAGCAGGCATCACATGGTGGGTCCAAATTCCCCTGGGGAACCTTCTCGCCCTGAGGTGAGGAAGGTTTGGAGAGGCCATTTGATACATTCAGGCTAAAATACATCTACGTGTGGCCGCCATACATCCAGTATAGGGGACCCAGCATTTTGGAGTACGAAATAGGTCTCCTCACTGCACCCAGGCCAGTAGACAACAATGGTAACAAAATGCGTGCTGGACAAAGTACACTGGCCCACAGACAGAAAGGGTTTTAGGGGAGACGGGTGCTAGTGTGCGCCTCATGGGACAATTGAATACACTTTTAAGGAGAAGTGGCATTCAGAGGAAGACTGATTAGTAAAACGAACAGACTAAGGTGAGTTCTCTGGTAGGAGGAAGACAAGGAGTGTGTGTCCACCTGGAAAGATGAGGAGGAGTTAGTGTCTTGGGCCAGGTCAATCCAACAGATAGTGCTGGATAATTCACGGACCCATGTGTTGTTGGGAAAGGTTTGCCACCCTGCCCCTCAGGGCCTCTTGGCTATTTTAATCTAGACGGGGGCTGCGGCAGCCATGGGGCAATGGCCCTCCATTCTAGCCACTGAGCTCCAAGGACACACCTAGGGGAAGCACGCGTTTCTAAACCTGTGGCGGCCCTTCTAGGGCACCTGTACAGGGCTTTTATAATTTATATTGATGCACCATGACTACCTTGATCCAAGAACAGATCAAAATAAGACATCCTGAGGTACAGCTGGCAGAGGTAGGGCTGTTACTTTGAGTATCGCTTAGGTCCTTCCCATAGGGAGGAGGTGAGCCCCGGTGTACAAGGGCACGCAATGAAAACCAGTCTCTTTTCAAGCCTGTGAGCTGCAACAGGGTGACTGGCTTTGTCACCAGAACCCAGAAATAACTGAATCGTGGCCAACCGTAACAAAGCAAATATTGTAAAGTATACTTTTATTGTCCAGGGCATTATCTAGTTAAGTACGATATCTAGTAAGTGGGCAAGGCCAATTCCGGTGGGAAGGCATAAGAAATAAGTCTATAATTCTTACTAACTTGTTCTATAATGAAACTGAATTCTACCACGACCATAGTTCAACAGTGTACCACCCTGGTATCGCCAGTAAAACTCAACTGCCTTACGTAAAGAAGTCATATGATAATTCTGGTACCAGTGCCCAAAGGAACAGTTCGACACAAACGTATTATAAGGCACAAACAGGAGTGGATGAAGGGGCGAAATGGGTAACCAAATTAGTATAAAAATATGAAAATGTGGGGCGCCTGGGTGGCGCAGTCGGTTAAGCGTCCGACTTCAGCCAGGTCACGATCTCGCGGTCTGTGAGTTCGAGCCCCGCGTCAGGCTCTGGGCTGATGGCTCGGAGCCTGGAGCCTGCTTCCGATTCTGTGTCTCCCTCTCTCTCTGCCCCTCCCCCGTTCATGCTCTGTCTCTCTCTGTCCCAAAAATAAATAATAAAAAAAAAAAATATATGAAAATGTATGTAATGGCTCAATAGGACAGGCTGTTTCTTGAAGTCTATCCCGACCCCACACCGGCTCCTCCAAATGTTAGGCATACTCGTGTTGACACTGCTGCTATAGCTGATGTAGAAATGCTGTATTAAATGTAGATGCTCCGATATCATTTCACTCTAAGGGAGCCTAGGCCAAGGGCTGGGGACGGGGGGCTGTGCCGGAAAAGCTGAACTCAACAGGCCTGTGTTTTCAGATCCTGCATATTCCAAAAAAGTTTTGGCCCTTGACCAGCTCCCGGGAGAGAACCTCTGCCTGCACCCCTGGAGTATCCTGCCCAGTAAGAGTATCTGTGTTCAGCTGAGATAAGAGGGTGGAGGGAAAAGAGGAATGGCCATAATGGATACAGGGCATTTTTGTCAGACGATGTCAACGTTCTGAAATTGATCGTGGTGACGGTGGCACAACTCTGTGAATACACCAAAACCACTGGAATCGGACACTTGGAACCAGTGAACTAGATCTCAATACAGCCGTTATTAAACAGAAAGAATCACAAAATCCTGCCCCTGATAGAAAATCCAGCAGGAAGGGTAGTTATACCCCCACATTCTCGTTCTTAAAACGCATTCTTCACATCACCTGGGCTCCTGCACGTCCAATCTCTCTGAACACAACCCTCCCCACCCCCCACCCCCCACCCCTGCCACTCACATGCTGCCCTCCAGGAGCCAAGGGCTACAGCTTTTTACCTGGGTTTGTTTGATCAGCTGATGGAGCTCCGTGAGAAGTTCTGCAATGCGGGAATCAGCAGACACCAGGGCCATTGCATACGGGGTGCCTGGGGTGGAGAGGAATAGGAGAGAACCCTGTTAGTGGCTGTTACAGGTTCATCGTGTCCTCCAAAAGGTATGTTGAAGCTCAGAATGTCAAATGATGACCTTGTACCAGAACATACTAAAACTACAGGAATTTCATATAATTTCTAGAACAGTTACAGCATTTACCCAAACAACATAACCTTTATCATCATCTCTGTGATACAACTTCCCAAGTAGCTTACCATACCAAATAAACCAGCCTAATCAGTCAAAAAGACTTTATCTAGAGTTTGAATCTTGGGAAGTTTCATGGTACATGCCTAAACAGGATCGTAGGTCACTATAAAACTCCATATTTAACTAACCAAGCTGACAATAAGAGATCATTTCAATCTTAGTCATGATTACATACAAAGTTCTTTTCAAAGATTTGCCTTGACAAACCTTCTACAACTTTCTTTTTCACTCAGGCTTTGTCCTAAGGCTTCTCTCTCTAAATAAACAGTCTCATTTTAGGACAAAATTACTTTGTTTTTCCTCTCAACAAAATGTATTCTCATTTCTTGTATCTTCCTAACACATTTCCCACTTTCCTACATACAGAGTTGAGTCTCTTGTTAAGCATGCTTTGTTGAAAGATTGTGCTATGGGAAAACATGTTTTTAGAAATTATGAACTATATTCATAAATTTGCCAATCTAAAGAATTCTGGTGTAGCAGACAGTTCACAATTGGTTACTACTTCATGTTCACTGGAAACTAAGGTTTCTAAGTTAAAATTCTATTAAACATAATTAAGGCTGATGGAAATGATGAGGAAAGCAACCCTGTCAGTTTCTCCACAATAAGAAGCCAAAAACACAAACCTATGTTCAGAAAACAATGCTTTAGGTATTTTACCTTATTTAGAAAGGTTATGGATATCCAATGAATTCAATCCAATTTATCATTTAACTTAGCAAAACTTTAAAACTTTCGGGTTACTGGGGCACCTGGGTGGCTCAACCGGTTAAGCATCCAACTTTGGCTCAGGTCAGGATCTCATGGTTTATGAGTTTGAGCCCCACACTGGGGCTGACAGCTTAGAGCCTGGAACCTGCTTTGGATTCTCTGACTCCCTCTCTCTCTGCCCCTCCCCTGCTTGCATGTGTACTCTCTCTCTCAAAACTAAATAAACATAAAAAAAAATTCATGTTACAAAAGATCTTGAAAGCCATTAAAAGTTTTACCTAGAAACCTTTTCATTTATTCAACCTACCTACTTGTTCGTAACCATCACCCACGAAAGCTTTATGAGACAGTTCAAGAGATCGAGCCCCACCTCAGGCTCTGTGCTGACAGCACAGAGCCTGCTTGGGATCCTCTCTCTCTCAAAATAAATAAACTTAAAAACAATAAACAAACTTAAATTGACTTTCAATCAAAATATGTTGCACCTGTGCCCACTAAAAGTCAATCAATCTGCTCCGCACTGTCCATGTTGCTTGGGGTACCTGTGAGGAAATCTGAGGGGTGGTTTAAGTCCAAGGGAACCGTTAGGCCCCTTCTTGCCGACCTGGGAGGTGTTTCAGTTTGAACCTCATAAGGAGGTGGCCCAACAGCTTGGAGTGCTCTCCGCTCCGTGACACTGGGAGTAGGACCAGAAACCACTGGTGCCACAGGCACTGAGGAAGGTGCAGGAGCCTGTTAGGTAAGCCTTGCCTAGGGTGGAGGGTGGTGGAGGAGAGGAGGAGGAGGCAGGGAGGAGGGAGGTGGAGGAGAGGGAGGAGGAGGCAGAAGAGGCGAGGTGCTGCCTGCAAGGCTGGAGGCGATAAAAGCCCAAACAGAAGAAAGAGACTCCCGGTCACCAGACAGGAGAACAGATGAACATTTTCTTTCCCCCAACAAAATGTGAAAAAAGGCAGTCCAGTCTGGCCAGACAATACAGGGAACCCCCTTGAGACAAAAGGAGTTTCAAAAGCTGCTTGGGAATATTCCTTAAAGTCCCCATCCTGAGGAAGACCTGTAACAGACAATTGGCTCCGTTTATCACAGCCATTAACCTGGAGACGAAGGAGGGAGACGCCTCCACGTACAAGGATCAGGCGACATTCATCCAGGTCTCTCAAGACAGATTTCAGATCTGACACACCAAAGCAGCAGCAAAGAGGAGACGAGTAACTCAGGAAAAAGAGGGGGGGCTGTACAGGATCCTGGCAGCAACCTGTTTACAAAAGAGACAAGGTGGGTGGGCACACAGGACAGAACACAGGCTTGTGGCGGATTAACAGAAGAACAAGGCCTAAGGCAGGTGAGCTGATGGTGCATTGAGGAGTGGAGGAGGTGGGTGTTCTGAGGCCCCCTAAAAGAGCACGGACAGATCAGGGTTTGGGTACAGATCCGTAAAAGCCTGACCATATGGGATTTCGGTCTATTTTTCTAGTCAGACTTCCCCATCCTTTAGTTTATACTGAGGCCGACAATGTTACAAAGAAGCCGACGTGGGAAGGAAGCATACAAGGTGCCAGGGTCAAACTGGTTGTAGCTTCTCAAGCTGTATCTCAAGGCGGGGTGGGATGGGATCAAGGATTTAGAGGAAAGAAAGTTGACAGTCTCCTGGGCTAGAGGCGTCCCTGCTGAACCCCAAGAGCACCACCTTGGAGAGTCTGGGCCCTAGGACATCTCCCTGGAACCATCACACTATCATCCCTGATGCAGGTGGGCATCCCCAACCTGCTGCCCTCTTTGGCCTAGCGTGCCCCCCAAGAGGGAACCCCTGCCCATCCTTCCTTTCAATCAACATGGGTGTCCTTGGGAGAGACAGGAGAAGTCTCCCCTGTACTGAGATATAATCTGGCATACTGGAATTTTTTGTTTCCTTTTGAGGCCTTTCCCCAGGGAGATCAGAAAGAGAGAGCAGAACAAAGAGTGACTAAGCAACTGTCCAGCACAAGGAAGGTGAGAAGCTCACCGATGAAGACGGTCGGTCACTCGACCTGCTGTTACCCTGTCCCTTCGTGGCTGCCGAAGGTGTTGCCGTGTGAACTGGGGAGACCCCGATCCCTGGAGCCTTGACCCAGCCAGACCCAAAGCGGATGCTGAAGGTTCTTGGTCTTGTCTCAGGAAGGAGCTCAGGACAGACATGCAGCACAGCAGATGAGTAAAAGAAGTGGGGAGGGAAAGGTTATTAAAGTGAAAAAGACACTCTCGAGATGTGAGAGCAGGCAAGCTCGAGAGAGTGAGCTGCACGCCCTGGCACTTGGGTTTCTATCTTTTATTGGCAGTGTTAACTAGGGGGCAGTATTTATTCTTTGGGGTGGGGAGTAGGGTTCGGCACTTTTTCTTTAAATCCAAATTAACTCCATTGTGTTAGGAGACAGGGAATCCTCTGGGACTGAAGAAGCTGATCCCATCCATCGTTACATTAACTAAGAGTCCTTGACCAAAATCTCTCTCGGCTTCTGAATGGCATCCTGTCAGGAACACTGCTGAAGCTTCCTGGGGTTCAGGGCGGCAGGAGGCACCCTCCCCTGACTGCTCTGACACCCCTGTACTACTTGAGGAGGGATGTGGGCCTCCCTCCACTTCCCCTATTGCACCCTAACCTGCGGTAGGTGCGGGGAGATGGACTGAAATGCCGCAACCGTTGAGGCTGCCTCTTTCCATTTTGGGGGAGTCGGTAGGCTTGGTGACCAATAATGATACCCTTCGTAAGCCTCTGGATCTAGTAGTAATGGATGGGGTGGAGGTCCTGGCCTTTGTTTAGAAGGGGCAGCCATTTCATATCAAATTACACACGAGATATCTAAGGTAGAAGTACCTTTACCCTGAGAGCAGGACCAAGAACACCAAACAGTCGATGGGGAAGGTCAAATGAGAGACATGAAAAGATGGCAGTGTGGAACTCCTACCTAACCCGGGCAACTTTCTCACGAGTTTCAGCCGTGAACCAGTCCCAAGGGAGGGGTCCCTTGTTGGGTGAGTGCCCCAAATGGGAACAGCTCCCACCTGTCCCTTTCGGGAAGCACACAGGAAGATGTATGTTGAATTTTATGCTCATCGAGGGATCACACTGGGCTATTTAGGGGGTCTTAAGGTTGGCAGCCACCCTAATGACAGGTATGGCCATCCCATGCCCAAGAAGAATACAAACATTATAAAAAACAGCAAAATAGGAGCTCCCGGGTGGCTCTGTCAGTTAAGTGTCTGACTTCGGCTCAGGTTATGATCTCATGGCTCCTGAGTTTGAGCCCTGCGTCAGGCTGTGTGCAGACAGTTCAGAGCCTGGGGCTACTTCGGATTCTGTGTCTCTCTCTCTCTCTCTCTCTCTCTCTGCCCCTCCCCTGCTCACACTCTGTCTCTCTCGGTCCCAAAAATAAACAAACACTAGAAAAAAAATAAAATAAACCAGTAAAACAGGGAGAGCTTGATTTCTGACCAATGCTGTTACAGCCAAGGTACCAGTGTCCAGCTGGGGGGCAGAAGTTTGTCCCTCCCTGTAGTGTAGCCACAGGCACAGGTTCTCTCCTGAGCACTTGGACAAGGCACATTCTGGAGAGTCATACTATTCAGGACATCTCCGAAAAAGAACAAGTAAGAAACAAATACTGGGGGTAAAGAAGACTTACCAAGCCGCACTGAAGCTCCTGAATTTCTTTCATTACTGTCCCCGTACAGGCTACCAAAAATTATGTGGGGGTTGAGGCCAACAGTAAAGAAAGAATTCTTGAGCCGCTGACAGTGCAACTTACTAAGTGTATTTAAGTAGCATGGGAACCCGACCCATGGGCAGAAGCTGCTGTACTTTTGCTGTGTGAGGCTGGTGGTTATATATACTCAGTAATCAAAGGGAAGGAGGCATGCTGGGAATATCAGATTACCAAAATTTCTTCGATTTCTTTGAATGTCTACTCGTAAAACTACTTTTGCAAGATTCCTTTGTCATTCAGTTCGATATTAACTATTGGAGATATAGAGGCAGTCGCGAGACCCTTACAGAATGTAGTAACCAGCATGCATTTGATCTTTATCAAAACTATGCAGGCTTTAGGTCAGCTTCCTGGATAAGGGTAAACATCTTCCTGCTTCTGTCCCTCATCATTTTCAATGCAATCCCAGCTGGCTTCTTTGCAGAAATTAACGAGCTCATCCTAAAATCCAGTTGGTAACTCAAGGGATCGAGAATAGACAAAACAATCTCAAATATAAAGATGTTTTCCCAATTACAAAATGCACTACACAAAGCTATAGCAATCAAGGCGGTGCAGTACGGGCATAAGGATAGACCTATCGATCAATGACACAGAATCGAGAGACCAGAAATAAACCCTCATACCTACGGTCAATTAATTTCCAACCAGGGTGCCAAGACAACTAGAATAGTCTTTTTGACAAACAGTACTGGGACAACTAGGTATCCATATGTAAAAGAATGAATTTCGACCCCTTCCTCAGACCATATACAAAAATGATCTGGGGCACTTGGGTAGCTCAGTCAGTTAAGCATCTGACTTCAGCTCAGGTCATGATCTCATAGTTCATGAGTTCGAGCCCCGCATCAGGCTCTCCGTTATTGGCACGGAGCCTGCTTTGGATCCTATGTCCCCCTCTCTCTCTGCCCCTCCCCACTTGTTCTCTCTCTCCCAATAAATAAACTTAAAAAAGATTTGAATAGACAGTTCCCCAAAGAAGATATATAAATGGCCAAAAAGTACATGAAAAGATACTCAATATCACTAGCCATCAAGAAAATACAAGTCAAAACCACAAGGAGGTAGCATTTCACATTAAAAAGAGACATAACAAGTGTTGGTGAGGATGTGGAGAAATCCTACGAATGGAGGAAAGTGGTATTGTTCACACAAAGGCAGATATGATTCAACAAAAAAAGGAACGAAGTATGACACATATTACAACACAGGTGAACCTTGAAAACCTTATGCTAAGTAAAAGAAGCCACACACGACAGACTGCATTACCTACTGTACGATTCCATTTAGATGAAATATCATCTAGGTACATCCACAGAAAATGGCGGCGGGGGGGCGGGAGTGTGGTTAGGGGGAAAGGGACTGTTAATGAGTACGGGGCTTTTTAGCCAGGGGATGACCACGTTCTAAAATTGATTGTGGTGACAGCTGCACAACTCTGAATATACTGAAATTCACTGAGTTGTTAATTTTAGATAGATATACCTCCCCACGCCCAGCCACCAGCCTCAGGTAAACACTAATCTATTTCTGTTTCTATAGATTTTTTTTTAATTTTTTTTAAATATTTATTTTTGACAGAGAGAGAGAGAGACAGAGAGACAGAGAGACAGAGCATGAGTGGGGGAGGGGCAGAGAGAGACGGAGACACAGAATCCGAAACAGGCTCCAGGCTCTGAGCTGTCAGCACAGAGTCTGACGCGGGGCTTAAACTCACGGACAGCGAAATCACAACCTGAGCTGAAGTCGGACACTCAACCGACTGAACCATCCAGGCGCCCCTCTATAGATTTCCCTATTGTGCACTTCATTTATTCTCATTGTGGAATAATATTCCTCTGCTTGCATACACCACACTTTGTATATTAATCCAGCAACTGATAGACATTTGGGTTGTGTTCACTTTTGGCTAATGAGAATAACACTGCTATGAACACTCATGGACAAGCTTTTCTGTGGACGTGTTTCCATTTTCTCGGTCTATACCCAGGAGTGGAACTGCTGGGTTGTATGGTAACTCTAGGTTTAACCTTTTGAGGAGCTGCCAGACGGTTTCCAAAGTGGGCGCACCATTTTACATTCCCAGCAGCAAAGCACCAGGGTTCCGATATCCCTACATCTGCAGCAGTGCGTGTAACTGTCTTTCTGATCACAGCCCTCCTAGTGGGCTTGAAAAGTTAACTAGCGGTTTTGATTTGCATTTCCCCCATGGCTAACGATGCTGAACGTGTTTTCACCTGTTTATTAGCCATTGGTGTGTCTGCTCTGGAGAACTGCCCTTTACCCATTTTTATTGGGTTGTCTTTATTTTTGTCTTTGAAATACATTTTTAAATGTCTATACAGTCCAATTTATCTATTTTTCCCGATTGCTTGGGACACAAGACACGTTTTCCCACATGCAACACTATTTTTTGCCACCACAGCTTTACATAATACATTTTAATACAGGGAAGAACATGTCCCTTAAAAAAAACAGTCCAGCTGCATTAGCTAGAATCGCATGAAATAATGGATCTCAAGTTTAGAGAGTTTAGAGATTAGAAGCGTACAAACTTGAGAATGATCAGCATGAAGGAACTGATCTGCTGAGTGAGAAAAGAGGAAGGAGAAAGACCCCCCCCCCCCCCCGGTGAGCTACAACAAAGGTGAGGGTGTGGACGGAAGGAGAGCTCAGTGGAAAGATCCCAAGGAGGATGGATTCGCGTGGAAAAGAGTTGTCTCTCCCGCTAAGTAAAGCAGGAACCCTGGGTGGAGCCACCTGCCGTGGACCTGCCCACACCGGTGCACGGTAAAATTGGGGCAAGCCCCACAACTGGACAGGTGCGTCTGACTTTACGCTGTGCCACCACAAACACCGGCGGCAGGCGTGCCCACAATGCTGTCCCGTAAATCGGTGTCGTTCCCGGCAAGTCTGTCTGACATTTCAACCTCTCTCTCTCTTTCAATGTTTTTGCTGCTGCCCTCAGGCCCGGGTCTGAGCCCCCCTAGCTGAAGTCCCAAGTTCCCACTCTGGTCAGAAGAGAAGCCAGAGACCCTGTTCCCACCATGAACAGGACAAGCTAAGTGCAGCAGCACCGGTCACCTCTGCGCTTAGTGAAGAGCAACCCGTCATCTGTGCTCTGAATCCCATCTCCTCTCGGGCCGGCTGACGCCCCTTTCCTATGCCGTATGGCACACGAGCATACTTTAGGAGAGCCCATCTTAAAAATTAAAATATGTAAGAGCTTCCAAAGCCCACACTCCCCTCCAGCTCCCCACCTCGTCTCTTCACGGCAAAACTTCAGAAGTGGTCCAAGCCTGTGCTTCTAGTCCTCGCCCCCATTTGACTTCGCAACCCACTTGAGTCTAGCTTCTGTCGTCCCCAGCCCAGCAATGATGCTCTCGGGAGAACCAGGAACCGCACAGGCCAAAGAATTTGATCCTTCCCCTGCCTGCATCCGCTGGACACAGGTGCCCGCCGCCTCCTCCCCTGGCGTCAGGGCCTCCCTCCTGCGTGGTCAGCCTCCACTCCTCTCCTGCACCGGCCTCTCGCCGGCCTGTCCTGCAAATGCTGGCGCTCCTCAGGGCTCGAGCCTGGCCACCGCCGTATACACTTCCAGGTCTCCCCCCACCCCACCCCGCCCCGGCCGCCACCCCCATCCACCTGCCCCCAGATGTTACAGGAAAGGACTCGGGAGTGGTCTCAGGAAACGGGCAATGGGAGAGACAGGAGCCACCATGCAGGAGAAGCACATGTACACGACTACCTCCTGCCAGAGCTGTGGCACCAGAGAGGGTGGAGGCCTGAGGGGAAGGCAGTGTGGATGCGGGAGGGGGGCTTCGGGTGGGGAAATGGGAGTATGCTGGCTGAGGGGCTTCTAGAAGCATGCTGAGAACGAGACCAAGGGCCAAAGAACAGGGCTGCATCTGAAGAAGACACGGGCAGTTGAGGGACGGGATCCGGCCCTGAGATACACCCAGCGGCAGCCCTCATTATTTGCGAACATTCCTTCCAGCCCGTCCCATCATCATTTTCGAACATTCCTTCCAGCCCGTCCCATCTACAAACATTCGACATGGAGGTCCCTTCCACCACCCCTGCCCTCCACAGAGGCTGAAGGGCATGCCCTTCCTCCAAAGCTTACACTTGCAAGGATCAGCTCAAGACTGGTCTTGCCTGACTGTCCCTAAATAAGCCAAACGTGTCTCCTGTTGGACTCTTCCTATCTAGACTTTCCAACCTCCCTTTATAAACTGGCTTTTCTTCCCCAACCAGACCGGGAGCTCCTCAGGCAAGAACAAACACCTCTGCTTTCATCAGCAATCCCCTCACATCAATAACCACCACTGGTAAGTTGTGTCAAGGACTTGGCAAGAACTTGATAATAATTCTACTTGACACACCACCTCTCTCCTGCCCTGACCCTCTCCCCACCCCCCGCCCCCGCAGTAAGGTCCACTGTGAACTTCCCGCATCAACTCTCCCAAACTTTGTTGTTAAGCAAAGGCTTCTTCCCTCCTATTATCAACTATGAGCCACATGGCACCAACTCCCAAATCTACCTCCAGCCCCCACAGCGTCCCCAAGATTCAGAACCTTATTTTCATGCCAGCTGGACAGCCCTACCAGAGAAGACCCCAAATCCCTATGCCCGACACAGACATTCCTTGTATGAGTCTCTCCTATACACTAGAAATTTTCTACAATTTCAAAAAGATTTTAAATCAATTTGTCCAGGAACCATTCTAAAATACTGGTGATGGCTGTACAAATCAGTGAAACAACAAACCAACAATGAATCGTGCACTTTAGGTGAATTGTATGGTATGTGAATTATAGCTCAATAAAACTTAAAAAAAAAACCCAAAAAACCTGTATGTCCAAAACCCAACTCATCCCTCCCTACCCACTCCACCCCTAAAACTCCTGTGTGCTAGCTCGCTCCTTCCCTGCCGGCGTGTCCAGAAGCCACTCAGCTGCCTGTGCTGAAAACAGCTGTTTTCAAACCACCTTCTCCCTCAATCCCCTGTCCAATCGGTCACCGCTCCTGTTGACTCACTGCCCCCTTCTTAGCCTTCAGTCACTGTTTCCCACCACACCGATGGCCTCCCGGTAACTTACCCAGCACACCCTTCTGCAGTTTCCTCTCCATCAAATCCACCCTCGACGCGGCCGCGGCACCACCCATCTGAAAGACAAGCGTGGCCATGTTCCCCTGCCAAACGCTTTCAACCCGTGCCTCCAGGGTGCATCAAGTCCTTACCCACAACACAGACTCGACGGAAGAGGCCTCCGTCCCTGGCCCCCCATTCCTGTCTCCTCTCGTCACCCTGCCTGCCTCACACTTCATACCCCAGACACTTCTCACTCCTGCTTTTGGCCACATGCCATGTCACATTTCTTATCCCCATGCTGTTCCCTCCATCTGGGATGTGCTTCCTGCAAGCAGGACATCCCTAATCCTCGGCCCAATTTAACTACTTACTCTCTAGGATCTGGCTCATATACCATCTCCCTTCATCAGCCACGGTCGGAAACCTGTCTACTAGGCTGACTTGTTACCTTTCTCTGTGGCCTCGAATTATCCTGTGCATCTCTCTACCATAGTGCCTATCAAATCATATTCAAATTCTCTTTGTGTGTTTTTGTCTCCTCTCTTGAGGGTGGGGATCACTAGATCGTCGATACCTAGCACAGGGCTCCACACGTACCACTGTCCTCATTTTCTATTCCCATTCACACCTCAGCCCGACACAGCATGGCTCCCCCCCCCCCCCCCCCACTCCCCAGTGATCTCCTGTTAGCTCCTGGACCTTTCTGCTGCCCTGAACACCTGACCACATGCTGCTTCTCGAAGCTTGGCTGAGTTTCCAGGCCTGCGGTCCCTCCTATTTCTCCAACCATCCTGTGCGGTCCTTCTGCTGCCCCCTCCTCCGACCCACAGGACGGCTACTCCAGGACCCCCCTCTCAGTCTCTAAGCTCCCTGGGTAGCTCATCTGCTGTAAGGCCCCATATTCTGAAACTTCCAGATTCCTCCATCAACCCTGACCCCTCGCCAAGGTTCCCAGCTCAGATTTTGAGCTGCCAGCTGAGGGCCCGAGACGCCCCTCAGACAACTCACACTTCCTGCTCTGCTCTGCCTTCCAGATGTGGTTTGATGGCACCCATCGCTGCCCAGCCAGCCTCCCAGGCCTCACATCTCAGAGACATCCACTCCTCCTTCTTGGCCATCTGCAACCTCACAGCTCCCTGATCCACCCCATTCCATTCCTAGGGATTTTGCCTCAGAAATTTCTCCCAAACCCGGCCCCTCCCTTCCACCCCACTTGTCACTGTCTTAGTTGGGGCTCTCATCACATTATCACAATATCACCCATTGCTGTGCCTCACTGTGGCTGGACACAAAGCCTGTTCCTCTTAAGGAAAAAAAAAAAAAAAAAAAAAAAAAAAAAAACCTTTAACATATGCACATAATAAAAAAAAATTCAAATGATTCCAGAAGTACAATGAAATCTCCCACCCCTAGAAGTAACCCCTACTGTTTCTTGGGTATTTCTCCAGAGGTATCCTATGCATACACAGGAAAAAAAAGCATGTATCTCAGAAAACCTTTTGCAAATGGAAGATGCAGAGACAGACAGACACACACACACACACACACACACACACACACACGTGATGGAGCTTGAAACTTTCAGCACACTGAAATTTGAAAGCTGACCCACGTGGTCTGGAGGGGAAGAAGGAGGTCAAAGAGCAAAGCAGTCAGGGCCTAATCTTGCAACCAGCAAGCAGCAGTGGAGGGTGGGCCCCGTTTTTGGAGACCTTTGGCCTCCGACACTCAGCCCCTATACCAATCATCGGGATCCCCTCACGTATGAATGGTGACTGGTAGTTTTTAAAATGCTTTCACCTCCCCTCATTTCCATCCAGTGTGAAACACTGTGAAGTGCTGAGATGGAGAACAGCATTCCGGAGGGTCGCCTTGTCCGCTGGGTAGTGCCCCGCCCGGGAAAAGTTCATCTCTCGATTATACAACAAACGACTGCTTTCTCTGGAACCAGTCACCTCTGCAAGTGGACCACCAAGCTTTTCCACTACCCGGATGCCCCTTCCCCCCAAACCTAACAGACAAACGCCAGCATGTTCTTCCTGCTCAAATGCCCTCTCTTCTTTGGGGCACTCCTTAACCACTCAGCAGTGAGGAACGCCCCTGGGCCCCAGAGCACTCTGGCCACACCTCTCTTTCCATTTTTTCCTAATTTAGCAGACAAAAAAATAGTATAAGAATTATTAAAGAATTATTAAAGTAAACCTCAGCAACCTAAATGATTTTCATTTTGTGTGCCGCTCCCTGTACGTGCAATATAACTGCAATCAGAGTGCACTTGCTCTTGTGAAACTGTTTTCTATTTGCGTAGGAGCCCACTTCTAGGATTTCTAGCCCCTTAAGTACAAGAACTGAGTGTTAGTCATCTCTGTGCCTTGGCACCCGAAACAAAGCCTAGAACATAGGAGGGCTTGGCAGCTGTTTATCAGAAACTATTCTGGTAAACACAGGAAGAGGCAAACAGCATTCCCACATGCCCAAACGCACCAAGTCACAGAAAGAAATGAAATACGCCACCAACAAGTCATCAGAGAAATGGACGGCCATGCATATTTTAGGAGCATTCCAAGGAGGGGAAAGGGGACAGAACAGGGAACATAAGTTCTCATGAGGCCTTTTACTCACCCTGTGGGCGCTCCTTAACCTTCCTGGGTCTCCATAAAGACCAGAGCACCCACTGGAGGATTAACAACACAAGTAAGGTCCAGGCAGTGCCTGGGACAACACACACTCTTAGTGGACATGAGTTTCCCCCTCTCTGTCCGCAGATGTGGCTCAGGGAACTGCCAGGAAAAAACAGGGACTATGCTAAGTCAAGCAAAGCAGTCAAAGGCACAAGCAAAAGAAAACACTGATGCATCCCGAGCCCGAGGGGAGCGGCTCTGAGCGGATGGCCCGCACAAAGACCACACCACGGAGGAGTGCTCTCCTGTGTGAGCTCTGCCTGCTGGGTGGCGCCTTGCTTGGGAGAACCACCTCATTTTATGATTTTACAACAAACTCCCACTAACTGGATCTAGTCGGTTGTGAACTTGGACTTCCCCAGAAAACATCTGCAACACCAGAGCCTGTGGGAACCAAGCACCGGGCACTGGAACTTGGCTGAAAGGCCAGAGCTCCCAGCTGGGAGGACATGGCTTTGAGCCCAAGCTGCCTGTTAGCAGAGTCCAAAGTCCCCAGCTGATCTATCACTGTTCTTAACCCTGGGAGGCCAGGCAATCCCTGCAAGGTTTCAGGCATTCTTCTGAATTCTGAGGCAAGGCCCAACACTGTACACTTTTTGGCTCCTAGCACTCTCTTCTTCCAACCGGTTTAGAAGCCACAACTTCCGTGGCGCCTGGGTGGCTCGGTTGTTGAATATCTCGCTCTTGATGTGGGCTCGGGTCATGATCCCAGGGTCATACCATCAAGCCCCAGGTCAGACCCATGCTGAGCGCAGAGCCTGCTTAAGATTCTCTCTCTCTCCCTCTGTTCCTCTATCCTGCTCATGTTCTTAAAAAAAAAAAAACAAACCACACCTTCTATTTCTACCCAGAGGGAACCACCATTCTGACATTTTTCACTATCGATTAGTTACACCTGTTCCAGAATTTCACTGAAATGTAATCATGCCATCCACCATCTTTAGGGTCCGGATTCTCTCAACATGTTTTTGAGATTCATCGGTGGTGGGATGTGTATCAGGAGTCCGTTTCTTTCCACTGCCCAGCAGCATTCTCCTGTACGAAAAAACCTGTTTCTTTAACCAGCCCTCGCTTTGGTGGCACCTGGGTGATTCCCAGTTCGGGGTCACTGTGAATAAAACTGCCACGAGCAGTCACACGTGAGTCTTTTTTCGGACATATGTTCATTTCTCTTAAGTGCTTAGGTCTGAGGTGGATACTTAATTTTACAGGAAACCGCCGGACCAGACCCTGTTCCTGAGAAGGTGTACCAGCTTCCCACCAACATACGGAAGCTTTAGTTGCTCCACATGCCCGATGACATACAGTGTTGTTGTTTTCATTTTATTTAAGAAAATTTAGCCATTCTAGCTAGTGTGAAGTGGTTTTCCATTGTGGGTTTAATTTAGACTTCTCTGGTGACCACTGATGCTGAGCACCTTCCCATGTGCTTATATGGCTTCCTTTACGCGTTCAATTCAGCGGCCTTTTAGTATATTCAAAAGGTTGTGCCACCATCACCGTGACCTAATTTCAGAATCATTTTCGGGACCCCCAAAGCCTGTACACCCCAAAAACCCGTACCCATCAGCAGTCACTCCCCGTAGCCACTGCCAACTGTTTATTCTTTCTGACTTTACAGATCTGCCTGTTCTAGATGCTTCATAGAAACAAAATCACACACTATGTGGCCTTTGGGGACTGGCTTCTTTCACTTAGTGCAATATTTTCAAGGTTCATTCCTGCTACACATGTGTATTTCATTCCTTTTATGGCTGAATAATACTCCACTGGTATGGATTTTGTTTTTCCATTCATCGGTGGGTGGGACATTTAGGTAAAATGACTTTTATATCAAGAATCTGGGGGACACCTGGGGGGCTCAGTCGGTTGAGCATCCGACTTCGGCTCAGGTCATGATCTCGCAGTTCACGAATTCGAGCCCCGCATCAGGCTCTGTGCTGACAGCTCAGAGCCTGGAGCCTGCTTCGTATTCTGTGTCTCCCTCTCCCTCTGCCCCTCCCCTGCTTGCACTCTGTCTGTCTGTCTGTCTGTCTCTCTCTCTCTCTCTCTCTCTCTCAAAAATAAACAAACATTAAAAAAAACTGGAACTCCCTCTGCGTGGCTATCTTTTCAAGATGAGTATCACGTAACAAGACATTGAGAACACCTCATCAGTGCCACTCCCTTCTGGGGGTCAACTCCTGCTCCAC
The DNA here is from genome assembly GCF_024362965.1 of Panthera pardus. Taxonomy (NCBI): domain Eukaryota; kingdom Metazoa; phylum Chordata; class Mammalia; order Carnivora; family Felidae; genus Panthera; species Panthera pardus. The sequence continues at coordinate 18,438,999 of NW_026526980.1, read as the reverse complement.
TGACTCCAGTTAGTGGGTTTTTGTTTTGTTTTAATTTGTACAAGTTATGGTCATTGTCTGTGAGAGGGTTGGCCTGATCTGAGTTCCTCCATCATTACTGGAAGCAACCTCTCAGTGTATGCCCATCACCTTTTCTCTCCATTTTGGTAACAGTACTCCCAATTTCTCCTTCGAGAAAATGTCCTTCACCTTGGCTCCAAGATGGGTATATGACCTGGGCCCACAAGAGTATTCCACTCTTTCTGACCGCCATGACTAGCTCAGGAAGAGGAATGTGACCTAAGTCTGGCCCAAATCAATTTAAGAGCTTTTGCTGGGGCGCGCCTGAGTGACTCAGTCGGTTAAGCATCCAACTTCGGCTCAGGTCATGATCTCACGGTTCATGGGTTCGAGCCCCATGTTGGGCTCTGTGCTGACAGCTTGGAGCCCCTGGAGCCTGGAGCCTGCTTCGGAATCTGTGACTCTCTCTCTCTCTCTCTCTGCCCCTGCCCCCCTAGTGCTCTGTCTCTCAAAAAAATAAATAAATGTTTGAAAAAATTTTAAAAAATTGTTTTAATTAAAATTAGACAGAAATTAGGGGAAAAAAAGATCTTTTGCTGGAAGCTATCTGAAAAGAGATACCTTCTTTCAGTTGGTTGTTAACAGAGTAGCAGGGAAGCCTGGAACTGATGGAGGCTTTTGCCCGTCTGAGACAGAAGTCAACATGGAGAAAAGTGGAGCTGAAAGACATTAAAAGAAAAAAAAAAAAATTCCTGGTGACATAACTTAGGTTTCGGGATATAACTGTGCTTGAGGCTGGTATACCCAGGACTTTTCAGTTAGAGTCTAATGGATACTACTTTTCTCCTTGGACTAGTTTGGGTTAGTTTTTTGTTATCTGCAACTGAGAAGCCTAATAGGTAATTATAGGGACAAAGAACGTGTTAACCGCTAACCACTCAGTCTAAACCTGTTCTCTAGCACCTTGTCTAGAAGCCAAGGCCCCATACCAAGAAATCCAAACATTCTATACTTAAACCACTCTAACATCAATCCCACAGGGCTTAAGACAGAGCTTTGTAGGGGCGCCTGGGTGGCGCAGTCGGTTAAGCGTCCGACTTCAGCCAGGTCACGATCTCGCGGTCCGTGAGTTCGAGCCCCGCGTCAGGCTCTGGGCTGATGGCTCAGAGCCTGGAGCCTGTTTCCGATTCTGTGTCACCCTCTATCTCTGCCCCTCCCCCGTTCATGCTCTGTCTCTCTCTGTCCCAAAAAAATAAATAAAAAACGTTGAAAAAAAAAAAAAAAAAAAAAAAAAAGACAGAGCTTTGTTCTGAATCAAAGGGAAGTCAGGCATCTAAGACCCTACACTCAGATCCCATACTCTCAATGTAGCCACGCTCAACAACAATCTACATTCATCAATTGGTTTGAAAAAATTAAGGAGATGCGGATTTCTTTCCCCTAGTACCTACCATGCTTCTAGACCAAAGCTTACATACATCATTCTCATTGAAACCTAACAATCGCCTAAGCACACCCTCTCTATAGCTGGGGAACCTGAAGTTCAGAGTGGTTAAATTATGCTCGGTAACTCAGGAAATAACAGGCAGTTACAAAACTGCAAACTCTAAAATCTATGTTCTCCCTCCCAATTTCAAACTTTGTAAGGACTTCGGCTTATTCATTAGCAAAAGAGATCATGAAGTAAGACCATTTCGTCTACTAGAAACTGTCAATCAACTGTTATTAAGATTGCACTGAAAGAGTCACCAATAGGATGGTGATTCGTAGTGGCATCTGATAAAAATAAAGGTAACAATTGTGAGAAATAAGTTTAGAAATTCCCTGGGCTTGCACCAGTGGGTTAACAAGGCATAAAGAATTACAAAACCATAGGATGCTCTTACCCAAGCTTGAGTAGACAAGATTAGGCCCCCAGAATAGAGTAGGAGAGGGGCAAAGGCCCCCAGAATAGACGTGGTAGGGGGCAAAGGCCCCTAGAATAGAGAGGGGGGCAAAGGCCCCCAACACAAAGGTATATGAAGTAAGCAAGATTAGGTATTCAGGGCAAAAGTGCCCCCCAATTCAGTACTATTTTCACAGGAGGGAAGGACCAAGTTAAGTAAACAGGTAAATAGGGCTATAGACCTCTGTTGCTGTGCGTGAAGCAGCCCAGAGCAGAGCTGATTAGCAAAAGAAAAGGTGCCTTGTTAACCCTGAGGTCATTTCCCCTATCTGCCTTATCCCCTAGGCTAGCTAAGATAAACAGACACCGCGCCTCCTGTCTGCCATTAACAACCATCTGCCCATCTGCCTGGCGCCAGGATTGACCCAAACCTCAAACACCGTGTATCTTCAAAACCCCCTTTCCCTCATGCCCATGAGTTAATGTTCACAGATTCATTGTCTCTTTGTGCATGCCCATCACGTTTGTAAGCCTTCTGATCTTAATAAATACGGAGCAAGGACCCTTATTCGGGGTCTTGTCTTTTCGCGGACATTAGCCATCTCTTGCTTTTAATCCTGCGTCTGCTCTCTTGCTGGCCAAGAGATAACTTTAGATTTAGAATCTACAACAAACACTGACAGCTATTCCTTACTGAATACCTACTATGAGCTAAGCACTTTTATGTAGATGACTCCATCTAACTCTTCTAACGGTCCTGCAGAGGAAGTGCTCTTCATTTAACACTGTGGAAACAGGAGTCTTGGAGAAATCAGTGACTTTACTGAAGTCACACAAGTAATAAGTGGAAGAGGTGGGATTCAAATCCAGATCTGTCTGACTCTATGACCTAAGCCTTAAGGCTCATGATCAACATCCCAAACCTATTGGTATAATGTTCAACAAACTAGCTTCCCCTCCACAGATAGAGTGACCACAAATCCTGAAGTGATGTATACTGGGTATTTTTTCCAATGCAAATGATATAGGATCCTATAGAAGATTCATTTTTAAAACATTTGTAAGACTCTTGGTACACAAATTTAGAAATGAGGTTTAAAAGGCTGACTTACTACATGCCCCTGTTTCCAGGTCCGGAAAGCTGGGTCACTAAAACTATGAATTCTAATGGACCTACCCACTGAGAACAGGGTGCCTCGTGGCTGGGCCAGGTATTTATAAAACACACACTGTGGTTTACAAAACACTTCTTTTTTTAAGATTTTTTAAAAAGTTTGTCTATTTAAGCAATCTCTACACCCAACGTGGGGCTCGAACTCACGACCCCGAGATCAAGAATCACACACTCCACCAACTGAGCCAGCCAGGTGCCCCAACAAAACACTTTCAAGGCACCACTTCAGATCTTGGACAGCCAGCCCCTCTCAAACAGCAATACCATACAGCAACTGCAGTAAGCAATTCCAGTGTCCCCATCCCAAGCAAGCACAGGCTTTCATGCTTCAGGTCCTTTAATCCTTTCCCTACCTCTCCGTGGGTCTCAAATTTGCTCGTATTTCAGGTGCAAATCAAATGGCAGCCAAGTTAATACTTTCACGGCAGTACTTGCCAACATTTCTCACACCACAGCATACACAGAACGTATTATTTATGATGTTATTTGTGTCCTCGTGTAAAAGAACAAAGCTGCTTGCAGCCAGAAGAGAATGGCAGGGGGATCTGGCTGTCCCAGGCCCTGCTCAGGTGCCCTGATGCCAAGGGCAATCAAAATTTCCAAAGCACAGTACACAAATTTCTGTTCTTGCACCTGTCACACACGCACGAGACACTTGCATTAACTTGTCTCTCCTGCAGACCACAAACTCTCAGAAGACAGAGAAGCAGGCATATTCGTCTCTATATTCCCAGCAACTAGCACAGGGCCTGGCACCTACTAAGTCTTCAAAATAGATTATGGGAGCTGAATCCTGGAAATCTCTTAAAACAGTCTTTCAGCTTAGAAGCATGCACCAATTCTGAAGCTGGGTTAGTCAATACCTTCTCTCCAATCCCAGAAAAAAAAAAAAAAAAAAAATAGTTCCTATAAACATACTCTAAGAAAGACAATCTACTCCCACTTACGGAGAAGAGGTACTTTTCCTCTATAAATTAATTCATTCAATAATTTGTTAAATACTGCTGTGCCAGGCATGAGGAACATACAGCAGTGAATGAGGCAAAGACTCCCTGCCTTGCTGTACAAAACTTACAGTCCAGAAAGGAACACAGACATTAAAAAAATAGTCCCATATACTTATTTGTAGGTGAAAGTTAAAAGGGACATAGAGATGGGGCGCCTGGGAGGCTCAGTTGGTTAAGGAACAACTCTTGATATTGGCTCGGGTCATGATCTCATGGTTCGTGGGATTGAATCCTGTCGGGCTCCATGCTTGGGATTCTTTCTCTCTGTCCCTCCCTGGCTTGCATGCACATGTGCACTCTCTCAAAATAAATACATAAACATTAAAAAAAAATTTTTTTTTAAATAAAAGGGACATAGAGGACAGAGTAGATACACAGATAAATTTGAATAAACAATGACAGGGATGTTGAAGAACTGAAAACACAAATTCTCAGGCAAAAAGGACAAAGTGCCAAAGAGAATATCTACAATTAGACACCCAATAGTGAAACTTCAAAGCCTCAAGGGCAAATACATGATAATATACTGGAGAAGGAAAGGGGAGGGGGACAAAATACACCAAGAATAACTCAAGTGTTTGGCAGGAGCAACTGGAAGAATGGGAAGACAGGTTAAGGTACGAGAAGGGTAACACTTAAAATGTCAGTTTTGTACATGTTTGAGATGCTGATTTGACATTTTAAGAGATACCATTTGAGAGGTGAATGTAAGAATCTGGAGTTCAAGGTAGAGCACTGGGCTGCAGATAGAAATGTGAGAGCACAACACACAGTATTTATATTTAAAGCCTTGAAATTGATAGCTCCTAGGAAGTGACCACGGAGAAGAGATTCAGCATGAGGCCTGGGGGCGGTGTAATCATTAAAGATAAGGAAGAGGAACAAGAAATCAGCAGAGGAGAAGCCAGAGAGCTGAGGCTAAAGACGTGGCTATTGCACAAATCAAATGAAGAACGTGCTTCAAGAAGGGGCAACGATGAACCGCATCAAAAATTGCTACGGGAGTGCGAACGAAGTTAAAACTGAATTTGGCGACGTTGCGATCATTGGTGGCTTTGACAAAGTGCTATTTCAGTGGAATGGTGGGGGCCTAGACTGGAGTGGGTTCTCGAGAGACCTGGAGATGAGATGTCAGCTACAGACTGAAGCCCTAGGCTGTAAACGGGCGCAGACAGATGAGGAGGCAACTGGAAGTCTCTGGAGGGCGAAGGAAGTCATCTCCTTAAGGAGGGCGCATCCTCGGCTGCTGTCTTCCCACACCTGGGCTGAGTACCCCGCCTCTGCCGCCTTAGCGCCCCGCACCGCGCGCGCCAGCTTCCGGCGAGCGCACGCGCAAACTCAAACACCGCCGGCCCCCCCTCCTCCAGCCCCGCCTCTCCCCGCCCAGGGCGCGTGCGCACCGCCCCTCGAGAGCTGCCTCGGCAAGGCCCGGGAGTAGGGACGCACCGGGGACCCTAACCGTCCGCTCCCGCCATTTCCCGGGGGCCCCAGACCGCGACCCAGCCCCACCTGCCAAGCCACGAACGGAGTAAGCACGTCGCGCTGGAAATTACGACGGCAGGAGCGGGCGCGTCCCTCGAATGCTTTTCAAAGCCTTAGGACCATAACGCGCTTACGTTCGAAGATTCGCGGCACGTCGAGAGCCACACACGCTGTTTTCCTTTTATGAGCTAGTCGCAGCGCGAACCCCCTTCACGCATGCGCCGTCCTTCCTGTGTGACGCGCCGCGCTGCTCCTTGGGAAATGTAGTTTTTACTTTGTCACCCTAGTCCGGAGTCAGCCGCTGGACCTTATTTTAACAAACTAAGGCCTTTGTCTGTTTTCAGTAGCCTCTCATTCCCCAAAGCCTCTATAAGATAATAAAAAAAATTTTTATGTGTGTGAAACCACAGGTTGCTCCAAAAGATAAATTCTATTTTAAAAAGTTTGAATAAATTAAAACAAACAGATCCTTAGACCCAGAAATTGCCCTTTCAGGGAGTCTTCTCAGGAACCTATTAAGGACGTGAGTAAATGTTTAACTATATTAGTTTCCATACCAGTATCTTATAACTTCTTACATAACCCCTGCCAAAGTTTAGAAGTACATTTTATGTCGTTTGATTATTTGATACACTTGCCAGCCCAATAAGGTTAGGATCATCTGTTTTGTTCACCTATGTGTTCCCAGTACCTAGCACATTCCTAGTACCTATGAGGGCGCATGGTAGGCCCTCAATATTTTCGTGTACACTTAGAAGGATCGCAGACTTCAACACAAACTGTTCCAGCCCCAAATTAATGCATCATTCCCCCCCCCCCCGCCCCCATCAAGCTTCTTTTTGATTTTGTGATCTCTGTCTCAATGATGCTGGCATGACCATCTATCCAGACTCAGCCCTATATCCTGCATTTTATGAAGCTAATGCTGGCAAGGATATCACAAATTTTGCGTTTGTGGAGGTCTCAAGAGCTGTTTCTCCTGAATGTCAAATACTGACCTTAGTGGCTCCTCAGAAGAGATTTGGAGCTCACAATTGTTTGTTTGTTTGTTTGTTTGTTTGTTTGTTTGAATTTATCTTTAATCTCCTATACTACTACTGTCAAACGACAGAAATTCAACTGAGTAACTTAGAAGGTCAAATTGGCTTTATTGAAACGGTTCGTGAATTGGGCAGCATCCCACCCACCGAGCTGAAGAAAAGGAAAGGTTTTTGAAGTGGAGAGGGAGTAGAAAAAAAGGATATTATTAGCAAAGAATACATTGTTTTGGGCAAGGTCACCCCTCCTGAGGGGAATAGAAGGGATCTATCAGTAAATTTCCTAGTGCTGACCAAGAAATTCCATGTAGATTGGTTAAATAATAAATAATAACAGTTCACATTGTTGGGGACTTACTATGTACCAGGTGCTGTTAATATGTTTTGTATGTTTCATTCATAAAACATACTCCATATACTTACCGTCTTCACTGCTTGCACCCTCGTCTGAGGGGTCTCTACTCCTCGTTCAACAACTGCAAGAGCTTTTTATTTGTTTATTCCCAGATGTGGAGGTTGGGTTACTCATTACTCACTTTATGACAGACTACAATCATTGGGCTCAGTACACCCTCTCTCTTGTTCTGTTTATGACCTTTATCTCTTCTCCACTCCTCCTCCCTTCCCCAGCGTGTGTGTGTCTTTACAAAACGCGCGTGTTGCTTAGGGTGCATGTATTTTTAATTTGCTTAAATGGTATTGTGCTATAAACCTCAGTTTCTTATTTTTTCCACTCCACCCTGTACTTTTAAGATTTGTCCTTGTTGTTGTATGTGCCTGTTACTTAGAAAAACTGTGCAATCTTTCTCAATGGACATCCACATTGTAGTTATCTGGACCCGTGGTGATGGACGTTTAAATCGCCTCCAACTACTGGCTACGGCAGACAACCAGCCTCATGCCTGTCCTCTAGCGGCCAATGTGAGGATTTTTCTGGGAAGTATAACTGCCCAATGAGACTGGTAATAGCCCCTTAAATTGTCTGCCCTCGCACATTCTGACCAGAGCACTCTTCTCAAAACACAAAGGTGTGCGTGAACTGGCACCTGGGTCTCCCGCCCCATCACCTTCTCTCCCAACCCTCTCCACCTCGCTCTCTCCTTCAGCGTCTCCACTTCTTTAGGTCTTTCATACCTGCCACGTCCCTCCTCCCTCCTCTGGAGCATATTTCCCTGCCCTATTTGCCTCCAAATCTCCTACTCAACTTCAGATCTCCCTGACTGGGCCAAATCCCTCTGTCACGATCCCTCGAGAGCCCCATGTAGTAGACCTCCTGTAATTGTGACCATAACACAATAACACAATCGTACAGTTGTTTGTGGCATAATTTGATTTATGTCTGTCCTACCTCTCACTCCTTAGATTATAAGCCCCATGAAGGCTGGGCTCATACCTGTTTATGTTCATCACCGTATCTTTAGCACACAGCCTTGTGCCTGGCAGATAACAAAAACATTCGTTAGATGAAAGAGAAAATGGAGGTGTTATCTCTGCTTTGGGGAGGGCCATCGAGGGGCCGGCGTCTTGGTGGGGTGACTGCTAGAGAATTTGGTCCTCAGCTCTGCAGGACCAGAAATTCCATTTTGTGAGCAACCTCTCAGGGTAGACTCACACCGATGCAGCTCAAAAGGGACTGATGTACAAACCAGAACCCACTGATTTAGAAATGTGGTGCTGACCAGAGCACTCACTTTGCCTGGACAGCACCCTTCGTTCCTGTGAGAAAGACACAGTGTGGCAAAGAAAACTGGGCCCTTCTGGTCTTTGAGTCCCTTTGCGTCAGAGCATCACATCTGAAATCTTTGCCAAAAAGCCTTGAAAAGTCACAGGGATCTTGACGGAAGGTCTCTTTAGGTCATGCGGAGGGAGTTACGTTACCATGACTTCCTAACAATCCCTTTACAAATCCCTTTCTTCACAGAGTTCCACTGCTGAGGACGGTGCTCACACTCTCCCTCCTCTTTGCTTTCTTCCTGCTCAGAACTGACTCTGTGCATGGGGGGCTTCCGGAACCTTCTATGGAAAGCCAGCTACCCATCTCTCACCTTGTCCCTATTCATGCCTACCCATAACCCACTTGAACAAAACAGAAAAGGCTTGAATCCCACACCCATCTTCTTAGTGCAGATGATAGAACTAACTAGAGGTCATATGATCCCCAGGCATGGCTGGACTGACCAGGGAACAACATACAAATCCAGGCCCAAGAGATAGAAATGCTTGTTTACTATTCAAAGGAACGTGAAGGAATACAGCCCAACTACTTGTATGCACCTACAAGTAGTCCGAGCACATACAGGCAGCTAACCAGCACTATCCTGAACACATAAGCACCAGATGCAGCTCACGAAATCTATGACATACAGAACAAAGATATTTTTCAGATTCCAAGTCCCTCAAAAGGTGGAACAAACTTTTGACCTCCCTGGGACCGGACAAAGCAACACCAGAACCAACTAAGGAACAACTGTTAACATGACCTCATGGACTTCTAATCAACAGCATCTACCTTCTCAGAAGATCCCTGACCCAAATTTTGCCCTGAAAAACCCTCACTTGTAAGCCATCGGGGCATTTGGGACTTTTGAGCATTAGCTCCTCGTTCTTCTGGACGGCACCACACCAATAAATACCCTATCTTCCTTCACTGCAAAAGCTCGGCGTCAGTTTTTACTGGCTTGCTGTGCATCAGGTGAATGAATTCTCACTGGGTTTGGTTACAGGCTCTTCCTTTGGATCTGACCTCCCATGGCAGGCAGGTGGGGCAAATTCTAACTCTTTACACTTACTGCTTTTCCTCCCCAACACATACAAAAGAAGCCGTAGCATGACCAGAAGGTGGCATAGTGTGTGCGGAACCCAAGGGGGGAAGGGGATACAATACATTAACTCTTAAAAATTGCCTTTATCTCCTCCCCTACCCCACTGCCGCTCCTAAAATAGGTATACATTGTATGGAGTATTACTCAGCAATCAAAAAGAATGAAATCTTGCCAGTGAAATCTTGCAACAACATGGATGGAACTAGAGTGTATTATGCTAAGCAAAATTGGTCAGAAAAAGACAAATATCATACGACTTCGCTCATATGTGGAATTTAAGATACAAAACAGATGAACATAAGGGAAGGGAAGCAAAAATAATATAAACACAGGGAGCGGGGGCAAAACATAAGAGACTCTTATGGCTGGGAGGTGGGCTAAATGGGTGAGGAGCATTAAGGAGGACACTTGAGGGGCGCCTGGGTGGCTCAGTCGGTTGAGCGGCCGACTTCCGCTCAGGTCATGATCTCGGGGTCCGTGAGTTCTAGCCCCACGTCGGGCTCTGTGCTGACAGCTCAGAGCCTGGAGCCTGTTTCGGATTCTGTGTCTCCCTCTCTCTCTGACCCTCCCCTGTTCATGCTCTGTCTCTCTCTGTCTCAAAAATAAATAAACGTTAAAAAAAAATTTTTTTTAAAAAAAGGAGGACACTTGATGGGATGAGCACTGGGGGTTATATGTAGGGGATGAATCAGGGGATTCTACTCCTGAAATCATTATTGCACTATATGCTAACTAACTTGGATATAAATTTTAAAAAAGAAATAAAATAAAATAAAAAATAAAATAAAACATAAAGTAAAATTAAATTAAATTAAATTAAAAATGGGTATACGCGGTGGAAAGTCAAACATTGCAGAGATCTAGAATCTGGAATGGAAAAAGTACAAATTCTCCATGATCCCTGTCCAGGGCGTGACCACTCCCGAAGAGTGTGATGACTTCCCATCCCCTAGCCTCTCCCCCTTTCTTTGTTCAGTAACTACAATAATTTTGCTTACAAAAATAAGATGGGCTTGGGGCTCTCTTTCTCTGGGGTGGGGGGAAGCCACTCCTCAAAGCACGGGAACTTTTGTAACCTGGGACAGCTGAGAGCAGGGCTGGGAGGAGGGCTGGTGGCTGGTGGGAAGGGGGCCAGATTCTGCCCCTGAAGAGTACTGGGCTCTACAGACATTCCCCACCCCCTACCACCACCCACTCAAACTGCAAGGCTATGATCTTCACTATTTGAAAATCGTATTTGAATAGATTTTCCTCTGTAAGTATGGAATGATGTATCAGATTGAATGAGCCAACAAGCAAATGCTCAAAGATCTCCCTGATGGACCCCCAGGATTCTCTTGACATTCCTCAGGCTGGATGCCACCTTTAAAGACCAGGGCTTCTACAGGGGATCCCCAGAGCACATTACCATCCAGGAGTGGTCAGACAGAAAGTCAGCTAGATCACATGACACCTGGATTGGAATTTATACAGTCAAGGATGGCTATCCTATCCAGGAAACCTTCACCAGGAATTACAAGGTGATACTGTCCGCCCAGTGTTTTGACATCCAGCTGGACATTAAAGACCTCTGTGTGTCTACCCCACCAAGAAGGTGCCAGAGTACCCAGCAGAGCACGTAAGCCCGCGAACGCAGAAGTGACAGCACTGGACATCGGACGCCACGGCCTCGGAGGGAAATGGATTTGAGACTTGAAGAGACAGGGCTCTTCGCTGGAGGTAAATATCGTCATCTTACGAAGATAAACATAGTTGTGAGTTCTTCGTATGTCTGTAATTTTGACTACTCAAGCTATGTTTACAAAATGAAACAGAATGGAGAACATATGGTAACATGAGATGAGTAGATAGCTAATATGGATACTTCGGCTAGTTCTGAAATCCACTTGGTCCTGTTTTTTACGTGTGTGTAGGTGCATACTAGGTGCCCCGGCATACGAAGGGCTAAGGTGGGCTAAGGTGTTGGCTGTGGCAGGGAGGCGTATTGTACTATTGACATTGTTGAGGATTGACGGTGATAATAAAAAGTAGGTGATTTGGGTCAGTTTACAGACAACGACCCCTTTCGTGTCAGAATGCTGACATTGGCCCCTCCTACCAAAGCGATCCCTTTTAAAGTCCCTTCCGGATTTGGGGCACCTGGGTGGCTCAACTGAGCCACTCGGTTGAGTGTCCGACTTCAGCTCAGGTCATGATCCCATGGTTCATGGGTTCAAGGCCCGCACCAGGCTCTGTGCTGACAGTTCAGAGCCTGGAGCCTGCTTCAGATTCTGTGTCTCCCTCTCTCTCTCTCTCTCTCTCTGCCCCTCCCCCACTTGCTCTCTCTCTCTCTCTCTCTCTCTCTCAAAAATAAATAAACATTTAAAAAATAAAAAAAATAACTAATAAATATTTGGTTGCATTAAAAAAAAATCCCTTCCAGATTTAAGAGTTCTATGGCATGACCCAATTCACATAGAAATTTTGGCGTAACTAGAAGTCTGTACTATTCCTCTAAAGAGACATTTTTTCAACGTTTTATTTTTTTTATTTTTGGGACAGAGAGAGACAGAGCATGAACGGGGGAGGGGCAGAGAGAGAGGGAGACACAGAATCGGAAACAGGCTCCAGGCTCCGAGCCATCAGCCCAGAGCCTGACGCGGGGCTCGAACTCATGGACCGCGAGATCGTGACCTGGCTGAAGTTGGCCGCTTAACCGACTGCGCCACCCAGGCGCCCCTCTAAAGAGACATTTTAAGGGGCACCTGGGTGGCTCAGTTGGTTGAGCATCCAACTTCAGCTCAGATCATATATCTCACACTCTGTGAGTTCCAACCCCGCGTCGGGCTCTGTGCTGACAGCTCAGAGCCTGGAGCCTGCTTCAGATTCTGTGTCTCCCCCTCTCTCTGCCCCTCCCCTGCTCATGCTCTGTCCCTCTGTGTCTCAAAAATAAATAAAAATTTTAAAAAATTTTTAAAAAGACAAGAATAAAAAAGAGCACTGAACTGTGAGACAGGAGACTCTCGTCTAATAAATCCAGGACTAGAATTCCCTTGTGCTCTAGTTCCTTTGGCTAACTAAATGCACTGTGCTTCCCTTCACTTTGGCCTTCCTGGGAAACTGACCTGGTCTCTCTGACTTCCTAGGTTAGTTCACACGTGAGTTTTTCTGGGAGTTGCTCACAAGCCTGGGTTAGGTGCATGGTGCAGCCTGAAGGTGCTTTTGTCACATTACTTATTACGCTGGGTGGTAACATCCTGCTTATTGGACAGTATCATCCACCAGCCTATGAGCCCCTTGGATACGGGTACCGTGTTCTGTTCGCTTCTATATCCCAGCACCAAGCAAGTGCCTGGTGTATGATTGGTGCCCTAGACGTTTGTAGAATAGTGAATGCTAGCCTGTCTTACCCTTCCTTCCTCCTCTGGTAAAGGGGTTGGGTTCACTGATTTCTAGGGAGTGTGCCAGGAATAGAATTTATCACTCTAGACTCATTCATGATTGTTTTAACTGACCATCCATCTTCTTTATTTACCAGAGAAAGTGTGATACCTATTTTATGCTGAAAACAATGTATTACACACAGTTACTTATATTATTTCAAAAACTGTAATGTAAGGGGCGTCTGGGTGGCTCAGTCGGTTAGGTGAATGACTTCAGCTCAGGCCGTGATCTTGCGGTTCAAGAGTTTGAGCCCCATGTCGGGTTCTGTGCTGACAGCTCAGAGCCTGGAGCCTGCTTCAGATTCTGTCTCCCTCTCTCTGCCCCTCCCCCACTCAGGCTCTCTGTCTTTCTCTCTTAAAAATAAATAAAAACACCTGCACCCCGATGTTTATAGCAGCACTCTCAACAATAGCCAAAGTATGGAAAGAGCCCAAACGTCCATCGATGGATGAATGGATAAAGATGTGGTATCTATATATACAATGGAGTATTACTCGGCAGTCAAAAAGAATGAAATCTTGCCATTTGCAACTACGTGGATGGAACTGGAGAGTATGATGTTAAGTGAAATTAGTCAGTCAGAGAAAGACAAATATCGTATGACTTCCCTCATATGAAGACTTTAAGACACAGAACAGATGAACACAAGGGAAGGGAAGCAAAAATCATATAAAAACAAGGAGGGGGACAAAACATAAAAGGCTCTTAAATACGGAGAACAGAGCGTTACTGGAGGGGTTGTGGGAGGGAGGATGGGCTAAATGGGGAAGGGGCACTAAGGAATCTACTCCTGAAATCATTGTTACACTATATGCTAACTTGGACGTAAATTTTAAAAAAATAAATTAAATAAAAAAAGAGAAATATTTGGAAAAATAAATAAGTAAATCCATAAAAAAATTAAACAACATAATGTAAAAGTTAGGATTATAGTACACATAATGTTCTGCAACTTGTTTTTCTCATTCATGACGACTTTCTCATCAGAGCCAGAGACATAACTTATTGTTGTTGTTTTTTTAACGTTTATTCATTATTGAGAGAGAGAGAGAGAGACAGACAGAGCATGAGCAGGGGAGGGGCAGAGAGAGGGGGGAGACACAGAATCGGAAGCAGGCTCCAGGCTCCCAGCCATCAGCACAGAGCCCGACGCGGGGCTCGAACTCACAAACCGTGAGGTCGTGACCTGAGCTGAAGTCGGATGCCCAACCGCCTGAGCCACCCAGGCACCCCCGTAGCTTATTGTTTTTAAAGGCTATGGAGTATTTCACCAAAGAATGCTGCTCGGTCACCTTCTGTTGGATGCTTAGCTTGTTTCCAGCTTTTCACTATTATAAACAAGGCCATTTCCGCAGGAGCATTTCCTCAGGAGACTCTGTAAGCAGAACTACACTATCACGGCATATTTAACATTCCGAACAGCGTTGCCAAACTGCCCATGGAGAGAACGCACCCACTGGTCTTCAAGGTGATGGTAGTGCGCAGCCAAGAATAATTGCAAGTCAGCTGCCGGGTTTGGGGGGGGTGTCTCTGGACCTGCTGCTATAAAGTCAGGCAGACCCATTTTATTTCACCACATTTAGGTTTCTTCATCTCTTTGGTACCCAGGGATGCCACCAGCCCAGCTTGATTGCGTAACCTGCCTTCAGCCTGGGAATCTCCAGATCCTTTGAGCCAAAAACACCTGCACATCCTTTGGGCTGTCCACGCTTTCCTGACTTGGCCAGTTTAACTCGTGGAGTTGGATGTGTTTTGGTGTATTTCTCATTTTTTTTTTTTTTAATTTTGAGAGAGAGAGAGAGAGAGTATGAATGGAGGAGGGGCAGAGAGAGAGAGGGAGAGAGGACATCCCAAGCATGCTCCACAGTGTCGGGGCAGAGCCCGATGCTGGGCTCGATCCTACGAACCGTGAGAGCATGACCTGAGCCGAAATCAAGAGTTGGATGCTTAACTGACCGAACCACCCAGGCACCCCTCTTTCTCAGTCATTTTTGTTCAGGGTTCACTGCCTCTAGGAAACCTGCTGTGAACCTCTCCCAACTGTCCCCCACCCTCCTCACCCCCGTTGGGTTGGGTACCTTCCTGAGAGCTCCCCAGCGCCCCCGGGGTTTACTCCGGGTTACGTGCCGATCGCACTGGGTTGTAATAGGTATGCCTGGCCATCTCCTGGAATGTCACGAAGGTACAGTCATACATAGAAAGAAAATAAACTTCCTCTTGGCCGATTACACGTATTTACCTGGAGACTAGAAAATGGGAAAACACACTTCAACTTTTCCCACTGAGTCACCTTCTGGGCCCTACAGGTCCATGCCATGGGTTCCCAAAAGTCCCTTCTCTCTTGGCCACCCTCCCTCTGTCTGCCCCGCTCCCCTGGGATCTGGGCTTTCTTCTAATAGCACCTGCAGGATCAAGGCCAGGAAAAGTTCCTCCCTGGCTCCACGGAGAACGGTCACACTGTCTTCACAGTCTTCTGTGGGACTAGGGTTGGGGCTCTCAGTTCCCCCAGAGCACAGCACCAAGAAGCTGAAAAACCCACCGGTCTTAAAAGAGCTTTGCGGATTCAACTGATCATTTATTGAGCACTGACTGTGTTCCAGGGACCGGGGATACAACAAGATAGATGAGATTCCTGCCTTCGTGAATGATGATAATAATAACAGCTCACATGTATTGACCACGTACTCTGTTCTGGGCATTGTTCTGCACCTTGACATGAATTGGCCTTTTAATGCTTCTAACAATCCCACCAGGTAGGTATCATCGTTAATCTCATCTTACAGATGAGGAAACTGAGACACAGAGAGGCTAAATAACTTATCTCAGGGCACAAAACTAACAGGTGCAAGAACCAAGCTTTGGACCCAAGCAGAGCCTACTCCTTTAGCCACTAACTGAACCAAACCAGGATTGCATTCGAGTGGGGACATATCACGTAGAAGGAAACAAAGAAAAAAGGATATTTCCATCAGTGATCTCTATGGGGAAAGTATAATAAAATGAGGGTCATGGGGTAAAAATGGGGAATCCTTAGCACCCAGCCTGGTCCAAAGCAAGTCCTAATCATTCAAGGGGAAGGGAGGAGGGACAGGGAGGGCGGAAGGAAGGAATCCCTGACAGGTGCTTCCCTAGGCACGGCCGCCAAAAGCTTGCCAGTGTTTGGCCAGCCGTGCTGATCTAGAACCAGGCTGGAACTGGGGTCAGGTAGACCTCGGGAGGAATACTTCACCACTCACCAGCCGTGTGACCTTGAGCAAGTTGCTCTCGGAGCTTCAATTTCCCTTCTCCAAAGATCGGAGGAAATAGCGGTCTACACTGTGCCGGCTCAGGACAAAGGCCTGTCGCACCTAGTGGTTCTGTCACCATCTTCCCCGTGCAGCTGAGCCGATGGAAAGTCAGAAGGGAGCCCAGGATCTCGCAGCTCGTACAGGGGCCTGGGCAGCTCGGGAATTTGGAGGGTGGGGGGGTGTTCTTGGTAGTGACCACGACAGGGTGCAGACGTTTGTCCTGCTAGACAGTCATGAAGCTAAAACGCTCCTTTACGAGGACGTGAGGCTAGAACGTACTCTATCACATGCAGTGATGAAGTCCACTGCCTTGTAGGAACCGCGTATTTCCTCATTGTCTCCACCTTAATTTGCCTGGGTGTGGCATCTTGGTTTAAGGTTATTTTCCTCCGCTCCTGATCATCTGGTCTGTTAGTATTCGTGGGAAGGAAAAATTCTTCCCCTGTCCTTCAGAAGCTTCCAGCTGGACTAAGAATTGAATGGACATGAGACAGATAAACAACAGGAAAAAGCGAAGTTTTATTATGCGCTCGTGGGGGCCCCCCGTCATGAAATTGAGACCTAACAAAAATGACCAAAGCAGGCAGTTTTTATCCTTTTCGACGAAGAGACAATAAATCCATGAGGAATTGAAAGGAGAAAGAGAACTTAATTTGGGGAGCTTTAATTTGTAAGCAATTCTAAACAGATTTTGGGCTGGGATAGGAAATGAGTAAAAAAATCACGGACGAAAAAAAATAAAAAAATAAATCACGGACGTCTTCACTCTAAATTTCCTATGTCTGGTGATCAGGGTGTCTCTTTACTTCCTTAACTTTCACCTGGGAGATTTATTTCCTGCTCTCGGCGACTGAGGAGGGTCTGCCCTTCTCACCACAGGTTGTCTCTGAAGTAACTTTTATTTAAAATAACCAATATGGGGCGCTTGGGTGGCTCAGTCGGTTAAGCGTCCGACTTCGGCTCAGGTCATGATCTCACGGTCCGTGAGTTCGAGCCCCGCGTCGGGCTCTGTGCTGACCGCTCAGAGCCTGGAGCCCGTTTCAGATTCTGTGTCTCCCTCTCTCTCTGGCCCTCCCCTGTTCATGCTCTGTCTCTCTCTGTCTCAAAAATAAATAAGTATTTAAAAAAATAAAAAAATAAAATAAAATAAAATAACCAATAT
The DNA here is from genome assembly GCF_024362965.1 of Panthera pardus. Lineage (NCBI taxonomy): Eukaryota > Metazoa > Chordata > Mammalia > Carnivora > Felidae > Panthera > Panthera pardus. The sequence goes on along the minus strand of NW_026526980.1, from coordinate 18,421,720 downwards.
GCTAGGGGTGCCTGGGTGGCTCCGTTGGTTATGCATTTGACTCTTGGTTTCAGCTCAGGTCACGAGCTCACCGTTCGTGGGTTCGAGCCCCGCATCGGGCTCTGCACTGACCGTGTGGGCCTGCTTGGGATTCTCTCTCTCCCTTTCTCTCTGCCTCTCCGCCCCTCTCTCTCTCAACAATAAACATTGAAAAAATAAAATAAAATAGCCAATATGCTGAAGCGGCACATTGTGGGGCAGCCTGCCCTCGGTCCGTCTGTGATTGTCCCAAGCTCTGTTTGATTCAGGTGACCTCACTTTCATTTCCTGGATGTTCAGGAATTCACATATCAACCAAACCTGAAAAACAAAAACTAAAGTTAATTCTGGCTCAGGCTAGGGAGAAACGGGAGCAGAAGTGCCTCTTCGTGTTAAACGCAGAACGAGACTGGGTTATTACAGGGTTTTGGGGGAGGTAAAATTTAGGCAGCACCGAGAGGGAACGGTGTTTGAATGGGCTCACAGCAAGGTGGGCAAGTGAGCAGAGAATTTAAACACCTGGCTAAGCCCGAGAAGGTCCTCAGCCCCGGCCCTGGGATTTGGCACATAAATCCCAGGGAAAGTGTGAGTGGGCCACCCCGGGTGTGGCCCTCTCTGGGTCAGCTCAACCCACACGGGCAGATCCCTTCAGGCAAGTGTGGAACTTTCCATCTTCACGCATTTCTTATCTGAATCCCTTCCTTTCATTCATATTAAATAGGCCCAAATGCCTGTTTACTCCGTAATGTCTTCTCCCTCAGCATTTCCATGGTTTGAAAGACATTATTGCAGCATAAGTGGGTTTCCTTTCACGTCGCCTTCCCATTACGTGACGGCATCATGGAGTTGTTTGGAAATTGTGCGAATAACTCATAGGGAAGCTAAGACCGTAGGAGCGTGCCAGGCACTGTCGCAAGTGTCCTTCCCTGAGGTGTCTCATTCGATTCTCTCACCAACCCCGTGAAGTCAATGCAATTATTATCATCTTCATTTGTACAGAGGAGAAAACCGAGGCACAGAGAGGTTAAGTGACTTGTCTGGAGTCACCCAGGAAGTAGTGGACCAGAGGTTTGAACCCAGGGCAGCTGGCTCCAGAATCTGCACTTTTAACCCTCCCTGTTGGGTGAGGGAAACTACCTAGGGACCCACTCCATCACCACACACACCCCCCCCTTCCCAGCTCGGCATATGAAGGGGGCTTTCCAGATGTTTCTTATCAAAAAGGGGTGTTGGGTGTGTTCGGGGTGAGAACAGCTGACCTATTTCATGGAGTGTTCTTCATAACCCGCCACCAGGGTCCTGCGTCTAAGGCAGAATTGGGATGGGGTCAGCTGCGTGGCAGGGGGCAGGAGACGGACAGGAAGGAGTCGGCCAGGTGAGGCCCTCCGATCCCCACTGGGCCACGATCCCAAGGATTGTTTATGCTCAGACTCTGCCTCTTTCCTCCTCCTCCCTGAGGGGCGGGGATCTCCTCTGTGGAAAAATACCCAGCTGGGCGAGCCCCAGTGAGAGGGAGGAGGCGAGGGGAAGGGGCTGGGACTCACAGGACCGACTCTTTTCCCCTCTCGTGATTGCTGTTTACTGGGTCGGGTTCTGGGAAAGGGCCAGATTGCATCAGACAGGGCCTGGGGAGGACACGTGGCCTTATAAGTTGGGGCCCGTGAACAGGGAGGTGTCAGGAAACCAGACACAAACAAAGCGTTGGGAGACGGCAGGGAGACAGCAAGGGAAAGTCAGGTGTGATGGCCACCTTCCCGCAAGCAGCCAGCCCGGCCCAGCAGCCCCCAGGTCCGGAGGACGAAGACCTCAGCCTGGATGAGTATGACCTCTATAACCTGGCTCCTTCTTACCTGGGTAAGGTCTGGCCCGGTCACCTTCCTGGTCCCTTACCTTCTACCCCCAACCCCCGACTAGGATTCCTCCTTGGACTCCTCCCCACCCCCCACCCCTCTCTAACCTGTTCCCTTGACCCCTCCAGTCACCCCTTCCAACCCTTCTTCCCCTTAGTGCTGTCCTGCTCAGCCCTGGGACCTCACACGCCCCTAGAATCTGGGAGCAACAACAGATCATGGGGGCCCCTCATTCCACAGATGGGGAGACAGGGGTTACAAGTGCCCCAAAGCTATGTGGTGACCACTCTCCAGCCCGCTTCCTCCAACCCAGGCTCTTTCCAGCCCGCACTCCCAACCCCCTGCCTCTCCTTGGATGTATCAGGCCTCTGTCCACCTCACCTCGGCCTCTTGCCTGGTTCCCAGGAGCAGGAGGTCGGAAAGGTCGCAGCAAGAGAGAAGCTGCCGCCAACACCAACCGCCCCAGCCCCGGTGGCCACGAGAGGAAGCTGGTGACCAAGCTTCAGAACACGGAGCGGAAAAAGCGAGGGGCACGGTCTTGAGGCAGAGCTGGAGGTAAAGAGTCAGGGGTAGAAGTCCCTCTGCCTCCAAAGGACATGCTCGAATGTGTGTGGTCAGGTGGGGAGCAAGGTTCCAAGAACTGTGGTCTCGGGGTGCCTGGGTGGCTCAGTCAGTTGGGTGCCTGACTTCAGCTCAGGTCACAGTCTTGCAGTTCACGAGTTCAAGCCCCTCGTCGGGCTCCGTGCTGACAGCTCAGAACCTGGAGCCTGCTTCGGGTTCTGTGTCTCCTTCTCTCTCTGCCCCTCCCCTGCTCACACTCTGTCTCTCTCCCTCTCTCAAAAATAAACATTAAAAAATTAAAAAAGAAAAAAAAAGAACGATTGTCTCAACATAGAATAAAATGAGACACACGTCGGACTCTGAGTTTCCTGGTGGCCAGAGCAAAAGGGGAAACACAGAACCTTTGCAATTGGAGGGAAATTTGGTTTACGGAGAGGGTAACAGAGGCCCAGAGAGGGTAGGGTCCTTCTCTGGAGACCCAGAGCAAGTGACCGGGAGAGGAAGAGTTAGAACCCAGAATTAGAACTGTCACTCTCTTTCCTTGCCCCAGATAAGGCTACAGCACGGATACCACACAGCGATGGAGACAGGACTGCGGAGAATTGGCACCTGGGGGAGGGATCCAGGCCTGCCTGCCTTCCCACTCCACCCCAGGACTTACCCTACCTGACTAGGCTCTGAGGGGCCACCAAGCCCCAGAAAAAGGACAAGCTAGGGGTGGGGAGCAAGACGAAGGGAATGGAGAGGCAGCGTCACAAAAGGCACCCCCCACCCCGAAGGAAAGACACCAAAGAAACTGGAACCCCTTAAGGGTGGCAAGGACAATAAACAAAATTCAGCAGTTGCAGCTTGTGTGTGGAATTTTGTCCCCCCTCCCTCTGTGTGGTTTTGTTTGTTTCTTGTCCCTGCCTGCATATGTCTGCCTCTGCATGAACCAACAAGAACGTTTTTTGTCTTTGGTTATATGTGTCTGGGAGAGGGCGTCCCCGGTTTGGTAGGGACGGGTAGAGGCCAGCCTGGCTGCTTTTGTTTTATTTTGGTGTGCAGAGGTTTTGGCAAATGTGCCTCTGTGGTCTCTTAGGAAATGCACAGAAATGTCCTGTTTCCTTGTCATGCTGCCTGTGAAAGAAGCCCCCTCCCCAGACCCTCCCCAGCTCCTCTCCCTTTTCAGAATAAACAATCTTACTGATCATGTCATTTTCATATAAAACCACCTTTTGAAGTGACTGTTCTTTATGGTGCCGTCTGCAAAACGGAGAACACCGAGATTTAGAACATGAAGGGACTTGCCCCAGGTTACTCGGGGGCTGCTGTACTGAAGTCTCAAAACGAGATAGAAAGTTCTCTCTCTGTCACGTAGCAGCTCCAACAGTCAGTACTCTTGGGCTAAAATGACAACTTGACCACGTCAGGGATTCCAGCTACTTGGAACTCATTGTTCCGCCACGCTCCAAACATGGCTTCCACCTTGGGGTCCACACTCGCTGCTTCGGTGTCTGCCACCAATCAGATCTGCATCTCAACCCGTGGAAAGGGAGTGGGGGAAGCCACACCAATTCATTTTGAAGACCATGACCTAAAAGTAGAATACGTTACATCTGGCCAGAATTTAATCGCATGGCCACGTCCAACTACCGGAGAGGTCGGGAGACAGAGTATTCAGGTGCTTAGCCACGTGTTCACCAAAACTTGGGGAAGGCAGGGGTGTGAATACTGGGGAAAAAACTGGCAAGAAACATTTTCCACCGGCAGACTCAGCACAAGGGGCGGGGGAGAAAAGCCCTAGGTCTGGTCCTGGGCAAAGCATTTTTCTTTTTCTCCTGCCCTTCCATATAAGCCCTAGGCTGCACAACTTGGAGGCAATTGTTCTTAGTTAGGGACCTAAGAATGTGAACAGAGGAAGGCCTCAGCCCAGCACAGATCTGGTGTGTCAGCTTTCGAAAATCATGGCAACAGCCCCCATGTAATTGGGCTACTTCTCTGTGACAGGTGTTTTACAGGCGCTGTTCCATTTAACCCTTACACTAATCCAATAGGCATAATGTTATTTGATCCTATTTTACAGACCAGAAAACCGAGGTTAAGAGAAGTTAAGTAATTTGCCCAAAGTCACACAGCCACAACTTGGAGGAGCTGGGATTTTGAACTTAGGTCTGTCTAATTTTTGAAGCCCGGGTCTTTCCCTTTTTACTATATGCCTGAGGATAAAATGTACGACAATGTGGAATCCTAGATGCTAGTTCATTTCTGGTTAATTACTACTCCTTTTGAGCCTGTTTCTTTTCCTGTCAAAAGGTCTACTTCAAAGGAGAAAACAAAGGCTGCAAAGCGCTGTGTCTGTGGCCGAACGTGGCCACTCCCTGTCTTCTGGGTCCTTTGACACTTTGCCAGGAGGCCCCATATGTTACCCTCACTCCTGGCCTGTGATTGGCCCTCCCTGGCCTCGCCCTACCTTGGCACAAACTCTGCCTGGGAGGCCTTTACGTGGCTGTTCCGGGAACCAGATAATTCTTGGAATTACTGAATGTTTGGATCCGAAAGGATCCTGGATGTTAGAGCCCCACTCTGCCCTTCGCGGAAGGGAAAATCAAGGCCTGATGGGGCAGGGGCTAAAACTCATACGAAGACTGGGGACGCAGTCAGGACAAGAACCTGTTCTTGACTCTACCCGTCCAGAACACCCCTCTACTGTTCCACCTACTTTTTACCCCCCCCTTTTTTTGGTCCCCTAGTTGCATGTAATGTCTGTCTCCTTAGTTTCTAGGGGTCCTCCTGAGGACAGAGGGATGACTGACTTCTATTTCCCCTTGGGAGCTTGCGGAAGTTTCCCCACCAAGTTGCCACAATTCTAAGGATTCCCAGCTCCTTGCCGAGAATCTGGAAACTCACTGCGGGGTTTGCTTCACCAACACCTAGTCCTCTTCTGCCCACTCAGCTCTCAGGGCTGTGTATTTTTTCCAATTTCAAAAGCACCCAAAGTTGATTTTAACTGGCACTCCTTAAAGGTAATGCCAGTACGAGGAAGAGTCATGGCCACCATCATTGATGGTCTGCCTGAGGCTTTTCCCCGCCTCATCTTTCACACAGCACTTTCTTGATTTCCGCCCTACGTGCATTTAGGCTGTACCATTGTTTGCCTAGAATTTTTCAAATTACCTCCTTACCTTTTCCACTCAAACGCACTTTAAAAGGAGACTACATCACCACCCAAACTGGAAAACCACAATCACTTGTCATAACTCGAAGATCGTAGAAAGACACCCAATATCACTTCTTTCAGTCCACCTGCGCACACCTCGGGTGACCTTGTGTGCTAAGGGTCACGGGCGTTCACACTCGGAGAAACACGGGTTGTTTCGGAGCCAGACACTCCTCCAGGTGCTCTGCATACGTGGGAGAAGGCCGCCTTGTAATCACCCGGTCGCAGGTGCATTAAAGACACGGCTGCCTGGCTTCCCCTCCCAGAGAGTCTGATTTCGTTGGTCCGAGGTGGAGGCCGGGCATTGGGAGTTGGGAGAGTGAGTCTAACGTACAGTGAAGCGTGAAGGCGTCAGGTGCACGGGGCTTTTGTCTCACACTGCACTTAACAAATAGGGTCGTCACTGCAAGCGCTCCCAAGCCACACGCCCTCCTTACCGTGGGGCCTTGCCACCCTCCTATCGAAGGGGAGACAGGGGACTGTGCTCCTTTTGAACGTGGGGGGAACTTTGCTCTCTGGGGTTCTTGGAGCGCAGTCACCCTGCTGCAAGAAAGTCCGAAGCGACACACGTGGAGACACGACATGGAAAGGCCACGTGCTGATGTCATTCTGGTCTTCAGCCCCGCGGAAGTCCCAGCTGAAAGCCATCCTCCGGCTCCAGACGTGTGAGCGAAGGGAACCCGCTGACGATTTCCAGCCCCAGCCGCCGTGTCACCTCTGGCATCTGAGTCTTCCCGGATGAGGCCCAACAACATATTGGGGCGCCAGAGACAAGCCATCTCTAATTCCCCACCCACGGACGCAGCGCGTGACCAAACGGTCATTTCACAGCCTGACGTTTGGGGATGGTTTGTTACACGGCAATAGTGACTGGAACAGCCTCAGGGTCCCCCGGGCTCAAGTCCAGATCCCGTCTGCAAGTGGGGCTCGAACTCACAAATCGTGAGATCATGACCTGAGCCGAAGTCAGACGCTCATCCGACTGAGCCTCCCCAGCGCCCCAGTTTATCCTGCACCTTAATTTCCACATCTGTAGGCAGGAGATGAAAAGTACACCCACCCCCCGGAATGGTTTTGAGGAGGAAATGGAGTCTCTCAAGCACTTAGCAGGGCACCTGACCCAGAACAAGACCTTAAGGAAACGGCAGAGAAGCAGACACAATGGGCTCTGGATCCAGACTCTGTGGGTTCAAGTCCCTGCTCCCTCATCCTCTGTGTGACCTTGGGCCGCTTACCTGACCTTTCTAGTCTCAGTTTCCCCACGTGTAAAATAGGAATTCCAGTAACATTAAACAAGGGGTCCTTGCTGCGATTAAGCAAGGAAGTGTTGCAAAGTGCATAGTAAGCAGCATGTAAGTGCTTGATTAAAACAGTGACCCGGAAACAGAGTTCCGGCGTGCAAGAAATGCAATCTATTGTTTAAGTTGATACACACTGCTCCTTTTCTGCTGGCAGCAGGTGTCTGATGGGGTCAGTTTGCCCTCCTTTCTCTCCTTTCTCCAGGGTTGATCAGGAGCAGAGCTGGGAAGGGGCGTGGAATGCTCGAGGCCTCAACATCCCCTTGATACATTGCCATCTGCCACCGTGTCCCTGCCACTGCCCTTCCTGTCCTTTCTTTTCTTTTCTTATCTTAATGTTTATTTATTTATTTTATGAGAGAGCGAGCACAAGCAGGGGAGAGGCAGAGAGAGATAATCCCAAGCAGGCTCCACGCTGTCAGCACAGAGCCCCATGAGGGGCTCAAACTCATGAACCATGAGATCATGACCTTAGCTAAAATCAAGAGTCAGATGCTTAACTGACTGAGCCACCAGGCGCCCCCTTGTCCTTTCCGTTTGTTGTTTACGATCAACCCTCACAGCCCTGCTCTTTGTGTGCTCCCTCACAGCCCTGCTCTTTGTGTGCTCCGGGCCACCTCCCAACACCTGGGGGCAGGGATACATCTGGGGCCTGTCCTCCACTGGAAAAGGGGGCACAGTCCCTTCCGTCCTCAGATCTCTCCATACTGTTCAAAACGAGCGTGGCCTGGACTCCGTGGGGACACGCCAGTTCTAACTTCTCCTCCTTTCCTTTTCCAATTGCTTCCCTTCTTCCCTGACTTGGGGAGTACCTTAAAGTTGGCCCCACCCCCACCCCATCCACCTTGCTATTCGGGTCGCTGCGATCCTCTGTGCCTTCAGTCCCCCACGGCTGTTGAACTAAAAATGAAACCGTACTGACATCCCTTCGCCGTAGCAATGAAAGCCACATGGCCCTCACTGACTTACCAGGAATGGGATGAGCATCAAAGGAGACGTGGGGAAACTCCACCTTGGTTTGTGTACAAAAATTGCACGGCGATGGATGGTAACCAGTGATCACTGGTGGGCGATCACTCTGTAGTGCATACCAACGTCGAATTATCACGTTACACCTGAAACTTACATGTTCTACACCAACTTGACTTCAATAATAAAGCATAAAAATATTATTCAACCACAGCAATTATTATTTTTTTTAATATATATATTTTTAAGGTTTATTTATTTATTTTTGAGAGAGGGAGCGTGAGGGGGGGAGGGGCAGAGAGAGAAGGAGACAGAATCCCAAGCAGGCTCCACACTGTCTGCACAGAGCCGGATGCGGGGTTCAAACTCACAAACATGAGATCATGACCTGAGCCGAAACCAAGAGTCGGATGCCCAACCAACGGAGCCACCCAGGTGCCCCGCATGGTAATTATTATTATCACACTTTGGCAAATGCCAAAGTCCTGTGGGAGGGCAAAGGCCTGGGTTATGGGTTCACTGGCGGTCACAGGCTGAGCTGGGAGTAGACTCGGTGTGCTGATTCCCACGTCCAAGCTTTCCAGAGAGCTCTGTGGCCTTCAGGGAGTGCCAGGCTGGAGAAAGCAAAGAAGGAAGAACAACCCATCCCCAGAATCCCTGTGCAAGCAGTCTGCCCCACACAGGGGTACCTTTCCCCAGGGGCCAGACACAACGCCCAGGTCTCTGACAACTAGAAGCACTTCCTTTTCTGTGTAAAAGAAGGTACACTTTTTTTTTTCTCTTTTTTATAATTTTTTTAATGTTTATTTATTTTTGACAGAGTGAGACAGAGCATGAGTGGGGGAGGGGCAGAGAGAGAGAGGGAGACACAGGATCTGAAGCAGGCTCCAGGCTCTGAGCTGTCAGCACAGAGCCCGACGCGGGGCTCGAACCCACGAACCGCGAGACCATGACCTGAGCCGAAATCCAACACTCGACCGACTGAGCCACCCGGGCGTCCCTATACTTTGCTTTTCTGATTACAAAAGCAGTGAATGCTGTGGAATCAGAAGATGAGCACCATCCCCTTGGGTTCAGTCCTCCTGACTGAACACATCCTCCCTCTAACTTTTGCCTTACATTTGAGTTATAAAATTGAAGTTCATTTGTAATCATTTCACGGAATGCTTACACCAGCTCTGTGCAGCTTTATCCTGTTCTCTCTTTTCTGGAGAACTGGTTTGGAGAAGTTTTGTTGGAGTGTGTGTGTGTGTGTGTGTGTGTGTGTGTGTTTTACTGTTCGAGGAAATAATCATTTATTCCTTCGACACATATTTATGGAGCCAGGGAATATTCTAGAAGCTATGAGTACAACAGTAAACCAGTTCTCTTCTCATGGAGCTCACATTCCAGTGGGGACAAATAATAAAAGTGAACAAACAAAAGAATTTCAGCAGGGCGTGTGCAATTTAAAACGCCTCAGTTGCGGGGGGGCACCTGGGTGGCTCAGAAAGTTGTGCGTCCCACTTCGGCTCAGGCCATGATCTCGTGGTCCGTGAGTTTGAGCCCTGGGTCAGGCTCTGTGTTGACAGCTCAGAGCCCGGAGCCTGCTTTCGGATTCTGTGTCTTCCTCTCTTTCTGCCCCTCCCCACTCATGCTCTGTCTCTCTGTCTCTCTCTCGCTCTCCGTCAAAAATAAACGTTAAAAAAAATAAAACACGCCTTGGTTACGGAAAGCCTCACTGAGACGTGAGGGCCTTTAAGTGAAGACCAGAAGGAAGTTAGGGAGTCATTTGTGCTGAAATTCCTCTTTATTAAAAGAGCACATAGTACCCATCTAACATACTATGCATTTTGCTTATTAATTTATTGTCTGGGGTTAGGGGAGGTGACCGCTGGCAGCCAAGAAGCCCGAGGCACTAAGGGCAGGGGCTCAGTGACCAGAGGCAGAAGGCAGGGCCTGGGCTGGGTGACCTAAGTGTCCTCTCTTCTGCTTTTGCTGACCCCTCCTCCCCTAAGCCTGGTGCTTTGGGCCCTCCATGGAGCAGGTGCACTGCCCTGGGGAGTCTCCTAAAGGTGTTCTGGGGACGCCCTCTCCGTCACCATCCTCCTTAACATGCTTCCCCACTGCCCATTTGCGTGTGGTGTTCAGACCCCAACCACCCGCCCCTCGGGCTAAGTTCTTCTTCAGGGCTGGTCAAGAAGGCGCGCAATAAACATTCGCGGACGAGCATGTCAGGACTAGTCTCGCTTCACAGCGCTCTTGTTACTGGGGACGTTTCTCCTCCCGCCCCGTCCTGTCAGAATCCTACTAATTCCCAACAATCAGTGTTGCCTTCCAGAGTTTTCCCCCATCTGATCGCCCGACAGAGTTGACCCACCCCACAACCTCACCGGGCAAATATAGTCCTCACCCCCATTTTGCAGATGCAGAAACCGAGGCTGAAAAGGAACGCGATTCGCTAGGTCTGGGTCAGAGATTCTCACCTGCAGGAAGCTTCCTCTGTTTCTCACGAGAACCACCCTCTCCTCACCCCGAACCCCATGCTCCTCTGTACCTCCTGCTGCAGTCTGGCCTATTTTAGGGCTGTGTTGACGTCTGCTCCCCCTTGAATGAGAACGGTGTTGGAGTCAGTATATCTGCTGCTTCTATAGGAGTTGTCTGGGCCTGCTCTGCTCTCTTCCTCTGGGACCGGGCGGTCAGTTGGATTCTGGGGCTCAGACCACCAAGGACAGCGGTGAGGGCACGAGGTCCTGACCAGCAATCTCTGCGAGAGGGTCCTGGGAGCAGGGCTGGTCTATCACCTGCAGAGGAGAGTGTGAGCCAGGATGGGGGTCCGGGAGGTGGAAGGGGCGGGGACTGACATAGCTGTGACCTCTGACCTCTACTCCAGCTTCCCCTCTGGCAGCAAGGGCCCTGTCTCCCTTGGGAGACACCCCCCACCCCTCTGCTCCTGAGGGTTTCCTGGTATTTACAGAAAGCTTGGAAAGTGCATATTCCTACTCCCGGACAGGTGAGAGGTTCTGGACTTTGGGGGAATGGCCATGAGATTCCTGGTGGGATGTGTGGAGCCCGGGGGGGGGGGTGGGGTGGCTGGGAGACTCCCTGGGTCCCACCCTCTCTTATTTGCCCCTCTCCTCTGCCCTCTTTCAGTGTCACTGTTTCCTGCATTCTTCTGGCTGCTCATCACAGTCACCCTGGCAAGATCCTCGGTGCAAGGGAACACGGAGAGGACCCTAGGGTGGGGGGGCCGGGCCAGTAGGGCTCCTGGCACTTTCAGTGAATGCAGGAGAGGGATCATCTCTTTGTCAAGATTGAACCCTGGGGCGCCTAGGTGGCTCAGTGGGTTAAGCGTCCGGCTTTGGCTCAGGCCACGATCTCATGGTTTGTGAGTTCGAGCCCCGCGTCGGGTTCCACACTGACCATGCAAAGCCTGCTTGGAATTCTCTCTCTCTCTCTCTCTCTCTCTCTCTCTCTCTCCCCGCCCCCCCCCCATGCTCTCTCTCTGCCCCTTCCCCACTTGCACCTGTGCTCGCGCTCTCTCTCTCAAAAATAAATAAATAAACTTAAAAAAAAAAAAAAAAAGTTTGAACCACGGCACCATTTGGAGAGGAGGCCTCAGGGGTAGGCCTCTTGCTATCTTTTGCTCCTGAGCAGGGTTTCTGTTTTCTGGCCCCTCTTCCTTTCTGTGCCCTCCGCAATTAGAGGCCGTTGGTGCCAGTGATCAGGAGCATGAACTGCCACGGCTGTAGTGGAATTGAAATGTGCTAAGAGACTATAACTTAAATGTTCTCACCAAAAAAAAGGGGGGTTGGGATACGAGGTGACGGATTGTTCATTAACGCCAAGGGAGAAACACATTCACGGTGTTTACACATATCAGATCAGCACCTCGTACACTTTAGCTTGTAATTTTATTTGTCAATTAGACTTCCATAAAGGGGGGGGGGAAGGATGTGGCCTCTCAAACTGTTCTGTTTTGATTCACATTTCAGTCCTGCTACTGTTGTGTTATCAACCTTGGTTTCCTCATCCGTAAACTGGATTGTTTTGAGAAATATATGAGTTTGGGCGTGTAAAGCCATTAGAGCGATGTCTGATGTATAGAGAAGGTTCAAAATGCTAACCGCTCTGCTAGGCAGTATAGTATAAATGGCTAAGAAGACCAGAGGTCCAGGGTTCAAGTCCCAGAGCTGCCGCTTACTAGCTGGGTAACCTTGGGCACAAAGCCTTAACCCCTCTGGGCCTCAGTTTCCTCTTCATATAATGAATATAAATAATAATACCTCCAGCATAGGGATTCCATGAGCCAGTAGTTGAAAAGTACCTGGGCACATAGAAGCATTTGATTACATTTTATATCACTTTAATTTGTATAATTTTATAATTATAATATAATTTTAACTTTATTCCATTCAGTATAAGTTCCGTGAAGGCAGAACGTTCCATTGGCCCCATTCACTGCTGAACTCAAATATCTAGAATAATGCCTGGACATACCGAGCTGGCGCTCGGTAAATATTGACCAAGCATCTACTCTGTTTTCACGTTGTCCTTTCTATCTGAAACGCTCTCTCCACTGGCTTCTAACAGAGGGCTCTTTCTACTACACGATGTATTTGCCTTTATCATTTAACAAAAATCTGGTCTGTGATTTTTGACATTGGAAATCCATTGTGAAGGTGGCTCAAAGCAGGGGAGGGGAAACACAGCTCCAAATAGCTTAAGCAGAAAAGAAGAGGGGCGCCTGGGTGCCTCAGTCGGTTAAATGTCCAACTTCGGCTCAGCTCATGATCTCGCGGTTCGTGGGTTCAAGCCCCACACCAGGCTCTGTGTGACAGCTCAGAGCCTGGAGCCTGCTTCGGATTCCGTGTCTCCTCTCTTTCTGCCCCTCCTCCTCCCCCACTCACACTCTCTCTCAAAAATAAATAAACATTAAAAAATTTTTTTTTTTTTTTTAGAGATTCACTCACGAAACTAAACTTTTCAAAGTAATCGCTTCAGGAAGAGCTGGATCCAGGAGCTCGAAGTAACTTGTGAGATCCTTGTCTCCCTCTCTGGCTCTCAGCTCTACTTTCCAAAGTCAGTTCCAGACTGAGGCAGGGTCTTCCCTCACGGCAGCCAACAGCAGGTTCAAGTTCACATCCTGCCTGTTTAGTCACAGCTGCAGACCGGTAAGTTACAAACTGCCCTGCTTTGCCTCTGGTCTCCCACGTGTATCCAGTCTTCTCAGCTAGGTGGCCGCCTCTGGGGGCAGGGACCATGGTTGCCACACCTCAGTACTCAATCCCTAATTCTGTCTTCCCCTCTCCTACCCAAGGGCAGAATCATGGGAAGAGTGGAAGTTGTTCACATCAATATTGGCAGCGGGACTCATGTCTGAGGAGGTGGGTCTGGAGGAGGTCTGGGGAAGACCCTAGGGGCCTTGGGAAGGGCCCAGAATGTGCAGAAAAATTGAAAAGCTAAGAGACTAACATCTAGATCTTAGGGGTCTTAGTGTAGGTGGGAACCGGAGGCGACAGTCCTCAAGCCATAGAGGGGAAAAAGGCATTCATGAAAAGATGAAACACCAGATGGAGGTACAAGGAGCCGGTTATTTGAAGAGCTGAGGAAGGTGTTCTACACAGAGGGAATAGCAGGTACAAAGGCCCTGAGGTAGGAGTGCGCCTGGAGTGTTTGTGGGGCAGCCAGAAGGTGTGGGAGGGAATAAAGGAGGTCAGTGGGAAGGATCACCAGGGCTTTGTAAGCCATTCAGAGGGTTTTGCTTTCACTGAGTGGAATGAGAAGCCACGGGGACCGGTAAGGCCAGGAGCGAAACTGAGGCAGGAGCAAGAAAAGCGGGTGGGCAGAAGCATATATGTTGTATATATTCTTTTGTATGAATCAGATAAGACATGAAACTATAAGCAGTGGGTGTGTACCATTCCGGGGGAGCCACCTGGGGGTTTCACATGCAGTGGGCCAGACGAGTGAGGGACACGGCAGCCACGGGTGGCTGAGACCCCGCAGAGGCTGCGGGGTGAGAGCTCTGGCTGTGGCGTAGGGCCCGGTGTCAGCCTCTGAGCTTAGGGCCGCCGGAGGCCTGGTGTGTGCTCGGGCCTGCGCCCCTCCCTCAGACACCTGGCGTGACCCATCCGGGGGCTCAGCCCAGGGTCTGTCTCCATCCCAGGTCAGTCCCACCACTGGGACTCACCGCCAGAGGTGAGTCCCACCCACTGGCTCTCATATTTGAGGCTGTCCACACCCTGGCCCAGGGCCCAATTTGCTGGCTCCCGGCGATTTCTGTTTCTGGCCCGAATTCTGCCCTGACGCATGTTTCTGGGTCCCTAGGTCCCCTCTGCCTGTGCCCTCACCACTCACAGCCCCAACCGTCCTTAATTTGTAAGATGTGACTGCAGCCTTTTCTGTTCCTTACCCTCTTCTTCCCACTCTCCTTCCACCTTTTTTCATCCGTGGAGGGCAACCATGCCTTGTATTTATTAATGACAACTAACATTTCTTTCCTTATACCTGTTGTCTTACCACATGCCAGGCCCTGTTCCAACCTCTTGGTAAATAATAGCTCATTGAATCATCTAAACAGTCTTAGGAGTTTGTATTATTTGCCTCATGTTATAGCTGGCAAAGCAGGCGCAGAGAGGTTAAGTAACTTGCCTAAGATCACACAGCTACTCAGTGGCAGCCGTTTATGTGCGTAATCGTCACCGCAGTCCCATCCGGCGAATAAGTAGCCTCCCCACCTAGTAGATGAGCCAAGAACAGGGGGATTTCAGGCCTCGCCAAAGGTCGTACTTGACCAAAGGAAGTATAGGGGCTGTGAAAGCAGCGTAGGACTGACTCCCAAGTGGGGCCCTGACCCGTGACCCCCTATGTCCCCCAAGTTCACCTCCATGTCTGAGCTGGGAGGTGGGCAGGCCTGGGATCGCAAGCCTCATCTTACAAATGGAGAAACTGAAGCCAAGAGTGTTTGGGCCTCTCTCTTTCAAGAGGGTACACTTGAGGGGGGAAGGGCAAGCAGGGCCGGGACTTGAACCGGGACTTTTTACCCCCAGGCCGGTGATTTTTCCTCGACAGCCCTGCCTCCTGGGTTTCAAACTCTTCCTTCCTGGCACTCCACAGAGCTGGTGTCCCACCTTCTCCCCACACCCTGCGTGGCTCAGTCTTCCCGCCCCTGCATTCCTGCTTCACCTACACAGAACACCCCGCGATAAATATCTCATCACTAGTGCGTCCCCCACCCCCACCCCTTTGTCTCAGCCCTCCCTAGGTGTCTGCCATGGCCTTGATGACTTTTTTCTCTCTTACAGGGAAAAAAGAGATGGGATCGAGGGAGAGAAGCCCTCTCCCCTTGCCAGACTCCCCTGCCCCAGGTCGGGAGTCGCATAGGAGACACCCCATCTAGAGGCAGCCCCCAGGGTCGGTGGGAAGGGGCGTGGCGAGGGCACGCTGCAGAAAGAATGACTGACCCTGGGTGTGGTGTGGGGTGCATGTGTACAACAGGAGAGAAGTCAGGTGATGGGGGCTGGGGCTCTAGGATGTTCCACCTCCACGCTCAGGGGGGAAGGGGTGGGCGCTGTGCCTGGGCTCAGGGTCTCACCACCTGTGTTCGGGAGACTCCGAGGTGTGGCCCCAGCTCCAGACTGGCCCCACCTCCCCCCAGCCTTCCTGCCTTCAGCGAAGCCCAGCTTGATTTAACCGAGGGGTTAGTTCCAAGTCTCGGAGTTGACATCAGAGGGCCCAGGGATTCCCCTCACCAGCCCGAGCTGAAAACAAGGGACTTGAGTTCCAGGCTTCGCCCTGTCGCTGATCTGCTGTGTCGACTCTGAATCGAGACTTCCCCTCCCTGATTCCATCCTGATATCACATCTGAAGCTTCTAACTTCTACTTCCTAGGCGCAGGATTCCCATGCAACCCCATGGAGTGTCCCGTGGGGTCAGA
Source organism: Panthera pardus (assembly GCF_024362965.1). Taxonomy (NCBI): domain Eukaryota; kingdom Metazoa; phylum Chordata; class Mammalia; order Carnivora; family Felidae; genus Panthera; species Panthera pardus. The sequence continues at coordinate 18,405,907 of NW_026526980.1, read as the reverse complement.
GCTCTAACGGGGTACTTGGGAAATGATCAGAAATGTGGCAGATGGCTCTTTTCTCTCTCTTTTAAATCATCTAGGTTTTAATTTCCCTACGTAATAATAGGGGCAGCATTTGAAAACTGCTACTGCTTCTCAATGAGGAACCTGATTTCCGGAGCTGGCCAGTGACTCACCTGAGGTCACCAGAAGTGTCAGCTACACACTGGAGTCCATAGATCTCCGGGATCTTGGTTTCCTTTCCAGCAGTTCTCAGCCTTCACCACATCCCTTCGATTTCCTGCTGCTCCCAGCCCAAGCCTCAGCTCACCAGCCAAGATCCATTCGTGGCAACTGAGGCCCAGGTAGACAGAGACAGGCTCAGGCCCATCCTCCAAGGATATAGACAGAGGCTGCCCCCCCACCCCATGCCCCACCACCACCCCGCACCTCTCCTCATCGGCCCTCTGGTTTCTTGGCAAGGCTCTGCCAAGATCATCAGCCCAGGGCCGTGGCCAGCAGCCCAGAAAACCCCATTTCCATCCTTCAGTACCTGTCTGGAGCCTTGGCAGAGTCGGGGAAGGCTGACAGCAAGAGCTCAGGGCTCGGCAGTGGGTCCCAGACCTCCCGCTCTAGGAGGGCAACTTACAGAGCGCCAGGAGGGCAACTTACAGAGCGCCAGCCGTGAGTAGAACCTGCATTAGGCACTGTGATAAAAGACAGATTTGTTTGCTGATTTGCTAAGAAGCTGCTATTGTTAGCTACGGGGGATATATCAGTGCACATAACTGGCCAACATTCCCACCCTTGGGGAGCTCGCGCTCTAGTGCATAGAGAGAGACAAAAAAGAGAGAGAGAAAATGTTAAATATTTTTTAACGGTGTTTTCTCTTTTTTGAGAGAGAGACAGAGACAGAGACAGCACAAGTGGGGAGGGGCAGAGAGAGAGAGAGAGAATATCCCAAGCAGGCCCCATACTGCCAGCGCAGAGCCTGCTGTGGGGCTTGAACCCATGAAGCCGTGAGATTGTGACCTGAGCCGAAAGCAAGTGTCAGACACTTAACCGAATGAGTCACCCAGGAGGTCAAAAATGTTAGATATTTTTAAATGTTATGGAGAAATATAATGCAGGGAAAGGGATAGAAAGTATATGTAAGAGACACAGGCAAATAATTAAAGTGAACAGTTATTAAAGATAACGTCTTCAAACTATGATTATATGGGATTTCTGGAATCTAATGAAGGGAATCTATAAAAAAAATAAGAAAAAAATAATAATGAACAATTTAAAGTTTACTCTCTGAGGGGCGCCTGGGTGGCTCAGTCAGTTGAGCGTCCAACATCGGCTTGGGTCATGATCTCCCGGTTCGTGGGTTCGAGCCCCACGTTGGACTCCTTGCTGACAACTCGGAGCCTGGAGCCTGCTTCAGATTCTGTGTCTCCCTCTCTCTCTGCCCCTCCCCTATTCGCACTCTTCTCTCTCTCTCTCTCTCTCTCTTTCTCTCTCTCTCTCTCAAAAATAAAAATTAAAAAGCTATAAGTAGGGATGCCTGGGTGACTAAGTCGGTTAAGTATCCGACTTCAGCTCGGGTCATGATCTCGCAGCTTGCGAATTTGAGCCCCACATCGTGCTCTGTGCTGACAGCTCAGAGCCTGGAGCCTGCTTCGGATTCTTGTGTCTCCTTTTCTCTCTACCCCTCCCCCGCTCATACTCTGTCACTCTCTCTCTCTCTCTCAAAAATAAATAAAAACATTAAACAGTTTTTAAAGAGTATTAATAAATAAAGTTTACTCTCTGAAAGAAGACAAAAATAAAGACGTTCACTGTCACATCTAATTAACATGGTACTAAAATACCCAGCTAGAAAAAACAAGGCCACACAAATAATGTGTATTTTTTAAAGGTATAAAATCTGGAAAAGGCACCACTTGCCCTTTATAACCAGGAACAAAGTAGGACAAACTATAAACTAATGATCTTGAACTCATGAAGGCGCTGAGGTCACGGGGCTAAGAACGGACCTCACATTCAGAATAGGACAGATCCCTTCGGTCAGCAATAGAACGTTTATTTGCTTCGGGCAGACACTGATAAATACCACACAAACTGACGAAAATATTAATCTAAAATTTTGTTTTAACGAAACCCACTGCAAATAAAAATAGATTAAAAATGAGTATGTTCAAAAAAAAAAAAGATAAGCTATGTAAACGCCAATCAAAAAGAGCAGGACCGGTTGAATTAATTTAAAAAAAAAAAAAAGTAAGCTTCAGGGAAAAAGAGGGAATATTATCAGGGAGAAAGAGAGACATTGCATTCTGGTAAAAGGGTCAGCTCTTCAAAAAGGCATCACAGTTCTAGGGGTGTATCTGCCTAAATAACAGCATTTCAAAGCAGTTGAGAGAAATCGATGCATCTAAAAGGGAAAATGGAGAGATCCACAGTTAGAGTTGGAAATTGCACCATTTCTTTCTAGAACAAAGAAAAGAGAAAGTGCCAGGGACCGGGCTGCATATTTTAATAGGGTAGTCAGTGAGGACTCCATCTGAGAAGGTGACGTTTGAGCGGGGATCGAAAGAAGAGAGTGGGCTTTGCAGATATCTGGAAGAAGAGCCTTCCAGGCAGAAGAGACAGCAAGCGCAAAGGCCCTGAGGCAGGAGCATGCATGCCTGGCAATGAGGGAGCCGGGATGGCTGGAGTGGTATGAGCGAGGATAGAATAAGCAAGAGAAATAAAAATGAAACGTCTGTTGGAGACAGGATTTATGGCAGGAAGGAATGAGCTATTCAGGGGAGGAAGCCCGTGACAAGGGGTAGGTTCAGAAAAGGTTGAGGAGAGGGAACTCCAGAGAAGGCAGTGGGACATTCTAGGCAAAGAGAGGAGCGTGTGCAAAGGCAAGCAAGTCTGAGGTGGTTCATCATGTCCAAGCGTGAAGCTCCAGCTGCCGGAGCAGAAATAGGGCAGGGGCCAGGAATGAGGCTGTGGGAGTCAGCTGCAGCCAGATCGAGAAGGGCAGAGACGCGACAAGAGACAGGAGGTCTTGATGAACCATCAGAGAAGGTCGGGAGGATCAGGAGGTTGTGGTGAGAGAGTGGGTGATGGGGTTCGAGGTTCAGGAGGTATGGCAGTTCTGGGTACCGGCAAAGGGTGGGGAGTGGTTGCATCAGAGGGTGAGTGGGGTGGCATGCCTCCAGAGTGGCCGCAGGACTTGGGGATGGGAGGAAGACCGACCAGGGCCTGTGCCTGTCCTCACGATCAGTCTCAGGATGTTTGGGACCCCCCAGAGTGGGGAGCCTCAGCTGCGTGGGATGTGGGAGAATGAGCTGTCACCACTGGGGGACGCGGCAAGCGAAACCCATCTGGGCTAGGCAGGTGCCAGCCGCTCTTCCTTTTCCTTCTCCTCCAAGCAGCCCTCTGGGATTGCTCCCCGAAATGTACTGGTACTTCCCTGGCAGTTGGTTCCAGGCGGCCCCGAGGGGCAGGGCCTGTGTAGAGCCGAGGAGGCAGACTACAGGAAGGGAAAGCCCCCATGGTTTCTGTCTCACTGCAGGGACCCAACAGGGAAACCCCACGGATCCCAAAAGGAAAGTGGGCCTCGGGGAAGACCAAGAAACCCCCATCGTGTCCCTGAAGATGGAAAATCCAGGGTGGGGTGAAGGGTGGAACCGTGCTGGAAGGGAGACCTGTCGTTGAGGCAGCCCAGCCCTGACAGCCGTCCACAGAGCAGAAACACACAGGGCAGGGTTATTCTGGGACCTGGCTGAGCCCCATCCTGACCTCACACAACCCCAACCTGGTGAGCCCTGACCCTGGTCATCGAGGGAGCTCTTATCCCAGCCCAGGCCTGAGCCCTGACCTGAGTCACAGGCTCTGTCAGAAGCTCGGCCACAGCCTGAGCTCTGGGCCCAATCCGGACTGAGGTCTAAGCTCAACCCCGATGGGTCCCAAGCAGAGCCTCTGGGTCATTGACGGCTCTGACCCCAAACACAGACAGAGCTAGGATGTTGGCCCTAGACAAAGTTCTAGACCAAGTCCGGCCCTAGTAGACCAAGTCCTGATCATGGTTACAGACTGAGATCTAATCCCAGGTCTTACTCTGGCCAAAGACAGAGCCCTCGGCCCATTCTCACCTGCCCTGCCCCTGCCCGGGCTGGGGCCCCAGTGCTCCACACAAAACCCCCCTCCCAGCCCCCCCAGCGACTTCCCCGCTTCCTTCGCACTCCCTCACTCAGCCATCTGGTAAACCAGAAAAGAGTAGGATGACTCAAAACCCCAAGTCCTCTCCGATGGGCAATCCCCTTACCTGGCCGTCCATCTTTTGCCAGACAGTGAGCTGGTGATGGCATAGGATGATGATGACAGAGCAAAGGAACAGGAGGGGTTGAGGGTCCAGGACCCATCACCAGCCCCTAGAGCAGTGACTTACCCGGGAGTGGGGATGCGAGGGGAGGAAATGTCCTAGGAGCTCAGCGGGGGGTCCGGAGCTTGGATTGACCGAAACCCTAGCTTCCCGCCACCCCCTCCACCCCCCCTGCTGCACCTCCCGCCCCCTCTGGGAAGGGAAATGACATTTCCCCATTTCAGCAAGGGGTGGTGAGGAGGGAAGACTGAGCGCAAAGCCGAAAGTACAAGCAGGACGGAAAGTGAAACCGGCGCAGCCCCCAGTATAAGACCCCTGCCCGGGAGATGGCTGGCCACACAGGCTGGGCCCCGTCATGGGCCAGATGGCAGGCGACCTTGGCTGGCGTGAGTTTGAGGCCAGGGCCGGGGGCGGAGGGGGTGGCAAGCTTGGCTGAGACTGGGCAGGGGGTGGGAGGGCTTGACTGGTGTGGATGGGGGCCGGGGGCCGAGGGACAGCTACTGGGTCAAGACTAAGGATACAGGATACAGTCGACCGGAGGATAGGAATGAGGCTGGAGTGAATGAGGGTGATGGTTTGATCAGGGCTGGGCAGCGGATGGGAAGCCTTGACCGGCCCAGATGGGGAGAGGCGGGCAGCCAGTTTGACCAGGGCCAGGATCAGGAGTTTGGCTAGAGCGACTGAGCGGGGACGGGACAGTTTGGCTGAGAACCGGGGCTGGGAGAGGAAGAAGGGCAGGAGGAGTGGGCTGGAGTGTGGGGCGGGGGCAAGGCGGCGGCGGCCTAACTGGGTCAAGGGTCTGTAGCTTGGAAGGAGGTCCAATCCACAGTGGGCGACTCAAGGACACAGAGACACAGAAGGAAGAGCAGATGGTAGGGCCATAGTAGGGACCAAGGGCTGGAGAACGGGTAGAGAGCCAGAGCCAAGGAGCTGGGATTGAGTGCAGAGCGTAGGGAGAAGCCAAGGGAAGGGTCTGGGGTCCCAGAGCTCAGACAGGAAGCCCTAGGAAGTGGCCCAGCTCGATTTGGGGTGGCAATATCCACCAGAGCCTGGGGTACTCACTTTCCCTCAACACAGAGCTGAGAAGAACCCCACTCTGCCTGAAGTCCCTGGGATGTGGTCCCTAAACCGGGGAGCCCGGATGCTAGGGGTCCCAGGGACCACCCACCACCTCTAGAAGTACATTGGCCGGTGAAGGACCCAGAAGCTCTCCTTCACCTTTACGTACAGGACATTTCGGGAAGCAGAGCCCATCAAGAATGGACAAGGGAGAAGCATGGAGAGGAGGGTGAGCGGGAACAGACAGACTTACAGCTTAGTTTTGGTTTGTGTTTCGAGGAGAATTGTGTAACTCCAGTGATTGCTAGATTTCCTCTCCCTGATGGAGAAACCACCGAACCCTGGCCTCTTCCCAGACCCCCCACCCTAGGGCCCCTCTCTCTTCTGTCCAGGAAACATAGGCCGGAAATACTTTCAGAAACCAGCTGGCCTGACTACCCCATTTTACGGATGGGAACCTGAGGCACAGAGATAAGAGGCGACTCATCTCATCCAGGGAAGGACCTGGACGAGAAACAGAGGTTATGCCTCCCATCCCAGGCCCCCTTCCTCCCCCTGGCACCCCCTCTTCTTCTGACACTGCAGAGTGACCCATCGGCCTCGGTGGTGGCTGGACCAATCTGTCCTTCTGACTCTCCGAGGTAGAGTCTCCAGCACTGCCCGCCCACCCCTGGGGCTCCAGTTCAGGCCATCAGAGCCGCCTGGCTAAGCCCCAGGAATCTTCGGCAGAACAGAGTGCCCACTCCAGGGGAGGTGGCTGCCTCGTCTGAGTTCCCTGCGGGGGAAGCACGCAGGATCTGCATTTGGGCAGATCTGGAATCCAGTCCTGGTCCCCTCCCCCTCTCGCCACGCCACCCTGGGCTAGTCAGCCTCACATTTTCCTCATCTGCAAAATGCACGGATAATAGCCCCCAGGCTGCCACATACCGTTGAGCCGTTGGTTCACCGAAAAAGACACTTAGCCAAGGGAGTTAGTGAGGGGCCGAGATGGAGCCTGAGATCTGCTTGCGAATGTGGGCCTTCTGTGCAAGGCCGTGTCCGCCTCAGAGAAGGGGTACCTTCCTTTCGTTCAGACAGAGATGCCATATGGTGTCCTCGATAGCTTCCATGTTATTAGTGGCCTTGCGGGGTCAGCAAAATGGCACACAGGCTTTGCCTACAGCACAGGCTCAGAAGGGGCATGTTGAGTTCTTCTCGATCTTTCCCCCAACCTGGCCCACCATCTCCCCCCTCTCTCCAGGGCTCAGCCTCTTGTTGCTCTCCTTGCTCCTGGCTCGTGCTGGTGTTTGGGGATTCCCGAGGCCGCCAGGGAGGCCCCCCCTGAGCCTGCAGGAGCTGCGGAGGGAGTTCAAGGTCAGCCTGCACCTCGCCAGGAAGCTGTTCTCCGAGGTTCGGACCCAGGCCCACCGCTTTGTGAGTCTCTCTCTGATGCAGCTGGCTTTGGGGACGGGCGAATCCCCAATCCCTCTGGCCCCCCCACTAACAGATCTTGCCCCACAGGCTGAATCTCACCTGCCAGGAGTGAGCCTGGACCTCCTGCCCCTGGGAGATCAGCTCCCCAATGTCTCCCTGACCTTCCAGGCCTGGCACAGCCTCTCTGTGAGTTGGGGGCCGGTGGGGTGGGGCAGGAGAGCTGGCAGCAAGGCTGGGCCGGGTGGATGGTGATGACGTCAGGGGATTGAATGGAAAATGGATTTGGGGATGAATGGAGGAATTGGATCCGGATGAGGCTTGGCATGTCACCGGATATAAAGATCCAGCTGGAATAAAGAAGTCATGTCAGAACGAGGCTGCACATACGGAGGAGGGATGGCGTGGGATTAGTGTGGGAAGGAGGTTGGAGACAGGATAAAAACACAAGTGAAGCCATGGACGTGAAACGGAGGGGGGTGCCTGGGTGGCTCAGCCGGTTAAGCGTCCAACTCCTGATCTCGGCTCAGGTCACGACCTCACGGTTCCTGAGATCGAGCCCCCAGTCTGCTGTTAGCACAGAGTCTGCTTAGGGTTCTCTCTCCCTCTCTCTGTCCCTCCCTCCCCCCTCCTCAAAATAAACTTAAAAAAAAAAAGGAGGGGTGCCTGGGTGGCTCGGTCGGTTAAGCATCCGACTTTGGCTCAGGTCATGATCTCACGGTCCATGAGTTCGAGCCCCGCGTCGGGCTCTGTGCTGACCGCTCAGAGCCTGGAGCCTGTTTCAGATTCTGTGTCTCCCTTTCTCTCTGCCCCTCCCCTGTTCATGCTCTGTCTCTCTCTGTCTCAAAAATAAATAAACGTTAAAATAAAAAAAAAAAGGAAAGGAACATGAAAGGGGATGGTAGGGAAGAGGATAGAGTGGGGTTGTGGAGAGAGAGTGATAGGACAGTGGAGATGGGCTTAGGTTTGATCCTCAGCCTGCAAGCCTTTCCTGACCCCCTCCCTTCCCTCCTGCAGGACCCAGAACGACTCTGCTTCCTCTTCATGACACTTCGCCCCTTCCATGCCCTGTTGGGAAGCCTGGGAAGCCAGGGGGGCTGGACGAGCTCAGAGAAGATAGAGCTATGGACCATGAGGCTGGACCTCCGGGATTTGCAGCGGCATCTCCACTTCCAGGTAGAGTGTTCACCCCCCTCCCGAACTCCCAGAGACCAACACGTAACATTGAGCCTCACGGGCCCCCTTTTTCAAACACTCCCTGCCCGCAGGTTGGGTAAGTTTGGAAGAAGATGCTGTAGGTCCTCTGAGTGTGTGTGTGTGTGTGTGTGTGTGTGTGTGTGTATGTGTAGGCCCTGGCTCTGCCCCCCCCGAATCTCTGCCTCCTCTTGATGTCTTGATCCAAACAGCTCTGAAGCACCCAGAACAGCTGCTGGCATTAGCAGGCCCTACAGCAAAGCTCGGTCCCTTCTCCCTCAGCCCCTAACGTCACCAGATCCTCCCGAATATCTCCAAGGGAAACAGGTGTTTTATCCTTAATAAAATGTAAGCAGCATGAAAACTGGCTGTCCCACCTTGCTGCCCTCTCCGGACCCCCAAATGACCCTCGAGAGGAGAACTTCGGGCATCCCACACGCCCAGGGCGATCCTGGGATCGTGTGCCCGCCCCGGGCGCGGCATCTGGCTCGGTGACTTCCATTTTCTCGAATCAAAAAATCAGGCAGGACACGTGAGACGATGACATAATGGAAGGTCTAGAGTAGGGGCTGTCCAGGGAAATCATGACCTCGTGGTATCTGATGTCATTCTGTTACCACTGGGCACCTAAAGGAACAAGGGTTTGCTCGGGGTCTCCGCTTGGCCACTGTCTGACCCGTGGGCCTCTCCTCACAGGTGCTGGCTGCGGGACTCAACCTCCCCGAGGAGGAAGATGACGAGGAGAGGAAGGAGCCGCTCCCAGGGGCTCCGAGTGGCCTCTCACGGGTGTCAGGGCAGCCGTCCTGGCCCCAGCTCCTCTATACCTACCAGCTGCTGCACTCCTTAGAGCTCGTCTTAGCTCGGGCCGTAAGGGACTTGCTCTTACTCTCCCAAGCTGGAAACCCAGCCCCGGCCTCGGGGTCCTCGTTCGGCTCCCGGCCCTGATGGGGTGACCTCTCAGCCCCTTCCCTTCACCCTTCATTCAGTTCGGGCCAACGGGACAGCCTCCAGCTCGTCTGCCTCAAACAGGGCAGGACTCCACCGGCCTCCCACCCCAACCCCCACCCAATAACTTAAGGCCCCTCCAGGCCCTGCCGGATATTTATTTCTTGGATATTTATTTATTGTTTAGGAAAATGATGGTTTATTTATTGTTTCAGAGCCGGCTAGTTGTCCCCGAGCTAGGCCACCGTGCGGGGTGCCGAATAAAGCACTGTCATCCTCTCTCAGCCTCGGCTTCTTTTCCCAGAAGGGGTGCCTGATGCCAAAGGACAAAAGGGTCTGGGGGGGGGGGGTCTGTAGTCTCTGGCCGCCCTGGACCCCTCTCTGCTCCTAAATTTCGGGGGCTCCTGGCCCACCTTCCCCCAGACTGGCTTGCTGGGCTGGTGGTTGCCACAGTAACCTGCAGAGCCGTGAGTTTTTCAAAGCTCAAGGCCACTGATCCGTCCCATCAACCTCTGATTGCAGATGGAGGTCCAGAGGGCCTCCTGACCCCTCTCCTCCGGGCTAGCGCCCACCCCGCCGAGCTTTGGGTTCCCACTGCACTGCCCTCTGGAGGCCTGGGTGGGGACCGGAGAGGTCGGGGAGGGAAGGCCGTGAGGAGAACTGTCCCGTCCCCTCGGTCCTGCAGACAGCAGAGATGCGCCAGAGGCGTGATCAGGATGGGCCATGAGGGGCGCGCTCCCAGCGGGTCAGGGGTTGGGGGGGGGCTGTCCATCAGCCACACTGCAGTCAGACTCCTCAAGTTCACGCTTCTCGAGGATGTCTGCCTCTGTCTGCTCCGAGCTTGACACACCAAGAAACCAAGGCCCAGAGGGTGGAAAGGGTGTGTCCAAAGTGGCGGAGGGAGATAGGCCGAGCAGGATTTGGTGGATCCTTCTGACGCTCATTCAGGGCCCGGCTCCCAGGGGCTCGGGGCGCTCACTGGGGTTTGGGCCGGCCCAGTCGGGCCTGCAGTTCCTGCATCATGCCGGGGTGGGCAAGGCCAAACCTGCAGGTGGAGACGGGCTGTGGGAGCTGGTCTCCACGTGTCCACGGCCTCCTCCCCACCCCGGCCCAGCCACGTCGCCCTCTGCTTACCCGTGTCCCAGGGGCCTTCTCCTGGCTGGCGGTGGGGTCCCTTCAGGCCTTGGGGGGCTTGCCTCCGGGGGTTCCTCTGGCCGGAGAAGTCTCTGCTCGGGGGCTGACGGCTCTTCCTCAGCGGGGGGGCTGGGAGGCTCCTCCTGCCGCTCAGGGGCCGGGGTCCGTCGGAAAGAGGGCCGGGAGCGACGCTGGGAGGAGCTTCGAGACAGGAGTACACGGCTCCTCGAGACAGAGACGTCCAGGCGAGACCCAGGAAGCAGGGCCTGCAGGGACAGGGGCACCGAGTACCAAGGGGCTGGCTTCGATATTCTGCTCTGTCCAGCCCCAGACCCTGGCTGGAGCCCTCACCTCACTCCAGCTGCCGTGAGCATCCCCTCCGGGACTTGCTGCCGTCTCCCCACGTGGCCCAGGCTCCTGGTGTGTTGACTGGTCCTCCTGGCCCTGGATGTCCTCCGGGCCTTCTGGAACAATCTCCTCGGCCTCTGCCCTCTGGTCTTCAGTCACCTCAACACCCTCCACGTCAAGGGGCCTCTGTGCCTCTTTCTCAGGGTGGAGGTCCCCACGCTGCCCCTCACCGCCTTGCCCCTGCTCCTTTAACTGCCATCCCGCAGCCTCCTGTTCCCGCGGCGGCGTCTGCCCTCCTGGGAGCCCCTCGGCCTCTACCGTGGCCGTGGCGCCCTCTGCCCTCGCCACCTGGGAACCCCAGGTAGAGCCGTCCATCCCACAGCCTCCCTCTGCCGCTGCAGATTCCCTGACCTCTGCGCACTCTCCCCTGGGCTCACCGTCTCCGGCCTCAAAAGCCTCTTCTGGGCCCCCTTTGCTATTTACCTCCATGTCTGCTGAGCCCTCCAGGCCAAACTCTGGCCCCCCTCGGGTTTTTTCCCACGCAGCCTCCACCAGCTCCTTTCCTCCCCCAGCCTCCTGCCTCCCTTCTGATTCCCAAGCTTCCCCAGCCTCTCTTTTGGGCCCTCTCCCAGGTGCAGCAGCCCTCCCATCGGCCTTGTCCCCCGCTATCTCAGCGGCCGAAGAACTGACCCCTGTGTCCTCGCTGTCCTGGAGGCTCAGAGCCGCCTCCTCCAGCCCCCAGACTCCGCTGGATGTCGTGTCTGCCCTGCAGGGCACCGTGGCCTCTGCCTCCTCATCCTCGGTGTCTCGGGCATCTGACTCCCCCAGTGCCCGACCTGCCCCTGCCCCTGCGCTGAACCTTCCACCCGGCTCCTGGCTCTGTGCTCCGCGGGCCTCTCCCTCCTCTGCTCCACACCCTGCTTCCTCAGCTTTCTTCCACACCCCACCTGCCTCCAGGACATCTGGGAGCGCAGACTCTTGGCCTCCCTCGGCCTCCTCGGCCTCCTTGGCCTCCTCTGATGCCTGGCTTCCTACAGCCTCCTCCTCCCCCTCTTCAGCATCTGCTTTTTCTTTGTGGGAATCCCCTCCCTCCAAGTCCCTCCTCTGGGCTTCAGTCCCAGAGGCACCAGGCTTTCCATACCCCAGGTTTCTGGGGTATTCCTCCGGGCTCCTTTCTGTCTCCTCTTTGTTCAGGGCTGGAATGCCCCGGGGCTCTTCCTCTTCCCCCAGTCCTTCCTCAGGCTGCTCTGTTGGGGTCTGGGGGGCGGCCATCAGCTCAGGGTCCTGGCCTTCGGTGACCTCGTGCTCAAGGCCACTGCCCTCCAACGCCAGCCCTTCTCCACCTGTCTGAGCCTCCCCCTCGCTCTTCTCCCCCCTGCACTCCTTCTCAAGCCTGGCTTCCGGGGTTGCCTCCAAGCCAGCATCGCCTTCAGCCTCGTTTGCCACTTTGTTCTTGGGCAACTCAGCCTCGGCGATCCAGCAACTCTCTCCCTCCTCTTTGGCCTTCTCTGCCTGCACCACCTCCTCCAGACCAAGGGCAACAGTCCTGTTCACCAAGGCTTGCCTCCCCTCGGCCTCTTCCCCGTCCCGATCTGCCTGGACCTCAAACCCCTCTCCCTCCCCCTCTGACCCCTGGCCTCCTGCAGACTCTCTCCCTGCCAGCTGGTCCTTCACTGCTTCCTCCACGCCCTCAGTTCCTAGAGCCTGGCTCTGTTTGGGGGAAATGCTCATCTCAGCCTTTCTCTTCTCATCCACCTCCTCCTCCTGGTCTTCCCTGGCAGCCTCCTCTATTGCCCAGGTCCTCCCAGTGCCCTCTGAGATCCTTTCTCTGGAGACTACTTCCCCATATTCTGGCTCCCTGGCTCCCGAGAGGTTACCTTCCTTCCCAACTGAGGTTGTCCCGGCCTCTGCCTTGCCTAAAGTTATCCCGGCCTCCTCCTCTCTACCTGAGGTTGTCCCGGCCTCCTCCTCCCTGCCTGAGGTTGTCCCGGCTTCCTCCTCTCCCCCTGAGGTTGTCCCAGCCTCTTCCTCCCTGCCCGAGGCTGTCCCAGCCTCCTCCTTTCCCCCTGAGGTTGTCCCGGCCTCCTCCTCCCTGCCTGAGGTTGTCCCAGCCTCCTCCTCCCTGCCTGAGGTTGTCTCTGCCTCCTCCTCCTCCCTGTCTGAGGTTGTCCCGGCCTCCTCCTCTCCCCCTGAGGTTGTCCCAGCCTCTTCCTCCCTGCCTGAGGCTGTCCCAGCCTCCTCCTCTCCCCCTGAGGTTGTCCCGGCCTCCTCCTCCCTGCCTGAGGTTGTCCCAGCCTCCTCCTCCCTGCCTGAGGTTGTCTCTGCCTCCTCCTCCTCCCTGTCTGAGGTTGTCCCAGCCTCCACCTCTCCCCCTGAGGTTGTCCCAGCCTCTTCCTCCCTGCCTGAGGCTGTCCCAGCCTCCTCCTCTCCCCCTGAGGTTGTCCCGGCCTCCTCCTCCCTACCTGAGGTTGTCCCAGCCTCCTCCTCCCTGCCTGAGGTTGTCTCTGCCTCCTCTTCCTCCCTGTCTGAGGTTGTCCCGGCCTCCTCCTCCCTGCCTGAGGTTGTCCCAGCCTCCTTCTCCCTGCCTGAGGTTGTCTCTGCCTCCTCCTCCTCCCTGTCTGAGGTTGTCCCGGCCTCCTCCTCTCCCCCTGATGTTGTCCCGGCCTCCTCCTCCCTACCTGAGGTTGTCCTGGCCTCCTCCTCCCTGCCTGAGGTTGTCTCTGCCTCCTCCTCCTCCCTGTCTGAGGTTGTCCCGGCCTCCTCCTCTCCCCCTGATGTTGTCCCGGCCTCCTCCTCCCTGCCTGAGGTTGTCCCAGCCTCCTTCTCCCTGCCTGAGGTTGTCTCTGCCTCCTCCTCCTCCCTGTCTGAGGTTGTCCCGGCCTCCTCCTCTCCCCCTGAGGTTGTCCCAGCCTCTTCCTCCCTGCCTGAGGCTGTCCCAGCCTCCTCCTCTCCCCCTGAGGTTGTCCCAGCCTCCTCCTCCCTACCTGAGGTTGTCCCGGCCTCCTCCTCCCTGCCTGAGGTTGTCTCTGCCTCCTCTTCCTCCCTGCCTGAGGTTGTCCCGGCCTCCTCCTCCCTGCCTGAGGCTGTCTCTGCCTCCTCCTCCTCCCTGTCTGAGGTTATCCCGGCCTCCTCCTCTCCCCCTGAGATTGTCCCAGCCTCTTCCTCCCTGTCTAAGGCTGTCCCAGCCTCCTCCTCTCCCCCTGAGGTTGTCCCGGCCTCCTCCTCCCTACCTGAGGTTGTCCCAGCCTCCTCCTCCCTGCCTGAGGTTGTCTCTGCCTCCTCCTCCTCCCTGTCTGAGGTTGTCCCGGCCTCCTCCTCCCTGCCTGAGGTTGTCCCGGCCTCCTCCTCCCTTCCTGAGGTTGTCCTGGCCTCCTCCTCCCTGCCTGAGGTTGTCTCGGCCTCCTCCTCCCTGCCTGAGGTTGTCTCGGCCTCCTCCTCCCTGCCTGAGGTTGTCCTGGCCTCCTCCTCTCCACCTGAGGTTGTCTCTGTCTCCTCCCTGCCTGAGGCTGTCCTGGCCTCTTCCTCCCTGCCTGAGGTTGTCCCAGCTTCAGATTCTGTCCCTGACTCCCGTGTTTTCTCTACCCTTGTGCTTTGGCTACCCCTTAGGACCACCATCACCTCTCCTTCCTTCCCAGCCTCTTTGGCCCTAGGCGCCTGGATCTCCTCTGCAACTGCCTCCTTGAACACCTGCTCTAATGACTCCCTGCTGTCCCCTGCTACCTTCCCCTCGGGCTCCCTCTGCCAGGTCCATTCTGACTCCGCCTTTCCGGCCACCCCTGGCTTCCCTTCCCTGATCTCTTCCGCCTCCTCCTCCTGTTCCCAGGTTCTCCGTGTCTCCTCTCTGTTCACTTCCTGCTCATTGGGCCCTCGACTCTCCTGGGTTTGGCTGCCGTTGTCTCGACCAGCCTTAGACCCTGCCCCAGACGTCTTTTTGGCCTCTAAGTGGGCACTTGGCTCCTGGCACCTGGCAGCCTTGGCTGCTTCCCAGGCCCCAGTGAGCTGCCTGTTTGCTTGAGACCCATGGGAGCTGCCTTCTTCCCAATCCCAGGTCTGTTTTGTAGCTGAACCTCCCTCCTGGTACCTTCCAGCCTCTCTAGGCTCTCTCAGCCCTCCACCCTCCTTGTTTTGGCTGCCTCCAAGGCCCTCAAGGGCCTCCTGGGCTCCCTTCTCTTCAGTCTCCTCTGGCCTTCCTGCAGCCACCTCCCCCAGTTCCTCAGCTGCCCTTGCCTCCCTCCTCTCTACAGTGGGGACCTCATCGCCCATAAGGTAGGAGACAAAGGTGCTGAGGGAATCCTGGAAGAGAAGGGGCAGGGGGACAAAGGCATTAAGGGGAGATCCAGCCTTCTTAGGACTGTTTAGGATGGGACCCTGCCCCAGAGGAACTCAGATACAGAAGAGGGGTTCTGGGATCTGGAAGGAGAAAGAGAACTGTTCTGCAGAAGGAAAAGGAAAGGGCTAGATTAGGGGTAGGGATGTATCTGTGGAGGTGGGGTATTGAAATCCAGAAACAATCAGGCTAGGAGGCTACCTGATCCTGGGAAAGGAATCTCAAGTCTTGAGGAGAGTCTCAAAGGGTGGAGGGAAGGGGGGGCCCCAGGGAGCAGGGCGAAAGTCTCTGGCATCTCCTTGCCCCTCTCACCAATGCCCCCCTCAAGGCCTGATGCAGCCCAGGGAGATGGAGCCGGAGGAAATCCATCCTGTCTGTCTCTGTGTGTCCAGAAAGCCGACAAATGACCGTCCCCACCCACTGAGACAAGCCAGTCTTCCCCGGGGCCCAGGACACTTCCTCTTCCCCTAAGTCTGCCTGACACATCCCCTCCCCAGGCCCTGCCCACCCTCTGCGGTGCCCACAGCAGCTTCCAGTCCTGGCTGGGAAATGGATGTGCATCACCTGGGGGGACTCAGGTGCATAGTTGGAATTGAAGGGCAAGGGAAGGGAGGCCATAAAGAAAAACGTAGGAGCAGGAGACCTCAGAATTGGGGAGGGGGGAGGGGGCCGTGGCAACTGCAGCTTAAATGACTCAGGTCTTGTATTCACACCTCAGCCATTTCCGTCTCCCCCACAAGCCACAGCCACTCTGTGAGAGGAAGCTGGGGTTTGTGGTTCCTGTTTTGCCTAGGGACAAGGAGTAGGAGTGAAGAGGGGTTGGTAAGAGCTCTGGCTTCTCATTTCAGGGTCATTAATGCTTCCCTAAGGGGAAGAAGGGGCCGGGCTGGTGGCTCCAATGTCCATTCCCTCATCTGTAGTCATTCTTGCAAAACAAAACTTGGCTAAGCTTTGTGTTGTGGTTATTTGTGTCTACCTCTCAACCTCTTGTGAGTTCCTTGAAGGCAGAGGCCATGTATGACATGTTGCTGAGTTTCTAGGGCACCGCAAGCGTAGTAGGACACCATATTTCATTGGTTGAGTGACCTGGGAAGCAGCCCAAGGGGGCCACATTTCAAACAGCAGTCTGAGGACTTGGTGGTGAGAAAGAGCTGGTAGAGGTGGGCACCAGCTGGTGGAAGCCCATAGAAGGGATTAGCAGGGGAAGGACTCCATGAAGAAAATTCAGGATGCTGCTTAACTACCTAGAGAAAGGTAAGAGAATAATCACTCCTTATTTGGGACTATGTGAAGTGACTTTGATCTACACCTCTTCCCCTAATCCCCACCTTCTAAATTTCCAATTAAAGGGACTAGATGAGATCACAGAATCAGAATTTTGGAACTTATTACTCGTCAGGTCTAAGTATCCTCGATGCAGGCAGGAATTCTGCCAGCAGCCTGCTCAGCCAAACACACCTGCCTCTGGTGCTCTATTTCCTATTGCTAAAAAGGTCTCTAAGGTCACGTTTAGGTCTCACTTTGCGTCTTCACCAGCAATTTTCCTTTTTTGTTTTCTCATCTGTAAAGCGAGGGGGGAGGCGGGACTATTTCTGTGATAATCTTCAGTTCTAGGATAATTTGGGGAAAGGGATCTCCTTAATGCTTTGGATATTGCCAATAGGTAGAAATCCTCTTTGATGAGTGTTATCTTTATTTTCAGTTCCGAAGCAATCTAAGGGCAACAGATAAGAATAAGGATGCCCCGAAACTGGCTGTCTTTGTTCCCAACCAGAAACAGAGAAGGGAGTAACCCGGTGGCCATATTTATTTCTGGCAATTGAAGGTCGCTAGAGGAGCTGAAGCCGCTTGCTGCCATGCCTAGTGCTGGCAGGATACGGTCAAGACCTTGCGCCCCGCTAGTCTAATGTCGTGGCTCTTCTTTGCTGATCCTACCCGCTCTAGTTTTAAACCAGCCGTTCCAGGGTTCTCCCGGCCTCTCTCTGTCCCCCGCCCCGAGGCTGGGAAGGCCTAAAGCGAAGACAGAGAGAGGACCCGGAAGTTGTGGTGACCTCCAAAAGCACGTGATGAGGGACCCGCTGGTGTTGTCACGTGAGCCGCCCACCTGCGGTACCTCGGGGCCGAACTTGCAGCTGCTCTTAAAGGTACAGACCGCAGAGCCCCCTGCTTTAAAGGGGGCGGGGGCGGAGTCCCACGGGTGGGACGTGGTGGGGTGTGCGAGGGCGCGAGATGGAGCCCGGGGTAACGTGGTGGGTCGCCGGGCGCGAGTGCGGCGGAGAAGCCGGAGCCGGGACCGGCAGTGGGGCGTTGATCCTTCTCATCTGTCGCAGACCCTCATCCGCCGGGTCAGAGCCAAGCCTGGACTCTCGCTGACTTTGAACGCTTCGCGGGATCTGAACTTGATGCCATGGGAGGCTGTGCGGGCTCGCGGCGGCGCCTTTTGGATTCCGAGGGTGCGTATTTCTACGCGCCCTCCTGAGAGTGACAGCCTCTGTCCCCACCAGACTCGGGCCTCGGGCGCTGGCTCGGCCCCGGGAGGAGCCCCGTGGGGCCTTCGTGCACCTGCGAGTGGGGTGGAGGTCATGCTCGCTTCTTCTCGCCTTCCCAGGGGAGGAGACCGCCCCCGAACCTCGGCCCCGTCTGTTAGACCGTCAGGGAGCCCTTTGGAAGAACGCGATGGGTTTCTGGTGAGTGGCCCGAAGAGTTCAGCAGAAGTAAAAATGCGGTGGGAAGAGGGGAAGCAACAGGAAGAAAGAGCTGAGGAGGAAAAAATTGAGCTCTGAAAAAGGAGCTGAATTCACAAATATTTACTGAGCCAGTTGGTTTGCCCAAGGCTGCGGGTAAAGTTCCCAGACTTTATTCATTTACTTACCACCTTCTTATTTTGGCCAGAGCCTCATTTCACCTGTAGGACTACTTCGTGTTTTACTTCAAGCAAGTCAGGCTTTAGATTTGTAAATGCATGTGTTTCTTTAAAGAAAACTTTAAATCACTATTCTAGACGGAAAGCCAGTATTGCTCCCAATGCATGTTTTAAAAAGCACATGCCTGCTTTTTAAAAGATCATCCACCTACCTCCTGGAATCATTCAAATATTGAGCTCTGGGAAATGCTTCTAGCACTAACCTGACCACGGAGGGCTTGGGTGGCACACTGGGTTGGAAGTGACTTCCCACGTGACTCTGGAAGAGTCTCGTAACCTCTCTGAACCTCGGTTTCACAGCAGCAAGATGAGAACGGTAGTACCACTTTGTAGGCTTGTGGAAGGAGCACGTGAACTCTCTGGCTCTTGGCCCAGTTCCTTTCCCATCACTGAGTGTGGCTCTGGGAAGTGAGACTAAGCAAAAAAGATTCTTCATGGGTCATAAAGGACTTTGGTATTATCTTATTTTCATCCCTGCAGCCCCCTGTGAGGCAGTGAGAAGAGAAACTTGTATCCTCATTTACCCATGAGGAGACCAAGGCCACTCAAGTAGGAAGCAGCAGGCTTGGGATCTGAACGTGATCCTTCCGAGCTTCAAGCTCCGGGATCTTTCTACTGTCCCAGCACGTCAGAGACTGTGGATCAGTGGATGAGAATAGTCCCAGGAACTGAATCATGGTGGAAGCTTGGAGGAGACAGGCATCAAGGACGACTTCCTTCTCTTCCTGGGAGAGATAAGATGTGGACCCGTCTGCCTCCCAAAGCCTGTTATTTCTAGCCCTAACATTGAATGGAGATGGGGGGGGGGGGTGCCTAGTGACAGAGAAAAACAAGGGAGCTGACTGAAGGCCACAAGAAGGGGAGATTTGGTGCTAGGACTGTGGGTAGATTGTAAGCCTGGAAGGAGGCTGGGATGTGTTCTTCTGTGTCAGTTATATCTCAATAAAACTGAAGAAACAAAAGGTCTATAATGCTCACTCCAGGCTCCTGGGCCTTTGCAACAACTTTTCCTATGTGGTGATGCTCAGCGCCGCCCATGACATCCTTAGCCACCAGAGGGCATCCGGGAACCAAAGCCGTGTAAGTGACCCTCTCTATCACCGCCACCATATTTAGTCATTATGGGAAGATGAAGAACTCAACCTAGGGCAGGGGACTCTTTGAAAAACTCAGGGAATGGGGTAGCCAAGGGTTGGGGCAAGAGGACTAAAGTTCCCAATCTCCCAGACCTCAGAGTGAGAAGGGTTTTTAAGAATCAACTGGTGCCAGGTGTCCAAACTCAAATTTTGGCTGGGTGGGGCCCTGGTAGGGTTTTTTTAACCCCAGCACTGAACATTTTAGGCTGGAGAATTCTCTGTTGTGGGGCTTTCTGTGCATTGTAGGGTGTTTAGCAACATCCCTGGCCTCTACCCATTAGATACCAGTAGCATACCCCCCCCCCCGCCCCCCCAGTTCTCCAGTTGAGACAAGAATGTCCCCAGATATCGCCAAATGTTCCCTGGGGGCTATAATCACCTCCCGTTGAGACCCTCTTGTCTATGATGAGCGAGGGGATGCACGCCAAAGGCCAGCAGCCACCTCCTTACAGGCCCCACAGGGAATTCGGTCCAAGATCAGCTTTTCTGGAAACCGAAATCTTTAAAAATGAAAGCTCCTGAATGTGTTACCCAAGTAGAGCCCATTTACAGGGCCATCTTTGGCCTTCGGGTCCTTAGTTTAAGGTTTCCACGGCGACCTCACCCTGCCTGTTGTGCACATAGAAAAAGCCAGGTCCCAAGAGTACAGCGCGGAGCCAAAGCCGTCCTTCAAGTTAGGGCTGAGCTGGGACTGGAGTCGGGCCCTTTTGGTCTCTCCTCTTGCCTCCCTGGGTAAAAGACTCTTCTCTTTTATCAGGTAGACCCAGACCCAGCGCCCACCACCCGCAATAGTTCATCTCGATTTGACTGCAACTCTGTCTCCACGGCTGTGAGTACCCATCTGGTCTCCCCCTGCCCCGCACCCCCACCCCCAGCACCCAGCTGCGACTGTCGTGATTATAATAATCAAGACCATTTACTGAGCCTTTTCTGTGTGTGGCCTACATTGGCTCATTTAATGCACACAGCAGTGCTACGAGCTAGGCGCTATAACCATCCCCCATTTTCCAGACGAGGAAACTGAAACTCGGAGCGTGTGAATGTCTTGTTGACTCCTAGCTAAGGAGCAGCAGAGCTGGGACTCGAACCCAGAGCTGTCTGACTTCAGGGCCTGTGTTTGTAGCGGGTCGACCCGGCTGGTGTGTGTCTTTCCTTGGCCACTTGGTTGGGAGGTTTGTGCCTGGGACCATCTGGGGTCTCAACGTGTTCTCCCGTTCCAGGCGGTGCTCCTGGCCGACATCCTCCCCACCCTCGTCATCAAATTGCTGGCCCCTCTTGGTCTTCATCTGTTGCCCTACAGGTCCGGGTGGGGGTGGTGGGAGGAAGGGCAGGTGGGATCTGAGAGTGGGGAGGCCAGGAGGGCTGAGGCGGCCGGAGGGCTGGGGAGTTGCGGGCGGAAGCTGACCCTCTTCTTCTCTCGCTATACCTCTCCCCCTCAGCCCCCGGGTGCTCGTCAGCGGGATTTGTTCTGCAGGAAGCTTCATCCTGGTTGCCTTTTCTCATTCAGTGGGGACCAGCCTGTGTGGTGAGTGTGAGGTTTCGTGTCAGGTGGGGAACCCAGAGGAACCGAAACTGAGCACTGTGGGGTAGTCTCCCCAGCTTCCCCGAGGAAAGGGATTGTTTGTGTAACCCTCAGAAGCCTGCCAGGACTGTCACAGGCAGGAGAGGGGGGATGGGGTCATTTTGGAGGGGTTGGGGGGTGGGGAGATAGGAGGGAATGGATGGAACACCGGGAGCTCAAGACGAGCAGTCACCAAGACTCCATGACGGCCGAGGCATCAGAGATGAGTTCTTGCTCCGGAGTTGATAACTGGGCGGATGGAGGTACCATTCCCTGTGAGCGGATGTGGGGGGGGGGAGCGGGTTGGTTCTACTCCAGGTCTGAAGCCCGCCTGCCCAAGGGATCTGTTTTTAGCTCCGCTGAGCTGATGCAGAGGAGGCCCTGGCCAGACACCTCAGGGGGCCGGAGATATCAGGGAGGCTGGGTGTGGTCACTGCCATGCTTGTCCCCCCCTCCCCTCCCCCCCAGGTGTGGTCTTGGCTAGCATCTCGTCAGGTCTGGGGGAGGTCACCTTCCTCTCGCTCACCGCCTTCTACCCCAGGTAAGCAGGCAGAGCAGGGAGTCGGGGAGAGGACCTCCCGGTGCTGGCTTTGGTCCTTCCTCAACCCTTGTGTTCCTCTCAGGGCCGTGATCTCCTGGTGGTCCTCAGGAACCGGGGGAGCAGGGCTGCTGGGAGCGTTGTCCTACCTGGGCCTCACCCAGGCTGGCCTCTCCCCCCAGCACACCCTGCTGTCCATGCTGGGTATCCCCGCCCTGCTGCTGGCCAGGTAGGCTGCCTGGGCTGGGAGGGTGATGGGTCAGGGGAGAGAACTAGACCCTGCTCCCAGTCTTCCGATCCTGGCCTCCTTGTAAAGAGGGGATGTGGATTCTGGACTCTGATGGGCCTGGTTTGAGTTCTGGAGCCTCCACTTGCTAGCGATATAGTGTGGGGCAAGGTGTTTCACCTCTCCGGCCCTCAGTTTCCCTGTATCATTTTTTTAAAATTTTTTAAATGTTTACTTGTTTTTTGAGAGAGAGACAAAGAGAGAGAGAGACAGAGCGCAAGGAGGGGAGGGGCAGAGAAAGAGGGAGACACAGAATCGGAAGCAGGCTCCAGGCTCCGAGCTGTCAGCACAGAGCCCGAGGCGGGGCTCGAACTCACGAGCCGTGAGATCATGATGTGAGCCCAAGTCAGATGCTTAACCAACTGAGTCATCCAGGCGCCCCAGTTTCCCCATATCTTAAATGGCGGTAGTTCTCCTTGTGTCTTCATGAGGTGATGTGTGTGAAGCCTCTGATACAGTGTGGATCCCAAGATGATTTGCGGGGGGCGGGGTGGGGGGGACCCTTACTTGATTAATTTTGAGTGTGTTAGGAAAAAAATTTAAACTAGCCAATCCAATCTATTATCCACATATTAATGCTTAGAACAAGGCCACGTAGAAAAAGGGAATCAATTTAAAGGAAAATAACAAGCAAAAAAAAAAAATTATATATAGGAGGACCGTAGATACGGCAAATTAGAAGTGACGGAAATTTGAAAAGTTGAATGAATGCGTAACACACGGTAGCTAGAGCGATCATCTCTGGCACGGGATGGGGGGCTGTGGCAATGATGGGTGGAGGGGGTGGTGCCCTGGGAGGGAGCGGCCTCTCTGGTCTTACCTTCATCCCACCCGCTCCTAGCTATTTCTTTTTGCTCACATCTCCCGAGCCCCAGGACCCTGGAGGGGAGGAAGAGGCAGAGACATCAGCCCGGCAGCCCCTGATAAACAGCGAGGCCCCCGAGGCGAAGTCAGGTAAGAGACGCAGAGCCGTCACTGTCTCTCTCGCTGGGTTTTAGCCTTTGCTGTCTACGGTGGACCCGGTCGGGAAGGGGGGGGAGTGGATGTGCTGGTTACGGTAAGAATCGTTTGCGTTCATCTATTCAAGAAGTGCTCTCATTGAGCACTTGCTGGGGGTACCAGGTGACTGACATAGGAAAGGGGGGAGATTCGTGAAGAAGCAGCTGAATCGGAAACGTGTTGTTTTCAAGCATTGGTAAGTGCTGGCCGGACATAAAGCGGTTTTGCTGCTGGGAACCGGGGGGAAACAGAGAAGGGTCCTGCGTAGAGAAGGTGGTTCGGAAGGCCTTTTTGAGGCAGTGTCCTTGGGCTGAAATTTCAATGACCAGGTGTCAGCCTTATGGATGTCGGGGTGAACAGGTTGCAGGCAGAGGGAGCAGCAAATTCTAAAACCCTGTGGTGGGAATGAGCTTGGATGTTCAAGAAACGGAAAGGAGGGGCCAGCTTGGCTGGGATGGAGTGTGTAGCCTTTTTGAGCTGTATACATGAGCTGTGAAGACGTCTCACCGGCTTCTTTCTTTCTTTTTCTTTCTTTCTTTCTTTCTTTCTTTCTTTCTTTCTTTCTTTCTTTCTTTCTAAGCAGTGGTAAAACAGAGCTAACGTGAAGTTTACCGATTTCACCATTTTTTTATGTTTATTTTTGAGAGGGGGAGAGGGAGACAGAGCACGAGCAGGGGAGGGGCAGAGAGAGGAAGAGACACAGAATCGGAAGCAGGCTCCAGGCTCCGAGCTGTCCGCGCAGAGCCCGATGCGGGGCTCGAACTTGCGAGCCGTTAGATCATGACCTGAGCCGGAAGTCAGATGCTTCACCAACTGAGCCCCCCCCAGGCGCCCCTCAATTTGACCATTTTGAATTGTACAGTCCCAGTCCGGTGGCATTTTTTTTTTAATTTTTTTTTTTTAACGTTTATTTATTTTTGAGACAGAGCATGAACAGGGGAGGGGCAGAGAGAGAGGGAGACACAGAATCTGAAACAGGCTCCAGGCTCTGAGCTGTCAGCACAGAGCCCGACGCAGGGCTCGAACTCACGGACCGCGAGATCATGACCTGAGCCGAAGTCGGCCGCCTAACCGACTGAGCCACCCAGGCGCCCCAGTCCGGTGGCATTTAAGCACGCTCAATGAGCGTGAGCGTGCTTGGTTTCTTGCACACCAGCACCCTCTGCCGAGTCAACGTGCCAGCCTCACCTGCCCTTCTCTCCCTGTTCCCCTGCAGACTCCAGCTCGAACCTCTCCCTTCAGGAAAGGTGGACCGTGTTCAAGGTATGGATGGTGGCGGGTCCCCCGTGGCCAGTGCCCGCCTGCCAGCCTGCCACTTACAGCTTCTGACCCTTCCAGGGCCTGCTGTGGTACATCGTCCCCTTGGTCCTGGTCTACTTTGCAGAGTATTTCATCAATCAGGGGCTTGTGAGTGAGGGCTGCTGGGGGGGGGGGGGGGGAGTAGCAACGGAGGCGGGGCCCCACATGTCTCTGACCGTCTGCCCTGTCTGCTCTCTGCTGCAGTTTGAGCTCCTGTTCTTCCGGAACACGTCCCTGACTCACGCTCAGCAGTACCGCTGGTAAGAAGGGCGAGGGTGTGGCGGCAGGACGGGCAGGGGGCTGGGGGCGGCACCCGGAAGGGCTTCCTCCTACTCCCTGCCTCCACCGAAGGTACCAGATGCTCTACCAGGCCGGCGTCTTTGTGTCCCGCTCTTCTCTCCGCTGCTGTCGAATCCGCTTCACGTGGGTCCTGGCCCTGCTGCAGGTACCGAGCCCAGCCCTCCCTCTGTTCCCACCGTAGCTCCCGGCTTCCCAGACCCCAGGCTTCCCTCCCTCAGCAGGAATTATTTATTGCTCACCATCAGGTTCTGGGCCCGGGGGACAGAAGGCCAGCAGGGCTCCGGCTCTGCGTAAGACGCGTGGCCTCAGCAGCCTGGCAAACCTGGGTGCAAATCCCAGCTTGTGTACTCTGTAGCTGGGTGACTTAGGGCCGGTCTCTACACCAGCCTGAGCCTAGAGCGTCTCCTCTATAAATCGGGTGTGGCCAACACCTACTTGTCAGGGCAGTCGTAGGAAATAGAGGTGAGAGGAAGAAGAAGAAAATGAGATTTTGTATTCTGTTTTAACCCATTAGAAGCACTCACTTAATGGTTATTTCCACAAGCCTCGCGCAGAGACACAGGGTTTCAAATAACGTTTCTAAGGATAA
This sequence comes from Panthera pardus, assembly GCF_024362965.1. Lineage (NCBI taxonomy): Eukaryota > Metazoa > Chordata > Mammalia > Carnivora > Felidae > Panthera > Panthera pardus. The sequence goes on along the minus strand of NW_026526980.1, from coordinate 18,381,526 downwards.
AAAAAAAATGTACCATTCTTTTATTCTGGATGGTTCATTGTGATAGAATCGGTGATGTCGTAGTCAACAGGCTATTGACCTCAAGGCTGGCGAGCAAATTGTGACTTCCCACAGCAAAAGTATTACAGCGTTAAGTGCACAGACACCATCCACTCCCAACGGTCTAACCCAAGTAGCTTCACATAACCAGCCTTCGCTGTTTCAAGGTCATGTGTCTACAGCTCCTGGAGGTAACTCATTTTCAAGGTCATGTGTCTACAGCCCCTGAAGGTAACTCTCAAACTATATCTTTGGTTAGTACAGGAAAGTCCTTTTTAATAAGCTGAGCTCACGCCTCGGATAACGAGATATAGGGCAAGTGAAGATTTTGCACTTCCGGGTTATGACGACGCCATGTGAATGGCCTCCAGCTTTCTTCTCTGTTGGTCTGAGCAGTACTGCGAACCCAGGGCTATGTACCCCCAAAGTGCCAAAGCACTGCGTCAACAATTCTGAACTCAGTAGATGCCACTGAAATGGGTGGCTTGCGATTTTAGCTGTCCTTTTTTTTTTTTTTTTTAAAGTTTATTTATTTACTTATTTTGAGAGAGAGCGAGTGTGCACGCGCCAGTGAGCAGGGGAGGGGCAGAGAGAGAGGGAGACACAGAATCGGAAGCAGGCTCCGGGCTCTGAGCGGTCAGCACAGAGCCCGATGTAGGGCTCGAACCCATGAACTGTGAGATCGTGACCTGAGCTGAAGTCAGATGCTCAACCGACGGAGCCACCCAGGCGCCCCCTACTGGGCGTGTTCTTTTCCATGCAGGTCTCTGAGCTTACCTCAGACTTCATGAATGAGAACCTCTGAGGGCAAGGTCTATGTGGGTCACCACACCCCCAGGTGTATGTACATCAACCTCGTGAGCTGCCACGGTGGCCTACCCACTGGGGAGGCAACCTTGTGTGCTCAGACCTGGGGCACTGGGGATCCTCTGAAGGACTGGAGCACACAGGAGGGACCTACCCCCTTGGGTGGGGTCGGAGAAGCTTCGTAAGAGAACTGAGAACACTGTAGCCAGAGTTTCTCAACCTCGGCACTGTTGACGTTTGGGGCTGGACCATCCTTTGTCGTGGGGCCGTTCGTGCCCGGCAGGGGGCTGGGCCTCTGCCTACTCCGTCCCCACTCGTGACAGCCAAGAACATCTTTACATGTTGCCCAGTGTCCCCTGGGTGGCAAAATCACACCCGGTTGAGAACTGCTGGTGCATGTGTAGCCCAAAATGGGGGGGGGGGGGGAGCGTGCCCTTGGGAGGAGGGCACTGGGGTGGGAGGGGTCCTGATCCAAGCTGAGCCATGAACAGTGGTGGCTAGGAGATCCCAAGTGAGGGGAAGGCAGAATAGCGCTCCAGGCAGCAGGCGTGACAGGACCAAAGGTGAGGTGGGGCGAGACCTACGAGGTCTCGGGTGCTGGGATGGGACAGGGAGCAGGCTTACCCCGGATCTCAGGGTCTGGTAGGCCAGCTGGGTGCTGGGATGTGAGCCAGGCCCGTCAGCCCTCTCAGCATCTCTCGGAACCGGGGGCCACTGGATGGGATCGCGGCCTCCCTGGCCGCCGCCGGTCCCAGGCTCAGCCCTCCCCTCCTCCTGCATCCATAGTGCTTCAACCTGGCCTTCCTGCTGGTGGACGTGTGGTTGAGCTTCCTGCCCAGCATCTACCTCGTCTTCCTGATCATTCTGTATGAGGGACTCCTGGGCGGTGCTGCCTATGTGAACACCTTCCACAACATTGCGCTGGAGGTCAGCACCAGCTGGCTGAGGGTTGTGGGTAGCCTCGCTGGGGAAGGCCAGGGCAGGGGTGTCTAGGACTGAAGCCTCACCCCTGCTTTCTGCCCTCTCCAGACGAGTGATGAGCACCGGGAATTTGCCATGGCGGCCGCCTGTATCTCCGACACCTTGGGCATCTCCCTGTCAGGGCTCCTGGCCCTGCCTCTGCACGACTTCCTTTGTCATCTGTCTTGACACTCTGGCTTCTTGGAGCACTGGTCACACTAATCTGGGCCTGCGCTGACAGGCGGGCAAGTCAGGCCGCGGGCCCACAGCCCAGAGCTCATTCCCAGAGCTCCGCCCCAGGCTTCCCTGCACGGCTGGGGTGCAGAGAAGCACCGAGGTTCCGTTCCCCCTTGAGCTGGGGGGAGCCGTTTTCTCCCACTCCCAGGCTGGCCTTGGGGGGTTTCTTCACGGCATTATGTCCTTGGAATAAATGCCTATTTTGTCAATTGATTCCTGTGCCATTTTTTTCTGGTTGAAAAAAAATGTTTCTTTTATTACAGAAGTAATACAAACCCACTTTGGAATGTAGGCAGGAGAGCATAAAGAAAGCATTTCAGCAGATTTCTACTTCATCTTTGAGGCCTTACTCATTCATTCATTCATTCATTCACTCACTGTACGGGGCCATATATATATACATTTCCCCCCAACATGTAAGTTTTCAAGCCTACAGGGAGGTTGAGAGAATTCATATTCATGTAGGCATGGTTCCACAGTAAACCTTTTGCTAGAATTACTTTATCCCATATGTAACACTCCATGCAAATCAGCCTATCTTATTTTTGTGACATATTTCAAAGTAGGAGGCTGACTTTCATATATTTCTCCTATGTTTCTAAGATTTTATTTTATTTTTTAAAGTTTATTTATTTTAAGAAAGAGAGAGGAAGAGTGGGGGAAGGGCGGAGAGAGAGACTCGCAAGCAGGCTCCACCAGCACAGGGCCTGACACAGGGTTCAATCTCATGAACCGGGAGATCACGATCAGAGCCAAAATCAAGAGTCGAACATTTAACCAACTGAGCCATCCAGGCGTCCCAAGATTTTATTTTAAAGTGATCTCTATAGCCGACGTGGCGTTCGAACCCACAACCCTGAGATCGAGAGTTGCATTCTTTGCGGACTGAGCCAGCCAGACGCCCCCAATACACTTCCCTCTAAACACATCAGCATGCAGGTGCGCCCGGGTGGCTCTGTCAGTTAAGCATCTAACCCTTGATTTTGGCTCAGGTCTAATCTCACAGTTTGTGGGATCAGCCCCCATGTCGGGCTCCATGCTGACAGCATGGAGGCTGCTTGGGATCTTCTCTCTCCCTCTTTCTCTGCCCCTCCCCTGCTCTCTCTCTCTCTCACTCAAAATAAATAAATAAACATTAAACGCTCCAGCATGTGCATTAGCTAGAATCTAGTATTTTTGTACAGTCCTTTTTTTAGGTATAATTTTTATACACTAAAATGCATAAATCGTATATTTTTTTTAATGTTTACTTATTTTTGAAACAGAGACAGAGCATGAATGGGGGAGGGTCAGAGAGAGAGGGAGACACAGAATCCAAATCAGAGCTGAGCTGTCAGCACAGAGCCGGACGGGGGCTTGAACTCACGAGACTTGAGATCATGACCTGAGCCGAAGTTGGACACTTCATCGACTGAGCCACCCAGGTGCCCCTGCATAAATCATATATTTTTTTAAAAATTTTAGGGGCTTCTGGGTGGCTCAGTAGGTTGAACACCTGACTTCGGCTCAGGTCATGATCTCACAGTTTGTGGGTTCAAGCCCCACGTCAGGCTCTGCGTTGACAGCAGGTAGCCTGCTTCAGATTCGCTCTCTCTCTCTCTCTCTCTCTGCCCCTCCCCCCACCTCATTAAAAATTTTTTAATGCTTATTTATTTTGAGAGAGAGAGATAGCAAGCAAGGGAGGGGCAAAGAGAGGGAGAGAGAATCCCAAGCAGGCTGTGCACTGTCAGCGTGGGCTCCAACTCCCACACACACGTGAGATCATGACCTGAGCTGAAGTCGGATGCTTAACCGACTGAGCCATCCAGGCGTCCCCATCGAGTGCTTTTATTCACTTAGTATTTCTTTTAATTAAGTGACCATACAAATTTTTAAAAGGAAGCTTAACGCTACTCTTGGAATCATGAGTGTGGAATGCTAGTTACATGTTTTCTTCTTCACCTCATTAAAATAAACGCAGACAGTCCCTGACTCATGAGGGTTTCACTTACAATTTTCCGACTTTACAATGGTGTGAACGTGAGAGCCAGTCAGTAGAAGCTCTACTTGGAATTCGGAATTTTGATCTTTTCCCGGGCTGGCGATACGTGGTGCTATCCTCTCGTGACGCGGGGCAGTGGCGGCGATCCGCAGCTCCCAGTCAGCCACGCGATCGCCGGGGTCAACGACAGACTCACCTACAGCCCTTGTGTTCCCGTACAACCATTTTGTCACTTTCAGTACGGTATTCAATCAATCACATGAGGTATTCCACACTCTATTGTAAAATAGATGTTGCGTTCGATGACTTTGCCCCACTGCAGGCTGGCCTAAGTGTTCTGAACACATTTCAGGTAGGCTCGGCTAAGCCATGATGTTCAGTAGGTTGGGTGTATCACATGCATTTTCAAATTAAAATAGTTTCAACTTAATGGGTTCATCACAACAGAACCCCGTCCTCAGTCGAGGAAGACCTACCGGTACATAACTCTCGGAGTTCAAAGTGAACATCCAAGTACGCTCTGAGACCATCCATCCCATCACTACTTGTGATGTTTGGGGCCCACGCTCAGCGAAACGTGGGCATGATGGTTAATAGCGTGGGCTTTGCAGGCAGAGAAGCCCGGTCTGCGGGCCCCAGCTCTACCATTCGCTAACTCACGATCTCGGGCAATTACCTTCATCTCTGCACTTCCGTTCACTGATTTGTCCAGTGGGAATAACCGAAGTTCCAACCCCTCGTAATATGGTTGTGGAAACGACATGACCTCGTGGGAAGGCAGAGTCAGCACTCAGTACATGTTAGCTTTGATCCTGCTACAGTTGGAATCCTGCCTCTCCTGTTAGACTGCGTTATGCCAGTGGTTCTCACACTTTAGTGTCCTCCAAAGGGCTAGTGAAATACGGATTGCTGGGCCCACCCCCAGGGCTCTGATTGAGGAAGTGTGGGGTGGGGACCAAGAATATGCATTTCTATCGTAAGTGTAGGTAATGCTGATGCTGTTGTTCTTGGGACCACACTTTTTTTTTTTTAAGTTTATTTGAGAGAGAGAGAGAGAGAGCAGGGGAGGGGAGGGGCCCAGAGGGAGGGGAACAGGGCATCTGAAGGGAGGCTTTGTGCCAACAGCAGACAGCCTGATGCGGGGCTCGAACTCACCATGAGATCATGACCTGAGATGAAGTCAGACGCTTAACCCACTGAGCCATCCAGGTGCCCCTTTAAAACATTTTTTTTTTTAATAGGACTTCCCTCATCCTCCTTTTCGGTTCAACAAATTTATGAGTTTGTCCTTCGAAAGGCCAGGAACTTTTTAGATAGAAAAATATGTTTCATTTTGACGGGTACACAGTATTCCATCACTGTGGCCCTTTACAGCTTATTTAATCGTTCTATTAATGCTGGCCATTTGTCTTGTATCCATTTATTGTTATTATTATTATTAAACATAACCCTTTTACATTAGATTTTTCTGTATATAACAGTATTTCTCTGGGGTAGATTCTCAAAAGTGAAACTTGAAGGATGCGCGTTCTTTGAGGGCTGATACGTCACCACATAATTTTCTGAAAGGTGTTTTGTTTCACCAGTTTAGGGCACCTGTCAAGTGTGTGTGCTTCACAGCACCCTCCTCAGCACTGGGTATAATCATTTTTGATCATTTGCTAAGTGAGTGGAAACGTATCCAATCTGGATTATCTAAACGTTTCTAACAGCTTTACTGAGATATACATTGCTTCACATAACCGTATACAGTAATCGGTTTTCTGTATAATCAAAGATAAGTATGCCCCGTATTACAGTCAACTCTAGAACACCTTTATCACCCCATAAAGGAATCCTGTACTCTGTAGCTGTCACTCCCTACCCTTCCATCCCCACCCTACCCCCACCAGCCCCAAGAAACTTCCAGTCTACTTCCTGTCTTTATAGATTTCCCTATTCTGGGCATTTTGTGTGAATGGAATCATATAACATGTGGCCCCGGTGACTGGCTTCTTTCGCTTAGCATAATATTCTTAAGGGTCACCCATGTTGTAACATGGATCAGTATCTTATTCCTTTTTATGGCCGAATAATATTATTTCATTGTGGGGACATACAATGCTTTGTTTATCCACGTGTCCATTGATGGAAATCCAGCGCGTTTCCTTTTTTTAATTTTAATTTTTTGCTACTATGAACAATGCTGCTCTAAGTATTTGTGTCAAGTTTGTGTGTGTGTGTTTATTTTTGAAAGAGAGAGAGAGAGTGGGAGACACAGAATCCGAAGCAGGCTCCAGGCTCTGAGCTGTCAGCACAGAGCCCGACGTGGGGCTCGAACTCACAGACCGCGAGATCATGACCTGAGCCGATGTCAGACGCCCAACCGACTGAGCCACCCAGGCGCCCCACTGGGTCAAGTTTTTGAGCACACATATGTTTTCATTTCTCTTGAGTAACAGGGCCTATAACACTGTAGGTCATTTGGTAACTCTGTTTAATTCATGACGGAACTGCCAGCCTGTTACCCAAAGTGACTATACCATTTTACGTTCCACCAGTAACGCGTGAGGGTTCTGATTCTCCACATCCTCACCAATATTTACTCTTTTCCTGTTTTGTTTGTTTTTTTGTTCTTTGTTTTATCATAGCCTCCTAGTGGGTGTGAAATGGTATCTCATTGAGGTTTTGATGTGCATTTCCCTGATGGCTAAGGATTTTGAGCGTCTTTTAATGTACTTATTGGTCATTTGTATATGTTCTTTGGAGAAAAAAGTCCTTTGCCCATTTAAAAAAATGTTTGAGTTGTAAAAGTTCTTTATGTATTGGGGCGCCTGGGTGGCTCAGTCGGTTAAGCGGCCAACTTCAGCTCGGGTCATGATCTCGCGGTCCGTGAGATCGAGCCCCGCGTCGGGCCCTGTGCTGACGGCTCAGAGCCTGGAGCCTGTTTCGGATTCTGTGTCTCCCTCTCTCTGCCCCTCCCCCATTCATGCTCTGTCTCTCTCTGTCTCAAAAAATAAATAAACGTTAAAAAATTTTTTAAAAAAGTTCTTTATGTATCTTAGATACAAATTCTTTATCAGAGGCAGGATTTTCAAATGTTTTCTCCTCCTCCGTGTGTTACTTTTTTTTTACCTTTTTGATGATGTCTTCGGTGCACAACACTTTTGAATTTTGATGAAGCCAAATTTATCTATTTTTCCTTTGGCTGCTTGAGCTCTTGGTGAAATAGTTAAGAAAGCATTGCCAAAGCTACAGTCAAGAAGAATTATCCCTGTGTTTCTTTTTTTTTTTAAGTTTATTTATTTATTTTTAAGATGGGGGGGAGGGTCAGAGGGAGAGGGAGAGAGAGAGAGAGAGAGAGAGAGAATCCCAAACAGGCTCTGCACTGTCAGCGTGGAGCTCAACTTGGGGCTTGAACTCACAAACCGTGAGATCATGACCTGAGCCAAATCAAGAGTCAGATGCTTAACTGACTGAGCCATCCAGGCGCCCCTCCCTATTTCTTTTTAAAAGTTGTATCGTTTTGGCTCTTACATTTAATTCTTTCATCCATTTTGAGTTCTTATTTGCATGTCATGTGAGGTAAGGGTATGCCCAGAAAAGAGTTAACGTAGCAGGCCCAAACGACTAACCTTGTAAAAAGGCTGCTTGCAAGGTTGGCCTGTGGTTGGAGTTTGAGAACTTAGGTTTCAGGAGGATTCCCATCATTAATTGCTACCAGGGGCACACACTTCTTAAAAGGCTTGTACAAACACTATGGGTTCTGCTGAACACTTGATTTCCTTCTAGAAGTTTGGAATTTCCCTAGATGGCAACATTTCATAGGTGTTGTCACAATTCATTGCTGGGAGATTTAAATATGTGTTTTCACCAGGACAAGACTCGGAATCTTGTATCTGGTTGCCCTGGACTTCATTCCATGTGTCTTTCTTTTCCCTTTGCTGATTTTTGGCTTGTTTCCTTTCAGCCGTGAGTATGACTATATGCTGAGTCCTATGAGTCTTCCTAGTGAATCATTGAACTTGAGGATGGTCTTGGGGACCCCTAACACGGGGCCCAACTTCATCCTTTTGCATGTGGATATCCAGGTGTCCCAACGCCATTTATTGAAAAGATTCCCAGGGCACATGGGTGGCTCAGTCAGTTAAGCGTCTTAGGTTCAGGTCATGATCTCACAGTTTGTGGGTTCGAGCTCCATGTCGGGCTCTGTGCTGACAGCTCAGAGCCTGGAGCCTGCTTCGGATTCTGTGTCTCCCTTCTCTCTTTGCTCCTCCCCCACTCACGCCCTATCTCTCCCTGTCTCAAAAATAAGTAAACATTTAAAAAAAAATGTTGTTAAAGAAAAAAAACATTCCCTATTGATTTGTTTTGGAAAATCAGTTGTTATAAATCAGTTGACTGTAAATTTGGGGATTTATTTCTGGACTCTCAATTCAATCCTATCGATCTACATGCTTATTCTTATGCTATTACAACACTGTCTTGATTACTGTGGTTTTGTAGAGAGTTTTTGAAATAGGGAGGTGTGAATCCCCTAACGTTGTTCTTCTTTTTCAAAAACGTTTTATGAATCTCCGCATAGAAACCAACTTGCGATTTTGATAGGGATTGCACTGAACCTGTTGATCAGTTTGGGAAGTATTGCCAACTTAACAATATTAACTCTTTGGATCCATGAACATGGGATGCATTTCCTCTTACTTAGAACTTTATTTTCTTTCAACAATGCTTTCTAATTTCAAAGTATACGTTTTGCACTTCTTTTGTTAAATTTATTTCTAAGTATATTCTTCTTTCTCGGTGATTTGTGAGTGAAATTGTTGTCCTTGTTTCCTTTTGGGATTGGCCTCTACAAACGTATAAAAATACAATTGCTTTTTGTCTTTTGCTCTTTTACCCTCCAACCTTGCTGAACTCAATATTACTTCCAACAGTTTTTGGTGAATTCCTTAGGATTTTCTATATGCGAGGTCTGCAAACCTATCTAATCTGTCCTTTATGTAATTTTTTGCCTAATTGCCTTGGCTAGAATCTCTAGTACAACGTGGAAGAGAAGTGGTAAGAGTAGACTTCCTTGTCTTATTCCTGATTTTAGGGGGAAAGCTTTCAATCTTTCATCATTAAGTATGATGTTAGCTGTGGATTTTTTGTAGATGTCCTATATATCATATTGAGGAAGTTCCCTTCTGTTCCTACTTTGCAAAGTGTTTCTATCATGAAGATGTTTTGCATCTTGTCAAATGCTCTTTTTTTCACATCTATTGAGATGATCGTGTGGTTTTTGTCTTTTATTGATATGGTGTATTACATTGATTCATTTTTTCTTTAATGCGTATTTATTTATTTTGAGAGAGAGAAAGAGAGTGAGTAGGGGAGGAGCAGAGAGAGACAGAGTCACAAGCATGCTCCATACTTTCAGCGCAGAGCCCGATGAGGGGCTTGAACCTAAGAATTGTGAGATCGTGACCTGAGCCAAAATCAAGAGTCAGATGTTTAACTGACTGAGCCACCCAGGCACCCCCCTCACAACTTCGTATTCCTAATAAATCTCGCTCGGTCACAGTTTGTATATTAGATTTTCTAGTGTTTTGTCGAGGATTTTGTGTCTCTATTTATAAGAGATATTAGTCTGTAATTTTCTTATGTCATTTTTTTCTAGTTTTTGGTATCAGGGTGACGCTGACCTCATTTAATGAGTTGGGAAGTATTCTTTTTTCTATTTTTTGGAAGAGTTTGTGAAGAACTACTATTAATTCTTTAAGTAGTTGGAGAATTAACCAGTGAAACCATATGGATCTGGGCTTTTCTCTGTGGGAAGTTTTTGCTACGTGTGTTTTTAAGCACTTGAAATGTAGCTAGTATGACTGAAAAACTGGACTTCTAATTTCATTTAATATATAACAAACCACAGATGGCTATTGTTGACCATATTGGACAAAAGAGGTCTTGCTTGGACAGTGGTTCTCAATGGGGTGATACTGCCCCCTGTCGTCATTTTGGAAGTTTGTGGGGGTTTTGAATCTCACTGTGAATGAAGGCAGGGCCCTTACAGGGTGAGGGCCAAGCCATCCTGCTATGTGTAATATTGTCCTGCATGAAGAATAATTTTCCTATACCCAAGTGGCCTGTCAGTGTCCCTGCTAGACATCTAACAATACGTGCCAAAAATCTAACTTCATTTTACATGTAAACTCAAGATATATCTTGCTTGATGGGGCGCCTGGGTGGCTCAGTCAGTTGAGCATCTGACTTCGGCTCAGGTCACGATCTCACTGTCCATGAGTTCAAGCCCTGCGTTGGGCTCTGTGCTGACAGCTTGGAGCCTGGAGCCTGCTTCGGATTCTGTGTCTCCCTCTCTCACCGTCCCTCCCCCGCTCATGCTCTCTCTCTCTCTCTCTCTGTCTCTCTCTGTCAAAGATAAATAAACATTAAAAAAATTTTTTTAAGATATATCTCGCTTGCTGTTAATCTGCACCAAATTTTCCAGGAATTCAACTATTATTTACATTGCAGGAAGACTGTGTTTTGTTTTCTTTGGATCTCTCCCAAGAGCTGCTCACTATGTTTGGAAAATACCCCTCACTGAAGGCATCCCTTATAGTAAAACCTATAAGGCTGTACCGTAGCTGCCTCGTTCACTGTGATTCTAAATATACGTCAAAAAGCTGAGTATATATACACATACCTCTTTCAAATTATCAAATATAAAGAAACAAGTTCAACATTTGTTCATATTATAATTGTCTTCTCATAAATCCAAACTATGTCATTTCAAGTAGATGTAAATCTCTGACTCTTTCCTTATATCTTCTAGGGAAATCACACCTTAACATTTGCATATTTAAGTACTTCTTTCCTTTTCTTTTAATGTTTATTTTTGAATGAGAGAGAGAAAGAGAAGGGGTGTGTGAGCGGGGGAGGGACAGAGAAACAGGGAGACAGAGAATCCCAAGCAGGCTCCAAGCTGTCAGTACAGAGCTCTTTTGGGGCTTGAACCCATGAACCACGAGATCATGACCTGAGCCAAAATCAGAGATTGGACGCTTTACTGACCGAACCACCCGGGCACCTCTTAAGTACATATTTAAACTTTTTTAAATGTTTATTTATTTTGAGAAAGAGAGAGACAGAGCGTGAATGAGAGAGAGGGAGACACAGAATCCGAAGCAGGCTCCAGGCTCTGAGCTGTCAGCACAGAGCCTGACACGGGCCTCAAACCCACAAACGGAGAGATCATGACCTGGGCCAACTGAGCCACCCAGGTACCCCTTAAGCACATATTTCAAATAGAGTTTATTTGTCTTTTTCTCCTTTATAAATACAGTTCAAGTATAGCAGTATTTACTCAAGCTGAATATACATTTATTCTATGGTTCAGCTATGGGCTCTCTCACCAAAGAAGGTACGTATTAATGTCCACAAAAAGAGTTGTATAAAAATGTTGATAAAAGCTTTGCTCATAATAGCCCCAGAGTGGGAACAACCCAAACCAACAGGAGAATTAATACGTTATGGCCTAGTTACACAATTGGAGAGCAACGACCAGTATGTAACAACATGGATGAATCTCACAGATTCACTCACTTCTGAAAGAGGCCAGACACAAAAAAGGACATACATTATAATTCTATGTGTATGAGGCTCAAGGACAGGAAAAACTAACATGATGGTAGAAGTGAAACTAACAACTTGTATGTATGTTGCCTTGCCTTTCAATAGTAATCGTAAGAAGGACACATTATTGAACACATACTACATGAAATGCATTGAGGGAGGAGCACCTGGGTGACTCAGTGGGCTAAGCATCCGACTTTGGCTCAGATCATGATCTCATGGTTCATGGGTTCGGGCCCCGCATCGGGCTCTGTGCTGACAGCTTGGAGCCTAGAGCCTGCTTTGGGTTCCGTGTCTCCCTCTCTCTCTGCCCCTCCCTGACTTGTGCACGCGCTCTCTCTCTCTCAAAAGTAAATAAATATTTTTAAAAATGAGAAACAAGAAAAAAGAAATGCATTGAAAGAGATACTAAAATGTATTAAAGATACTATAGCCCTGGGTGCCTGGGTGGCTCAGTCAGTTAAGTATCTGACTTTGGCTCAGGTCATGATCTCGCCGTTTGTGAGTTTGAGTCTCGCAGGGAGTCTCACATCAAGTCTCGCATTGGGTAAGCACGAGCCCTGCTTCTGGTGAACGTGAGCCCCGCTTTGGGTGCGCCACTCTTCCCTCTCTCTCTGTCTTTCTCTCTGTCCCCTGCCCCTTGTGGGAGTCTCTCTCCACCCTTGCTCACTTGAGCCCTCTGTCTCAATTAAAAAAAAAAAAAAAAAAAAAAAAGGGACGCCCGGGTGCCTCAGTCAGTTAAGCGTCCAACTTCGACTCAGGTCATGATCTCGCGGTTTGTGAGTTCAAGCCCCGTGTCAGGTTCTATGCTGACAGCTCAGAGCCTGGAGCCTGCTTCGGATTCTGTGTCTCTGCCTCTGCCATGCTCATGCTCTGTGTCTCTCTCTGTCTGTCTCTCAGTAATAAATAAATGTTAAAAAATTTTTTTTGAAAAAGATATTATTCCTGTCTTCAAGGAGTTCAGGAGCTATTTGGGAAAATAAAACACACACAAAGTAAAAAAAAAAAATTGTATGTGTCAGAAGGTTATAGTGTCTATGACTTTCATAAAGTGTCTCAAGATAATTGTTTTAAGGGGCGCCTGGATGGGTCAGTCGGCTAAGTGTCTGACTTCAGCCCAGGTCACGGTCTTAACTGTCTGTGGATTCAAGCCCACGTAGGGTTCTGTGCTGACAGCTCAGAGCCTGGAGCCTGCTTCAGATTCTGTGTCTCTCTCCCTCTCTTTCTGACCCTCCCCCATGTGTGCTCCGTGTCTATCTCTCTCTCTCAAAAATAAATAAAACATTACCAAAAAAAATTTTTTTAAGATATTTGTTTTAAAAATGGGGCACCGGATCCACCAGAACTGAGGCCTCCACGGCTGGAGGGAGTGAGAGAGAGCGTGGTACCTAGGATTCAGTCCCAGAGAGCAGTCTTAAGGCAACCCTCCCCCCCCCCACCGCCATGCTCAGTCCTGTCTCCTCTCAGTCTGCTCCCCTCTTACAATTATAATGTATCTCACTTTACCAACAATGAAGCAACAGAAAGAGAAATCAAGGAATCGATCCCATTTACAATTGCACCAAACACCATAAAATACCTAGGAATAAATCTAACAAAAGAGGTGAAAAATCTATACACTAAAAGATATAGAAAGAAATTGAAGAAGACACAAAAAAATGGAAAAAGATTCCAAGCTCCTGGATAGGAAGAATAAAAATTGTTAAAATGTCAATACTACCCAAAGCAATCTACAGATTCAATGCAATCGCTATCAAAATATCACCAGCATTCTTCACAGATCCAGAAAAAACAATCCTAAAATTTGTAAGGAACTAGAAAAGACCCTGAATAGCCAAAGCAATCTTGAAAAAGAAAACCAAAGCAGGAGGCATCACAATCCCGGCCTTCAAGCTGTATTACAAAGCTGTAATCATCAAGACAGTATGGTACAGGCACAAGAACGGACACTCAGTTCAATGGAACAGTATAGAGAACCCAGAAATGGACCCACAAATGTATGGCCAACTAATCTTTGACAAAGCAGGAAAGAACATCCAATGGAATAAAGACAGTCTCTTCAGCAAGCGGTGCTGGGAAAACTGGACGGCGACATGCAGAAGAATGAACCTGGACCCCTTTCTTACACCAGACACAAAAATAAACTCAAAACAGATGAAAGACCTAAATGTAAGACAGGAAGCCATCCAAATCCTCGAGGAGAAAGCAGGCAAAAACCTCTTTGACGTTGGCCACAGCAACTTCTCACTCAACACATCTCCGGAGGCAAAGGAAACAAAGGCAAAAATGAACTACTGGGACCTCATCAAAATAAAAAGCTTCTGCACAGCGAAGGGAACAATCAGCAAAACTAAAAGGCAACCGACAGAATGGGAGACGATATTTGCAAATGACGTATCAGAAAAAGGGTTAGTATCCAAAATCTATAAAGAACTTATCAAACTCAACACCCAAAAACAAATAATCTGGTGAAGAAACGGGCCAAAGACATGAATAGACACTTCTCCAGAGAAGACATCCAGATGACCAACCGACACGTGAAAAAATGCTCACCATCACTCATCATCAGGGAAACACAAATCAAAACCACAATGAGATACCACCTCACATCTGTCAGAATGGCTAACATGAACAACTCAGGCAACAACAGATGTTGGCGAGGATGCGGAGACAGAGGATCTCTTTTGCATTGCTGGTGGGAACGCAAACTGGTGCAGCCACTCTGGAAAACAGTATGGAGGCTCCTCAAAAAATTAAATAGAACTACCCCACCACTCAGCAATTGCACTACGAGGCATTTATCCAAGGGATACAGGTGTGCTGTTTCAAAGGGACACATGCACCCCCATGTTTATAGCAGCACTATCAATAATAGCCCAAGTATGGAAAGAGCCCAAATGTCTGTTGATGGATGAATGGATGAAGAAGATGTGGTATATATATACAATGGAGTATTGCTCGGCAATCCAAAAGAATGAAATCTTGCCATTTGCAACTATGTGGAATGGAACTAAAGGGTATTATGCTAAGTGAAATTAGCTAGTCAGAGAAAGACAAATACCATATGATTCCACTCATATGAGGACTTTAAGACACAGAACAGATGAACATAAGGGAAGGGAAGCAAAAATCATATAAAAACAGGGAGGAGGACAAAACAGAAGAGACTCACAAATATGGGGAACAAACTGAGGGTTCCCGGAGGGGTTGTGGGACGGGGGGGATGGCCTAAATGGGTAAGGGGCATTAAAGAATCTACTCCTGAAATCATTGCTGCACTAGATGCTAACTAACTTGGATGTAAATTTGAAAAAATAAAATTAAAAAGAAAATAATGTATCCCGCTTTGCTCAACATTACAAAGTAAAACAATGTATCCAGAAGAGTCTTCTGTGGCCTCCGAATTAGAGGATCTGTCACTAGCTGAGCCATCACCTGCATTTTCAGAGTCTTGGTTTTCTCATGTGTAGAATGAGGTTAGTAGTGACTGCTTTTCCTGCCTACCTACAAGTTTGTCACGAGTTTCAAATGCCTTTGTGCATTTGAAATTGCTGTTCAAATGCCAGTGATGACTAACACCTTTCGGCTTGCGGGTTGCATTATTACAGGCCTTCAGAGAGAAGCAATCTGCCGAGGGGTGTGTGACGCCCACATGAACTGTATGCACCAGACTGATCAAAGCTCTGCCAGGGTGTGCTTCCTGTTCTGCCACCACCAAGGAGCCCATCAAAATCTAGGCATTGACAAAATTCACCTATTAAAAACGCCCATGTTACGCTTGGCTCCAGTTACGAGGCCTCGTTCTGCCCTTAAAGGAAGAAATTCTCAGCTTTTCTTTACTCTGCTGACCTCATTCCCACCCATCCTATTGAGAAGACCAAGTTTTGTTTGTTTGTTTTTTTAACTCACAAATTGTTAGGATCTTGCTCTAAAACAGAAAAGCTCTCAACAGTTCTGAAGGCCGTGAAGGAATATTTGGGTTGGAATACGGGCTAGCCGTGTGCTCTTGGGCAGGTCACTTGACCTCCTGCCTAGGCGACACCATCCTCTTCTCTAAAGGGTTGTTGTGGGGGCACCTGGGTGGTTCAGTCGGTTGAGCGTCTGACTTCTGCTCAGGTCATGATCTCACAGTCTGTGAGTTCGAGCCCCGCGTCGGGCTCCATACTGACAGCTCAGAGACTGGAGCCTACTTCAGATTCTGTGTCTCTCTCTCTCTCTGCCCCTCCCCTACTCGCTCTCTGTCTCTCTCTGTCTCTCTCTCTCTCTCTCAAAAATAAATAAACATGGAAAAAAATTATTTATTTATTTATTTTTATTTATTTAAAAATTTTTTTTTAATATATGAAATTTATTGTCAAATTGGTTTCCATACAACACCCAGTGCTCATCCCAAACGATGCCCTCTTCAATGCCCATCACCTACCCTCCCCCCCTCCCACCCCCCATCAACCCTCAGTTTGTTCTCAGTTTTTAAGAGTCTCTTATGCTTTGGCTCTCTCCCACCCTAACCTCTTTTTTTTTTTTCCCTTCCCCTCCCCCACGGGTTCCTGTTAAGTTTCTCAGGATCCACATAAGAGTGAACACATATGGTATCTGTCTTTCTCTGCATGGCTCATTTCACTTAGCATCGCACTCTCCAGTAACATGGAAGAAATTTTACAAAGAGCTGCAAAATATATGAATAATGAAATAAGATACAGAAAAGCACAAAAATGTGCTAATGATTTGTGTAAGAAAAAAGGAGGGGATATATCTCTTCCATCTCTCTATTGATATACCTCTCTGTATAAATATTGGTACATAAAAAGATACAGATATATGTGTGTATGCATATTATAAGGATTATATTGATAAGATCTATCAGAAACCTCGCTATCTACACATCCTTATTGATATAACCCATATACATACCCATACACACATATATCTGCACCGAGTCCAACATGGGGCTTGAACTCACAACCAACCGTGAGATCAAGACCTGGGCTGAGATCAGAGTCGGATGCTTAACCGACCGAGCCACCCAGGCGCCCCTGTATCATTTACGTTGTGTGAATTAATTAACATAATTACATTCTGTAATCATGCACACATATTATTAAGAGAAAGACCATCCATGTGAAGGGGTTTGACACACACTAAGCGCCTTAAAGATATTTGTGGATGTGAATCTTATTCATTAAGACCTCTATTTACCTAGGAGTTCCTGAGTGTGTTTTTATTTAAAAAAAAAAATAACAAAAGCTGCATCCAATGTGGCATATTAAGTTGTGACAACCCTGGATGGGTTGTGGGTCCATAGATGTTCACTAGAGTACTCTTTATTCTTGTCTCTATGTTTGAAATATTTTATAATAAAAAATAAAATTTCATAAAATAAATGATTAATAAATAATGGATCATATTAGTAATTTATTAATAATAAATAATAAAATAAATGATGAATAAATAAATTCAATAAAATAAATTAATAAAATAAATTTTATTGGGGCGCCTGGGTGGCTCAGTGGGTTAAGCGTCCAACTTCGGTTCAGGTCATGATCTTGCAGTCCGTGGGTTCGAGCCCTGCGTTGGGCTCTGCGCTGACAGCTCAGAGCCTGGAGCCTGCTTCAGATTCTGTGTCTCCCTCTCTCTCTGCCCCACCTCTGCTTGCTCTTAGCAAGCTTAGCAACAAAAGCACAAACAAATACATGGGACTACATCAAACTTAAAAGCTTCTGTGCATCAGGGCACCTGGGTGGCTCAGTAGGTTGAGTGTCTGACTTCGGCTCAGGTCGCGATCTCACAGTTCATGGGTTCGAGCCCCGCATCAGGTTCTGCGCTGACAGCTCAGAGCCTGGAGCCTGCTTCAGATTCTGTGTCTCCCTCTCTCTCTCTCTCTCTCTGCCCCTCCCCCACTTGCTCTCTCTCTCTCTCTCTCTCTCTCTCTCAAAAATAAATAAACATTTAAAAAATAAAAAAAATAACTAATAAATATTTGGTTGCATTAAAAAAAAATCCCTTCCAGATTTAAGAGTTCTATGGCATGACCCAATTCACATAGAAATTTTGGCGTAACTAGAAGTCTGTACTATTCCTCTAAAGAGACATTTTTTCAACGCCTCCTCTGCTTGCTTTTAGGGAAATTCGCCATCATTTCGTTCCAGCCCTCCACCGAATCATCCGAGTCAGCAGGCTCTCTTAAGGCAATTAAGTCTGATGTATCGAGTGAGTCTTCTCGATTGCTCCATTAAGAGGTAGAGGAGCTCAGAAAGTCAATGCAGGAAAAAAGATGCCACAATGAGAACCCTCCAGGACGATAACCAGAGACTGTCTGCTTCGACTGCTGCCCCTTCAGAACTGGAAAGAAAACAACACGAACACCCCGATTCGGAGATCAAGCAGCTCAAGGAGAAGCGAGATGTTTTACCAAACTTACTTCAGGAAAAACAGCTCCTGTTTTCCCAAAGCAGAAAAAGTGATGAATTGCTTCCCATGAACGAGAATTTCACCGGCGAAGTGGGTGAAAGGAATTTTTGAGGCAGGCAGTAACCAATCTGAAGGAGAGAATATCAAAGGCGCCTCAACGTTTTATTTTTTTTATTTTTTTTATTTTTGGGACAGAGAGAGACAGAGCATGAACGGGGGAGGGGCAGAGAGAGAGGGAGACACAGAATCGGAAACAGGCTCCAGGCTCCGAGCCATCAGCCCAGAGCCTGACGCGGGGCTCGAACTCATGGACCGCGAGATCGTGACCTGGCTGAAGTTGGCCGCTTAACCGACTGCACCACCCAGGCGCCCCTCTAAAGAGACATTTTAAGGGGCACCTGGGTGGCTCAGTTGGTTGAGCATCCAACTTCAGCTCAGATCATATATCTCACACTCTGTGAGTTCCAACCCCGCGTTGGGCTCTGTGCTGACAGCTCAGAGCCTGGAGCCCGTTTCAGATTCTGTGTCTCCCTCTCTCTCTGCCCCTCCCCTGCTCATGCTCTGTCTTTCTCTGTCTCAAAATTAAACAAAAACATTAAAAAAATTTTTTTTATTTAAAAATAAAAAATAAAAAAATAAATTTTATTAATAAAATTTAATAAAATCTACTACCCTGCTAGGTAGTAACTGGAGGCGAATGGAAGAACAGAATTTAGAGGTGGGGTGGGGGGGCTCTGGTCATGTTCTGGTCTTGATGTGAGTGCTGGCTCTATAAGTCTGCTCACTACGAAAATTCATCAAGCTGTATCTGTCACTCATCTGAACCTATGTTACACTTCAAAAAAAAGTTTACTAAAAAAACCCTTTCCTGTTAAATTGAAATTTTTCATAATCACTTAGTAAAAGATTGGTTTAAAAAAATTCAGTATGAGATGATTTTTTTGCAAATTATCAGGGTCTGGGGAGTAACAGGAAGCCACGCTAAAATCAGTAGCTTTCCTTTAGTGTTAATTTGCATTTCTTCATCCTCACTGACGTTGATCTTTATCTCACCCAACTTCCTTCACCCTTTACCTTGGGCTCCCTTGGCAATTTCAATGCATTCTTTTTCTGTTCTGGGAGGTGATGAAGTTGATGTCGGAATCAAATGGACCTGTGGGGAGAGAGGGAAGGAGAGAGGAAGAGAGAGAGAGACAGACAGAGAGGGAGATGGGAAGAACAGAGATGACTGGCCAAGATGTGCAGAGAGGCCCTGCCACATTCTAATCCCAGTATACCAGTCGCTAAATGTCCCCAAGCTTTCCTGTTTCTGGGATTTTCATACTCTTTTCCCTACCCAAAGTGGCCTCCTTCTTTCCCTTCAGTCTGCTGCTAATTCCCACTTTTTTCAGAGGAGCATTGTGCTTTCAATGCTAAACACGGGCCCAGACGTGCAGCAAATACTGAATGAATGAAACTACCTTTAAAAATGTAAGACAGTCCCTGTGGTGGTAAAACCCCTGCTGGTGGTTTCTTCAACCCACCCAGATTTAAATCCACAGGACTAGAAGGACCTGAATGATCTGGTATTGTCTACATCTAAACTATTAATGCCTGATCCCTTTGCTGATAGCACACTGGCATTCCCTTTACTCCCAGAACCTGGCCTCAGGACGTTTGCACTTGTTGTTTCTCTTTCCTAGAAGAGTTAGAAATGCTCTTTCCCTGAAAGACCTTCTGCATGGCTTCCTTCTTTTTGTCATTTGGATCTCAACTCAAATGTCACCTCTTCAAAGAGGCCCTGACCTTCCTATCCAAAACAACTTTCCCACCTAACCAGCTACTTTAATATCTTTATGGTGCTTATTACTATCTGAAATTATGTTTACTTGTTACTTTAAGCCACTCCACTAGACTGAGTTCCTTGGGAAGTTAGGGACCATTTCTGTCTTGTTCACTGCTGTATCCAGTGCCTAGAACACTGCTGGCTCATGATAAATGCTTGATAAATATGTATTTGTGTTATAATGAGTGAATACTAGCTAATTATTACATGCTTATTTTGTACAAGGCACTGTCCTAAATGCTTCACATATACGAAGCCATTTAACTTTCATGCAACCCCATGAAGTAGGTGCTATCATTGTCATTTTACAGTTTGGGGAGAATGAAACACAGATCAGGAAATTTGCCTAAATTCACACAAAACGGTGGAGCTAGGATTTGAATCCAAAGTCTGATTCGAAGTTTGCTCTAAGCCTAGCTCCAAAACCTAGCAGCTCATCAGTATTACGTGGGCACTTTAAAAAAGTAAACTCCCGGCCCTGAAATTCTGATTCCGCAGGAGGTGGCTGAGGATGTACCTGAGTAACAAAACGTGACGACATCGCGCAGTACGCTGTGAGACTCTTGAGGAACCGCCTTGCCTGCCAAGGTGACGTCAGGCCGGTCTCCGCCCCTGAGTGGCGCGAAGACCACTGGGAATTGTAGTCGCCGGTGTAGTTCAGCAGCATCTCCCGGAAGTGACGTAGCGTCCCGCCTTCCCTCTCTTTCCGTTTCCGCTGTGCCGGCTACGCAGTGTGACTCCCGAGTTTCGACGGTGTGTTTTTCTTGGGCCTTGTTCTTTGAGGAGGGGTCGCAGGTCGGGGTACTTGCGGGGACAGTGAGAGGTGGGGGTCGAGAGGTGACGACCCCAGTCCTTTCTTGTGGCCTGTGACTCCGGCTTTCCCCACAGGTCCCGCTGCGCCCGCCGCAGCCTCTCAGCCCGTCGCCATGTCGCGGTTTTTCACCACCGGTTCGGACAGCGAGTCCGAGTCCTCCCTGTCAGGGGAGGAGCTCGTCACCAAACCCGTCGGGGGCAACTACGGCAAACAGTGAGTGGGGGGACTGCGCGGGGGTGACCAGTCGGGGCGTGCGGCGTTCGGCAGGCCGCGTATGTGGGAGAGGTGGGGAGGGGAGGTGGGGGCGAGAGCGAGAGCGAGTTCTCGAGAGTTCGAGGAACCAGAGCAGTAGTGTTGGCGGGACAGCCTTCATGCTTCGGGGTGCTGTGAATTGTGTACCACCCGCCGGGTACAAAGGATAGAGCCAGAGGTTTCCCACTGGCTGGGTCTGTTGCATCAGCTTCCTAGCTGGCTTATATGTCCACAGCTTCTGTGCCACCTCTCCTCTGCTCGGCATGGGACTCCAACAAAAGTCGTGGTTATTCTGACCGCTAAAAAACGCTGCTCGCAAAAAGAAATCCAGAATGCTCGTTTGGTATTTCAGAGCTGCTTGATGTGGCTCTGAAGCCCAGCTACCTGGCGTTGTGGGCTGGTTCACAAACATCTATTTAAACATCTATTATTTTCCTTTTTTTTCGGGGAGGGGGGTGTTCTCTTAAATACCCTTTCCCTATTTCTGCGAATTAAAATTCTTTGCATCAGTGGAACGTTGTTTCTCCAACTTCCTTCCCACACGTGTCACCTTCACGATTTTTATTTTTTTTAACGTTTTATTTATTTTTGAGACAGCGAGAGACAGAGCATGAACAGGGGAGGGTCAGTGAGAGGGAGACACAGAATCTGAAACAGGCTCCAGGCTCTGAGCTGTCAGCCCAGAGCCCGACGCGGGGCTCGAACTCACGGACCGCGAGATCATGACCTGAGCCGAAGTCGGCCGCCCAACCGACTGAGCCACCCAGGCGCCCCACCTTCACGATTTTTATATCCCTGTGCGGTTTGAAAACACATATGTACCCATGTGTACCTACCTGCATGCGATTTTATATTATTGCCACAATCGGAAAACCAATATGACTTCTAACATAGAAAATGATTGGAAAGATTAATAAAATGGAAGGAAAAGAATGGAAGTGTGTTGCCAGCTGAATGCTGTCTGTGGTCTTATTAAAGAAAAGCGCTAGTAATGGAGATGTTAAAGCCATTAGGACTTTAACCTTGCCATTGGCCTCTCACATTCTGGGAACCATTGCTTTCTGTGATCTAATTCAAATACCAGCTTCTTAAAGCCATTTCCTTTCATTCTAGTTGTGGTACCTTTTGTGTGTGTGTGTGTGTGTGTGTGTGTGTGTGTGTGTGTGTGTGTGCGCTTAGTTAGTTGTGTCTTCATGTAATAAGTTTTCTGACGCTGTGAATAAGCACCTTTATTTTTGAGAGGATGGGGATGGTCATTTTTGTAGGTGCAACAGTGACAAAAGGGCATTCTTGAAGCAGGCTTCAATAACGGGGTTATAGATGATGAAGTTTTGAAGAGGAAGACTCAAGGATGAGTGTGGTATGATGGCTTGAATATTTCCATTTTTTCTGTCCCGTCTGAGAAGGGCACTAGAGATCACTTGAAAAGACTGGAGCCAGGAAGGGAAGTTAGTGATCTCTGTTGTTTCAAACAGGCCGTTGTTGCTCAGTGAGGATGAAGAAGATACCAAGAGAGTTGTCCGAAGTGCCAAGGACAAAAGGTGAGGCCAGGGGGAGGCCGGGTGCCGGGGAGTCTCTGCAGCAGTGGTGGCTTTTCTGGTGTCGGTGGGCATGTCCAGTGTGATTTTGGGCTCCCGATCTAGGTTTGAGGAGCTGACCAACCTCATCCGAACCATCCGTAATGCCATGAAGATCCGGGATGTTACCAAGTGCCTGGAAGAGTTTGAGCTCCTGGGGAAAGCATATGGGAAGGCTAAGAGCATCGTGGACAAGGAAGGTGTCCCCCGGTTCTATATCCGCATCCTGGCTGACCTGGAGGACTATCTTAATGAGGTGTGATTCCTGTGGGTAAGGGTGGATCCAGAGGGGATCGTGGTCCTAGGTCCTGCGCCTAACCCACTTCCAGGGATCCTGTCGCCTCTTGGTTGTTTGCTGTGTGTACGGTACTTCCTAGAACATAAGAAACGGGGGCATGAAGCGAGGAGAGGGACCTTTTTCGGCCAAGCATCTTAATCGTATTTGTTTTTATGTTGTTTATCTGTGGCTTCTTTTCTTTTGGTGGTAATACACAAAGGATCTGTTTTAAAAAAATAACAAATATGGTTGGTAAGTAGTACAGACGGTGTACAGATAGCAAAACTCATAGTGGTGTGCTGAAGCCTGGAGTTTAAGAAGATACCACTTAGTCACAGCCCCCTCTTCCCCCTTTCTGCCCTCTTCTTTCCTTTAGCTGTGGGAAGATAAGGAAGGGAAAAAGAAGATGAACAAGAACAATGCTAAGGCCCTGAGCACCCTGCGTCAGAAGATCCGAAAATACAACCGAGATTTTGAGTCCCATATTACAAATTATAAGCAGGTAGGGATGCTGGAGGCAGACCTTCTGCCCTGTGGGGACGGTGACTCCACGAGTGAGACAAAAGCGTTTGCAAACGGAAGATGTGACTAGAGGAGGAATCAGGTCACGACTGTCTGGGGTGAGGGGGTAGGCCAGGGTGGTGCTTGGCAGGCCTCGTGAATTATTCTCTCGTTTCCCTTTGTCAAGAACCCTGAACAGTCTGCAGATGAAGATGCTGAGAAGAATGAGGAGGATTCAGAAGGTGAGAGGGGACCCCCTTACTGCAGGCAGTTAGAGGCCCAGAGCTGGGGCTTCCCTCGGCCTGGCTTCTTCGCTGCCTTCAGCTTTGCTCTTGACCATCTGGCTCTCTCCTCGCACCTCTGCCACCAGCCTCTTCGGATGAGGATGAGGATGAGGATGGAGTCAGCGCTGCAGCTTTCCTGAAGAAGAAACCAGAAGCCCCTTCTGGAGACAGTCGCAAGTTCCTCAAAAAAATGGAGGTAAGAGCCAGGGTGAGACTACGAAGGGTGATTTGCCTCCTGTGGACCGTTCTTGGGTTTTTGGGGAGAAGACTCCCAGAACCCTAGGACTGGGAGGGGTGGGGTTAGTAGAGTCCGGTTTGGGAACAGGCTTCCCCTTGGATTAGAGCGCTGAGCGACCTGGGACAGAGAGAACAGAATAGATTCGGGGCCCAGCTCTGCCCCTGGGGAGCTGTGTGTCCCTGGAGCAAGCCAGCCCTTCGCTCTGGGCCTTGGCGGTCCAGTCCAGCTCCTAATATGCCGATTCACAAATGACCACTCGTGTTCTGCTCCTGAGAGAGTCTGGAACGTGTGTTAGCTGGCAGAGCGGGTTGGCCAGTCGGCCTCCTCATCTTCTTCCTGCCGATTCTCTTGTTTCTGTAAGGATGAAGATGAGGACTCGGAAGATTCAGAGGATGATGAAGATTGGGACACGGGTTCCACATCTTCTGATTCAGACTCAGAAGAGGAAGAAGGAAAACAGACCGTGCTGGCCTCAAGATTCCTTAAGAAGTAAGAAAAGTAGTGGTGCTTCAGGCGACAGTGGGGAGGGTGGGAAAGCCTGGCGTCGTCTTGAAGGCTGTTGCTTTTTCCACGGAATCCTTGCGGGTTGTTCAGGCCAGCGGGGGGACCTCAGGGTCGAGTATGTTGGGTGGCTAAGGGCACAAAGCTAATGTGTCTCATAAGATTGAGGATGGGATTTGGAAGCCCCGGAGGCAAATGTTTTAACCGGGACATGACTCCCCGCGTGTGGACTGAATGTGAATCTCTTTCTGGCCCCAACCAGCCATGCGTGCGATACTGGACAAGCTCCTTAACCTTTCCAGGTTCTGTCATCTAAAATGAGGGTTACTTGACCCTGCCTCCAAGGGTAGCTAAGAACGATGACATAGGGAAGTGGCTGAGCCCGGGGCCAGCACACGGCACTGCCACTCTGACCCCTCTCCCTGAGAACGTCGTAGCGTGTAAAATAGAGACCATAGCAGGTCTTCCTGAACTTGGCCGGGACCGTCTTGGAATGGGGAAGGAGTCTGGTTTGGATTCTGGTTCCAGCCCTTAGTCCTATGGTAGCTGTCAACTTTGCTACGTCACTGAACCTCCATAGGCTCTGTTTCTTCCTCTGAGGTCAAGGTGAAGAGCTGCCCCTGTGCACCTGGCAGGGGTCCAGTGTGGAGCTCACTGGTAACAGTGTTGCTTTCCTATAGGAACTGTTGCTGTTCTTGGGATTTGCTCTGCTTTCAGAAGTTAGGGTTGTGTTGCTTTAGGAGGTAGTGAGTTCCCTGACACTAGAGAGGACCAGGCACAGGCTAGTCTGGGAAGCATTTTTTATTCTGTGCTCCCCTTGACCGGTCAAGTCCAGTGAGCATGCGTATCTGATACGCGTTTACGCACAACACTTCTGACACCATACGTGTGGGGTTTTTTTTTCTTCACACCTTCCACTTTCTCCAACTGTCCGGACACCAGCGTGGTGTTCAATATGCAGTTCGGTTCTGAAACTACCCGGAGTTAACTGCAGACCCCACAAGACTGCCCCCATCTCGGACACCAGTGGCAAGTCCAAGTTTGGCTCCTGGACTTCTGACCAACCAGCTGTAAATTCGGAGTTTCCACAACCCCCTCCTCAGTTGAGAATTTGCTAGAACAGCCCAAAGAACTTGGGAAAGCACTTTACCTGCTATTGCCCATTTATTTTAGAGGGGACAACTCAGGAACAGCCGGTTGGAAGACATGCGTAGGGCAGAGTATGGGAGAGCAGGCACAGAGCCCCCGTTCCCTCTGGGTGCCCCTCGTTCCTGATACCTTGATACATTCACCAACCAGGGAGCTTTCTAGACTTCATCATTTAGGGATTTTGGTGGAGGTTTCATTACCTTAGCATGATGGATTAAGTCATTGATGTCAGTCTCTCCAGTCCTTCTTCCCATCTTAGTGGTCGTGGTGGGGCTGAACATTCCAAAACCCCCAATCATGCCGTCATCTTTCTGGCAACCAGCCCCCCTCCCTTTCCCTGGCAACCACTGATTTGCTTTCTATCCCTAGAAAAGTTTGCGTTTTCTAGACTTTTACATAAATGGAATCACAGTATGTTACTTGATTGGGAGGGATTTGGCTTCTTTCACTCAGAATAATTATTTTGAGATTAAATTCATTCTTTTACTTTTCACTTTTTTCCTACTTTTTAACCCATTTCTAGATTGTCTTTTTTTTTCTCAGTTTGTTTCTCTACTGGCTTGGGAGTTACATCCTATCCTTTTGGAAATT
Organism: Panthera pardus; assembly: GCF_024362965.1. Classification (NCBI taxonomy): domain Eukaryota; kingdom Metazoa; phylum Chordata; class Mammalia; order Carnivora; family Felidae; genus Panthera; species Panthera pardus. The sequence goes on along the minus strand of NW_026526980.1, from coordinate 18,355,489 downwards.
ACCCTTGATACATATTTTTTTAATTTTTTTTTTTAACGTTTATTTATTTTTGAGACAGAGAGAGACAAAGCATGAACGGGGGAGGGTCAGAGAGAGGGAGACACAGAATCTGAAACACGCTCCAGGCTCTGAGCTGTCAGCACAGAGCCCGATGCGGGGCTCGAACTCACGGACCACGAGATCATGACCTGAGCCGAAGTCGGCCGCTTAACCGACTGAGCCACCCAGGCGCCCCGATACATATTTTTTTAAACATGAAATTTTATTTTGTATACCTAGCCCAAAAAACACCTAAAATTAGATTTAGTTAAAATTCCAGTTGACAGAGGTCGGGTTAACCATAGAATCCTCAGAGGTCTTTGACATTGAGTTTGACTTCATAATGTCAAAGAATAATTCAGAGACACTGTTTTACTTGTATCACAAGACCAATTAAAAAAGTTTTTTTTCCTTTTTTAATGTTTATTTTTATTTTTGAGAGAGAGAGAGCACGAGCATAGGAGGGGCAGAGTGAGAGGGAGACACAGAATCCAAAGCAGGCTCCAGGCTCTGAGCTGTCAGCACAGAGCCCGACGCAGGGCTCAAACCCACAAACTGAGATCGTGACCTAAGCCAAAGTCGGACGCTCAACCAGCTGGGCCACCCAGGCACCCCACACAAGACCAGATTTTAAGATTGACTTCCAACCAAGAAAAAGAAAAAGATTTAAATAATAAAAAGGAACAAGGAGAAAGACAAAAACCACAGATGATATGGAACAGTAAATTCTGATTGCATGTATTTTCTCATTAACTAAGCCAACCAGCATTAGTGTTAGTTGTTAATGGGTTTTCTAGAAGCATGATAGTTTTTCCCTAATGTTTGCAGGATCCTTTTTCACCATCTCCATAGTAAGCCAGTCTATATACCCTTTTCCTCAGAATTTCTCAGCTTTTTTTTTTTTTCAGTGTCTTAAGTTTATTTATTTTGAGAGAAAGAGCATGAGTGCGTGAGAGAGGGGGAGGGACAGAGAGAAAGGGAGAGCAGGCTTCATGCTCAGTGCTCCAGCTCACTCGGGGCTCTGTGTCACAACTGAGAGATCCTCACCTGAGCCGAAATCAGGAGTTGGACGCTTAACCGACTGAGCCACCCAGTTGCCCGTCAGCTTTTGTTTCTCTGATTAAAACAAGCATATAAAGGAATGGATTTAATCTCAAGAGTTTGTCTCTTTTTCATGAGATGTCGTCTCTTAATGTCTAGCAACATTAAGGCACCTGGATATTAGGTAGTGGCTTTGGGCAGAAAATATGAGGACAATCAAAGATATTATAAGAAACACAAGAGTCTGTGTTTTATAAAGAAGCAGCTCTGAATTTTTTTTTTTAAGTTTGAGAGAGCGGGGGGGGGGGGGGGGGGGGGGCGGGGGCACGGAGAGAGAGAGAATTCAAGCAGACTCTGCACTTTCAGCACCAAGCCTGACGTGGGGCTCAAACCCATGAATCATGAGATCATGACCTGAGCCAAAATGACGCTTAATGGACTGAGCTACCCAGGCACCCCAGTTTAGTGAACTTTTTCTTTTTAATATTTATTTTAAGAGAGCATGTGCACTCTTTCATGTGTGAGTGGGGTAGGTGGAGAGAGAGAATCCCAAGCAGACTCCACACTTAGTGTGGAGCCCCATGCGGGGCTTGATCTTACGATCACAAGGTCATGACCTGAGCTGATACCAAGAGTCAGATGCTTAACCAACTGAGCCATCCAGGTGTCCCCCAGTATAGTGAACTTTTAAAATCAAATAGCTTTTTTCTTTTTTTTTCTTTTTTCCTCATGTGGCTTCTTTTCTTTTTCTATTATTTATTTTCTGAGAGCACGTGAGACGGGGAGGGGGTGGAGAGAGAGAGAGAAAGAATGAATCCCAAGCAGGCTCCATGCTTAGCATGGGGCCGGATACGGGACTCGATCGCTCAATCCTGGGATCATGACCTGAGCTAAAATCAAGAGTTGGACACTGAACTGACTGAATCACCCAGGTGCCCCACAAGTGGCTTTTTTCTTTCTTTCTTTCTTTCTTTTTCTTTCTTTCTTTTCTTTTCTTTTCTTTTCTTTTCTTTTCTTTTCTTTCTTTCTTTCCTTTTTTTTCATTATTTTTGAGAGAGAGACAGAGCATGAGTGGGGGAGGGGCAGAGAGAGAATCACAGACAGAGACACAGAATCCAAAGCAGGCTCCAGGCTCTGAGCTGTCAGCACAGAGCCTGATGTGGGACTCAACCCCGCGAACTGTGAGATCATGACCTGAGCCAAAGTTGGGTGCTTAACCAACTGAGCCAACCAGATGCCCTCACTTTTCTCTTAATTGATTTATTTTTCAGGGTATTTGTCCAAGTACAATAAGATGTTATTGCACGTTTTTATTATAGTCTTGACTTTATTTATTATGGTATTTATTTAGGGTTATTCAGTTCTTAGCTAAGGAAATTAATATGAGGTTGGGGCTAAATGTGTATTTAATTTGCTGTATGGGCCACGTTAGAGGTAAATGACAGATTATACAGTAATGTTTCTGAATTTATAATTGGGGTAGGAATTCTTAAGTACAGACTAATGAAATCTAATGTCTTAAATCCCTTCTGATAAATTGCCAAGTTACACTTTTTTTTTCTATTCATTCCACAAATATTTATTGACTGCCTGCCATGTTAGATGTATTGGTTCACAACAACCTTGGGAGTTCTGAGGGTGAAATCTGAAACCAGTCTCTGTACATGGAGGACAGGGAAAGACCAAGGAAAGAAGCAGATGATTCCAGGTTGGTATGTGGCAGGTTTAATAAGCAAAGGGACTCAAATACAAGACTTATCTTGGGAGGCTACGAGACTAGTGTTATCTCCGCACCTGCCTACCTGAATCATAAAAGTATAGATAGAGGTCTTAACGTGATAGTGTCACATATACAGTCCAGATGGTCTTAACACATCACTCACAAGGTTGCATTCTGGAAACGGCCCCCAAAGTGGGAATGGTGGGCAGAATGTACGTTGCAAGGACAGGGGAGAGGGTAAGGAGCCTCCTATTGCCTGTGTCCAGCTCAAGGGTTAACTGGCAGTCTTATCCCTTTGATGGCCTTCCAGCAGTGAGTTATCAAGATTTTTTTGAAATTTAGATAATACTTAATTGTCGAAAAGGTTAGCAGCGGAGAAAAAAGGCAAAAAAGATTAACATATCTTTAGTCTTGGGGCACCTGGGTGGCTCAGTCAGTTAAGTGTCCAACTTTGGCTCAGGTCATGATCTCGTGGTTTGTGAGTTCAAGCCCCGCATCAGGCTTTCTGCTCTCAGGACAGAGTCTGCTTCAGATCCTGTCTCTCTCTCTCAAAAATAATAAACATTAAAACAAACAAACACATCTTTAGTCTCTTGGCCGTGTGTTTAAGTAGAAGTGTATTTGGTGATGCTCTTTTGCAACAGTAGCTTGTCTCTGTTGGATGTATAACTGAGAGCGTAAGCATTAGTTTTCTGGTAATTTCTAACAACATGTGAATATACCAGAGTGTTATCTGTCATAGTAGAGAGGTCAAGCCAAGTTTTAGTCCTTCAGTTAGAATTTCGTAGGGTGAGAAGGGGTGCCTGGTTGGCTCAATTGGAGTGTGCCACTGTTGACCTCAGGGTTGTGAGTTTGAGCCCCATGTTGGGTATAGAGATTACTTAAAAATAAAATCTTAAAAAAGAAATTTTTTTTTTCATAGGGTAAGAGTTGTGTTTTTGAAGTATAAATCCCAACCCCCTCAGGGTTAGGAGTAAAACTTTAGGGTGAGAAAGATGAAGGTCTTTTGAAGTTTAAGCTGCATTGGTTTTTAAATAGCATTAGGTTTTTTGATCTTCTCAGAGCTTTAGAGTTGATATGACCAAGAGATTTCAGTTTAATGAGCATACTTTGTATGTTTGCAAAGTATTTTACCTATAAAGTGAGTTTTTATCATTAGTATGGCAGTAGTATGGAGAGAAAACGAACAAGCTGTTGTTAAGAGTTCTGGCATATGTCCTTTGGCAAGGGGAAAAGTTTAATCCAGCTGGCAAGTGTATAAACTATTTCTAAAATATATTCAGACCTTTTAAACAATTCAAATGAAATTTATTTTTATTTTTTATTAATTTTTTTAATGTTTATTTTTGAGAGAGGGAAAGTGGGGGAGAGGCAGAGAGAGGGGGACAGAGGATCCCAAGCAGGCTCTGCACTGACACCAGCAAGCCTGATACAGAGATGAAACTCACGAACCTCGAGATCATGATCTGAGCCGAAGTTGGACACTCAATCGACTAAGCCACCCAGGTGCCCCAAAATTTATTTTTAGATGTCTAAATGGCAGTTGATGGGGTGCCTGGATGGCTCAGTTGGTTGAAAATCCGACTGTTAATTTCAGCGCAGGTCACGATCCTAGGGTTGTAGGATCAAGCCCCGTATTGGCGTGGAGCCTGCTTAAGATTCTCTCTCTCCTTCTGCTCCTCTCCCCTGCTTGTGTGCCCTCTCTGTTGATAATTTGTCTTTTGAAACTGGAAAGATTTTTTTGTTAGTATCTATGTAAAGTTTGTGATAACTTCTCTCTGATTTGGGGTTTGTATTTCATTAGATAAGTATTAAAGCCTGGAGATGGTTTCAGACACCAAGTGGCTTAAGACCACTTTGGGGTAGCCACTGATCTTTTTCACTTTTGTGGGAGAATTTTGTTGTCTTACGCTATTGTTTTTTAAATTCAGAACTTAGGTTAATTGTCATAAGCAGGGAGCAGACAGTCTAGGAACAGCAGTTTTTTTACACTAAGTTCAAACTGATTAGTTGTTGGCTGGTGAAAAGATCAGTCTGGATAGAGCAACTAGTATTAAAAGCTACATAGCTTATCAATATAGGTTTTTCTGGAAAACCTGAGAGGTTAGCTATGGGACAACATGGCAGGCTGCTTTTGTGTCTCCCGCGGCTGGGTGGGCCCCTCTACCTCATTAGACCAGGCCACACTGTTTCCGCCATAAGAGTTTCTTAGTGGGTGTGATATGGTGACAGACCTTGGTAAGTAGCCTGTCAAGTTCACAAGCTTGATAGTCCTTGCTTTGGTTATGGTTATGGTTATGGTTATGGTTATGGTTATGGTTATGGTTGACTCAAGCTCATTCTCACAGATTGTAACTTGAACCCAGGGCTGGATGGAGGGAAAGGGGAAGTTCATGGGAAGAAGCAGCCTCAGAGGTGGACTGGGACTGGTCTTTCACCTTCTCCCATGTCTCCTGGCAGGGCCCCTACCACCGAGGAGGACAAGAAGGCGGCCGAGAAGAAACGAGAGGACAAAGCCAAGAAGAAGCACGATAGGAAATCTAAGCGCCTGGATGAGGAGGAGGAGGACAATGACGGCGGAGAGTGGGAAAGGGTCCGGGGGGGTGTGCCCCTTGTTAAGGTGAGGACAGTAGTAGCAAGATGAATTGGGAAATGGTTTGGTAGAGCATACAGCTGTCTCCCTGCCCCACTCAGGGCTTGGGAGAAAAGTTAGGGCAAGAATGATGGGACATGTGTTGCCTAGGAGAAACCAAAAATGTTTGCCAAGGGAACTGAGATCACCCATGCTGTTGTCATCAAGAAGCTGAATGAGATCCTACAGGCACGAGGCAAGAAGGGAACTGATCGGTAAGATTCACGGGCCTGGACTGGGAATGCTCTTTTTCTTTAAGACACAGGTAGAGATTAGTGGGGAAATAGTGCTGTTTTGGGAAGATCTATATGTGGCTATAGTTGAAGGAATGGTATACGTGGAACTTACCGGTCCATTTTCTGCTATTGACTCTCTCTTTGATCTTAAACCAATCACTTAACCTTTTGGGATTGTTTGCTCATCTGTAAAACAGAAATGATGCTCTCTTTAGTTATTTGGTGCCTAAAGAGGATGGCAGATTGTTAGTGTTATTGCTGCTTCTGTTTGGAATTTATAAAGGAGAAGCAAGGACGCGGGTGGTGAGGCTAGGGGGTTAGTGGGAATGACACTGCCTTGCTTGTTGGCAGAGGGCACATTGCGTGACAGGAGGAGGGTTTTGATTTGTCTCCGATGCCTCACCCACCTGTGCTCCCCTCCAGTGCAGCCCAGATTGAGCTGCTACAGCTGCTCGTTCAGATTGCATCTGAAAACAACCTGGGAGAGGGTGTCATAGTCAAGATCAAGTTCAATATCATCGCCTCTCTTTATGACTACAACCCAAACCTGGCCACGTACATGAAGGTGAGGGCAATGAAGAACCATCCCAGAACTGGGCTGGTGGGTTGGGGGTGTGGGGTGCCTAGTGTCTTAAAACTCGAGGGCTGTGGAAGCAGTCTTGGTAGTTGAAGGCCCTGTGGATTCCTGGTGAAGGAGTTCTTGGGAGGCCTCCGTTTCTTCCACCTTCACACCTCTGACTGCCATCTGATCTCTTGCAGCCTGAGATGTGGCAGAAGTGCCTAGACTGCATCAATGAGCTCATGGACATCCTGTTTGCAAACCCCAACATCTTTGTTGGAGAGAACATTCTGGAAGAGAGTGAGAACCTGCACAATGTTGACCAGGTAAAGAGAGAAATTGGAGGCTAATTGGAGGTGTATGTTTTTTCCTTGGGAAGGCTCAGTGGAGACAGGAGGGTTGAAGTCTGGCACTGAGATCTGGGCTAATTTATTTGCTCCTCCCCTACCTTCCTTTTCAGCCACTGCGTGTCCGTGGCTGTATCCTAACCCTGGTGGAACGAATGGATGAAGAATTTACCAAAATAATGCAAAATACTGATCCTCACTCCCAAGGTGAGCCTGGGCAAGTGTGGGCATCAGTTAGAGGAAAGGTGCAGGGAATGAAACAAAGCATTATATTAGAGTGTCTGGGGAGCCAGCCCTTACTTAGCCCAGCATTCACACACACGACCTGGGAAGATGCTAGGCCCCACCCCCATCACTTCTGATTCAGTAGATCTGGGGAAGGGGCTCCAAATTTTGCATTTCTTACATGTTCCCAGGTGATGCTGCTGTCTGGGGACTACACTTTGAAAATCCTTGAGGTCTGGCCTCAGTCCACTTTGCTTAGCTTGGATCCAGAGGCATTTGGGTTGGGGGAAATACAGGACACTTACTCCGTGAAATTGGAGTGTGCCCACCTGTCCCCTGGGTCAGGCGTGTAGTGATGAACAAGTCAGCCAGAGGCCTTTCAGGCTCATGGAGCTTACGATTTGGTGCTGGAGAAAGGAGAAAGCCATTTCAGTAAGTAAATAAATGAGACAGTTCTAGATCATGGCTGGAGAAGGCGACAGAAAGCAGGGGCCGTTGGCATGGGGAGAGGTTCGTCGGAAGAGCACACCCGACGGGAATGGAAAGCGACTTCGGTGTGTCCAGGGAGGGGATGGTGTTTTCAGGGCACCGTGAGGAGACTTTGCTGATGGGCGCAGAAACCACATGGAGCTAACTGGGTTGGTCGGGGACGCACGATGAGGAGAGGCGGGTGCCCGGCTGAGATGAGGGACGCCCTCCTTTCCAGAGTACGTGGAGCACCTGAAGGATGAGGCGCAGGTGTGTGCCATCATTGAGCGCGTGCAGCGCTACCTGGAGGAGAAGGGCACCACTGAGGAGATCTGTCGCATCTATCTGAGGCGCATCCTCCACACCTACTACAAGTTTGACTACAAGGCCCATCAGCGGCAGCTTACCCCCCCTGAGGGCTCCTCGAAGGTGAGTCTTAGCAGCCAAGTCACAGCGGGAGGGAAGTGCCTGTCAGGACTTCGTGGCAGATCTGTTCCCTGGGAATTCTCTGGGGTGGAGCAGGGAGGGAGACTTGGAGGGACTAGACGGAGGCTGGACGGCGTCTCACCTTTGATCGCGGAGGCCTGAGCCATTGTCTCTACGGTACTTTCCTTTCAACGACATCCCCCCCCTCCCCCCAGTCTGAGCAAGACCAGGCAGAAAACGAGGGCGAGGACTCCGCTGTGCTGATGGAGAGGCTGTGCAAGTACATCTATGCCAAGGACCGCACAGACCGTATCCGCACGTGCGCCATCCTCTGCCACATCTACCACCACGCCCTGCACTCCCGCTGGTACCAGGCCCGCGACCTCATGCTCATGAGCCACCTACAGGACAACATTCAGCATGCGGACCCGCCAGTACAGGTAGGATGGGAAAGAGGCGCTCTGGCCCCGGTGGCAAAGGGAAGACCAGGCCAGGCCCGTCTGGAGGCAGAATGGCTCGGCCAGGTTAGTCACCTCTCTGGCCGGTGCAGACGTGAGCGGGCGCTTGGTCCTTCCCAGATGCCAGCATTCTCTGATCCCCCTGCACGTTAGCATATTATTTCCTGTTCTGACACCACTGGAGTCCTCTGGGATGGAGCTTTGGGTTCAGCTAACATTTTTCATCCCTACTGCGTGTCTAGTTCAGAGCATTAGGAGAGCTCTTGTTTTAATAGGAGGAGAACGGTAGCAAGTTGTTAAACTAAGGAAAGACGGGACCCGGATGCAGGGTGATGTGTTAGGACCTCTACGCGTGTGGCAGCAGTGGGGGACATTTTCACATAGGAGTGCAGTGTCATCTAGGTGCAGATCTGTAAGCGTGTATTTGAAACAGTGAAGCAGTATTGACGTGGTGAATCCATGGTGAACCCGAGCGGTGGCGGTTTTTAAACAGCGCTTCCATTTGTTCTCTTTTATTCCAGTGTATGAATTTATCACAAGTTCTTGATGTGTCTTCTTCTTGGTAGATGCCTCGTCTGTTTCCAGCATGGGGCTGTTATGAAGAAGCTGTCATGAGCATTTATAAGCCTTTGTGTGGTTGTATGTTTTCTCCTGGGTAAATGGTTGAGAGTAGAACTGCTGTGTGCTAGTTTAGGTCTGCGTCCAGTCATAAGAAACCTAAAAGTGCCGACGCCACTTTACACTCCTGCCATAATGTGTGGATATTATAGTTCTTGTCGATATTTGGCATTTTCAGTCTTAATATAAGCCACGTTGGTCGTTATGTGGTAGTATCTCATTATGGCACTGATTTGTATCTCCCTCATAACCTGAAGTTGAGTACTTTTTCACGTTTATTGATTCTTTGTCTTTTTTTTTTTTTTAAACTTTTGTTTATGTTTGAGAGAGAGTGTGCACGCGCGCATGCAAGAAGGGGTTGGGGACAGAGAGAGAGGGAGACAGAGGATCCAAAGTAGGCTCTGCTCTGACAGCACAGAACCCGAAGCAGGAGTCAATTCAAACCATGAGATCATGACCTGAGCCAAAGTCGGACGCTTAACCGACTGAGCCACCCTGGTGCCCCTCTTTATGTCTCTTCTTTCGTGAAATGTCTGGTCACCTCTTCCCTGTCCTCCATTTTGAAGATTGGATTGTTCCATTTTTTTATTATTGGATACCAATCCTTTGTCATATAAATGTTTTCCAAATATTTTGTTCCTGTCTGTGGTCTGCCTGTTCATTTTTAACACCATGTCTTGTGGTGTAGTCTAATTTATCAGGGTTTTTTTAGTGCTTATTACTTTCGGGATCCTATCTAATGAAATCTTTGCAGTTCATGAAGATACTTGTTTTTTTTTAAGTTCTTAAAAGTCTTAGCTTTCACGTTTAGATCTACGATTTTGATATATGGTATGAAGTTAGTATATTTTTGTTTTGTTTCCTTCATTCATCTCTGTCCTTAGGCCAGTCCCACACTGTCTTGATTCCTCTGCCCATAGAGTAAGTCTCCCAAGTCAGGTAGTAGGAGTCTTCCCACTTTGTTCTTTTTTAAGATGCTTTGAGTATTCTGTGACCTTTGCATTTCCACATAAATCTTCAAATTCTCTTGTCAATTTCCACAAAAATGCCTGTTGGAATTTTATGGAATCTGTAAATGAATTTTGAGAGGACTGACATCTTAACAACATTGAACCTTTGGATCTAAACACTTTATCTTTTTGTTTTATTTGTTTCTGCAGTGTTCTGTGGATTTCACTGTAGATGCATTACACATCTTCTAAGAAATTATTCCTGAATGTTACGAGTTTCAATGCTGTGTAAATGGACTTGTTTTTTATCTCAGTTTCTAATTGCTAATTAACTACTTGTGTATAAAAAAAACGATTCATTTTTGTATTTTGGCCTTGAATACATCTGTTGGGCTAAATTCACTTATTTGGTTTAGCATTCAATAGATAATCCTTAAGATTTTCTGCTAAAGCACTCACGTCACGTACACGTAGATAGTTTTATTACTATGTCAGTCTTTAGGACTTTCCTTTTTTATTTCTTGCCATGTTGTGGTAACTCAAATTTCCAGTACTTAGTGCTGAGTAGAAGTACTGAGAGCAAGCACCTTGTCTTGCCCCCCAGCCTTAGGGGAGCAGTCGGCATTTTACCACTGAGTGTGATGTTAGCGGTAGCATTTTTGTAGGTACATTTTCTCAGATTGAGGAAGTTCTTTTCTGATTCTAGCTGACCAAGAATTTTTGTCCTAAATAGATGTTGAATTTTGTCCAGAGCTTTTTCTGCATCTGCTGAAATGATGCAATGATTTCTCCTTTATTGTGTTCATAGGGTGAGTAACCATGGTTTTAGATTTTTGTATCAGCTTTTCATTCCAGAGATACATCCCCGTTGATCATGATATATTATGTCATTCATCTATTGCTGCATTTTGTTTGCTAATATTTTTTCAGGCTCTTTGCATCTGTGTTCATGACTGATACTGACCTGTATACTTCTGTTGTTATAATGAAGAGTTTATCTGCCCCCACCCCCAGAAATCTGCACCACCTGAAATCTTCCCGTCTTAATTAGTGGCAAGTCCATACTTTCAGTTGCCTAGGCCAGAAGCCTCGGAGTCGTTAGTTCTTATTTTTCTCTCATGTGCCACATCTCATTCCTCAGCCGTCCCTGTTCAGAGTCCATACCTGACCACTCATTACTTCCATCGCTCCCCTCTGGCCTGAGCCACTGTCATCTTCCTGGTGTCTGTTTCTGCTCTTACTTCCCTTCCCTTCCCTTCCCTTCCCTTCCCTTCCCTTCCCTTCCCTTCCCTTCCCTTCCCTTCCCTTCCCTCCCCTCCCCTCCCCTCCCCTCCCCTCCCCTTCCCCCTCCCCTCCCTTTCCCCCTCCCCTCCCCTCCCCAGCTTCCCCAGCTTCCCCAGCTTCCCCAGCCAGGGTTAACCTCGTTAAGTCAGATTATACCACCTGTTTTCTCAGAACCTTCCCATGGTTTCCCATCTCAACATCCTTAACGTGGCTTCCAGGGCCGTGTGCTTGCCTCTCCCAATTTATGCTCACATCTTTACTGGCTCGGGCTGAATCACACTCCTTGTTCCTTGAGTGCACCTGGCACAGTTCTTCCATAAAGCCTTTGCATTGACTTTTCCTTTTTTTCTAGAATACTCTTCTCCCACATATCTGCATGACTTTTTCTATCAGGTTTCTATTTAAACTTTACCTTCAAAATGAGGCCTTCCCTGGTTATCCTATGGAAAAATTGTGAGTTCCTACCACCACCACTGCCACCACCCAGACTCCCTTCTTAACTCTCTCTTCTGTTTAATTTTTCTCCTTGGCATGAGTCACTGTCTGCATGCTGTGGTTATTTTGTCCTCCATACCCTTATCCCTAGAACGTAAGCTCCGCGGAAGGATAGCGACTCGCGTGTTTTGCTCCCTGTCCCGGCCCACAGCCCGGTGCCCGGCACCAGTGGGTGCTCGGTGTAGATTTCTGGAGCAGATGAACAGCTTGCCTCATGGTCGTCACTTCTGAGTGCATTGCCCTTTGTCCCCAGATCCTGTACAACCGCACCATGGTGCAGCTGGGCATATGTGCTTTCCGCCAAGGCCTGACCAAGGACGCTCACAACGCCCTGCTGGACATTCAGTCGAGCGGCCGGGCCAAGGAGCTTCTGGGCCAGGGTCTGCTGCTGCGCAGCCTGCAGGAGCGCAACCAGGAGCAGGAGAAGGTGGAGCGGCGCCGGCAGGTGCCCTTCCACCTGCACATCAACCTGGAGCTGCTGGAGTGCGTGTATCTGGTGTCCGCCATGCTCCTGGAGATCCCTTACATGGCTGCCCACGAGAGTGATGCTCGCCGGCGCATGATCAGCAAGCAGTTCCATCACCAGCTGCGCGTGGGCGAGCGGCAGCCCTTGCTGGGTGAGTGTGGGGCTCTGCGGTGCCGCAGACTCCCCTCATCGGGCCCTCGCTTCCCCTTTATTCGGAGGATTACGAGAAGCTGAAGGGAATAACTTTCACCCGAGATGATTCTGTCTGATGGGATGATCTCTCCACGTGTAACCTAGAAGTGTTCCTTTTACTCAATAGTCTCTGCAGTCTCTTGCTCTGGGATATGGTGTCTTAGCTTACAGATTAAGCTCCTTACTTCCTGTCATTCTTCTCTTCAGTCGATGTTTCCCAGCATTATCTTTTTTTTTTTTTTTTTTTTTTTTAAAGTAGGCTCCACGCCCAGCGTGGAGCCAGTGTGGGGCTTGAGTTCATGACCCTCAGATCAAGACCTGAGCTGAGGTCAAGAGTTGGTCTCTTAACCATCTGAGCCACCGAAGCACCCCCTCAGCATTATCTACCTACCAAATTTATGATGTTATACACCCCCAGTACCTTCCAGAGTTCTTCATTGTCTATGGAATAAAGTCCAGCCTCCTTAACTAAGTTAAACTCTTCATGACCTGACTCCAATGATAGTTTTTATTGAACACAAACTTACATAGTACCTTTTTTCTGGCTGGCACTGTTTTAAGTGTTTTCCAAATAACGATACTGTTTTATAAATAATACATTTAATTGTCGTTAGTAATAACCGTGTGATATGGGTACCATTATTAACTTCTTGTTTCCTGAGGCATGGGGGTTAAGTGACTTAACCCAAGTCTTGGTTGGTTAACCAAGTTAACCCGAGGTTAACACAGCTGATATGTGTCTCTCTAATCTTTCTTTTTTTCTCATTTTTCCTTTTGTGCACGTTGTTTTCTACCAACCCAACTAGACCTTTGGCATTTGAAAATCTAACATTGGCTCCTTTGATCACTTGAAGGTCTGATCGATCAGTCCAGGGGTTGAATGGGATGTGATTTCACTGGGAAAGGAATGGTGCCCTTCTGGTGGGGTTGGTGCCTGAAGGACTTGGTGAGGGACCAAGCTTACTGTCCACAGCCACATCCCCTCAGTTCTGTCCTCTACTGGTTGTGTTAACTGCTGGTGCCCCTTTTACAAATTTTGTCTGCCTTGTGTAGTGAAACTTTGTTTTCTTTTAATTGGAAAATTTATAGTGAAAGTCTGTTTCCAGCATCACTTACGGCTCTCTGGTTCACTACAGTCCCTGCCTCTCTATTACTGTCTAAAACCAAAAGGCAGTTTCTGTCTCTGTTCTGCACTACTGTTCGTTTTATGTAGAGAAATACTCCTTTGAACCTCTAACTTTGCCTCTTTTAAATTTTTTTTTTTTTTTTAACGTTTATTTATCTTTGAGACAGAGAGAGACAGAGCATGAACGGGGGAGGAGCAGAGAGAGAGGGAGACACAGAATCGGAAGCAGGCTCCAGGCTCTGGGCCATTAGCCCAGAGCCCGATGCGGGGGTCGAACTCACGGACCGTGAGATCGTGACCTGAGCTGAAGTCGGACGCTTAACCGACTGAGCCACCCAGGCGCCCCTAACTTTGCCTCTTTTAAAAGTCACAGAGTAGAAGCTGACCAGAAGTGTGTTCTCTTAGCCTTATACATTTCTCTTTGGGGCTGATCTGTTATACCTTTGAGCTTGCTGTCTGTTCCAGGTTCTGCCATGTTCGTGTTTCTTTATACCTACCATCCATTTCCAGTCTTAAGAGTTTTTGCACTTGCCTGTCAACTCGGAATTCCTGTGACTCTTGTTAGCCACGTTTTCTCTTCCTGGCTTGTCTTTAAGGAAAAATTAGCTGAACAGCGTGATATACAGATCTGTTCAAAATCATGAAGGTAGTATAAGAAGGAATGAAGTTTGGTAACTGTTTTTCCAGCTGAGATATTAGAAATTGTTTTAGGTCAAGAAACCTCCTAAGAACCTGATGAAAGCTGGGGACCTTTCCCTGGGAAGATGTACATGAGGATAGGCGCAACAATTTGCCAACATTTTCAAGGCGCTCACCAGTCCCGATGCGTGTCATAAACTGATTTAGTCCAAATAAACGTATTCTGATGTTAAGTGATTTCTGCAATCACATGGCTATTTAATGGGGAGCTGGGAGAGTCCCAGTCTGGTTGTTTGCTCTCTCGTCCAGTGTTCCTCCTTGAATAGTGCCCAAGGTGGGAGCTATGTTGCCAAGCTTCCCTAAGCCCTGCCTTATTCCCAACCTTTCAGGTCCCCCTGAGTCAATGAGGGAACATGTGGTGGCTGCCTCCAAAGCTATGAAGATGGGCGACTGGAAGACCTGCCACAGTTTCATCATCAATGAAAAGATGAATGGCAAAGTGTGGGACCTTTTCCCTGAGGCTGACAAAGTCCGAACCATGCTGGTTAGGTGAGCGGAAAGGAAGGCCATGGTGGGTGGGGAAGACAAGACTGGTTGGTCTCCTTCAGTGGAGATGTTCCCCCTTTCTCCCTTCTCCCCACAGGAAGATCCAGGAAGAGTCACTGCGGACCTACCTCTTCACCTACAGCAGTGTCTATGACTCCATCAGGTAGGATGGGCCCCGAGGACGTACAGGGGGCCCAGCTTCGTAGTCAAAGCTCCTAATTGCTCCCTGCTTCCTGCCTTGCTTCTCCACAGCATGGAGACCCTGTCTGACATGTTTGAACTGGACCTGCCCACCGTGCACTCCATCATCAGCAAGATGATCATTAACGAGGAGTTGATGGTAAGGGCCAGGGTGATACATGGGCAGGCAGGTGGAGTCATGGGGAGTTCCAGTGGAGATCTCCAGTCAGCTTAGAGACCTGTGTCGCGTCCGTTCTCTCTCTCCCTCCCATCAGGCCTCCCTGGACCAGCCGACGCAGACCGTGGTGATGCATCGCACCGAGCCCACCGCCCAACAGAACCTGGCTCTGCAGCTGGCTGAGAAGCTGGGCAGCCTGGTGGAAAATAATGAGCGGGTGTTTGACCACAAGCAGGGGACCTACGGTGGCTATTTCCGAGGTAAGTGGTTCTGTTTCTCTGCTCTCCCAGGGTGCTGGCCCCTTTCCTGCCTCTTCAGTGTCATTCACCTCCTCCCCCGTCCTGCAGACCAGAAGGACGGCTACCGCAAAAACGAGGGCTACATGCGCCGGGGTGGCTACCGCCAGCAGCAGTCTCAGACAGCCTACTGATCACTTCCTCTGTTCCTGTGGCCTCACCCATTCAACCCCGAAGTCCTCAACCACACTCTGACTTATTAAAGTTCTGTTTTGAGTTGTTACGGTTCCTGTTGTCTGCATGTCGCCACAGAGGTGGGTCGGACATGTTCATTTGCTAATTGTATTTCTGCGCCTTCCGCCACATGATAGGCACGAGGCTCAGGATGCAGAGGTGACTTGTGCATGTCGCTGACTTCAGAGCTTGCTGCTCTTTGACATTCGACAGAAAGTTCTAATAACGTGAGAAGTTGCTTTTTTTTTAACGTTTGTTTATTTTTGAGAGCGAGAGAGAGCACGAGCGGGAGGGGCAGAGAGAGGGAGACACAGAATCGGAAGCAGGCTCCAGGCTCTGAGCTGTCAGCACAGAGCCCAACGAGAGGCTTGAACCCACGAACCGCAAGACCATGACCTGAGCCGAAGTCAGGCTTGCCGAGCCACCCAGGTGCCCCATGTGATAAGTTCTAACGGTATGAAAAGCAGTGGGTGTGCCGAATAGGATGTAGTGATGGTTGGACCTTGGTGGGGGTTGGGTGGTGGTTCCCCAGGCAGGGAAAAGGGAGAGTTAGTGTAGACCCATGTGAAGTATGGTCTTGGGACCAGTGTGGGTCCACGGTTAACCTGTCTGCGATGAGGCAGGGATCGTAATTAAGAGTCCGCACTGAGAAACATGCCACCTCTGTGACATCTAAACAGGTGATCGTTTTTCTAATTTGTTTGTATTGGGTTTTCAAAAGTATCGGTCCACAGGAAATCTGAAAATTCTGTTTAGTGCTCCACCCCCACATTTGAGAAGCACTGATGGAGGGAAAGGAGAAGGAGCAAGTGCAAAGAATTGGGAGGAGCACAGGAACAGTGTGGTTGGCATGAAGCGTGCATGGATATGTGCAGGAGATAGGATGGGACTCCACCTGGTGGGGACTGAATGCTTTGGACTTCTGGAAACAAAATACATGAATGGACCCACTCTTAAGAAGGTAATGGAGCAGCATTATAGACTGGAATTGGAGACCAGAGAGCCAATCAAAAAGTAAAAAGCATCTGTAGCCAGAGTGTTTGGGATCTGAGCTGAGGGAGGGGCCGAGGAGGGAAGTACGGAACAAGCTGGGGTTTCTGTGACCTGCTGAGAGTGGGAGTCGTAGGGGTCAGGAATGAAAGGTCCTCCTGGCTGGGAATAAATAGATCTAAAAAGGCCATTAACAAGAAGTACTTAGGGAATTCTTTGTGTTCAGGGGTATACAAACAGCAGGGTATGTAAAGTGGACTGAATGTGGTTAGATGTTAAAATGTTGAGTTTGAGACGCATTTGGAACATAAAGCAGTTGGATATTAAGAGGTTGGATTGCATATTAATTAGACTGTGAGCTAAGCTGCTATAACAAAGGGATTCCAAAACAGTGATTCAAACAGAGTAGTTTACTTCCCATGCACAGAGGTAGGTGAGTGGTCCAGGCTTGGGGTTAAGCATCTGTGTTCCACAAGATTATCTAGGGACCCAGGGTCCCACTGTCATATTGCAACGCCAGCCCCACATCTTTGTTCAAACCAGCAGAGGGGGGAAGACGAAGTAGTGGGCCTGGATATTGCACTCATCCCTTTGGCTAGAACTTAAGTCTCATATTCTTACTCTGTCCCTGTGCGGAAAACTAAAATCCCTATGGCTGAATGGTCGTGGGCTCATTCCAACCTGGGAGGGTTCTATTACTTACTTGGGGAGAGGGGTTCTATTACTAAAAGAAGAAAGTGGACACTGGGGGATAATTATTAGTCTATTGCAGAAGGAGAAGAAGAGGTACGGAAGTGAGTGCTTTGTAAATGCTTATCAGAAGTGTGGGCCGTGGGTAACATTTGTCAGAGACAACATTATTGACTGCTTCTGTGCGGGTGTTTTACGTGCCTCATTTCGTTTAGTCCTTTTAGAATAATTCTGTTATCATTTCCATTTTATAGAGGGGGAAACTGAGGGCCAAAACAGGTTAAGTGAGATCCCATAACTAGGAAGTGAGGGAAACAGATGCACAACAAGGTAACCTGATTGCGTGAGCCTGGCTTTTAACCATTGTACTTAGTGCTAATTATGTTTCTGGAATGCGCAGCATAGAGGGTAGGGCTAAAGACTGAACTCTCAGGATAGGAGTGATAGATGAAGGGGAAGCCAGAGAGAGGAGTGGCCCCAGAGGTGGAACCAGGGAGGAGAGGCAACGGAAAGGCTGAAGAGCCTATGCATCTCTGGGCTATGCTGCCTTGTGCTGAATGTGGCCGCTTTAGCATTCCTTAGCAAAAGGTGGAGCCATTCATTACATGCTTGGTTCCAAGGGGTACCTTTCATCTTCTAGTCTATGAGTGGTAACCATCAAACATTGTTGTCAAAGCCTTTTCTATCCAGGGCTTGATGATTTAAGCTTTGCAAGCCACATATGACCTGTCACATACAGGCTTGCTGCTTTTTAGCAACTCTTTAGAATTTAAAATCCATCCTTGGCTGGTTGTACAAAAAGAATCCACAGACTACATTTGCCCCAATCACTGCCCTAGATACCAAGTGATCGGTGCCCCCTGGAATTGTATGACAGAGCATTACTGACTGAGGCCTATAAAACGTTGGGCATTGTTTTACCTCAGCTCTGGCATTTGGAGAGAAGAAAAAGAAATGACCTCTCCCAAAGCACACCCTTCAGTTTTTGTGAAAAACTCAAATCCACAAGTTTTTCTCAAAAGAAAATTTTCAAAGTGTTTTTTAAAAATACCTGAAACAGTAGCTTTTTGTAAGCAGAACAGTTCATATTTACAAAGAATTTCCAAAAAAAAATTATTCTCAATGTTTATTTTTGAGAGAGAGAGAGAGAGAGAGAGAGAGAGAGAGATCATGGGATCGTGAGTGGGGGAGGGGCAGAGAGATGGAGACACAGAATCTGAAGCAGGCTCCAGGCTCTGAGGTGTCAGCACAGAGCCCAATGTGGGGCTTGAACCCACAAACCATGAGATCATGACCTGAACCCAAGTCAGATGCTCAGCCAACTGAGCCACCCAGGCCTCCAAGATTTATAAATAATTTTTTTTTTTTTAACGTTTTATTTTTGAGACAGAGAGAGACACAGCATGAACGGGGGAGGGGCAGAGAGAGAGGGAGACACAGAATCGGAAGCAAGCTCCAGGCTCTGAGCCATCAGCCCAGAGCCCGACGCGGGGCTCGAACTCACGGACCGTGAGATCGTGACCTGAGCGGAAGTCGGACGCCCAACCGACTGAGCCACCCAGGCGCCCCTATAAATAATTTTCAAAAGAAACCTAAATGAATTTGAGCACTTCAGATGAAATATAGCAGTTTTTGTTAAAAAAAAAAAAAAAGCCTCAGAGGCACAAAATCTTGAAAGTATCTTCCCAGCCATGTTTAAATAAATTTAATTGAAAAAAGATAGTGTTTGGAAAACAGTCTCTGAAGTAACTTCCCAACAGGAGTTTGACCAGTAATTAATATCTGAAGTCCAGTGATTATTGTATAAATGAGCTCAGATTCAAAAGTTCACAAAATTGATCTCTCAAGGTCACTTAATTGTACAAATCACGCCATTAACAATAGTCTTTTAGGAAAACAAGATCAGATTCAGGAGTTTTCAAAACTAACTTCCAAGGAGTTTGAACAGATTTAGAGGATAGAAAATTTCTGTGTTAAACTTGAAAAAATCATCTCAAAAACAGGTTCAAATCTGGATAAAGTAAAAAGCCATTTTTGAATATTAAACCCAGTTTAATAGATTCACCAAACTAACTTTGTATATGAACTTAAGCACATGGAGCTGGAGATCGCTGTCGTGGTAAAAGTGAGATGAAATTCACGCATTCTCCACTGTTCCCCCCCAACATCAGTTTGAGCAAAGTTAGATGGAAAACAGCAGTATAGACTTGTGAAATTGTGTGAAAGCACAGGCTCCTGAGTTCTCCAAAGTTGCTTCCCAGCTTCTGATGCTAGTCAAGAGTTAAACCCGCTAGACCCAATCTCCCACTGATTACAACTAAAAATGGGGAAAAAATACAAAAAGAGTTACTTAAGGACTCTAAAAGGTAAAAGCAGGCAGATCGGGGAGGGGAGTCAAAACTTAAGTAGCGCATACAGAGGTGAATTTCCTGGTGTTTTCCCTTTTTCGTGGCTTTTGCCTCTGAGGTCAGGCTACAAAAACCCCAAAGGGACCCATCTTAGCTGTGGCCACAGAACCAGGAAAAGGCAACCTGTGACTAGGAAACATAACAAAATCCCATTTCTTTTCTTTTTTCCTTCCTCTGGCCTTCCCACAAGCGCAAATAAAAGTTGCAGGGCTGTGGCAGTTTGGCTCTGGTAGCTAAAACTTCTGAGGTAGAGGAACCAGGAAAAGGGGACAGTGGTCTCATTTTCTTTTTTTTTTTTTTTTTTTTTTTTTTTAACGTTTATTCATTTTTGAGAGAGAGAGAGAGTGTGAGCGGCAGAGAGGCAGAGAGAGAGGGAGACACAGAATTCGAAGGAGGCTCCAGGCTCTGAGCTGTCAGCACAGAGCCCGACGCGGGGCTCAAACTCATGAGCTGTGAGATCATGACCTGAGCCAAAGTAAGATGCTTAACCGACTGAGCCACCCAGGCACCCCCATTGTATTTTTCTCTTCCTGTTTTGGCCTAAGGGTGCCCCTGTCATCTGTAGTAGTGGCACCAGCAGTTAAAACTTCCAAAGAACCCTGCCTTTCTGACTGAGATTAAATTGCCTGCTAAAAATTCATGAGATTTTAACAGAATCTAGTCTCACAACATAATAAAAAATGTTCTGGATACAATCTAGAATTATTCATCATATGGCCAGTTTTCAAGGGAAAAGGCTATTGACAGATGCCAACTGATAACAGAACCTGTAAAGCACCTACTGTAACATTATTGCATGAAACAAACTTTCAGTGAACGAAAAGGTAGATCTTCATATATCATCAATAAAATACAAGCAAATGAAATCCAACAGCTTATTACAAGGATTCTGCACCATGACCAAATGCATTTATTGCAGAAATGCAAGAAGGGTGATTCAACATCAGGAAATCTGTGTAGAGGGGCCTGGGTGGCTCAGTCTATTGAGCGTACAACTTTGGCTCAGGTTATGATCTCACGGTTCGTGGGTTTGAGGCCCCGCATCAGGCTCTGTGCTGACAACTCAGCGCCTGGGCCTGCTTAGGATTCTGTCTCCCGCTTTCTGCCCCTCCCCCACTCGTGTGAGCGCGCGCGCGGGCTCTCTCTCAAAAATAAACATTAAGTTTTAAAAAACGTGTAATATACCACATTAATAGAACAAAGGAAAAATTCGTCAGCTCAATTGATGCAGAAAAGGCATTTGACAAAACCAAGTGCCCTCTCATGATAAAATACTGGAAAAGTAGGAACAAAAGGAACTTCCTTGATAGTGATAAGGGCATTTGTGAAAACCTGACGGCTAACATGCTTAGTGATAAAAAACAAAGTACCCCCCCCCCCAAGATCAGGAAAAAGACAAGGAAGTTCTCTTTCAACATAGTACTAAAAGTTTGAGCCAAAGTAGTTGGACAAGAAAAAGAAATAAAAGGCATCCAGTCTTGAAAGGCAGAAAGAAATAAAATCTCTATTCACAGACATGATCCTGTATATAGAAAAACCCAAAGACTCCATACGAGAGCTACTAGGACATTCAGCCAAATTACGGAGTACAGATTGTTCATGCATCATCGGACACTATCAGGATGAAAGGCAGTCCACAAAGTGGGAGAAGATATTTGCAAATCCTGCTTGATAAAGAGTTAATACCTAGAATTTATGAAGAACTAAAACCCAACAACAAAACTTGATTTTAGAATGGTCAAAGGAACTTGAAGACATTTTCCCAGAGATACCCAAATGACCAACAGGCACATGAAACATTAACCATTAAGGTAGTGCACATCGAAACCACAGTGAGGTACCACTTAACACCCATTAGCACGGCTATTATGAAATAGAAAATAAATGTTGATGAGGATGTGGGGAGATTGAAATTCTTGTACATTGCTGGTAGGAGTGTAAAATGGTGTGGCTGCTGTGGATAACTTGGTGGTTCCTCCAAAAGCTAAACAGAATTAGCATGTTACCCATCGGTTCCATTTGTTACATACCCAGAAGAACTGAAAACAGGAACTTAACACAGGACAGAAGGTACCACGTGGAGAATGTAGTCAGTGGTATCGTAAGAGTGTTGTATGGTGACAGATGTAGCTACGCGTGTGAGTACAGCATAACTGTGTTGAGTTGTGGAATCGCTGTGTTGTACATCTGAAACGAACATAGCATTGTATGTCAACTACACTTCAATAATAAAAAGAAAACAGGGACTTAAGCTGATACCTGTACACCAGTGTTCATTGCAGCCTTGTTCACAGGAGCCAAAAGATGGAAGCAACCCAAGTGTCCATCAGCAGAGAAATGGATAGACAAACTGATGTATACATGAAATGCAATACTGGTCAGCCTTAAAAAGGAATAAGGTTCTGATACATTCTACAACATGGATAGAACATGGTAAATGAGCCAGACAAAGGAGCGTATACATTGAATGATTCTACTTCTATGAGGCATCTAGAATGGGCAAGTTCACAGAGGCGGAAAGTGGAATGGAGATTACCAGAGGCTGGGGCACAGGGAAATGGAAAGTCATTTCTCGTGGTTACACAGTTTCAGTTTTAGGTAAAGAAGTTTGGGAAGTAGATTGTAATGGTTCTGCAACATTGTGGGCGTACTTAAATACCACTGAGTTGTGTATGTAAAAATGGTTAAAAATTACCACTATGCACCGATTTGAATTACCAAAACCCGGAACAGACACCACCAAATGCTGGCAAGGGTGTAGACCAACAGGAAATCTTACTCATTGATGGTGGGAATGCAAAATAGTACAACCACTTTGAGAGACACTTGGGCGGTTTCTCACAAAACTAAACGTACTCTTACCATGCCAGCCAGCAGTCATACTCCTTGGTATTTACCCGAAAGAGTTGGAAATTTACATCTACACAAAAACTTGCACTTGGATGTTTATAGTAACTTTATTTGTAACTGCCAAAACTTGGAAACCACCATGTCCTTTGTAAGGTGGGTGGATAAATAGACTGGTATATCCAGACCCTGGAGTAGTATTCAGTGCTAAAATCACCAAGCCATGGAAAGACATGGAGGAGGGGTGCCCTGGGTGGCTCAATCCATTGAGTGTCTGACTCTTAATTTCTTTGGCTCGGGTCATGACCCCAGAGTCGTGGGATCAAGCCCCTTGTTGGGCTCTGCACTGGGCGTGAAGCCTGATTAGGGTTCTCTGTCTCTCTGTCTCTCTCCCTCCCCACCGCCCCCCCCCCCCCCGTCTGTCTCTCTCTTCCCCCTCTCCCCCACTTTCTCTCCCTCTTTCTCTAAAATAAAATTAAGAAAAGACCTGAAGGAAACTTAAATGCATTTTCCTAAGTGGAAGAGGCCAGTCTGAAAAGGCTGCATGTTGTTTGATCCCAACTGTTTGACATTTTGTAAAAGGCAAAACTATGGAGACGGTAAAAAAATCAGTGGTTGCCAAGGATTAGGGAGGAGGGATGCACAGGTGGTGCACAAAGGTATTTTTAGGGCAGTGAAATTACTACATGATACTATAATGGATACATGCCATTAAATTTTTGTCCAAACCCATAGAATGTATAACTAGAGTGAACCCCAGTGTAAATTGTGGACCTCGGGTGATGATGTATCAATGTAGGTTCATCAGATATAACAAATACACCATTCTGGTGGGAGACATTGATAATGAGGGAGGCCGTACATAAGTGAGAGCAAGGGGAATATGTGGGATATCCCTTTTTTCTGCACAATTTTGCGGTGAACTTTAAAAAAAGTATTTTTTAATGGTAAATTTCATCTTATGTGTATTATACCACAGTAAAATAGAAACTGATCAGAGACCTAACTATAAAAAAAAACTTACAAAACTATGGAAGAGGGGCACGTGGATGGCTCAGTCGATTGAGCATCCAACTTCAGTTCAGGTCATGATCTCACAGTTCGTGAATTTGAGCCCACATCAGACCTGCTGCTGTCAGCCTGTCAGCACAGAGCCCACTTCAGGTCCTCTGTCCCCTCCTTTCGGCCCCTCCCCCGCTTGTGCTCTCCCCAAAATAAATATTTTAAAAAACAAAATTTTTAAAAATAAAACTATTAGAAGAGAATCCTGAAGGAAATCTTTGTGGCCATGAGTTAATTAAGCAAATATTTATTAGATATAATACCAAAAGCATAATTCATAAAAGAGCGAAAAAAGTAAATTGGATCTGATCAAAATTGAGAAATTCTGTTCTTTAAAAGTCACCGTAAGAGAGAATGAGAAGACAAGCTACAGACTGGGAGACATTTGCAAATCACATGTCTGAAAAAAGACCTGTATCCAGAATATATAGAGAAGTTAAAAACTCTGTAAGAAAACAGCTCAATTTTAAAATGGATAAAAGAGAGGGGTGCCTGGGTACCTCAGTCAGTTAAACATCCATCTCTTGATCTCAGTTCAGGTCTTTTTTTTTTTTTAATCTTTATTTGTTTTTGAGGGAGAAGAGCGTGAGCAGGGGAGGGGCAGAGAGGGAGACACAGAATCCAAAGCAGGCTCCAGGGTCTGAGCTGTTGGCACAGAGCCTGATAGCGGGGCTCGAAACCACGAGCTGTGAGATCATGACCCAAGCTGAAGTCGGACGCTCAACTGACTGAGTCACCTAGGCGCCGCAATCTTGGTTCAGGTCTTGATCTCAGGGTCGTGAGTTCAAGCACTGTGTTGGACTCTGCGCTGTTCGTGAAGCCTACTTAAAAATAAATGGGTAGGGAAGCAAAAGTAATATAAAAACGGACAAAACATAAGAGACTCTTAAATACAGAGAACAAACAGGATTGCTGGAGGGGG
Source organism: Panthera pardus (assembly GCF_024362965.1). NCBI lineage: Eukaryota > Metazoa > Chordata > Mammalia > Carnivora > Felidae > Panthera > Panthera pardus. Next base: position 18,331,275 of record NW_026526980.1, on the reverse strand, counting down.
TGTGGGAGGGAGGATGGGATAAATGGGTAAGGGGCATTAAGGAATCTACTCCTGAAATCATTGTTGCGCCATGTGCTAACTAACTTGGATGTAAATTTTAAAAAATATAGAAAGAAAAAGATGGGTAAAAGATTTGAACAGACACTTCACCAAAGAAGATAACTATATTAATCGCCAATAAGCACATTAGGAGGAGACTCAGTATCATTAGTTTTAGGGAAATGAAAAATTAAAGCCACAAGATGCCACACTACACACCTATAGATATGTCTGAAATTAAACAGATTGATATCCTAAGTGCTGGAAAGGATGCGGAGGAACTGGAACTCTCATACGTTGTTGGCAGGAATGTAAAATGGCGTAGCCAGTCTGGAAAGCAGTCTGACACTTTCTTACAAAGCTAAACATATGGCTACCCTATGGACAGGGGTCTCAAGACATTTAAAACATTGAAGACACCCATGTGTAATACTCTCCATGCCTTGTTTGCCTTTCCTGGACTTGTGACAACCCTGTGGATGAGAAGGGCAGAGGTGTGGCAGGGCCAGATCCTGGCTTGGGTTCCCCTTCTACCACTTCTGCACGTGTGATCTGGGGCAGATTTCTCCCAACCTCTCTGAGCTTCAGTTTCTTCAGTACCACGGCAACATCACCGGCACACTGTAAGATTTAACAAGAACTATGATAACAGAGCACCAGGGTGGCTCAGTTGGTTGAGTATTGGACTTGGGCTCAGGTCATGGTCTCGCGGTTCGTGGGTTCGAGCCCCAGGTTGCGCTTTGCGCTGACGTTGTGGAGCCTGCTTAGGATTCTGTTTCCTTCTCTCTGCCCCTCCCCAACCTCTCAAAAATAAATATTAAAAAAAATTAACAAGAGCTGTGATAGTACGGTTTATAAAAAGCCATTTAAGTATGAAATGTTATGCTACATTGTCATGAACATCAGGAAGTTTTAACTGCTTGAGGTCACACAGCTAATGCAAAAGAAACATGATGTTAGAAATTGAAGGGACTTCCAGGATGTTGTGGTCGTCTTCCCACATCTGGCAGATGAGGACACGAAAACACAGCAAGAGAAAGTGATTTTCCCGAGGTATTTTGCCTCCCTGACTCCCACCAGTGTTCTCTCCATGACCTCTCCCCTTTAGTGTAGGAAAGAAACTCAGTCCCAAGAAGCCCTCTTCGTGTTGCCCGTTCTGGATGCCTCTCCTGGACACTGCCACAATTCCTCAACATGGGTTGCCAACCCCCAGAAAACAAACATGATGAAGTTTCCTAGGCCTGGCCTTGCCACATCTTAGCCTCAGAAACGAATTCTGGAGCCTGAGAAAAAATGGCCACCACATTTGGAATAGAAAGTCCAAACCTTTGCTCCAAAGACTAGGTCAGGCAGAGGGAAAAGGCTGTGGCCAGTTAAAAGCTAAGAGTTTGGAGGACAAATGTCACGCCCCTTCTGGAGTTCAGTCCAGGCTCTGGGGCTGCCAGAGGTATGGAGGGTGTTTAGGAAGGGCATGCAGTCTGCAGGTATGGAAGACCCCCCCCACTAACCTACACATGCATCCTGAGTGATAGCTGAGTGGAAAACATTTTTTCCCCTGACCTTCAAGTCACTCTTGCTTATTGTAGGAAACATGGAAAATACTAGAAAGTATGGAGACAAATCGCTTGTAACTTGCATACATAGTCTACTACCCAGAGGTTATAAACACCGTTAACATGTTGGTGTCTTTTTTCTGGTGTGTGTATTAGTTTATTACCAAATTGGAATAATTCTCTTTCCATATATATAGGATATAGAGTGTGTGTGTGTGTGTGTGTGTTCACTTTGTATTGCTTTAGTGTTTTGTTCTTCGTGGACATAATATGAACTTTTTCTTGAGAGAGCACAAGCGAGTGGGGGAGGGGCAGAGAGGGGGACAGGATCGGAATTGGGCTCTGCACTGACAGCAGTGAGCCAGATGTGGGGCTCAAACTCACAAACCACGAGGTCATGACCTGAGCCAAGGTCAGACGCTCAACCAACTGAGCCACCCAGGTGCCCCCCCCCCCCCCTATTTTTTAAAATTCTAACTAATCCTCTGTTTGGGGAGGTAAGAGGGCATAGTAGCCAAAGGACAGGACTTAAGTCATCGGGGTTCAAATTCCAACTCCTTCCCTTATAAGCTACTGCCCTTGGGCAAATCACTTTCCCTCTTTTTTTTTCTTTTTTTTTAAGTTTATTTTGAGAAAGAGAAAGAGCAGGGGAGGGGCAGAGAGGGAGGGAGAGAGAGAATCTCAAGCAGGCTCTGTACTGTCAGCGCAGAGCCCAGTGTGGGGCTTGATCCCATGAACCGTAAGATCCATGACCTGAGCCGAAACTCAACCGACTGAGCCATCCAGGCACCCCAAATCACTTCCCCTCTTAAGCCTCAGCTTCTCCATCTGTACAAGAATCATACCTGTCTATTGGGATCGCTGTGTAATATAAATGAGATGGCATGCCTTGCGTGAGTCCAGTCTAAGGCATAGTGAAGCGTTGGCAGGGACAGTGGTATTTCACACCTTCAGGAGCATCCAGTGCTGAGATAGAGGCCCTCGTGGGAAGGAGGCAATTACATGGCTATTGCAACCGGCCATTCACATTCATAAACGCTTGTAGAGCCCCTACAGGTGCAAAGTCTCAGCTAGAGGTGCAGTGTAACCCAACAGTGACCAGGTGGCTCTGTGCCACGGGTTCACAGCCTAAGTAAGTGGGGAGAAGGCAGAGACCTTGTCGCAGAGGCGGGAACCAACCTGCCCTTCTCAGATCTCACTTTCCTCATCTCTCAGATGAAGAGAATACTTTTCAACATACAGGAACAAAAACTTCGTGTTCAAAATGTTCCATTAAACTGATCATTTTTTTTTTTTTACTTTACAAGAAATTGAGATGAAAAACATCAAATAGCCATTTAAAGCAAGGAATTCAGTGGCATTTAGTATATTCACAATGTGAATCTGTATCTAGTTTTAAAATGCTGCCATCACACCAAAGTAAAGTCCCTTATCCGTTAAGCAGTTTCTCACCATATTTCCTACCCCCACCCCCAACCCTGCAGTCTGTCCTTATTCTGTCTTTATGGATTTATCTCTTCTGGATCCTTCATATCCCTTTGTGACTGGCTTCTTCTGCTTCACATATTTTGGAGGTTCATCCACATAGCGTGTGCCAGAACTGCATTCCTTTTTGTGGCTGAATAATAATTCCATTTATTACAAATATTCCAGAACTCATTTATCCATTTATTCACTGATAAACATTTGGGCTGTTTCCACCTTATATTATCTAATTTTTAGCATTATCTCTTTTTATCCTCACCAAAACCCATTTTTTTAATGTTTATTGTTGAGAGAGAGAGTGAATGGGGCAGGGGCCGAGAGAGAGGGGGACAGAGGATCTGAGACAGGCTCTGCGCTGACAGCAACGAGCCCAATGGGGGCTTGAACTCATGAACCACGAGATCATGACCTGAGCCAAAGTCAGATGCTCAACCCACTGAGCCACTCAGGCACCCCAAAAGCCATTTTTTAAAGGGGAAACCAAGGCTCAAGAAGGTCACGTGACTTGCCCAGGGTTCCCCAGGGACCTAGAGAGGGAGCCAGATGGGCTGAGACCCAGGACTGGCCTCTGCACTTCATTATCATGTCATGGCAAGGTCTGAGTTTTTGATGAACCGATGAAAGTGTGGCCTGGGTAATGAGAGACATTTGACCAAGGAAGGTTTTCTGGAGTGTGTGGCATCTGAACTACACTCCCTTTGAGGGAGAGATCGAACCCCTCCTTCCAGGTCTGCTGAGCCCCCGTACTCCAGGTCCCCAGGCCAGCAGGTGGCGTGGATCAGCAAGAGGTACACACATGAGTTTTGTTGACCTCTAGAGAGGAGTCACTGGATCTTTCTAGGGAGAGCTCTGGCCTGGCTACTGGAATTTCTGCTCTGAGTCACATATAAGAAACCTTGTTTCCTTGAGACCTGAGGTAACCACCTTTGGGATTGGTGTTTCACTTCCCAATCAGTGTCTTAGTGGAGTCAGGGGAGAGACATTCGTTTATCCTGGTCTAGGGATCACAACTCAGTGCCCACTGGGACCATTCATGAGGAAGTAATGCAACAGAACAAGATAAATGAGAAAGGGCAACTGATGTGTTGACGGAGAATGACAAACTGGAGAGTGAATGCCCTGTCTCAGGAGTCAGCCCCTCAACATAGGTCTGGTGTTGCCAGAGCTGGTTTTTTCAAGGGAAGCAGAAATCTAGATTTTATTGTGACATCTTCTGATCGCAATATGTTGGATTTTTATAAAGCATTTTGCTGATGAATAAATTTTGTAGGACAAACAAAACATTCGTTGGCTAGTTTGGTTCTGGGGCTCTTGGTTTGTGAATTCTGCTCCCATCATGTAGTTACTGTCAATTAAGCATTCAACCACAATTTATTGAGGCTTTCATGTAGGTCTTTGTGGAAGGAAGGCACTGGGGAGAAATTCAGTGAATGTAATTCATTTAAATACGGACTGTGCACTGTCTCTGTGTTAGTCCCTGATCTGGGCCCTCTGGACACATATGAACAAGGACTTTATGCTCAAGAGACCTGGGGAAGCAAGGGCCACCTCTGTGCTCTAGAGAACATACCTGCAGTCAAAAGATGTGAGAAAGGGACTTCCAGGACAATCCAGATGATCCCCTCTTTGGGACTCTGGATGCCTTCAGATCCAACCACCAGGCGCCAATTCCCCTCAAGTTTGAGGGCATAAAAGGGCATATTTTGCTGCCTTTCAAAAATCCTAGGGCTAGTTTCTGTTTTCATCCTGCAGGCCATCTTTATTTTTCCAGGAAGTGGTATTCTCTCACAGAGTCCAAGGCCCACTCTTCTAAAAGCAGCAAAAGGCCATATGACAGCAGCTTCTGCTTTAACCAATCCATTCTGCCCTCACAGCCCTTCTCAGTCTTCCCCACCAGCAAAGCCTCATATTCTCCACACTCTAAAAACAGAATCCCCTGAGAAGCTTTAAAAACATACTGGAGGGGGTGCCTAGCCGGGCCAGCCAATAGAGTGTGTGACTCTTGATCTCAGGGCCATTAGTTCAAGCCCCACTTTGGGCATGGAGCCTATGAAAGAAAAAGAAAAAGAAAAAGAAAAGAAAAAAAGAGGAAGAAAGAAGGCAAAAAAACAGACACTCAGGTCAATGGAACAGAGTAGAGAACCCAGAAATGGACCCACAAATGTATGGCCAACTAATCTTTGACCAAGCAGGAGAGAATATCCAGTGGAATAAAGACAGTCTCTTCAGCAAATGGTGCTGGGAAAACTGAACAGCGACATGCAGAAAAATGAACCTGGACCACTTTCTACACCATACACAAAAATAAACTCAAAATGGATGAAAGACCTCAATGTAAGACAGGAAGCCACCAAAATCCTAGAGGAGAAGCAGGCAAAAACCTCTTTGACTTTGGCTTCAGCATCTTCTAATTCAAAGTGTCTCCAGAGGCAAGGGAAACAAAAGCAAAAATGAACTATTGGGACCTCATCAAGATAAAAAGCTTCTGCACAGTGAAGGAAACAATAGGCAAAACTAAAAGACAACCAACAGAATGGGAGAAGATATTTGCAAATGACATATCAGATAAAGGGTTAGTATCCAAAATCTATAAAGAATTTATGAAACTCAACACCCAAGAAACAATCTATTGAAGAAATGGGCAAAAGACATGAATAGACACTTTCCCAGAGACATCCAGATGGCTAATAGACACATGAAAAAATGCTCAACATCACTCATCATCAGGGAAATACAAACCAAAACCACAATGAGATACCACCTCACACCTGTCAGAATGGCTAACAATAACAACTCAGGCAACAACAGATGTTGGCAAGGATGTGGAGAAAGAGGATCTCTTTTGCATTGTTGGTGGGAATGCAAGCTGGTGCAGCCACTCTGGGAAACAGTATGGAGCCTCCTCAAAAAATTAAAACTAGAACTACCCTATGACCCAGCCATTGCACTATTAGGTATTTACCCAAGGGATAGAGGTGTGCTGTTTCGAAGGGGCACATGCATCCCAATGTTTATAGCAGCGCTATCAACAATAGCCAAAGTATGGAAAGAGTCCAAATGTCCATCAATGGATGAATGGATAAAGAAGATGTGGTATATATACAATGGAGCATTACACAGCAATCAAAAAGAATGAAATCTTGCCATTTGCAACTACATGGATGGAACTAGAGGGTATTATGCTAAGCAGAATTAGTCAGAGCAAGACAAATATCATATGACTTCACTCATATGAGGACTTTAAGATACAAAAAAGATGAACATAAGGGAAGGGAAGCAGAAATAATATAAAAACAAGGAGGGGGACAAAACATAAGAGACTTTTACAGAGAACAAACTGTGAGTTGCTGGAGGGGCTGTGGGTGGGGAGATGGGCTAAATGGGTAAGGGGCATTAAGGAAGACACTTGTTGGGATGAGCACTGGGTGTTATCCATAGGGGATGAATCACTGGAATCTACTGCTGAAGTCATTATTGCACTATATGCTAACTTGGATGTAAATGAATATATATGTGTGTGTGTGTGTGTGTGTGTGTGTGTGTGTGTGTGTGTGTGTGAAAGAAAGAAAAGGAAGGAGGGAAGGAAGAAAATAAGTCAAAATATATTAAAAAGTAAAATCAAATAAATAATAAAATGAAAACATACTGATGATCCAACTGTATCCTGTTTTTGAGAGATCTACTTAGATTCAAAGACACAAAACAGGTTGAAAGTAAAAGAAGATATGCAATGCGGAACAAAGCTGGAGTGACTGACTGTACTAACATCAGGCAAAATACACTTTAAGAAAAAAATTGCGAGGCGACTGGGTGCCTCAGTCGTTTAAGCATCCGACTGTGGCTTAGGTCATGATCTCACAGTTCATGAGTTCGAGCCCCATGTCAGGCTCTGTATTGACAGTTCAGAGCCTGGAGCCTGCTTTGGATTCTGTGTCTCCCTCTCTTTCTGCCCCTCCCCCACTCACACTCTGTCTCTCTCTCTGTCTCTCTCTCTCTCTCTCTCTGTCTCTCTCTCTCAAGAACAAATAAACATTAAAAATTAAAAAAAAAAAAGGAAAATTGTTACTGCAGGCAAGGGTGTTTTTATAATGATAAGAGGGTCATCCATTAGGAAGACCTAACAGTTAAAAAACATACAAGCACCTAATGTTAGAGCCCTCAAATACATGAAGCAAAAATTAATAGAACTGAAGAGAGATACGGGCAGCTCAACAGTAATAGTTGAAGACTTCAGTACCCTACTTTCAACAACGTATGTGATAACTAGGCAGAAGATTAACATGGAGATAGAGGACTTGAACAACACTATAAACCAACTGAACCTAAGCATTTGTAGAACACTCCATCCAACAATAGCAGAATAAACCTTCCTAAGTACTCTTAGATCATTCTCCATGTAAGAACATAGAGTAAGCCATGAAACAAATCTCAATAAATTTAAGAAGATTGAAATCACACAAAGTATGTTCTCCAACCATAATGGAATTAGATCAGAGATTAAGAACAGAAGGAATTTTGAGAAATTCACAAGTATGTAGAAATTAAACAACACACTCCTAAAACTATCAATGGGTCAAATTTAAAATCACAAAGAAAATTGGAAAGTACTTTGAAGTGAATGAAAACAAAAATACAACATGCCAAATCTTAGGGAAATCATATTACGCAGGCTTTAGAGGGAAATTTATAGTGGTAAACATCTATATTTTTAAAAGAGAAGAAAGATCTTGCATCTATAAGCTAAACTTCTACCTTAAAGAACTAGAAAAATAGACCAAAGGCAAGCAGAGGAAGAAAATAAGAAAGACAAGAGCAGAAGTAAATGAAACCAAGAATAGAGAAAATGAGTGAAACTGAACGTTGATCCTTTGAAAGATCCACAAAGTTGACAAACCTTTAGATGGATTGACCAAGAAAAAAAAGAGAGGGCTCAAATTATAAAGCAAGTACAAAAGAAGAGACATCACTACCAGAAGAACAGAAATAAAAAGATTATAAGGGACTACTATAAACAGCTGTATACCAACAAATTAGGTAACCTGGATGAAAGGAACAAATTCCTAGAACAGAAACTACTGAAGCTAAGTCAAGAAGAAATATAAAATCTGAATAGATCTATAACAAGTAAAGACATTGAATTAGTAATTTTAAAAAACTTAACACAAGGAAAAGCCCAGGCCACATGACTTCATTTTGAATTCTACCAAACATTTAAAGAATTAACATGAGGGGCTCCTGGGTGGCCCAGTCGGTTGGGTGTCTGACTTCGGCTCAGGTCATGATCTTGCAGTTGACAGGTTTGAACCCTACATCGGGCTCTGTGCTGACAGCTCAGAGCCTGGAGCCTGCTTCAGATTCTGTGTCTCCCTCTCTCTCTGCCTCTTCCCTGCTCATGCTCTGTCTCTCTCTGTCTCAAAAATAAATAAACATTTTTAAAAAATAAAGAATTAACATGAATCCTTCACATGCTCTTCAAAAATTGAAAGAGGGAGGAAGACAACAGAATAGCAAACACCAGGAATCCGTCTCCCACTAGACAGCAGTTGTACTGACAGAGTCTGTCTGATGTGACTATTTTAGAACTGGAGTCTATTGAAGGCTTGCAGTTCCAGGGGGATGTGTTGGGTAGTATTTAATTTCAATCCATTTCAGCTCCTACCTTGATAGCAGCTGCCCAACCCCCAATCCTGTTGCAGGCAATGGTGCACATGTTCTTGGAACAACTCACATGCAGCTTGTGGAAGCCAGGTTGGGCAGTCCTGTCCTTCAGATAAAGGGGTATCTGTGTTCTCGTCACTGATTGCTGCTTCTGATCATAGAGGTGCACACCCAGAGGCAGGCAGCCTTTGATGCGTGTACACACACACACACACACACACACACACAATCACTGTTGCCAGTCCCTCTCCCTCTGGCTGAAGTGAGTTCTAGGGGTACCTTTTAAAGCAAAGGTACCCTTTCTTCCCTTTTATTTTTGTCTTCTTCTTCTTTTGGGAGCCAGACATTAAAGACTAGGATATCCAAAACCAACCATATATACAGGGAAATTAGAGAGTCATCACACATGCCCAGAGAAAGGTGTAGATTCAGAAAAGACCTGAAGAGACCTTAGGTTTACAATTCAGTCTAATCTTCAGCACAGAGCAGCCTATGAGATGCAAAAAGCAAAAATAGCAAACTCTAGGAAAGAAGAGTCTGATTTGTAGTTGACAGCTTGGAGCCTGGAGCCTGCTTCGGATTCTGTGTCTCCTCTCTCTCTCTCTGCCCCTCCACCACTCGCGCTCTGTCTCTCTGTCACCCTCTCTCAAAAATAAATAAGCATTAAAAAACAAACAAACAAACGTTTAAAAAAAAGTAACAAAAGTATGGCCCATTCATAGGGGAAAAGAAACCAATAGAAACTGTCCCTGAGAAAGACCAGATAGAAGACCTACTAGACAAAGACTTTAAAACAGCTGTCTTAAAGATGCTCAGAGAATCAAAGATATGGAAAAGTTAAAAAAAAAAAAAAAAAGAGGTACGAACAAAATGTAAATGTCAATAAAAAGATAGGTTTAAAATGAAACTAAAAAGAAATTCTGGAGCTGAAAATTACATACCTAAAATGAAAAATTCGCTAGAGGGATTCAAGCATAGATTTGAACAGACAGAAACATAATCATCAAACTTGAAGACAGGACACGTGAAATTGTCCAGTCTGAGGGACAGAAAGAAAAAAGATTGAAGTGAACAGAGTCTCAGGGTTCTGTGGGTCAGTCATGATCAAGCAGACCAACATATGTGTTGTCAGAGTCTCGTAAGCAGACCAGGGAAAGAAGCACGGAGATTATTTGAAGAAATAATGGATGAAAACTTGACAAATACCAGATTAAATAGTCTTTAAATTTTAAAAGAACACAAGAGACAAAGAGGGATATTATATATTAATAAAAGGGCTAATACAGAAAAAATGTAATAAGTATAAACATTTACACACCTGATAGGCCATCAAAATATGTAAAGTAAAAACTGACAGAATTGAAGGGAAAAATAGACAATTCCACAAGAGTTGGATACTTAAATATTCCACTCTCAGTAATGGGTAGAACAACCAGACAAAAGATAGGTAAGAACACAGAGGACTTGAACAACACAATAATCCACCTACATCTAGCAAATATATACAGAACATTCTACTCCACAAAACAGAGTACACATTCTTCTCAAGTGCACGTGGCACATTCTCCAGAATAGACCAACGTTATGCCACAAATTAAAAATAGATTTAAAAAATTTTTTTAATATTTACTTTTTAGAGAGAGAGAGACAAAGCATGAGTGGGGGAGGGGCAGAGAGAGAGGGAGACACAGAATCTGGAGCAGGCTTCAGGCTCTGAGCTGGCAGCACAGAACCTGATGCAGAGCTCAAACTCTGAACAGCGAGATCATGACCTGAGCCAAAGTCGGACACCCAACCAACTGAGCCACCCAGACGCCCCTAGAATTTTCAATATCATGTTGATTAGAAGTGGCATAAGCAGGCATCCTTGCTTTATCCCTGACTGTCGAAGAAAAGCTTTCCATCTTTCACCCTTGACTGTGTTGTTCTCTGTGGGTTTTTCATATATGGCTTTTATTATATTAAAGTAGTTTCCTTTTATTTCTAGTTTCGGAAGTATTTTTATCGTGAAAGAGTGTTGAATTTTGTCAGATGCTTTCTGTGCATCAGTTGAGAACAGAGCTCATGCTCTGTTTCTCTTTCTCTCTCAAAAATAAATAAACATTAAAAAAAAAAATTCTAGCCAGAGCAATTAGTCAAGAAAAATAAAGGTATCTAAACTGAAGAAGTAAAATTATCTGTATTTGCAGATGACATGATCTTATATGTGGAAAACCCTAAAGATCACACACACACACACACACACACACACACACGAGTTTAAGCTAATAAATGCAGATAATAAACCAATTCAGCAAAGTTGGAGGATATAAACTCAACACACAAAAATCACTTGTGTCTCAGGGCGCCTGAGTGGCTCAGTCTGTTAAGCGTCTGACTTTGGCTCAGGTCATGATCTCACAGCGTGTGAGTTCAAGTCCCACGTCAGGCTCTGTCCTGAAAGCTTAGAGCCTGGAGCCTGCTTTGGATTCTGTGTCTCCCTCTCTCTCTGCCCCACCCCCGCTCACACTCTACCTCTCTCTCCTTCAAAAATAAACATTTAAAATTTTTAATTAAAAAAAAATCAGTTGTGTCTCTAGACACTAACAATGAACAATTCAGAAAAGAAATTAAGAAAACAATTTCCTCGGGGTGCCTGGGTGGCTCAGTCTGGTGGAGCATCCAACTTTTGGTTTTCGCTCAGGCCATGATCTCACGGTTCGTGAGAATGAGCCCCGCGTTGGGTTCTGCACTGACAGTACAGAGGCTGCTTGGGATTCTCTCTCTCCCTTTCTCTCTGCCCCCCACCCCTGTTCTCTCTCTCTCTCTCTCTCTCAATAAATAAATAAACAAACACTTTTTTTAAAAAGAAAGAAAAAACTCATTTAAACATAGTAAAAAAATAAAACAAAACCAGAAAATAATGTGTTGGAAAGGATGTGGAGAAATTGGAACACTCAGGCATTGCTAGTGGGAATCTACCATGGTTCCACCACTGTGGACAACAGTATGGCAGTTCCTTAGAAAATTAGACATAGTTGGGGCGCCTGGGTGGCGCAGTCGGTTAAGCGTCCGACTTCAGCCAGGTCACGATCTCGCGGTCCGTGAGTTCGAGCCCCGCGTCAGGCTCTGGGCTGATGGCTCGGAGCCTGGAGCCTGTTTCCGATTCTGTGTCTCCCTCTCTCTCTGCCCCTCCCCCGTTCATGCTCTGTCTCTCTCTGTCCCAAAAATAAATAAAAAACGTTGAAAAAAAAAAAAAAAAAAAAAAAAAAAAGAAAATTAGACATAGTTACTGTATGATCTAGCAATTCCATTTCTAGGTATATGCCCCCAGAAATGCAGGCTGTCACCGAGATCTTTGTACATCCATGTTCATAGCAGCATTTTTCACATTAGGCAAAATGTAAACAACCCAGGTGCCTAGAGGTGCATGAGTAGATAAGCAATGTATATTGTATATTCAATGAAATATTATCCAGCCAGAAGAAGGAAGCAAATTCTGACAGATGCTACAACATGAATTGAACCTTGAGGTTATTATAGTAAGTGAAATAAGGCAGTCATAAAAAGACATACACTATATGATTCCACTTATATTAGGTACTAGAATGTTCAAATTCATAGAGACAGGTGGTGGCCAGGGGCTGGAGGGAAGGGGAGAATGGGAACTGATTGCTTAATGGGTACAGAGTTTCAGTTTTGCAGCATGAAAAGAGTTCTAGAGAGGGTGGTGGTGATAGTTGCACACCGATTAATTTTTTTTAATGTTTATTTATTTTTGAGACAGAGGGAAACAGAGCGCGAGTGGGGGAGGGGCAGGGAGAGAGGGAGACACAGAATCTGAAACAGGCTCCAGGCTCTGAGCTGTCAGCACAGAGCCTGATGCGGGCCTCAAACCCACCAACTGTGAGATCATGACCTGAGCCAAAGTCGGACGCTTAACCGACTGAGCCACCCAGGTGCCCCAATTGCACACCGATTAAAAACAATTAAGATGGTTTAAAAAGGGAAGTACACTTTCTAACTTATGCTGAGACCAGTATTACCCTGATACCAAAACTAGACACAATCACAAGAAAACTACACACCAATATCCCTTATTGATATAGATGCAAAAATCCTCAAAAAATATTAGCAAACAGAATCCAGCAGCACTTAAAAAGGATTATATTCTACTCCAACATGTAAAAAACTTGGGATTATCACTTCAATCTCACAACAACAACAAAAAAAGCTGAACAGGGCGCCTGGGTGGCTCAGTCGTTAAGCATCTGACTTTGGCTGAAGTCATGATCTCACGGTTCGTGAGTTCGAGTCCAGCTTCGGGTAAGACACAAGCCCCATTTTGGGTGAGCCCCACTTCTCTCTCTCTCTCTCTCTCTCTCTCTCTCTCTCTCCCTCCCTCCCTCCCTCTTGGGATTCTCTTTCTCTGCCTGTCACTCACTTGGGCTCTCTCTCTAAAAAAAAAAAGAGAAAGAGAAAAGAAAAGAAAGAAAGTTGAACAAACTGAAAACGAAGAACCATTTTTAGATGCATCAGAGAATGGAAGTCACAAGGCAAAGCAACAGTCTGAAAACTGAAAAGACAGGCAATACAGAGAATCCCAGTTTACCAGGTGCAGAAGGAATTGGAACCAGGAACCGGTAGGAAAACACACTGCAATCTGTGAGCCTGTAGAGGATGAAGAGGGGCTAGTTTCAGAGTTAAAAACTCCCAGGGACTCAGTCTTAGGGGACCCTCACACTATTGACTTTTACCTCCAGGAGCCCACCACCTTCTCATAATGAATATTGGAGAAAAATATCCTCATGGAGGGGAAAAAGTAACTATTTAGTTCCAGGACATTCTGTTCTCTATCTGTCCTCAAAGGAAGCTACTTTATCAGAGCCTAACCTGTATGGGGAAGGGGCACATCCACCCCCAGCCCTCTCTAGCCATGCTGTCTCATTTAAGAAGGGGAAAAAGCTGAGAAGCATTTGTAAATATCACATTCCGGGGGCACAGATCCACTAAAATACTGTGGTATTTACAAATCACAGGATTATAGATTGCTTTCCCCTCCCCCCCCCCATTCCTTGCCACCACATCAAGAAGACTCCCATACAGTAACAGAGGATTATAGTTGAAAGAACTGTATGGGCTAGACTCTATCAAAGAAGGAGTTTCAGGGAGCCTGGGGGGCTCAGTGGGTTAACCGTCTGACTTCAGCTCAGGTCACGATCTCGCAGTTTGTGGGTTTGAGCCCCACGTCAGGCTCTGTGCTGACAACTCAGAGCCTGGGGCCTGCTTTGGATTCTGTGTCTCCCTCTCTGCTCCTCCCCCACTCGAGCACTCTCTCTCTCTCTCTCTCTCTCTCTCTTCCTCTCAAAAATAAATAAACATTATTTAAAATTCTTGAATAAAATTTATTTATATTTAAAATTTTTTTAATGTTTATTTATTTTTGAGAGAGAGAGAGAGAGTTCAAGTGAGGGAGGAGCAGAGAGAGAGGGAGGCACAGAATCCGAAGCAGGCTCCAGGGTCTGAGCTGTAAGCAGAGAGCCAGACGCGGGGCTCGAACTCATGAACGGTGAGATCATGACCTGAGCTGAAGTCAGAAGCTTAACTGACTGAGCCACCCAGGTGCCCCTAGACCAGGTTTTTAAAATAACTATAATACGCTAGGAGCTCTAATGGGAAAGGGAGACAACATCCAAGATCAGTAACATAAGCAGAAAGATTAAAACTCTAAGGAAGAATCAAGAGAAAATACTAGAAAGCAAAAATACTAAACAGCAATGAAGAATGTCTTTGATGGACTCATTGGTAAACGGGACACAACTGAGGAAAGGATCAGTGAGCTTAGCAATATGTTAGTAGAAGCCTCCCAAACAAATGTGAACATAAAAAATAATGGAAAAAAAAAAGAAAGAAATAGGCTATCCAAGAACTCTGGGACAATCCCAAAAGGTGTAACATACATATAATGGGAATACCGGAAGGAGAAGAAAGAAAGGAACAGAAGAAATATTTGATTAATGGCTGAGAAGTTTCCAAAATTAATGAAACAACAAACCACAGATCCAGGAAGCTCAGAGAACAACCACCAGGATAAGTATCAAAAATTCTACACCTAGACATATCATATTCAAACTGCAGAAAACTAAAGACAAAGAGAAAATCTTGCAGAAAGCCAGAGGAAATAAAACACCTTGCATGTAGAGGAACGAGAATAAATATTACATCAGACATTTTTTTTTTCACAAACATGTAAGCAAGAAGAGAGGGGAGTAAAATATTTAAAGCACCAAAAGAAACAAGAAAACCTCTACAATTCTATATCCTGTAAAATTATCCTTCAAAAATGAGGGGGAAACAAAGATTTTCCTCACAAAAACTGAGACAATTTTGTAACCAGTAGACCTGTTTGCAAGAAAGGTTAAAAGAAGTGTTTTAAAGAAAAGGAAATGATATAGGTCAGAAACTCAGATCTACATTAAAAAAAAGAGTGTTAGAGAAACAATGCATGAAGGTAAAATAAAACCTTTATATTTCTTATTCTTAATTTATCTAACAAGTAACTTTTTGCTCTAAATGGTAATAGCAATCAGGTGTTGGATGATGACAGCTACAGAAATTGAATGTTACAAGGGATGGAAGGGAGGAATACTGTAAGATATTTGATTGTCCATGAAGGAACATATTTAAAAATGAGCCAATGGGGCGCCTGGATGGCTCAGCCAGTTAAGCGTCTGACTTCAGCTCAGGTCATGATCCCACGGTTCATGGGTTCGAGCCCCTCATCTGGCTCTGTGCTGACAGCTTAGAGCCTGCTTGGGATTCTCTCTTCTCTGCCCCTCCTCCACTTGCGCTCTTTCTCTCTCTCAAAAATAAATAAACATTTTTTTTAAATGAACCTAGATTAGTTGCAACTGTATATGCAAACTCTAGGGAGATCCTAATACCACAACCAGATAAAGACAATACGAGAAAGGAAAACTATAGGTTAATATCTCCCTGAACATGAATGCAGATATCCTCATCCAAATATTAGCACATTGAATCCATCAGTGTTTACAAAGAATTTACACATAATGACCAAAGAGGATTTATTCCAGAGATTCAAGCCAGAGTCAACATTCAAAAATTAATTAATGTAATCCATCACATCAACAAGATAAAGAAGAAATCACAAGATTCTATCAATAGCTACAAGAAAAGCATTCCACAAAATCCAACACCTACGCATGATTAAAAAAAAATTCTCAGCAGATCAGGGATACAGGAGAACAAAATCTATAACTAACATCGTACTCAATGGTGATAAAGTAGGTGATTTCCTTTTTAAGACTTGGAATAAGGCAAGGATGTCCCTTCTCACCACTAGTATTCAACATTCTTACTGCTAGTGCAGTAAGACAAGACAAGAAAGGTGCGCAGATTGGTAAGGAGGAAACAAACTATCTTGGTTGCAGATGACATGATTGTCTACATAGAAAATCCCAGAAAATTAACCGTAAACTCCTGGATAAAACACGGATATCTCCTTTTACCCCTTCCATTAAAACTCTAGTTTCTAGCCAGGACAAGTAGGTGAGCTTGAGAAGGATTGGTGTTAGTTCTTCTATAAATGTTTTGCAGAATTCACCACCGAGGCCATCTGGCCCAGGGCTTTTCTTTGCTGGGAGGTTTTTGCTTACTGATTCAATCTCATTGTCTACAGGTCCATTCAGATTTGCTCTTCCTTCATTTTTGGTAGATTGTATGTTCCTAAGAATTTGTCCATGTCATCTAGCTTATCCCACGTGTTGGCATGCAGTTGTTCATAGCATATTCTCTTTACTCTGAAGGGTTTGAAATCGGAATACTGGGGCGCCTGGGTGGCTCAGTCGGTTGAGCGCCGACTTCGGCTCACGTCACGATCTCGCGGTCCGTGAGTTCGAGCCCCGCATCGGGCCCCTGTGCTGACAGCTCAGAGCCCGGAGCCTGTTTCAGATTCTGTGTCTCCCTCTCTCTGACCCTCCCCCATTCATGCTCTGTCTCTCTCTGTCTCAAAAATAAATAAACGTTAAAAAAAAAAAAAGAAATCGGAATACTGAACTGATTGTAACTGGTGCTGGCTCCTTCTCCCTCTTCTTCACAATTCTGTCTCTTCTCCCTATCTCTTACTCTCTACTTTTCATTTTTCAGCCTTTCTCGCTCTTCACACCTCTTCAACCTGTCTCTTTTTCCTTCTTTCTCCTGACTCATTATTCCTCCTTCCCATTCAGCTTTGTAGCTTCCCATTCAGCTTTGTAGCTTACAAAGCTACATTCGTGAGTCCTTGGGGGCCTCTCTGTGCTGCATACGTGTCCCTTCAGTAGAAGGAACATCATTGGTCTGGTTACTCCAGATACACTGTCATGTCCCATATGGCCTACACATTATGGCCTAATTTCTGGAGAAGGAGGAGAACAGTAGTAATGAGGCGTCCCCCCAGGTTCTATTTTCAAGGCAACACTTCCCTATTGATACTCAGAATGCAGTAAGCTTTTAGGTCTTTCTCTTCATTGCCCTCAACTTCCACATAACCCTATCTCTTCCTGAGTTGTCTGCATCTGAGATGTAAGGTGTTCCAGACAAATGGATGGGAATGTTTGTAATAATAATCCATCTTCCCTTTTCACATTCCTCTGGCTGTCCCCCCATCTCCCCACCACCCCCACCATCTCTCTGCTCCCAATCCAGGTATCTTCAAGGGAGAATACCACTCTTCTCTGACACTTCGAAGATTTCTATGCAGTAGTGGGCCTTCAGGCCTGGTGGCTGTGGGGTAGGAAGGAACAGCCAAGGGTGATCAGCACTGGATTCCCCACACAGACCTGGAAAGCACCTTTGACCTGGAGCCGCTCTAAGCCTGATTCTACAGCCCTAAGATCAAGGGCCTGACTTTTTACCTGTCACGTGGTCCACCCAGCCATAGGACATCCCTGCAGCAGATACTATGGTTAAAGTTCAGAGAAAGTGGAAAGCAGTTCAGTGAGATGGCAGAAGAGGTCAAAGAAGATATGAAAAGGCCAACGAAGGGGTCACAGAAGATAAAGAACATGGAAAGGAGGGAGACAGAAGACGGTCTGGGTGAGATGTTTGCAAGATAACTTCTTTACTTACAATTTCTCATTCTCCGGTGGTCTGTAAACATGAGCGGTCAAGTTTGTAAACTGTCAAGTATCCTTTCAGTTCTGATGCCAGCTCTAGCTTCCATCATTTCCTTCCTTTGCTTTATTGCCAAATGTATAAAGAATACACCACTCATTGAACACTTAATGCTCACCAGATGCTTTCCTTGTAGCAGTGGTTCTCAAATTTTTGTGTGTGTCAGGACAAAATATATATATATATATATATATATATATATATATATATATATATCTGTATATATATATGTGTGTGTATATATGTATATACACACACATATATATGTGTGTGTATATATATATATATATATACACACATATATATATATATATATACGTGTATATATATATATATATATATATATATACATATATATATATATATATATTGCTCAACACGGGGCTTGAACTCATGACCCTGAAATCAAGACTTGGATGCTCTACTGACTGAGCCAGCCAAGTGCTCCAAGGATACCTTTATACTCTTATTAAGGAACCCGAACAAACTTCAGGTTATGTAGTTTATCATGTAGCCATCATGTTCATCCTGCTGGAGATTAAAATGAAGATTTAAATGTTAGTCTCTCATTTAAAAATACCAATAACAAACTACGTTAACATAAATACCGTGGTCTTAAATGAAAAGACAATGTTTTCCAAAAGAAAAACCCAAATTTACAGAGAAGGAAAGCTTGTTCTACATTTTTGTAAATCTCTTTCATGTCTGACCTGACTGGAAGAAAGTTGGCTTCTCATAACTGCTTCTGCATTCAGTATGGCTTGATGCATTGTTTTGGTTAAATATACAAAGGAAATCCAACCTCATGCAAATATATAGCTGGAAAAAGGAAGACTATTTTTCAGATAATTATGGATATACTTTTTTGATACTACACCAAAAGTTGACAGAGTTGAATTGTTTTAAGATTCATTAAAAATGTGGAATGTGAAACCATATCAATGAATATATCCTACTCTGTTATATGAAATTCCAGTGGTCTATCTTTACCACCAATCTCATTGGGAAAAAAATCTTAATATATTGAGAAGCTGTCAGGATCTTGATTACAGGCATAAGTTTTCAAAAATTATATATTTTCATTTAAAAGGTAGAATTTGGGGCGCCTGGGTGGCTCAGTCGGTTAAGCGGCCGACTTCGGCTCAGGTCATGATCTCGCGGTCCGTGAGTTCGAGCCCCGCGTCGGGCTCTGTGCTGACAGCTCAGAGCCTGGAGCCTGTTTCAGATTCTGTGTCTCCCTCTCTCTCTGACCCTCCCCCGTTCATGCTCTGTCTCTCTGTCTCAAAAACAAATAAACGTTAAAAAAATAAATAAATAAATAAAATAAAAGGTAGAATTTTATCACTGGCAACAAACATTGTCAGTTTTTTCTCTTGGTGTGACAGGCTTACTTAATTCATTTTTGTAAAACGTCTCCTAGAGATGACATAATACTATATATAAAAAACACTAAAATCTCCACTAAAAAACTACTAAAACTGATCAGTGAACTCAGTAACACAGGATACAAAATCAATATACAGAAACCTGTTACATCTCTATACACTAATGGTGAAGTACCAGAAAGAGAGATTAATAAAACAATCCCATTCACAATTGCACCAAAAATAATAAGATACCTAGGGATAAACAAGGAAGTGAAATACCTGTATTCTGAAAACTCTGAAACACTGATGAAACAAATTGAAGACAATACAAACAAATGGGAAGATATTCCTTGCTCAGTGATTGGAAGAAAAGATATTGTTAAAATGTCCATACTACCCAAATCAATCTACAGATTTAATGCAACGCATTGCCAACAGCATTTTTCACAGAACTAGAACAAATCCTAAAATATGTATGGAACCACAAAATACCCCGAATAGCAAAAACAATCTTGAAAAAGAACAAATCTGGAGGTTTCCCAATCCCAGATTTTGAGACACCCTACAAAGCTGTAGTAATCAAAACAGCATGGTACTGGCGCAAAAAATAGACACATAGATCAATGAAACAGGATAGAGTCCAGAAATAAACTCATGATTACATGATCAATAAATCTATGGCCAAAGAGGCAAGAATATGCAATGAGATGTTCTCTTCAATCAGTGGTGTTGGGAAAACTGAACAGCTACATGCAAAAGAATAAAACTGGACCACTTTCTTACGGCATGCAGAAAAATAAACTCAAAATGGATTGAAGACAGAAATGTGAGACCTGAAACCATAAAAATCCTAGAAGAGAGCACAGGCAATAATTTGTCTGACATCGGCCATAGCAACATTTTTCTAAACGTGTCTCCTCAGGCAAGGGAAATAAAAGCAAAATAAACTGTTGGGACTTCATTAAAATAAAAAGCTTCTGCACAGCAAAGGAAACAATCAACAAAACAAAAAGACAACCTACCGAGTGGGAGAAGATATTTGCAGTGATATCTCTGATAAGGGATTAACATCCAAAATATATAACAACTGTAGAACTCAACACCCCAGAAACAAATAATCCAGTTAAGAAATGGGCAGAAGACACGAACAGACATTTCTCCAAAGACATCCTGATGACCACCAGACACATGAAAAGATGCTCAACATCACTCATCATCAGGGAAATGCAAATTAAAACCACGATGAGATATCACTTCACACCTGTCAGACTAGCTAAAATGAAAAACGCAAGAAACAACAAATGTTGTCAAGGATGTGGGGGGGGGAAAAGGGAACCCTCCTGCACTATTGGCTGGGAATACGAACTGTTGCGGCCACTGTGGAAAACATTAAGGACCTTCCTCAAAAAATGAAAAAATGAAATGACCCTATGATCCAGTAATTGCACTACTGGCCATTTACCCAAAGAATACAAAAACACTAATTTGAAAAGATATATGCACCCCTATGTTTATTGCAGCATTATTTACAATAGCCAAATTATGGAAGCAAGCCAAGTGTCCATCAATAGATGAATGGATAAAGAAGATGCAGTATGTGTATGTATGTGTGTGTGTGTGTGTGTGTGTGTGTGTGTGTGTAATGGAATATTACTCAGCCATAGAAAAGAATGAAATCTTAAAAAAAAAAAGAAAAAGAACGAAATCTTTTGTGACAACATGGATGGATCTAGAGAGTATAATGCTAAGTGAAATAAGTCAGTCAGAGAAAGGTAAATACCATACCATTTCACTCATGTGTGGAATTTAAGAAACAAAACAGATGAACGAAGAAAAAAAAGAGACAACCAAAAAGCAGACTCTTAAAAATAGAAAACAACCTGGTGGCTACCAGAGTGGAGGTGGATTGGGGCTTGAAGGAAATAAGCAAAGGGGATTAAGAGCACACTTACTGTGATAGGCGCTGAGTGACATATAGAACTGATGAATCACTACATTTGGCACCTGAAACTAATATAACGTTGTATGTCAGCTATACTGGAATTAAAATAAAATAGAATAAAATAAAATAGAATAAAATAAAATAAAATAAAATAAAGCCTGCCAATACCCAAATCTGAATAAAAATAATTTGTTCTTCATTCTAATGAGTGAACATAGTACTCCATAAAAAAATGACTAGCGCAACTCACACCCCCAACTCACAAGTGTCTTTCCTTGAGATAACCATTGTTCGTTATGCATCATAAGTACCTTGTCTGAACTCCTCGTTTTGACATGCAGAATATTAAAAAGATATAAATCCAAGGGTGGAGATTTAATAAAATCGATAGTTTTTGCTGCTCCAACAACATTCTTAAGTGAAACGGTCTTTCTTTTTTTCATTTTTTTAATGTTTATTTATTTTTGAGAGAGAGAGAGAGAGACAGAGCGCCAGCTGGGGAGGGAGAGAGAGAGAGGGAGACACAGAATCCAGGCTCCAGGCTCTGAGCTGTCAGCACAGAGCCCGACGTGGGACTCGAACTCAGGAACAGCGAGATCGTGACGGGAGCGGGTCTGATGCTTAGCCGAATGAGCCCCCCAGGTACCCCTGTCCTTTTTTTTTTTTTTAACTCTACGTCCGTACTGGTGAAAAGTACAACGACTATCAAGTACAGTATGCCAGTTACCAGTTTATTGCCTCTTAGCTCCAAGTCCATTAGTTGCTTTGCTTGCTTCTGGAATTGGAACTGGTAAACGTTTCGGCTTGCCAGTAGAGGGCGGTAGAGGAACGCTGTGGGAAGAAGGGGCTTTTCGTGTTTCTTCTATGGGTTTTGTTTTGTCTTTTTGGTTTGTTTTTCTCTGCTGACCGTGGCAGGCAGCGCCCCCTGACACGCGGTGACATTCAGCTTCCAGCTTGCCAATCCCACTTGGTGGTTCCCTGCCTGACAGCCTCAGCACACCGGCACTTGGGTGCATGGGTTTCCTGTTTACAGTTGCCCGGCCACCAGCCTCCACTGACTGGCTACGGACCCGCAAACTTCTCCGCACCGTCCATCGTCCTGCAGTCAGATCTCTCCAATAAGGTCTGCATCCCAGCTTTGCGCAGGGCACCCCCTTTTTAAGTTTGTTACTTTCTTGGGCACTCTCCCTCAGCCTATGCTAACTTTTTAGAGTTCTCTTTTATTTGTACTTAGCAGCAATGCCATGTAAATAG
Organism: Panthera pardus; assembly: GCF_024362965.1. NCBI lineage: Eukaryota > Metazoa > Chordata > Mammalia > Carnivora > Felidae > Panthera > Panthera pardus. The sequence goes on along the minus strand of NW_026526980.1, from coordinate 18,308,824 downwards.
CTCATCATCCGTTGTGTTAAAACTTCCCTGTTTAAATTACTGTTTTTGCCTCCTGACCGAATCCTGACCGTTACAGAATTAGTACCAAGAGAGGGGCGCCTGGGGGGGGTTCAGTCGGTTAAGAGTCCAACTCTTGATTTCAGCTCAGGTCACAATCTCATGGTTCCTGGGTTAGAGCCCCACATCCGGCTCCGCGCTGATAGTGCAGAGCCTGCTTAGGATTCTCTCTCTCTCTCTCTCTCTCTCTCTCTCTCTCTCCCTCTCTCTATGCCTCTCCCTCCCTCACATTCTCTAAATGAATAAATAAATAAACTAATTAATTTAAAAAAAAAAGAATTAGTACTAAGGGAGGCGCCAGGAGATAGATCCACAAGGAGGGAATTTTGGGATTTGTTTGGTCATGTCATTGGGTTGGAGCTCCCTTAAAACGGGAGATAGGATATTAGTAATCCATGGCGTACAGTGGTGTCACAATTAATCAAACTGTCCCCTGTGGCTTCTTTGATGAGTGACTCAGGCATGTATTTGGGGAGCCCACGTGGCTGTTGGCTTGGACGGTCACATCAGTAATGATAACTATGAGATGTGTAGTGTGCAGTGGGTTCTTCAAAGTGCACTGTCCGCTTACGGAGGGAAAATGACAAATTCAGGTCCTTTCACGCTCAGATCCCTGCCACGGTCTCGCAACCAGAGAGCTTCCGTACGGCCCTAAAATGACTATAGTTCTTCTAGCCCCGGTGCTGAGTTTGCTTAAAATCCAAAATAAAAATTGCCTGGAGGATTTCTGCTTCCAACGAAGATGAAGTAGCAAGGACCAGAGTTACCCTCTCAGAAAGAAATCAAATTCTTTTTTTCATAGAGGACCCAATCATCTATGTATAGAGACCAATGAAATCTGCATAAAGTGCCACAAGAACCAATAAGTGAGTGTAGCAAGGTTGTAGACTACAAGACCAACGTACAAAAATCTGTGGTATTTCTTTTTTTTTTAAATTTTTAATGTTTATTTATTTTTGAGAGAGAGAGAGAGAGCGTGAGCAAGGGAGGGAGGGCAGAGAGAGGGAGACACAGAATCCGAAGCAGGCTCCAGGCTCCGAGCTGTCAGCACAGAGCCTGATGTGGGGCTCGAACTCGCAAACCATGAGATCGTGACCTGAGCCGACGTCGGATGCTTAACCGACCGAGCCACCCAGGTGGCTTGTACGTCTTGTACGTCTATATTGTAGCAACAAACTGTTGACATTTTTAAAAAAACATTTTCAAAAGTACCAAAAATGAAATGCTTAGGGCTAAACTTAACAAAAGATGTGAAAGGCGTGTAACACTGAAAACTACAAAGTATGTCTGAGAGAAATGACAGATAAACCATCTCGACAAAGAGAGAGCCCTCCTTTGTTCATTGATTGGAAGACTCAATATTGTTAAGACAACAATTCTTCTGGAACTGGTCTATGCAATCTCAAACTAAATCCCAACAGACTTTTTTTGGCGGGGGGGGGGGGGAGTAGAAATTAACAAGCTATTTCTAAAATGTATATGGCAACGCAAAGGACCTAGAGAATAGTCAAAACAACTCTGAAAAAAGAACAAAGTAGAGGGCTACCACTATAACAATCTCAAGTCTTATTATAAAGCTACAGTAATCAAAACCAGTGTAGTCTCGTAAAGACAGACAAATTGATCAGTGAAACAGCGTAGGAAATGCAGACATAAACACGCACATATATGGACAACTGACTTTTGACAAAGGCACTAAAGTAATACAATGGAGAAAGGGTATCTTTTCAACAAGTGGTGCTAGATTAATTATTTATCCATATCCCCCCCAATACCTTGATCCATATCTCATTCCATATACAAAAAGTACCTCAATTTGGCTTCCGTGTCTCCATCTATCTCTGTCCCTCCCCTGCTCACACTCCGTTTCTCTCTCCAGAATAAATAAACATTAAAAAAAAAAAAAAAAAAAAGATAAGGGGCACCTGGGTGGTTCAGTCGGTTGAGCGTCGGATTTCTGCTCGGGTCATGATCTCACGGCTCGTGAGTTCGAGCCCCACATTGGGCTCTATGCTGACAGCTCAGAGCCTGGAGCCTGCTTCCGATTCTGTGTCTCCCTCTCTGCCCCTAACCCACTTGCATTCTGTCTCTGTCTCTCTCAAAAATAAATAAACGTTAAAAAAATTTTTAAACATAATAAGATAAAAAGTAACTCAAAATCATAGACCTTAATGTAAAATCTAAAACTATAAAACTTCCAAGGAAAAAAAAAAACAGGAAAAAATCCTTGTGACTTTCAATTAAGGCAAAGACTTCTTAGATTCAACATCAAAAGGACAATCCATGAAAGAAAAAAATTATAAATTGGACTTCATCAAAATAAAAAATGTATACTCTTCAAAAGACATTCTTTAAAAAAAATTTTTTTAATGTTTATTTTTATGAAAGAGAGAAAGACAGAGGCTAGCGGGGGAGGGGCAGAGAGAGAGGGAGACACGGAATCCAAAGCGGGCGCCAGGCTCTGAGCTGTCAGCACAGAGCCCAACGCGGGGCTCGAACTCACGGACCACGAGACCATGACCTACACCAAAGTTGGACGCTTAGCTGACTGAGCCACCCAGGCACCCCAAATTTATTTTATTAAAAAAAATTTTTAATGTTTTATTTATTTTTGAGACAGAGAGAACAGAGCACAAGCAGGGGAGGGGCAGAGAGAGACACACACACAGAATCCGAAGCAGGCTCCAGGCTCTGAGCTGTCAGCACAGAGCCCGACGCGGGGCTCAAACTGGGGACCAGCAGGATCATGACTTGAGGTGAAGTTGGACACGTAACCGAGGGAGCCACCCAGGCGCCCCTCGAATAACTAAAATTTAAAGGCTGATCATATCAAGCATCAACAAGAATGTGGAACAACTGGAACTGTGAGTAGATACGGTCTGGCAGTTTCTTACAAAGTGAACATACACATCCCGTGTGACCCAGCCATTCTGATTTTAGGTATGTATCTTATACTAGGGTCTTATACTAACACAAGTATAGTAAAATGTTAATGATAGAACCTTGTTTGTGGGTATTCAGATGTTCGCTATAAATTCCTTTCGGTCATTTTGTATTTTTGGAATTTTTCATGATGAAATTTTGGGGGGGGAGATGGCTTGAGATATACATTTGTGATTCGTTACTGCTTATTTTTTCTTAATGTTTATTTCTTTTTGAGAGCCAGAGAGCAAGCAGGGGAGGGGCAGAGAGAGAGGCAGACACAGAATCGGAAGCAGGCTCCAGGCTCCGAGCTGTCAGCACAGAGCCCGACACGGGGGCTCGAACCCACGAACTGCGAGATTGTGACCTGAGCCGAAGTCGGACGCTCAGCCGACTGAGCCACCCAGGTGCCCCGATTCATTAGTGTTTAGATCAGGGGTTGGCAAACTACGGACTGTAAGCCAAATCTAGCTTCCTGCCTGTTTTTGTATGGTTGTGAACCAAGAATGATTTGTGCAGTTTTAACTGGTTGGAAAAAAGCAAAATAAGAATGACATGTGAAAATCATATGAAATTCAAATTTCAGGGTCTATCAAGTTTATAAGAATACACACACACACACACACACACACACACACCCATTAGTTTATTTATTGTCTATTGCTGCTGTTGAGCTACAATAGTTTAATTAAATAATTGGGAAAGAGACTAGAATGTTCTGGCACTCTTGTCACTTCCAGCTGCTCCTAGAGGTGCTGCAAGTCACAATGGCACAGTTTAATGTGACAAGGGTTTCCAGTGCCATACTGTGATTTTTCTTCAAAAAATTACCAGTTCAAGTCAAAATAAGAAAAAAGGTGGCACTCAAGTATAGATTATTTTATTCCTGAATTAGGTGGCAAAGCATTGTATTCATGGTTTAGTGACTCTGCAGGGGTGCTAGAACACAATTCACATTGACCTTGGGATGCCGGGATGGCTCAGGCGGTTAAATGGCTGACTGTCGATTTCAGCTTCGGTCAAGGATCTGACGGTCGTGAGATAGAGCCCCACGTTCCCTTGGGCTCCACACTGGGCTTGGAGCCTGCTTCAGATTCCCTCTCTCTGCTCTTCCCCTGCTTACGTGCAAACGCGTGCTTCCTCTCTCTCACTCGCTCTCTCAAAAACAAAACAAAAACAAAAAACAAAAAAACAAACCAAAAGAACAATGCACATTGACTTCTCAGATCGGGTACTCATCATACTCGAAATATTCCTAACTCACAGAGAAGCAATAGTTAGGGGGGACAAAAGAAAACTTAAAGTAGATTTTAGCAGAATTTCTCCACAAAAATAAAAAATACAGAAGAAAGACTACAACCACAGTTTCCAAGTAGTTTATTCATTAAATCATATTTGATGACAAAAATAGCCAAAGAAAAATAGCCAGAGAAAATAAACTTGTTTTGAGACTGTTAGCCATTAAGTGAGAAGAGTTGCTTAAAGAGTTAGAAAATCGAAGGCAACATAATAACAATTAAAAAACAAGACAGGGGCTCCTGGGTGGTTTGGTCGGTTAAGTGTCTGACTTCGGCTCAGGTCCATGAGTTCGAGTCCCACATCGGGCTGTGTGCCGACAGCTCAGAGCCTGGAGACTGCTTTGGATTCTGTGTCTTCCTCTCTCTCTGCCCCTCCCCCACTCAGGCTCTGCCTCTCTCTCTCAAAAATAAATAAACATTAAAAATTAAAAACAACAACAACAAGACAAATGATTTCAAGTGGTTCTTCCAAACGTTTAATGACTTAGTAGATGTTACCAATCCTACTTAGTTGGTGTTGTTTAGTTGAGGAATCAGTGGTGAGTTGGAAGTGATTCAAGAATTAGCTTCTATGAATAATCTGGGTGGAATAACAGGCAAAAATGTTTTTAAAGAAATTGAGGAAACGCTAATTCATTACAAACTGAAGTGGAACCTGCTAAGATGTGTTACCACCAATGCTGATAAAAAGACACGTGGAGTTGAAAAGGTCTTCGTCAAACAAATTCACAAACCTTGTGATAATGAAGGGTGTTTAAAGCCTGTAATTATTAATTATATTATTCATCAGTAGATACTTTGCAGAAATTATTTGAACGTATTATATAAATTTCATTTGTTCTTGTGGACTTCACCATTATACATTTTTGTTAGAAATAGAAGCTGAATGTTCTGACTTACCCTACCACATAGCAATTTGATGTCTTAGCAGAACCAAAGTTCTACTGGGGTGTTTTGAGCTCAGGGTTTAAAAAAACTTTTTTGTAATGTTTATCTATTTTTGAGACAGAGAGACAGAGTGCGAGTCAGGGAGGGGCAGAGAGAGAGGGAGACACAGACTCTCAAGCAGGCTCTGGGTTCTGGAGTTCACAGACTTCAACACAGGGTTCAAACCCACGAACTGTGAGATCATGACCTGAGCCGAAATCTGGTGCTTAACTGACTTAGCCACCCCAGGCGCCCCTGAACTCAAGGTTTAGATTGAAATGTTTCTGAATGAGAAGACCCACTCCCAGCCATTACTGTCAAACACGGAATGGCCTTGGTAACTAGCTTTTGTTGCAGACTTGACAAGGTTTCTGAATGAATTCGACCTAAAATTATAAGGCAAAATGGCACCTATATACATAACTTATATTGCTGTGAAGTAATTTTGATAATATTGTTTGAATTACAACTAACGTCAAGCTGCTTTATACACATGATGTAAAAAGTAAAAAGTAAAAAAGATCTCCATGCCCACATACATTTGTAGTAGCTTTATTTTCCAAACTCAAACTACAATTCCAGCAGCATTTTTAGGACTCCAAAACAAGTACAAAGCAAGTTTCCATATTTCAAAACCCACTTGTGTGATTGAGGCAATTCCACTTGACCTTCAGTTGGAAGTGATCAAACTCCAGTGTGGTGAAATGCTAAACAGCAAATAGCAGATGAACACTCTAATAGGATTCTATAATTGTTTTTCAAATGATGAATATGATGAGGTAAAATCATATACTTATGAATTGACATCTGTATTTGGCAACACCTAATCTCCACGTCCAACATGGGGCCCAGTCCAGGGCTTGAACTCACGACCCTGAGATCAAGACCTGAGCCAAAATCAAGAGTCAGACATTTAACCAACGGAGCCACCCAGGAGCCCCAGTGTGGAAGACATTTTTAAACATTGTGTTACAAGTCAGATTTAACAGATAAATGTTTGTGATAGATTTTGATGAGAGGGAACACTAAGTCTGAACATCAATTAAATAAAATGTTATAGAAACTTCTTTTCATTAGTAGATTTGTATTACAAAAATTGGACTCAATTATTATTATTCTTTTAATCTCACAAATAAAATTTTTTTCTCTCTTGCTATACAAGTACCTATATAATATCTTCATTTTTGCCTGTTGGTCCACATCTAAAATATTTACCATTGGCCCTTTACAGAAAATGTTTGCCGACTCCCATTCTAGAAAACTCAAATAATCTGTAGTGACAGAAAGCAGATCAGTGGTTTCTTGGGGATGGGGGGTGGTGGAGAGGGGCAGGTGGGAGAGATTACAAAGGGTCACAAGGAAACTTTTGGAGTAATGAATGTGTTCACTATTTCTGCTGTGCTGATGGTCTCACAGGTATATGAATATGTCAAAATATATCAAAATTTTCACTTGGTATGTGTTCAATATGTTGTATTTTACTTATGGCTTAATTAAGCTGGTTTTAAAAATGAATTCTGTGGGGTGGCTGGGTGGCTCAGTTGGTTGAGCATCCGACTTCGGCTCAGGTCATGATCTTGCAGTTCGTGGGTTTGAGCCCCGCGTCAGGCTCTGTGCTGACAGCTCAGAGCCTGGAGCCTGCTTTGGATTCTGCCTGTGTGTCTCTCTCTCTGCCCCTCCCCCATCTGTGTGCTCATTTTTTTTTTTCTCTCTCTCCCTCTCTCCCTCTCAAAAATAAATAAATAAACAAACATTTAAAAATTTAAAAAAAATGAATTCTGTGAGTTAATGAATTACAATAACAGTTAAATTCCCAGTCTCACAAGTTTCTTATGTGAACTTCTGGGCACTGATTGTGAACGAATGTGATCCTAGGGTACCTGGGTGGCTCAGTCGGTTAAACATCTGACTTCTGCTCAGGTCATGATCTCACGGTTCGTAGGTTCAAGCCCCACGTTGGCCTCTGTGCTGACAGCTCAGAACCTGGAGCCTGCTTCGGATCCGTGTCTCCCTCTCTCTTCCCCTCCCCTGCTTATGCTCTGTCTCTCTCTCAAAAATAAACAAACATTTTAAAAAATTTTAGTAAAAATAAAAAAATTTAAAAAATGGGATCCTGAAACCTGGAATAGGAACGTCTTATTGAACCATGATGAAACTGAAAACAGTTTTCTGAGTGCTTGCCAGTAGAAGTATCTTGCCTTCCAATATCTGGGGAGATTATTGAAAACTCCATGATAACCTCACCTGGGACAGATTCCTTGGAAGAAGATGTTCATCCTCCTTAAAACAGTCACATGATTTGCAACTACGTGGATGGAACTGGAGGGCATTATGCTGAGCGAAATTAGTCAGTCAGAGAAAGACAAATATCATATGACTTCACTCATATAAGGACTTTAAGACAGAACAGATGAACACAAGGGGAGGGAAGCAAAAATAATATAAAAACAGGGAGGGGGGCAAAACGTAAGAGACTCTTAAATATGGAGAACAAACAGAGGGTTACTGGACGGGGTGTGGGAGGGGGGATGGGCTCAATGGGGAAGGGGCACTAAGGAGTCTACTCCTGAAATCATTGTTGCACTCTAGGCTAATTTGGATGTAAATTTTAAAAAATAAAATTTAAAAAAAATCATAGAAATGTAAAAAAAAAAATGTTATCAAAGATTATTTCCCGGGGCGCCTGGGTGGCTCAGTCGGTTGAGCCTCCGACTTCGGCTCAGGTCATGATCTCATGGTTTCATGGGTTCGAGCCCCACGTCAGGCTGTGCACTGGCAGCATGGAGCCTGCTGGGATTCTCCGTCTCTCTCCCTCTCCCATCTTGTGCTGTCTCTGTGTCTCTCAAAATAAGTTTAGTTTTTTTTTTTTTTTTTAATTTTTTTTTCAACGTTTTTTATTTATTTTTGGGACAGAGAGAGACAGAGCATGAACGGGGGAGGGGCAGAGAGAGAGGGAGACACAGAATCGGAAACAGGCTCCAGGCTCCGAGCCATCAGCCCAGAGCCTGACGCGGGGCTCGAACTCACGGACCGCGAGATCGTGACCTGGCTGAAGTCGGACGCTTAACCGACTGCGCCACCCAGGCGCCCCAGTTTTTTTTTTTTTTTTAACTAAACTTAAAAAACAATTTTTTAAACCATCACAACCCCTTCCTGATGCCATTAGACCCAAAATAAGGGTCAGATTTCAGTGAGTCCAGAGGATTTAGGTGCATACTATAGCTTAGGAGGAAATAACTTACACAGTAAAAGGACAAGACTTGACCAAGACATATCAGCAAACACCTGGAGCATATGTATGGAAGGGGATCCTAAGGATACTAGGCCAAGTTGAGCAAAATAGAGCACTAGGTTGGGTCAAATTCTTTGATGTGGGTGCACTTACTAGAGAGTCTGGAGATGTGTCGACTCATGCAGATGGAAGTGGTCCTAACAGTTCACTTGGTAAGCTGACTGAAATTTAAACTCAGCACTGGCCTACCGTGATGGAGTTGGGATGCCCGAGCTCCCTTCATAATGTGGAATAAAGAATCCAAAGGCTTAGCGAGATAGGAGTATCGGAGTAGACTTACCGTGTGCAATCAACATACCTCCCTCCTAACCGCATTGCACGAGAATTCCTAGAAGATATTTCCTTCACTAAGGCATTGAGAAATACACTGGTGAGGAAAGTGCCTGCATCACTGAAAAATCTCCGTTGTTGCTCTGTGTTTGTGTAAGCCAGGTATTCCATAGAGGATTCACCACGCAATGGGTTTATCACGTGGGCTCCCTGATTTCGGTGAGGACAGGAACCTGAAGTGGCAGAGGCTATAGACAGTATATTTACACCAAAGATATGATGGGTACATCTGCTGTAAAGGGCAGCAGGGACATGCCAGTAATCGGAAGACTTTGGCCCACAGCGATCTTTGGCAGTGGCTGATTGGTCACCATGTTCTTAAGAACCCAAGGATGAGCAGCCTACTAAAAAGTTGTTTGATCTGTGTAACAGAAAAAAAAAAAATCTTGCTCTGGTAGCCAAGAAATCTAACTTGAGTCACTACATTGGGAAGCCACAGTCTCTCTCCCAGTTTCTAGACCTAAGTCAGCATAGACTCAGAGCACCTTGATTAAAAGGGAGATTAAATCTCCTTGAGAAAGGAACTGTGGAGGTTTGTTGGAGTAACTGTGTATTAGGGGAAAGAAAATACCCAGACCTTTTGAGGATTACTAGATACTGGCTCTGAATTGATGCTAATTCCTTGGGGGATCCAATGGTGCTCTGGCCCACCAATCAAGGTAAGGGCTGAAGGTGGTCAGGTAATAGATGGATTCTTAGCTCAAGTCCAACTCACGAGGGGATCAGCTGATCCACGGTCCCAACCTGTGGTTATTTCCAAGTTCCTGAGAGTATACTTTTCTTTTATCTTTGTGAGGTATTTTTTTTCATTGAGTTTTTAATTTTAATTCCAGTACAGTTAACATACAGTGTTATGTTAGTTTCAGGTGTACCATAGAGTGATTTAACAGTTTCATACATCAACCTGTGCGCATCACCACAAGTGCACGCCTTAATCCCCATCACCCATCCCACCACCCCTCTCCCTTCTGGTAACCATCAGTTTGTTCTCTATAGTTAAGGGTCTGTTACTCGGTTTGTCTCTGTCTCTCTCTTTTTCCCTCTATTCATTTGTTTTGATTCTTAAATTCCACATATGAGTGAAACTATATGGTATTTATCTTTCTCTGTCGTATTTCACTTAGCATTATACTCTCTAGTTGTGTCCATGTTGTTGCAATGGCAAGATTTCATTCTTTTATGGCTGAATAATATTCCTGTGTGTGTGTGTGTGTGTGTGTGTGTGTGTACCACATCTTCTTTATCCCTTTGTCTATCAATGGACACTTGGGCTGCTTCCATAATTTGGCTGATGTAAATAATGCTGCAATAAATGTAGGGGTGCACATATCCCTTTGAATTGGTGTTTCGTATTTTCTGCGCAAACACCTTGTAGCGCGATTACTGGATCATAGAGTAGCTCTATGTTTAACTTTTTGAGGAGGTTCCTTAATATTTTCCACAGTGGCCGTACCAGTTTGTATTCCAATCAATAGTACAGGAGGGTTCCTTTTTCTCAACATCCTCACCAACATTTGTTGTTTCTTGTGGTTTTGATTTTAGCCATTCTGACAGGTGTGAGGTGATAATGTCATCGTGGTTTTGATTTGCGTATCCCTGATGATAAGTCATGTTGAGCAACTTTTCATGTGTCTGTTGGCCATCTGGATATTTTCTTTGGAGAAATGTCTGTTCATGTCTCCTGCCCATTTTCTAATTGGGTTATTTGTTTGGGGGCTGTTGAGTTCTATCAGTTCTTTATATATTTTGCATACTAACCCTTTATTGGGTATGTTATTGGCAAATATCTTCTTCCATTCAGTAGATTGCCTGTTAGGAGTTTTTTGCTTTTGCTTTTTCACCTTATAGTTTTGTTGATTGTTTCCTTTGCTGTGAAGAAGCTTTTTATTTTGAGGAAGTCCCAACAGTTCATTTTTGCTTTTATTTCCCTTGCCTGAAGAAACATCTAGAAAAATGTTGCTATGGCCAATGTCAGAGAAATTACTGCCTGTGCTCTCTTCTAGGATTTTTATAGTTCCAGGTCTCACATTTACGTCTTTCATTCATTTTGAGTTTATTTTTGTGTGTGGTGAAAGCGGTCCAGTTTCATTCTTCTGCATGTCGTACAGTTTTCCCAACACCATTTGTTGAAGAACTATCTTTTTCCCACTGGACATTCCTTCTTGCTTTGTCAAATATCAATTGATCTTATAACTGTGGGTTTATTTCTGGGTTTTCTATTCTGTTCCATTGACCTATGTGCCTATTGTGGTGCCAATACCATACAGATTTGATTACTACAGATTTGTGATATAACTCAAAGTCTGGAACTGTGATCCCTCCAGTTTTGTTTCTCTTGTTCAAGATTCCTTGAGCTGTTTGGGGTCTTTTGCGGTTCCATACAAATGTTAGGATTGTCTGTTCTAGTTCTGTGAAAAATGCTGTTGGTGTTTTCATAGGGAGTTCATTAAATCTGTAGATGGCTTTGGGTAATATAGACATTTTAACAATATTTGTTCTTTCAATCCATGAGCATGGGCTATCTTTCCATTTCTCTGTGTCATCTTCAAATTCTTTCATCAGTGTTTTATAGTTTTCAGAGTGCAGGCCTTTCACCTCTTTGGGTAAGTTTATTCCTGCTATTTTTTTTTAAATTATTGGTGCAATTGTAAATGGGATTGTTTTCTTAATGTCTCCTTCTGCTGCTTCATTATTAGTGTATAGAAATGCCACAGATTTCTGTACATGTATTTTGTTCCCTGTGACTTTACTGAATGAATTGATCAGTTCTAGCGGTTTTTTGGTGGAGTCTTTTCTATATATAGTATCATGTCATCTGCAAATAGTGAAAGTTTTACTTCAGTTTGGATGTCCTTTATTTCTTTTTGCTGTCTGATTGCCATGGCTGAGACTACTAAAGTACTACGCTGAATAAAAGGGGTGAGAGTGGACATCCTTGTCTTGTTCCTGACCTTAGGAGAAAAACTCTGTTCACTGTGGGTTTTTCATATATGGCCTTTATTATGTTAGGTACATTCCCTCTAGACCTACCTTGTTAAGGGTTTTTATCATGAATGGATGTTGTACTTTGTCCAGTGCTTTTTCTGCATTTATTGAAATGATCATATTGTTTGTATCCTTTCTCTTATTGATGTGATGTATCATGTTGATTGATTTGTGAGTACTGAACCACCTTGCATCCTGGGAATAAATGTACTTGATCATGGCATATAGTTTTTTTAATGTGCTGTTGGATTTGGTTTGCTAGTATTTTCTTGAGGATTTTTGCATCCATGTTCATCAGAGATATTGACATTGCAGTTCTCTTTTTTCGTGGTGTCTTTATTTGGGTTTGGTATCAGGCTAATACTGGCCTCATAGAATGAATTTGGAAGTTTTTCTTCCTCTTGTATTTTTTGGAATAGTTTGTGAAGCATAGGCATTAAGTCTTCTTTAAATGGTTGGTGGGATTAACCTGTGAAGCCATCTAGTCCTCGGGTTTTGTTTGTTGGGAGTTTTTTGATTACTGATTCAACTTCATTGCTGGTAATCAGTCTGCTCAAATTTTCCATTTATTCCTGCTCCAGTTTTGGTAATTTATGTTTCCAGGAATTCATCTATTTCTTCTAGGTTGGTCAATGTGTTGGCATATAATTTTTCATAATATTCTCTTATAATTGTATTTCTGAGAAATTGTGGTGTTGGTTATTTTTCTTCTTTCATTTGTGATTTTGTTTGTTTGAGTCCTGTCTCTCTTTCTCTTTTTCTCTGTCTGATAAGTCTGGCTAGGGGGTTATCAATTTTGTTGATCTTGTCAAAGAACAGCTCCTGGTTTCATTGATCTGTTCTATTGTGGGTGTTTTTGTTTGTTTTTATATCATTTATTTCTGCTCTGGTCTTTATTATTTTCTTCCTTCTGCTGGTTTTGGGTTTTGTTGTTGTTGTCATTGTCATCGTTCTTCTTCTTCTTCTTCTTCTTCTTCTTCTTCTTCTTCTTCTTCTTCTTCTTCTTCCTCCTCCTCCTCCTCCTCCTCCTCCTCCTCCTCCTCCTCCTCCTCCTTCTCCTTTAGGTGTAAGGTTAGGTTGTTTTTGAGATTGTATTTGAGATTTTTCTTGCTTCTTGAAGTAGGACTGTATTGCCATAAACTTCCCTCTTAGAATCACTTTTCCTACATCCAAAAGATTTTTGGACCATTATGTTTTCATTTTCATTTGTTTCCATGTAATTTTTTTATTTATTCTTTGATTTCTTGGTTGACCCATTCACTGCTTAGTAACATGTTATTTAAACTCCACGGATTTGTGCTCTTTCCAGACCTTTTTTCTTGTGGTTGACTTCTAGTTTCATAGTGTTGTGGTCAGAAAATATGCATGGTATGACTTTGATCTTTTTGATTCGTTAAGACTTGTTTTGTGGCCTAGCATGTGATCTATTCTGGAGAACGTTCCATATCAAGATCTCTGGCAATCCTAGAACACAACCCTACCGGCAGAAGTTGATTGGAACTGAGAAGCAGGTATCTCTTTTATTCATTCATTCATTCATTCATTCATTCATTCATTCATTATTTCTTTATTTAACATGTTTCTTTTTGAGAGAGAGAGAGCTCACATGCACATGCATAACCTGGGGAGGGGCACAGAAAGAGGAGGACAGAAGATCTAAAGCAGGCTCTGTGCTATCAGCAGGGAGCCCAGTGCAGGGCTCAAACTCATGAACCGTGAGATCATGACTGAGCCAAAGTCAAAGGCCTAACTGACTGAGCCACTCAGGGACCCCTTTTAGAGAGAGCGCATGCTGTCCAGTTTGTCACGGTGCCTCCTTGCTTCACTCTTTTTTATTACCAGCTTTCTCATGTAGGCATTTGAATTTGGTACCCTTCATCTATTCTGACCTCTCCTTTTAGACAGAGGCTGCGGCCTCAGAGGTCCAATCACTTGCTGTGGTCGGTAGACTTAGTAAAAGACAAAGGCAGAGCTAGAATTCTCTTCTGGGCCATATCCTGTTAGGCCTGTATTGTTTCTGCTACCAGATGCTGCCTCTTCTTGAAAAACATTTTGGCACTTATGGGGAAAAATTGTCCTTGTAGGATGTGTGTTGGGGAGGTAGAGTCGAATTTTCATCATAAGGAACATCTCATCTCGTTGCCCCAGCCACTCTCTGACATGTCTTAAGCGAGGAATATGCCCTCACTGTTTTGTATGAATGGAGTCCTAGTATCATTTGAGCCTCAGACTGGGGCTACTTCTCAGATACACGCGGATAAAATGCCGTGAACACTGGTGTAGTGCCTAAGGGTATTCCTCAGAACTAAAAACTCCTCGCTTAATTCATCAATGAGTTTGTGGATGTTTAGTAGATATAATTACGTGGTTTACTCACTCCTTTCCCTAACTTTAGGGGTGTTAAAATGATATTTACTTATTGATATGTAAATTCTTTATTTTGAACATAATTTCAAACTTACAAGGAAGTTGAAAGGCTACTACAACGAACTTCGGTATGAAGTTTACCCGGAATGGGGCCCCTGGCTGGCTCAGTCAGAACATGCAACTCTTGATCTTGGGGTTGTGAGTTTGAGCCTCACATTGGGTGTAGAGATTACTTAAACATAAAATCTTAAAATAAACAAAAAAGAAAAATAAAGCTTATCCAGATCCACTAGTTAACATTGTGCCATAGTTGCTTCATCATTTTTTCTGTGTGAACATAAAGAAAATACATACACATAATTTGAACCAGTTGAAAGCAGGTTGGATATATCATATTCCTTTACCCCGTAGAATACTTAAGTGCATATTTACTAAGAATATACTTGTACACATCTACAATAGTTATCACATTCAGGAAATTATCCTGGATGTATTATACAGTCTATATTACAAATTTGTCCATTTTCTCCATGTCTTTTATAGCAGTATTTTTTTTCTTCCTGGATCTAGGCCAGGATCTAGTTCACTTTTTTTTTTAATGTTTATTTATTTTTGACAGAGAGAGAGAGAGAGAGAGAGAGATCGCGCATGAGTGGGGGAGGGGCAGAGAGAGAGGGAGACAGGGAATCCGAAGCAGGTTCCAGGCTCTGAGCTGTCAGCACAGAGCCCGACGCGGGGCTTGAACTCACAGACCACGAGATCATGACCTGAGCCGAAGTCAGACGCTCAACCGACTGAGTCACCCAGGCGCCCCTCTAGTTCATTTATTGGTAGTCATTTTAGCCTTCTTTAACCTGGAACAGTTCCTCAACCTTTCTTTGTCTTTCATGCCATGGAACAGTTTTGAAGAATACAGTCTTGCTATTTCTCCTGTATGTTTCTTTTTGTGTGTGTATGCATGTATATTTATACCTATTAACAGTATGGATGTATGGATTCCTCTTTTATTCAACGGGTTATAACCTATTACTATACTTCTATATTGTGGATCCTCAAACTGTGTCAGGTTTGGCCTCTTCACGATGGTTCCTATGTCCCTTTAATGCCCTAATACTTTTTTTAGTACTTACTTCCTGGCACAACAAAATATTCCAAACTCCCTTGGTATCTTCCTTGCTCCTCCCCAAGCTGGAATCAGGAAGGAAGCTTCAAAGGGCCCTGGGACCTGGGATCTTTCTGTGGAATATTTAGAAGCCAAGATCTGGGAACTAGGTATGTGTAAATCAGTCAATCTATCATCTATTTTTCCCCCATAAATCTTATACTGATATTTCCTGTTCTGATCCAACCCCACTAAAGTTTTGCTCACTTATTTCCTTCCATATTTGCTTTTCCCTACTTCCGCATGATAATCCTCCTTCTCAGCAATGTCTGTTTACTTGCATGTTCAATCCCCATACCCAAGGTAATTTCAGAATTGCTATGCCACTATCACTATAGCAAACCTCCTAAGAAGAACTTAAGGTTTGTAGTTCTTTTTTCTGTAGGCAGAGAGTGCCTGAAAGTTACTTGAATTAGTTCGATTTTTCCTCTTTCAGTGGGTCACTTTCACTCATCTAAAATAGAGTTGGGATCGTTTATTTATGTCTATATTCTGATTTTAGCTACCGTCCATCTCTGTTGATTTAACTTTTTGAAGAGGTCGACCATTAGGGGTGCCTGGCTGGCTCAGTCGATGAAGTATGAGACTTTTGATCTCGGGGTTGTGAGTTCAAGCCCCACGTTGGGCGTAGAGCTTACATTAAAAAAAAAATTGGGGCACCTGGGTGGCTCAGCCGGTTAAGCATCCAACTCTCGATTTTGGCTCAGGTCATGAACTCATGATGGAGCCCCTCGTCAGGCTCCATACTGAGCGTGGAGCCTACTTAGGATTCTCTTTCTCTGCCTGTCCTCTGCTCATGCTTTCTTCTGCCTCTCTCTCTCAACGTAAACTTAAGAAAGAAAAGTTTTAAAAAAAGAAAGTGTTGACCATTAAACATGATTTGAAAAGTCCAAGTTATATGAAAAGGTAAACTCAAAGAAGTGTCTTCCTCTCTCCAGAGCTCTGTTGTTTTCCTTTTTAAAAAAAATTTTTTAATGCTTATTTATTTTTGAGGGAGAGAGATAGAGTGTGAGCGGTGGAGGGGCAGAGAGAGAGGGAGACACAGAATCTGAACCGGGCTCTGGGCTATCAGCATGGAGCCCAACATGGGTCTTGAACTCACAAACCGTCAGATAGCGACTTAAGCCAATGTCGGAAGCTTAACCGACTGAGCCACCCAGGCGCCCTCTGTTGTTTCCTTCAACAAGAACATAAACAACAACCCAGGAACCCTCATTAGGTAACCGATTTTTTTAGTTTGGGGGTTATACTTTTTGTGCTTTCCTTTGCAAAAATTTGCAGATACATTTGTTTCTTTATTTTCCCTTCTGTGGACAAGAGGTAGCACAGACTATAAGCTTTGCTTTCTTCCTGGAAATCATTCCATATCAAATCACAGTGATATAATTTCTAAATTGCATATAGTAAGACAACGTTCCATTCATTTACCAAATAATTTGAGTGACTGTGTGCCAGCCACTGAGCTAGACATAAAAGATAGGGAAATGAATAAATATAGTCCCTGCCCTTTATAACCTCGGGGTCCGTATAAGCAAAACCATCCCAGTACTCTGAGAGCCTGAAGGAGTGAGTCGGTAACAGGCTGTTCAAAAGAATGGACACCTGAGCTTGACGAACGAGACGGTAGGTGAAGAAACAGCACAAGTAAAGGAAGCGTTGGAAAAGAGCAAGGTGTGTCGTGAAAATGGGAGTTTCATGAGGCTAAAACTTAGAATTTGATGCAGGTGGAGGAGACGGAAGTGCCCATAAAGAGGCTGGAGAGGTGGCAGGGCAGCCGGTGGTGCCAGTAATACCAGGAAAACGCCAGATCTGTATTATTTCGGCATCCAGGAGACATAGTCTTTAAGCCACCACTCGGATCCATTTCTTTCATAAGCATTCAATTGACTACCTGTATTGTGCGAGGCACTGCGGGTACAGTAAGAGTAGGATCCCAACTCTTAGGGAGCGGACACAAGCAAGACAGAATTAAAGGAGGTCTTAGAATGATGTGGAGCAATTTGCCTGGCAAGCACATAGGAGGGGAGCCTAACACACTCGATGCCTGGAGTGAGACACGGGTGAAAGCATACTTCCCAAAAAGGAAGGGTGACTTTTAGCTAGAGATTGTGCCTGTTTGTGGTAGAGGGTTTGGGAAGGCTTCCAATGCTAATGCCTGGAGCGAAGGAAGATTGAGATACTGAAAGTCTCACTGGGATTAAGACCAGACTCATCGCTGCTCTACTCCACTCTCCACACTGCAGAGTACTCCTCTAAAAATGTAAATCTGGTCTCTTCCTTTTCTGTGAAAGGCTCCCCACTACTTTGAGCATAATGTCCAAGTCTCTTTAAAATCTAGTCCCAGGTCTCATTTTTTTAAAACTTCTTTAATTTTATATTCCTGCCACGTTGACGTTTTATCTCATCACATCCTATTCCCCTTGCCTAGCAATTCATCACCCAACGCTGGATTCAGTGTAACTCCTATCTGTGCTCATACGCTTCACCTGATAGATCTCATCTAATTGTCTGGGTCTACAACTAGCTTAAACTCCTTGAAGACACGAAGCGGTTAAATTACAGTTGTATCCAGTGCATCCAGCCTAATGTCCTAATGCCCAACTGATTTTGAATGGATGAAGCCTGGGTTCATCGCAGAGGTGAGCATCAAGAATTTTGAATTAGACCCTAAGTACTTTGACCTTCAAACAGTCTCTCCGTCACTACAGTTTAAGGGTTCATTCTAGGGCACGGAGAACCCATTTAGGTTTTAAATCACTTAAGTTTAAAATACTTCAGGATTTAGCATACATTTATCTACAACATGCTGAGTGTGTATCAGTCTTTTATTTAAAGCAGACAAGGTCAAGAATAGCTCAAGAAGCCCACCACCACCCCCCGAAGAGGGGCAGTCGCTAGTCTATACCCGGGATTTCTTTGCACTTAGACTCCGCCCACGAGCACCCAAGTGGCGGAAGAACTGCACGCTACGTCGTGACATCTCACACAAATGCGGAGGCATCCTGACGCTACGCCACCGGCGTGGGCGGGGCGGCCGGCTCTTCCTTCCTCTCGGCTACTTCGGCTCCTCCCCCAGCGCTTCACACGCTCATTGTGAAGCGACAGCGGGCATCAACCCCTAGGGCTGTTTGAGACCTAGGGATTCTAAATCTTTGGCGCGCGTGAGCGCCCGCGCTGCTCCTTCCCCACTCCAAAGGCTAGGGGTGCGAGATTCGCCTTTTTCTCTCCTCTCCCGCCCGGAGCCAACCGCCCCGGTGCGCGCGGACCTCTCGCGCCGCCGTTCCCTCCTGCCCGCCCCTCCCCCTTCGGGAGCTCCCGCCCGCGCGCTCCTCCTCTTTCCCCGGCGACGCGCACGCGCGCCAGGCCGGCTCGCGCCCTCTCGCTTTCCTCCGGCCCGCGGGACCCCCCTCCCCTTCCGCCTCGCGGCGCTTCCTCGAGCCGCGGTCGTCTCTGTCCACCCCCGACACCGCGGGGCTCCCCCCGCCCGCCAACGGCGGGTCCCCAGCTTCCCAATCCCCTTCGCTTCCCGCGCTCTCCGGCGGGGGCCTAGCCCCAGCCTCCTCTCTCCCTCCCTTCCCCCTAATTCCCCTTCCGGACGCTGCCATCATGTTGAAGCCTCAGCCGCCACAACAGACCTCCCAGCCCCAGCAGCCGCCCCCCACGCAACAGGCCGTGGCCCGCCGGCCTCCCGGGGGCACCAGCCCTCCCAACGGCGGCCTCCCGGGGCCCCTGGCCTCCACCTCGGCTCCCCCAGGGCCTCCCGCGGCCGCTACTCCCTGCTTGGGGCCTGCAGCAGCCGCCGGGAGCGGGCTCCGCCGGGGAGCCGAGGGCATTTTGGCGCCGCAGCCGCCGCCGCCGCAGCAACATCAGGAAAGGCCAGGGGCAGCGGCTATCGGCAGCGCCAGGTGAGGAGGGGTGGGTTTCCGGGCGCTGGAGGCTAAGCTGCGGGGCGGCGGCGGCCGCTCGGCTCCGGCCCAGCGGCCGGCACCCGAGGACACCGCGCGTGGCGGGTACCTAGCCTGGCCACCTTTGAGGGGCGCCCGGGGAAAGTGAGGAATTCCCGTGAGGCTGGGGGTGGGCCCCCTCAGGTCCTAACGGGTCAGAGGGAAGGGGTCCCCGGGCGGCCACCGGGACATTTAAGGGCCGTGCTCAGCTCTCAGAGCCTAGTCGGGGCTCGGGGCTCGGGCCTTAAGGGCAGGCGGGGCGCATCCCGCCAGCGCCGTCAGAACGAGGAGTTGGGGGGGTGAAGAGGTGATCGGGGTCCCCGGCTCCATTACCACGAAGGGTCTCGCGGTCCCCGGCTTCAGCCAATAGGGAGTCAGCTGCGGGAAGGGGTCCCCGGCCGTAGCCAATGGAGGGGGGCGCGCGGCCCACAGTTTGGCCAATGGGGAGGGAGGGACTTGGGAGCGGGTTGCTACCACCTCCTTCCCGGTCTGGCCAGTAGGAGGGGAGCGGGGTGGGCGGGGGAACGGAAGGAGGGACAACTGGGAGGACTGCGGGCAGGGAACCTCCAGCGCGCGCGCGCTCTTCTCGTACGTGCGCGCGGATGCTCTGTCTTATGACCCGGGCGTTCGTGAGCCGCGGGTAACCTACAGGGCAGGGTGTGGGAGTGTGCGTGGCGGGGTTCGCCTGGTGTTCGTGGATGAGTGGTGGGCACCCCACTCGGCTTCTTCTGCGTGTGGGTTAATGGACTTGAGAGTGGCGGTACACGCAGGCGCAGTGGGTTCTGGCCGCGGAGGGGGGATTTTGGAAGCCCGTGGGCTTTAATGCGCAGGCGCAGGCCGGGCGAGGCCTCCCGGTGGATGGCTTTTGCGGCTGCGCTGTCCCCCAGCCCCGCCAACGGCCCCCTCATCGCCCTCCTCAACCGCCGGTTACATCAGCCAGCGAAGAGCAGGGTTACCGGGCGATCAGTGACCCCTCCCAGAGTGGGTAATATTGAATGAGTAAAAGAGGTCGAGAGGAGGGTGGGTCCTAAAAGGAGTACCCTCCTCCCAGAGTTTGGGGCGTAAGGCTGGTGAAAATGATTGTCTTTTCTGTTTTGAGAGGTAACGTGCGTAAACTGGGTAGTTCTGAATCTGCTTTCACCTTTATGTTTGGGGTGGATTATTGGTTAGCGATTAATGTAGCATTTTGGGGGGAAGCCTGTAGTCCTGGCCCCTTGGAGGTGAGAAGGTTGTGTTGAATTGACAACCATTGCTGACTGAGGTCTGTTTTAGTGGCATTTGGAGGAAATGTGTTTACTGGCTTTTACTGTCTATGCCTTTCTTCCTCTGTAAGGTGAGAGTTTGAAAATCTTGTTAATTGGTTTGTAGTCTAAATAGGCATGTTCACAGGGTATGTGATTGTAGGATACCACGTTCTTTGAAATAAATCGTATAAGAGGGATTAAACATTTTTAACTAGTTTTTTGTTTCCTCTCATAGGGGACAAAGCACAGGAAAGGGCCCCCCACAGTCACCGGTGAGTGCCTCCTCACACACACACCCCAAAGTACAGAGATACATGTGGGCATATGGGACAGATTAGGTGCACAAATAGTTGGGCTCAGGATACGAAATGATGTGAGGGGAGTGTGGATATTCAGAAGGAAGGGGAGGTGTCAAGCGTCTATTTCTTCTGTGTTACTGACAGGTGTTCGAGGGTGTTTACAGCAATTCCAGAATGCTGCATTTTCTTACAGCTGTTGTGGTAAGTGGGTACCTAGCCCCTAGGTTGGTTGAGGGATGTAGCACGCCAGTTTGCTGGAGACACTCTTCTTATTCCTCTGTTCCAGGGCTCCACTTGTGATGTGAAGGTGAAGAATGGTACCACGTATGAAGGTATCTTCAAGACTCTGAGCTCAAAGGTTAGTGGACTCAAATTAGCTTATTTTTGCAGGGGCATGTAAGGAGAATGAAATAGACTCACTGAAGATGTGAGTTGAGTGGTGTTGGATAGGCTTGTGGTGTATGCTACTCATTTCTCTAGGCCTGTACCAGAGTAGTGCTGGAAGCACTAAAAAAATGTGGATTGGAAATTTGAGGGCTGGGTACTTTAGTGTTAAAATACTTAGTCCTGTGGCTAATGTTCAGAAGACTATTTGTGTGACTGTGGTGTTGGAAAAAGGTTAGAAAGGGTAGGAGAAAAATAGTCCTATTTTGACCATCGTATTTCTTGATATTGACCCTTTACTGTTGGGAAATGGGATTTTTATAGTTTGAACTAGCCGTGGATGCTGTACACCGGAAAGCATCTGAGCCAGCAGGTGGCCCTTGTCGGGAAGACATTGTGGATACCATGGTGTTTAAGCCAAGTGATGTCATGCTTGTCCACTTCCGAAATGTTGACTTCAATTATGCTACTAAAGGTATCGTGTCGAGTTTTTATGCCAGACCCACTCTTTGAGTAGAGGGCATAGAGCAGTTACGTAAGGACTTGTTCTTCTTCTTCCTCCTTTACAAACGTCTTTTTTTGGAGGAGGACGGCCAGATTTTTCTTTTTGAAACTGTATCTCGATACCTAAGATACAGTGGGATGAATTCCGGCCTGTGGTGTAGTTCTTCACGTTTTCCTTGCTTTGCTTTTAACTCCTTGCTTCTTTTGAACAGTTAAGATGTGGCCTGTTATGCTGCATCCACCCTCACCCACCTCTGACACACGCAAACTTTTCTTTGCTCCTGAACTACTCATTGGGGGCAGGGGGTGTTGGAAGAAGGCTATGAAGTATCTCTTGACTCCTGATCTTCAACTCTGCCCCCACAGACAAGTTTACGGATTCAGCCATTGCCATGAACTCAAAAGTGAATGGGGAGCACAAAGAGAAGGTGCTTCAGCGCTGGGAAGGGGGTGACAGCAACAGTGATGACTATGACCTCGAGTCTGACATGGTACGGTCCCCTTCCCTGAGAACCCGAGAGCTGGGTCACTCTCCTGTCTGAGTGTGGGTTGTTGACTGTGATGTCGTAGAACCAAGAGTTGCTTCTGGGGAAGGGGAGAAAAATCTCTTACTGTTGCCTGTTGTTGGCAGTCCGATTCCAAATGGAAAGGTACAGAAAATAAAACAAAAATACCTGTTCTCCCAACATCTGCGATTGACAACTATTAACATTTGCTTGAAGGTGTTTTTTTTTTTTTTTTTTTCTAATTAACAAAGTATAGACAAGATCGAGGACCGTGTGGACCCATGTCCCTTCCAAAAACAAGCACTACTATGAATCATTTAAAATTCCTCATGAGTTAAGGCATTATGATGCTATAGTTAATCCATACAAGAATTTTCTTCCCTTTCTGTTGTTTCTGAATTATTTCATGTTTGAGTTATTTCATGATCTACTCAATGCTTTTAGTGATTTTGTCTTATTCTGTTTATATACGTATACATGGATATATATACAACAGAACGTATTTTTTTTTTCTTCACTGGTTGGTGTTTTGACTCGTTATTTTGTTATTAGAAATAGTGCCTTACAGGGGCACTTGGGTGGCTCA
Organism: Panthera pardus; assembly: GCF_024362965.1. NCBI lineage: Eukaryota > Metazoa > Chordata > Mammalia > Carnivora > Felidae > Panthera > Panthera pardus. The sequence goes on along the minus strand of NW_026526980.1, from coordinate 18,286,017 downwards.
GTCAGTTAAGCGTCTGACTTCGGTTCAGATCATAATCTCACAGTTCATGCGTTCAAGCCCCGCATAGGGCTCTGTGCTGATAGAGCCTGGAGCCTGCTTCAGATTTTGTGTCTCCCCTTTTCTCTTTGTCCCTCCGCTGTTCGGGCTTTGTGTCTCTCTTGTCTTTCAAAAAAAAAAAAAAAAAATAGTGCCTTGCTGAACTTTAGAACATGTGTCCCCATGCACGTACGCTAAATTTTTCTGGGACATTAACCTGGTAAGGGATTTGTTAGGTCCTGTAAGACCTTGGTTTTACTAGTTGTTAGCAGTTTGTCCTACAATTGCTAGTACTAGTTGATATTCCTGCCAGCTTTGTTTCTATTTTCCACGCCTGGTTTGGTCAGATCTTTGTTTTTTCAGCCTGGTGGAGGAGAATGACAGGTCATTGTTGGCTTTCCTTGTTGGGTTTTAAAACATTCTCCTTCCTTCCCACCTTAGTCCAACGGATGGGACCCCAATGAAATGTTCAAGTTCAACGAGGAGAACTATGGTGTGAAGACCACCTATGATAGCAGTCTTTCTTCTTACACGTGAGTGTCTTGGTACTTCCTAGATGATGCAGTTTGAGGCCTAGGGTCGTGGCATTTGTTCATTCTTTTCTGGGTATCTAGGATGTCCTCTCCCCACTCCTCATCTGTCTTGTATATTGTCCCCTCAAAATACCAGGTCATCTCGTTGGTAGAATTAACTGCTTTTTTGTCCATTTATCCATGCTTTTCTTCTAGAACTTAAAACATACTGATATATGCGTGTAAATACTCCTCAGGTTCAGAGATAGGCCTTGTTGCTCTGCCTGGGACCTAGTAGATGCCCATTAAATATGTTGAGTTGTTGAAGGGATTAAACATCCACACGTCTGAACTGGTGATAGGACCGATAGAAACGTTTTTCCTTTTTCCTCTCTTGTCCCCTGGCACTGGGGTGGTGGTGATCTGTGGTGGTCCTCTCAGGGTGCCCTTGGAGAAGGACAACTCGGAAGAGTTTCGTCAGCGGGAGCTGCGTGCGGCCCAGTTGGCTCGAGAGATTGAATCAAGCCCCCAGTACCGCCTGCGGATCGCAATGGAGAACGATGATGGGCGCACTGAGGAAGAGAAGCACAGTGCAGTCCAACGGCAGGGTTCAGGGCGGGAGAGCCCCAGCTTGGCATCCAGGTGATTGCTGGGGGCGGCCTGGTCTGTTTGGGGCTCTGTACGGGCTAGGGCTAGGGCTGGGGCCAAGAGCTTTGTACACTCCTTTCTAAGCTTCACAGCCGTGTAAGATACAGGTTAGTACGTAGTTTTTCCCAATTTTCAGGTGTAAGAGTGAGGCCTAGAGCAGATAAGTAATTTGTTCAAGGTAACAAAGATTAAAGCTTGTGGGTTTAGGGAGGAAAAAATGAGTTTGATTCCCTTTTTTTGCTCTGCAGGTTAATCCATTTGTAGGTCTTATTCTTCCCTTCATGCAAATGAAATCAGAGTGTACATGATGTCCAGTAACCTGTAAAAGCTGTACCTTGAACTATAACGTGATACTATTTTTCTCATAGGTCAGGATGGTAGAATGTGAAGCTTTGGCCAGGTTGGTCAGGTCAGGGATTGGCACATCATAAGATCACAAGCCTTATAGCCACAGAACATTTAACTAGAACAGATTTTCAGGTGGGGCAGTGCAAAAAGCCGGAGCCAGGCAGGGTATGTGTGTGTATACAGGTACACATGTGTTTTGGGAGGGAAAACTTCATTTTTCCAAAATGTGTGGGCTTTATGACTAATCGACCTTGCTTGAACTCTCTCCCCTAGGGAGGGAAAGTATATCCCTCTACCCCAACGAGTTCGGGAAGGTCCCCGGGGAGGAGTTCGATGCAGTAGTTCCCGGGGTGGCCGCCCTGGCCTTAGCTCTTTGCCACCTCGTGGCCCTCACCATCTTGACAATAGCAGCCCCAGCCCAGGTTCTGAGACACGTGGTATCAATGGAGGTGAGTTAAGCGGGCTTTTGGGGGCAGGGGGCGGTGGTAGGGAAGCCGATAGGAAGGAAGTGGGAAGGAGAATTGAAAGGATAGGTGGGTTGGAAGGGTGATGCGTTGGTGATAATGTAATAGCAGATACTCTGCCTCTTTTTTCCCCATCTTAAAAAAAAAAAAAAAAAAAAATAGGCCCTTCCCGCATGTCCCCTAAGGCACAGCGGCCTCTGAGAGGTGGTGCCAAGACTCTGTCTTCACCCAGCAGTAGGCCCTCTGGAGAAGCTTCTGTTCCACCTCCTCCTGCAGGTAAAATTTCAGCAGTGTTATATGAAGAAATAAAAATTTGTGGGGGATGTAAATGTCAGTTGTTGGAAAGCTGGGTTGGGAGACCGTTCCCAGATGAAATAGATGTTTTGGGGGTTTTGAGTTTATGCTTTTTAGAAAAGAAATTTGTTTCCCTCCCGTAGAAATACCAATGTAGCAATCCACGGTTTGTGTTTGGTTGTCAGATGTCTTTTGTTTAAATTAGTTGTCCGGGTGACTGGTTGGCTCAGAGGAGCATGTGACTCTTGATCTCAGGGTTGTGAGTTCAAGCCCCACATTGGGCATAGAGCTTACTTTAAAAAACAACAGTAACAAACTTCTAAGTTAACATTTTACTTATTTTTTAAAATGTTTAATATGAGAGAGAGCATGCTCAGGGGAGGGGAGAAAAGAGAGAGAGAGATATCCCAAGCAGACTCTGAGCTGTCAGCATGGAGCCAAATCTCACAAACCATGAGATCATGACCTGAGCCAAAATCAAGAGTCTGGCCGTTTAACCGACTGAGCCACCCAGGTGTCCCAGTTGTCAGCATTTTAAGACAGGAGAAATAGAAAATTTTCAACTTCTTTGGAAATACAGAAAGTTCTGCAAAGTGAGTCTGCTCCTGTAAAACATTCTAATCTTTTATGGTGCCCAGGAATCTGTTTTACCTGATTAGGTTACCTGCCTTGCTCTTCTAGGAATTTAGGTTTGACCTTGCATATTAAAGGAAAAGGGGTGGGGGGCGCCTGGGTGGCTCAGTCGGTTAAGCATCTGATATCACCTCAGGTCATGATCTCCTAGCTCTTGAGTTCAAGCCCCTCATCCAGCTCTGGGCTGACAGCTCAGAGTCCGGATCCAGTTCTGCCCCTCCCTCCCTCCCTCCCTCCCTCCCTCCCTCCCTCTCTCTCTCTCTCTCTCTCACTCTCTCACTGCCCCTCCCCTGCTCATGCTCTGTCTCTCTCTCTCTCTCTCCAAAAATAAACAAACATTACAAATAATTTTTAAAAAAACAGATAAACTTGATTTGGTGTTTCTAGTAGGTTCCCTGTGCCCATTGTGCACTGACCAGCAGTAACCATCGTACAGCTTTCCCTTTTCTTCCAGTGGGCCGGATGTATCCCCCACGTTCTCCCAAGTCGGCTGCCCCTGCCCCAATCTCGGCTTCCTGTCCTGAGCCCCCCATTGGCTCAGCAGTACCAACCTCTTCAGCTTCCATCCCTGTGACATCATCAGTTGTGGATCCTGGAGTAGGCTCCATTTCCCCAGCTTCTCCAAAGATCTCACTGGCCCCCACAGATGGTAAGAGCCACATGGTTGAGGGCTTGTGGACAATGTGAAGTGTGGTTCTGGACAGAAGGACCTTCAGGCATGTGTCTCTTCTTGCTCAGTAAAAGAACTTCCAGCCAAGGAACCTGGGAGAACTCTGGAATCCCAGGAGCTGTCCCGGATAGCTGGGAAAGGTGAGGATTTCCACCCCAACCCCCCACCCCCCGCTGAGGTCTGAGTGTCCTTTTAATTAGGAGAGCACCTCAGTTAGTACCAAGAGTTTTGTTGGGGTTTGGGAAACAGTAGCTTGTCAGTCATGTGATCCTAATTTGTTCTATAGAACTCTCAAGCCTTTTTTTGTTTTTCTTGTTTTCTTCGTCCTTTGGGCTACTGGTATTGTAGCCGCCTTGAAAAAAGAAACGCGTATTTTTTCCTTTTTCACTGTTTTTCATAGTCCCTGGCCTTCAGAATGAACAGAAACGCTTTCAACTGGAAGAATTGAGAAAGTTTGGGGCCCAGTTTAAGGTGAGAGGAGTATGGGAGTGAGCCAGGGTGTAAGGATGGAGGGAGGGTGAGGGAGCTTATAGAAGAGGCACAGGACTAGGTGGAATAGAAGAGATGAGACCAAGCAAGGAGGAAGGAAGGAAGGAAGCCACGCCTGGGGTCTGGACCAGCTGTCTGGGCACTGTATGTGTGCTTTTCTCCTTCCAGCTGCAGTCCAGTAGCTCCCCTGAGACCAGCCTGGATCCTTTTCCTCCCCGGATCTTAAAGGAGGAGGCCAAAGGGAAAGAGAAGGAGGTTGATGGTCTGTTGACTTCAGAGCCAATGGGGTCGCCAGTCTCCTCCAAGACGGAGTCCGTATCGGATAAGGAGGACAAAGCACCCCTGCCGCCAGCAGGAGCCACCGAGGGGCCAGAGCAGCCCCCGCCACCTTGCCCAAGCCAGACTGGCAGCCCCCCGGTGGGCCTCATCAAGGGAGACGACAAGGATGAGGGCCCTGTTGCCGAGTGAGTAGGATGGGGAGCCGGGCAGGTGTCGGGGGAGATGAGCAAACTGTGAAGATTGACTTTGTTTTTCTCTCACAGACAAGTGAAGAAGTCCACGCTGAACCCCAATGCCAAGGAATTTAATCCCACAAAGCCTCTGCTGTCTGTGGTGAGATGGAATGGGCGAAGGTGGACTGGTTTCTCTGAGGGAGGCCTGGGAGTGGGGAGAGAGAGCATGGGGAGAGAGGTCGTGAAAGTTGGGCTGCTCTAGGGCAAACGTGTCAGGGTTGGGGGCGAGGGGTCACGATATGTGTGGCAGGTTTTTATGTGTTTAGGGTTTAGCTCCGGGAGTATGTGTGTTGGGCTAGTTCTGAACATAGGTTTCATTCAGATCCCTGATTTTGGCTTGAATGACAAGCCATTTAACTTTTTGGCTTTTGTTTCCTCACCTGTAATTTGAGAATACTCGTCTCGGGGTTCAGCATGAGGCTTAAGCGAGATGAAGGGTAGAGTGTATCTGGCGTGCAGCGCTCTGTTGCTGTTATAAGCCCAGGAGGGGCATACAGAGACCAAAATGCACGCATTCTCTGTTGTCTCTTACTACAGAATAAATCCACCAGTACCCCGACTTCTCCGGGGCCCCGGACTCACTCAACTCCTTCCATCCCGGTGCTCACAGCAGGCCAGAGTGGGCTCTATAGCCCCCAGTACATTTCCTACATACCTCAGATCCACATGGGACCAGCTGTTCAGGTAAGAGGAGAGACCGAGTGAGTCTAGGCTAAGAGGCTTGGCTGGGCTGGTGAGGACCGGGTCAGGCCTGTTCTGGGCATCTGTGAGCAAGCTGTTCAGCCTCATTTGTATCCTTGTTCGTAGGCACCTCAGATGTATCCATATCCTGTATCCAATTCCGTGCCTGGACAGCAGGGCAAGTACCGGGGAGCAAAAGGTGAGCAGAGTTGGCAGGGCTGCTCCGACGGCAGGGGGGTGGTGCTGCCTCGTTGCCTCCTGGCAGATGGAACTTAAGCTTGGCGTTCTCTCCCTTTCCCCAGGCTCCCTGCCCCCGCAGCGCTCGGACCAACACCAGCCAGCCTCAGCCCCTCCGATGATGCAGGCCGCCGCCGCCGCCGGCCCCCCTCTTGTGGCTGCCACACCGTACTCTTCCTACATCCCCTACACCCCGCAGCAGTTCCCGGGCCAGCCTGCCATGATGCAGCCAATGGCCCACTACCCCTCACAGGTAACTGAGGCACGGGAGGGAGACGGGAGTACAGAGCTGAGGGTCACTCGGGTGTCGGTCCTGGCTCCGGTAGGACCCGTAGCAAAGCACTGGTACTCTCTAAAGCGCAGGTCAAACAGCGTCTCCTTGCTTGCACCCTTGTGAACGTTAAACAAGGTGGTTGCGGCAAAGCCGGAGTCGTGCCGTGTACGGGTTATCGGGCAGCGCGACATGCCCACCGCTCCTCTCTTGTCCTTCCAGCCGGTGTTCGCCCCCATGCTTCAGAGCAACCCACGCATGCTGACGTCGGGGAGCCATCCCCAGGCCATTGTGTCGTCCTCCACTCCTCAGTACCCTTCTGCAGAGCAGCCCACCCCCCAAGCCCTGTATGGTGAGTTCTGTGCCCTTCCCGAAGACTGCTCCTTAGCCCTCTCCGGTGTGCTTGGCGCTGATCCCTTCCCTCTTTCCTGCTGTAGCCACCGTTCACCAGTCCTATCCACACCATGCTACGCAGCTCCATGCCCACCAGCCGCAGCCGGCCACCACGCCTACTGGGAGCCAGCCGCAGTCCCAGCATGCGGCCCCCAGTCCCGTCCAGGTGCCTGCCATGGGGGATCTGAGTGGTTGGGGCTGGAGGAGGGGGATGGAGCCGGGGGCTCATTCCCTTCGGGCAGGGTCGGGAGTCGGTGGGGGGTAGGCCTGGTACCCGAGGAGTGGGGTGGCACTCACCCTTCCCCTCCCCCTAACAGCACCAGGCGGGGCAGGCCCCACACCTGGGCAGTGGACAGCCACAGCAGAATCTGTACCACCCAGGGGCCCTGACAGGCACGCCGCCTTCTCTGCCACCGGGACCTTCTGCCCAGTCCCCTCAGAGCAGCTTCCCCCAGCCAGCCGCTGTGTATGCCATCCATGCCCACCAGCAGCTGCCCCACGGCTTCACCAACATGGCCCATGTTACCCAGGTAAGAGCCCAAGGGACTTGCTTTCTATGGGTCTGTTTTGCCATCAGGACCCGGGTGCTGGGGCTATCCTGCTGCCCCTTTCCTCAGTGGTCTGAACACCAGGCTTCTCGGAGCCTGTGTGTAGCTTCTGGGGTGCTCCCAGCTGGGATTTTTTGTTGTTGTTTTCTGCAGGCCCATGTCCAAACTGGAATCACAGCAGCCCCGCCCCCTCACCCTGGGGCTCCCCACCCGCCCCAGGTGATGCTGCTGCACCCACCCCAGAGCCATGGGGGCCCCCCCCAAGGCGCGGTGCCCCAGAGTGGGGTGCCTGCACTCTCAGCTTCCACACCCTCACCCTACCCCTACATCGGACACCCCCAAGGTGAGCAGCCTGGCCAGGCGCCTGGATTTCCAGGAGGAGCCGATGACAGGATTCGTGAGTTCTCGTTAGCTGGGGGAATTTGGCATGGAAGAGCTGATGGGCTGCAGGTGGGGCAGGATGCACGGGTTCTGGGAGGGGAGTGAGGGGTCTTGGAGGCAGGGCTGTCCCACAGGGCGCCCGCCGACCTGCACCTGTCTGTGAAGTATGTAGGGTGGGCAGAAGCCACAGTCGCCGCCGCCAGGGGCTTGCTCCTGGCTCTGTCCTTTGCTTCCCTCCGTCCTCGCTCAGTTGTGATCCAGCAGCCCCCCTCCCCACTGCCTCCCCAGCTCTCAGTGACCCCGACTGTCTCCTGACTTAGCCGAGGTAAGGTCAGCGCAGCAGACAGGGCCAGGCTGGGGTGTGGGGGGCTGAGCTGGGCACACGAGTAAGGGCTCTGGCTCACTGGGAAACAGCGATTGATCTGTGCTTCTGACAGCCCCATGAGACACCTTGAGGAGGCCGCTCCTACCCACACACTCCCCCCACACCCCACACTGGACGGCATTGGATGAAGGGACAGCTGCTTGGGTTCTAATGCTCCTGCTCTCTTCTCTTTCCCCTCCAACCAGTTCAATCTCATCCCTCCCAGCAGCTCCCCTTCCACCCCCCGGGGAACTGAAGATTGTCCTGGCCGCGACCTGAGACCTCCATGAGTGGAGGGAAGAGTGATCTATGTCTCTTCCCCCAGCAGCTCGGACCAGTCCCAGCCCCCCAAACCCCCCTTTACCCCGGGGGAGCTGGGGAATTCCTGCCAAGCACCTTGAAGGGGGGCGGGGCTCGAAGTGGGCAGGGCCAGGGTCCAGCGGGGGTGGGGGGTTCCTGCTCTGCCCCTGCCCATCCCCACCCCATCTTGCCCTCCCATCCTCTCATCTATCCCCCACTGGAGACGGAAGATCTTTTATTTTCTATTATTTATAACCTCAGACTTGGGCCCCCCTGTTTCTTTCTTCCCCATTAACTTGAGTGACCGGCGTGAGAGACAGACAGACAGACAGATGCCCTACAAGGATGGTTGGACAAGGACTTTTACTTTTTATTACATAAAAATATTAAAAAAAAAAAAATTAAAAAAAATAAAATTTTAAACTAACTTAACCTGCCTATGGTTTCCTCTGGAAAAAAGAGTAAGCTAGCAGCTGTCAAGTCTTAGGTGTCATGAGGTGGCTCCCAGCAGTGGGTGGGGACAGCATAGCAGTACAGTCTGTGGGTGCTGGTCCTTCTGCCTCTCACTGCCACACATCACCCAGCCGCCTGGGGACTGTTATCTCATGTTGATGTTGGCCTTGTCTTGAGGGTTCAAGTTTGTATGTAGTTTTTAAGTTCACATTTCTAAAAGGTTAGAAGGTGTGTGGCAGGGGGGAATCTCAGGCTCCACGCCATCAGCACAGGGTTCAGTCTCCTGAACCATGAGATCGTGGTCTGAGCTGAAATCCCGAGTCCCAATGCTCAACTGACTGAGCCACCCAGGCACCCGTTTTCATTGAAAATCATTTCCTCCTTAGAGCATCAGGGAGGTGGCACTAGTACTCACAGGTAGGCAAGGGTGTTTCAGATGGGACTAAAGCCAGAGAAGGTGAGCTGAGGAGCAGGGCAGGAGAAGGATTACATAACCGGGCTACAGATCCAGGGTGTGAGGGTTGGAAACCTGGTAGTTGGGGGGCATGATGTGGGTATATAGAGGTAAAGGGAAAACAGATGTGCAGGGGTGGGGGTCCCCAGTGGAAGAGCTCTCTTAAGGGATGGCAACTGTGGTTGGGGGTGGGGCACTGCTGGAAGAGGCAGCAGCAGAAAGCCAGATGAGCTCAGAATGTCTCCGGTGCAGATGGAGACCAGTCTCCGCAGTACTGAGATGGAACTGCTGTGGGTGCTGGGTGGTCCTCCTCAGGGAAAAGAACTTTGCTTCGTCCCACCAGGAATCCCGGGAAACCTTTCAGCCTCGCTCACTGACTAAAGCAAATCTGCCCTATCTTTGGACAGGACTTTCTCGTGAAGTGCTTTTTGTTGCTGTCCTTTTCTTGAGCCCACTTCCGTGCCGTGAAGTCACAGGTTGGATGGTGACTCTCAAAACAGCTCTTAGGTTGGGCCTAAGAACCTCCCCACTCTGGAAGGCTGGTCAGTGCGGAACAGGCTCCTTTGTCAGGAAGCGAGGCTAAAAGGGGTGCCCGTTAATCCCTGTTGGAAGCTAACCTTTTTTGTTTGGGGTCAGCATCCTGGTCAGTCATTTCAAGTTTTCAAGCATTTTACTCCCCATTTATCTGGTAAAAAGTCCTCTCCTTAATTTTAAATCTCGGTACATGCTCTAAACCTTCATCTTTGAAGGTTTTAAAGTTATAAAATGAAATGTCCAACTGAAGATTGTCCTGTGTTTGGAATTGGTAATATATAGTGGGGATAACCTATCAAGCACACAGGCTAGTTCAGGGACCTCCTTAGGTGCTGGGTGTTGGTCCTGGAGGTGAGCTGCAGCCTCCGGTATCTTAGCGCTTAGATGAGGGCAGGTAGACATTAACAGCCTAGTAACTACTCCCCGGGCACGGGACGTGTGTCTGGCACCTCAGCCGAACCCATGCTGCGTCTCCCCCAGGACAGCCAGCAGTATCCTGCCATGGCACTTTGCTAGACGATCCTACCCAATCTGCTAGACCAGCTTTCCTCCTCTCCTTATGTCCCAGCGGTTCGGACCACTTGAAAACGCAAAGCTTTTCCAAAACGGTACCACAGACGTGAACTGAAGGGCAGCACACAAGCTCATGTGTCCCAGGCTCCCCGTTTATACTCCTCCATCCTCTCCAACTTAGACCAAGGACACGAGAGACACAAGCTCCCTATTCACAGAACAGTTTATTGACCTACCTCACCTGGCAGGCCGTGGGCCCCTCCTGACCAGGAGAAGTGTCCGTCTAGCTGCACTGCTAGGCAGCAGCCCATGCCCTGGGAAGGGGGCATCGAAGCAGGAGAGAACGCTGGCCAGTGCAGCCTCAAACTCAAGAGAGCCTAAGCAGAGTCCAGACTCAACTCCATTTGATGTTCTTGTCTTCCTCAGTCAGGGCCGACGTCTCCGTGACGAGGCCAGTGCCAATGGTCCGGTTGCCATCTCGCAGGGTGAAACGTTGGCCTTTTTCTAAGATCATGGGCTGCCGCAAGATCAGGCTGAGCTTCAGGTCCTCCCCGGGCATGGCAAGCTCCTGGACAGGGCAGAGACAGGGTTCAGGCATGGCCCTCGGGGCACCTTTCCCCCAACTGCTGCCTACCAAGGTTAAAAGTTACAGGAAATGGCAGCAGGGAGATCCTTTCTGGGGACAGCTTCACTCCAGCCACCAGCAGAGGTAAACATATTTGAAGACCAAAGGACTTGTGACCAGTGTTCCTAAGGTCCAATGTTGAAAGGAAACTAGGCCATGCAGGTTTCTTAGTCACAAGACTTCTCGGAGCTGTTATGCACAGTATAATTCTTCAAGGGAGAATGCTTTTCTGGGAGATCTTTCTGTGGGTAAATGCTAGCATGGCCAAGTTCACCCAGGCAATACTAGATGAAGACTGACTTCTCCTAAACCCACTGGGTCAGACCCATCTATCACTAGCTTCATCTACACCAATCAAGGAAAAGTCACCCGTGTTGTCACATCTTTGGCACCACGAGTGAGGTAGAGGTGGTATGAAGAGTGTCTCTGCCACTCTTTCACGTTCCCTATACGCACTATACCTTCCCTGGTGGCAAGATGACACGACAGGCCATGTCCCAAGTCAGAGAGAACATGACCGGCATAAAGTGAGACACAAAAGGCTTGTGGCGGCCACCCTCCTCCTTGCTGAGGATGTAAACCTGGAAGAGAGAGCAGCAAGGGTGAAGCTGTGCTTGGCTGGAAACCCTGCCTCTTTGCAGAGGACAGTTTGGCTCAGTGATGCCCCCCATCCCCTGGAGCCCTCACCTGTGCCTCCACCTTCTGGTGGGGTTGGATGGTCCCTGGCTTGGCCATGACCAAGCCACGCCTCAGGTCCTCCCGCTTCAAGCCTCGGACCAGGGCCCCAAGGTTGTCGCCTGCCTCTGCTCTCTCCAGGCTCTTGTGGAACATCTCAATGCCTAGGAAGGAGCAGAAGAGAGCAGGGAGGAGGATCAAGGGAGGAGGATCAAGGACGGAGGGAAGACTCCAAGGAGCTACAAGGGGAAATCGTGGAGCCAGCCCCCGGGGTCCCAAGGCATCTTTCCTGTACCTGTCACCACGGTCCGAATGTTCTTGCTATGTCCCAGGAACTCACACTCGTCTCCCTTCTTCAGAATGCCACGCTCTAGTGTGCCTGTCACCACCGTGCCCCGGCCTGGGAAGAAACAGAACACGACCTCAGGGACCCGGGGCCAGGCTACCACCAGAGAGGAGTGCAAGTGAACACACGGTCCTCACCAGGAATAGAGTAAACGGACTCCACAGGCAGCAGGAAAGGCTTCTCTAGGTCCCGGGTGGGCACTGGGATGTAAGTGTCCACAGCATCCAGCAGCTTCTGCACAGACTTCAGGCCTAGCTCAGGGTCACGTTGCTATGTGGGGGAGGTGACAGGACTCAAATTTTCATTCTGCTTCTCTTACTAAGAGACACTCCCCCGACTCCCAGCAGAGCTCCGGATGCCCCTCCAGCCCCATCCTTTGCCACCAGCAGCCCCTGCCTGAGCCCGCCTTCACCTCAAGGGCACAGAGGGCAGAGCCTACGATGACCGGGGTCTCCTCCCCTTTGTAGCCAAACTCAGTGAGCAGCTCCCGGATCTCCAGCTCAACCAGCTCCACCATCTCCGAGTCCTGGACGGCATCTGCTTTGTTTATGTACACCACAACGTGCTCTACTCCAATCTGTGGACGGGAAACAGAGACATGGTGTCCTGAATGGACCGACTCCCCACTCTTCCTCTCTCCACCCCTCCCCAGGCTCTGAGTACCTGTCTGGCCAGCAATAAATGCTCTCGGGTCTGGGGCATAGGGCCGTCGTTGGCCGCCACCACCAGGATGCAGCCGTCGAGGGGGGCGGTGCCCGTGATCATATTCTGGGTACGAGAGGAAACAGCCTAGTTCAAGGACCTCCTCAGCTCCACGTCCATCTAGCCAAGCACAGCGGTTAGGAACCGAGGCCCACCTTTCTCTGCCATCTCCTTACCACCCACCTTGGAGTGGCCGTGCCCAGATATCCGTGACCTCAACCCACACACCTTGAATACCCTAACCTCCCCCACCAGTTCAACGTTTTTCCTGGCAGGAGACAGCCCCTGGCCCCACACCCAGCAACTCTCTCACCTTTACATAATCTGCGTGACCTGGGCAGTCGGTGTGGGCATAGTGGCGGGCGGCAGTGCTATACTCCACGTGAGCTGCATTGATTGTGATTCCACGGGCTCGCTCTTCAGGGGCATTATCAATCTCTTCATATTTCTTAAACTTGGCTCCACCTCCCTCGGCTAAAACTAAGGGGAAGGAAGAGAATAAACCTCTCAGGTAAAGTTCCAGGAGTAGAGGCAAGGCTCAAGCCACACCCCTGAATCTCTCCACCTACCCAAAGGACGGTCTGGGGGAATAACGCTTCCTTGACCCCCTCCCTCAGCTCCTGAGCAGAGGTAACTGGGGTCAGAAAGAAACGTTAAAAGGCCTCAAGGTCCAGCCCTGCGAATTCTCTAGGGTAAAAGCCTCTGCTTACAGAGCACCGGCCACGGCTAGAAAGAAGCCACTCGGGCTCCCCAACTTCTGCATCGCAAACACTTTTGCGTGCAGGGGAAATGTGTTTCCTGCATCTTCCCGCCCACCGCTCGCCCAAGTTCTGGCCCCTGGGGCCACGCCACCTCCAGCAGCACCTCCCCGGCTCCGGGTCCCGCCAGCAGAGAGGGCGTTGCCGGACGTCCCCAACCAACCCCGCTTACTTTTCGTGATGGCCGCGGTCAGTGTGGTCTTGCCGTGGTCCACATGGCCGATGGTGCCCACGTTCACATGGGGCTTGTCGCGCACGTAGGTCTTCTTGGCCTCCACGGCCAGGCCGCGGCACAAGCGGGGCAGTGCCGGGGCCTTCAGCGGCCGCAACAGACCCTGCAACAGCGGGGTCGGGCCGGTGCCGAGACCTGTCGGGGAAGAAGCTTGGAATCAGAGCGCGGGTCCGAGCCCGGCCACTCCGGACGACGCCCCAAGCGTCCCGGGCCGCCATCGCCTTCCCCGCCCCCTCACCGCTCAAGAGGGGCGTCGCGCGCAGCAGGGTGGCGGCCGCCATTGTGGTCGTACTCGCGCCCGGAGTACCCGGTCCAGGGCGCCCGCGCGTGCAGAAAGGAAAGGGCACGGGAGACCGGAGGTCACTTCCGGCGGAAGTGAGGACAGGGAAGGCATGCCTCGGTCCCTCTAGCCTCCAGTTTTTATGGCCATCTTTACGACTTCCGGGCGTGGGACCAAAGGCGACGCCCGGAAGGTGCTGGTGTTTCGCGGGCGGGGAGGGAGGGAGACGGTTTCCACAAGGCTCGCGGACCTCGAACCTCGCGGACTGACGGGGCAACGCAGGTGTCTTTGGCGGCGCCGGGGACCGACGTGGAGCGTCCGGTCGCGCACCAGAGCCCCGCAGGCTCACGGGAGTTGTAGTTCCGGGTGGGGCGTGCTGTGTTTGCGCCGGTCGTGGGAGTCCCGTAGGGCTAGGCCGGGTCTGGAGCGAGGGTGCCGGCCTCCGGGAGGCGGAGGAGGCCCCGGCGCGGCCTGCTCGGGAACGGCCTGGCTCAAAACCCCCTGGAGTCCGACCCACTGCGGGGGTCTGGCGAGAGATCTGGCGGCCCTTGAGCCGCCGCCGCCGGAGGTAGGACCAGGCCCTGCGGCCGGGCGAAGAGAGGCGGGCCTGGGAGCCTTTCGCGGGTGGGGCGCAAGTGTGACACATCTCTCCGCTGAGTCTTTGTTTTCTTATCTGTAAAATGGGAACCGTAGGATCTACTTCATGGGGAGATTCTGACATCTGGCTCTGAGAAAATGAGCTGGACAGGAAGCAGGAAATAGGGTCCAGGGGCCTCCAGGTCCCACAGTCCTTGACCCTCAAATCCCTGCCCGCCTGGGTCACACAGCTGGCGGGGACAGCTCTGCCGTCCACCCCTGAAGCCCCTCAGCAGGCCAGGAGCTAATTCCCTTGATTTTCGCCCCACCCACTCGTCCAGTTTTACTAATGATACCAAGATTGAGGAACCGGCCTCAGGTGCCTGTAAGGGTAGCCTGTCACGTTCCTGCGGTATCCCTGGCACCTGACACAGGGCGGGGCACCCAGTGAGTGCCCAGTGAATTTCTGTTGACTGAGTGAGTGCGAGGCTAGCAAATGACCTTTAGCTTTCACATCTATCATCTCATCACCTTGCAATGATAACAGCAGCTGCTTAACCCTGATTGATGTTTCCGAAACTCATCAGATCCTAAGGCTCGGTTGATGGGTGTTGTTTCAAATAGATTTCCTAAATCCTCCCTGAAAGATTATGATTCAAGAGGGTCTCTGAGCACAGACGGGGAAACTCTTTATTTATAACACACAGCTTCCCAAGCTCAAAGGAGTTTGGGAAACTCAGAACTAGAGCTTTGTGTGGATCAGGCGTTGTGCAAATGCTTTATATTGGTTCACGTTCAGCATTCCCAGTGTTACCGCTCGTGGTTGAAGCCATCCTTTCCCCCGTTTTACAGGTGAGAAAACTTGAGCCTCAGGGTGATTTAGGAAGCCAATACCGCTAAACTCCAAGAAAAGTATGCACTTAACCACTGTACTGTCCTTTAGCTGCCAATATACTTTTCCAATAAAATGAAGAACTTGCTAAGACATCTGTCCTGGCCCTCCAACCCATCAGCTCCACTTAGGAAGGCCTGGGGCCGTAATTAAAAGAGCTTCTTTGTCTTTATCCTGTATTTCATTCACTCCTCTCCTAGGAACGTCTCTTAAGACACTATTGGCCACTATGGGAATATGAGACTGGGGGGCGGGGGGGTGGTATTTGAACGAATCCTTTCTATTTTAGTTTATTTGAACATGTATTATGTATTAGTTTGAAAAAAAGGTAGCAAATACTGCGCTTAAAAAATGAGTCAACTTAAAAGCCAGTGTTGGTAAGTAATATGGTGGCATAAATATATGGCAGAGTTGGGCGAATGCGGTGCACGAATGACTGAAATTTGAAAAACGCCACGCTCGGAAGAGTCCAGAGGGAGAAAACTTTTTGTCCCGCTGTTGACTGCAGCATCCTCTGCAATAGTTAGGAGTCTTGATTTACAGAGAACAGAGTCTACGTTGGCTGGTTTGCACAGAAGGAGGATGTGTTTAAGGGTTGGGGGCAGCTCACGGAATCGTGGGACGGGCCGGAGCAACAGCTCCCTTACGGAACTTACGGAACCTGGTAAGGCAGCTGCTATTGCTGCCACTGCCACCAAACTCTAAACGCCAGGACTGAGACTCGTCTGCGACCCCTCCTGCTCATGGCACCAAAGCCACCTCTGCCTCAAGAAAGTGACCCGTCCGACTTCCCAACCCTCCTGCCCCCAAAGTCCGGCAGATTCAAAGCCCCACTTGAAGGTGTCTGGCCAGAGAAGCCTAGATCGTCATAGGTCAGTGTTCTTGTATCAGAGGAGTCTGAGAGATGTCGCCCGACTCTGATGGAGAGCAGGAGCGCGAGCACGCAGTTTCCCCAGATGTCCAGCCGTGCTCGTGAACGAGCTGAAGAGCAGAGTGAACACAGCTGTCCAGTACGGGGACATGGGAGCAGGAGTCTGGTATAGCCACCGGCTGAAGTAGGAATAGAGTGGGCTCAGACTTGCAGAGATGGGGGGAGCCAGCCACCTGGGAACGTGCTCGTGAGTGGTGCCGAATGAAGGTGGAAGGCTGGCTGCCATAGAAAAACAGCAATGGGAGGAGGGGGCGGCGGGGACAGCGACAAAGGAAGCGGAAAACAATCAGGACTTCAGGAGGCTGTGAATTTGCGTAGAGAAAGTTCTTTCTCTTTCTGACGTGTCTTTTGTATGATTATAGTTAAAGAGAGAAACTGCATTCTTTGTGCAGAATGTTGAACTCTAAAAAGGCACCCTTGAAATCAAGTGGCCTTCAGGGCCCCCCCTAGCAATCTATGCATTGGAGCTCCTGCTTAACAGCATTTTTCCGTCTTCCTCCAGGCAGGGCCCTGATTTTGTTGAAGGTGGCCCTTCCCCGAGTTCCAGGAATAAATCCTGATAGGTCTAGCCTACTTCTGGTGGTGGTCCTATTGTCCTTGCCAGGGGGGGTTGTTTAGGGGGTGACTTCTTTGGGGCCAGTGTTTGGTAAGAGGAATCTCCTTTGGGGGCGCTTCCAGGGAAGGGTCCCTCTTTATTTTTTAATGCTTATTTTTATTTTTGAGAGACACTATGAGTGGGGCAGGGGCAGAAGGAGAGGGGGACCAAGAATCCGAAGCAGGCTCCAGGCTCTGAGCTATCACACAGAGCCCGACGCAGGGCTCGAAACCGTGAACCATAAGATCATGACCTGAGCCGACGTTGGACGCTCAACCGACTGAGCCACCCAGGTGCCCCAAGGGCCCCTCACTCTTAAGGAGACACCGAAGAGAGGGACCGCCATCTGACTCTGGGTGTTGCTGGGTCTGGATGTGAAGCCTGGCACTACTCTGCCCTTCTTATTTCCGGTCAGTGATGAAGCCAAAATCCAGAAGAGGGCAAAAGGCAGAGGGTTTTAGATGACTCCTTGAGGTGTGGTGACTAACGTCCTTATTTAAGTCAGACTGTGTCGGAGTCGTCCGTTGTCTACATTCAAATACATCCTAACAGATAAACTGTCTCACAGCATTTAATACCCTGAGGCCTAATTCTTGGTTTCCCCTCTCTGAGACTGAGTGGCCTGAGTAGGGCCAGGACTGGGCTTCCTTGATCTCTGTATCCTCTGCCTGGCCACTGTAGGCCTCTGAATGACTGCACTTGAACCATGGATGAGGCTTCTTCCAAGGGTGCCACCACGTGGTGCTACAAACGTAACGTGTCCAAAACACGACCCTCCGCTCTCCCCAGGCTGTGTGCTTACACATCTGAATACGCACAGCACCACTTTTCTTCCTTCCCCTCAGCCCCAACATCTAACCCGTTACCCAGTCCTGCTGGCCATCTTTCCAAAACATACCTTGAAGGTGACCACTTCTGTCTCCACTGTTGACACTGTGGTTCGGTCCAGAATCATCTGTTACCTAGGTTAGCTCACTGGCCTCTACAATGGGCCTCCCGGCTCCCGTTCCCCTCGATATCTGGCCAATCCACCCTCCACACAGCAGTCAGACCAGGCTTTAAAATGTGGATCGGGGGGTGCCCGGGTGGCTCAGTCGGTTAAGCGTCCCAACTCTTGGTTTCAGCTCCACGATCTCCCAGTTCGTGAGCTCCGAGCCCTGGGTCAGGCCCTGTGCTGACAGCACAGAGCCTGCTTCGGATTCTCTCTCTCCCTCCGCACTTTCCCTGCTCGCACCCTTTCTCTCCCTCTCAAAAGAAATCAACATTTAAAAAAGATAATAAAATGTGGATCGGAAGGAGCACGAGGCTGGCTCAGTCACTAGAGCACGTGACTTGATTTCATCTCACGGTCATGAGATCGAGGCCCACACGGTATAGAGTTTACTTTAAAAAATAAATAAAAATAAAGATTCCCTTTGAAATGTATAAAGTTTAAATAAATAAAATGTGGATCAGAAATTAACCCCCCCCTCCATGACTCCTTACAAAACTTAGAACAAAATCCCAACCCGTAGTTTAAATGGCCAAATTGTATGGTGGGTGGATTATATATCAATAAAGCTGTCATAAAATTAATAATCCAAACTCCTCCCTGTGGCCCGTCTCTTGGAGCCTGTCTCCTGTGATTTCCCTCACCCTCTCTCCTGGCCACACTGGCCATTCTTCTGTCCCACAGACCTCCCATGATTGTTTCTACCTCAGGCTCTTTGCAGTGGTTGTTTCCTCTTCCGGCAGCGTCCTTCCCTGTAGCTTTCCCCCCAGGCTATTCCTTCCGCCATTAAGGTCCCCCTCAACTGTCACCTTTTCTTTATTTTTTTAAATTTTTTTTAACGTTTATTTATTTTTGAGACAGAGAGAGACAAAGCATGAATGGGGGAGGGGCAGAGAGAGAGGGAGACACAGAATCGGAAGCAGGCTCCAGGCTCTGAGCCATCAGCCCAGAGCCCGATGCGGGGCTCGAACTCGAGGACTGCGAGATCGTGACCTGAGCTGAAGTCGGACGCTTAACCGACTGAGCCACTCAGGTGCCCCAACTGTCACCTTTTCTATCTAAAGTAGCCCCCAGCTTCCCTCTACATCGGTGGTCCTGTTTGGTTTTCTTCATAGCCCCTAAATATCTGAAATTATTTTCTCAGTTTGCCTGTTGGTTGGTTTGTGGGGTTGATGTTGTTTTCCATCTCACCAGGTCATGACAGTAAGAGCTCCTTTTTTACCCCAAGAAGAGTGCCTGACACGCAGGTGAAGAACCATTGGTTGAAGGAATTGTGTGTTGAATTATTTCAGTTGAGCATTTGCGTTGGGCTTATTAAGGGTCCTGATGTTTTCAGTGGCAAGCAAGTTATGAATTCACGTTCACGCTGAAGATAAAGGTGAGCCACTGCAACTTTTGAAGCTCTTGCTTTATTATCTATAAAATGGGGATGGAGTGATGAAGTTAAATTTTATGATCTCTAAGATTTTTTACAGCTGTAACCTCTAAAGGGAGGGTGGGGTCTGATGTCACTGAAATAGGGTAGCCAGCAACTCAGTGACAGATGGGGCACCAGGACCTAGAACTTTGTCCTAGTGCCATTCAACAGACCTTTTGGAAGCTCAAGGGCATTCTTCAGTCTTCCCCACCGGCCAGCCTGGAAGTGCCTCCTCAGCGATCTCTTTGGACGTTCTCCTTGGTTCTGACCCCACTGTACTGCCCTCGCCAGGTCAGCACCAGCCTCCTCTCTGCTTCCGGTCACTACCCACTCCGCTCCTGGCCCTGGATTTCCTTCCAGACACCGAATTCCGATCACACCCCTGTCACTCAGATGCGACTGGAGACATTCCGGTTGCAAATGCTTTGTGAATGTCACACAAAAGCTACTGAGTAGAAGGCGCTTCAGAGGCGGCCTAGCTGGGTTGGCTGTGCATGGCTTCCTCCAGGAGGCCACCCCTCGAAGCGTGAAACTAGAAGGAGAAAGACTGGCGGAAGCGAGGGGAATGGTGCCTGTGGGTTCAGAGGCAGAGCCTAAGCGAAGCGAGAGGACTTTGTGTTGTCAAAATACCCTGGTTGAGCACAGTATGATGTGGAGGGGCAGGAGGTCCTGACCAAAGCACCAAAGCTGAAGTTGACGTCCCAGAAAAGAGGACAGGATAGGAGAAATCCCCATCTCTTGGCGCCAGGGGGGCGCTAGGGTCAAGATGACCTCCAGAAGAATCCCTCAAGCAACCACTTCCCCTTCTGACAGAGACCCTAGCTTTCCTTTGAAGAGCCACACTCCGCAGTGCTCAGCCCATCCCAGTTTCAGACGACGGGTCCGTGATCCAGCGCTTTACCAATCGGCATCATCTACCCTTGTGATCACAAATGTTGGTTCAGGGTTAGCATTTTTGTTTCCACCCGAACTAGTGTGCTGAAGTTCAGTTCTGGCACTAACTCTGAACTAACTAACCCAAAGTTAATTCATACCCCACAAGCTAAGTAAGGGCTCCCTCCTCCACAAGAATGTCCCCGTTTGAGACGCCAGCTGCAAGGGGAGTCCCATCCGTCTTCGCTTCTGACCAACCTGCTCCAGATGCGGGAGTTTCCCATGACCCCCCCTCAGGTGTGATGATTTGCTAGAACAACTCACAGAATGCAGGAAAACACGACACTTACGATCACAGTTTTATAGTAAAGAATACAAATTAGCAACAGCCAGATGAAAAGATGACGTAGAGTGAGGTGAGGTCTGGGAGGGTCCACAGGCAGAGCTTGCGTGCCCTCCATGGAACCAGGGCATGCCACCCTCCCGGCACATCAATGTGGTCACCAACCAGGAAGCCCCATTGAGTTTCAGTGCCCAGAGTTTTTCATTTTCATTTCATTTCTTAGACGTGATTGATGAAGTCCTCGCCATGTGACTGAACTCAATCTCCAGGGAAGGCAGGGGTCCAGCTGCCTCAAAATCCCAAACCTCTTGGGAGCCTGGCTGGCTCAGTCGGAAAAGCATGTGACTCTTGGTCTGGGGGAGGGGGAGTGAATTTGAGCCCCACGTTGGGTGTAGAGATTATTTACATAAATAAACGAACTTTTAAAAATCCCAAGCCTCTAATCACAAAGTTAGTCTTTCTGGTGACCAGCTTAGTGCCTGAAGCTATCTAGGGGCTTGCCATCAGTTACCTCATTAGCAAAAACTCTGTGCCAGGGGGTGCCTGGGTGGTTCAGTCGGTTGAGCTCTTGATGTGGGCTCAGGTTATGATCTTGTGGTTCAGGAGTCCAAGCCCCGCGTCGGGCTCTGTGGAGCCTGCTTGGGATTCTGTCTCCTTCTCTCCCTGCCTCTCTCTCTCTCCTTCTCTCTGTCTCTCTCATAAACAAACAAACAAACAAACAAACAATTTTTTAGAAATTAAAAAAAAAGCTCTGTGCCGGGAAGCTGGGACAAAAACCAAATTCTTCACTATACGGCAGACAGTCGTTGGGTGACCCAAGCTGAGCCGATGGGACTCAACCCTGTGGCGTTTACTGGAACTATTGGGAAAGCTATGATCTTTCCCCAGGACGATTGTTAAGCTAGTAGAAAGTACGCTTGGAGCTGCTGGTAGCCATCTGGCCACCCATGAGGGGACCATCTGCCTAAGGATTAAGACGGTCCAGAGGAAAACAGAGCTAGGAGACTGAGACCAAGTTCAAATGGACGTTTATTTGAGCCTCTGGCTTCAGCCATGCCCGAAGTCATCCCACCTCTGACTTTTCAATTCTGTGAACCAGTAAGCTCCTCCTCTTTTCGTGCTGAGACCTTGAGGTGGGGGGGGGGGGGGGGTTGCTCTGTTACCGGTAGCTAAAGGCATCCTGAGTATCACATCCTCTGTTCCTGGGGAAGAAGTGCTTCTCCCTTTTATATGAATACTTTGGCTTAACGTGGGTCCTGGATCCTACTGTTCTACCGTCCCCCTAACCTCACTCCAGTTACTATCATTTCTACTGGATCCTCTCCCTTTAGACTTTCCATGTAATCAGGTCTCCCTCAGGACTCGGCTCTCCAGATTCCCCCTCCTGTTTCTTCACCTTCACCTTCATTCCCACCACCCACCACCACTTGGCTTCTGCTTCTCCCACTTCCCCAAAATCACTCTCACCGAAGTTGCTGAGCAGTCGCTGAGTTGCCGAGGGACAGAAGCAGAAAAATATTCACCTTCAGCCTAGAAGACTAACCTAAAGCCTGCAGAGTTCTGACAAGGATCAAATACGTGCTGGCTGCTATAGTCTTAAAGGGTCTCGTGACTGTCAGCACATCTCACCGATAGTTAATATTGAACCGAATGATAAGCACCAGGGAAATCTTGCGAAAGTGGTTTTACGAGTAGAAATTCGAAGAAAACATTTGTGATCTAATACTCCCTGCACACGCCCTCCCCCGTGAACACTAAGCATATAAACACCACCGTCATACAGCAAAAGTGCAGATCTTTCTGCCCATGGGTCTTGTCCCCGTGCTATAATAAAAGCACCTCTTTGCGTCAAAAACATCTCAAGAGGGGCGCCTGGGTGGCTCAGTCGGTTGAGCGTCCGACTTCGGCTCAGGTCACGATCTCGTGGTTCATGAGTTCAAGCCCCGCGTCAGGCTCTGGGCTGATGGCTCAGAGCCTGGAGCCTGCTTCTGATTCTGTGTCTCCCTCTCTCTCTGCCCCTCCCCCGTTCATGCTCTGTCTCTCTCTGTCCCAAAAATAAATAAACGTTAAAAAAAATTAAAAAAAAACCAAAAACATCTCAAGAATTCTTTCGTGACCGTTTGTTCATGGCCACACATCATTAGTCGTCAATGTTTTCTGTAGGAGACCATGTCAGGACCATGGATTCCTTTTTAATCGTTTGCCTGTGATGTGTCTGCCCAACTGCCCCCCCCCCCCAACTTTGTTGTGTGGTTTCTCTTCCGAGAGTAAGAATGCCCAGCTTTTTTTCTTTTTTGGAGGAATGCCCTCAGGCCACTGGGGGCTTCGCCTTGATAAACTGATGTCTCCAGGAGTATCCCTTTGTCAAAAGCTGAGGAACGTGGGTATATGTCCCTTGTTTCTGGACAAATCTGAGGCATAACTTTCATCCAGAGCTCCCCTGCAGGATCAAGTTGAACTACTCTCTGCCTGAGGTCACACGTTTGCTTGGTTTCCTTTCCTTCCCTCTCCTGCTTCTCCCACTCTTACTGGTTTCTTCTGGTAGCACTTTTTGACTAAATCACGTGCACACAAATCCTCCTCTCAAGGTGTGCTTCTGGGAAACGTGACCTAAGACATCATCTCGGCGCTTTCCACTCCCGTGTCGCTGCCTACCTGTTAAGTGCGGCTTGTTTTCCAGAATTAGGTCCGGGGCCCTATTCTACCGATATTGCCTGGACACTCTCACTGATGTCCGTGGCTTCAACCACTACTCACTTCTGATCGCCACCAAACTGCTTTACGCAGCTCACTGTAGCTCTCTCTCTGCTGGACAGCTCCTAGTTGTCCTTGACCGCTCCTGCACTAATACAGTCGTCATTACCTACATGTGGCTACTGTAATTAATTAAAACTTCAATTCCATTCCCTCGTCACACTGGCCACATTTCAAGTGCTCGATAGCTACACGCGGCTAGTGGCTTCCACACTGGATAGTGTCGATACAGAACACCTGTCGTTGCAGAAAGTTTTATCGGACAACTGAGACACATTTCCAAACCTAACTCATCATCACTAGACCCTTGCCTTTCTGCATTCCTCAACTGCGCCTCTCTCCTAGAAACGGCGGGGAGAAACCTCAGAGACTACAGACACTGGAAACTACAGAGGAAGTGTGTGTAAGGGTTTCAGGGAGGAGGGAGGAATTGACATCTTCCTCCGAACTGGGAAGACGAATGGACAAAGACAGCAATGGAGACCTTAGCCAAGACCACCTGCGGGCTGATGTCAGCTTGGTTAGAGCAGAGGCAGAGCTGGGGGAGTACAGCTGGCTAGGCAGGAACTTGCTTTCTACAACGAATTTTTCCAACTCCATCTGGCAGCCTCAGCCTTGAATAAACATTCTTGTGTGAGTCAGGGGATTTATCCATCTCCAGTCTCTTGTGTTCCGGGATGAGTATTTGATCCAAGCCAATCAGCTAAGGTCAGTTCTGGAAATTTGATTGCAAATCTCAGAAAAGAAGCACGCTGCTGCTACTTGAGTTGCTAAGCTATTAGGACTTAAGTTTGGAGCCAAAGAAAGCCATTTTACCACTGAGATAGGCCGGCCTGCGAGTGAGGCCAAGTGCATGGGGAAAGAAGAGCCTAGAGAAGAACCACAGGTTTCTCCTATCTTTTGGCTCTTTTATTCAACTGTCCCTGAAGAAGCTAGAGCCGCTCTTTTCAATCGCTTCAGCCAAGATTCCCCTATTGCTTAGTTAGGCCAGTTGGAGCTGGGTCAGCGAGAGACCAGAGATGACTGATCTCATTGTGCTTGATTTCAACGCCTCTCTATACCTTAATGATTCTCCATTTCTGTGTCTGGTCTTTACGTCTCTCCTGAGCTCCAGACTGTATGTCCACTGTATGTCCGCCTGCCCCCCGCGACGTCCCACAAGCACGTCCAAAGTGATGTCTTTATTTCTGCCCTTCATCTTTACTTCTCGTCTCAGATGGAGCCTCCTAGACCTCCAGTCTCTTTCCTCCGGGAAGCCAAGGTCGTAAGTTCAGGCTCCGCCTCTTCTCGGGGCCTCAACCAAGGTCACCCGCGTCTTCCCTCGCCGGGCTCCGCGGGGGCGGTGTCTGCGAACCCCGCAGCCGCAGGGCCAGACGCTCTAGGCTGCGGCGGGCCTTGGAAAGGGCCTCCTCATCTCGCTGGTTTCCGGTACCCGGTGGCTTCTCTAGCCTGCACCAGGGCCTCGAGACTCTATCCCCTAAGGTGGCTTCTCATGGTTGACGCCTCTTCCTTTGTCCCGACTTTCCTTCGAGAGGCCGCCTGGTGGCATCCACCCCCTGCCCATGATTGCTTTCGGGGTCCCTTTTAGGAGCAAGCGGAGAAGCCCCTCAGCCGTCCGAGGGTCACCCCCCTCTCAGCGCTCGATGGGTTTGCACGGACTAGGAAGGTGGCGGAACTGAGCGTATAGGCGCCCTTCCCTCTCGCAGCTCTTCTCTATGGTCGCTTCCTTCGGTGACGGGAAAAGGGGTCCCGGCGCCTGCGCAGAAGCGGCCTGGGAGCTAGTCGCGGAGTGCGGGGGGAGGGGCAGGGAGCGGGAGCTGCCGCCGCCGCCGGAGCTAACCGCGGGGACCGAGATGCAGGTGGGACCGGAACCGGAACCCCCCCTCTTCAAGTACCTCTTCCCTCGCCGCGACCCGGCCCCGGCGCCTGAGAGGAGCCCTGGGTGGGGGCGGGCGTGGGGGGTGGGGGCAGAGGCAGGAGGGGCGCTCGGCCCCGGAGAGTGCAGCAGACGGGGCTGGTCCCGAGGCGGCTGCGGCCCCGGGGAATGGGCGGGTCGAGGGTGTCCAGGGAGTAGGGTCGGGTCGGAGTGCATTGACCACCGGGCCCAGAGGGTCCGAGCCGGGAGCGGAGCCTGCACCCTCCACCACCCGCCCTTCGGGAAATTTCAGAACTGAGCCCAGAGGCAGGTGCACCGGGGGAATGTGTCTGAGGCTTGCTTGGCAGAAGAGAAACTGAGTCACCAGCTCAGGAGCCGCAGGGTCAGCGGGCCTGAAGGGGGCCGGGTCTGCCAGTGGTGCAGAGGGTTGGGCGGGCCTGTGTGAGCCGAGGTGGCCACTGCCTGGAGATCGCTCTCCCTGCTGCGTCTGCACCTCTTGGCTCGGTTCCCCTGTGCTCCATGACTCTTGCGTCTCCTGGCTTCTCGTTGGTTTGGAATTGTCCCTGTGGTTGGAGCCATCTGAATGTGTAGGATCTAGGCCAAGGAGGAAGGGGAGGGGTCGCTGGTTGTGGGTCTGAGCAGGAGTCTGAGGTTTGGGGAGACTTTCCTGAGCTGTCCTCCCCGCAGCCCTGGTGCCAGTCATCATCCAACGTAATATGGGGGAGGAACACTAACAAAGAGCCATGGGTTCTAAATGCCAGGCCCAGCTCTGCCACTTGCTAGTTGTAAGAGCTTGGGAAGCCTCTTCCTTTCTCTGATTTCTCTCTTGGAAAAATTGGAACCCGTAAAGATAGTAATAACGGGGCAGGCACTTATGGTGTGCTTGCTTTCTGCCAAGCCCTGACAGGTTCCGTTTGATTCTCCCCGCGAGTCTAGGAGTTAGGGATAATGAGCTCTGTTTTATAGATACATGCCCGCAGTCCCGAGAGGACATAGGATCTGTTCAAGATCACGAAGCTAATAGGTGGCCGAGCTGGGACTTCATCCCAGGTCCAACTCCACGTCCCACAGCCTTAACCACCAGGCTCACCAGCCTTTAGGGCACCCTCCCCAGTGAAAGAAGAGGAAGTGAGAAACCCTAGGGCCCCAGCTCCCTGTTATGTTTTATTTACTTTGTGGCCAAGAAAGACTTGCCCTGACCCAACCCACAGTCTTCCCCCGCCTGGTGCTGCCTGGTGCTGCTGCTTCTGGGCCCCAGGCTGAAGGCACAAAGAACTGGGCTGTGGCCATTCCAAGCCTCTGTCACACCGTGCTGGGGTGCTGGGCCCTGGGGTCCGCTTTCAGGACCGTTCTGGTTTCAGTCCATCATCCATTCCGCCTCTTGACTGAGCAGACTCCCTCCCCAGAGCTGGACCTCAGGACGCGCGAGGCAGGGTCTCTAAGCGCTGCAGACCTAGCTCCCTGAGAGCTGGGGCAGGGAGGGGCTGTGACAGGCTGGTCCAGCCAGTCCCTGGGGACGAGGACTATGCAGGGGGCAAAACCGTAGACTTGGAGTTCTGAGACTTCTCTGAGCTTCGGTTTCCTCACCTATTATCAAGGTTATTAAAGCCTGTTGCAGGGAAAGGTAAGAACACATGGGAAGCATGTGATAAACCTCGAAGGACCTGTTTTGGAGAAGGGAGGTGGTGTGAGTGGTGAAGACTCCTTTTTAGAGGCAGGTGCTTTGCGGGCGCGTGTCGCTCCCGGAACCAGAACCAGGGGGAGTGGGTTGGGAAGGCAGCGGGGCAGGTGCACCTCCCTCGCCCCGGGGAGCCAGCTGAATGGGGTGTGTGGGGTGTGAGGCTCTGGGACAGGGAAGGGAGGCGGTGTGGTGTGTTCCCCACTGCTTTCCGAGGAGTCCAGACCGGAGTGGGGAGTCCGCTCGGGGTGGGGCTCTGCCCCCAGTCCCACCTCAGCAGTGACTCGGTGTATGTGCCTCTCTTCCTTCTGCAGCTGCTGTCGCTCACCCCGTGTCTTCTGGCCGCTTCCCTCTTTGCTGCCCCTCCCCACAGGCTCCCCCTCTCCACCTCCTGGGGACCATCATGAATGGTGCCCCTTCCCCGGAGGACGGGGCCTCCCCCTCCCCTCCCCCTTTGCCACCACCCCCTCCCCCGAGTTGGCGGGAGTTCTGTGAGTCCCACGCCCGGGCTGCCGCCCTGGATTTTGCCCGCCGTTTTCGCCTCTACCTGGCCTCCCACCCCCAGTATGCAGGGCCCGGGGCCGAGGCTGCCTTCTCCCGCCGTTTTGCTGAGCTCTTCCTGCAGCATTTTGAAGCTGAGGTGGCCCGGGCCTCCGGCTCCCTCTCACCGCCCATCCTGGCTCCCCTGAGTCCCGGTGTGGAGATCCCGCCACACGACCTGTCCCTTGAGAGCTGCAGGGTGGGCGGGCCCCTGGCTGTGCTGGGCCCTTCTCGATCATCTGAGGACCTGGCCGGCCCCCTCCCTTCCTCAGTCTCTTCCTCTTCTACGACCTCCTCGAAGCCGAAGCTAAAGAAACGCTTCTCTCTCCGCTCCGTGGGTCGCTCGGTCCGCGGTTCAGTCCGCGGCATCCTGCAGTGGCGGGGGACCGTTGACCCACCCTCCCCAGCTGGGCCCCTCGAGACCTCCTCGGGCCCCCCAGTCCTGGGTGGAAACAGCAACTCCAACTCCTCTGGTGGGGCTGGGACCATTGGCAGGGGACCGGTTAGTGATGGAACATCCCCCGGGGACAGATGGACTCACCGATTTGAGAGGCTGAGACTCAGTCGGGGCGGGGGGGCCTTGAAGGATGGAGCAGGGATGGTGCAGAGGGAAGAGCTGCTGAGTTTCATGGGGGCTGAAGAGGCAGCCCCGGACCCAGCCGGAGTGGGCCGGGGAGGAGGGGCAGCGGGGCCTGCCTCAGGGGGAGGAGGGCAGCCTCAGTGGCAGAAGTGTCGCTTACTGCTTCGAAGTGAAGGAGAAGGAGGAGGAGGAAGCCGTCTGGAGTTCTTTGTACCGCCCAAGGTGAGGCCCCGAGGAGGGTGGGGAACCGAGGAGGGTGGGGAACCACCGGGAGCGGGGCGACCGAGCCACCAGAGTGGGACAGCCCACACGCGTAGCCCTGCTCGCTTTCGTTTCTAAAGCTCCTGACTCTGGGGTAGCAGCCGTGGGCAGGACCGCAAAAGTAGTGCTGTGGTCCTTTGTCTGACTCCCTTAGGGCTCGGGAGGAAAGATGGGTCTCTGGAGGGAAGTGAAAGGGGGTCCCTGCACAGTTTGGCTCTTGCTTTCTTTCCCAACTTAGGCGTCTCGGCCTCGACTCAGCATTCCCTGCTCTACCATCACGGACGTGCGGACAACCACAGCCCTGGAGATGCCTGACCGGGAGAACACGTTTGTGGTTAAGGTAGGGGCTCTGGGCTCCTGCCCCCTCGGGGAGCGCTCGTTCTGGGGAGAAAGCTAGGACAGCACACTGAAACGAGGGACTTGGTGACAGGAGGTGCCAGTATGTTGCCCAGGGCCTCGAGAGTGTGTCTGTGGGGCAGTGGCCCCTCCGGGGGGAGGAAAGCGGGGGAGGGTGTTCTTGTTGTCAGCATGGGTGGCTAAGGGCCTCCGGACCTGGAAGTGGCCCGTGGGCCTCCTCTTGTCCCCATAGGTGGAAGGCCCTTCCGAGTACATCCTGGAGACAGTTGATGCTCTACATGTGAAGGCCTGGGTGTCTGACATCCAAGAATGCCTGAGCCCGGGGTGAGTGAGGAGCCTGACTGCTGTCACTGAGGGGACCCGGTGGGGGTGGGGAGCAGCCTTGGGGCTGTCACTGGTGAGTTGCCTCACAACACCATTTTCCCTGTCTCTGCAGACCCTGCCCCGCTACCAGTCCCCGCCCCATGACCCTCCCCCTGGCCCCTGGGACCTCATTCCTTACGAGGGAGAACACAGACAGCCTGGAGCTGCCCTGCCTCAATCACTCAGAGAGCCTGCCCAGCCAGGATCTGCTGCTGGGACCCAGCGAGAGCAATGACCGCCTGTCGCAGGGTAAGGGCGGAGCCTTAGAGCGCTGTGAACTTCAGAACCCCACCGTGCCAGGCCCAGGCCCTCCCTCCCGACTCTACCGCGCACCCCAGTCCCACCCCTCAGCCGCCTCTTGTCACCCACCGACTGCCCGTCCCTTGTCCCCGTACGTGCCACACCGCGGTTTGCCACTTAGAACCGTCGCCATCGCCGCCTCGCACGAACCCCGGGCGAACTCCCGTCCAGCCTTCCGTGTCCGGCCTTTTCTCCTTTTCCGTGAGCCTTGTGCAGATGTCCACTCTGGCTGGACATAGTGGTTCCCTTCTCCGAGCTCCCGGAACGCTTTGTACACATCTTTGTTTGGTTCTTACTGTGCATTTCTGTACACGTGTCAACGGCACGAGATCTTCTCTCGACTCTGTACTTCTTGGCCTGACTAAAGATCCACAGGCCCTACCCACACACAGGCACGCCCAAAGACATGCATCTGCCTGGCCCAGTTCACCTTTGTAGACTCCATTATACTCTCTCTCCTGCTCCTCTGTTCTGGGTCTAGGGTTCATGGTGCCTGGCTGTGATCACTGAGGAAACAAATGGATTAAAGAATGTTGGAGCTAGGATGGACCTTACGAGTCATTAGGTCCAATCTCCTCGTTTCCAGACCCCTCAGGCAGCTAAGACCAGGGAGGGGAAATGGCTTTTCTGAGGTCACCTGAGAGTCACTGACAAAGACGGGGGCCACGCTGGTCCGCTTCCTGCACCACTACACCTGTCTTCTGAGCGCTGACAACGTACGCCATTGCCGTAGGCTCAGGCCTGCCACCAGCAGACATTCCGCAATGCCCTGCTACCTCCCTGACCTTGTGCAAGGCTCTGGGGCAGGATAGGGGAGCCCGGAGATGCCTGAGACGAGCTCCTTGCCTTCCGTGGGCTCCCGGTCTAGTTGAGTTGACGGGCTCTTGCTCCCTCTGGAAAGCAGGACGCTAACACGGAGAGCCTGTACTTAGTGTTTCTGAGCAGCACAGGCAGAGAGCTTCCCGGGAGCTCAGAGGAAGCGGAGAGTCGCGGAAGGTGGGATAGACAGGATACTACACAGAGGAGGTGAGAGGAAAGAACAGGGCTTGGAGGAGGAGGCAGAGGGCGAGAGCACAGCCCTGCATTGGGGGCGGGGGAGCCCTGGGCAAATGGGACAGGATGCTCAGGCTAGCATGGAGGGCACAGGGACACGAGTCAACGTGAAGGTCAGGTCGCCTAGGTTGGGCAGGTCGGTAGGAGGATCTCTGACGTCTCTGAGGGTTGGAGAGTTGGTCCTGAAGGCCGGAAAAGGACCCTATGTGATGCGAAAATATCCGAGGGATTCTTCGCGACGCCCACCTCCGCGACAGTCGCTGTCATTTCAGCTGTCGATTCAGAGAAACTAGAGGTGCGTTGGACTCCAGGCCCGGACGTCCGTCTGTGGTCCCTCAGCAGGGCCTGAGGCAGGAGTCGGGAGCCGGAGGGGGAGAACAGCAGCGGCCACCGCCGACAGAAGGACCCGGCGTTCCGGCCGGCCGACCGCACCGGTGCGCGCAGGACAGGCTGGCTGGTGGCCGACCAGTCCTGGCAAAGAGTAGTTTCTCGGCTTCTCAACCTGGCCCTCCTCCCTTGTTTTCCAGGGGCTTATGGGGGCCTCTCAGACCGCCCCTCGGCGTCCATCTCCCCCGGCTCCGCCTCCATCGCCGCCTCCCATTTTGACTCCATGGAACTGCTTCCCCCAGAGTTGCCCCCCCGTGTCCCCATCGAAGAGGGACCCCCAGCGGGCACAGCCCATCCCCTCTCAGCTCCCTACCCACCCCTGGACACTCCGGAGACGGCCACAGGTACCAGAGGTGAGAGTGTGTGTCTGCGTCCGGGCCCGGTTGCCCGCCCTCGGGAGACTCTCCTCTCGGGATCCTGAAGGATCTGACCCGGGGGAGGGAGGTGACGTGTGAGGGGAAAGCAAGGCTTTTCTTCTCCCAGGATGGGGGAGGCTTCCCTGACACCCCGGTTTCCCTCCCTCTCTCCTTCCTGAAGGATCATTCCTGTTCCAGGGGGAGTCAGAGGGAGGTGAAGGGGACCAGCCCCTCTCAGGGTATCCTTGGTTCCACGGGATGCTCTCTCGACTCAAGGCCGCCCAGCTAGTGCTGGCCGGAGGCACCGGCTCCCATGGCGTCTTCCTGGTACGTCAGAGTGAGACGAGACGGGGTGAATACGTCCTCACTTTCAACTTCCAGGGCAAGGCCAAGGTGAGTGAGGAAGAGGCCGTGCGGCACGCAGTGAGCCCGCGGGTGGAGCGGGGGAACGTGGCCGTGCAGGGGAGAGGGGCTCCCGCTTCACTCTGCTCATCCTGCCCTCAGCACCTGCGCCTGTCGCTGAACGAGGAGGGTCAGTGCCGGGTCCAGCACTTGTGGTTCCAGTCCATTTTCGATATGCTCGAGCATTTCCGAGTGCACCCCATCCCTCTGGAGTCTGGAGGCTCCAGTGACGTTGTTCTTGTCAGCTATGTCGTGTCCTCCCAGCGACAGCAGGGTGAGCAGAGCAGGTCTGCAGGGGAGGAGGTGCCCGTGCACCCAAGAAGCGAGGAGGTGTGTGTGCCAGCAAGACGGGGCGGGGGGCTGTGAGGAGGAGAGGCTTCGTCAGGGAGAGTAGGGCAGAGCAGGCTCCTGGGTGTTGGGCTTTCGGAGGGGAAGCAGGACACTGAGGACGTAGGGAGGCAGAGGTTCCTCACTGGAGCCGGGAGGAAGCAGAAGCTGGGCCGGTGCATCCCCATTCCATCAGACCCCTCTGTTCCATCATCTGTGTGTCTCTTGGATCGGTCCTCTCCAGCCTTGTCTTTGCCCTTTGTCACAATCTCACCTTGGGCCTGCCCTCCTGGGGGATGCTCGGTCTGATCCCCCCCCCTCCCTCCTCCCTCGATGTCTGACGTCCCTGTCTGATCTCTCCTTTTCCCCACCCCAACGTCCCATCTGTCCCCACGTTGCCCCTCCCCCTCCCCCAGGCCGGGAGCAGGCCGGGAGCCATGCAGGGGTGTGCGAGGGAGATCGATGCTACCCCGATGCCTCCTCCACCCTCATGCCCTTCGGAGCGAGTGACTGTGTGTAAGTGTGGTCCTCCTCTCACCGCCGCCCATGATCCATCTTCCATGGACGGGGGGGTTGCTCAGGAGACGGGATGTGGGGGAGATAGCACGTGGCTTCTGGGGGGATGAGTGCAGGGGAGGCCGCCGCAAGAGCTGGCCTCCCCTCCACAGTCTGTCTTCTTACCATTCCTATCCAGAACCGAACACCTCCCATGACCCACCCCAGCCCCCTGAACCCCCTTCATGGACAGATCCCCCACATCCTGGGGCAGAAGAGGCGTCGGGGGCGCCAGAAGTGGCGGCAGCAGCAGCCGCAGCAGCCAAAGAGAGGCAAGAGAAAGAGAAAGCGGGCAGTGGAGGGGTCCAGGAAGAGCTGGTCCCCGTGGTTGAGCTGGTCCCCGTGGTTGAATTGGAAGAGGCCGTAGCACCAGGCACGGAGGCCCCGGGAGGCGCCGGATCTGGTGGGGACCCCGGGGCCACCCCAATGGTGCAGCTGCAGCAGTTACCACTAGGGGGCGATGGAGAAGAAGGGGGCCATCCCAGAGCCATTAATAACCAGTACTCCTTCGTGTGAGACACCCTACCCCGCTCTTTCTCCACTCTTCTTGCTCCCCAGCCCTTAGTTCATGAGATTGGGGCTGGGCAGGGATGTAGAGGAGCGGTAGGAATCCCCTCCCCACGTGCTTCCTGACCCTTGACGGCCAAGGGCATATATGTTGGTACAAGAAGAGGTTCGAGAGCCCTGTTAACTCCCCGGTTCGTACACTACAGGCGCCCCATCCCCTGGGCAGGGGATTTGGGCTCCATTACCTCCCTGAGGGGCTCTTATGGTCAGCCCCACCCCTGGGGGCCTTTTCCCCATTAACCACCCCCCCAGCCCGAGGAAGGGTGAGGGGGAAGGGCTGTCCGTTATATTAAGGTGGTTGTTGTTGTTGTTTTAAACAAAATGGAGAAGCATAAATAAATAAAAGGGTTTATCTCAGTTCCGTCGTGATGGCTGTGGCCACTGTTTGCAGCGGGGGCTGGGGCAGGTGGGGCAGGAAAGCAGCCCACTCGGCGTTGCCCGCTCCAGAGCTGAGAGGCCAGAAGGCTGCGTCAGGTCAAGTCCCTGTTGCCCTCTAGCCCTGTGCTTTCGGCCCATTGCTCCCCCGTGGGCGGTCCTGTTTGTTGAGCGGTAAGTGCAGAGCCCAATAGTGCTTCTCGGGGTTTGCGGCCAAGTTCTCTTAACGGGACCGGACAGTGAACAGCAGGATCGGCAACCTCCAAGGACCTTTCTTGCTCTAAGTTCTTCAGTTAAGGCTTCCCACCCTAGGGAGAAAGCAGGCAGAGGGAGATCGTGGGGGCGGGGTTGGGGCATAGTGGCCGTGTTGGCAGAGGTTGAATGTGGCAGCCACAGAGTGGCTGCAGAGGGGCCCAGGGCAGGCTGGCTGCTCCCCTTCTCGGGGCCAGGCTGGCAAGCTGGGGGGTAGATGACAGAAAGCACTGGCTTTCACTCCTAGCTTTTCCTCTCCTTTGCTGTTTGGCCTAGGCCAGGTGTTAGCCTCTCCAGGCCTCAGTATCCTCACCTGTAAAATGGGAAGTTTCGTTTGGGTTGGAGCTGCTGATACGATTTGCTTGGCCTGGATAGTATTTCCATTGGGATTTCACCTACAAGTTCAGATGACTGCCTTCTCCAGAAAATCAGAAGATCCACCCTCACGTGCTCCTCCGCTCTCTTTCCACATCTGCTCCATCCCTACTGGCCCACTTCACTCACGTGGCCTTCCCAGCCCCGTGGGCAGGAGTTTGCAACCCCTTTCACTCCTTGCAGCGCCCCCATTAAACCCAGGCTCTGCTCTCTGAGCTGAATTGCAGCCACGGGTTTCCCAGCCCTGCGGGTGGTGGGTGTCCACAAGGAGGGGCCGGGTTCCGAAGAATCCCGCCTGTCGTGCTTCGCCCTCTCCCCTCCCCACCTCCACCCAGCGCTGCCTCTCACCTTCCTTCCCCGGGGAAGCAGGGAGCCTACGTTCTCACGCCCCTCAGCCACCGTTTCCCACCTCCAGGAGGCCCTACCCATGCTTATGACCTTGCTATTCTGGGCCTTGCGTCCTGTTGGGAGATGGACAGGAGACAGCTGGGCTCACAGGCCACCCAGGCTGGGGGCTAGCTGGGGGAAGCCTGCTGGCTCTCCCAGTTTTGTCTAATCCCTGGGGCTCCCCCACACCTTGGCCTCAGGAGACTGGGGATAGACTTGACCTTGCAAAGGAGGGGATGGTATGGACATCTGGGTGCTGTATTCTGGAAAGTGAGGTGGTGAGTGAAGGCTGTGGCGCCCCAGGGTAAGCAGGACATGATCCCCTCCTAATCTAGCAGCAACTGGTGCTATGAGGCTCCCCCTCCCCCTAAACCCCGCCAGCGTCAGGAACCTGCCTTCTGAAGTGGGTGGGGGAGGGGGACAAGGAGCACCCCGCACTCCAGGACCTGCATGTCTTGGCTGGAAGAGCCTCAGAGACTGTTTCCCTCTAGCCTTGCTGTAAGGATGGTTGAGCTGAAGTTCGGGACCGGTCAGGGAGTGGCCAGGCTCTGTGTCCCTGTCCTTCAGGACCAGGCCTCTCCCATTAGCTTCAGCCCTCATAGGAGGGGAGGCACACCCACAACCGTGGGCTTGGAGACCCCAGCGGGAGGGATCCAAGAGAACCAGTGCCTTCCCGGTCCGCACCCCCAGGCTCCCTGACGGCCAGCCTTTTGCAGCTCTTGTCGTGTGGCTCTCCCTCTCTGGCTTCAGCTTTCCCTCTGGGAAGTTGGGGGAGGTAGGAGTCACCTTAAAGGGCCCGGCTGGCAGCAGTGTCCTGTAAAGCCTTCCTCCCTTCGGCCTCCTGCTCTCAACTCCCTCGAAGCTGCGATCCCTCCAGTCTTCCCCCCCTTCTCCATGTTTGGGCATTCCTGCTCCTTTAAGACTGTGCCCCTGTCACTTCTCCAGGTGGTGGCAGGGAGAAGCCAGAGAGCACCAAAAGGCTTGGCAGATGCTGAGCCTGATTCTGGCCTAAGAAGGTGGGTGCTGGGCCAGATGGAGGTGCCTGTGGATGTGACCCCACTGTCTGAGCCCCCATCCCCAGGTCACAGCTTAAGGGAGGGGTTTGTTAGAACCATGAAAAGGGGGACAGAAGGAGCACCGTGTCCTCAACTCACCCAGAAGGCTCCCCTCCCCCCCAAGTCCAGGCAGAGAGAAGGATAAGTATGGGGGGCTAAATCCTTAAGTGCCACCCACCCCTGCTGGCCAGCCCGCTCCCCCAAAGTGAGGATTCCCTTTCCTTTGCTCGCCGTCTCCTCTGTCATTGTCTGCTTAGGAACTTGAGTGCCAGGGAGGGAAGCAGCCTGGAGAACCCTTTCAGTGGCCCGGACTGCTGACTGTCCATCTTAGGAAGCTGGAGGCCTAGACGCAGGAAGGACTTGAGGCTCCTTCTTCCCTTCCCTGACCTTCCACTGCTACTCTCACGGAACCTCTCTCCTCTCTCCGCCCTCCTTTCCTCCCCTGCCCACAGCCCAGGCTACCCTCTGCTCCTCCAGCAGCTGCCCTGGTAGCAACCAAAAGACGCCCCCATCCCGGAGCAGGGGTGGGGGTGGGGGGCTCAGAGCAGCTGCTTCTACGAGGAAGCTGACACCAAGGCCAGCCGCTCAGCAACAACTTGTGGCTTTGCACCCAGCCCTGGGCCCCCACCCACCTGGCTGCCGCATGCCAGCTCCCTGCTGTCCCTTTTCCCCATTGCTCCTCAGACTTCCCTCTGACCCGGGCAGCCCTGTCTCTGTTTCCCCAGCTCTGTTCTGTCCTTATTTCCCCTAGACCTGTCCCCATCGAGCTGCCCCCTCCCCATTCCTTCCGTCCGGGACCTCTACCCTATCCAGCCTCCCAGCCCCCTTCCCTTGACACCCCTTCCTCCCTCATGCCTCTTCCTGTGGGACGTGCCCGGCACCTGAGCAGCTCTGACCCTCTCTCCCCTGGAGGAGATACTTCAGGGTCGGGGGGAGTGCAGACCACACATCATCTGGGGTCTTCCATGTGAGACCCTTGAATTAAAGAATACAGTGGGGGATGAGGTGACCCTCATTCCATGACTGGGGGTGACTCCCGCCCCCAGCCTGAAACATTTATCCCTCTCCCTCTGCCATCAGCACATTCTGTAGCCTCTTGGATTACCTGGCCGTCTGGGTATCCCATTTTCTTGGGGGGGGGATTCCCTATCAGGGATGGGGGGGCCCCCGAAGGCTACATTCCCAGAGGCTGAGTTAGAGCAATGGGGGGGGGGGTAGTTTGGGGGAGAGACAGGCAGTCCTGGCTTTGCTCACCAGGGCTTGGACACTAAATCCCTTGTTGATGGCTGCAGCAACCCCTCCCGAGGGTAGGGTTACCATCTTCTGCCCTGTCCCCTTGACCCTCTCCCCTCCCTACTTCCCCTTGTCCCTCTAGAACCATTTCCTCTGGCCCCCAAAAGGATGTTGTCCCCCTCTCCAGTCCCCTGCAGGTTGGAGTATCTGCAAACTGGGTGAGGAAGAAGGAGACTGTCACAATAGAAACAGGTTGAGAGTGGGTGGAACGGGATGGGGGTCGGGGAAAGAGAAGGGTGGAGGCCTGAGGGTAGAAGTGGGGAAGAACTGGGGGCATGAGTTTGGAACAGGAAGTTCCGTACAACCGAGGAAGTCCAGGCAATTGGGGGAGGGGTCAGCAGAAGACAGAAAGTGAAGTCTTTCCCTGCCCCCCCTTCCCTGGGGCTGGGGCCACCTTAGCTTCCCTCATGAGTGACATCTCAGGCTGCAGCCCCACTGTTCCCCCTCTGTCAGCAGAAATATCTCTCTTCTGACCCCTCCTGCTGGAGTCTTAGCCAGCCAATCCCTGATCTGGGCGGGGGGAGCCTGGCCCCCCCTACTCCCTCATAAGGACCAGCTGGGGGCTGGGGGGGGTGGCCGGCTGCTGCAAGTGGGACGGGGGTCAGAGCTTCGTGGAGGGAAGAAAATCCTGGGGGGGGGCAGGAGAGAAAAAACAAGAAACCCAGACAAACAGGCAGTTGGACGCACTGAGGAAGACCCCCAACGCGTGAGAACTCCCCAGAAGGAGCACACCGCCCCCTGGCCCCCAGGAAGGGAGCACAATGGAGGCTGCACACTCCAAGACCACAGAAGAATGTCTGGCCTATTTTGGGGTGAGCGAGACTACAGGCCTGACGCCGGACCAAGTGAAGCGGCACCTAGAGAAATACGGCCCCAATGGTAAGTGTCTCTTAGATGAAAGGCTGGTAACGCCCTCTTGCTCCCCCACAACACAGACATAGACGCACACTCACACACTTAGACACACTGGAGTCTCTCCCTCCCGAGTACCTCAGGGAAGAGGTTGGCCATGGTCCGGTGACTGCAGGGGTTAAGAGGATACTGACAAAACAGGGTCCCTGAGGCTCAGAGTTTTGGGAGGTTTTCTGGGATGACCTTGGTGAACCTCAGATGCCCTTTTGGTGACCTGATTCTCTTACCTTAGCCCCAGAATCCTGGGGGGGGGGGGGCATTAGACTGAGCCCCAAATGAATGTGTCCTTTTCTTCTTTTTCCCTGGGTAGAGCTCCCTGCTGAGGAAGGTAAGTTACTGGAATCTCTGGACTCTCTTAATGACACTCCTCCCCACACCCCCCACTCCCTTCTCCCCACCTTCTCCCGACTGACTCCTGGGGCAAATACCCTCCCCAAAGGTTAAAGGCTGGCTGGGGGCAGGAGTTTCCAGGTACTTTCTCTGTGAGGCCTCCAGCCCTTGAACAACTAACCACAACTTTGGGGAGCCTGTTTCTGGACTCCTGGCGAGCTCCCTCAGTCCTTCTCTCAGTACCAAGCGGCTTGCCCATCACCCCCAGAACCTTCCTGCTTAGGCTGTGGAAATCGGGCCACTCTCAGCCCCTGGATCCCAGCCTGCACCCGGAGTCCCAGCCATTCATCCACCAGACCTTAACCGTGGGGGCCCCCTCCCCTGCCTCTTCTCCCAGGGAAGTCCCTGTGGGAGTTGGTGATAGAGCAGTTTGAAGACCTCCTGGTGCGGATCCTTCTCCTGGCCGCCTGCATTTCCTTCGTAAGTGTGGGAGGGCATCTGGGGCCGGCCGGGGTGTGGGTCGGGGATCTGGAGCATCCACGGGGCCGCGGGGGGCGGGGGGCGGAGGGTGGGGGCTCCGGCCCCTCTGGTCCAAGCCCTCGGCATCCTGTTCCCCAAACCAGAGCCGAGGAGGGTATGGGGAGGGGGGCGTGCTGATGCGCATAGGCCTCGGTCCTCCCCACACCCCACAGGCAGGTTTTATTTTAAGCTTTAAGGGTGTTCTCGGCCAAAACACTAAAGCTAAGCCACCCCCGCAGCTTCAAGGGCTTCGAGGGCTCGGGTTACCCCCCTCAAACGCTGGGCTCCCCGGCTCAGGGCTCAGACACGGCTGCGCTCAGGCCACCGCCGCTCCCGGCATGCCCCGGGGCGCACAGCCGCTCCACCAATCCCCGTGCCTCCTGGCCCCCCTGCCCCGCCCTCTCGGCGCCGATTGGTCAGGGCAAAGACTCCCTCCCAGAGGCGGGAAAGAGCTGCTGGTGTGAGGGTGCCCCCAGATGTGCCAGAAGGCCCAGCCGGACCCCTTCCCTGTCTCCCGGCTTCGCTGCCGGCCGCTGTCCAGACTGGGACTCCTGGGGCCCCCCCCTCCCCCCTTCACCCCGCTGGCCTGACCTTACTCGCCCTCGCCGGGCCCCTCCTAGCGGCAGGACCAACACCTGTCTGGCCCAGGAGCCCCCCTCGACACCGAGCACTCCAGCAGCCCATGTTTTAGAGTTTCCTCCTTAACATCTTAGTCCTGCTGGAAGACAAGACTGGGGGCCAAGATGTCTCCCTGTCCCCTGCTCTCCGTCATGGAGGCCCTGGAGGCCCCTGAGTACTAGCTGGCAGGGCCTCCCTTCTCCCTTCTCAGATTTGCTCCTTGACATTTGCCTGTAGCTGTTGCCCGGCAGTGGCAACAGCTGGGGTGGGGTGTGTACAGGAGGCCCCGTAACACTATCCCCCCTCCTGCTCCCTCATGAAATTGGAGCTTCCCTGCCTTGGGCTGTTGGGGAGGGCTGGCGGGAGGGGGGGGCGGGGGGGCAGCGTCCGCGAGGACCACAGGGTTTTCCCTGTGGAGTTTTGTCTCCCATGGGATGGATGTGGTTGTGGGGGGTCTCTGGCCTGGGTGTCCTGCGAGCTTTGTTTCCAGGCCAACAGCTCGGCCAGGGAAATCCAAAAGCATTCCCAGTTAAACCCTGAGCTGTACACGTCTACACCTGCACATTCCCGCTGCATAACAGCTGTGGCTGTGCCCCTGTGAGTCTGCACTTTGGAGCGCGTAGGACCTCAGACTGATGGGGGGCTGCGGTACCCACGTGATGCCCAGCCCTGTTGCCTCCTGCACACTTTCGCAGCCTCACTGCCTTTCTTTATGTGTTCAGGGGGCTATATCACCTGTTATTCTCCCTTCCCCTGCTCCCAGGTGCTGGCCTGGTTCGAGGAAGGTGAAGAGACCATCACTGCCTTTGTTGAACCCTTTGTCATCCTCTTGATCCTCATCGCCAATGCCATCGTGGGGGTTTGGCAGGTTAGCAGTGACCCCGCCTCAGTCCTCACATCCTGACACTAAACGTGAAGCCATCCTCCCTCCCAGTCTCCTCCTCCTCCGTCACTTCCTCTGGGCTTGCCTTGTTCTCTGTTCCTAATGCCAGGTTTGGAAAGGGGATGGAGTGTGGGAAAGGGGGGGCGGGGGGAGACTGGTGTTCCCACTGTCACTTGCTGGCTGGATAACCCAGGCAAGTTCCTTCACCTCTCTCAGCCTCAGTTTCCTCATCCATAAAGTGGGGTTAACAATCCTACCCCTCAGAGTTGTGGTGAAATGTACCAGGATGAGTGTGAAGTAGCCAGCCCCGTGCCTGGCATATAGTAGCAGCTCAATAAATGTAGTTTGATTTTCCTTCTTACCTTACCACCCTCTACTTTTCCTGCCCCTTGCTTTCAGATTTTCTTTGATTCTCTTTTCTTCTCTCCTCTGAACATCCTTACCTGTTTTCAGCCATAAGTGACAGTTTCCTCGACACACACACCTACCTTCACGTGGTAGGTGTGTCTTACTCCCCTGTGTCAGAAGTCAGGACTGCATAACCTGCTCTTCCTCTGTCCTGTCCCTGTTTCTCCGAGGACTCTGGCCCCTGCCCCTAATCCTCCCCGGCCAGTCCCCTCCCCTTCTACAACCTTCCTCCCTCTGATGACCCTCCTCTCCTCCACCCTGTCCCTCCAGGAGCGTAATGCAGAGAATGCCATTGAGGCTCTGAAGGAATATGAACCCGAGATGGGGAAAGTCTACCGGGCTGACCGCAAGACAGTACAGAGGATCAAGGCTCGGGACATTGTCCCCGGGGACATTGTGGAGGTGGCTGGTGAGTGATGGGAGTGAGTGGTCCAGGAAGGGAGGCCTTGAGTTCAAGACAGGGAGGATGTGTATGTTGAGGGTGGGGGCCCCTGATCCTGGTGTCCGGGAGGTAGCCAGGATGGTGGAACCTTTGCCTCTCCTTCCCAGACTCCTCAGGAGGTCACCCCAGGGCACTGTGGCCGCAGCACCCCTCCCCGTCAGAGTCTCAGCAGGAACAGCCAGTCCTGTCCCTGACGCTCCAGGCGGACCCCTTGCTCCCCCTCCTCTCACCCAGCACTTGCAAGCAACAGGTGGAACCTAGTCCCTGCCAATGGCCCCGTCTCCACCCCCCTCCCGAAGCCTGGCTTCCCGCTCCTTCCACCCACCCCCAAGCTTGGTCAGCTTTAAATCTTGACCTCTCAGTGCCCTTGAGGCCTCTTGAAGGGGAAGGAGTGAGGGTAGAAGGGAGGAGGGGGGCCGAAGGCTCAAGCCCCCAACCATGTAAGGGAAACTCAGGGCCCAGCAGGGAGCACGGGACCTGGGAGGAGGGAGCTCAAGGAGGGGCCCCGCCTCTCCGGTGAGGGACACTTAATGCCTGACCAGGGAGGGGTGGGGGCCGGGTGGCTAAGATTACTGGGATTCTGCCCCCTTCAGCGGTTTTTATATTGGCCCCGCACAGGCCTTCCCACATCTCTAGGGCCCTGGCATAGGGGGATGGATCTAGGCCTCCTTCCTTCCACAAGACTCCCAAGTTGCCACCATGGGCAACCTGGGGAGAGGGAGGGAGGGCGGGCTGAAGACCCCGCTGCGCCATTACAGGGCCGCCCTGCCACGGTGACAGTTTGGAGTCAGCGCCATGAACGTCTATAAATATCGCTGGGGCTTGGGTGACAGGGTGTCCCGCCCAACTCCGTGGCCACCTCCTCCCTCCTCCGTCAGCTTCCTCCGGCATAGGAGGAGGGACCCTAGAAACAGGGAAAGGGAAACGGCCCCGCAAACACTGTCCCCAGTACCCTCTGTGGGACCAGGCGGGATTAGCAGAGCCTCTGGGGGGTGATTAGCCTCCTCAGAGGCCCTGAAGTCCAGGGGGGCGTTACCCGCCTTGTCAGCCCACCCACGAGGTGGTTTCCCGTACTGACCCACCCCCGTGGATCTCCCGTGGCCTGCCCCCACGCTTGCTCGGCTTTCCCCAGCCCACCCCCTATTCCTTGTTTCCTGCAGACCTCCCCTGCTCTCCCATCATCTCCCCAGCACACTCACTGAGGCTTCCTGCCTTCCCTCAGGTGCTCAGACCAGGGCCTGGCGGGTTTCTAACGTGCGTGCGGTCGTGCAGCCTCCGCCAGGCCCTGCTGGACCTGCGCCCTCTGCCCCTGCGGCTCCTCCCTCTCCTCCTGCTTCTTCCCTTCTCCCCCTTCCCCCTTGCTCCAGCTTTTGTCCTGCTTGACACTGATTTTCTCAATTTCCATGTTTTCTCCCGTTTCTTGTTGTTCCCCTGCCCCATGATTCCATGGCATTCTCTCCCCCGGATGCGCGTCCCTCAAATTTACCGTTTTCTTCAGTTCTTTTCTTGCCCT
This sequence comes from Panthera pardus, assembly GCF_024362965.1. Classification (NCBI taxonomy): domain Eukaryota; kingdom Metazoa; phylum Chordata; class Mammalia; order Carnivora; family Felidae; genus Panthera; species Panthera pardus. The sequence goes on along the minus strand of NW_026526980.1, from coordinate 18,244,328 downwards.
TCTCTCCTCACTTTTCTCCCTCTTGTTTCCCTCTCTGTTTTGCTGTCCCGTTACACAACTGGACCATTCCTAATTTTCCTTTTGGCCACTCGGTGCACGTTATCCAGCACGTGCTATGTGCCAGGCAGTGCCCAGGGCCCACTCACGGGCTCACAGCCCCAGGGGGAGAAAAGCGACAAGGGGGCAATTGGAATGAATGTTGGGGGGGGGGGTGCTTGCTAGGGCTTCAGCAACCCACACCAAGGGCCTGACACAAGCCCAGGGTGGGCACCCAGCCCTGGCGACCTGAAGGACGAGGTAAGGTAGTCAGACAAAGATTGGGCTTTTCTTGGGAAGGAAGAAAAGTCCTTCCTCAACTGACTTCACTCTTGTCTACTCTTCCCACAGTGGGCGACAAAGTGCCTGCAGATATCCGGATCCTGTCCATCAAATCCACCACCCTCCGGGTTGACCAGTCCATCCTGACGGGTCCGGGGGCCTGGGTGGGAGGATGCTTCATGCAGGGGGCGGGAGGGGAGGATTTGAAGAGGCGGGGAGCTGAGGGGACACACAGGGAGGAAATTCCAGGTGGATGACAGAGAACACCCAGCAACACGACCCACTCAGAGTAGCTCAGCTTTGTTCACTGTCGCAAGCCTGAAACAAGGGGTCATGGGAGAGGGCAGGATGTTTATGCTGATGGTCCACTCTCCAGATGGTCATTGACCCCGTCCTTCCTCATGGGCATTCAGACACCCAGAGAACTCTCCCGTTCCCTCAAAAGCCCCCAAGTGAGGAACCATAGATTCTAGGACATGATGGAGGGTCTGGATGGTTAAAACCACAGCTGCTTCTGTTTCTCCACTGGGAGAGAGAGGGTGAAGAGCCAGTGAGCCTTCCCTGTGGGCCAAAGAGGCAAGGATGGGCCGGCCCGGGGCAGCTCCCTGAGCCCCTGCCCGGTGGGGTGAGGGAGGCACGGTAGGGACGTCTCCTTCCCAAGAACGTGCTCTGTCGTTGACTGTGCACCTACACATACGTCAGCTCGTTCGATGTTCGCCCAGACCCTGTTCCGAAGTCTATATATATATTGCCTCCATTTTACAGAGGAACAGAGGTTAAGAGATCCCAGTCTATGCAGCTTGTAAGTGGTTAAGCTGGGACTCAGGTCAACTTTTACTCTAAGTGTGATGGATTTCCCATCACTTTTTCCAGAGTTCAGACTTCCCCCAGAACTGCTGCTCGGTCCTTACCAGGCCCTGTCCTGCCAAGCAGGGCGGGAGTTAGGGGCGGGAAGGATGGGAGAAGGACATGATGTCATCTGAAAACCCCTTGGCTCCTTCTCCACAGGCGAGTCCGTATCTGTCATCAAGCACACAGACCCTGTTCCTGACCCCCGAGCTGTCAACCAGGATAAGAAGAACATGCTTTTCTCGGTGAGCCATGCAGGGCCAGCTGTCGTGTGCTCAAGCCAGAGGCCCCGGTGTGGGAGGGACATGGCGGCATGAGAAGAGATGAGGCCCGCAGTTGGGAGGATGCGGCGTGAGGGTCGCCTCTTGCCTGATTCCTCGCCTCTCATTCACCCTCTCAGGGTACCAACATCGCAGCTGGCAAGGCCTTAGGCATCGTGGCCACTACTGGTGTGAGCACCGAGATTGGGAAGATCCGTGACCAGATGGCTGCCACGGAACAGGACAAAACCCCTCTGCAGCAGAAGCTGGATGAGTTTGGGGAGCAGCTCTCCAAGGTCATCTCCCTCATCTGTGTGGCCGTCTGGCTCATCAACATCGGCCATTTCAACGATCCCGTCCACGGCGGCTCCTGGTTGCGGGGTGCCATCTACTACTTTAAGATTGCCGTGGCCCTGGCTGTGGCCGCAATCCCAGAAGGTATGGCGAGCTCTCTCTCTCCTCCCATCGGCTAATCTAATCTGCAAAGACCCCTTTTCCAAGTAGGGTAACGTTTACAGGTTCCAGGGATCGGGACCTGATTGCCTTGGGAGCTATTATTCAGCCTACCACACAAGGTCTCCCTCTCTCCCCTGTCACTGAGTCCTCACTCCTTCCTCTTCCTCCCCACAGGCCTTCCTGCGGTCATCACCACCTGCCTGGCCTTGGGCACCCGGCGGATGGCAAAGAAAAATGCAATCGTGAGGAGCCTGCCCTCCGTGGAGACTCTGGGCTGCACCTCCGTCATCTGTTCCGACAAGACGGGCACCCTCACCACCAACCAGATGTCTGTCTGCAAGGTCAGGGAAGGGGGGCAGCTCCCTCTCCGAAGACTGCCTTTGGGATGAAATGAGCCCTTCAAAGATGGGGTTACCCCTTCCTCACTGGCGGCTTCTCATTCTGGCCGGGGAAACAAATGCTCAGAGGGCAGGTAGAGTGTGATCAGCCAGCTGCGAAAAAGGCTGAGAGAGACCCCTCTGCTCACCCCACCTGCTAGAATGGTCCTCCATGGCCACACAAATCTTGAACAGCATTTCCTAAACCAGGGCTCTTAACCTTTTCTTTTTCTTTTCTCTTCTTTTCTTTTCCTTTCTTTCTTTTTTCTTTATTTACTTTTGAGAAAGAGAGAGAGAGAGAGAGCATGAGCAGGGGAGGGGCAGTGGTGGGGGATAGAGAGAGGGAAAGAAAGAGAATCCCAAGCAGTCTCCGCACTGTCCGTGTTCACGAACCACGAGATCATGACCTGAGCTGAAACCAAGAATCTGACGCTTTATCGATTGAGCCACCCAGGCTCCCCGGGCTCTTACTTTTTTCTGTACCTCAGACTCTTTGGCAGAATGGACAACAGTTGAAATGTAGAAAAGAAAATACATAGGATTCTGTTTAAAAAAATGCATCGGGTTACAGGGAAACCGGTGATTGCAATACAGTTACCAAAACATTTTAAAAACAAATTTGTGATTTGGTCACACACAGGCTTTGGAACTAACGCATTGAGTAGCAGGAAGCCGCGATGAGCAGAGATGCTTTTGGGAGGGTTCTGCAGCAATGCAGCGTGATGGGAAAGTATCTGTGATCACACTGGTGGCAAAGGCACGGCTGTTGCTAATACTGATGTGGTCCATTGCCTGCATTCATAATTAGAAGGAAATGCTCAATGTCAGAAAATAAGAGAGGTTTTTTGTTTTTTGTTTTTTGTGGGTTTTTTTGCCATCAAAGTTCACAGACCTCTTGGCAGAGGGTTGGGGTTGGGGGTCTCATTCATGGACCCCAGGCAGAGAACCCCGGCTCTAAGCAGAGTTCCGGGGGCTGGCATATCCAGGAAGAATATATTGTTCTGAGAATCGAGGGCCGTGCGGTCGGGCGAGGACAGCTGTACCCTTAGCTCCTTTGGGGACACCCACATGCTTGCTGGCACTTGAAAGCCTTGGAGAACGCTGACCGTCAAGAGGGTGGATTCCGCTTTCTTTAACCCAGAGTTTTGCAAACTTAACTTGACCACAGAACCGCTTTATCTCGGAACTCGTCTTTAGCCCCATCCTTTCCCCACTGGCTATAGCTCAGAGCAGGCTTGCTCCTCTCTGGGACCTTCCAGAGCCCAGGCTTCAAAGCCAGACCGCAGGCTTCTGCAACTGGGCTCCTGTCCTGTTCCCTAAAAATGAATTGATTGCCCTCATTTGAAAGTCTGGAGATGGCACAGGAAAATAACCTGACTTTCTGGCTCTTCCTGCAAAACTGGAAGATCTGGCCGCAAGCACCTTTTACCGTGCAGGTTGCTTTTTATTAACTGATCTGAAGGAGCCTCCAGTGGTGGCCTGCAGAAACCAATGACTTATCTTGGGGCCACTAACGCTGAACCCGGAGAATGGTGGCAAGGGAGTACCAGGAGAGGGGAGGCAAGCAGCCAGGAGTCTCCCATTAGTCTGTGAGCATGGGACAGGGCACTGGCCTTCGGGGATGGTGACAGTTAGACCTCTGTGCGCCTGCCCTTCTCCCTGTAGATGTTTATTATCGACAAGGTGGACGGAAACATCTGTGTCCTGAACGAGTTCTCCATCACTGGTTCCACTTACGCTCCAGAAGGAGAGGTGTAAGTCCCCCCAAAGCTCTCCCCTTAGCTTCTCGCCACCCCCCCAGACACACACCCTCCACTTCTCTCCCTGGGGCCCTGCCTCTAGTTTCGTCCTTCTTCTCGTCTCCTCCTCTGCCCCAACCTTGTTCTCTCTCCCACCTGACCTCCATGTCAGTCGCCGTGTCCCTGACTGTCCCTCGCCGCTTTCCCCACGTTCTCTCTGCATCTCAGTCCCTGTTCTTCTCTCCCTGTCTCTTTTCCTTCCTTCCTCCCCGCCCCACTGCCAGCTTGAAGAATGATAAGCCAGTCCGCTCAGGGCAGTATGATGGGCTGGTGGAGTTGGCCACCATTTGTGCCCTCTGCAATGACTCCTCCTTGGACTTCAACGAGGTAACCTCTCCACGCCTGAGGCAGCCCCTCCACCCCCTTCCCACTGACTCAGGCCTCCTCAGCAGGCCACAGGGGAAGGGCCTGCCTTGTCCCGAGTCCTGGCCTGGCCTGGGTGGAAGGGGGACGGCGGGCGCGAGAGGTGGGAGCGAGGGGCCGGGAGCGCAGGGCACCTACTTGCTCTTCCTCCTCTGTCCTCTCAGGCCAAAGGTGTTTACGAGAAGGTGGGTGAGGCAACAGAGACGGCGCTCACCACCCTGGTGGAGAAGATGAATGTGTTCAGCACAGACGTGAGGAGCCTCTCAAAAGTGGAGCGGGCCAACGCCTGCAACTCAGTGAGTCTGGCGCTGCCTCCCGTGGGGCCCTCCTTCCCCCGGCTCGCACAGGCCAGGATCCAGGGAACCTCAGGACACAGAGGCCCCGGTCCGGCCCGGCAGGGCCTTGTGCCCCATGCCGGGACCCCAGTCAGCACAAGCAGACGGCCTCTCCACAGCTTTCCTGGGCCAGGCTGGCTCTGGGTGGAACCTCCTGCCCCTGGACTTTCCACCGCCAACTGCAGCGTCCCTGGATGGCACTTCCTCCTGCGTGTCCCTAGGTGGAAGGGACAGAGCTGGGCACACAAAGCACAAGCCCTCCATCGCGGTGCTTCCCCTTGTCCAGATGAACAAACTCCATTCTATGGATTAATATTTACTTAATGTGTATATCAAGTTCCTCTTCTATATTATGTTTTCAGCATCGCTCATTCCTTTTTTTTTTAAATGTTTATTTTTGAGAGAGAAAAATTATTTTTGAGAGAAATATTTTTTTTTTAATTTAAACGTTTATTTTTGAGAGACAGAGAGAGAGAGACAGAGACAGAGAGCATGAGCAGGGGAGGGGCAGAGAGAGAGGGAGACAGAATCTGAAGCAGCTTCAGGCTCCGAGCTGTCAGCCCAGAGCCCGACGCAGGACTCGAACCCACGGACTGTGAGATCATGACCTGAGCCGACGTCGGACGCCCAACTGAAAGAGCCACCCAGGCACCCCTTGAAAGAAATATTTTTAAAATGTTTATTTATTTTTGCATGTGTGCGCAAGCGGGGGAGGGGCAGAGAGAGAGGAGACAGAGCATCTGAAGTGCGCTCTGCACTGACAGCAGAGAGCCTGACGCAGGGGCTCAAACTCACGACCGGTGAGATCGAACCTGAGCCAAAGTCGGACATTTAACCGACTGAGCCACCCAGGCGCCCCTCACTCATTCTTTTTTCCTGTTTTTTTGTATTTGTAAAATGCTCATTGCTGCTTTAGTATAAGCATCAGCTTCTCTCTTATTTATTGTTACTGTCATTCCTGGTTTACTCTGAAGTGTCTATGATGCATCTGGTGAAAAAAAGCTCTCACTGATTTCGTGGAGTGCTTATGACAGCGTGCCAGGCTACTGGGTCTGCGTTGTCCGATGACACGTCTCTAGGAGCCCACGTGTAGTCATTTCCATTTGAATTAGTTAAGATTAAATAAAAGTAAAAACCCAGTTCTTCCCCTGCACTAGCCACATTTTCCATTTCCAATAACCGTGCTCAACTGTGCCATGTTGGACGGGTCAGATTACAGAACATTCCCATCGTCACGGAAAGTTCTAAAGTTCTACCAGATCGTGCCATATTGTGCCCTCCTGTTTCTGCTGGGCTTTAAACTGGATGCTGTAAGGAGGTGGCCCCAGCAGCCTTGGAATTCTCTCCGTTTGTGCCGTAGGTACCAGACTGAGCTTCAGTCTGAGACGGCCTGGGAGCTGCTCTGACCTCCGGATCCTTTTTGACTGTGTTTTAAGGGGTCTGGGACTCTGGCCTTCAGGCACAACATCATCGTTCTGATTCCACCAGCCTCACGTCTGGCCTCTTCCTGTCTGTCTCCTCTCTCCCAGGTGATCCGCCAGCTAATGAAGAAGGAATTTACCCTGGAGTTCTCCCGAGACCGGAAGTCCATGTCTGTCTATTGCTCCCCGGCCAAATCCCGGGCTGCCGTGGGCAACAAGATGTTTGTCAAGGTCAGAAATCAGAATGTGCCCCGGTCCTCCTCTTCTTCCGAATCCCGAGGCCCTCTCCTATCCCTGCCCCCTGTCACTGTGCCCTGGAAGAAAGACAGTAGTCTCTGAGAGCCATTCTGGTCTCCTAGGGTGCCCCTGAGGGGGTCATCGACCGCTGTAACTACGTGCGAGTTGGCACCACCCGCGTGCCGATTACAGGGCCGGTGAAGGACAAGATCCTGTCCGTGATCAAGGAGTGGGGCACCGGCCGGGATACCCTGCGCTGCCTGGCCCTGGCCACCCGGGACACCCCCCCGAAGCGAGAGGAGATGATCCTGGATGACTCTGCCAGGTTCATGGAGTACGAGGTGAGCAGACGAAGCCTCCCGTCACCCCAGAGTCATCCGCCTCACCCCTGCACCGCCCCGGTCCTCTCCTACTTCGCACGGGCCCTAGAATCGCAGGACAGGACCTAGAATCTGAAAGAACCTTAGGAATCCCCTAGTCCAGTACTACTTTGCTTGTGATCATGGACCCGTGTGAAGTGAGGCGTGGCGCTTGCAGCCAGAACAGAGAGCCACTCGGTCACCGGGCATTCTCGGTTCTGCCGATGTGTTTCCAGCTGAGGTATTCCTGATTCGAGAAGCAGGGCATAGACCTGAATTCTGGCGCAAGCACCTTATCTTGCAGTGGACTGGCTCTCTCAATAGCACCAAAGTCCACTCCCTTCGTTTTCCAGACGGGACCCCTTGGCCCGGCAGGTAGCGTGGATTTGCTCAGAGCTGTAGACTGAGTGAGTGGCCCTCCTGAGGGCAGAAGCCACTGTCCTCCCAGCTCGAGTTCTTGCCCTGAAATGCACGCGGTCTGCCAGCGACGACGGGCTTGGCGGCGTCAGGCCTGCAGGCGCACGTGTGAACAGGGAGGATCTCTTGCCCCTGGGCTTCTGAGGCGCCCCTGGGATTTACACACCGGGCCCAGGGTCAGCTTCCTCCCCGGCTCATTTTCCGAGTCCTTCCCCAACCCCGTCGCTCTCTGCTGTCTCCCCAGACGGACCTGACATTTGTCGGCGTGGTGGGCATGCTGGACCCACCCCGCAAGGAGGTCACGGGCTCTATTCAGCTGTGCCGGGATGCCGGAATCCGAGTCATCATGATCACCGGGGACAACAAGGGCACAGCCATTGCCATCTGCCGACGAATCGGCATCTTTGGGGAGAACGAGGAGGTGGCCGACCGAGCCTACACCGGCCGGGAGTTTGACGACCTGCCCCTGGCGGAGCAGCGGGAGGCCTGCCGTCGCGCCTGCTGCTTCGCCCGCGTGGAGCCCTCCCATAAGTCGAAGATCGTGGAGTATCTGCAGTCCTACGATGAGATCACGGCCATGGTGAGGGGACGGCAGGGCTGCGCGGCGGGGCCCACGTGCATGGGCGAGGAGCAGTCTGCACAGAGTCCCCTGAGATGATGGTCTCGAGAGCTGGGGGCCCCGGGGGACTAAGCGGGGGCCCTGGCCAGATGCACAGGGGAGGGTCAACCCCGGAGGAGGGGTGTGTGCCAGGCTTCGCGTCCCACCTTCGCTTTCTCCCCTCAGACGGGTGATGGTGTCAACGATGCCCCCGCCCTGAAGAAGGCCGAGATCGGCATCGCCATGGGATCCGGCACCGCCGTGGCCAAGACCGCTTCTGAGATGGTGCTGGCCGACGACAACTTCTCCACCATCGTGGCTGCGGTGGAGGAGGGCCGCGCCATCTACAACAACATGAAGCAGTTCATCCGCTACCTCATCTCCTCCAACGTGGGCGAGGTGGTCTGGTGAGCGGCCAGGGAGGGCACCGCGGAGGAACCCAGGGCCGGGTGGGGGTGGGGGGCGACCCCAGGTCCGGAGGCAGGATGGACGTGTGACCCCCTCCTTCTGGCAGCATCTTCCTGACCGCCGCCTTAGGACTGCCTGAGGCCCTGATCCCTGTGCAGCTGCTGTGGGTGAACTTGGTGACTGATGGGCTCCCGGCCACAGCCCTGGGCTTCAACCCACCAGACCTGGACATCATGGACCGGCCTCCCCGGAGCCCCAAGGAGCCCCTCATCAGTGGCTGGCTCTTCTTCCGCTACATGGCAATCGGGGGTGAGCAGGACGGGACCCCACAATCCTTCCCAACCCTCCGGGACACCTGCTCCCTGATGCAGCCAACCCGAGGGGCCCTCTTCCTCGACCAGCTGTTCATGGCCAGGAGCCCTCCTGACGCCTCCCCTCTCCCGTCTCTATCACAGGCTACGTGGGTGCGGCCACTGTGGGAGCGGCTGCCTGGTGGTTCCTGTATGCAGACGACGGGCCTCATGTCACTTACAGCCAGCTGGTAGGGAGGACAGAGGCGGGAGGAGGGTGAGGAGCAAGAGGGTGGCGTGGAGGCTTCTGTGGGATCCCAGCTCCTCAATCCTCCCCCTGCAGACTCACTTCATGCAGTGCAACGAGGAAAACCCCGACTTTGAGGGCGTGGACTGCGAGGTCTTTGAGGCCCCCCAGCCCATGACCATGGCCTTGTCTGTGCTGGTTACCATTGAAATGTGCAACGCTCTCAACAGGTGGGGCCTGCCCACCCACCCCTGCCACCTCCCACAGGCCACCGTGTCCTCCCTGTCCTCTCTCCACTCACCACTGCTTTCTTCTGCTGCCCCCCTCTGCCTCCACCCGGCCTCCGCCTCACAGCCTGTCTGAGAACCAGTCCCTTCTGCGGATGCCGCCCTGGGTGAACATCTGGCTGCTGGGCTCCATCTGCCTGTCCATGTCCCTGCACTTCCTCATCCTCTATGTCGACCCTCTGCCGGTGAGCCTCCTCCGCCAGGGGCCTTGCTCTGCCCCTCAGGGAGCCTTCCTAGGCTGGGGCACTGACGGAGGAGGGCGTCAGGCCCGGGTGGTTCCTCCCGGGGCTCTGGGCTGTCCCCTCCCTCCCGAGGGCAGCGCTGGTCCTCACCACCCCTGCCTGCCCCTCCCCCGCCCCCTCCAGATGATCTTCAAGCTCCGGGCCCTGGACTGCACCCAGTGGCTCATGGTCCTCAAGATCTCATTTCCGGTCATCCTGCTCGATGAGCTCCTCAAGTTCATTGCTCGGAACTACCTAGAGGGTAAGCCACGCCCCCCGCCTCCGCACCCTGTTCGCCCCTGGTCCCACACGGCCCCTCCCTCTGCGCTGCAAAGGCGCCTGCCCCCCCCCCCCCCACCTCCTTCTCAGCTGGGTGCTCTGGCCCCTTCCCCGGGCCCCGACTCCCCTGCACCTGTGCAGGCACCCGCAGCCCCCTTAGCCCTCTTGGCCCTCCGCGCCCACCCGCGCCCTCCGTAACCGTCTCTCTGTCCTCTCTGGCCATAGGATAACCCGTTTCCCCCTCCTCCATCTCTTTGAACCGTGTCACAGGTATCGCCCCCCTCTCGCCCTCGCCCCTAGCTGCTGTGCCCCCCGCGCGTCCCCCTCTCCCCCTCCGTGGCGCCTGACGTCACTTGCGCTCGCTGCTCCACCTGGAGCCCCTGCTGCCACTGCCGCTGCCAAGCTTCCGGGGCCGGGCGGGCTGCTGCCCTCACTGTGAGGTCGGCGGCGCCCCGCCTCGGGCAGCTCGGTGCGTGCTGGGCTGCGCTGCGCTGCGCTGGGCGCTGAGCTGTCTGCCCGGGCTACAGTGCTGGGGGGGGAGTGGGCTCTGGGACACAGGTGAGTCCAGGGGGCTGGGGAGACCCTCCAGGTGAGTGTGCCAGGGGCCGGGGGACACAGAGCCCGGGAGGGACTTTTCCCCTCCTCTCCCACCCCCTGCCTCATCCTTCCCTTTCTCCTTCCAGATCCAGAAGATGAAAGAAGGAAGTAATCAGTCCTTTTTGCCCCTTCTTCCCCGCCCTGATAGTGACGCATCTTCAGGCAGAGCTGTGGCACAGACTCCCACGTGCCCTCCCTGTCCCCCCACCCCCAACGTTTTTCTGTTTATAAACACCATGGTCCCTTTCACTTTTCCAACCCCCTCAACAACCCACCTTCCCTCCCTCCTGCTCTTGGAAAACCTCCCCTCCCCAACCCCACGGGGCTCGCAGGGACAAGGCGACGGACTGAGCTGAGCTGCTTATTTATTGAAAATAAATGACAGAAAAGTCTGGCCTTGCCTCTGTGCACATCTTGGGGCCTGGGTTGGGCCCCTGGGGACAAGCATCTTAGTGTCATGCGGTCCAGAGAGCAGCTGCCCGTCCCGGGGTGCGCGGGTGGAGGGACCCGTGGCCACGCGCCAGAGGCCCCCAGCTGCCGCTCACAGCTCGGCTGTGCGTCGGGGAAGCGATGTGGCTATTACTCTGGCTCAGGAGACGGCGGCAGGAGGACCAGGACCCAGGAGGCAGCATGGCAGCCGGGAGGCCGCAGGGCTAAGCCTGCACCTTTGGTTCCCGGAGGGGGCTGGGACTCCACCCGGGTGTCATCCTTGGGGGCAGGAGGCCAGCCACCCCTGGGAGGAGGCGCTAGAGAGACAGGGAAGCGGCGGCCCCGGCACCTCACCCCTAGGCTTGGAGAGGATGAAGACACTATCCCGAGACCCCCACAGCCCAGGCCTCTTGGTTCAGGAGTGGGGAAAGGCAGTCTCCCCCGGGGTGGGTGGGTGCTAGCCCCTCAGGTGTCCTTGATGTCCCTGATGTCCCTGAGGGGCGCCTCATCCATGATGCTGCGCACTTGCTCCAGACTCTCGGCCTGGCGGATCCGTTCTAGGCGCACCTGTGGGGCCCGGCGAGGCAGGAGAAGGGTGCTTGGCGGGGAAACGTAGCCCCCGCCCCCCCTGCCAGCCCTCCAAGGGGCGAGGGCCCGGGACCGGTACGCCCAGGCGCCCCATCTTCCCAACCCACAGTGAAAGTGGGTCCAGGGGAAGAAATGGGTCCTGACAGAGTGGCCTGATGCAGCGCGGGCTGGGCAGGTGGGGCTGACACAATATGCCACACGTGGCATGCCGGGCTCTGGGCCAAGGACTCCACGTGTCCAAAGACAGACGCACACGGCCTTCAATTTCTTTTGGGCAATAACTCAGAGGAGAGGAGGACGCCGGCCTCGGGAAGAGGAAGGGAACTCCCCTAATTGGAAGGCTGTCCTCGCAGGATCTAGAACAAGCCACCTGGATCATGCCAGCCTGATGGGAAGGGGACACACTGTACCTGCAGGGCCTGGGACAGTCGTACAAAATCCCTCTGCACCTGTTCACTGGTCTCGAGCTCAGCCTGCAGCCGCAGCACCTTGGCCCTCTGTTCTGAGAGGAGGTCTGTGAGCTGGGCCTGGGGGGACAGGACGCAGAGCTGGGGCTGGCACCAGATGGGACGGCGTGCGGCCAAGGAAACAAGATGCCTGGCCAGGGGTGCCCCTTCCACACCGTCCCCGACCCTGACCTCTTCTGTGAGGCCGGAGCCCGGTGGCTACCTCGGGGCCTTCCTGCCACCCGGCCTAAAGGCGACAGAAAGGGCGGGAGAGGCCGGCGGGGGTCTCCACGCTGCCGCCCCTCCCGCCGTCACGGAGTCTGGCCCCGGAGTCCAGCCTCACCTTGCTCTGTTCCTGCTGGATCCGCTCCATCTCCGTCCTCAGGCTGCACAGGGAGGCTGGGAAGTCAGGCAGGGGCCGGACGTCAGGCCCGCACCCTCCCTGCCCTGCCCCCCCCACCGCCCGGGCCAGGCTCCAGCCCATACTCACCCTCCATCACCTCTGCATGGAAAGGAAAAAAAAGAGAGGTCAAGGCTTGTTCTTACGTGGTCTCCTCTCTCTCCCCATCTGCTGCCCGGGTGCTCCCCTGTGGGGAGGTCAGCCTCCCCGGGGGCGAGGCCGGGGCGGCTCCCCTCCTCCGCCCTCACCTGTCTCCTCCCGCTGCACCCTCAGCTGGCCCTCCAGGCTGGCCCTGGCCGCAGTCTCCTCCTCCAGCGCCTCCCGGAGCGTCACGATCTCAATCCGGAGGCGCTCAGCCTCGTGCTCCCGGGCCTGCTGCTGGGCCCGCGCCTCCTGCCTCGTGTGGTGCACCAGCTGCTGCAGCTCCTGCAAGGGAGGCCGGTCACCTGCCCGGCGGGCCAGCAGCCCGATGGGGACGGGGCGGGGAAGGGGACAAAGGAACGGCGGGAGGGAACTGAAAAGGGGAAAGGACCCCCGTGGCCGCTCCCAAGGAGAGCGGACGGACAGAGCCGGCAGTGAACACGTCACAGCGGCCACACCGCCAGGGCTGGAGGGACCCGCCGGCACGGCGCTGAGGGAAGAAAGTTCCCGAAAATTGCCTAGAGCGGGACACCGTTTTGTAATGCTCGGAAAACAAAAGTTAGCACTGCGCTATTTGGACAGACGCGCATGTAGAACAACAAAAATGATACCAAAAGAGAGCAAGGGAACGACAGGGGATCCACCAGGATCTCAGAGACACTGAGAGTCCCCCACAGTCCCATGGGGACACCCAGTTGTAGGATTACCCTCAGTTCAATCAAAGGTCAGGACGGCAGAAACAGAACCCAGGGGCTTACGGGGGCGCACGGAAGGAGGCAGAGGCCGTAGCTCTCAGGGTGGGCAAGGGTTCCGGGTGACCTTCAGGTTCCTAATGAACTCGGTCCACAGAGCCACGCACAACTTGGCGAACACAGTCAACGAACACAGCTTGGTAATAAACCAAGATGACGATGAATTCAGTTTTGTGGCTCTCACTTCAAAATAAACCAGGGGCGCCTGGGTGGCTCAGCCGGTTAGGCGTCCAACTTCAGCTCAGGTCGTGATCTCACAGTTCGTGAGTTCGAGCCCCACATCGGGCTCCGTGCTGACAGCTCGGAGCCTGGAGCCTGCTTCAGGTTCTGTGTCTCCCTCTCTCTCTGCCCTCCCCCACTCTCGCTCTGTCTCTCTCTCTCTCTCAAAAATAAACATTAAAAAATTAAAAAACAACAATAACAACAACAACAACAACAACAACAGTCAAATCACTGCCTCCTTCACGTCAAGCGCTCTGCAAACTCATCTTCTCTTTACACCGAGGCTGGGAAGGGGGTATGGTCCCAGGCCAATGCTCTGCTATGCGTGGAGGATAAGGGCCAGCAGGGTGGCCCCCGGGCTGTCAGCACCCACACTCCCCTTACCGGCACCAAGCTGGGCAGTGACTCCTCGTGACCCTCATCCTGCTCCAGGCCCCGGGGGGCTGAAGACAGCGGCTGCTCGGCCCGGAGTCCTTGGTTTTCCTCAGTCAGCCGCTTTACCTCGTGGCTCAGGCACTTGTGTGATGTGGCCAGCTCTGCCTGGGGATGCATAGTCAGTAGGAGGGGGATGAGGGGGACAGGGTGTCGCCAGAGCCCCGTGAGGCCAAACCCTGACCCCCCCCTCCTGACACCCTCCGCTGCTGAGAAAGCAAGAAGCACCCTTTATTAAGTGCCTTTGACGCCCAAGCTTCTTATACACTCTTCTTTTAATTTTTTATTTTGAGAGAGCGTGAATGGGAAGGGGCAGAGAGAGACAGAGAGACAGGCAGACAGGATCCCTAGCAGACTCCGCACCATCAGCACAGAGCCCGATGTGGGGCTCGAACTCACAAACCGTGAGATCACGGCCAGAGCCGAAATCAGGAGTCAGATGCTCAACCGACCGAGCCACCCAGGCATCCCCTTTATACACCTGCCTCGGTGGCTTGGAGGTCACAAGTGGCGGGCCACCTCGAGTGTTTTATTTGGTCCGTACTTTTTTTTGGTTGTTTTTAAGCTTCAATTAGGTGCCAACTTTAGGGGCGCCTGGGTGGCTCAGTCGGCTAAGTGTCTGACTTCAGCTCGGGTCATGATCTTGCGGCTCATGGGTTCGAGCCCCCTGTCAAGCTCTGTGCTGACAGCTTGGAGCCTGGAGCCTGCTTCGGATTCTGTGTCTCCCTGTATCTCTGCCCTTCCCCCACTTGCGCATGCACACGCGCGCGCGCTCTCTCTCTCAAAAATAAACGTTAAAAAAATTTTTTTTAATTAGTTGTCAACTTTAAAAGTCAGGAGACAGCACGCAAATACCCAGGCTTCTGGCTTCTCTTGACAAATCAGAAAACCTGGCAGCACCGAGCCCGCATTCCCATGTGGCTCCGGTCACAGAGCCGAGGGGCAGCGGCGCCCTTTGCGGTCCTCTCGGCTCGGCCACAGCGCGCCTTCCTGTCTACACCTGGCCCGGGAGAATCATGTACGTCTCCCGGCTGGGCTCGGGGAGTATCCGGTTCTGCAAGCCTTGCTTTTAAGCCGCACGACTGTGCACGCCAGGTCCCACCATCTCGATTTCAAGGAGCCGAGGCAGAGGCTCCAAGCTCGTGGGGTCGGCTCAGGATCACCGAGCTGGTGCGTGGGGGGCCCCGTGCGAACGCAGAACGCTTGCTCTGACCGCAGCGCCCGGTGCCCTGGAAACCCTCGGCGCGCCCGACCGACACCAACTCCAGGGCACAGCCTGAGCCGCCGGGGGGCGGGGCAGGACAGGTGTCTTGACCTTTCCACGTGCCCCTCTCGGCCAATCCCCGTCACACTCCTCTCCCTCGTGCCCGGCCCCCAGCCCTCACCATCTGCAGCTGAACCCGCTCCTGGGCCTGGCTCACGGTCCCCTGCAGGGTCCGCAGCAGCTGCTCTGAGTTCTGGACCTGGGCCAGGAGCACTTGCATCTGTGGGTGGAAGGAGGTGAGGGTGAGGTCGGGGCCGGGAGGCAGGCCGCCGCCGGGGGGGGCCCTGCCGGGGGCCGCGGCAGAGCGGGGCCCACCTGCTTGGCGCAGTCCTCGTTGCTCCGTCTCAGACCCTCCTGCAGCTCGTCCCGCTCTCGGCTGATGCTCTCCAGGTCCTTCTGCAGCTGCCGGCCCTGCCACGGATGCCGGCCTCGGTCTCAGCCTCCGAGCGGAGGCCTGCCCTCCTCACCATGCCCCTCGGGCCTGCCTTCTACATCTCGGTGGGGTGAGGGTCGGGGGGGGGGGCGGGCATCTCTCAACCGGCCACCCTGCCTCTGTTGCCTGAGCCCCAGTTCGAGCTCCAGGGGTGGACACAGGGGGTGCCCGGGGAGCGTCCGGGGAAGGGGGAGGTGGATGCGAGCGCGTGGGCAGGCCGCTCCGCCCCCTCCACTCACCTCCATTTGCAGCTGCTCCCACTGGTTGTCCGGGACGAGCTGGTAACCAGGAGGGGGCAGGTAGATGCCCTCGGGGACCAGGGTGCCCGTGGACACCAGAGAGGCGGTCTCTTCCTGCTCGGGGCTCAGGCCCTGGCGGCTGCGGGGCAGGGACGTGCTGCCGGCCCCGCCACCGAGGGAGAAGGAAGAGATGGAAGCGCTATCGTCACAGTTGTGGGCGAAGGCTTCGGCCGCCGCGCCCCCGTCTCCACTCAGCTCCTCGAGAGGCTCCAGCGGGGGCGACGGGTCCCGGGACAGGGGCAGCAACTCCGCGGAGCCGTGTAAGGAGGGGGGAGGCCGGGGCCGTCTCTAGGGGAAGGGGCAGGGAAGAGGCTGGGGGGCCGGGGTCCTGCGGCGCCCCCTCTTCCCGCAGCAACCCCCCGGCCGCCCCCTCACCTGGATCTCTTGAATGAGCTCCTCCGCCCTGAGCAGCTTCGCCTTCAGCTCCTCAATCTCCTGCTCCATGGGCAGCACGATCTCCCGAAGCTTCTCCGAGTCCTCGTGGGCCTGGAGGAAGGGAGGTTGGGCAGCAGCCGTCCCCCTCCCGACTACTGGACCCCTAGGGTCTGTTCTGAGCCTTCTCTCCAAGCTCGTCAGCCCTTCTAGTCCTCCCAAGAGGGTGCCGGGCCTCCCCATTTTAAAGAGAAAAACACAGAGGTTCCGGGAGCTTATGCGACTTGCCCAGGTCACACGGCAGGTAAAGAAGCCAAAGTCGCGACTATCTTCCTGGTACCCACTCGCTCATTCTCTCCTTCCCCGACATCCATTTTCAGTTGTTTCTTTTATCACAGAAGCTTGCATTTATAGTTGAGCGCGTGCCCTAAATCCTACAACACCATCCACATTTCTCACCTTCCCTGTAACTAAGCATGGCCACTCGACCAAGTTCCAGCAAAGGAGATGTAAATGCAAACTTCCAGGGCAACTCCTTAAAGGGAGAGGGTGGGCTTTTCTTTACTCCTCCCCCTCCTCCTCGCCGGGTAGAATGTGGACATAATGGCTGGCACTCCAGCAGTCATCTTGGGCCATGAGGCAATAAGCTACCTACGGCAAGACAGTAACCTAAAAGGAATCTGGGTTCCTAGTGACTTGTTGACCTGGCATCAGTCCTAGAATGTCTACCTATGGACTGTAAGGAAAATAAATTTCTATCTTATTTAAGCCACTGTTGGTTTGGGTTTTCAAATTTCATCCTAACTTGTACGTCCTTTAGTCCCATCACCCCCACATTGCTAGCAATTTCTTTTTGGTCTGCTTTCAGGTTTGGGATCCTGCTGAACCTGCACAGCCAAGGCAATGGTCTCTGGCCATCCCTGAATGTCACACAGGCTCCTCTATCCAAGTACAGCCAAATCTGAACCACTCACGACAACATTTCTCCTCCTCTGGGCTTTAGGTCACCTACCCAGCTGTCCAAGACTGAAATCTGCCGGTTACCCATCCTCTTCCAATCCATGCCATTTCTGCCTCTTGAATCACTCAAAATCCTGTCTCAAGCAAGCTCAGCTTAACCCTCCAAATCCCTTGCGGGAACAGTTGCAACAGGCCGGGGAGGCCCGCGTGGCCCAGACAAAACACTTCGGTCCCATCTGAAGCCCGGGAGTATACGCTGTGTGGATGCCATGCGTTGGGTGGACGACGGCAGGACGCAGGAGGCGGGCCGGGGCTGAACTGCCATGTCTCTAGGCCCCCTGTGCTTCTGCTCACCGCACCAGGCCTCCACCCTGCAGAGCCCTCTCCCTCACCGCCCTGTGTAACTGCTCCCCAGCAACACTCGAGCACGAGCAGCAGCCTCTGCCTGCAAGCCGTGCGTCACAAGCCTCCTTTCTTGGACTCCTATTTTGATTTTGTCTTTCTACCCAGGCCGGTTACTACACTTCCCGAGCCTCAGTTTCCTCGTGCATGAAATGAGGGAACGATGCGAATTTGCTTTGAAAGATCAGCAAATCAGCTCCCACCCCGTTAATGACACCAGTAGTAATGGGGGGGGGGGGCGATGCGCCATAGAGATTAAGAACAAAAACCAGACCGCCTAGACAAACATTTTAGAACCAGACTGCCTAGGTTTTGAAATTCCCACTCTGCTTTTTTTATGCGCACAGCCTGGGGAGACCCACTGAACTCCTTCAAACCTCACCTTACTCATCTGTGAAATGGGTCTAACGGAGCTCTCTTTCAGGGGAAAGACGGGGTCTGGCCCGCAGTTATCACAGTGCCTTGTGTGTGAAAGCTGTCCTGAAGTGTCAGCTCCCTTCCGCCTACACGATCTCCTTCATTTTGGAAGTAAACAAACCTGGCCAGCCCTCCAGAAAGTGGCAGGGCCAGGACCTTGCCAAGTCTGGAGCCAGTACATGCCACACCCAGAATTATGACTGGGTGCCCTGCTCCCAACGATCTGCCCGACAATCCCTGTGTCCCGTGGTCACCTTGACTGCCTCAGCATCTTTCTATATCCCGGGGCCGGGGGAGGTCACCCCAACCTTTTCCATCTGCTTCTCCAAGGAGTCCAGGGGGTGAGCCCGGGACAGCAGCTGCTTCAGGCGCCCCAGCTCCCGCTCCTTCTCCTCACAGTCCTGCTGCTGCTGCTGCTTCAGAGAAGTGATCTGGGCTTCATAGCTGCTGATGGAGTCTGGAGGGGCAGGAAGGGCAGCGGAGAGGGAGGGTCAGCGCGCTGGCCCTCCCTGGGGGTGAGGAGGGGGTGCTCTATCACTGCTGCTCTCTGCGAGGCAATTCACCGCAGCGATGGAGACTGTGGGCTCTGTGGACAGACGGCCCCGGGTCGGGAGCCTCTGCGCCGGGGTCCTCTGCCGCAAAGCGGGGACACTACGATTACCCCGCTGGGTTATCAAATGAGATGACACCTGGAAGGTGTTCAGCCCTCCTCCCGGTGCATAACAAATGCTGAAGAGACGATATCTACTCCTGTTAATATGTACCAATAACGATCAACCTCCAACGACAGTAGTACGTTCTTACTCTGGACCAGACTCCGCGTGGGGCTCTGGAACTAGAGAAACGAATCGATCACAAACCCGGACGCCAGAAGCCCACGTTCCGACGGGGAAGGAAGCTGCGGAAATAGTGACAAAGCAGCGGGAGAACATCCCCAAGAAGACCACTCTGGGGTTTGCGGATCCTAGAGCACGGAGCTCTTCACTCCGCCTGCCTGGCCACGAGAGGACACCAGCAGGTGGCGGAAAGAAGGACACATTAGCACAGCACTGGTGCAAGCAGAGGCTCAGAGGTGGGAAAGTAGATGGTGTATCGGGGGCACGGTGGGCATGTCGCAAGAGCTGGGGTGAAGGCCCCCACAGAGACGTGCTGGAAAGCAGGGACAGGGTGGCAGGGCATGGCTCTTGAGACCGTGCACGCCCTACCAAAGGGTTCGGATTTATCCTACAGGTCAGTGGGAGGTAGAGGTGATGGTGGGTGGAACGGGGCCACTTTTTAATTTTTTTTTTTTTTTTAAGCGTTTTTTAAAAAGGCTTTTTAAATTTTTTTTTTTCAACGTTTTTTATTTATTTTTGGGACAGAGAGAGACAGAGCATGAACGGGGGAGGGGCAGAGAGAGAGGGAGACACAGAATCGGAAACAGGCTCCAGGCTCCGAGCCATCAGCCCAGAGCCTGACGCGGGGCTCGAACTCATGGACCGCGAGATCGTGACCTGGCTGAAGTCGGACGCTTAACCGACTGCGCCACCCAGGCGCCCCTAAAAAGGCTTTTTAAAAACCTTTTATGTGAGGGGCGTCTGGGTGGCTCTGTCAGTTAAGCGTCCGACTTCGGCTCAGGCCACGATCTCACAGTTCGTGAGTTCGGGCCCCGCGTCGGGCTCTGTGCTGACAGCACGGAGCCTGCTTGGGATTCTCTCTCTCCGCCCCTCTCCGACAAAAAAAAGAAACTTAAAAAAAAAAAAAAGTACTTAACTCAGAGCCTGGCCCACAGTAAGTGCTCAATAAACGTTAACTAGGATGATGATCGTGACCGTGACAACTACAGGTGTGCCCCACTTTTCAAAAGTTCACATTATACCACTTTGTTTTTACAATAATCCTACATTACTACCTGCTTTTACCAGGAGAAATCAAAGATTTTCACTTTTACAAAAAATAAACAAATAAAACAGACAAAAAGTGAAAACAGCGTGTAGTGTTTGTTTTACAGGGATCCGTGGCAGAGGCAGCACATATCCGGAACAGCAAGAGTGGCCCCAGCAAGCTCCCAGGGCACTACACTCAGCCTCTGGGGGCATCAAAGCTTCGAACTGTGTCTATGGTCATCCGTGCTTTTATCTCCATTTATTTTGGGCATTCATTAGCCAAATGTCTCCTACAGGATCAGAAAAGCCTAAGAGGGGCTATTTTTTGGGTCTGGGACCACTCGAACAATTTTCCACGTCAATTAATGGTAATTGTTTCTTCACTTTACATGCTATTTTGGCTTAGAAAATTTCCATTGGAATGCTCTACTTTTATATAGTGGGGGAAACCTGTATTATCATATTTAGGACACCCTTGGTTTCTCTTATACAGACAGGAAGTTTTATTTTTTATTGTTTTTAATGTTTATTTATATTTGGGAGAGAGAGAGAGAGACAGAGCATGAGTTGGGGAGGGGCAGAGAGAGAAAGGGAGACACAGAATCCGAAGCAGGCTCCAGGCTCTGAGCTGTCAGCACAGAGCCCGACACAGGGCTTGAACTCACAAACCGCGAGATTATGACCTGAGCCAAAGTTGGACACCCAAATGACTGAGCCACCCAGGCACCCCTCTTTTATTTTTTACTTACTTATTTTTTTTAGACGTATTTATTTTAGTAATCCTATACCCAACATGGGGTTCAAACAACCCTGAGACCAAGAATCACATGTTCTAGGGCACCTGGATGACTCGGGTGGTTAAGTGTCTGATTCTTGGTATGGGCTCAGGTCATGAGCTCACAGTTCCTGCAATCAGATCGGGCCCTGCGTTGGGCTCTGTGCTGAAAGCACGGAGCCTGCTTGGGATTCTCTGTCTCCTTCCCTCTCTGCCCCTCCCCAACTCGCTCTCTCTCTCTCCCAAAAGAAATAAATGAACTTCAAAAAAAAAAAAAAAAAAGTCACATGTTCTACCAACTGAGTCAACCAGGTACCATGGAAGTTTCTTTTATTATTCTTTAAACAATTTTTTGATATTTACATTTCGAGAGAGAGAGAGAGCACAAAAAAAGGGGGACACAAAATCTGAAACAGGCTCCAGGCTCTGAGCTGTCAGCAGAGAGCCTGACATGGGGCTCAAACTCACGAACCACGCACAAGATCATGACCTGAGCTCAAGTCGGACGCTTAACCAACTGAGCCACCCAGGCACCCATCCAGGTATCATGGAAGTTTCTTTTAAAATAAACGTACGCATGGCGCCTGGGTGGCTCAATCAGTTAAGCATCTGACTCCTGATTTCAGCTCAGGTCATGATCTCATGTTTCGTGAATTCACGACCCGTTGCTGTCAGTGTAGAGCCTGCTTGCGATCCTCTCTCTCCCTCTCTTTCTCTCTGTCCTTCCCCTGCTCTGGCTCCCTCTCTCTCTCAAAAAAATAAGCAAACTTAAATAAATGTATGCAAGTTTTTACAAAACGGTCTATCTAAAGAACGAATACTAAGTAGATGACAGAGTAGGTTGTATGAGACAGCCATGGCACACAGGTGCTACGTGGACGCCTGAAATGCAGGAAGTACGGCCCCAGAGAAGTCTGGAGCCAGCAGTGGTTGTTAGAAAAGGAAATGACTCGGTGAGATGGGAATTTTAGGAAGTTTACTCTGGAAGCCAATGTCAAGGCCAGACTATAGAGTCGGACCTGTGAGAAGGCCGGAGCACCATCCAGGGGAGCTGTCAAGAGCTTCACTCCAGCAGGGGCCACAGAAGCAGAGGGGTGGGACAGGGCTGGAGACTATTTCAGAGACTCTGGACTCAGACTAGAGGACAAGGGGGAAATAAGAACAGAGGTTGGCATGGGTGCACCTGGGTGGCTCAGCCGGGTAAGCATCCAACTCCGCTCGGGTCATGATCTCGTGGTCCGTGAGTTTGAGCCCCATGTGCCGCTCTGTGCTGACAGCTCAGAGCCTGGAGCCTGTTTCGGATTCTGTGTCTCCCTCTCTCTGACCCTCCCCCACTCATGCTCTGTCTCACTCTCTCAAAAATAAATAAACGTTAAACAAAAATTAAAAAAAAAAAAAAAAAGAACAGAGGCTGGAAGATCTGGGGCCCGGTGAGCTGGTGCATCTCAAGTACAGAGAATGGGAGGGAGGGAGGGAAGTCTGAACATGTGTGAGACAGTGCAAATGTAGGGGTGCTTGAGGAAGGAAGGAAACCGGAGGGTTAAACTCACAGAGACTGGGCCCAGAGAGGAGTCTGAAGCCCAGGGGCTTACATGAGGCCGGTTCCAGGAACTGAAAAGTTGCTCATCTTCAGGGTTGATCAGTCATCGGTGAGGGACAAGAAATGACACCAGGCAAGGGTACAGGCAGAGGCTCGGAGCTAAAGTTAGTGAAGTCACAGAACTGCTTCTAGCACAAGCAGGACCTCTATCCAAATCAGAAAGGGGGACCCCTTCCTCTGGGCCCTTAGGCCTGTGCTCTGCTCGGCAGCCGTGCTAACCTACCCCACAGCTTATCTACCCCTTTCTTGTCATGCATTTCCCTCTTAGGGGGCCGCCAGGGAGTCTGGGAAGAGTCCCTGCCTCACCTTTCAGGATGGCCTGCAGAGAAGCCACCTCCTCTTGGCACTGCCGCTGCACTGCAGCCACAGCCTCCGCCTTCGTGCTCTCGCTCACCTCCGCCACAGCCTTCATGGTCTCCATTTCCGCCAGGGCGCCTGCCAGCTCCGCCCGAAGCCGGCCAAGCTCCTCTGACTCGGCCTCAGCCTTCGCGCCCTCCTGGGAATGGGGGTCCGGCGCTGTGGAGGACAGGGGTCAACTTCTTTTCCCATCACTCCCACGTTCCCCATACCCCAGACTACGAAATCTGCAAGTCCCGCCACCTAGTACCGCAGCCGCGATCCTCGCACCTTCGCCTGGCCCCGCCCCGCTCCCGACCCCGCCTCTTCCTCCGCCTCCTTCTCACCTCGTCGTGCCACGTGCTGCTTGGAGCCCCGCCCACCCCCCCCCCTCTTTTTCCAGGCTAGACCCCTCCCTTCCAACGGCCCCGCCCCTCCCCTCCCCGAACCCCACCTTTCACCTGCCACTGCCCCGCCAGACCACGCCCCCTCCTCCGGTGGCCGCAGGCACCGCCCCCTCTCTCTCCCGGCGGCGTGGCCCCGCCCCTTTCTCCAGGCTCCCCTCACCACCCCCGTCCCCCGGCTCCGAGCTCGGCCCCGCCTCCGGTTCCGTCGCCCCTCGCGTGCATGGACGCGCCCTCACGTACCGGCCCCCTGTTGCCGTCGCCGGCCATCCTCGCCCGCGACCGCCGGCGCAGCTGCCGCCATCGCCTCCGCGCAAACGGCGGGTTCCAGCACTCCCTGGTGACGGCGCTCACCCCTTCCGGGTCCCCTCGGCTGTTTCCGGATCCGCTCGGCTGTTTCCGGATCGGCCCCGGGCTCCAGGCCCAGGCCGCAGCTGGAGGTTGATTGCCGAGCCTGGGCCGAAGATTTCCGAGCCGGAGCCCGGCCGCGGCTCCAGGCCCCGCCCCTCCCCGCCTTCTTTCCTGGGCAGCGATGTTCGAGAAGGGCGCTTGTCCTTCAAACCCCGAAGTTCTTTCATCAAAGGTCTTCTGGCTTTTCCGCGTGACCTTGGAAACTCTGCTCAAGTTACACCTCCTCGGAGACGCCCGCCGGCCTCAGCCTAAAGAAGGCGAAGCTCTCGCGGTGTCTCCCGAGTCCCGCAGCCAGCCCCTAGATGGGCCCCTGGTCCCCTGCTGCCGATGCCTGGCTTACGTTACAGCGAATTGTAATGTACCCCCTGCCTGTACCTCCGCGGCAGGGCTGGGTCAGCTTAACTTTTCTGGGCGCCGGGGTCCCCTTATCCGTTGGAGAAGTCAGAACCTTCCACGTCCCCACCCCCACCTTGATACTCAACCATTAATCCCCCTTCTAATCCCCCTTCCCCCTGCCAGTGCCTCGCAAATCCCTCTCCTCCCTGGGCCACTGGCCTAAATCAAGGTCTCTTTATCTATGAACTTGGCCACCGGCGACCTGACATCTTCCCTTAGACGGTGACGGGTGACCGGCAGCTCAAACAAGTGCAGTATCCTGATTCCCGTTCTCCCAAACCCGTTTCTCCCGCTGTGGAGTACATTCCAGGAGCCTCCAAATCCTGGAAGCTCTACCTCCAAAGGACAATATTCCAGAAGGTCTCCCTTTTTTCTTCAGCCCCACCACCTATCTCCCGAACTTCCACAATGCCTCCTAACTGTTCCCCTGTGTCGCCTTTTGGCTCCTTCAGTTAATTCTCAAAGCAATTAGAGTGATCTTTGCAAAACTGATATGTCATCCCTGTTTAAAATCTTCTAGAAAATTACGATTTGAAAATGGGCGAAGGACAGGAATAGACATTTCACTGAGGTCAGAGATGGGAAATCTATGCATGAAAAGATGTTCAACATCGTTAGCCATTAGGGAAATGCAAATTAAAACCACAAGGAGATAATCACTACACGCCTCCCAGGATGGCTTAATTTATTAAATTTAAAAAGAGTGATAGGGGCGCCTGGGTGGCGCAGTCGGTTAGGCGTCCGACTTCGGCCAGGTCACGATCTCGCGGTCCGTGGGTTCGAGCCCCACGTCAGGCTCTGGACTGATGGCTCGGAGCCTGGAGCCTGTTTCCGATTCTGTGTCTCCCTCTCTCTCTGCCCTTCCCCCGTTCATGCTCTGTCTCTCTCTGTCCCAAAAATAAATAAAAAACGTTGAAAAAAAATTTAAAAAAAAAAGAGTGATAATACCAAATGCAGGTACGTATACGGAAAAACTGTAGTTCTCTTGCATTCCTGATGGGAAATGCAAACGGTATAGCTTCTCTGGAAAAGAGTGTGATGGTTTCTGGGGTGCCTGACTGGCTCAGTTGGATGAGCATGTGACTCTTGATCTTGGGGTCCCAAGCTCAAGCCCCATGTTGGGTGTAGAGATTAAACAAACTTAAAAAAAAAAAGTGTGACAGTTTTCTTTCTTTATTTACTTTGAGAGAGAGTGGGGGAGGGACAGAGAGAGAGAGAGAGAGAGAGAGGGAGAGAGAGTCCCAACCAGGCTTCACACTTCAGCGCAGAGCCAGATGTTCAGCTCAGTCCCACGAACCTCGAGATCATGACCTGAGTTGAAATTGAGTGGGACGCTCAACCAACTGAGCCACCCAGGTGCCCCAGGAATATGACAGTTTCTAATGAAACTAAACATCTTATTTGAACACACCAAGCTGTTCCCCACCTCAGAAGACACCTCTTCGGTGAGGCCTTCCCTCACCATCCTGTCTCAAGTAGGTCCCTCTATCACCTGTCTGCCATTAGATGATTTCTTACCATCTGAAATTGTTTATTGATTAACTTGTTTATTACCTGTCCCCCTTTACCCTTCCAGGTCCCCAAAACTTGAATCAAAGCTCCATGGGGTTGGGAACTTTGTCTAGTCCCTTGCTATTTCGCCAGCACCTGGCACAGTACCTGATTTAGAAAACAAACAAACAAAAAAAACACACATAGTAAACATTTGGTGAATAAACAAATGAATGAACACTTTCCTTACTGATCTCTCTGGCTTCCCTCTCATCTCCCCTCCACCCAGGGGGAGTTTTAGAAAATGCAAATCTGGCCAGGTTAGGGGCTCCTGGCTGGCTCAGTGGGAGGAGTGTTAGACTCTTGATCTCGGGGTAGTGAGTTTGAGTCCCAAGTTGGATGTAGAGATTACTAAATAGACAAACAAACTTAAAAAAAAAATCTGGGGGCACCTAGGTGGCTCAGTTGGTTAAGCGTCCGACTCTTGGTTTCCGGGTCAGGTCATGATCTCGTGGTTCATGAGTTTGAGCTCTGCATTGGGCTCTGTGCTGAGCTCCCGTTGGGGTTTTTCTCTCTGTCTCTCTGTCTCTCTGTTCTCTCTCTCTCAAAAATGAGTAAACTTAAAAAAAAAAAAAGAGTATTAAAAAAAAATCAGGCCAGGTTAACTCCTGCTTATAAATCCCAAGCAGTTTACTGCCCTCAAATTCCCTCTGTGTGTGGCAGAGTAGCTTGGGAAGGAAATGAAATGGGGACTATAAATAAGGCTCCAGTCAACTGTCAGGCTTGGATTTTATCCTGAGGCCCTGGGAGCCTTTGAAGGGTATTGAGCAGGAGGAGCACATGACTAATACCAAGGAAGTTCTTTCTGTGTAGAGTGTAGGTAAAGAGCAAAAGATAGAAGACAGCTCACAAAGGAGGCTATTGAATTGGTTCTGGTTGGGAAGGGAAGAGCCCCCAAAGAGGAGGAAGTTGATTCTAGAAATACTTAGGATGAAAATGGACTAGCCCTGGTGACTGAGTGCATGAGAGAGAAGTGAAGAGAAAGTTTTCTTTTACTCTTCCTAATTTCCTTTTGTTGTTTTTGTCTTACCAGCAAAAAACAGTTTACTTGGGAATAGCAGACAATTGCAATTCAGGATAAGCAAGGGACAGCAAAAACTATATGCTAGCCCAGCAAATACAGGAGAGGGATGTTATTTTATGGAGAAGAAGAAGTTGGGAGAATCCCAACTGGGCGCCTGGGTGGCTCAGTTGGTTAAGTGTCGGACTCGGACTCCAGCTCAGGTCATGATCTCACGGTTCATGAGAGCCCCGCGTCAGGCCCTGTGCCGACAACTCCGAGCCTGGAGCCTGCTTCAGAATCTGTGACTCTCTCTCTGTCTCTGCCCCTCTCCCGCTCCCGCTCTCTGTCTCAAAAAATAAATAAGTGTTAAAAAAAAAAAAAAGTTGGGAGGGGTTGTATTGAATGAAAATTCGTTGGAGAAAAGCAAGAATTCAGGATGATAATGGTTTCTCTTTGGCTGAGTTGCAGGGATGGTCGATTTCTTGTAGGAGATGTAATGTACATCTTTTCCTGTTAGGGCCTGTGAGGATGATTCTCTCCTGTGGAGGGTTCTTCCCTTGGGTCTGTAATTGACAACGCTTCCTACAATTGAGGTAGAACGGTTATGGCGGGAGTGCTCCCCCTTCTGGCCTGGTTTCCCTTCATTAATTTTCACATTTTTATGCAACAGATACTTAATGAGCACCTACTAGATGCCAGGGAACAAGCCAGTAAAGATTCCTGTTGTTGAAGAGTGAACAGTCTGAGGCAGGAAGTAGTTGAGAGATTAACAAATAAACAAGCGTATTTGGGAATTGGGGCAAACGCTGGGAAAAAAAATAAAACAGGGGTGTGAAATCAAAGGTACCTGGAGGGTCAGGGAAGGCCTCCTTGAGGAAATAACATTTGATCTGAGGCCTGAGGGATAAAAAGGAGCCAGTGAAGTGAAAAGCTGAGGAGCGATCAGGAAGGAAAGCAGCAGGTGCAAAGACTTTGTTTGGAGCGAGGGACAGAGTAGTAGAGGGTTGAGATGGGAAATGGAGGCAGGTGCAGCCTCACTCAGACTTTGGAGGCCATGGTGTGGAGTGTTTATTTTGGTGTGGAGTGTTTATTTTAGGTAGAGGAAACACCACTACAGTGTTCTTTTTTTATATATATGTTTATTTATTTGGGGAGACAGAGAGTGCAGGGGAGGGGCAGAGAGAAAGAGGATCCCAAAGCAGGCTCTGCACTGTCAGCGCAGAGTCAGACGCGAGGCTCGAACCCATGAACCGTGAGATCACAGCCTGAGCTGAAATCAAGAGTCAGATGTTTACCCGACTGAGCCGCCCCGTCCCTATGGTGTCCTAAGCGGGAAAGTGCAGGGGAGGCAGCTGGAGAGCTAGTGAGGAGCTAGCGAACACGGAGCCTTCTCACCCTCTCGATTCCCCAATGCCCCACTCTTCCCCCTCCGAGCCACCCCAACCCGACCAAAGGGAAGTGGGGCCCTACCAGCTGGAGGGTCCCCTGGGGTTCGCCTGAAGCAAACAGGAAGCTGCCGCCCAGCGAGACGAGCCTGGGAACTGGCAACTGAGAAAGCAGGTCTCCTGGGTCCCTGGCCCCTTTCCCTGAGTGACTGCAGAGTGAAAGTGGAGACACAGCCACGTATACAGAGAGACAGATAGCTGGAGGAAGAGGAAAGGAGGGGAGAGACGGGGTGGGAGTGGGGGCAGAAGAACAGATTTATTAAGAGTTAGGATTCCCGAGTTCTAGGGCTCCCTGTGTGATCTCAGGCAACACCCTGCCCTTTGGGGGCCTCAATTTCCCTATTTCTAAATGGGTTCCTTCCATAGCTGAAGCAGGCAGGGGCTTCCCAAGTTCTTCCCCAGGAAGCAAAGGGGCACTGATCACCAGTCATCTCTCAGGACCGCTGTGCGGGAGCTGCAGTAGCAACCTGGCACCCGCCCTTGGCCGCTGGCTGATGCTGACTCTCGCTAACTGAGGGCCTACTATGCGCCAGGCGAAAAATGCGGCACGCATGCTGTCCTGTTGCCTCTTCACAAACAAGATTTTCATCGTGCTATCACTGTCCCCAGTTTACGGAGAAAGAAACTAAGGCTTAGATGAATGAAGGAACTTAGCCAAGTGGGAGACGGGGAGGATTCAAAGTCAAGTCTGCCAGATCCCAAAGTACGCGTGACGGGCCAGCTGTACAGAGTGGGAAGGAGGCCCAAGGCGTGTCGGCTGAATGAATGAATGGGGTATGTGTGTGAAGGGAAATGATTTAGAGCCTGAGGTTGAAGGAGGGAGGGGGAGAAGGAGGGAGCCCCTAAAACTGGAGCCGCTTAATTCAACAAATATTTATTGGGTGCCGGCGATGTGCCAAGACTGTCCCAGGGCACTGCGCATTCAGCGGTGAGCAGGACCAAGTCTCTGCCTTGAGGGCTTATACTCTAGTGGGAGGAACAGAAAGAGATACACAAATAAGCTCATTTCACATGGTGCGAGGTGTCGGGATGAAAATAAAAGTGTGTCAGGGTAGAGACAGGTTTTGTGGGTCCGGAGGGGTGCCAAGGGAAGGGGACTGGAGGCGTGACCACCCCTTCCTCCCCGGGGGGTGGGGGGGGAACTGCCTGCCCGCCTGCCCGCCCCCACAGACACTCATGGTTCAGTGCCCCCCAGGCCCCCACCTGCCCCCAGCATCCACCGCGCGGCCAAGCTGGGTGCCCCGGGGAGTCTGGCCGCCATGCCACCTCCTCTTCTCCTCTTCTTCCTCCTCTTCCTGACCCCTGAGGGAGTCAGGCCCCAGAAAACACTGCTGGTGGAGGCTAAAGGTACGTCCAAAGGGTACAGATGGAAGGAGTTGGGGCTGGAAACTTGGGCCTGCCAGGGTGCCCTTGACCAAGTAACTATCCTCTCTGGGCCTTCATTTTATTATCCGTAAAACTCAGAGAGGGGTCGGAAGGACTCTGAGCTCATCCACTTCCAGCTTGTGGGGTCGCTGGGTTATCACCCAGTGTGAGGAATGAAGGGGGCTAAGAGTTCCCCTCTCTCTCTCTCTCTCTCTCTCTCTCCTCAGAGGGAGGCAAAGCTGAGCTGCCATGCCTCAAAGGTCCCTCAGATGGCCCCCCTGAGCAGCAGGCCTGGTTTCAGGGGGCTCAGTCAGAGCTGGACCCAGGTTCACAAGGCCTGGGCATCCAGAAGGGGCCCCTGGGCCTCCAGCTCCTCATCTTCAACGTCTCTGACCAGATGGGGGGCTTCTACGTGTGCCAGCTGGGGCCCCCTTCTGAGCAGGCCTGGCAGTCTGGCTGGACAGTCAGCGTGGAGGGCAGCGGTGAGGTCTGGGCTAGGGCAGGGAGGGGTGGATGAGAAGAGGGAGGCCCCACGGATGGAGGATGGTCCGGCAGTGAAGACAGATTTGCAGGGAGGGGTCGGAGGGTCTGCGGGACAGGCACGCAGCTAGTTTTAGGTGGCTCCTAAAAACTCCTGTGGCTTCGTGACTTCCACCCTGAGCTGTTCCAGATGTCTTTCACTCTTGTCTGTCTCTGAATTCCATTTCTCTCACTGGCTCTCTCTGGGTCTTTGTCCCTCTCTGTCTCTCTTCCTCTCCTGGATGTGTCTGTATCTGGTTCTGGGTCTTTTCCCAGGGGAGCTGTTCCGCTGGAATGCTTCATACCTAAATGACCCAGGCTGTGGCCTGGGGAACAGGTCCTCAGAGGGCCCCAAGCCCTCTTCTGGTTACCCCACAAGCTCCCAGCTGTACGTGTGGGCCAAAGGCCACCCTGAGATCTGGGAGACAGACCCTGAATGTGCCTCGCCCAGGGGCAGTCTGAACCAGAGCCTCAACCAAGGTAAGGTGCTGGGGAGATGCCAGGAAGCGGGGGTGCCAGGGAGGCGGGATGGCGATTGGGAACCGGAGGGTGTGCAGGGAGGAGACCCCAAGGATTACACTTTCCTAGCCTTGGCTCTCCCTGCCCCAGACCTCACCGTGGCCCCTGGCTCCACATTCTGGCTGCCCTGTGAGGTGCCCCCTGCCTCCGTGGCCAGAGGCCCCATCTCCTGGACCCTCGTGCGCCCCAAGAAGCATAACATCTCATTGCTGCACTTAAACCTGAGGGAGGATGCCCCGGTCAGAGAGATGTGGGTCCTAGACACCCTCAGGGGAGGGGCTGTTCTGTTGCTGCCCCAGGCCACCGCTCGAGATGCTGGCACCTATCATTGTTACCATGGCAACATGACCATCGAGATGCAGCTGAAGGTCACTGCCCAGTCAGGTAGAGTTTCTCCCAATTGTGGGGCACCCGTGTGGGGCTACTGGGAAGAACTGGAAGCCAGTCGACCTTGGCGCCCCAACCTGAGAGCTAGTGCCAGACTCATCCCAAACCCCAGCTTCCATACTGAACACTGATTCCATCTCCCGTCCTCCCTTGTTTCCAAGTCACGACTTTTCTGGGTCGTCTCCTCCTACTGGTTGCTCCTTCCCACAAGCTTTGACAGGGTCCTCCTTCCTCCCCAATCCTCACGGTTGGAGCTCTGAGGCCTCTTCTTACACCGTCAGCACCCTCTCATCCTGGTCTACCCATTCTTCCTGTTTCCCTCCTCTCCTCCCATGGGTCCTTAGGCCACCGTGCCTTAGTGACTCAATTCCGGGTTCCATACACCTCACACCCAGCCATTTCCTGGAACTGCCATTCGATGTTCCATAGACACTGCAGGCTCAAAAGACACAAAGCCAAACCCCACATCTTCCTGGAGTGTAGTCTTTTGGGTGTCCCTGTGTAAGTGAAGGGCACTACCACCTGCCCACAGGCCAAAGCCAGGAACCTGGGTATCTTTCCTTTTCCTCACCCATCCATCAACCCAGTCACAAGTGCTCTGCCCATTCTGTCCCCCTTAATACAATCCTCCTGTGGTACCCCAACCACAGTTCTCAAACTCAGCCTCAACTTTCACTCCCATCACACTGTGGCTTCCCACCTCTGACCCTGTGAACTTGACTCTGTCCTTCACTTTGAAAATGACTGTCCTTAACATGCTCCCCTTAATCCTAACATAGAGTCTAACTATAGTCATGGTTTGTTCAATAGATACTGCCCCAGGCCCCATGTCAGGCTCTGGGGCACAGTCTGTGACCTCAGAGGGAGGGAGAAGAGCTCTCCTTGTAGCTTGTGATTTTGAGGACCTGTGTCTTGCTCATGTTCCCAAGATTTACGGTCCTTTGAGGTCCCGAGGCTGGGAGGCAGGATGCCAGCCTGGGGCCCTCATCTCATACCTGCTTCTCCCTATCAGTAAGACACTGGCTGCTGGAGGCTGGTGGCTGGAAAGTCCCCGTTGTGCCATTACTTTATCTGATCATCTGCCTGGGTTCTCTGGTGAGCTTTGTTCATCTTCGAAGAGGTGAGTCATGTCCCCCAGCCCATCTGCCTAACCCACCCCATCTTCCTCAGGACAGCCAACACTGGCCAGTCTGACAACCAACCATCTTTCTCCCCTCGCATACCTTCCCCACAGGCCTCCAGTCCTGTCCCCAACTCCTCTAACCGCCCTCCAAAGTTACCGGGCCCCTTGGATTTTGAAGTCCCATCCCCTCCATGGACCCAAGTGGCCTCCCCGGTGCCCCGCCAAACTTCACCCTGCCTCCTCTGATCACTCCTCTTAACTCCCACCAGCCCTGATCCTCAGGAAGAAAAGAAAGCGAATGACCGATCCCACCAGAAGGTAACGATGCGAGCGCACCCGCAGTCTCCCATTCCTGCACTTTTGCTTTATGCTTTGCACTTACTGTTTCCTCTGCTCAGCATGTCTTTCCCCCTTCTCTACCGCTGAAATACTGCCCAAGCTTCAAAGCCCAGCTCCAAAGCTACCTCCTCTGTGAAGACCTCCTTGGAGTGATCCCAAACCCCTCAATAGGCTCTGCCAGAACACAGGAGCTAAACACAAGTGGCTACATCTTATCTTCCAAGGGCCTGGCCTCACTGTGCAACTCCTCTTCCTTCGCCAGGTTCTTCAAAGTGACGCCTTCCCCGGGAAGCGGGTCCCAGAATCAGTACGGGAACGTGCTCTCCCTTCCCACGCCCACCTCTGGGACGGGTAGGAGGCACCGCCCACTCTCTGACTCCAAGCTAGAACCCCACCCATTTTCCCCGGTCACTCCAATCCCCTGAGGGCCCGGCCTTCCCGAGCTCCGAGCGCCGCCTTCAGGAAAAAGCCCGCCCCCGGGCGCGGGGTCCCGCCCAGATCGGAGCCCCGCCCCTAGCACCGTGGCCGTACCCCAGGGCTAATAGCCCCGCCCCCAGGACGCGGGCCCCGAGGTCCAGTTCCGAGAGCCGCACCTCCCGGGAGACGTAGGCCACGCCCCCAGCTGGCACAGCCTCCAGTGCCCCGCCGAGCCCGCAGCTTCCTCTCCTTTGCCCAGCCTCGCAGACCCTTAGCCTTGACCGCCCCCATCTCTTTTCTCCCGCCCCGTTACAACGTTCCTCCCGCCAGGACGCGCCCTAAGGTGGGCTGCAGGCCTGGGGGCCGCCGTCCAGTCGTACGGAAACCCGCGCAGCGACGTACAGGAGGTCGGAGCCGCGGGGCCCCGGAGCCCGCCACCAGCAGGTGATTGCGGGGCTGGGCAGGGGTCCCCACGTGGAGCGTGTGGGAGCGGTCTGTGTCAGGAAGAGTGGACTGGGGCCTGGAGGGGGGGGGGCGGGGGCTGTGACTCGGTTCCCACTTGTGTCCCCAAACCCCAGGCCCAGAAGAAGAGGAAGGGGAAGCCTATGAGGAGCCGGACAGTGAGGAGGGCTCCGAGTTCTACGAGAATGACTCCAACCTCGGGCAGGACCAACTCTCCCAGGGTAAGACTGCGCTCCCCGCGGCTGCCCCATCTCCTCAGCGGCGGGCTCTGGGCCCTCGCCGGACCCCCTTCCTTCTCCACCAGATGGCAGCGGCTATGAGAACCCTGAGGACGACGCCTTGGGTCCCGGGGATGAAGACTCCTTCTCCAGCGGTCAGTTGGGGTCCTTGCGGGGCCTCAGCGACTTGGGAGGACCCAGAGGGCTCTGGCGCCCCTACAGGGCAGGAGTGGTCTCTGGAGTTCTCTTTTTTTCCTGCAGCAGCCGAGTCTTATGAGAATGAGGATGAAGAGCTGGCTGAGCCAGTCGCCAGGACAGCAGGCATGTGTGAGGATGGTCAGGGTAATGTGGGTGTGGGTGTGTGGGGGGGTGACCTGGAGGCCAGCAGGAATAACTTCCTTCTTCCTTCTCTAGACTTCCTGAGCCCCCATGGGTCTGCCTGGGATCCCAGCAGGGAGGCAACCTCTCTTGGTGAGAAATGGCTAGGGACCCTCCTGCCTTGCCCAGATGGGGTTGACCTGGCCTCAGCGCTGACTCCACACTCAACCTTGACCTTGACTCCGACCCCGGGCCTAATCCTGGTCTTAGATGGACTCCTAACCTTAACCTCCACCCCAATCCTGATCCCAGTATTTACCCCATCCCCAACTGTGAACATCACCTCTGATCCCAATCCGATTCCAGCCTGGATTTTGACCTCCACCTCACTGCAGCCCCAGCGCAAACGGCAGCTTTGACCCCAGTTGTCTCTACAACCTCCTCGTGACTGTGACTCTGACTTTGACTTCTTCCGGTTGGGTTCTTGACATGGATTATAATCTAATCCATACCTGACCGTAATCACTCCTTCCTAGTACCCACGGATCAAGCCTTCCACCTTCCTCTGCCTCTCAGATTCCCTCTGTATGTCAGGCCGCACTTCCCTTCCCCAAGCCCCCAGCATGGCGCTAGGCCTTCCAACTCTCCTGCCCACGCAGGGTCCCAGTCCTACGAGGATATGAGAGGGATCCTGTATGCAGCCCCCCAGCTCCGCTCCCTTCGGGCCCAGCCGGGTCCTAATCATGAGGAAGGTGGGTGCTTCTCCTGCTGTCCCTGCTGTCCTCTGAGACTTACCCCCTCCCAGTCTACTCTGTCTCCACCTGTACCTTACTCCTCCCGGTCCTAATCAGATGCAGACTCTTATGAGAACATGGACAATCCCAATGGGCCAGAACCAGCATGGGGAGGAGGGGGCCGCATGGGCACCTGGAACACTAGGTGATTCCTTCCAGGTGAGCTGGGAAATGCCCTCTAAGGAAGGGGGAGAAAGCGGGGGAGGAGTAGGGGTGGATGTGGTTCTCGGGGAGGGAGAGGGGAAAGGTTTCCCGAGGCCTGGGGTTCAGGGGAAGGGCTCCTGGAACCTCCTCGTCACCATCTCTTCTACATAGCCTGGGCCTCCTTAGGCCCCCGAGATCCATACTGGATTCTGAAATCTGGGACCCCAAGCAGACAGTGTCGACTTCTGGAGCAGCGTTGACTCGGATGTGTATATCTGTGTGTGTGAGCGCACGTGTGTGTGTGTGTGTGTGTGTGTGTGTGTGTACCAATGAAACTTTGGCTCCCTTTACTTACTCCAAATAAATTCAGTGACTTCTTCTAATCCTATGACGTAAATGCCCTTGTATGGGAGGGGGAGGGAAGGTGACGATGTGTGTACTCCCCTCTCGAATCCAGCAGAGGACGGAGAGCTGCATCCTGGGTACGAAGGGGCCTCTTCCCTCCTGTGATTTGGCCTGCATCTGTTTAGCCACCATTCATTCAGCAGCTGGGGGTGCCCAGTGAAGAGAAAGCCATCCAGGAGTTGGCAGTCATCGCTGACATGTACTGAGCATCTCCTGGGGGGCCCGGGTGGCTCAGTTGGTTAAGCGTCAACTTTGGCTCAGGTCGTGATCTCATGGTTCCTGAGTTCGAGCCCCACACTGGGCTCTGAGCTGACAGTTGGAGCCTACTTCAGATCCTGTCTCCCACTCTCTCTGACCCTCCCCTGACCGCACGCACGCTCTCTCTCTCAAAAATAAATAAACATAAAAAAAAATTTACTGAGCATCTCCTACGTTCCAACACCAGTTAACTATTTAATCTTTAAAAGTATTTTTTTTAACGTTTATTTATTTTTGAGAGAGCGTGTGCACCTGTGCGCACACAGACGGGCACACAAGTGGGGGAGGGACAGAGAGGGAGACAGAGGAGCCCCGTGCCAGACTGGAGACCCAGTCCCTCTCCTGCTCCAGAAGGTTCAATGTGCTATAGAAGACTGACTAGAGTTTTCAGTCCTTACACACTTTATTGCCAGAATTTCGCTTAATGTACCCATTTTTTTTCTTCGCAATGCCCTGTTATTTCGAGACCGTCTTCCTTCTTTATCTCTGAACCTTTACAACTTACTTTCTGTGTGTTAACACTATTATTCTGTGCCATGCATTGTGCTAATAAGTGCTTTACAAATAGCATCTCATTTTATCCTTACAACAATCCTTTGAGGGAGGGACGCTAAAATTATTCTGTTTACACCTGGGAAGCCTGAGTCATGGAGAAATTAAATACTTCCTGCTAACTGACCTTAGGTAACTTACTTAAGTCCAGGGACCCTCAGTTTCCCCGACTGTCTAATAGCATTAGGGAGGGGGCATGGTGTGGTTACCATTATCTGTATACTGGGTTGAATTTCCCCGTGGTGATGTCAAGGTCTCTTTGACTTCTTCATGTTTCTCCTGAGCTTCCTGGGCCCCACTGCCTGGGGGCCAGCAGTGACTTTTTCCCTCCGCTGTCTGTTGGGTGACTTGCTTCCATTCTGCATCCCAGGGCCCGTGGGTGGATTTTTTTTCTGTCTTCTGTGCCCAGCCCTTTCTCAGCTCCTGGTTTTGGGCAAGACACTGAGTTTCCTTTCTCTGCTGTCCCTGGGGCCTCAGCTTGACCTCTGTCCCCATGTGGGTATGAAAACCCCAATCCTAGGGATCTCGGTGTCCCCGTGGAGTGCTAGACTTCAGCCACCTCTCAGCATTGTGGCTTTGATTTCCTTCTTTATTTCTAGCACCAGGAAGATTGTGTTGCTGTTGAGCTCAGATATCTATTTTAAAAAGAAGAAGAAGGCGTGCCTTGGTGGTTCAGTCACTTGAGCATCTGACTTTGGCTCAGGTCATGATCTCATGGTTCATTAGTTCGAGCCCCAAGTCAGGCTCTGTGCTGACAGCTCAGAGCCTGGAGCCTGCTTTGGATTCTGTGTCTCGCCCTCTCTCTCTGACCCACCCAGCTCACACTCTGTCTTTCTCAAAAATAAACATCTAAAAAAATTTTTTTAGGGGCGCCTGGGTGGTTCAGTTGGTTAAGTGGCCAACTTCAGCTCAGGTCATGATTTCGCAGTTCGTGAGTTTGAGCCCCACGTTAGGCTCTGTGCTGATAGCTCAGAACCTGGAGCCAGCTTCAGATTCTGTGTCTCCCTCTCTCTGCCCCTCCCCTGCTTGTGCTTTGTCTCTCTCTGTCTCTTAAAAAATGAATAAACATTAAATTTTTTTAATAAATAATTTTTTTTAATTAAAAAAAAAAAAAGAAGAGGGGTGCCTGGCTGGCTTAGTCAGTAGAGGACGCAGCTCTTGATTACGGAGTTGTAAGTTTGAGCCCCATGTCGGATGTAGAGATTACTTAAAAATAAAATATTTAGGGGTGCCTGCGTGGCTCAGTCGGGTGAGTGTCTGACATCAGCTCAGGTCATGATCTCATAGTTCGTGAGTTCGAGCCCCACACTGGGCTTTGCGCTGATAGGGCAGAGCCTGCTTTGGATTCTCTGTCTCCGTCTCTCTCTGCCCCTTCCCTGCTCATGCTTTCTCAAAAATAAACATTAAAAAAATTTTAAAAATCTTCAAAATAAAAGCAAACTTCCTATATCTTGCATAGTATATGTTTGGAGTGTGGGAGGTGGGATATGTACCTCCAGCATTACCTGGGGTTTCCATTCTGGAATGGAGTTTCTGTGGCAAAGAAAAAAAATGCAAGAATAAGAAATCCAGATCCAGCTCAGCATTCAAACACCCACCTTACCCTTCAGTCAAAGGAAGCTCTCCAAATCGCCATAATCCCCACCCTTCCCTATTACCTTTCATCCACCCGCTTCAGTCCATTGAACTTTCCTGCCTGTGCCTGAAGCATTCGAGCACGTGACTCCGGGTAAAAACATCCTGCCTTCTTGAGGGCAAATCCATGCCGGGGTCTTCTCTGTGCCCCTGGTGCCTAGCCGGGAGACGGCAAAGATCAGGAGCTCCAGAAATAAGTGGGGAAGGAGGAGTGAAGGGACAACGCAGGAAGCCCTGAGATTCAGAGCGCACAGGCTGGAGCCGCTCCTGGGAAGTGTGGACAGAAGTTGGGAAACAGAGGAGTGCCACTTCTAGCCCAGTGCTCCAGAATTAGACCATCTGGTCTTTTTTCTTTTTTTTTAACTTTTTAAATGTGTATTTTATTTATTTTGAGAGAGAGAGAGAGAGAGAGAGAGAGAGAAAGAGTGAGCGCAAGCAAGGGAGGGCCAGAGAGAGAGGGAGAGAGAGTGAATCCCAAGCAGTCTCCATGCTCAGTGCAGAGCCCGACGCGGGGCTTGAACTCATGAACCTTGAGATCGTGACCTGAGCTGAAATCAATTTCAGATGCTTAACCGGCTTAGCCACCCAGGCACCCCTGGACTATCTGTTTTTGTTTTAAGTTCATTCATTTATTTTAGAGAGAGAGAAATAGAGCAGGGGAGGGGCAGAGAGGGAGCGAGACAGAGAATCCCAAGCAGGCTCTACGCTGTCAGCACAGAGCCTGACGGGAGGCTGGAACTCAGGAACCGTGAGATCATGACCTGAGCCCAAAGCAAGAATGGGACACCCAACAGACTGAGCCACCCAGGCGGCCCCCCTCCTCTTTTTTTAAAGTGTCAGACTATCTGGGTTTGCACCCTAGCTCACCCCTCTCTAGCTGTGTGACGCAAGCTCTGTGCTGTGGTTCGGAGGTCTGTAAAATAGGGGTGATTTTACCTACCTTAATGTGTCTTAGATGTAAAGCTCATGACGGTGATATAGCAAGCACGCCGAATATTAGTTTATTATGATTCGGCATTTATTAGGGGCCTACCGTGTGCCCGGAGCCAGAGGGCACCAAGATCGTTTGCACGGGGGCTTCCTCCGGTGTAGGGCCTTGCCCAGGAGGAGGTCACACTCCAAAGCTTCTCCACATCCACAGGACCCAATTTTTTGGCAGGGGCTGGACCACTTCTAGCTCTTGAACAAGGTTTGAGAAGAAGGAGGCTTGAGGGAAGTTCCAGGTCCTCAGGGCTACCCTCTGCCTCCCTAGTTTGCAGTGGCTCTCGAGGTGGGGCTCGAGGCTGGCCGAAGGGTTTCTGGTGCAATCTCTGTGCCCTCAGCCTGGCTACCAAGAATGGCTGAAGATCTCCTGGGACTGCGAGGTCCTTGGAGTCCCGGCTACTGGGTCCGAGGTGCCTTTGTCCCCTGGTAGACAGCACCACCTGCTGGGTGTGTGTTTGTGTCTGTACTGTGTGTGAGGTGTGGCGCGGGTGAGGCGTCAGGGGCCATACGGTTGGAGGTGATGTGGGAGGTGTGAAGTGTCGCGTGATCCAGGAGTTGCCAGTAAGGTAGATGTGTGGAGCATATGTAGCTTCCGAGGCGCACGATGCTGTCGGTGGGTGTGTTGGTGTGAAAAAAACAAAACTCTTCTTCCAACGCAGAAACCCCCCACCCAGGTGATAGAGACAGAAAACAGACTTTATTACTGGAAGCATTAAACCAGAATGGTATGTACATTACAGGTGTTAACCTTAAGAATAAAACCGTTGGGGCCCCCGGGGGGCTCCGTCGGGTGAGCGCCCGACTTCGGCTCAGGTCATGATCTCACAGCTCGTGAGTTCGAGCCCCGCGTCAGGCTCTGTCCCGACAGCTCGGAGCCTGGAGCCTGCTTTGGATTCTGTGCCTCCGTCTCTCTCTGCCCCAACCCACTCGCATTCTGTCTCTGTCTCTCTCAAAAATAAATCAACATTAAAAAAAAATTTTTTTTTTAAAGAATAAAACTGCTAAGGGCGCTCATCCGACTCTTGATTTTGGTGATGGTCATGATCTCAGGGTCATGGGAGCAAGCCCTGTGCTGGGCTATACACTGAATGTGGAACCTGCTTGTGATTTTCTCTCCCCCACTTCCTCTGTCTCTCACCCCTCCCTCGTGCTCATTCTCTCTCTCGGTCTGAAAAAATAAATTAAAAATGAGAGTAACAGTGTCAGTTATTTTTTCCCAGCAGAAATAGGTTTATTCAGGAATAGCAGAGAAATACTACTTAAGACTTGTAAGCTCTGACAAAATTATAGGTAAGGCTGGAGAGGAACCGCTGCTTTATAGAGGAAAAGAGGGGGCCTTGGGAGAA
The DNA here is from genome assembly GCF_024362965.1 of Panthera pardus. NCBI lineage: Eukaryota > Metazoa > Chordata > Mammalia > Carnivora > Felidae > Panthera > Panthera pardus. The sequence goes on along the minus strand of NW_026526980.1, from coordinate 18,205,082 downwards.
TGGCTGTTATAAACAGAGTTCATTGGACTGAACTGGGGGTTCCAAGCATAGGGGCTTCTCATTGGCTGAGTTGTGCCAGTCTCACATTGACCCGGGCTCCTGCTGGGTGAGGAGAAAATCTCCTGCTGGGTAGGCTCTTGCCTCTTGCAAATACAACTTAAGTCTCTTGTTGGTTCTGGAAAAGGCTGTAAGGAGTGGTAGGATATGAGAGCTCCCCCCCTCTGGCTTCCCAACTTCATTTTTTTTTTTTTTTTGTAAGCTCTGATGAGGGATAAAACAGAAAATGTTCACCTTTAGCCCGGAAGGCTGATCCAAAGCCTACATAATTCTGATGAGGCTCAAATACGTGCTGGCTGCTATATTCTTTTTTTTTTTTTTTTTTTTTTTAGTTTATTTATTTTGAGAGAGAGCGTGAGTGAGCACACACGTGACCTGGGAAGGGGCAGAGAGAGAGAGAGAGAGGGAGAGAGAGAGAGAGGGAGAGAGAGAATCCTAAGCAGGCTCCACACTGTCGGCGAGTAGCCCCATGCTGGGCTCGGACTCATGAACCGTTAGATTATGACCTGAGCCGAAATCAAGACTTAGAAGCTTAACTGACTGAGCCACCCAGGTGTCCCATGGCTGCTACATTCTTAAAGGGTCTCATGACTGCCTGTACAACCTACCCATAGTTAACATCGAACTGAATGATAAGAGAAATCTTGAGAGGTTTATGAGTAGAAATTCAAAGAAAACATTTATGATCTAATACTTGGATGTCCCCTCCCTCTTGAGCATTAAGCATATAACCACCAGCTTCATACAGCAAAAGTGCAGCTCTTTCTGCCCACGGGTCTTGTCCCCTGCTATAATAAAGCACCTCTTTGCACCCAGAATATCTCAAGAATTCTTTTCTTGACCTGTAGGCTGGTGGCCCCACATCAAGTTCTACGACCAACCGTGGGGCTTGAACTCAGGACGTGGAGACGGAGAGTCACGTGCTCTACCCGCTAAGCTGGCCAGATGTCCCCCAACTTCATTTTGAATAAGGTGTTTTTGTTGTTGTTGTTTTCCTTCAGTTTCACACAAGCAATTCTACAGGTAGCCAAGCAGGTACAACCCCTTATCCTGTTTTCAAGGTAAAAATTTCAAAATCCACCGTCTTTAGTCCTGTCTAGTTCATCCTAACTTTATTATGGTTTATTGGCTTATATCCAGGGGAGAAACAAGCTTCTCGCCTATTACTGACCTGAGGTAGTTTAGTATATCATAGCAAGGCCCCCACCAAAGTGAGGCTGTTAATCCCTCTCCCAGGAACTGGGAGATCTCGATCTATCATCTATCGCTAGGGGAGGTTTGCATTTCAAAAAGATGGCTTTCAGCTCCCGGGAGTCCTGAGTTTTGAGAATTGCAAGAGGCTTATTTAACCACAATAGAGATGTACAATCATTTTACAAGGACGAAGAAAGAAATTCTGAAACAAACGTGGGAGAGAGGGAAGTCACACCCCTTCTTTTCAACAGGGAGAATCAAGCCTCTCATTTTTCACTTGGATTTGTCCCACCAGGTGTTGTTTTCGAGGCGTGTTGTGCTTAGGTGTGTGCTGCGGACGGGTGTTGCGCGAGGGCGTGTGTTGTGTTAACATTGCGCGTGAAGCCCGTCTGTGGGGGCCGTCGGGTGTGAGGGAGGGTATGTGTGATATGTGTGATGTGGGAGGTGGTTCAGAGTTGAGTGGCGTTGCAGTGCTGGGCCGGGGTGTGTACCGGGTGGGTTCTGCACGGAGCAGGGGCGCGTGTGTCGGGGTGGCGATGAGTGGAATTAGCCCACAACGTAGTTGCGGGAAACGATAACGGCGATAATGGAGAGGACTAAAGCTTGGTTCCGCGGTTTCTAAAAATTCGGAGGCCGTCTCCCTTCACTTTGTAGTCGGAGGGCTTGAGGACTACAATTCCCAGGATGCCCCGCTCGCTCACCAACCAGGAACACGCGTCGATTTAATGGGCGGGCCTGGAGTGGGCAGGTCAGGAAGAGAGGCAGACGACCAATGGGCGAGCCGGAACGAATCGAAAGCCACGCTGATTGCGCCGAGGCTGATTGGAATCTTTGGCGCCTTGGTTTCAGTGGTGGATGCATGATGGGCGGATGTAGCGACCAATGAGAAGGCGGGGAGGAGGAGCCAGGGGGTGTGGGCAGGGAGAGGTGTTAACTAGCAGGCGGTTTACCCAATGAGGAGCGCAGGTCGCTGAAGGGGGCCGGGCGAGGCGTCTAGAGGCGGTGGACTGTGGTCGGCTGGTGTGTGCCATGGCGGAGCCGGTGAGGAAACGGGGCCGCCGATCCCGGGGCGGCGGTATCGGCCGAGGGGCTCGCGGGTCCCGGGGCGGCCGGGGCCGGCGTCCTCGCGTCCCTCGGTCTCCAGGCCGGCCCACCCTGGACTCGGTGTTTGTGGACTTGGTCAGCGACAGCGACGAAGATATCCTGGAGGTCGCAACAACGCGCAGCGCTGCGGACTCGGTCGAAGTCCCTCACCCGGAGCCCCCAGTGCCGGCTGCCCCCCGGGACGACAGCGACAGTGACAGCGAAGGGGCGGACGCCCCGCCCGCCGGAGCCCCGCGGGCCCCGGTCAGGCGGCGGCGGCGGCTGCTGCTGGATCCGGGGGAGGCACCGGTTGTTCCGGTGTACTCCGGGAAGGTGCAGCGCGGTCCCCGGGAGGGCTAACGCAGAAGGGCTGGGTCTAGGGACTGCTCAGATTAGGCTTCTGGGATTGGTCTTGGGGGACTAAACGGACGCGGGAGTTGGGGCCTTGGAAGCAGAGAGATGCAGGGTTCCTGAGGTTTCTGCAGTTTGGAGAGGTGAAGAGGTTTGGAGTGTGTTAGGAGTTTGGGATTCCCGGGAGCTGGAGTGTCAGAAGCAGAGAGAGGCTAAGGGGCCGGGATCCCTTATGCTTCTGAGAGGGGCTGGCAGGACCTGGGGCTGGGATTTGGGGCATGTTGGGTTTTGAGGTTGGGGCCCATTGCTAAGGATCCAGGAAGCTGGGGTCATGGAAGTTCAGAGAAGACTGGGGACTCCAGGAAGCTGGGTCCCCTGGTGGGAGGGTGAGCTAGGAAGCTGGGATTCCCCAGGATTCCAAGGTAGCAGGATGGCTAGCAACCTAGTAAGAGCGTAAAAGAAAAACTAATGCCTTAGGGAAAGGGCTTGTAGCGGTAAGGGTACTCTAATTTGGATCTTGTGGAAGCTGGGCTCCTAACTCGCCCAGAGAGGACTTGGACTTGAGAGCTGGAGGACGGGATGAGTCACCCTGTTTCCCTTTCAGTAGAGGGAGGACTTGGGACTGATTCACTTTTGTCTTTACAGGTGAAAAGCAGCCTTCATCTCATCCCAGATCACCTGTCCCTCCTGAAACTCTGCCCTCCAGAAGCTGAGGAAGGTAGGGGCAGACTTCCAGAGAGGAGCCCAGTGCTGGCCTCTCTGAGGAAGCTTCCTGGAGTTTACATCTCTGCGGTTTATTATTATTATTTTTAATGTTTATTTATTTTTAAGAGGGAGAGAGAGCGTGAGCAGGGGAAGGGCAGAGGGAGAGGGAGAGGGAGAGGGAGACACAGACTCCGAAGCAGGCTCCAGGCTCCGAGCTGTCAGCACAGAGCCCGATGCGGGGCTCAAACTCACAGAACATGAGATCATGACCTGAGCCAAAGTCGGACGCTTAACTGACTGAGCCACCCACGGACGCCAGAAATTCCCAGGCGCTCCTGCAGTTCATATTTTTCCTGAGGCTCAAGGGAAAGGCATGACTCCTTCAACCTAGCCAGACAAAAGCTTCTGTCCTGAAATGAGATGAGTGTTAACCAAGAGGCACAGAAAGGGCTGTCAAACTGCCCTTCCCCCAACCTGATAGGCACAAGAGTGTGCTAATCTCCAGATTTCTAGGCCATCTCCAGAGATTCTGATTCTGTATTCCTGGGGGCAGGGGAGGAGGAGGGGTTGAGAATCTGTAACATCGTGGTACATCTGCAACAAGTTCCTTGGGAACACTCTGGAGCCAGCATGGTGTTCTTTGAATCTTATCAGAACTGGTCCTCCCTCAGTGATGTGATGTTTTGCGAACCACCCAAAGGCAGTGAATAGGAGTCAAGTTTAATGAGGAAGGGATCCAGTGGGCAAATGCAGACCTTGGGCCAAGCCTTCTGTACCGGCAGCAAGTATGGTAGGGTGATCAACAGCTGATTTAGGAACCAGCTGGCCTGGGTTTGAATCTCAGCTCTACCTTTTCGTAGCTGTGCGACCTTGTTTCGGCATCAGAAAACTAGGGGTAATAGTGGTCCTACGCCAGAGGATTTGGGTGAGAATTAATTAGAGAGTATACATAAGGAGCCCTCTCTTGGGCTACATGTATGGTTAGGACAGTACCTGGAACGTAGTACTTCTGTCCTTGCTGCTTCAAATGTAGGCCCAGGTGCGCCAGGTGTCTCCCAGGAGCTTGGCAGAAATGCAGAATCTCATGTGTCTACCGGCTGCCACATTTATCGAGGACAGAGTTGCTCAGCCTTGACCTTACTGACATTTGCACTGAGTAATTCTTTGTGGGGACCTGTCCTGTGCATTGTAGGATGTGTAGCAGCATTGTGACCTCTACCCACCGGGGGCCAGCGTCACACACTCCGACTCCCTCCGCCTCCTCATCATGACAACAAAAATTGTCTCGAGACATTGCCACATATCCCTTGGGAGGCAAAATTGCCTCTGGTCGAGAACCACCGATCTAGGATGCATTATCATTGCTTTGTTTTTGCAGTGTTTATTTATATGGTTAATGATGATCTTTGGTTAATGGCAAACAAATGAAAAAAGAGCTTCTGTGTTCTAGAATAAACCTCTAGTTTCCTGTCATAAGGAGTTGTAGTTAAAATGAGTGATTAAAAAAAGATACTAAGTATTACAGAGATATGACAAAATGTGGTAATCATGCTCACATGGAAGAAATTTGAGAAACATGGGCTCAGAGGGCCTGTACTGCTCCGTACCTCGTTCCCTCCCTGCGCCATGCCGCCTCCTGCCCCTACCTACGTGGTCTGTCTATGCCCATCCAATCCAGTACAGGAAGAAAATAAGAGGAACAATTAAAAAAAAAAAAATCACCCTTTGCCAACATCTGGTTTGAAGTTTGTCCTGTCACATACATGGTAGTATGTGCATGTGTCACAAGGAACACGTGTGTATTAAGTAAATAACATATTTCCTAGATCGTGTGTATTTTATATGTGGGCGGCATGTGATCAAAAAAGGAGATTAAGTTAATCATAAGTTAGTTGGAGTGGCCCACCTTCCGATCGTCCCCACTTCCGTGCCGGCTCGTGCCTTAGCATGAGGTTCAGACACCTCCGCTCATCGTTTTCTCTGCACCAGGCATTTCCCTGTGATTCCTGCCCCTTGAGCGCTTCCCCAGCATTATTGTGTGTGTGTGTGTGTGTGTGTGTGTGTGTGTGTGTGTGTGTGTGTTTCTTGGGACCCCTCAGTCTCCAGCTTTCTCAGGACCTTGTGAAGCCCCTGACTTGCCTCTCCTTGGCCTCTCGCCGCCCTCTCTTAGCCTACCCCTTCCACTTGTCCTTCTTTGTTCCCAGAGGCCGATGTGGCAGATTGTAGCAGTCCGCATGCTGAAGATGCCCCGTTTCCAGATTCGCCCTGGAAGAAGAAGCTGAGGAGTAGAGAGGCAGAAGAGAAGACAAAGGAGGTGTTTCTGTGAGTGAGGCTGGGGCACTGGGACCCCAGGAGCAGAAGGGGAGCCGGGGGCGTGGGCTGAGGTGGGCAGGATCCTTGGGTGGCTCGTGAAAGGGTAAGGAGAAGGGATGGAGGGAGTCTTGAGGTTCAGGGAGGAATGAAGTTGTTTTTTTGTAAACATTTTTTTAAAGTTTATTTACTTATTTTAAGTAGGGGAGGGGCAGAGAGAGAGAGGGGAACAGAAGATCCGAAGTGGGCTCTGTGCCGACAGCGGACAGCCCTATGGGGGGCTCGAACTCACGAACTGGGAGATCATGACCTGAGTCGAAGTCGGACGCTGAGCCGACTGAGCCACCCAGGCGCCCCAAGGAAAGCAATTTACCTTAAAAATTAGACATTTTCCTTGCTAATATTTGGGTCCCATGGGTATAAAAATGATGGCTCAGGTTTTCTCTGACCTTACCTCCCCGTGTCCACCGGATGATGTCACTGGAAGGTGTTCCCTCTTGATAATCCACTTCCCCACGTTGGTGCCCAGGACCAAGGAGCTACCTCCTTGGTAGCTCAGGAGGAGACATATGGGACTGGGGTCCCTTCCTCTTCCTCCGTCCCAGCCCTCGCTTCTCTTTGTAGGTTTCAAGACACCTCTCCTTTGTCTCCGCCTCCTCCGAGAACCAAAAGCAGGAAGCATACTCGGGCACTCCAGAAGTTAAGGTACCAAGGGCGGGGGGCTCGCCGGGGTAGAGAGGGGCGGTTTGGTGGGTGGCCCACCCTGGCTGACCCACCGTCCTTCCTGCACCCCAGGGAGGTGAACAAACGCCTGCAAGATCTCCGTTCCTGCCTGAGTCCCAAGCAGCGCCAGGGCCAAGATCACCAGAACCAAGAGGATGAGGTGGTCCTAGTGGAGGGTCCCACCCTTCCATCGAGCCCCCGGCTCTTCCCACTGAAAATCAGGTGCCGGGCTGATGTGGTCAGGTTGCCCATGAGGATGGTAAGTGCCTGAAGGGCTGTGGGAGAGGGGTCCCCGGAGCTGCCTGTGGGCGAGTGTGGTGTCAGGGCAGAAGGGACCGTGTCTTGCTTTCCCCATCCAGCCAGTGCCCTTCCAGGTTCCCCCCCCCCATGTCTTGAGTTCGCTCTTCCCTTTGTCTCGATTGTCTTTCCCTCACTCTCTCTTCTCCGGCAAACTTCCCACCCACCCTTCAAGGCTCCACTTAAGCCTCCTGAGAAGCTTTGCTTGGTAGCCCCCTCCTCCGTTCCTTCCCTCGGACCCCGTGCTGCCCCTTAGTGCCTGCTTTTAAACTGTGTTAGTCACAGATGTCACCCGTTCACTCTGAGCTCCCCCAGCTTCCTGGTGGAAACGACTATTTTTGTAGGGATGAGCCCAATTCCAAAACAAGAGTGACAACAGAAATAACCATTTATGGAGCAGCAGCGACGTGTCGGGCAAGCAGCGAAGCCAGGCCTTGCGAACACGCAGCCCATGGCTTTTATCGACAGCGCGTCTTACTTTTTTTGTCCCGTGGACGCAGAATGCTTTTCAGACGTGTGTTCGTTGCCACCCACCTCAATGAGTGATTTCATCCAAAGGACCGGTTGCCTGGCTTCTCTTAAATAGGAAGGAGTAGTTGCACTGGCCTGTGCTCCCACACGGCACCCATCAGCCAGAGCTGGGGACAGCTGGCCTGTTAGAGGGGGCGTATGAGATCCAGTTTGCCGCCTTCCCCACCCCTGCCCTTTTCCCTCCTAATCCACGGCTGCTTCATTTCTTTGTGTTACCTCCCCGAACCCCATATGGACGTGACTTTATTCTGTATTTTGCCAGGTAAATCTGTGGGACTCCCAGCTGAGAAGCTCAGCGGGTAGCAAAGGCCAGAAACGTGGGGGGGGAGGGGGGGGGCACGTCAGGAGGTGGCCTCCTTTGCTTCTTGTCCCCTCGCCAGTCGGAGCCCCTACAGAGTGTGGTGGACCACATGGCCACCCATCTCGGGGTGTCCCCAAGCAGGATCCTTTTGCTCTTCGGAGAGACAGAGCTGTCCCCTACTGCCACTCCCAGGACCCTAAAGCTTGGAGTGGCTGACATCATTGGTGAGAGGAAGGCAGGGAGGTGGAGCCTTGAGGAGGCTTTGGCCACAGGGAGGGGATAGAGGAAAAGGCCCAGAGGGGGCCCTGCTTCCAGTCCCCCCCTTAAGCCTGGCTTCCCGATCCTGCCTCCCACAGACTGCGTGGTGCTAGCAAGTTCTCCGGAGACCTCAGAGATGTCCCGCCTGCTCCAGCTGCGGGTGCAGGGCAAGGAGAAGCACCAGATGCTGGAAGTCTCGCTGTCTCCGGTGAGTGGGAGAGATGGCTGTCTGGGCCCCTCACCCTTTCCTCTGCCGACCGTGTCTCTCTGGTCAGTTACCAGCGGGTGGCTCCCCCCGAGTCCCGAGCACTTTGGGTTCCTGCCCGTGCTAGAGAGTGGGGAGAGCCCACTGTTCAGCTTTGCTCCCCCTCGTGCTGGGAACCTCTGCTCTAGTCTCCCGACTCCTGCTTAAAATGGAAAGGACCCTTGGACGGTAACCAATGAAACAGAACAACAGTGCCAGGCTTCTGAGTGACAGTCCCCATGCTAGAGATAATTAACTTCCCAGTCAGGGTGTTGGTGAACTTCACGGTGACATTGCATGGAAACCGCTGTCGTTGCCCTCATTTAACACATAGGGACACGGGTCTAGAGAGGCGGGATAATTTGCAGTGTCTGTTCCTGGGGCTGCTGTAGCAAAACGCCACAAACCGGGTGGCTTAAAACAACCGTATTCTCACACGGTCCTAGAGGCCAGGAGTCGAAGCCGAGTGCTCAGCAGGGGCCGTGCTCTGTCTGAGGCTCCGGGCAGAAACGCTCCTTGCTTCTTCCTGACTCCTGGAGGTGGCCGCCGGTCCTGGGCACTCCTTGGCCTGCAGCTGCGCCCGCCCCCTCCTTCAGTGTCTGCCTCTGTCGTCACGGGGTGTCCTCCCTGTGTGTCTCTGCCTGTGTGTTTTCTTGCAAGGATGCCAGACGCTGGTGCCCACCCTCAGCGAGTGTGCCCTTGACTTCACCTGATTACATCCGCAAAGGCCCTGTTTCCCATCTGGAAATGGGAAATGGTCACATTCACACTTACCAGGGCCCTTGCCCAAGGTCACACATGAGCTGAGTGGGAGAGCCTGGCCTGCACCTCGGGCCATCCTCACTCTAGGATCTGGGCTGTCTTCTTCACTGCAACAGACGCCTCCATTGGTAGGTGAGGAGCTTGGGGCTTGCAGAACCCACCTGACCCGGAGCCTGCAGCCTAAGCCTTAGCCTCTGTGGCCCGGTCCCCTAGAGAGGGACCCGGCTGTGCTAGCTTCTCTGTCCACTCACCTTCCCCTCCGTGGGCTCTGACTTGATTTGTCCCCTTTTCCTCTCTGTCCTGAATCCTCTGTCCATCTCTATAAGTTCTCAGCCCCTCTTTTCAAATTCTTTTTTTTCTTAAGATTTTTTTAATTGAAAATTTTTAATGTTTATTAATTTTTTATTAATTGTGAGGTTTTTTTGTTTTTTTATTTTTTTTAATGCTTATTTATTTTTGAGAGAGAGAGAGAGCGAGAGACAGAGCATGAGCAGGAGAGGCAGAGAGAGCAGGAGACACAAAATCCAAAGCAGGCTCCAGGCTTCAAGCTGTCAGCACAGAGCCTAATGCGGGGCTCGAACTCACAAACCGTGAGACTGTGACCCGAGCCGAAGTCAGACGCTCATCCGACTGAGCCACCCAGGCACCCCGTTAAAGATTTTATTTTTAAGTCACCTCTGCACCCAACATGAGGCTCAACCCCTTGAGCAAGCGTCACATGTTCTATTGACTGAGCCATCCAGGCACCCCCTCCCCTCCCCTCCACCCCATCTTTTCGAATTCTTACATCCATTTTTTTCTTCTCTGTCCAGGATTCTCCTCTCAAGACCCTCATGTCCCGCTACGAGGAGGCCATGGGACTCTCAGGCCACAAGCTCTCCTTCTTCTTTGATGGGACAAAGCTTTCAGGCAAGGAGCTGCCCGCTGATCTGGGCATGGAATCTGGGGACCTCATCGAGGTCTGGGGCTGAAACCCCCGCGCCCTGTTTTGACGTGCCGCCTGGACTTGGGGGAGGACAGCTGCCCCTTTTGGCCCTGTATGGGCTTATCTTTAAGCTGAAGCAAAATCTGGCAGCGAACTTTGACCCCCTCTCCCGTTGACCCTGGTTTCAAGCCGTTAGTTACTTGGTTAGTTGTGTGGTTGTTCTTGCCGTCCTGGGTGGACTGTGGCTCCGCCCACTGGGTATGCTGCGTTCGCAGCCCCCCGGGACACGGGGAAGGTATCCCTCGCTCCCACCGAGCCCCTTTCCTTCCTGGAAATGTTTTTATGCAAATGTTTTTATGCAAGTGCTCCTATTTAGAGCGAGTGGGAATAAACGAGGGGTGGGTGTGGATTCCAGGCCTGGGATGTCTGGGAGCTGGGACCAGCAGTGGCCCCAGGGGGCTAGCAGGTAAAGTTTGAGGCACCTACACGAGTGTGGTTCCCCGGCCTGCGGGAAGATAAGTGGTCCAGGCCCCACACGCGCTCACTTAAGCCCAGGCAGACAGGGTCTAGTGGATCCTCAGCTTTGGATGTCTTCCTCACCCCAGGACCCTTTATAGGCACCTTCCTGAGGCACACACGTTGTTTAAGACATAGTTGAACACCTCGAGCTCTTTTTGTTTGGATCTCCCGATGCTAGTCCACGAAAGGCTTCTCTGGTTTTACGGCTGTCTCTTCCCTGCTCATGCCAACCTAAGCACCCATTCGAGTGTGCGGATCGCGCGTCTTTGAATACAAACGCATCCTCGTAAGACGCACTGATGTGTGTGTTGAATACACTTTTGCCGCGTGCGGCAGCGCCGTGCTGTAGATCTCGTGCTGTTTCTTTCCTCACTCAATACGTGGTGCTTGTTCTACGTGGGATTCATCGCTCGAAGGGCTCGTTGGTGTTCCTCAGGGGGCCTCGGCTGCATTTTATACGTTCATGGGTCTCCTTCCGCGCTTGCGTGGCGGGTTCTCCAACATAAGCCCCCAGGATGGGATTACGGGGCGGACGGGTTAATTTCCCTGTGGTTCTACCAAATTTTTCTCACGAATGGCCACGGAGCCTCCCCCTGGAGGGTCCCCGTTTCTCCTCATCCTCACCAGCTCTTGTTACTGCCCTGCTTTCCAACTTTTGCCAGCCCGTGGGGAGGAAAGTGGCGCCGTGTTTCAACGCACATCCATTCGCTCACCGGCACTTCCGGGAATTTCTTCGCACGTGCCCAGCAGCCTTGCGGGCTCCCTTTCTGTGCGCTGCCCTGACGGCTGCCGACGGCTCGCGGACCGGCACTCGTGCTTGATTCTTTAGGGGTGTCCTTCACCGAACAGAAATTCTCAGTTTGGATGTTACGTGCGTGAACTATTTTGTCGTATCATTTGTTGCTTTTTGATTTCTTATTTAAAAGTCGTTTAGATATTTTACATGTTCTGCTCTTGGCTCCTTAGTTTGCCCTTGCACGTTTCGGCCACTAAGTAGGGCTGAGGTCCAGCCATCACACCCCGCTATGCACGTCGGCTGGCCTCTGTTCTGTGTGGGCGAACATTTGTTCGCATCGGCTGATTCCGGGCTGTACCGGCTGCCGAATATTGAATATTACTTTTTTTTTTTTTTTAATTTTTTTTTTCCAACGTTTTTTATTTATTTTTGGGACAGAGAGAGACAGAGCATGAACGGGGGAGGGGCAGAGAGAGAGAGGGAGACACAGAATCGGAAACAGGCTCCAGGCTCCGAGCCATCAGCCCAGCGCCTGACGCGGGGCTCAGAGCCTGACGCGGGGCTCGAACTCACGGACCGTGAGATCGTGACCTGGCTGAAGTCGGACGCTTAACCGACTGCGCCACCCAGGCGCCCCTGAATATTACTTTTAAACGATTTGAATTCAACTTCGCCTATGAGATCCAGGTTTTATTTTCATCACAGAATGAGCCAGACTTCTCAGCGCTGTCTACTAATAAAGCCATTAATTTTCCACTGATACGTGGTATAATTCTGACAAAAGTATGTCACCTTCTAAAAACTTCTTTTGTTGGAACGTGGCATTCCTTTGACCTTACAATGTGAGAAAAATAGAAGCCTCTATAACATTGAAATAATCCACGATATGGCATAACTCATTTTTTTCAGATCTTATTTTGTCCATTAATACGTTTGGACACGTTAAAATTGTGTATTCGGCCTTAACAAAATAAACGGGAGTACATTCACCTTGCGTCTCCTTGAGGGTTTCTGTCTTTGTAACCCCCCCCCCCACAGGACCCCCCCACTACAGCCCCTGTGACAGTCCATTAGTTGTCACCTTGCATCCATTGTTACTCCTTCCAGGGTAACAGAGACCCCGGTTTTTAGCAAAGCACGGAGACTTCAGAGGGAGGACAGCCAGCCTCCGTTGTAGCCAGCTGCCAGTTCAGGCTGGTGGGTATAAGGGGGAGAGGGGCGCACCTCGCAGAACATTTCCCAAAGAGGGCGGCAGGAGCCCCTCTCCTTCGCTGTCTTCCTGCTGCTGGACATAGAACAGCCCTGCGGACCTTGGGGAAAGAAGCCGTGCAGGTGGCACAGGACACGGAGAGACGGAGCCCGGTCCCCAGCCTCTCTGCAGCGTCCTACCAGTCCTCCACTGCTGACCTCTGGGCTTTCCTGGGAGGGGGAGCTGCTTCCGTCCGGCCTAAATCACTGCTATTTGAGGACTTCTGTCTCTGGTAACCCAGCCCAGTTCCAGCCCCAGGATGTTGCCATTGCAACATTGTAGTGAGCCCGTTGGGGTCCCTGGCTGAGATTTTTCTCAGGTTTCTCTCCAGGAGTAGAATCACCGGTCACTGAACGTGTCTGGTCTCTCTTCAGCAGTGCCAGGTTGCTGACCACAGTGACTGGACCTCTTTATAAATCCATTAGCAAGTGCTAGAAGATTCCGGTTTCTTCTTACCCAGCCCTGAATCTGGGGAGGAGATGGGAAAGACTACTTATTTTAAAAGAATTTGCATTTCTTCTATGTTGAGAGGTTATTCATCCTTTTGATCAAAGGGATTGATCACTTCTCAGGTGGTCATTTTATTTTAAAATGTTATTTATTTTTATGGATTTTATTATTTTTTAAAATAATTTTTAAAAGTTTATTTATTATTGAGAGAGAGAGAGAGAGTATAAGCTGGGGAGAAGCAGAGAGAGGGAGACACAGAATCTAAAGCAGGCTCCAGATTCTGAGCTTTCAGCACAGAGCCCGATATGGGGCTCGAACCCACAGACCCACAGACCTTAAGATCATGACCTGAGCCGAAGTCAGACACCTAACCAGTCAGCCATCTAGGTGTCCCTTAAGGATTTTATTTTTAAGCAATCTCTTACACCCAACATGGGTCTCTAACTCACAATCCAGAGATCAAGAGTCACACCCTCCACCAACTGAGCCAAACTGGCGCCCCTATTTTCTTTTCTTTTCTTTTCTTTTTTTTTTTTAAGATTTTTTAAAGACTTTTTTAAAGACTGATCTCTGCACCCAATGTGAGGCTTGAACTTACAACCCCAATATCAAGAGTCCCATGCTCTTCCCACTGAGCCAGCCAGGTGGCCTGTCAGGTGGTCTTTCTGAACTCACCCAAAAAAAACCCAAAAACAAAGCCAACAAACAGGGGTGCCTGGGTGGCTCAGTAGGTTAAGCTTCTGACTTCGGCTCAGGGCACGACCTTGCAGTTCATGAGTTCAGGCTCCGCGTTGGGCTCTGTGCCGACAGCTCCGAGCCTGGAGCCTACTTCGGATTCTGTGTCTCCCTCTCTCTCTGTCCCTCCCCAGTTCATGCTCTGTCTCTCTCTCAAAAATAAACATTAAAAAAAACAAAAAAAACCACAACACTCTCCTGATGAAAAACCTTCAAAACTGGGGTGCCTGGGTGGCTTAGTCAGTTAGGCACCCGACTTCGACTCATGAGTTCGAGCCCTGACAGTTCAGGGCTCTGACAGCTCAGAGCCTGGAGCCTGCTTCGGATTCTCTCTGTCTCTCTGCCCCTCCCCTGCTCACGCTCTGTCTCAAAAATAAATAAACGTTAACAAATTTTTTTAAAAAACACCTTCAAAATTGTAGTAGGCCCTTACTCGTCACATGCGAAGCTTGGTACTTTTCGTGATCTCATTCATCCAAAGAGCACCTAGGAGGTAGGTGGTGTATTATTCCCATTCTCCAGAAGAGAAACAGAAGCACAGATTAGTGAACCCGCCCCAAACCTCACAGCCACCGGGCGCAGAGCCAGATGGAAGGCCAGGTGTGCCTGATCTACGACAAGACCCGTGCTGCTCACGCTGGAACCTGCACACAAGTGAGCTGGGAAGCTTGTGGAAACACGTGGCGTCAGCAGTTCTGGGGTGCGGCCCGAGATGTTGCCGTTCTAACGAGCTCCTAGGGGTTGTGGCCGTGCTGGCCACACTTGGGGTAGCAGGATGCTGTTTTGCTTTGTTTTTCTATAGCCTCACAGCCTCCCACCTCCCCACCCCTGCCATTCCTTCCGGAAGCCCCCCCCCGCCCCCCCCCCCCCCCCCCCCCGCACCATGGGACTGGCCATGTCCTCTGTGTGTCCCCACCTCAGTCCGGAACAGGGGTCTGGCTCAGCGGACTCTTCCTGCCCATCGATCTCTTTCTCCGGTGCTAGACTGTAAGCTCCTTGAAAATAAATACCCTATCTTGTTCTTCTCAAACATCCCTAGCTCGGGGTCTGATACCTAGTAGTTAGTTGCCTGACAAATGTTTGTTGAATGAACAACTTCCTCATCGCATGAGCCAGAAACCCGTGTCACTCTGGACACCTCTTAACCCCCATATCCTCTCCGTCACCCACAGCTGCCCTAGGTGGCTAAGAGCAACTCACGTCCCTCCATCCCACCGAGGCCTGCAGCCCGGTCTCCTGCTGCAGCCGCCTGACAAGTTCTGCCACGCCTTTGGCCCCCTCCAACCCAAGGACAGTGTAGCCAGTGTAGCCAGAAGGATCTTAAATGCAAATCCAATTTTAAAATGAAGGAAATGCTTCACGTGTCCTGGGCCCCAGGCCCAGCCTGGCCCCTGCCTGCTCCCTGGCCGGCCTCCCTCCCCTCACCGTCCTCCACGCTGCCCTCCTTTCAGATTCTTGTGTCCATTATGCTTCCTTCTGTGGCCTTTGCACAAGCTTTCCACTGCCTGGAAAAGTTTTTTCTCCCCTCTTAGGAAGTCAGTGTTTGCCGCGCCCCTGTATCTGAGCTCAAGGATCACTTCCTCAGCAAGACTCTCAACCTCCCTGACCAGGTCAAATGCCCCTGTTATCAAGTCCTTGTCATACCCATACACCTGTCTTTGTTATTTTATTTTATTTTATTTTATTTTATTTTATTTTATTTTATTTTAATTTTATTTCATTTTATTTCATTTTATTTATTGTTTATTTATTCATTATTTAGTTTACTTATTTATTTATTTGAGGAGAGAGGAAGAGAGAGAGGGAGAGAGAGAATCCCAAGCAGGCTCCGTGCTGTCAGCTTGGAGCCCAACGCAGGGCTTGAACCCACAAACTGTGAGATCGTGACCTGAGCCGAAACCAAGAGTCAGACACTTAACTGACTGAGCCACCCAGGTGCCCCCAGATGTCATTTTTTTGTGGCACTTGTCATAGGTGAACTTTTCCCCAAGAAATTTCACATATATTTTCCAGACCAGTTTCCAAATCAGGTAGAGCAAAAAGTTGGGCTCCAGTTTAAACCAATAGACCTGTACAGACAGATTTATTTATCTGACCTAAAAGTAATTTTATTCCAGAAATCCATCAAATTGAAAAAGCCTGAGCCCAGGGATGAGCACAATGTTTTTTTCCATTTGGCAAAAACAATTAGCATAAAGATATTTGCCTTTATAACCAAAAAGTTTTATTTTCATTAATGTCCAGTGGTACTGTATTTGGATCACAGGCTTTTTTAAAAATAATTTTTAGGGGCGCCTTGGTGGCTCAGTCGGTTGAGCGTCCGACTTCGGCTCAGGGCATGATCTCACGGTTTTGTGAGTTCGAGCCCCGCGTCAGGCTGTGTGCTGACAGCTTGGAGCCTGGAACCTGTTTCGGATTCTGTGTCTCCTTCTCTCTCTGCCCCTCCCCCTTTTGTGCTGTGTCTCTATCAAAAATAAATGAATGTAAAAAAAAATTAAAATAATTTTTAACTTTATTGGAGTTTAATTTACATGCCTAACCATTCACTCACTTGAACTGTAAAGTTCATGAGTCTTAGTAGATGTACACGGCCCAGATATGGTTCCCCCAGGCCATTTGCATAATCTCCTCCCCCTGACCCCATTGTATGAATATACTATTCACCTGTTGGTGGACACTCGGGGCTTTTTCATTCTGGAGGCTATCATGAATAATGATTCTTTTAAAAAAATGTTTATTTATTTTGAGGTGGGGGGAGGGGCAGAGAGAGAGAGAGGGAGAGAGAGAGAGAATCCTCAGCAGGCTCCATACCCGGCGCGGAGCCCGACGTGGGGCTCCATCCCACAACCACGAGATGGTGACCCAAGCCAAAATCAAGAGACAGACGCTCAACGGACTGAGC
The DNA here is from genome assembly GCF_024362965.1 of Panthera pardus. Taxonomy (NCBI): domain Eukaryota; kingdom Metazoa; phylum Chordata; class Mammalia; order Carnivora; family Felidae; genus Panthera; species Panthera pardus. Next base: position 18,188,750 of record NW_026526980.1, on the reverse strand, counting down.
CACGCAGGGGCCCCAGTAATGCTTCTTATGTATATTTGCATACAGGGTGTTTTGTAGCGGCATGTTTTCAATTCTCCTAGGTGATCATCTCCGATGATACGTAGGAGTGGAGTATTGGGCAAATGTGTGTTTAATTTTGAAGGAAACTGCCGGTTTTCTAAAGTAGCTGTAGTATTTGCATTCCTACAAGTACCCGTGTGAGGGTCTTAGTTGCTCCATATCATTTCCAGAACTTGGTGTGATCAGTTTTTCTTTTTTTAAAAAGCTATTCTCACATAGTGATATTGTGGTCTTAATTTGTATTTTCCATAATGACTAACAATGTCATATACTTGTTGGCCATTCATGTATCTCTTGTGAAAGTCTGTAGAAATCTATTACCCATTTAAAAAATTGTGTTATTCTCTTTAGTTTTCAGAGTTGTTTATATAGCGAGATGTACGTCCCTTGTCAGATGCGTGCTTTGCAAATATTCTCTTTCAAACTGTGGCTTGCCTTTTCACAGGTGCGATTTTACATATGTATGGATATCTGTCTCCTCCAGATCAGCCTCCTGAGGGTAGGGACTCAATCTGCATTGTCTGACACCTGGCATAATGCCAGGAACATAGTAATGGTCTGTTGAGTACATTCAGGGACCACAGTCGGAAGTTCCTTTCCATCTCTTTCTTTCCGTTAGACCCTCAGGGGAGACCAGGCTTAGGTTATAAAACATGAAATATCTCATGGGGTGTCACAAATGAAGGGTATTTGTGACTCAAATGGTTTCTTCCCTTTCTTCTTCTTCTTCTCCTCCTCCTCCTCCTTCTTCTTTAAGTTTATTTATTTATTTATTTAGAGAGCACAAGGAGGGGAGGGGCAGAGAAGAATCCCAATCTCAGTGCTGTCAGCACAGAGCCCTACGCAGGGCTCAACCCCCTCCCAACCTGAAGATCATGACCTGAGCCGAAATCAAGCGTCCAGTGCTTAACTGAGTGAGTCACCTAGGCGCCCCTTGCCTCAAATGTTTTCTTTTCCTTTTTTTTCAATTAGAATAATAAAGCTATTTTAATTACTATAAATCAGCATTTATGCCTAATATTTTCATTTTTGTCTCAGTTACCTATTCTCTTTTCTTTTTTTTATTATTTTTTTTAAATTTACATCCACATTAGTTAGCATATAGTGCAACAATGATTTCAGGAGTAGATTCCTTAATGCCCCTTACCCATTTAGCCAATATCCCCCTCACAACCCCTCCAGTAACCCTGTTTGTTCTCCATATTGAAGAGTCTCTTATGTTTTTCCCCTCCCTGTTTTTATATTACTTTTGCTTCCCTTCCCTTATGTTCATCTGTTTTGTATCTTAAAGTCCTCATATGAGTGAAGTCATATGATATTTGTCTTTCTCTGACTAATTTCGCTTAGCATAATACCCTCTAGTTCCATCCACATAGTTGCAAATGGCAAGATTTCATTCTTTTTGATTGCCGAGTAATACTCCACTGTGTGTGTGTGTGTGTGTGTGTGTGTGTGTATGTGTGTGTACCACATCTTCTTTATCCATTCATCCATCAATGGACATTTGGGCTCTTTCCATACTTTGGCTATTGTTGATATGCTGCTATAAACATTGGGGTGCATGTGTCCCTTCGAAACAGCCTACCTGTATCTCTTGGATAAATACCTAGTAGTGCAATGGCTGGGTCATAGGGTAGTTCTATTTTTAATTTTTTGAGGAGGCTCCATACTGTTTTCCAGAGTGGCTGCACCAGTTTGCATTCCCACCAGCAATGCAAAAGAGATCCTCTGTCTCCGCATCCTCGCCAACATCTGTTGTTGCCTGAGTTGTTAATGTTAGCCATTCTGACAGATGTGAGGTGGTATCTCATTGTGGTTTTGATTTGTATTTCCCTGATGATGAGTGACGGTGAGCATTTTTTCATGTGTCGGTTGGCCATCTGGATGTCTTCTCTGGAGAAGTGTCTATGTCTTTTGCCCATTTATTCTCTGGATTATTTGTTTTTTGGGTGTTGAGTTTGAGAAGTTCTTTATAGATTTTGGATACTAACCCTTTATCTGATATGTCATTTGCAAATATCTTCTCCCATTCTGTCGGTTGCCTTTTAGTTTTGCTGACTGTTTCCTTCGCCGTGCAGAAGCTTTTTATTTTGATGAGGTCCCAGTAGTTCATTTTTGCTTTTGTTTCCCTTGCCTCTGGAGACATGTTGAGTAAGAAGTTGCTGCGGCCACGTTCCAAAAGGTTTTTTCCTGCTTTCTCCTCAAGGATTTTGATGGCTTCCTGTTTTACATTGAGGTCTTTCATCCATGTTGAGTTTATTTTTATGTCTGGTGTAAGAAAGTGGTCCAGGTTCATTTTTCTGCATGTCGCTGTCCAGTTTTCCCAGCACCACTTGCGGAAAAGACTGTCTTTATTCCATTGGCTATTCTTTCCTGCTTTTTCAAAGATTAGTTGGCCATACATCTGTGCGTCCATTTCTGGGTTCTCTATTCTGTGCCATTGATCTGAGTGGCTGTTTTTATGCCAGTACCATAGTGTCTTGATAATTACAGCTTTGTAATACAGCTTGAAGTCCGGGATTGTGATGCCTCCTGCTTTGGTTTTCTTTTTCAAGATTGCTTTGGCTATTCGGGGTCTTTTCTGGTTCCATACAAATTTTAGGGTTGTTTGTTCTAGCTCTGTGAAGAATGCTGGTGTTATTTTGATAGGGATTGCATTGAATATGTAGATTGCTTTGGGTAGTATCAACATTTTAACAATATTTTTTCCTCCTATCCAGGAGCTTGGAATATTTTTCCATTTTTTGGTGTCTTCTTCAATGTGTTTCATAAGCTTTCTATAGTTTTCAGTGTATAGATTTTTACCTGCTTGGTTAGGTTTATTCCTAGGTATGCTTTTTGGTGCAATTGTAAATGGGATCGATTCCTTGATTTCTCTTTCTGTTGCTTCATTATTGGTGTATAGGAATGCAACCGATTTCTGTGCATTAATTTTATATCTTGCAACTTTGCTGAATTGAAGGATCAGGTCTAGCAGTTTTTTGGTGGAATGTTTTGGGTTTTCCATATAGAGTATCATGTCGTCTACAAAGACTGAGGTCCCAGTCTTGGGACCTTGGGATGTCTTTTACTTCTTCGTGTTGTCTGCTTGCTGAGGCTAAGACTTCCAATACTGTGTTGAATAACAGTGGTGAGAGTGGACATCCCTGTCTTGTTCCTGACCTTAGGGGGAAAGCTCTCAGTTTTTCTGCATTGAGGACGGTATTAGTGTTGTGTCTTTCATATATGGCTTTTAGATCTCAAGGTCTGATCCTTCTATCCCTACTTTCTTGAGTTTTTTTTTTTTTATCAAGAAAGGATGTTATATTTTGTCAAATGCTTTCTCTGCATCTATTGAGAGGGTCATGTGGTTCTTGTCCTTTCTTTTATTGATGTGATGCATCACATTGATTGTTTTGCGGATATTGAACCAGCCCTGCATCCCAGGCATAAATCCCACTTGGTCGTGGTGAATAATTTTTTTAAATGTATTGTTGGATCTGGTTGGCTAATATCCTGTTGAGGATTTTTGCTTCCATGTTCATCAGGGAAATTGGTCTATAGTTCTCCTCTGTAGTGGGGTCTCTGGTTTTAGAATCCAGGTAATGTTGGCTTCATGGGAACAGTTTGGAAGTTTTCCTTCCCTTTCTGTTTGTTGGAACAGTTTCAAGAGAATAGGTGTTAACTCTTCTTTAAATGTTTGGTAGAATTCTCCTGGAAAGCCATCTGGTGCTGGACTCTTGTTTTTTGGGAGATTTTTGATTACTAATTTGATTTCTTTACTGTTATGGATCTGTTCAAACTTTCTATTTCTTCCTGTTTCAGTTTTGATAGTTTATATGTTTCTAGGAATTTTTTCAGTTCTTCCAGATTGCCCATTTTACTGGTGTGCTCATAATATTCTTTTATTCTTGTTCTTATTTCTGCTGTGCTGGTTGTGATCTCTCCTCTCTCCTTCTTGATTTTATTTATTTGGGTCCTTTCCTTTTTCTTTTTGATCAAAGTGGCTAGTGGTTTATCAATTTTGTTAATTCTTTCAAAGAACCAGCTTCTGGTTTCATTGATCTGTACTGGGGTTTTTTGGTTTCTGTAGCATTGATTTCTGCTCTAATCTTTATGATTTCCTGTCTTCTGCTGGTTTTGGTCAAATGGTTTCTGATAAGACCTCTTGGGGACCCCATGCTCTGCCCATGAGACTCTAGAATTTCACAAGAGCTTAGAGGTCAGCTTGGAAGACAGGTCTTGAAGCTACATTTGCGTGGAACTATATTAATTTTACATCGAGTGTACATTTATTACTGTAACTTGGAGACTGAGGCTGGGGGCACTGAAGAACCATGCCAAGCTATCCTTTGGTGCCAGGGGCTCTGGTCTTTGAGTCCAATCCAGCAGCTAGGAGAATCCCAGATGAGACCACCAGAGGGTGCAAGGGCTTCAGTCTTGGTTGAAGGTGAAGAAAACCAGATGAAGACGGGCGCTTAGGGTCTGGGACGCTTCTTTCAGTGTCTACCAAGGAAGCTCAGGAGTTTACAGACAGCTGGCGTGGGGAATCCAAAAGATAGGGCCGGGGATGGGGCGGGTGGCGCGGGGGCGGGGGGGGGGGGGGGAGTGGAGGGGGCGGTGTTCAACTTTCAACATTCCTTCCACACTTCCTGAGCATGTATGAAGCTCCAACCGGACTAATTGCCAAGACTGAGAACTGATCGTTGGGATTTCTAGAGATAAGCTACTTCCAGAACATTTTAAGATTCCATTATCTCGTTTCATCTCGTTTGATAAGTGTGCCCGGTGGGAGCTGCAGATAAGAAAGCCGAGATTCCGAGGGTTGGGCGACTTAAGCGGTTCGCTGCGACTCCCTGGGGGAACGCACCGGGTGCGGCGCGGGCCTGGGGGCCGTCCCCGGTTACCCCGGCGACCGGCCGGCAGTCACGTGACTGGGGAGCAGGCGGAGAAGCTGGAGAGGCGAGCACGGTCTACTGCCGGGCTTCTGTAGTCCGGCGGCGGTCACGTGTCCAGGGCTCGCGGGAGGTGGAGTTGGCCCCCCCGGCTCCAGCGTCACATGACCGGCTCCGGGAAAACATGGCGGCGGCCGTGGTGCAGCGGCGGGGCTGAGCGACAGCGATTGCAGTGGGCTCCTAACAGGGGTGAGGGGTGGCTTCAGCCTGGGCGGGGCGGGGGGGGGAGAGGGGCGCGGGGAGGGGTCCGGGCCCTCCTCAGCCTGCTCCCGTCCCCGACGTCACTCGCGTTCCACTCGTCCTCTCCGCGCGCTGCGTCTGCCGGAACGGGGAGGCATGACAGGCAGGGCCTGGCTTCCATCCCAGCCGCGCTTTGTGCTTTCCGGCGAGCGCCTGCCGGTCTCTGGGCGCCCCTCCCTCGCCTGGGTTCCCTCCATCCTCTTTTCTCCAGCCTCCTCCCCTCGCAGGTGGGATCGTCGGTGGGACCGGAGCGCGGGCGGGCGAGGCCCCCCGGGGACCATGTCCGGGTCCGACACCGCGCCCTTCCTCAGCCAGGCGGATGACACGGACGACGGGCCGGTGCCCGGCACCCCGGGGTTACCGGGGTCCATGGGGAACTCGAAGTCCGAGGATCCCGAGGTCCCGGACCGAGAGGGGCTGCAGCATATCACCGGCTTGTCTCCGGGTCATTCGGCTCTCATAGTGGCGGTGCTGTGCTACATCAACCTCCTCAACTACATGGACCGCTTCACCGTGGCTGGTACTGACTTCTGGGGGGAAGTCAGACTGGGGGAAGGGAAGGGGGTCCCGAAGGTGGGGCTGCCTCGTCGAGCCCATCTCGAGTCTTCTTCGCAGGCGTCCTTCCAGACATCGAGCAGTTCTTCGACATCGGAGACAGCAGCTCCGGCCTCATCCAGACCGGTGAGTGGAGGCCCCTCCTGGGCACACGGCAGCTTTTCTTCCTTTTCTGCCCCAAATGGGGTTACGTGCCGGCATGCCTGGGACCTTAATAGAGGTAGAGAAGCCAGACTTAGAGGAGATGGTCTTTATTTCTCTGTGGGTTGCCCTGTTCAGTTAGAACACCACATTTTAAAAGGCAGTTTAGTGTAATGGTTAAGACAGACCTGGGTTTAAATCTCAGCTTTCCACTTAGTGTGATGGTAGGCAAGGCCCTCAACCTCTCTAAGCCTTACTTTTCCTTGGTGAGAAGGAAAGAGTAGCAACCCAGAACACCTCAGAGGGCTAATGTGAGAATCAGATGCGATAATTAATGCTGTAAAGTGCGTGGTGCCGTGTCCGGAGGATGGTTGGCACCGAAAGATGGGGATGGAAGGCGGTGTCTGGAATGGGGAGAGTTGAGTTTTACTTGCTCAGAACGTTGTGGGAGAGGCAAAGCCAAGGCCAGATCCTCCTTTCCTTCCTTTTCCCCTTCATTCGTTTCTCAAACATTTCTGAGCACTTACTCTGTGCCAGGCCCTGGAGGGAGAGGCTGATAGCATACACAGAACTTGCCCAAGACCTTTTAGGCCCATTGTCTCCTAATCCTTCCATCAGTCAAAGAACAGGTGGTGGTATCATTTTATAGAAGAAGCAGGTAGTAGTCGCTATGTTTTTATAGGGAAACTGAGGCTTAGAGAATTCGGCCTTGCCCAGAGTCACACAAATGAGAGGAGAGGAGGAGTTTGAAACAAGACCTCGAAGGGTTCTTTGCTCCACTCCAGGCCAGTAAGGACTGAGAAGTATTTAAGGCAAAGTCTAGAGGAATGAGAACAGGATCACAGGCCAAGGTCTGCAAAGCTTTAAATTGTTGAGTTAGAGAAGAAGCAAGTCTTTGTCCGCTCCATTCGCTTTTTCGTTCAACACATGTTAATGAGCACCTTTTTTATGCAACGCCGTGTGTTCCACGGTGGAAACACAGGAGTGGTCATTATAGGCAAGGTCCTTGTCTTCACGGAGCTGACATTCTACTGGGAATGAGCGGGCCACCGTCCTGAAAAACCCAAGCTGATAACGAGGTCATTTTCTGTAGGCTTATTTTGTAAAAGAAAACGGAGTGACTGTGATCAAGAGAGATTGGATATGTGGGGGTTGGGAAGATGTCTGAGCTGGAGCCTAAAGGTTCTGTGAAGCTCAGGCGAGTGGAGAAGCGTTCCCAGTAGAGAGGACAGTGGGTGCCAAAGGTCCTAAGATGGTAATGAGCTTGGCAGTTGGGCCATTGGGATGCAGAGAAGGGAAAGTGGATGAGCATGAGGTTGGAGAGGTAGGGAGGGGTTAGATCAGATCGTGGGCCATGGTGTGGAGAGTGGATTTTGCTCTTGGCTGGATGGGAGTCAGCTGGGCCATCCATTCTACAGTGGAAGGTTTGAAAGATGTCAAAGAGGGGCCTGGACTTCTCTGGCAGGAAGCACCGATAGTTTCAGGGTTGGGAGTCATTCCTGAGCCCCCTTGCTCTCCCTGAGCTGGGGTCGGGGTGGGGAAGGGGTACCGGGGCTGGGCTGTGACTCTCTGCTTCTCCTCAGTGTTCATTTCCAGTTACATGGTGTTGGCACCTGTGTTTGGCTACCTGGGTGACAGGTACAATCGGAAGTATCTCATGTGCGGGGGCATTGCCTTCTGGTCCCTGGTGACACTGGGGTCGTCCTTCATCCCCAGAGAGGTGAGGCCCCATGCTGGCTCCTGTTTCTGCCCCACCCCCACCCCCCACCCATCAGTCTTTGCTGCCATTCTTTGGGGTCGTTGCAGACTGGGCCTGGGGAACTTATGCAGTTTCCTTGGTCCATGGCGTCTTCTCCTCCCTGCTTGCCTGAGTTAATCGGCCCACCCCATCTACTTCCCCTTTCTTCTAGAACATTCTTCTGTCATCCCCTTTCCCCCTAACCATTGACTGCTTACACTCCACACTTAAACACTCCCGCTTCTCTACCATGGGAAAGACCTTACCTGGACTGTCTGTCCTCTGTCTTCCTCTTCTGAGTCAGACTGCCCACGAGGTCCCCTTGACCGAGCTCCATCCTGGGTGAAGGAGCAGACAGGGAGAGGCTCTCACTTTGCTTGCACTTCCTCTCCTCCCACTCACCCCGGAACACTGCCGGCCAACCTACCCCCACCACTCCATTGCCAAAGTGACAGAAACCTTTTGGTTGCTAAATGTAGCTCCTGCTTCCTAATCCTGCTCTTGCTAGATCTCCTGGGAGCCTCTGGCTCTATTGACTCACTTCCTCCTTCCGGAAACTCTCTCCTAACTTCTGTGATGCCACTCTTGTGGTTTTCTTCCCGCCTCCTTGGCTGTTACTTCTTTGCTCCTTTGAAATCCCTTCTGTCTGTTCTTCCTCTCTGCCCCTGGAACTCTGTCCTCAGCCCCGGGTACTGCATACTCTCCTTGGGTGATCATACCCTGTCCTTAGCCTCAGGTGTCTTTGATAGACGAATAAACTTCCGCCTCAGATCATTATTCACGATTGGAGTGTTTCGGATGGTAGAAATTAAGATTTGTTCCACACCTGCGGGGGCACGAGATATTGAATAAAACTTGTATCGTCCCGTCCTGGTGATAGTTGTGTGAGCAAGTTATTGTTTTCCCCCTTTTTAGATGAGGAAACTGAGGCTCAGAGAGGTTAAGTTGCTTTCCCAAAGTCACAGCTAGTACGTAGTGGAGCCAGGATTCAAGCTCAGGTCTGTCCAGCTCAGGCCTCGCCCGCCATCCCCGCCACCTCTCCCGAGCCAGCTGGTGAAGGCGGGGGTGCCACCTCCCCCATGTTTCGTTCCCCAGCAATTCTGGCTCCTCCTCCTGACCCGGGGCCTGGTGGGGGTCGGGGAGGCCAGTTACTCCACTATCGCGCCCACCCTCATCGCCGACCTCTTCGTGGCAGACCAGCGGAGTCGGATGCTTAGTGTGTTCTACTTTGCCATCCCGGTGGGCAGGTGCGTGGGCCTGGGGCCTGGGGGGGAGCACGGGAGGCAGGAGGGCCTGGCGTGGGGCACGGCTGACTGGCTATCCCCTCTCCTCTCCCATCCCCTTTCCCCAGTGGTCTGGGTTACATTGCAGGCTCCAAAGTGAAAGATATGGCCGGGGACTGGCACTGGGCTCTGCGGGTGAGTTTGGACACAGCCTGGGGGAAGGTCAGCGACATTGTCACTGCCCCTCCCTTTCCTACCTTCAGACATCCCCCCCCCCCACCCCCCGCCTTTTAAGGCAGCACTCACTCTGCCAAGCCTGTGGGAAGCCATGTGCAGACAGAACTCTTGGCTGTGGGTGGTAGCAGCTCACTGTAAAACTGTAAGCTCCTGGATGGGACTCTATTGGCTCTCATAGTGGAAAGCCCCAGGGTGAGCGTCAGGTAAAGCTGGATCCAGGCCTCCCGCTCCTTCCTAGGAATTCGATCATCCTTTGTCTCAGTGCTGCTTTTCCTCTGTGTTAATTTCATTCTCAAGCAAGTGAAAGCTCCACGCATTTATCTTCCCATTTAGAAACCTCGCCACCCTGGATCCTTGAGCAATAAGTCCTGGATGGTGTCTGATTAGATGAGCACGGGTCACGTGCCTGCCACTGAAACAATCACCGAGGCCAGGGAGGTTCACACCACTCTTGTCGGCCAAGTCTGGGTTATAAGCCCTGCCCTGTTTGAACCCCATGGACTGAGAGAAGTGGGGGGGAGTAGTTTCCCAAAAGGAAATTGGGGTGCTGTTACCGAAGAGGGAGCAGTTAGGCTTGCGGAAGCAGGGGGCCCCTACTGGCAGTTGCTCTGCCCTCCAAACGCACGTTCAGCTTCCTTGAGCACGTGGCTTACTGGGTGTTTGAGGTCTTGGGGCCTGAGTTGCCTTCACACACCCTCACTTTCTCCCATCCCAGCGGTGTGGAGGTGTCCCTGCCTGTCTGTGCCTGTCCTGAAGCCCACTCTTTCCCCAGGTGACACCAGGTCTAGGAGTGGTGGCTGTTCTGCTGCTGTTCCTGGTAGTCCGGGAGCCGCCACGGGGAGCTGTGGAACGCCACTCAGACTCACCACCCCTGAACCCCACCTCGTGGTGGGCAGATCTGAGGGCTCTGGCGAGGAAGTGAGTTTAGTTCCATTCTAACCCAACATCTGAGGCCCCCCAGGGAGGCCTCCGTATCTGTTCTGAGATTTACAGGAGCGTGGTCTTTGTTTGCTGCCAGCTGGCCCTCCCCCAAAGCCAGGTCACCACTGCCCCCTTGTGGCAGATGCTTGAATTACAGGCCCAGATCCTGGGCGCCAAGACCGCTTCCACACCCGTCTCCTAACCTTACTTTAAAAATAAGCTGGGGAGAGAGAGTAGAAGTCCCCTACCCTGGCACCTCAGTGGAGTCTGAGTTCCTTCTTCCCACCTGTCTTCAGTCCTAGTTTCATCCTCTCTTCCCTTGGCTTCACTGCTGTGGCCTTCGTCACGGGCTCCCTGGCTCTTTGGGCTCCTGCATTCTTGCTGCGTTCCCGTGTGGTCTTGGGGGAGACCCCACCCTGCCTTCCTGGAGACTCCTGCTCTTCCTCTGACAGGTACCCAGATGGGGGCTAGGCTAGGGGTGGCCTGCAGGTGGCAGGGGATGGAGCGGAGAGAGTCATTGATTCAGGGTCAGGCTACCTCTTCTCCCAGTCTCAGTTTTCCTGGCGGAGGAAATCGATGGTAGGATAATGCCTTCCTCTCAGAGCTCCATGAACCATAGAGTACCTGGATAGACCTGGGGTCAGGGTGGCTGGGATGGAGCATCTTCTCCAGGCGGTGGGGGCGAGGCGAGGGGGGCTCTGCAGGCAGAGGGACTGGCTCCCATGTCCCTCCCCCTGCCCCCAGCCTCATCTTTGGGCTCATCACCTGCCTGACCGGGGTCCTGGGTGTGGGCCTGGGCGTGGAGATCAGCCGCCGCCTCCGCCGTTCCAACCCCCGGGCTGACCCACTGGTCTGTGCTGCTGGCCTCTTGGGCTCCGCGCCCTTCCTCTTCCTGTCCCTTGCCTGTGCTCGTGGTAGCATCGTGGCCACCTATGTGAGTAGCCAGCAGGTGTCAGAAGGGGTGTTGTGGGTCTGGGGTGGTGGGACGGTGTGCCAGGGCAGGACTGGGGTTCATCAGCATAGTGGTACAGAGACCACTTGAACCAGAAGGCCTGGTTTTGGACCTCAACTCTGGCTCTTCCCAGCTGTGCGACATTAGGCAAGTGAGTTAACCTCTCTGTGCTCAGTCTTAGCATCTGTAAAATGGGAATAAGAGCTTTGTCTCACGGGGGTGTCACAAGGATTAAGTTGAATGAGTTAATACGCGGGCCTGGTCCAGGGTCGTGTGTTTGCTCTTGTTGCGACGGGACCAACACCCCCCACCCTCCTCCATCTCCCCGCTTCCAACCACCCCCCCCCCCCCCCCCCAGATTTTCATCTTTATTGGAGAGACGCTGCTGTCCATGAACTGGGCCGTCGTGGCTGACATTCTGTTGGTGAGTAGGCGGGCCACTGCAGGGTTAGCCCAGAGGCTGTTGGGAGCAAGGAGTGGGGGGTGGAGGCCTCACTTGCCTTAATTGTGGCCTTCACCCCTTCTTCAAAACCCAGCCCCAGACTGAATTCAGAGTCAGCCCCAGATGGGCCTGGAGTCTGGGCATTCACCCCACTCACACCTCAGGGCTGGGGTTCACCTTTGACCTCAGCCTAGACTGAGCCTTGGCCCTGTCCTTGCCCTCTGCCTCCCGCCCCCCTTCTCCCCAGTATGTGGTGATCCCCACGCGACGGTCCACTGCCGAGGCCTTCCAGATCGTGCTGTCCCACCTGCTGGGCGATGCTGGGAGCCCCTACCTCGTTGGCCTGGTGAGTACCTCCCCTTGGCTGGACCCGGGATGGGGATCGGGGGACCCTGCGTTCCTGGCACTGGCTGACAGCCCTTGGCCTCAGCTTGAGCTGACTTACAAGGTCTGACCCAGTTGGGTGTTCGCGTGCTCTGTGCCCGGTGCCCCTCACCTTGGAGCCTCAGCCAGGCGGGCAGGACTTCATTTTGGAAGATTCCGCAGCGAGGCCACGGGGCTTTCCCTGGTTCTCCAGACCACCCTTCTTTGCCAGCTCCCGACTCCTTCCGCAGTCTGGGGGCTCCCTGTCCGTGACTCGTTCTCCTGGCTCTCCTTTTCTCGTCTCCCTGCAGATCTCCGACCGCCTCCGCCGGAGCTGGCCCCCCTCCTTCTTGTCCGAGTTCCGAGCCCTGCAGTTCTCCCTCATGCTCTGCGCCTTCGTCGGGGCTCTGGGCGGGGCAGCCTTCCTGGGCACTGCCATCTTCATTGAGGGTGACCGCCGGCAGGCTCAGCTGCACGTGCAGGGTCAGTGGGGGCCTTCCCTTTGTCCATCCCCAACTCCTTGCCCAACTTCATGATACCCCGTGCTCGTCCGTCCGTCCGTCTGCCCGGACCTGTGTCCCTGGCTTCTCTCAGCCCACGGTTCTTCCCCCATCCTGCTTTGGGTCCGGCTGTCCAACGAGCTCACGCTCCCCTGTGCCCACAGCGCTGATGGCTCTGCCGCCCCGTGTCCACTTCCCACCGCCCGTCTGTCCCCTCCCTGGCTTTGCGTCTTTCCGTCCATCCAGCCCTGGCTCTGACCCCTCCCTTGGCAGGTCTGCTGCGTGAGGCAGGGCCCACAGATGACCGGATCGTGGTACCCCGGCGAGGCCGCTCCACCCGCGTCCCCGTGTCCAGCGTGCTCATCTGAGGGGCCATCGCTCGCCAGCACGCATCCCTATCCCAGCTGGCCCTGGGCCCGCCCCAGAAGGTGCCCGGGCCGAACCCTTGGACTGGCCCAGCTTCTAGGAACGGCCTCGGGCCGCGTTCCAGCTCCCATACACTACACAGGCAGCGGTCGGTCGGGGCAGGGGGGCGGTGGGTCCGGGAGGGGCCTTCCTCTCTCCTGGAGCAGCCCCAGGGGCTTGGTGCTATTTGTAACTGAATAAAATTTGTAGTCAGACCCCAAGTGCCTGCTCGAGTCTCTCTGGGCGTTAGTATCTCTGGCTGGCAGACCGCAGGGGATGCCCTCTAGCCCCAGGACTCCCGGGGCTAGAGGGTCACTCCTGTGGGGACCTTAGGCAAATCCCTGCTCTCCGGGGCCTGGCGAACAGCAGTGTGGGGTGAGCGAGCTCAGTATGACCGTGAGTCAGAACCGTGGTTCCCCTAGAGCCCGCCCCTCTTGGCAGGCCGGCCAGGGTGAGGTGGGGTGGGCACTGCCCTGTGCCCCTCAGCTCCCAGGGGCAGGGCCTCCCTCCTGGCTGCCTCCTTGAGCCACGGCTGTGGAGGCCGTGGCTGTGGGCTGGCCTGTCCGCGTCTTGCCCTTCTTCCCCTGGTAGGGCTCGCTCTGCGTCCTGGTGGCCAGCAGACCTGTCTCGAGGGCCTGCGGGTGGCCTCGCGGGCCTCCGCCTCCCCCTCCCCACTGGCTGGGTGGGGGTGGGAAGGGGGCGGGTGCAGCTGGCTGAGCCCGATGATTTCCTGCCCTCGCCCGGGCTCACCACAGCTTCCTGCCACAGGCGGGCAGGCGCTGAGGAGAAGCAGGCGCCTAGCCGAGCGGCAGGTAGGGCTGGGGCGCGCAGGGGCCGCGCCGCCGGGTGACTGGTGCCCCAGACTCCAGCCCGGACCCTGGCCGGACTGCGCAGGGAGCAGGGGTCTTGCACGGTCGGCGCTGACCCGCCCCCCCCTACTCAGCCCAGAAAGGGGAAGGGGCCAGTGAGTCCCCAAGGAGGGCGCATTTGCCCCCCACCCCCACCCCCCAGTCGGGCTTCCAGGCTGTGCCCACCCGGCTCCCGCACCCCTGCTGGCCTGGCCCTCACCCCACCGCGGCTCGGCCCTTGAGGGGGTGTGCGGCGGGCAGCCGGGCCTGGTGCAAGCTCTCTCCCGCAGATGGAGGCGGTCGTCCTGATCCCCTACGTGCTGGGCCTCCTGCTGCTGCCGCTGCTGGCTGTGGTGCTGTGCGTGCGGTGCCGAGAGCTGCCAGGTGAGTGGGGGCTCGGCCCTCCTCTACCTCTCACTCCATCCCGACTGTCCCGAACTGTGCTTGCACGCGAGACCTGAGCCCCGTACTCCCAGCCTCTCCCCTCTTCACCCCGCTTCCTGCCTTACTGGCTTCTCTTCCCCAGGCTCCTATGACAATACGGCCTCTGACAGGTGAGTTGCCCGTCGACCCTAGGTGGCTCCCTCAGTGCCCTGTGTGGCCCCGGGGAGGGGAGGGGACTGGGATGGGAGCTGGGGTCTCTCCTGCCCTTACCTATCTGTGTCTCTCCTGCCAGCTTGGCCCCAAGTAGCATCGTGATCAAACGCCCTCGTGAGTACACGGAGGGTCCTCTCCCTCGGGTGTAGGGGAGGGGGTCCCCTGGCGTGTGAGAGAAAGCGTGCCTCTGTTCAGGTTCCCCCCCACGGTGGCTGCCCACATGGCTTTGATCTGAGCTGGGGATAGGAAGGGAGATGGGTGTCCTCAGGCTGGTGCAGGGCCCAGGGGGTTCACAGAATTAGCCTGTCCTTTGAGACCTCGATGAGTATGGGGGCAAAATGTCTGGAGTCATTCCTTGAGCTTGGTCTCGTGTCCTCAGCCACACTCGCCACCTGGACACCAGCCACCTCCTATCCTCCTGTTACCTCCTACCCACCCTTGAGCCAGCCGGACCTGCTTCCCATCCCGTGAGTAGCATCCTCCCCTCCAAATCCCCCTTTTTACTCCCTCGCCTCTGAGGATTGGGGATCTCTTTCCCTGTTGCAACCCCTCTTGGTCCAGTGCCCCATCCCAGCATGACTTCTGACCTTTGACTCCCAGGAGGTCCCCACAGCCCCCTGGGGGCTCCCACCGCATGCCATCTTCCCGGCAGGACTCAGATGGTGGTAAGTGTGGAGCAGGGCTCAGGGGGCTGGGGCTGGGCAGAGGATAGACCCCGTGTGAGCTGACTCAGCCTCCCTCTTGCTCTCTCTCTGAAGCCAACAGTGTGGCGAGCTACGAGAACGAGGGTGCGTCTGGGGCCCCAGGTGCCCTGGTTGCAGGGAGGCTGGGGCCTGGGCTGGGCCCTGCTGATCGCTGTGTCGTTACCTCAGAGCCCGCCTGTGAGGACGACGATGAAGATGAGGAGGAGGATTATCCCAACGAGGGCTACTTGTGAGTGGCCAGGTGGGGGGGGTGGGAGCTCCAGCTGGGGGTCCTTACTCACCTGCCCCTTGACTTGTCCTCAGGGAGGTGCTTCCTGACAGCACGCCAGCGACAGGCACTGCTGTCCCACCGGCTCCCGCGCCCAGCAACCCCGGCCTCCGAGACAGCGCCTTCTCCAGTGAGTTGGCCATTTCTGACACTCTGCGTTGCGGCCTGTCCGCTCTTCCCTCTCCTGTTATTTCTTTGATGCTTGCTGCCCCTCCGCATTCTCTCTCCTCTCTTTCTAGAACACCTGTCCCTCAGGGCGGACTTCCACTCTGATCTGCTGGTTTCCTTACTTTTTCTATCCTCTTTTCTATTTCTTTGTCTTTCCCTTTTATCGTCTGTGAGATTTCTCCAACTTCACTATTCTTTGAGACTCTGTTCTTTTGTCTCTTATCTGAAAGCTCTTTTCTTGGTCTCTGGTGTTCCTTTTTCATAGCCTTCTGTTCTTGTTTCACAGAGACAATACCATCTTGTACATTTTTAAAGATATTGATTATAGATTGTTTTCTTTGAGGGTTTTTTTGGGAAGTTTTCTTCTGCTTCCGGCATCATTTTGGTTTCCTTTGAGCTGCTTTTCTCCCTTCGTGTTCATTTCACGTTGCCTGTTAGAGGCTTCCTTCCATGTTTGGTGACCTTCCATTTTCTGTCGCTCTCCTCACTTTCCGTACCTGTTCCGGGCCATTCCTTCTACACCCTGACTTCGTGAGCGAGCTCGATTCCCAACTCCCCACCTCCCCAGAGCTCATTTATTCATCCATCCCTCACTTACTCGCCGTGTTTACTGGGTGCCTCTGATAAAACAGCTCACGAGATAGTGTCATGATAAAGGAGCTCAGCTTGTCAGGGACCTCCTACGTGCCTTTCTGAGAGCATTTCGTGTATCAACTCATTAAACCTCAGGATCCCCAGGTGCTCTTGAGCCCATCTCTTCCCTTCCTGCACCTCGGTTGTCCTGACCGTACGACAGGAGGGATCACGTATCTCATAGACACTTGGCGGCCCTGTTCAGATATTCTTGGCTTTAGTTCTCACTGTGCTCCTGGGAGGTGGGTGCCGCCCCTCGCCCTATTCCACAGATGAGAACACCGAGGCCCAGAGAGGCTAGGTGGCTTGTGTGAGGCTACACGACTGTCATTGTGGGAGCTGGGTTTGCACCTGGGCTCTCTGGCTCCAAAGCCTGCCTCGTCCACGGCCTCGTGGAGAAACAAGTCAGCGTGAAGGGACAAGATAGGTGGGAGGCACCCGGGTGGCTCAGTCACTTAGGCGTCCGACTCTTGATCCCGTCTCAGGTCTTGATCTCGGGGTCGTGAGTTCAGGTCCCACGTTGGGCTCCGTAAGATGGCGCCGACGGCTCCAGGTGCCGGAAGACACCAGGATGGGAGTGGGGGTCAGGGCAGGCCTGGCCGACGGGGCCCGTGGGGCAACAGCACCTGACTCGGCACCCCACAAGCGTTGTCTCACACGGGCCACCCAGCGCCATGGCTCCGAGCTGCTCTCTGTCCCTGCCCCCAGCCTGGCCGACATGCTGTCTGTTCTCCCCCACACTTCCACTCCCTCTCATCCGCTCTGGGCACGTTGCCCTACTTCTCTCCATCACCAGGGCCTCTGCGGGACCCCCTGGGGCTGGCTGCAGGGAGGCCTCTGGGGTCTGTGCTCGGGGCTCTGGGTGACAGTGCCGGGGGGCCCTGCTTCTCCTGCAGTGGAGTCGGGGGAGGATTACGTGAACGTCCCCGAGAGCGAGGAGAGTGCAGACGTGTCTCTGGGTGAGTGGCCGGTGCCCCCTAGGGTCCCCCTTCCCTCCCCCACCCTCACTGCTGTGGCCCTCTTTCTGAGTGTCCTGTTCTCTCACCCTCCACGTGGCCGTCCCCCCTTCTGATCTGTCCCCGCAGATGGGAGCCGGGAGTACGTGAATGTGTCCCAGGAGCTGCCACCCGTGGCTAGGACCGAGCCTGGTGTGTGCTGGGATGGGAGGTGGCAGGAGCTTGGGGTAACGTGAAAGGTAATGTGCCCGGGGCAGGAGGGACGGTCTGTGAGCTTAAGACTGATCTCTTTCCCCTTCCAGCCATCCTGAGCTCCCAGAACGACGACGAGGAAGAGGGAGCTCCAGATTATGAGAATCTGCAGGGGCTTAACTGAGGGTCCGGTGAGAGGCCCTGCCCACCCTTCCGCGGCCCCTCAGCCCTATCCTCCGACTCCTTCGGGGACCCCTCGGACCCCCACTGACCTCCTGACATCGCAACCCCTCCCTCTCCCTGTCCTGTTGTTTCAGCGTGAGGCCATGCCTGTCCTCGAACCAGCCTTGCTCGGGAGTGCCGAGCTGGGCAGCTGGCAGTGGCTCTGGGGGGCCCTACTAGGCACCCGACCCTGACTGCAGCCTGAGAACAGCCTGAGAATCTCCCCCCTTAACTTATTGTCACTTTGGGGTCCAGTCTGTGTGCCCCCAACACTCTGCACCTTCTGACACAGCCTGAGAATGAACTACCCTGGCCCCGGCCCTATTCGGTGGTAGAATAAAGGCTGGTGTGGTCTGTAGCACTCTTGCCTTTGGGGGGCCCGTGGTGGGGAGTCCGAGTGAGGGTGGGCTTGCCTGGGCGCCCGTGTGGGAGTTGTCTGTGTGCACGCACGTGTGTGTGTGTGTGTGTGTGTGTGTGTGTGTGTGTGTGTGTCTGGGGGTCTCCATCCTCCCTGGGCCGCCGTGCTCCTGAGGGTCCTCACCAGCCTTTGGGAGTGACCAAATGGTGCCTGGGGCACGGCGCTTCGGCGTGAGGCAAGTCCGACCCAGACTGGACCTTCTGGGCTTCGAGGCTTCGATGCATCTCCCCCAACGCGATAGTCCACCGGACCCACGGCAGACGATCGCTGGGAAGATGGGAGGGCAGGGCATGGGGAACCTTGGGTGCAGAGTGACCTTCGAGAGCAAGACTGCTTCCTGCCGGCCCTCATTTTCTCCATCTTTAAAGCAAGGGGGTGGACTTAACCCCAAGCAACTGAAAGGTAATGTGCGATGCAGCCTTTTCGGACTCGGGTGTGCAGATGACTCACTGGGAGGTCTTGCTAAAATGCAGATTCCGAATGAGTAGGTCTGGGATGGGGCCCGAGAGTCTGCATTTCAGAGAAACTACCAGATGCTTCTGATAGCGCTCTTCCGAGAACCAGACTTCGAGCACCTTCTGGTGGACGCCCTGGTCATTGTGATTGGCTCTGGTCTGGGCACGTGACGTAATCTGGGCCACCGAGGACCAGCCCTGAGACTTGGGCCGGAAGTGACCGGAAGGAGAAGCTCTTTTTGCTCCATGGCAGTTGGTAAACTGGAAGAATATATTCCTGGCGCTACTTGGCGAGCCTGCCCAAGAACGAAGTCCACGTGGAGGAGAGAATGGCCTCGAGGTGGACAGGGTGTCGGAATCTCTGGGTCCAGTCACATCTGAAGCGAGACACCCCCCTCAGACTTCCCAGTTACATGGGCCAATAAATTACCCGTTGTCTTCACCCGGCTTGACTTGGGATTTCTGTTGCACACGCCAAGGTAGCCCTGAGTGATGCACACAGTTGTTGGCGACCTTTGTGGGCTCCAAAGGCAATAGTGACAGCTTCCCTTCAAGCATGCGCCGTGTTTCCACGCTTCCCTCGTTCGATCGCTGCCGGTCCCCTGTGGTCAGTTACTGTGGGTATCCCCATTCGCAGGTGAGGAAGCAGGCCCAGAGAGGAGAAGCGATTTGCCCAAAGGCACACAGCCAAAGTGACAAGTCTGGGATTCGATCCGGGGCTTTGGCCTCTGGAGTCACTGCTGCCAATGTCCTTGCTCTGGGTGTTGTGCAAAGTGTCGGGTGCTCTACAAGGGAAGCTTGTGAGAGGCCCGATTGGAGAAATGGGGGAGGGAGGCTTAGAGAGAGCGTTGGACAGGCTGGATGTCAACAGGGAGAGTTTATCTGGAGGAAATAGACGAGAAGAGGCACCTTTGTGCCTGGGCCAAGGAACAGAAAGTTTATCACAAAGCTATGCTGGTGCAAGCACCCTGGAGAACGATCTAGCAACATCAGTAAGGCTGAAGATGGTGTGTCCCTTTATCTGGCAAACTCTCGGGTATAAACCCAGAGCAGCTGGCACACGGGCTCAGGGGGCGGGCACCTGGGGCTCGGGGCAGCCTTGCAATGGCCAACAGCTGGCAACGGTAGGGGCCGTGACCAGGAGAATGGACAGGGCTTGTAGCCCAGTCACAGCACGGACGCTTCCCAGCAGGTGAAAATGAGTGCATCGGGGCAACACCAGTCAGCACAGATAAATATCACCAAGAGAATATGGAGTGAGAACCAGAAAACAAGTTGTTTTATTTATATATAGAGAGTTGGAAACATGAAAACCGAAATCTATGGTTCAGGGATACACAGCGTGTGCAAAATGGGCAAAGCAACGAGGAACACCAAGTTCAGGAGAGAGGCAACTGTGAGGCCGAGTGCGGGGAAGGGTCGGGAAGGCATTCGGGAAGGCCTCAGTGATAAGTGTCATGTCTTATTCTTAAGCGGAGTTGGGTACACAAGTGTTTGAGACAGGATTCTCTTAAGTGTTTGCATATCTAAGCGATTTCATAATAATAAGAGAGACCGAGGCCCAAGGAGGGAATAAGTGGGGGTGGGAGGATAGGGCAGCTTTAAGAGACAGTAAATGGGCTGAGAATTGCTGGTCGGTCTATGCCAAGGCGGGTGAGTTCCAGGCCTTAGCAGCAGCATGTGCAAAGGCCCTGAGGTGGGGGGGCGGTGGGGAGGCTGTTGCATGAGAAGTGGTGGTGGGCTAGCCGAAGAAGCGGCAGGGGCAATGGAGAGGGGTGGTGGGATGAGATGTTTGGGAGGCCGAAGCAAGGGGCGTGGTGACAGGTTGTGCCGGGAGGCATGGGGACATCCAAGGTGACTCCAGTCCTTGCCTTGGTGGATTGGGGGTAGGGGCATTCCCTGAAGCACTAACTAAGCAGCTTCCCATTTTTGCCTCTTGGACCAGCGAGATTACATGGCTTTGCTTCCACCGGTCGACGAGCCAGCCAGGACAGAGTCAATGCAATGAGATCTATGGGGCTGGGGCTGGGGTATCTTTGCCCACTGGGGTGGCCGGTAGAAAGAATCCCTGCGGATGGAAGCTGGGAGCGGAAATATTTTTTCTTTTTTTTTCTTGTACAAGGCATTGACGGTCACTGCCACGGGAGCTTGGGCTCTTCGTGGTGTTCGGTGTTGTTTTCCCCAAAATGCACCATGTGGCCCATGAGTCCTGGGAGCAGCTTCTCAGGAAAGAATTCTGTGGTCGGGAGAGCCTGGGAAAAGTTGTCTCCTGCTCCGTTGCAGAGACAAAATGCGCGTTAATAAGTTCATGGCTCGGGAGACATCCTGTGATAAATATCTTTGTTTCTCTTTACCAAACCTGGTGTTTCCTGAACTTATTTGACTTCAGGGGGAAAAAAAAATTATTATTAGCAATTCGCAGACCACCTTTTAACATCGATAGAGGACATCTTTTGTTTTCACCTTCCCTGCATGCTGCTTTCTTCCAAAACCACCACCAGATTTGCATTGGAAATGTTTACAGGACTCAGGTGGGGGCCAAGCTTGGATGTGACTGTGACCCAGGATGGGCCGATCATTATAGCCCACCTCCTGGCCTCAGTAATTGGTTGATACTGGAACATGTGACCCAATTCGGGCCAATGAGACACCTTCCCGAGACTTTTGGTTGGAACTCCTGGCAAAGAGAAGCTGTTTATCCATTGAGGGGGCCCGCTGGGGGGACGCAGGCTTGCAACGTTTGCAGGCTTCTGCTTGGAGAGAGCATGCCGGTGAATGAAGGCACCGCAGAGGAAAGCAGTGTGGACCAAATAAAAATAGAAATAGAAAAGTTGAGTTCTTGGGGAGCCTGGGTGGCTCGATGGGTTAAGCATCTGACTTCAGCTCAGGTCATGATCTTACTGCTTGTGGGTTTGAGCCCTGCATTGGGCTCTGTGCTGACAGCCCGGAGCCTGGAGCCTCCTTCGGATTCGTGTCCCCCTCTCTCTCTCTGCCCCTCCCCAACTTGCACTCTGTCTCTCTCACTCTCTCTCAAAAGTAAATATGCATTTAAAAAAAATAAAAAAATAAAAAAGAAAGTTGGATTCTGATAGCCCACCTAAGCACCCAGATCAGTGGTCCTGAAGCCATTGATTGCTTCTTTTTAAAAACAATTTTTTTAACGTTTATTTATTTTTGAGAGACAGAGCACAAGCAGGGGAGGGGCCGAGAGGAGAGAAACACAGAATCGGAAGCAGGCTCCAGGCTCTGAGCTGTCAGCACAGTGACGACACGGGGCTCGAACTCCTGAACTGCGAGACTGTGACCTGAGCCAAAGTCGGATGTTTAACCGACTGAGCCACCCAGGCGCCCCATGGATCTCACTTTTCAAAGCCTTCTTATTCCGGGGTCCGTAGCCCCGAAAGGTATCCCCGGAAGAAAAGGGAGGGGATCCCGGTCCCTGGTTGCTGAGAAACTCAGAAACAGGTGTGGCTGGGGTCAGAGGCCTAAATATTATCGCCAACTTCTTTCTCCTCAGCTCTCCTTTCTGTGTGGCCCGTAGCTTTCGTCTCCTTGTGTGGTCATGTGACAGGTCTAGCGGCTCGGGACACAGACACCGTGTGTTTCCACACATGCCTGGGGGAGGGGGGAGGCAGAGGTCCGAGCATCTCCAGCAAAAGCCCTACACTCCCTCTAACTGCCCTGGCTTGGGACACATGACTTCCGGAGCCAGTCGCTGGCCAGGAAGGTGTCCCGTGCCGACCGACTTAGGCCTGTGGTGTATACTCCACCCGCAATTCTGAGGTTCTGGAAATGAGAAGGCACCCGAGATTAGGGGCTATTGCTGGTAGAAGGGGGGACGGCTGTTGAGATGCATTTGTTCCACATTTATTGTGTGTGTGCCGCACTCATTCTTTCAGTGAGTTTCACAACATGCCTAGTGTCTAAGGTATGAGGGGCCCCTCTTGTGGAAAAGGAAAAAAGTGGAGACGCCTGGGTGGCTCAGTCAGTTAAGCGTCCGACTTGGGCTCGGGCCATGATCTCAGAGCTCGTGAGTTTGAGCCCCGTGTCGGGCCCTGTGCTGACAGCTCAGAGCCCGGAGCCTGCTTCCGATTCTGTGTCTCCCTCTCTCTCTGCCCCTCCCCCACTCTCTCTCTCTCTCTCTTAAAAATAAACATTAAAAAAAAGAAAAAAGGAAAAAGGAAAGGAAAAAGGTTCAGAGAGGTTAAGGATGTGCTTAAGGTCACACAGCAAATTCCAAAGTTATTTATGGAAGCGCAGCCTGCTTTGGGTGGGGGCAGGGAGGCGACGAACTGGTTAAAAGTTAGCACAAGAGGAGAAAACACAGAGGCAAACCAAAAGAGCCGTTCCACAGAGAGTGGAATTAGGCTCTGCACAGGGACTTTTGCTCAAACTCGAGGGACTAGGGCTCTGTCTCTCTTCTGGGACTAGTCAACAGAGGACAGAGGAGCCTGGAGTGACCAGAGGCCACCAGGGGAAGGGCACCCACGAGAGAGAAGGCAGCACGGAGGTGAGTGGTGCCAGGTCGAGGAGAAAGCTTCTTGGGAATGTGGGTTGAGGTCCTGGATCCGTCTGGGCCTGGAACTGGATCTACCCATGAAGCGTTCAGTTACTGGAGTTACTAACACCCTCCCTCACTTGGCTCAGCTCCAGCTGGACTTCTGTCGTTTGCAAATGAAAGGGCCCTGACTCATCGAGACAGGATGCTGTGGCGCTTCGACCTTCAACAGGCCCACTGTCAGCCACTTACGTGTGTCGTGCCCTGCCATGCACTCCATGTACGTTTGGTCCTTACTGTGACCCCGAGTAAGTTCTTATTGCCACCTGTGTACAAACGGGGAAACTGAGGCTCGGAGAGGGCACCGTGGCCAGACCCAGCAGGGCGCTGGCGCTCCCTCCCTGAGTGCCCAGGCAACCCCTGTTCCCAAGTGCCTACTCTGTGCCCACCAGGTCCCTCCTCGGGCCTCTGTCCACCTCTGGCCCGGAGCGGGGTGGGCCACTCAGAACCCCCCCCCCCCCCCGCCGCCCCCGCCCCCGGCTGGGCATCTCCTGGGGCGGCGGGGACTCCAGGGCTGGGCCTGAGCACAGTCCTTCTTCTCAAGGACACAGGGCTTCGTAAGCCCAGCGGGGGGACGCTTGGGGCATCTGTGGCGTCGTGGGGGCTCTGAGAAAGATGGGGAAGGGGAGGCCTCTGGTCTCCTTCCCCCAGGGCCCCTCTGGCCTGGGCCCGGCGGCCCCCCCTTCCCCTCCCCCCTGCACCTGCGCGGGCGGCCCCCTGAGCTTTCCTCACCTTCTCCCATCTGGCTCCCACACTCGCCAATTTCTTTTTGTTTCCGGATGCTCCCCAACACCCCGTGCCTCACACCCCAACCCTGATCGCCTCCCTCTCCCGCTTGCCGCTTTCAGTTTTGCCTCAGCTCTGGGGCTCCTCTCTTGCCTCCTTTTGGCTCTGTGTCTTTGGGGCACCCTCCCCTTTCTCTCTCTCTCCACCTCTGTCTGCCTCAATCTGTTTCTCCTCTGTCTTGGAATCTCTATCTCTCATCCGTCTCTCTGTCTCTGTGCGGCTCTCTGTCTCAGAGAGTCTCTCTGTCTCTTTCCTCTCTGTGCCTCCGTCTGTCTCTCATCTCTCTGTGGTTCTCTGTCTCTCTCTGTGATCTCTCTCTTGTTCTCTGTCTCCCTCCTCCTCTCCCTGCCCCTCCCTCCCCACATCCTGAGTTGTCTTTGGGGAACCGGAAATTTGGGGGATCAGAGAGATACTGGGAGGCTCAGCTGCTGCCGCCTAGAGATAATGCGTGGGGGGGGGGCGCTGGGGCTGGATGGGGGTGGGGGAGCCCAGAATCCCCTGCGTCTTCCTCCTACCCTGGTGCACGCAGAGACAGGCAGAGGAATTATGTCCCCTCCCCGGGCCTCGGCGTCCCCTTCTGTGGAGTGGGTCCGATGAACCACCTCCCTCGTGGGGTTGGTGCGAGCGAGAAGAGAAGTTAATGGAGAAGTTAATCGAGCAGCCTGGCCAGAGCAGGGGCTCAGGGAGATTGGGGATGAGGGACAGAAGCGAGGGCATGTGCAGGGGAGTCGGGGGGTGAGGCTGACTGGGACTGAGAGGGGCTGAGGGGAGCGTGGCTCCCAGGTGCTCCTGAGCCCGTCTTTCCCCCTCCCTGCACCTCATTCGTCATCCCCTCTGTACCACAGTGGGCTTCCGCGTTGAACACCTGCTTGGTGGCACTTTCTCTGCCACACGTCCTGTCTATAGTCCCTGCTTGAACCCTCACAACACCCCTGCGAGGTGGGTACTGTTATTATTTTCCAGGTGGGGAAACTGAGGCACAGAGAAGTTGAATGGCCTGCCCAAGATCACGCAGCTGGGAACCCTCCACGGGACAGGACTCTGAATTAGGCCGGTCGTGGCCCAAGTCTGGGGGTGCCATATATGCGCCCATTTGAAACAGAGGCAGCGTTAATGACCACCCCCCCCCCCCCGACCTTAAATCCCGGGGAGAGAAAGGCATTTTCTTCTCAATTCTGATTCTGGTTACAGAGAAAGGCTCTGTGGGAGTGCGACATGTAGTTGCCTTTGAAATGACTTTCCGTGTAAAAAGGAAATCATTTTAAAGAAAAGTAACGAGAGACTTGGTTTGGGCAGTTTATGGATGTGGTAAGAGTCCTACACGTGGATTCGGAATCGAGTCTTAGGAACCCCAGAGGGACCGAGAACGCTTTCCTGGCTCTGCCGACGTCCCTCCCAGCCAGGCAGAGCTCTCAACCGCCTGCCCAAACCACGTGGCCAGTCAGCGGCGGATCTGGGACCCCAGCGGCCACCGCACGGGCCGTAGGGATGATCAAAGGGCCACCAGAGCCCCAGAGACCGTCCGGTCCTTCAGAGATCCTGGGAGCAAGCCGTAGAAAGCAGCTGGGGCTGTCTGATTCAGAGACTCTGCAGATGGGGGGCCAGGCCCAGAGGATCATGGGAGAGGGCCAAAGTGGGCTCAGAAGACCAGCAGGAAGTGAGGGGACGGTCCTGCCGAGCAGGTGCCCGCTGTGTCCAGACACTCTCAGCCCAGGCAGCAAGCCATTGGCTTGAGCCCCAGCCGTCCTCCCCCCTCCCAGGCCTCATGCCCAAGAGGGGGGGAGGAGGTCCTCCCCGTAAAGGAAGTGAGCCCCCCACCGAGCCACACATAGTAAGTAAGGGCCTCCAGACCCCTGACCCCGGAGCCAGGAGCCCCTCCCCTCCAGGCCTGACTTCTGCTCAGCCCTGCGCTTGCTTGGAGCTCCTTCCCCGCTCTGGGCCTCAGTACACCCCTCTGCCGAGTGGGGGTGATGGCGCCCAAGCAGATCCGTGGCTTTTAAATCACGCCAGGGACCTAATTCAGAGATCCAGCAGCCAGTGGGTGTGTGGAGACAAATACGAGACTTTGAGGACCTCGGTCGACCCAGGCTTTCTCTAGGACAATACCGTTTCGCGTCCTGATGAGTTTTTTCTAGCCTGAAAGAGAGAGTGACACATGTGAACTCACAAAACAAGTTTATGCTGATAAAAGACCGGGTTTTATCTGTTTCGTGCACACGGGGCTGCTGGTGGCACGCCAGCCATCCTCCCCGGCCGGCTCCTGAGTCAGGCCTTCCTGCTCTCGCCCCGCTGCGAGCCAGCCACGCAGGCCCCTGTCTCCAGGCCTTTGCACCACTCTCCCTCCTCCTGGAGCTCTCTCCCGTCCTCACAGGCCCCGGATCTTCTGATGCTGGGATCTCAGATGAAGTTCCCCTTCTCAGAGCCCTTCCGGTCTGCCCCATGTAATCTCGTGCCCTTCCCGTCACCCTGTATCCTGTAACCCCATCGAATTGGTATCGTGAGCGCTGATCCTTTCACGCATTCAGCGTCTGTCATCTGTTCCCTCTAGGCTGCGAGCTCCCCACTCATCTCTGTCACTCCGGGGCCTGGAGCTCGGCGTGCGGTCGGCGCCTGGGAAGTGTTGCTTGAAGCAAGTGAAAGACAGCTCGAGCGGAGCATGTCAGGCCCTCCGTGATGAGCTCCCCACGGTTCTTGCAGTCCCAGCAAAGGATACCTGCCCGGCCCCCGGGGAAGCACTGTCTAAAGGAGAGATTGCAAACTGGCGGCCCACCGCAGTGTTTAATTTTTTTTTTTATTGTGGTAAACACACACACACACACACAGACACAACACAAAATTCGCCATCCAATCATTTCTCAGGGTACAGTCGAATAGCGTGAAGTGTATCGTTGGGCAACAGATCTCCAGAACGTTTTCTTCTTGCAAAACTCCAGCTCTGTACCCATTAAACAGCGCCTCCCTGGGCCCCCCTCCCCCCAGCCCCTAGCAACCACCGGTCTACTTTCTGTTTCTATGCATTTGAATACTTGAGGTGCCTCATATCATGGGAATCGTATGCTATTTGTCTTTTTGCGACAGAAAGCTTAGCGTGTCCCCAAGGTTCATCCATGTGGTGGCACGAGACATGATTTCCTAACTTGTTAAGGCTGCATAATATCCCATTGAATATATATATATATATATATATATATATATACACACACACCACGTTTTCTTCATCCGTTCATACTTTCGTGGACTCTAAGCTCGCTTCTGTGTCTCGGCTATTGGGAACATAATGCTGATATGAACACGAATGTGCAAATGTCTCTTTGAGATTCTGTTTCCGTTCTTCGGGGTGTATTCCTACTGGCAGGGCAGAAGGGTTCCAATTCCTCTGCATCCTTGTCAATGCTTGTTATTTGCTATTTTTTTTAGAGCAGTCATCTTCGTGTCGATGAGGGGATATCTCGTTGTGGTTTTAATTTGCATTTCCCTCATTATTAGTGATGTTGAGCACCTTTTCATGTGCGTGTTGGCCACGTGTATATTGTCTTTGGAGAAATGTCTGCTCAAATTCTTCGCCCATTTAAAAAAATCTAGTTGCTTTTTTGTTGTTGAATTGTGGGAGCTCTTTATATATTCGGGATATTAACGCCTTTTCAGATGTATGATCTGCAAATATTCTCTCCCATTTTGTGTGTTGCCTTTTCACTGCATTGATTTTGTCCTTTGATGCACAGAAGGTTTCATTTATTTATTTATTTGTTATTGATTTATATATTTTTTTAATTTTTTTTTAACATTTATTCATTTTTGAGACAGAGAGAGACAGAGCATGAACATGGGAAGGTCAGAGAGAGAGGGAGACACAGAATCCGAAACAGGCTCCAGGCTCTGAGCTGTCAGCGCAGAACCTGATGCGGGGCTCGAACCCATGAACTGTGAGATCGCGACCTGAGCCGAAGTCAGACACTCAACCTACTGAGCCACCCAGGTGCCCTGATGCACAGAAGCTTTTAAGTTTGATGTAGTCCCATGTATTTGTTTGTGCTTTTGTTGCTAAGCCTTTTGCATCATATCCAAGAAATCATTGCTAAATCCAACGTCATGAAGCTTTTCTCATGTTTGTTTCCCTCTGCCTAGGATTTTTATAGCTTTAGGTCTTTTTTTTTAGTGTTTATTTGTTTTAATTTTATTTATTTTTGAGAGAGACAGAGTGTGAGTGGGGGAGGGGCAGAGAGAGAGGGAGACACAGAATCCGAAGCGGGCTCCACGCTCTGAGTGGTCAGCAGAGACGTGGGGCTCGAACTCACGAACCTCGAGATCACGACCAGAGCCGAAGTCGGATGCTTAACCGACTGAGCCACCCAGGTGCCCCTAGTTTTAGGTGTTATAGTCGATCTTAATCCATTTTGAGTTATTATTTATTTATGTATTTATTTTACATGTGGCTATCCAGTTTCCCCAACACCATTTGTTGAAAAGACTGTCCTTTCCCCATTGAGTGGTCTTGGCCCCTTTGTCAGAGATCATGTGACCATGTATGTGAGGGCTTATTTCTGGACTCTATTCTACTTATTTTATTCCGTTGGTCTATATGTCTGTCTTTTTTTTTTTTTAATTTTTTTTAACGTTTATTTATTTTTGAGACAGAGAGAGACTGAGCATGAACGGGGGAGGGTCAGTGAGAGGGAGACACAGAATCAGAAACAGGCTCCAGGCTCTGAGCCGTCAGCACAGAGCCCGACGCGGGGCTCGAACTCACGGACCGCGAGATCGTGACCTGAGCTGAAGTCGGACCCTTAACCGACTGAGCCACCCAGGCGCCCCTATATGTCTGTCTTTATGCCAGCACCGCACTGTTTTGATTACTGTAGCCTTGTAATAACTTTGAAATGGGGAAGTGTGAATCTTTGAACTTTGTTGTTCTTTTTCAAGATTATTTTGGCTATTCGGGGTCCCGTGAGAGTCCGTATGAATTTTATTTGTTAAAACATTATTTAACACATTTTTAAAAAAAATGTTTATTCACTTTTGAGAGAGAGAGAGACAGAGAGACAGAGCAGGGAGAGAGGGAGACCCAGAAACCGAAGCAGGCTCCAGGCTCTGAGCTGTCCGTACAGAGCCCGATGTGGGGCTGGAACTCACAAACCAGGAGATCATGACCTGAACTGAAGTCGGATGCTTAAGTGACTGAGCCACCCGGTGCCCCTCCAGGAATGGACATTTTAGATTGTTTCCAATAATTTACCAAAAAAAAAAAAGGTGCACTGAAGAGTCTTATACATAAGTCATTTAGCATATGTGGGAGTATCTCTGTATAACGAATCCCTAGAAGCGGAGTCATTTGGTCAAAGTGAACAAGCATGTGTGATTCTGATAGATGTTGCCAAATTCCCCTTTGCGGGGGGGAGCCAGCCGACACCCCCACAAGCAATATCCGACAGGGCCTGTCTCCCCACATCCTTGCCAACTCAGAGTGCTATTGAACTCTTGAATTTCTTGCCCAACTGTCGGGTCAAAATTGGCATCCAAGTGTAGTTCTTTTTTTTTTTTTTTTTTTAATTTTTTTTTTAACGTTTATTTATTTTTGAGACAGAGAGAGACAGAGCATGAACAGGGGAGGGTCAGAGAGAGGGAGACGCAGAATCTGAAACAGGCTCCAGGCTCTGAGCTGTTAGCACAGAGCCCGACGCGGGGCTCGAACTCACAGACTGTGACATCATGACCTGAGCCGAAGTCGGACACTTAACCGACTGAGCCACCCAGGCGCCCCCCCAGTGCAGTTCTAATTTGCGTTGCTTTTGTCATGAAGAAGAGACAAAAGTCATCTGTATTTTCTGCGATCCCTTTGTGTCCATTGTCGTTTTTTCGAGTAGTTTTTTTTTTTTTTTTTCGTGTTTCTTCCCAGGAACACTTTACATATTAGGAAAATCAAGTCTCTGTGGGTGATTTGAGGGAACAAACGTATTTTCCCGGTTTGGCTCTGTCTATACCCAAGCAAGCAAGCAAACACAAAGACCTCGGAAGTATAACATACACAGCAAAGCACCAGATCAGAAGCGTGAAGCTTGATGAATCGTCACCGAGGGAACCCACCTCTGTCACTTCTCGATCGCTGCTTTATCTCGCTGGGGCTTTTGCCTGGAGAAGTTTTGTATTTTTACCTAGTGGTTTATGGTTTTCATCTAAATTTTCAGTGTGATTCAGTGTAAGGTGTGATCTCTGGCACAGCCGCTTATTTATTTATTTATTTATGTATTTATTTGTTTATTATTATTATTTTTGCCCAGATGGCAAAGCCTCGTCCCGCTGCCGTTTAGTGAATACTCTGTATTTTCTTTGCTAGTCTGAAATGGTGCCACGGCCTCAGACTTCCCCTGGTCTGTGTTTTGGATTTTTCTGTTCCCTTTGCTAACGTCTGTCTGTTCTTGGGCCACGTCACTTGGTGATCTCTGATTTGGGGACTTAGCGGATGCCTCTGTGCTGTTTTACACGTAAGCTGTAGCTGTTAACAGCTTGGACCCTCGAGCCCTCCGTTTGAATTACAGACTCGAGCAGCAAGGGACTTCATCGCTCTGCCTCCGTTTCTTCGTCTATAAGGTGGGGATAATAACAGTACCGACCTCCCAGGGTGGCTGGTAGGATTAAATAATTTAACGAATTATGTAAAGTGCCTAGAACAGTGTCTGGTATATAATACACCCTAACCGTTACCCGGTTTGTTTGTATTATTTCAGGCCCCTTAAAATTTTTTTTTATTTTACTTTTTTTTTTTAATTACATTTCTTTATTTTTGAGAGGCGGAGCGTGATTTTTGAGAGGCAGAGCGTAATTTTTTTAAATTACTTTTCTTTATTTTTGAGGGGCAGAGAGAGAGGGAGACGCAGAATCCAAAGCAGGCTCCAGGCTCCGAGCTGTCAGCACAGAGCCTGACGCGGGCCTCAAACCCACAAACCGAGAGATCATGACCTGAGCCGAAGTCAGACACTCAACCGACTGAGCCACCCAGGTGCCCCATTTCACTCTTTTTTTTTTTTTTAAAGTAAGCTCTGCGCCAGACGTGGGCCTTGAACTCACGACCCTGAGATCAAGAGTCACAGCCCCCACCGACTCAGCCAGCCAGGGGCCCCGAAGGCCACCTTTAATCCTCCCGTCAGCTCTGTGATGTGGAAAGAATCGCTGACCCTATTTGTGGATGAAGAAACCGAGACTTGGAGCCGTGAAATGACTCGCCTGGGGCTTTGGGGGGCAGCGGCACCGGTTTTGACAGGGGCCTTCCCATTCCTGCGCCGCCTCGAGCGGCTCCCATGGGTGTCAGGGGCCTCCTTTTCCTCCCTCTCCCCCAGCCCAGCGGTGGCTGTGGCTGATCCTCAGAGAGGAAATGTCACCTGAGGCCCCGGCTGCAGGGGGATGGGATGAGGCTTCACCAGGCAGCCTCTGCAGCAGGTCCCGTGTGAAAAGGCCTAGGGGACCCGGGGTGGGGGTGGGGGGACTGGGGCCTCAACAGCTCAGTCCCTTCCTCCAGGGCCTACTCAGCCGCTGCAGGGAAGCCGGGTCTCCAAGGAGGCAGGCGCCTGCTCTGGGCATCCCCAGGGCCCTTGAAAGAGACCTCCAGTCTGCCATGCACCGCACCGGCTCTGTGACCGGACCTCTCTGGGCCTCGGCGCTCTCATCTGTGAGACGGGCCGGTCGCAGTACATCTCAAAGCAGAGGATGGGGGCGCGGCCGCATGGCGCGGAGGGCTGATTTGTGGCGGCCTGTTCACTCGAGGCGGTGTGTTCTGTTTTCTGCCCCCCACCCCCCCAGCAACGCAGAGCCCAAACTGCCAGTTCAAAGGCCTGTGCCAGGTGCAAGGCAGAAGGGACTGGGGAGGGAAGGCCAAGTGCGACCAGAGAGGAGAGGGGATGGGGAGAGAGTGTTGGAGTTGATGGAGGTTTTCCTCTCTACCTCTCCTTGAGGCTCGCCCCGCCCCGGGGTGAGGCTGGGCGGAGGGAGGGCGGAGGGAAGGGGTCCCCAAGGAGTTTGCAGCCTCTTTTTTTTTTTTTAAGTTTATTTATTTGTTTTGAGAGAGAGAGAAAGAGAGAGAGAGAGAGAAGGAGGTGGGGAGGGGCAGAGAGAAGGAGAGAGGGAGAGAATCCCAAGCGGGCGCCTCACTGTCAGCATAGAGCCTGACGTGAGGCTCGAACACAAGAACTGTGAGCTCGTGACCTGAGCCGGAAGCAAGAGTTGGACACTTAACCGACTGAGCCACCCGTGTGCCCCGAGTTTGGTGGCTTTGAGGGAAAGGGGAGTCCACAGCCCCTCCACGGCTGGATTTGCTAGGCATCCCCTAGTCGCACTGCCAGATTTGGCAAAATAAAAATTCCAGATCCAGGGGCGCCTGGGTGGCTCAAGTCGGTTAGGCGTCTGACTTCGGCTCAGGTCGTGATCTCGCGGTTCGTGAGTTCCAGCCCCTCGTGGGGCTCTGCGCTGACCGCTGGGAGCCTGGAGCCTGCTTCCGATTCTGTCTCCCTGTCTCTCTGCCCCTCCCGTGTTCATGCTCTGTCTCTCTGTCTCTCAGCAATAAATAAATGTAAAAAAAAAAAAAAATTAAAAAAAAATTCCAGATCCAACATTTGGGACGTACTCGTACCAAAAACATTATTTGTTGGTTGTCTGAAATTCAGATTTACCCAGTGTCCTGTGGTTTGTCCAGCCAGCTACCCACAGGCATGGAGGGGACAGAGCAGAGAGAGAAAACGGGAGGGCATCTGGGGGGGGAAGGGGGTGGGGGTATCCTTTGCATAGTGAAGAGGCCTTCCAGAAGTTTTTGCAGGCTCCGACGGGGACACAGAAGGTAGCTGGGAGGAATGGCTGGCTGGAATGGCTTGCCACCAGGGAGGCTCGCTCTTCTCGGGGGTGATGTGACCTTGGAGCTGAGGGCTGGTGCCCAACTGGGCGTCGAGCAGGAGGCCTGAGGAACCACAGCAAGAGTGAACGTGAGGAAGCCTTGAAGCTAAAGAGAAACCACAGCACTCGGGTGGCCCCGCCACCAGGGCAGGTGGAAGGGGATGGGGGATGGGACTGAAGCGTCAACCAGCCTCAGCTCGGTCCAAACCTCCCCCAACCCCCACCTGTCTTATCACTGTAGCGGGCTCCTACTCACCCCTCATCGGCCCTGTGGGCCTGGGGTCCTCAGGCCAGCCCAGAGGCAAGCAAAGGGGGAAAACACCATGTCCTACAACTCCTGGGACTCAGAGCCTTCAAAGTGACTGAAAAATCACCGGTTTGGACTGAATTTCCCCAAACGTATCTTGATTATGTTGTCAGAGGCAGTGGGGAGCCAGAGTCAGGAAAAAGACGTTCGATCGGTCGGAAAGTCAAGTTCTACTGTTTTCTTCTGCTCTTGGGTCCTGTGGACCGTCTGGCTTGCTCTGCGCACACAGATCACCTGCCCCAGGAGCTGGAACAGGGCCTTGGGCGACAACTGGAAAGCCCAGGGCAGGGCATGCAGGGGGAGGCACCCCAACAGGTGCTCCTTGTGACCCTGACCCTGAGGTCCCCCCGGGGTGGGAAGTGAGAGCTGGCCAAGTGTTTACAGAAAGGCTGATATTTGCAGGGGATGCAACTGTTTATTTTATTCTCAACAACCCTCATAATGGAGTATGGACTGTGGGCGGGCTCGAGTGCTTTCTAAACCCCAGTTCAGTTCATGCCCATAAGAGCCCTTGGAAGCAGGATGACTGTTATCTGCACGTGGCCAACAAGGGCACTGAGTTGCAGAGAGGTTAATTTAAATGGTTTGCCCAAGGTCACACATCCAGGAAGGGGCAGCTCCCAGGGCAGGCCAAGCCCAGCCTGACCACTCAGCAAGCGCCGGGCCCCAGCCCTCAGCACTGTTCATGGGCAGGAAGCTGGACCCTTGGCCAGCCATCCGGAACGTAGGATATGTGTTGAGACGTCCGGTAGGACAGGCCAGGGGCTGGGATCTGGGACGAGCATGGAAACAGGGCACCATTTCTGTTCTTGCAGAGCGCTGGGTCCAGATGGAGAGACAGACGCAGTCACAACCCAGTGCACACACATCAATGCTACGAAATGAGCCTCTTTAGTGAGCATTTACTGTGGCCACACCCTGCTGTACGCGCGACTTATCTCCTTATCCTTGCAAAAACCCCTTGAGGTAGCACTGGCCTCATTTTGTCGATGAGTAAAGTGAGGCTCAGGGAGATTCAGTAAGTTGCCCAAGGTCACAGAAAGCAAGTGGCAAATTTGGGGCTCGTTAGGGGAAGTGTGGGGTTCAGCGGGGGGCACATCCCAGAGGGCTTCCCAGAGGAGGTGCCGCTGCCCTTGAGTTGTCCAGGAGAGGGGATTGGTCCAGTAGAGAGAAGGAGGAGCGGGTTCCAAGCAAAGGAAACCACCTACAAAGGCCTGGAAGCTGACCGGCCTGGCAACCTGGGGTTGCTGCGTGTGGCCTGGCCAAGAGGTCACCTGTGCTGAGTAGAACTGGTCCCTTCCCCAGATGGTGGCCCCCGCTCGCCGCTCTCAGGGGCTCTGGCTCAAGGTGCAGGACCGGGCCCAGGGCAAAGACTCAGCCTTGCCCAGCCCTTGGGACAGTGTCGGTGCTGGAATGCCCATCACGGAGGCGGTCCAGACTCCCTGCTCTGTCCTTTGCGGACTCTGTGGCCTTGGGCAAGTCACTTCCCCTCTCTGAGCCTTGGTTGCTTGAGCTACCTCACGGGATTTTGTGAGGCTTACATGTTTTAAAAGATACAAAGGGCTCAGGGCAGGGCCTGGCTGGAGTTAGCACTCGAGATGTGCCAGCTGTCACTGGTTTTGAGACCATCCTCCTGACAAATTCACTGCTTTCACTTGGGTTAAGGGACGCCAGCAGTGGTTATGGAGCCTAGTGGCCCCCAGTCACCCGGCCCCCAGCCCGGGACTCAGCCTTGCCGGTTCCACCACCAAACCCTCACCCCCCCCCCCCCCGGGGCCCGAGTCCCAGTGGGGGAGGCACAGGTGCCTCTGGCTGGGGACATGGAGATTCCTGGCAGTTGGGGGGAAGGGTGGGAACCAAGAGACGCGGTGACTAAGACGGGAACCCGAAATGCACTCACACAGAGAACGCCTCCAGCAGGTGGGTTCTTTCCCTCGGGCTCTGGTGAGTGACTCATGCGGGGGCAGGTACAGAAGGTGCTAGGGCCCAAGGGGTGTTGCTTGTCCTTCCCAAGAAGCTGGTCGCACCGTGGGCCAGGGAGGGCTGTGGGCGCCTCCCAGGCTCTAGGGCTGGGGAATGGATAGGCCCTGTGACCGGGAGGCCTGGAGTCAGAAAGACCTGGGTTCAGATTCCAGCACGGTCATTTGGAAGCTGTGCGACCTTGGGCAAGGAACTTCCCCTCTCTGTGCCTCAGTTTCCTCTCCTGTAACATCAGGCCAATTAAATCCACCTCCCGGCACTAAAGCCTTCCTATCGTGCTTTGTTGGATCTTGGTGGCACCCCACCTCAAGGACCTGCAGGGGCTCCCCCTTGCCCACCCAACAGAGCAGGGCCTTCTTCTGTTAGGAGCTGGGTGGCACATTTGCGGAATATCTGCAGACTCTGTGCATCTTTTCTCTTGTTCAAACCTCACACAAATCTGTTTTACAGCCACGAAAGCAGCCCCACACGGTGCTCAAGTTGCCCAGGAACAGACCTGGGTTTCAAAACTTCATGTATCCTCTCCGTCGCATACATAGCCTCGCCCAGTTAGTACAACGGTGGGAGGATGTGCCTGGGTGGCTCAGCCGGTTGAGAGAGTCCAGCTCTCGATTTCGGCTCAGGTCATGATCTCACGGTTTGTGAGTTCAAGCCCCGAGTCGGGCTCCACGCTGGCGGTGGGGAGCCTGCTTGGGATTCTCTCTCCCTCTCTCTCTCTGTCTCTCAAAATAAATAAATAAACGTCTAAAGTAAATAAAGTGGCAGGCGTTTAAATGCAGGTATGTGGTTATTACAAAGAAGAAAGGAGGGAAGGGGAGAAAACCAGGAATCACACTGTAGAGTCTCATCTGTGCCAGGTGACTTTCCCAGACAGCCTGGCCGGCTCCAGAATCGCCATTAAGGAAAGAAAGTGCAGTGGGTGCCCCCCACCCCCGCCCCCGCCTTAGCCAAGCTGAATCTTGGTGACCCAGACAAGTAAGTTGCAAACCTCCCTTAATTTGGTTCCCTCTGTGTCCTAACTTACATTTATGTTACATCCTGTTTTGTCTTGTCTTGTTACATACCTTTTTTTGTATGCATAAAATTATTTGTAAAGGCACCAGGCCCTGATGATTTCAAAGACGAATTTAGCTAATCTTCTGATAGTTTAAACTGATAACAGCAAAGGTAATTCTGATGCTTCTTAAATGATTCTAGGTCACAGAAAAAGACAGAAACTCTTCCATTTATTGTATGGAGGCAGCGTGACCTTAACATAAAAACTTGAAAAGCAAATAAACCCACCAACACATTTTAGCAAGAACAAGAAACACAAGCCAGTAAAGCACAGACCCCACTCTCTCTGATTTTGACGCAAACATTCCAAATCAAATGCTAACAAATAGGGGCGCCTGGGAGGCTCAGTCTGGTAAATGTCCTACTTCCGCCCAGGTCGTGTCTCATGGCTCCTGAGTTCAAGCCCCACATCGGGTTCACTGCTGTCAGCACAGAGCCCACTTCGGATCCTCTGTCCCTCCTCTCTTTCTGCCCCCCCCCCCACTTGTGCTCTCTCTCAAAAATAGACATTAAAAAAAAAAGAACAAATGCTAACAAATAAAATATGGCTGTATATCAAACGAATAACATACTTTGAGCAAACAGAGCTTACTTCAGGAATGCAGGACAGGTTCAATGTCAAGTAATCGATCAACATACAATATCAAGTAACTGATCAACATAATTGTTTACACCACGTTGAGACAGGGTAACAGGGGCGCCTGGGTGGCTCAGTTGGTTGAGCGTCTGACTTCGGCTCAGGTCATGATCTCGCCGTCTGTGAGTTCAAGCCCCGCATCGGGCTGTGTGCTGACAGCTCAGAGCCTGGAGCCTGCTTCAGTTTCTGTGTCTCCCTCTCTCTCTGCCCTCACCCCCCTCCACTCTGTATCTCTCTCTCTCAAAAATAAACAAACATGAAAAAAAAATTAAAAAAAAAAAGAGAGAGGGTAACAATGTGATCATATCACTTCAATAGCTTTTTCTTTGAAAAAAAAAAAACTACTAACTAAAACAAATAAATTACTGAAGTATGATAAAGGTTCTTTGCCAAAACTAACAGCAAACATCATTCTAGATACTAAAGCCATTTCCCTTAGAATCAAAACAAAACAGTGTTTTTGGAGGTTCTATCAAATACACCAGGATAAAAAACAAAAAACAAACAAACAAAAAAAAAAAGAAATGCTACTGAAAAAGAAGAGATAAGGCAACTTGATATTATAAGAAATCGTTGGCTAAAAACAGAAAAAGGAAAAGATTTCATTCACATGTATATTATTAGGGGGATACATCTAACAGAGAAGGTGTAGGACCTCCGTGAAGAAAAAAGATGTTGAAGCATAAAGAAGAAAGAGCTAACGTCGGAACGTGGGAGGAGCCCCCACGTGTGATTCCAGTCAAAATGCCAGTGGGAGGGGCGCCTGCCTGGCTCAGTCGGTACAGCAGGTGGCGCTTGATCTCGGGGTCATGAGTTCGAGCCCCAGGTTGGGCATGGAGCTCACTTAAAAAAAAAAAAAAAAGCCAATGGGGCCTTTTAAAAATTAAGTACACACCTACCTAACCTGAAGATGCTCCGCCTCATCAGAAACCAGAGAAAGGCAAATGAATGTACCGATGAGTTAGCACTTTCTACTGAGAGGTAGGGCAACAATGAATGGCTAGTGGGGTTTTGGGGGAGGCACTCCGTCATTTTTGCTGATGGAGAGGCAAACTCTTACCAGCTCTTTTAGAAAGAAACCTCGCAATATCCCATACAATTTGTTTGCAAGAACTTAAAACAGTTTACTTCTTGTGCACCCTTTATTAGCTTTCTCTCACAAAATGTGCCCACAAGAAAGTGAATCAAGTAAGAGAAACATAATTCGAGACACGAATAGGAACTCCAACATAGAAAAGAGGGAAAGGGACTCCCCGAGGAAATGAATGAGAGGAGACAGACCCCGGGAAGAAACCGCAACAGGTCTGGAGAGCAGTTGGTTTGTACTGGAGCAAGGCAGGGAGGGGGGCTGGGCTCTAGCAGTTTTCTAGAAGGTTAAATTTGGAAAGCACTTAAACAAACCGAATCCCTTGGGAAACGGTTTGAACAACGAGTGGAGAGATTGGGGTTGCGTTACTAAGGACATAGATGATTCTAAGCAAACGGAAAACAGAAAATTCCTAACAGCAGGAAAACGAAAGATCGTGCAGAAAGGAAAGGTAATCAGAACTTCTTACATGGCTAACGTAATAATAGGGAATAACAATGTTCGCTGAGATTCTTGGATGGACAGATTAATGTCTTCCATCGCATTTGGGAAGTTTTCAGCCATAATTCTCCACATTTTTTCCCCCCGCCCCAGTAAGTTTTTTGAAAGAGGATCATGGAGCAGATTTGCAAGCAGAAACAAAGTGAATGTCTACCCAAGCGACGGTTGAACGGGGTGTACTAATATCACGCTGCAAAATGACATGGCAGAGGGCATGGGTACACCGAGGGTGCAGGGTTGCGGCCAAACGTTGCCCCCCACCACCATTATCCACAGGAGACTACCCCTTCTCAGCCAATTACTTCGGGTGGGGCTCTGCTTCCAGCTCTGGGGTGGTCATGTGACAAGGTCACATAAGAGAACTGCGTTGTGGCCATGCGATTGGATCAGCCATCGATGCAGGACCCAATCAGAACCAAGCAAGCTCAAGGTTGCCTGGGTGGCTCAGTCGGTTGAGCGTGGGACTCTCAGTTTCGGCTCGGGTCCTGATCTCAGGGTGTGTGGGTTCGAGCCACACCACAGGCTCTGTGCTGGTAGTGTGGGGGCTGCTTGGGATTCTCTGTCTGTCTCTGTCTCTTCCCCTCCCCTGCTCTCTCTCTCTCTCAAAGAGAAACTTGAAAAATTTCAAAAGAAGAATGAAGCAAGCACAGAGAAAGCGCCAACTGGGATGGGCAGGGCTCACACACGCTCTCCCGTTGGGCGGCGCTCTTGAGAGGCTGGAAACTTGCGGGGGGGGGGGCGGTGGTGGTGGCCATCCTGCACCACAAGGAGAGGAGAAGTCTAGAAGAAGTCTACCCAGAAGAAGTAGATCAGTTGGGAGAGAGAAACCCATCGTGGTGTTGAAGTTGCTGCCTTTGCATTACGCTGCACCTGAAGATTTTTTTTGTTTTCGTTTTGTTTTGTTTTTTTGGAGAGAGAGAGGACACAAATGAGCAAGGGGCGGGGTGGGGTGGGGCGGGGACAATCTCCCAGAGAGAGAGAGAGAGAGAGAGAGAGAGGGACAGAGAAGCAGCGCTCACGCGATGCAGGGCTCGAGCTCACCAATGGTGAGCTCATGACCTGAGCTGAGGTCAGACGCTTAACCGAGGGAGCCACCCAGACGCCCTGAGGTTGGTTCTATTTCGGGACTTTTCTTTTTCAAATCAGCCAGTTTGAGTTGGGTTTTCTGTTGTTTGGGACCACATGGGTCCTGGAGAATACTCTGGTAATCTCAGCTTCAGAAGGGAGCAGCCAGCCCCAGAAGGGCTCAGTGGCTTCTCTTGATCAAGGTCACTCGTTGGTCAGGAGTTGCTGTTAAGGCAGGGCCTCATAGACATCAGTGGCTTCAGGGGTCTTACGGATTAGGTTTCTCTGGATATTAGTTAGGGCTCCTTTATATGCAGGCTGCAGACACCAGCCTCAAATGGATTTATGAGCATAGATTGGCTCATTAACTGCAAAACCCATTTATATCTAATTTCAGTCTTGGATCCTAGTGTTCAAATAATGTCCTCAGATTCCCTTTCTCTTAATCTATTGGCCCTGCTCTGTATAGGTGTCCTGTTCCGACAGAATCTACCCAAGTGGTGGCAAAGTTGGTTACCAGCAGCTCCAGCCTTTCCTCCCACAAACCTAGCAAATCTTATGAAGACAAGAACATTTTAGGGGCGCCTGGGTGGCTCGGTCGGTTGGGCCTCCGACTTCGGCCCAGGTCACGATCTCGCGGTTCATGGGTTCGAGCCCCGCGTCGGGCTCTGTGCTGACAGCTCGGAGCCTGGAGCCTGCTTCCGATTCTCTGTCTCCTTCTCTCTCTGCCCCTCCCCGGCTCACGCCTCCGTCTCTGTCTCTCAAAAAGGAATAAACATAAAAAAAAAAAAAGAACACTTTACCTAGTAATAGGTGTAGGAAAAGGCCAGGAGCTGCCTCACTTGGGTCATATGCCCATGCCTGAGCCAATCGCTGTGGCCGAGGAATGGAACGTGCTGGTTGACCAGACCTGGGGCATGTGGCCACCCCATGGGGCCAACGGGGGGAACCAGCCTGAACCATATGGATCAAGAACATGGAAGGAAAATTTGAGGTGCTGTCAACCAAAAGGGGGGGGGTGAGTGGGTGCTGAACAGGCAAAAATAGCTGTCGTCCACTACCTTTTATTCTATTCCCAGTATCCCAAGGTCATTATCACAGCTGTAATTAAATAGACCCCTAAACCCTCCCCCTTCTTCAGGCACCCTGTGTTTTCCTTTAACATCAAAATAGAACGACCTGAAGGGCACCTGGGTGGCTCCCTTGGTTAAGCCTCCGACTTGACTTTGGCTTAGGCCATGATCTCACAATTCGTGAGATCGAGTCCTGAGTCGGCCTCTGCGCTTGAGAGCTCAGGTCCTGCTTGGGATTGTCTCTCTCTCTTCTCTCTCTCTGCCCCTCCAGTGCATGTGTGCTTTGTCTCTTAAAATAAGTAAACTTAAAAAAAAAAAAAAAGAAAGAAAGAAAGCGGTTTACCTTAAAAAAAAAAATAGAATGACTCGAGCCCCGTTACCACCTGTTAGGGACAACCAGGCCCCTCCATGATCTCCCTGAGGATCTCCAAGCAGGGCTCACAGTCTCCTGAGTCGGGTCACGACCAGCCTACTTCTTTATTATTATTATTATTATTAGCTTAACTGAGGTATAATTGACAAAACCTGTATATGCTTAAAATGTACGACTTTAGGTTTTGAAATATGTATACATTGTGAAATGATCACCACAAGCTAATATACGTATCGCCTCACATTGTGTGTGTGTGTGTGTGTGTGTGTGTGTGTGTGGTGAGAACACTTAAGACATGCGCTCTGAGCAAATTTTGAGTATACGATACGGTATTGTTAATTACGCGGCCTACTTCTTTGGCTGTCCCCGTACGCTCTTGGTCGCTGGAGTCGCCAGTCTTTTCTGCCCTTCTTTGGCTCCAAAGGAAAACCCCCGAATTTCTCCATTGCCCTCAAAGATCCAAAAACCAAGGCTGGGTGATGAACATTTTCCTCCCCCTCAACTGCCGGTAAATAACTCTCAATTACTTTTCTTACACCCACATTTCCACCCCAAACCAGGCACTAGATGCGGGGAGGGAGGTAAGGCCCTACATTTTTTGAGAGAGACATGCTGTTTGGAGACTCTGTCGCTCAGTGACGAGTGGGCATCGCGTGAAGGGGATGATGGGACGCTGAGGCTGCCCTTCTGGTCCTTGCGTCGGCATGCTTAGCGGTCACTGGCCGGTAGCTGGGGAAGCTTGCATAGCAGTTAAAGGGCATGTTGGGAAAAAAAACGCAATCGAGAACAAAATCCTTTCCCTTCTTTAAAATAAAAAATTGTTTGAAAATGTTTATTTACCTTTCAGAGAGATAGACACAGTGTGAGCAGGGGAGGGGCAGAGAGAGAGGGAGACACAGAATCCGAAGCAAGCTCCAGGCTGCGAGCTGTCAGCACAGAGCCCGGCATGGGGCTCGAACCCACGAACTGCGAGATCATGACCCCAGAGGAAGTCAGACGCTCAACCGACTGAGCCACCCAGGCGCCCCCATAATCCCTTCCCTCCTGAAGTTCAATGTTACTGGAACTTTTCTGATGGACTGAGTCTAACCTGAAGACTATGGGGGGGAGAAGACACCAAGGGCCCTTGAGAAGGAACTCACCATGATCAAGGGGACGTTACCCACCCTACATGGAAAGGGTTGCAGGGGTTTGTCTTGTTTAAGATAGGGTGTGGGAGACGCTGGAAACCCTTCTGGCCAAGCCCCTGTGGCCTTGACACAGGGGTTCATCAGTGATGCTAAGCAGCAGGACGAAGCAACAGCGGCAGAAAACCGAGGCCCCCTAGTGGTAAGTCCCGGCACTTCTCTGACACTAGGGCAGTTAGAAGGTGCTATTCGTACACCCACCGAGCGGGGAAACAGGGCCACTGCTGGCATTTGCAGACTTCCCCTCCACCCCTTAATGATCCATTTTAAAGTGTTCTGTTAAGCCCCTAGGTATCCACTCTTATCATCATTGCAGGGAAGCGGCAGATGTTTTGAAACGGCAGGGTTTTCCTTTAACATATCCTAGCTAAAATTCTTGGGTATGAGCCCTTACCCCTGTGATCTAGTCGGAGTAGATTTGTTTTTCTCTTTTCTTACGGTTTTTCCTCTCTATTTTTTTACATGGATCATTACGTAATCTAGTGGATGTCTAGTTTCCTCTTCAGCAAGTAAGCTTCAGGGGATAGGGGTCGTTGGTCTTATTCATTGCTGGCTCCTCGGCCCCTAAAACAGTATTGGGCATTCATTCATTAAGCTGACGGATCGCTGGGGAGTGTCTGTCCTGTGCCAGGCCCTCCACTAGGCATCGGGGGTGGAGAGGGGATAGCAGTTTGCCAAACACTGACGCCGTTCTTGTGGAACTTCCGTTCTAGTGGGCAGAGAACACGCTATCGTGAGCCGTGGTGGGTACTCAGCGTATCATGAGCAGGGTAAGGGGCTCCTGGCCCAGGCGGTTTCCTCTGATCCCTTGATATTTGAGCAGGGACCTGAAGGAAGGGAGGGAGGGAGGGGGCTCCGGGGAGATTTGGGAGAGTCCCCAAATCTACTCAGGTACAGGCCCTGAGGGGAGAGCATGCTGGGCCGTCCCAAGAGCCAGCGTGGCTGGGAGGCAGCACAGGGGAGGGGAGAGGGGATGGGGTGGGACTTTGGAGGCCACCCTAAGGACTACCCGGCCGTGCCCCACTGCCCAGAGAACTCTGAATGCTCTGGTTTCCGTCTTCAGTGGGCTCCCGACACCCCCAAACTTGATGAGCTTCTCAGTTACGTACTTGCCCAGCACCCAGCCTTCTATGTGGGTTATGTCTGTCTCCATGACTCCATCGCTGGCTGCCTGAGGACAAGGACGCCATCTGTCCTGCTCACTGCTGTATCCCGGGTTCCTAGGAGGAAGCCCGGGACACAGAAGGTGCTCGGTAAATATTTGCTGGGTGGTGACTGGGTGAAAGCAGCCTACTCTGTTCCTCTGGGCTCTCGCTTCTATTTTCTGCCCAGTCTGAAGGGCTCCAAGCTGAAGGCGGACGCCAGGCCGGGGACAACTCACTGCCCCTTCCCTCCCAGAACCCGGTCCCTGTTCCCGTAGCCTTCAAGCCCTGGCCGGGACCTGCTCCAGGCCTGAGAGGCCCCAGGAGGCCTGAAGTAGTTGCCCTCAGACTCTGCAGACACCCCTTCCCCCACTCAGAACATCTGTCGAGTTTGCAGTTCAAGAGTAATTCTGTGTGCCCTCTCCCTACTCCGTCCGTTTCTGAGACAAGACAGCCACCCAGTGGTAATTTTTCTAGGCTTTTGTTTATTTTATAGCAATTGTCATGATTAGAGAAGTAAATAACACATTTAAAAACCTTCTCAGGGCCAAAGGATGCCAGAATATTTACAAACACATGGGGGGGGGGTGGCAAGACATGAGGGGCTAGGATTCCGCCCAGGCCCTGAGCCAGGCTTGGATGTTGATGCTAGCCACCAGGACTGTCCCACCGGCCACAGCACGGGCTCAGGGAGCAGTGGCAGCCGTGGGGCTCTGCTCAGTGGGGCTCTAGCTAACCTGTGGCCCCGCCTCCTGCCCAGGGGGCTCCCCACACCCCACAGGCCAGCTCAGAGGGGCCTCTGGGAAGCACCGAAGGACAGGGGCAGTATGGAGGCACAGGGGCTATGACAGAGACCGGGGATGACCCAGTCTGCCCGGGATGGGACGGACACGCTCACACACACACATACAGACACACACACACCTTCACAGAAGAATCGCCAGGGGAAGATCTTTTGTGTGTTTTTCGTCTTCTAAGTCTGCGTGTGTACGGTGTTATTAATTTTTTGCTATTTGTTTCTTCGACAGTGACATAAACTGAGGTAAACATCTGTGACCAACACCTCTCCTAAGGGGCGAAGGGTCCCAACCCAACCAGCAGGTGGCAGCACAGGGCCCCGACGGCCACGGAGCAGGCCGGGCTTCTTCGGCCCTGCTCCTGCGTGGGGCCATCGCTGCCCCTCTCTGTGCCTCCGCAAACAGGGGCTGGGCTACATAACTACGGTCCCCTTCCCGAGTCTAACATTCTAGATACTACGACGAGGGAGAAACTCCCAAAGAGGATCTTAACAGAGAAAGAGAGAGAGAGAGAGAGGGCACACGGCGAGGGACATCTACTTGGAATCTTGCTTCCTTGTTATTGCAGGAGAGACGGGGTGTCGAGAGGCCTAAGGCAAAAGGAGAAGTCGCGGCTGGGAGAGAGAGGTGGCCCGGATGGGCTCCAGGTGGGCCAGGGGCAGTGACTGGGGGCCTTCTCTGAAACTTGGCCCGTGGTGGGAGGAGGGTTTGCTACTTACCTGGCGTGTGGAGGGCCCCAGTGCCCACTGGAGAGATGGGTCTCGAGGAGGGCGGGCGCACCGAGGAGAGCGGGGCCAGGCCCTGGGGCAACCGCAGTTTGTAAACTGGACCCAGGCAGGGCAGGGGGACCTATAGCCCTTTTGCGCGATGGGAATGAGGGATGAGTGGAGAGGTGGGGGCTCCAGGCCAGAGGGTGGTCAGCCCTCCCTGGCCAGCCCGGCTCATCAGAGAGCCCCCTCAGATGGCCTAGAAC
The DNA here is from genome assembly GCF_024362965.1 of Panthera pardus. NCBI lineage: Eukaryota > Metazoa > Chordata > Mammalia > Carnivora > Felidae > Panthera > Panthera pardus. The sequence goes on along the minus strand of NW_026526980.1, from coordinate 18,144,182 downwards.
CCCAGTGGGACCCTGGCAGGTGCGGCCCGGGCTGGTGGACGGGACACGGTCAGGCAGAAGGAGCAGCCTCACCCCTGTAGAGGTTATTGCGGGGTCCCAGGCCTCCAGAGATGGCAGGGGTCATGGGGGAACACTGGGTGAGCTGGGGGGCCTGTTTTGCTGCCTGGGGGCTGGAACCAGCCCGCAGGTGCCTCCCTGCCAGATTCCCTGAGGGGCGGGTGAAGCACAGGGGCCTGGACGCCCTCTGGCAGCTGCCTGGGGAGGGTCCGGGGGCAGAGTGGTCTCCAGAGGCGTCTGGATGCAATCACCGAACACACAGGACTGCACACGTACACGTCCACTCTACTCACACACCGCACGCACGCCTGCTCACACACACTCACCCTCCTCCTGTTTCCACGGACCCCCATTCTCACGCCCACAGCGGCATACTCCAGGACCGGGAACCTGGGGGACGCGGGGATGGGGACAACCCCAGGCTGACATGCTGGTCTCCGGCAGAAACCCGGGGGTATTCCTGGCACGAATCACCTCGCCGCCTGCCAGCAGCCCAGGCCACCGGGTCTGGGCTCGGGGAGCCAGGACCTAGGATCTGGGGTTCCCGGGCCTGGGCAGGCGCGGCCAGCAGGGGGAGCTGGGCCGGCCCTAGGCTCGGCGCTCACTCCCTTCGCCTTAGGGATGCGGTGGGGGGCGGGGGGAGGAGGGCAGCTGAGGCCCCGCCCCGGCAGCCCGTCAGTCACGAGGGAGTGGGACGCTCGCTGGGGAGGAGGGGGAGGGCTTCGGGAGCGCCACCTCTCAGGGGCTGTGCGGCTCCAGGCCAGTTGCCCTCCTCCTGTGCTCAGTGTCCTCATCCGGGGAACGGGTTGTGTGGGAGTCACTAGATTCTTCGGGTCCGTGCCTGTACACACACACACTTTTGCAGCATCCAGACATTTGCTACATTTTGCCGAGGGCTTGGCCTCTTCCCTCCAGCCTCCCGGGAAAGGGGCAGGACGCAGGTGAGCAACGCCCCTGCCCTCAGCTCATCGCCTCCCCCCCACCCCCACCCCGCCCGCAGCCAGTGTCCGGGGGCCCTACTCCCCTTCTCTGCCCCAACACTCCAGTCCCCTTATGTGCCCGGGGGCGTGGTGGCGCAGGGTAGGGTGGCCAGGAGGGCAGGACCAGGGGTGGGACTGCGGGACGATCTGCCAGGGGGTGCAAAGGGCCAGGAGCAAACTAGGCAGGGTTCCAGGGTTCGGGGCGGTGTGGGGGAGTCTGCCCGCAAGCTCCCTTGCTCCTGGTGTCGGGGGCCGGGGGAGGGGGCGCCTCTGAATCCTCGGGTCTGTGGGGCTCGGCTCCTGTGGGCCAAGTCCCTGCCCCACAGGCGGGGCGAGAGGTCTTTCGGTGGCTATCTCGGCGGCCCGCCGCGGACCCGGCGCCTGGGCCCGCCGTCCCGCCTAGCCTACCGCTACTCCCTCCTGCCGCCGCGGGGGCTGGGCGGATTTGCCGCGGCCGCCGCCAAGCCCCCCGTTTTGGGCGCGGGCCCGGGGCGGCTCCCGGCGGCCCGGCCTGGTGCGAGCGCGGCGCCCCGGCCCGAGGGCGGCGGGGGCGGCTCAGACGCAGATCTCGATGGCCGTGGCCAGCACCACCTGCCCTTTGCTCTTGTCCGGGCGGCCGTCGGTCCTGCCGGGGGGGCCCGGGGGCGCCAGGCCGGCCTCGGGCACGGGCACGGGCACCGGCACGGGCACGGGCACGGGCACGGGCGCCGGCCCGACGGCGGGGGGCGCGGGCCGGGAGCCGCTGCCGCTCTCGGTCAGCACCGTCCGCTTGAGCGGCCCGGGCGCCTCGAGGCGCAGCGGCCCGGCGGCGGGCGGCCGGTCCCCGGCGGGCTTGCGCGCGCGGTGCGAGGGCCGGCGCCGCAGCTCGGACGTGAGCTCGTGCTTGAGGAAGCGGAAGACCTCCTTGGCCGGCCCGCGGCGCTCGGGCTCCAGGGCCAGCAGGCGCTGGAACATGCGCAGCGCGGGCTCGGTGAAGCGGCGCCACTGCGACGGCAGCCCGGGCAGGCGGCCCCGCTGCCAGCGCACGAACTCCTCGAAGAAGGCGTCCGCGCCCGACGCCGCCTCCCACGGGAAGTTGCCGGTGAGCACGCAGAAGATGAGCACGCCGAAGGCCCACACGTCCACGCCCGTGTCCACCGCGAAGCCGTCGGCGCGGCCCGCCTGGCACACCTCGGGCGCCGTGTACGGGATGGTGCCGCTGACCCGCTTCACGCGGCAGCCCACGCGGCGCGTCATGCCGAAGTCGGCCAGCTTCACGCGGCGGCACTCGCGGTCGAACAGCAGCACGTTCTCGGGCTTGATGTCGCGGTGCACCAGCTGCCGCCCGTGCATGAAGTCCAGCGCCAGCCCCAGCTGCTGCACGCAGCGCTTCACCGTGTCCTCGGGGAGTCCCACCTGGCGGGCCGGGGGTGGGGGTGGGGTGGGGGGAGCCGCGCTCAGGGACGGCCACCCCGCAGACCAGTCCCCTCGGCCGCCCGCCCTCGCCAGGCCCCGCCGGCCTCGCCCCGAGCTCCCGGTCGCATTCCCGGGGCTGCCGCCTGGGCCATGCCTCTCCCCTCCCCCACCTCACCGGGGCACCTCCTCCTCTCTCTCTGGCCCAGTCATTCTCATCCCGCACCCCCCACCCCCACCCCCACTGCAGCCACAGACCCGGGCCTGAGCGCCCGTGGTGGGCCGGGTGCCCTTCCCGCGCTGTCTCAATCCCTCACAGCTGCTGTTACGCCCACTTCCCTTATAGGGACATAAGGCTCTGAGAGGCCTTGCCACTCACCCCCTGAGCGCAGGAGCAGATTCATACCTGGCACCACCAGACGCAGAGCCGGGAGCCTGGGATTTTCTGCGTGCTCCCTCCCACTCCAGGGCACCTCCTCTGGGAAGCCTCTGGTGGCCCCGCGGCCTCCTCTCCCCCCTCGTGCCCCCACTGTTCCTACGCAGCATCAGACAAGGCTGCCGAGGAGGGTGGTGTTGGACTTCATCCCAGGCCCCTGGCCGCTGCCTTCCCAGAGCCTGGCTCAGTCTGTCATCTGGCTTATTTCGCAGTGTCTGTTCCCCACGAGGAGGCGCGCAAGCCTTTATTCCTAGTGTATCCCGGGCCCTCCGGTGGCTGACGTACGGAAGGGGCTCAGTAAATGCTTGTTGGCTAAATAAGTGGTCTGACTGCCCCCCGCCCCCCCTACTCTCCCCCTGCAGGGGTGGGAAGACATCTCCCCTCTCCCTGGGCCGCCACACCCAGTACCTGAGGAGGAATGATGTCGAACAGGTCCCCGGCAGGTGCGTACTCTTGGGCGAAGACGTAGCAGTCCTCGGTCTCAAAAACCACGTCAAAGACCTTGATGATGAAGGGGCTGGAGGAGAGGCTGCTGGTGATGCTCACCTCCCGCAGGAAGTTCTTCAGCTTGGTCTTGTTCTTGTTCACAAACTTCAGCGCCATTTTCGTGCCTGACGGGGCAGGAGCCACAGTGGTGAAGGCTCCTGTCCCCGCGCTCCCGCACCTGACGTCCCCAGGCCTGCCCGCACAGCCCGTCCCCGCCACGGGGCAGCGTGTGTCTGTCCTCATCTTACTGGTAGCAAACTGAGATCCGGGGAGGGGAAAGGACTGGCCAAAGGCCAGGCGGCAAGTCGGGGGTCAGGCCGGATCTCCTGCCCCAGCCTGCCGGCCTCGGTGAGGATGGCCTGCTGCTTCCTCCACTCTCCCCTCTCCTTCCTGACGTACAGGATCCTCCTTCACGTCTCGGTCTCCCCCCACGCTAGAACGTAGCCCCCTGAGCGCGGGAATCTGTCTCGCTCGTTGCTGTATCTCCAGTGCCTTCAACAGTGTGGCGCACAGTAGGTGCTCAACACATGTTTGTTACGTGGCTAAGGAGGAATTAGACACTGAGAGGTGAGGGTCTGCAAGGCATAGGTCCCTGACTCTGCACTTGGGCAGCCATCTGTACCCACTGAGGGTGCAAAGCCGTGTGACGCACACGTGTCCACAGGGCCCTTACCTGTCACAGGGCCCTCTCTTCACTTCGCACTCTCAACCCGCGCCTCATAATGACCCTGGGAGGTGGGCCAGCCCTAATGCTATCCTATTTTTAACAGAGGAGGAAACCTACGCACAGAGAGGTTAAGTCACTTGCCCAAGGTCACACAGAGAGCAAGTGGCAAAGGTCAGGCCACCCCATGTCCAGTGTTCCTCCCGCCGCTGTCGGTGGGCACAGAGCCCCCACCCCCCGCCCCAGGTGTGTGCAGCTGTGGGCGCTCACGAAGTCCCCGTCCCTGACTGGCTGCATGGGCAACGCTGTGAGGCTGTGCTGTGGGGAAGGCATCATGCTCGCGGGGAAGTGAGAAGATTCTGGAGCTGCCTTCTGGGGTCTTGCCCTGCCTCACAGCCTCTACAGCTGCATGAACTTAGCTGAGCGATGGGTCTCTGGGTCTCGGTGTCTTCATCTGAGAAATGGAGATGGCCACAGTGACCTCCCGGGGACATCTCCCACCCCTCCTGAAGCGTGGCGCCGTTTCCAAGGACGCACCCTCGGGCTCTGTCCACTCCGCTGGGGTCAACTACCCCCGATGGGCCAGTGATTCCGCAAACACCACTGCCAGCCCTGACTCCTCTCCTGAGCTCCCGATGTCCCGGGGTCATGCCCTTGGCCCCAAAGCAGCCCACCCTCCAGTCTGGGCCCCGGGCCCCGTCTCAGGTCTCCCTGGGCCGCTCAGGCTACATCTCTCCACCTGGACCACGAGCTCTGTCTGCCTGCTGACCCCTCGGCTCCGGAAGCGAACACCCACGAGCCCCAGGCAAGTCCCCCCGCCCCCTGCCCCCCAGCCTTCACACCCGCCGCCGGCAGATGCTCACCCGTGCCCTTGTAGGCCACCAGGTCGACCTTCCCATAGGTGCCCTTGCCCAGCTCCCGGACGAGTTCGTAGTGCTTGGTGACATCGCTAGCGGCCAGCGTGCGGAGGGTCAGTGCCTGCATATCTTCAGTGAGGAGCGGCACGCCTGCCCCCAGCCCAGGGGCGGTCCCCGGCCCACAGCAGGGCAGGGAGCGGGGTGGCTCGGGCTCCGGGCAGCCCACGCTCATCTTCTCCCTGTTGTGGGGGGCGCGGCACCAAATGTGACATCAAGCCAGGGCCCCCTGGCCCAGCCACCCGCTCCTTCCCCGGTACCTCGGGTCCCCGGATGCCAGGCTCAAGATGACCACACGGGGGCGACGAGCATCTATCCCCTTTCCCCCAAGGCTTCAGGGCCAGGCCTGAGCCACACTCCCTGGAGACACGGTCCCTGCCCCCGCAGTCCCCACTCGGGTACCACTGGCCCGTCTGTCTCAGGCTGTCATCCGGACACAGCCTCAGACAAGGCACACGTGTTTACGTCACACAAAGACACTCCGTGTACCAAGTTCACACGGCCGCTCCTGTCGGCAAATACTGATCACCACCTGCTGTTCGCCAGGGGCCTGCTGCTCAGAGCCCTGGGCCCGCATCACTAAACCGACAGGTAAGAATCCCACCCTCACGGGACTTAGGTTTTGGGGAGGAGACGGGCGATAAACATAGTGAACGCGTGAATTACACATTATGATACAAGGTGTTACGGGCTTTTGAGAATGTAAGGCAAGGGGTGGGGAAGGTGTGGTCTCAGGGCAGGGGTCACGGTAGCAAATTCCTCAGCCAAGCAGGCGCAGACAGAGCTCTGGCGGGGTGGTGCAGATGTCCCCCGCTCCCCCAACAGCCTTACGCCCCTCCCCCCTCCCCAGACAACACAACCCTGCTCAGGCATACGCGGCTACAGGTGGCATCCCGGGCCCCACCTCCCTCCCACACCCGCTCCGCCCCAGACCCAAGGCAGAGCCCAGGCCCACAGAGACCCAGCCCTCCCCTGCCTCACCCTCCACATTCACAGCCTGACTGACCCCTTCGGTATCCGCACAAGCTGCACCCACCCGTCAGAGGCACCGAGTTTGTCCCCAGTGTTGGCGGGTCAGGGAACTGCTTCGGGGAGAGTCCGGGGCCGGGTGAGAGTGAACGCCCACCTGGGGCCTGCATTTCTTGTCTGTCAAGTTGGCGGTGGGGGTGCTGGGAGCGAAGCTTCCAGGAGCAGGTGCGCACGTGTCTGTGCGTGTACCCGCAGGAGAGGCCGGCACCGAATCCTCCATAAACTGAGCCCCGGGAGCCTGCCTCCTGGCGCACCTCCCCTTACTCCCTCCTACCTCCCATCCTAGGTGACTCACCCCACACTTCCCCCAGCCCCCACCCCTGCAAGACAGCCCAGGGGTCTTGGATAGCCGACCTGGAGCTAGCCACCCGGCTTTGAATCCAGCTCTGTCACCTGCTAGCTGGATGGCCTTGGGCAAGTTACTTCAGCCTCGCATGCCTCAATTTTCCATCTAGAAAAAGGACGTGGAGCGCTTGGTGCCTGGCACACGTAAGGGCTCTGTAAGTGCCCCGGAGTGGTGTCGTGCATCCTGCGTCCCCTCCGGCTGAGCTGGCCACAGGCTGCTCTTGGGAGCCCCGCATCCTCACCCCGGCCCAGCCGCTCCCCTTCCAGGCCCAAACCCTCTTCTCCTCCTCTGCCTTCCCCTTCCCTCTTGGCACGACCCAGCCTCCCACTTCACACGGAGAGGAGGAACATCAGGAGGGAACTTCCTGGCCTCCCACGTCCTCCGGCTGGCTGGGGGAGCAGGGGGCCCTCCGCCCCTCCTCCGATTTGGCTCCTGCCCCCTCTGCTTCCTCAGGATCCTGCTCCCCCACTCAGCCCCCTTCCCCTCCATTCATGAGCAAGCCCTACTCCATAGAAGCTTCCCCCGCTGCAGGCTCTGCCCTTCCTTCCCTAATTCCTTTGGTCTGAACGGATGCCAGGAGTCTGTCTGAAACGCCACACGAATGCCCTCAGTCTGCAGCCTGGATTAGCCCATTTCATAGACCCCCACGGGGGAGGGATGGCGCCAGGCCCACGGACACAGGGTCCCGCTGCCCCTACCTCTGCCAAGCTCCTTGTGTTGAACCCGACTGGGCCGTGGCACCTGTCACCCGGTCTCTGTGCGGTCCCAGCTCCAGCCAGACGGCACCCTGTTACTGTAGCCGCCGACTAGGCTAAAGTGGGCGGCATCTCCCCGTGGTGGTCTTTCCTTGCCTTCGGGGCTAGAAGGGGTCACTGGTCCCAACCTCTGCCAAATATCCCTCCCTGCCCCCCCACTCCCCGTGGGGAGAATTCCGAGTGAGGAAACCCAGGCGATCCGCTTTGAGGCAGCAGGGAGGGGTAAGGCTGTCTCTGGGTGAGCGTCCTCAGGCCCTTTCAGGGGAAAGTGCGGGCCGGTCCCCCAGGGGGTCCGATGAGCACACACCCTCTTTGCCTTGAACTCTTCCCCCTGCCGGCCAGTGAGACGCTGGGCTGCTCTGCTGACCTACTTCTCTTGATGATTGTGGACTCCCCGAGGGCTGCTGCGCTGGGCAAGGCCATGGGCGTGCAGGCACATATACACACCTGTGTGCAATGCTCCCGCTTTGGGCTTTGGCCCTGCCAGTCCTTTGGGGCTGTTTCTACGTCCTCTGGGAGGTTGACCGACTGGCAGCTGCAAGTTGCTAGAAGCTCTTTCTCCTCCTCTCCCCTCCTCCCTCGCCCGGGGGCTGTGGGGTACATGGCTCATCCCTGCTGCTTTGGCCGCCGAGATGCACTGTGCAGGCAGCTGTCTGGGTCGGGGGTGCAGCCACAGTGGGGTGGGTCTGGGTCCCACATTTGCCCCCTGCACTCCGGTTTAGCCCTTGCTTTGACCACCACCCTGCACTGCGTCTCTGTGGCTTCAGTGCCTCTCTCGAGTCTCCTCTGCCAGTCCCGCTGCCCGCCTTGATCTCCCCCTGCCCCACAGCCAATCTTCTCTTTATCCTCAGGCCCCACTCTTCCAGGAAGGCTTCTCTGCTGCCCCAGGTGCCGGGTCCTGCCTCTGCTGAGTCCCAGGATTCACATAGGGTCTGTGTGGCTCTCTCTGAGGGTTCCTGTTGAAGATCTTGGGGTGGTCTCCACTCCGTCCCCTGTCTGTTCCCATCAACAGGCCAAGAGCTCTCCCGGGGGTAGTTAGTGGCTACTTTCTCCCAACCTTTCTTAGTTCCTAGGGCCCAGTTTTGGGGGTCCCCACTACTGGCCCCTCCCTCCTTCACAACCTCCCTCTCCCTTCAGACCTGTTCTCTGCCAGCCGTCAGCAGGCGACAAGGAATTAATCCACACAGCCCTCCCCGTCGCTGCGTCATAGCCCCAGGTACACACTGCCTCTGACCCAGTTACGATGCATGTGACTTAAGAGGCACAGTGGGGAGCGAAAGAAACAGCATGGGCCTTGGGGCTCAGCAGGCTTGCCCTTGATCCTGCCCTGCGCCACTTTTTAGGTGGGTGACCTTGAGCGAGTCACTTGTCTGGGGAAAATAACAACAATGGCAATAGCAAGCAACTAACGCTGAAATGGGGCTTACTACCTGCCGGGCCCTGGACTCAGGATGAGCTCATCTTATCTTCCCAATTCAACGGGTAGGTGTCATCATCACCCCCATTTTAGGGCTGAGGAGAACGAGGCACAGAGAGCTTGAATAACTCGTCCAAGGTCATGCAGCTCGCGTTGGGACTGGCTCCAAAGCCGGTGCTCCGAACCACTGTTTTCCCAAGTCAGGATGGTAGAGGATCTCATCCGGATGCCTTGGTATCCAAGTGGGGAAACCGAGGCCCAGGAGAGAGCAAAGCCTGAGCCGAAGACGCCCATGCATTCGCTCAGCTCCTGCTGGGAGGTGACTGAGTGGCAGGCACTGTCCAGGCGCTTCACGGGTATTAACTCACAGCAGTAGGTAGACCAGCAACTTCCTTCAGGCGGGGACTACGGGCCAGAGAGTAAAGTAAGACACATCCGCCTCCCCGAGTGGTCGAGGGCACATACACCTGGCATCGGTGGGAACTTGACCTGAAACTATTTTGCCTTCATCACCATTGCCTCCGCTTGAAGGAGCGGCTGTGGACTCGGTGGCTGTGAACTTTCCAGCAGCAGGTGGTGGAGGCCCCTGGCTGGCCCCCTGTTCCTCCCATGTAGCCGGCCGTGCCGGGGGACCTCACGTGCCTTGCACCTCAAGTGTGTGTGTGTCCTCGCTGGCCCCGAGGGAGGCCCTTGGTTTCCGGTCTGTGTTGCTGAAGGCAGGTGGGTGTCACCCAGCCTTCCCGGCAGCAGTTGTGGCTCTGGCCCTGTGGGCTGGGTCTTCTGCCGCACGCCGGGAGGGCTTCCCAAGCAAGAAACAAGACCGAACCGCCTACCACTTCCTGTTGGCAGGTGGCTTGGGCTGGGTGCCTCTCTTACGAAAACCATACCCAATGCACAACCCAACTCAGAGCTACTTTGGAGCCTGCCTTCCCTACCCTCCCCCACCACATGCACACACAGTGCCAGCTTGGCAAAATGTCACTTACTGAGTCCTCATAAGAACCCTGAGAAGAAGGGCAAGATGCTCCCTCGGTTTTTTTTTTTTTTTCTTAAAAACACAGCTATATTAGTACACACCACAGAATTTACCGGTAGTAGGCGTACGATTCAGTGATTTTAGCAAACGTCCGTTGCCGCAATCAAGTGCTGCTTTCTGTTTTATAGATGAAGAACCTAGGAGGTTGGTGATTTACTATGGTTCTGGAAAAGACAGCCACTGTCCACCAAAACTTTGTGTTCCCTCTTTTATAATACAGAGCTGCTGCTGGAGGGTGGCTGTCGGCAGGGTACTGCATTTCCTGCCTGCCTCGCATCCGGATGTGGCCATGTGACCAGTTTTCCCCAATGGAACGCGAGCAGTGATGATGGATGTGACTGTCTTTTAAGACTGGGAGGAGTTTCTCCATTCTCTCATCGGTCCTAAAAGACAGTGGAGCTACAAGATAGGAAGGAGGAGCCTGGGTGCCTGGCTGTAGGTCTCCTGGCCAAGAGGATTACCCACTCTGCATTTTATGGGAGCCAGGAGCGAACGGCTATTGTGTTAGGCTGCTGAGATACAGGGGCTTGCTTGTTACAGCGGCTAGCACTACTCTAATCCAAGGATTATGTAGCAAGGAGGCCAAAAAGGTATGATTTGAACCTCGGTTTGTCCACTTGCCTGGAGGATGGCCAGTCTCAAAAGAGAGGGGGGCCTGCGCTTACCCTGTCTCCTGGGAGGATAATAATACTGGCAAATGTTTATTGAGTGTTTCCATATGTCGGGTGCTGTGCTAACCACAATGGATTCAATCATTTAACAGTTACAAGCCTGGGCAGCAGGTTCTCCTATCATTACCCCATTTTACAGAAAGGACTACTGATACACTGGTGGGCTAACTAATTCGGATTTGAACTCAGGCGTCAGGCTTCAGGTCCCGTGCTCTCATGCACCGCGTCCTCTGAGGCTCCTGAAGGTAAACCCAAGCAAACAGCAACCTAAAATGAGACCGTTGTTACAGTCCCAACAGGGAGGACATGTGTTCTCCATCACTGGGGGAGAGAAGCAGAGAGTGGGGAGTTGGGGGCGGGAGGTAAGGTTGGACCAAGTGATATCACCCAGGCCTTTCTTACTCTCACTCGGGGGGGGGGGGGAGGGGGTCTAAGATTCTCTGTCCCCATGGTACAGGCAAACCCCAAGAGTATCCTTAACAAAGCTCTGGCCTAGAAGGATTCCATCCGCAGACGATTGTTGCTGGGTGGGTCACCTCCTTGGGTTCGTCTTATTAAAAGCCGTGTGAAAAAAGCAGCCATAAGGCATTATTTCAGGTACTGAGTGGGGACAGGGAGCCTGCTTCACTCTGCTTCTATGTAAAGCGAGGGGGTGGAGGCTCATTCCCCAAGCCTCCATGCCGAGCCAGCTCCCGATACCCCCGGCCCCCTTATCTGCCTCCAGGCTTCTGCCTCTGAGGCTTCCTTGTCCGTGTCTTAAGACCACATCAGACCCACTCCTTGTCTTGCTTAGGAATTTTCAGTGGCTTCTTAAGTCGGCCCGTGGTGCTTTTTTCCTGCTCAGCATGAATTTCCCTTTCTTCAGGGAATGGCCCCTCTCTCAAGCCACGTGGTTCAGTAAGGTGGTCTCCATCTTGGCTTAGGGGCAGGCCTGACCTGGGCCTAGCTGGCCAGCACATCCATCCCACCTGCCAGGTCATGTGACCGGTTCACAGATGAACCTGTGACCAAAGGTGACCCACTGGGATCTAGCCCTAGGACTCTGGCTGCAGCTGTCAGGAAAGAGATGCCTCCTGATCCCTGGGATGCGAAGCTGGAGGACCCAGGTCTGGAGCTGCTGGGGGGCCAGCTTTGCCACCATGCGGGGAGCGCCTGCCTGAGAATGAAGCAACAGAGAAGAAAGGCAGAGCTGTAAGGCGGAGAGGTTTCTGATGGCTCGGGGCACCTGGATCCAGGCATGACTAAAGGCAATTATACTCCTGACCGTTTGTTTCATGCATCGATACATTTCCTTTCTGGCTTGAGCCACTTTGAGTTGAGTTTACGTAACTTGCAACCTTAAGATTCCAGATAAGTATACCCGCTCGGGCCCGGGCGCCACGTAGGGTGCTGGCACGGGGCGAGTAGGTTAGAGTGAAGCATCAGGTAGAAGGTGTGAACCTACACTTCAGGAAGGCAGATAAAGTAAGGAGTCAGGTGACCAGAAGTCCGAAAAGCCAATGTCAGCACTCCAGCATTTCCAAGGAGGGCATGGCAGTGGGGGTCAGGGTGGGTTCCTGGAGGAGGTGACACACAAATGGGCTTTGAAGGGGGCTGACAATCCAGTAAGAAACCCAAGAGCTCCTTGAAAGCAAGCCTCATGCTTTAGTCACCTTGGTGTTCCTAGCACTTGGCCCCGTTTTAGCGATGCAGAGACTGATGGCCAGAAAAGAACAGTGATTTGCTCAAAATCGCACAGAAAGTCAGTGGCGGGGCGGCACTAGAGGCCAAGGTGCAGGGTGAGGTGTGCTCTCCCCCCAACAGCCAGGACCCCAAGCTCAGCAGAGATGGGTGTGGCTGGGAGTGCCACCGGTGTGGACAGAGTGGCGGGAGGTACGAGGATAACGGTGATAGCGGCACAGGGGAAAGTGATATAACTGCTAACACTAAGGATCCCTGTTGTGTGCCAAGGGCCTCACAAAAATCAACTCATCTAAGCCTCCCAACATCCTACGACACAGGGACTATACTTCACCCCAACTTATAGATGAGAAAATGGAGGCCCAGAGCAGTCATGTGACTTGATCAAGATCATCCGGTCAATGGCAGAGCGGGGATTCAAATCCAGGCATTGTCACTCCAGTGTCCGAAAGCCTAACCACTCTGTTTCATTGACCCTAAATTGATATAGTACAGATTATCACTCATATTCTCAGTATGCCAATGCTTTGCATTGCTGCTGTCATCCAATCTTCACAGCAACCCCATTTTACAGATCGGGACACTGAGGCTCAGAGGGGGTCTGTAGCCTGCCTAAGGCCACTCAGCCGGTAAATTGCAGAGACCAGGACTGAACACTAAAGTTCCCCTGCTCCGCTTCTCTCCTCTCCTCATCTCTCCTCTCCTCTCCTCTCCTCTCTCTGGCCCCAGCCTTCAGCACCACAGGTGAGGACAGCACCCAGGCGGGCCCAGTGCTAAGTGCAAGGTTAGGAGAGGCGGGAGCTGGGGAAGCAGGCAGGGTGGATGGACCACTGCAGACCTGGAACTCAGGCCTCCAGGGCTGGAAAAGGATGCACGGGTATACTGCCACTGATTTAACCAGACCCCTAATGGGTTGTGTTCAACTTTTTTTGCTACTACAAACAATGAGAAGCCTGCACATAACTCATTTTGCTGTGTGCCGATGTGTCTGTAGGCTCAATTCTAGAAATGGGTTGCCAGGTTAAAGGGTGAGTGCGTTTGGAATTTCTGTAGAATGTTCGATTCCCCCAGAGGGCTGTGCCACTGGCCTTCCCCCAGCCGTGTAGGAGAGAGCTGCTTCTCGGTGGAGCAGGGCAGCGGCCACCAGCTCCTTCGCCCTCTGTGGGCTTCTGTATCAGAAATGTGGGGTGGTGGTGGGGAGATACGAATAGGTTTCTCACTTGCTTGTTACCTGCATAAAGTAACTCTGGAATCAACATCAGACATTAATAAAGGTGCTTGACCACCCTTGGCACTCACTCCCACCTCCTCCTTCAGCTACTGCGGTAACCTCCTGTCTGGCCCCCCCACCTACCACAATCTATTCTTCTTTTTTTTAATTTTTAAAATGTTTTTATTTATTTTTGAGACACAGAGACAGAACATGAGCAGGGGAGGGGCAGAGAGAGAGGGAGACACAGAATCCGAAGCAGCCTCCAGACTCCCGAGCTGTCAGCACAGAGCCCGACGCGGAGCTTGAACTCACGGACCGTGAGATCATGACCTGAGCTGAAGTTGGACGCCCGACCGACTGAGCCACCCAGGCACCCCTACCACAATCTATTCTTGACCCAGCGGCCAGGGAATCTGGCAGAGCCTACTCAGGTCGCATTGTTCCCACCATCGGCTCCCATTTCATTCCAAAGTCCTTACAAGGGGCCTCAACTTACCCCTCTGACCTGTCTCCTCCCTCCCTCTGCTCCACACACACTGGTCTCCCCGCTGTTCCCCCAAACGCGCCAGCTCCCGGCCTGGGGGCTGTTCTCTCTGCCCTTAGATGGCTCCGTGGCTCCGTTCTTCCAAGTTCTGCTCAGATGACAGCTTCTCAACCAGGGCTACTCGACTGCACTCCAGTTATCCTGCTCTAGCTGCCCCCAGGGGAGGGTATCACTCTCTAGCGTGTTATAGAATTTACTGACTGGCTCTATCGGTTGTGGCCGTCTCTCTTCCCCACCAGAACTTAAGCACTAGGAGGGCAGGGACTTTGCTGGGCTGGTTTTGTTCACTGCTGATCCCCCAGCAGCTAGCACAGTGCCTGCACAACACAGCACTTAATCGATATTTGGTGAATGAATGAATGCATGAATGCATACATCCCTGGGGAGAGGCGTGGGAACTGAGTGACCAGAGGCAGGGCAGGAATGAAACTTTTCACTAGGATTTCACAGTCCTCTTGGGTCTAGGGAGTAAAAGGAACTAGGCTCAGCTGGTGGTCGAGGCAAAGCCAAAGGAAAATGCAAGGGGAGGCCATGTGCATCCACCTAGGCTCAACAGCCCAGGGCTGGGATCCCCTGAGAGGGGCCAGAGGAGGGGTGGCCCCCGGGAGCCTCCTGGACACCCCACCCTGAGCAGAGCCCTATGTCCCCACGGCAGGTGCCGTAGTCTGGCTCTCGGCTGTTCACCACCTTCCCTAGAGGGTGTCCTTGATCCTCTCATTTGTTTGCCCCACTGAAGAAATCTGTTCACACGTGGGTCCTCCTATCTGCTGCCAGAGAGTGGGGAGACCCAGAGCCTGGTCCCGCTGGCCCCAGAAGGAGGCCTATGGGGTGCTTGGAAAAGCACTTGCCCCTGCTGCTGCCCCCAAGGAGCTCTGGTCAGCCACCTGCCTTCCCTTCTCTTCAGTCTTCCAGTCTATGAAATGAGCTATTTAGTGGTTCTTATCCCTTCATCGGTCACCGAAGGTTCACTACCCTCTCCTCTGAAAAAGTCCACAGCTACCCCATGCACACTTGTATGTACGACATCGGGGGGGGGGAGTGGTCAGAGCCCCAGGGAGCCCTCAAGAGACTCCAGATAAGGCCTCTCCCTCCCCTTGGCCTTTCAACACAAATATAAACTCTAGCAAACATTCTATTCTGGTCAAAAGGAGAAAGAGAAGAATATTCTCAAATCACTTCCTTGTCTTCCCCCTTGTGCAAATTCCAGCTCTATCCCTTCTTGCTGTATGACCTGAGGCAGGTTGTGCCACTTTCCTAAGCCTCAGTTTGCCTGTCAAGAAAATGGGGCTGAGAATGCCCATCTAACGTGGTGGACCTCTGTAAGAATTAAATGGGCACTGGCTGGACAGAGGGTCCTGGGGCCGTGGTTCCGTCGTGGATTTGGCACAACCTTGCACCACCTTGGGTAAGACCACACTCTGACTTTGTCTTGGCTTTCTATGCTGGAAATGGGGGCTCTGCTAAATCTCACCCCCTGAACCCGCCTGAGCCAGAAGGGGCTTTGGAGGCCATCTGACCCAGCTTCCCCATTTCCCAGGTGAGGAGGCTGAGAGAAAGAGCTGGGACTTCAACAAGATCAAGCAGGTGAAACTGGAAACGACCTTCTGGCCACTGCCCTCCCCACTAGGGGCAGCCTAGGGTTCCCCTCGCTGTGAGGCTGGGCCTCAGCCTCCCCTCCCAGCTGGCGCAGTCTGCCCCTTCCCTGGGGCACATCCTTGGCGGTTATTAATAGCCTGTGACGCTGTCTGCCTGCAGCTGGTGCCCAGAGCTGGAACAAGCTCTCTGCTCCTTTTTGCCCTCCTGGCAGGACCCCGGGGGGGGGGGGGGGGGGGAGTCCTGGGCCTCATCCCTCCCCACAGGCCTGAGGGCCCAGTCCCTGTGGCAGCCCCTGTGGGTGTGGGAGGTGAGCCCTGTTGCCTGGGTGAGGCGGGCGGCCCAGCACCCGGGGAGTTAGCAGGAGTGGAGGGCCGAGAGCACGGAGGTGGCCTGCCACTGGCTGACTGGCCCGGGGGCCCGGGCTGGGTGTCCACCAGTGGAGGGGTGGTGACCACCGGAGAGACAACAGGGTGAGCAGAGGCTCCCTGAAGAGACGAGCCCTTCCCTAGCTATGCCCTCCGCTCTTCCCCGAGCCTCTCTCTGCTCTTCCCCGAGCCTCTCTACACGGGGTGAAACGAGGATGTAGCCTAGCTCAGGAGACACATTCAGGCACCCCTGGGTAGGGCCACCACCATTTCTCGTCACAGAACTCTGGGTAAGTCACTTGTTCTCTCTGTGCTTCTGCTTCCTCATCAGTAAAATGGGGATAATATGGTACAAGTTAAAGTATTATTAGGGGAGCCTGGGTGGCTCAGTCAGTTAAGCGGCCGACTTCGGCTCAGGTCATGATCTCGCGGTCCGTGAGGTCGAGCCCCGCTTCGGGTTTTGTGCTGACAGCTCAGAGCCTGGAGCCTGTTTCCGATTCTGTGTCTCCCTCTCTCTGACCCTCCCCTGTTCGTGGTCTGTCTCTCCCTGTCTCAAAAATAAATAAATGTTAAAAAAAAAAGTATTATTAATAACAGCTAACATTTATGAGCCACTTAAAGTATAAGTTCTTTAGGTATGTAAAGACTCATTTAAAACTCACAACAGGGGCGCCTGGGTGGCTCAGTCGGTTAAGTGTCTGACTTTTGGTTTCAGCTCAGGTCATGATCTCCAGGTTCATGAGTTCGAGCCCCGCAGCAGGCTCCACGCTGATGGTGTGCAGGCTGCCTAGGATTCTCTCTCTCTCTCTCTCTCTCTCTCTCTGCCCCTTCCCTACTCGCACTCTCTCTCAAAATAAATAAGCTTTAAAAAATTAAAAAAACAAAAACAACTCGCAACAATCTTGGGAGGAGCTATTAGTATTCCCATTTTGTCCCTAGAGCTCAGGAAAACCGAGACTCAGAGGATGAAAGATTAGGTGACGTGTCCTGTGTCACAGAGCTAAGAAGTGGCTTAGAGATGTCTGTCTGGCTCCAGAACACTCCATGAATACTTGTTGTCGAGCATCTACTTTGTTGAGCATCTACTATGTTCTGGGATCTGGAATACATTCATGAACCAAACAAACAGCCCTGCCCTCAAGGAGCTTATGTTCCAGTTTGGAGGCAGACAATTGTAAGGGTAGGTAACAGATGTAGGTCAGAGGGCCTAAAGGAGAAAGCAAGGCAGGGAGAGGTGAGGGAATGTTGAGGGTGAGAGATGAGACTGTAGACACTGGGTGGTGAGAAAAGGCCCCACTCACAGGACTACAAGCATGTGGATACTGTGGCGAAAGCACTTTCTCGGCAGGGGCTCGGGGAGCAGTGGGGAGGCCAGCGTGGCTACAGTGGTAAGGGCGAGGCACAGGTCGAGCAAAGAGTGACGATGCCGTGTGCAGGGTCTTGGGGGCCGCGGCAAGGACCTGGCTTTCACTCTGTGAGATGCGCGCCGAACACCTGACTTGAGCAAACCCTTCCTGAAGCCAACCTGCGTGCCAGACTCTGGGAGGCCAAGAGACGCTATGAACCTGACCTCGCTTCCACTTAAGAGACTTGGAGTCGAGCCCCCCACCGCCTTCCACCACTGTCCCAGGCGTGGGGCTGAGGAGGAAGGGGCGAGGGAAGTCTTAAAAGCTTCTGGGAAAGTTTCGTGGGCCTGCACTGCAGATGCCTCCATGGCCCCATGTGAGCAGAGGTGTGGGAGCAGGAAAGCGGAGCGATATGTCCAGAACTGCAGCCAGAGCCCAGGCTAGGTCCTGTCGGCTCCTGGCTGGCCTTGCTCTGTGAATTGTGTGCGAATGGTCTCAAAGTGGGCAGGATGTTCCGTGAATCCTAGATGTGAATAAAGACCTTCACCTCTGAGCTTCCATTTTTTTTTCCCCTGTAAAAGTGGGGGCAACATTCCCTCTGCTCAGGGCTTGTGGGGACTCACGTTCACAGCACGTCACAAACATTCATTCGCTTCATCCTCCCCATGACCCCAAAAGGCAGGCATTACCACCATCCCTTTTTGTAGGTGAGAGATCTGAGGCACAGAGAGGTGAAGCACCTTGCCCAAAGTCACACAGCAGGGTCTAGAGGTTGTGCTTTTCTCCACTAAAATATGTTAACTGGGGGCCTCGCCACCCCTCCTGGAGACACTTGGGAATCAGGGCTGGCAGATAACCTGAGCCCTTGGGAAGGGAAGATCTCTCTGCAGGGCAGTGGGCCCCCGGCTAGAGAATGGGAAGCCTCCCTTCTATGATGGGGGAGTCGAACAGACCCAGGGGAGCTACTCTGGGGTGGAGATGTGTGCAGTCTCTCTGGGGCCTGACCAGGAGGAGGGGGAAGAAGGCTCTGTCTTGTCCAGTCCCCACACCCCTGTCCCTCAGGGTCATCCCAAAGATCAGAGGCGGTTGGAACATTCTCTGGCTAATGTCACAGAGACAGCAGGGGGTGGGGGGTCATTGTGGCTTCCCCTGGCCTGGCCCAGCTCATTTGCATACCCCGCAGGGTGTGGCAGCAGTGACAGAGCAAACACTTAAGTAGCAGGCACTGTTAAAAGCACTTCACTTGTAACATGTTCGTCTAACCCTCCCCATAACTCTAGGAGGTAGGAGGTTGGAGCTATTTTCACCCCTACACTACATCGGAAGGAACTGAGGCACGGGACAACTGTCTTGTCCAAGGTCACATGGCTAGGCAACGGTACAGGTGGGATTTGAACCCAAGGAGTTCGATGCCAGTTTCACCCAAACATTTGGTGGCTCATAGAGGTGGGGAGTCAAAATCCTCGCTCTGGGCTAATGTGCTGTTCTCAGCACTAAATGAGAAAGCATGGTGCACTTGACATTGAAAAATGTTCCACTGCTTCTTCCCAAGCCTGATATTACACGGCTCCCCAAGTGGGGGCTGAGCTGGGAATCTGGACCTGCCCTGTCTCCAGACTGTAGCCAAACTATGTAAGGGCTCTAACTGGACCCTTCAGGCCCACTGCTGCTGCTTCCTGAGACCAGAAAGGGGGCTCAGGGGAGCAGGGGAGCGAGTTGGTGGTTTGGGTGAGACTCAGGATCTGTTGGAGAGGCTGGTCCTGGCTCTGGCCTGATGCCCAATCGCCGGGGGCAGAATGCCTTGGGAACTCAGTCAGCAAAAGCCCGGCAGGTGCCTCACCTAGAGAGCAGAGGTGGGAAGGAAGACGGCCTTAACTACAGAACTATGGCCAAGCAGTCCTAGATCCCACCCCTTGCCACAGGGTAAGGTTCTGGAAAGGCCCTCATAGACTCTCAGGCTTGAACCCCACCCCATCCTGCCCGGACTCGTAGCAGGGCCATGCTTCATACTCTCAGGCACCACTGGCTCTCAAACACTCCCTTCCCCTTTCTCGGGGATAGCAGAAGCCCTGTGGTTTCCCCAGACTGGCTATGGGAAAACCAAGGCTGCATTATCACCAAGGCTTAGTCACCCACTTACCAATGCCCCTTTGAATATAAGAGTCAATAGTTACTGAGGACTTTTGACATGCCAGATCTCATCCTAGGCCCTCTCTTCATGCTTTAGCTCACTTAATCCCCCTGATGACCTTGAGGGAGATATCATCCTTGTTTTGCACATAAGTCAGTTGAAGCTCAGAGAGGATAAGTGACTTACTCAAGGTCACACAGCAGCTATGTGGGGAACCCTGGCCGAGTCCAGAGGCTGTGATCGTAACCATGGTGCTTTGCTATCTCCTTTGACCTCGGGTTTCTATAGACCTTCATCCAGGAAGACGGTACACTCCCTTCCAGGGCCATGCCCAGTGGCTGGAGCCCAGTGCTGGCCCCTAGCCCCTAGCCCCGCCACTTGGCAACACCCATTGGCTTCATTAATGCTTAGGGAATGTCAATAATTTTGAGGGACTCTTGCATCTAGGCCCCCATCTCTCCTGCCTGACCAAAACTTAAAGCAGCTTGGACTCAGTCCTAGAAAGTTAGAGCAAGGAGTGAGCTTATAGCAGAGAGAACCTCTAGTCCAATTCCTCTGGACACCTGGGTAAACTGAGGCCCAGAAAGCAGTCCTCCCCCAAGAGTCCTCGGCAGTAGCTGGGCCTAGCGCCTTGGACTTTTGCTCCTGAAGTGGAACAATTGAAAACAAGTTTTTGGTGGGTGAATCCTTCTAGCGCAATGAACGGTCACAAGACAGAGCCTAGGGTAAAAGTGGGGCCAGGCTGGGATGCTGTGGCTAGAGGAATTCAAGTTCACTTCACCACTCAGCCCTGGAGGGACATTGCTCTGTGCAAGTTCTAACTTGACCACGAGGGAGGCAGGGAACACCCGCATGTGCAAAACACACACAGATGAAGGTCACCTGCTGAGCAAACATTTTCTGGCCTCCCCCTGGGCTGGCAAAGCCAGATGCCTACAGGAGGGGGTAGCAGGTCACATAAATGAGTAAGCAGGCCAGTTGAGGCCCTGGGGTGAGCTGGAGGGCAACTGCCCTAAAGAAGGTGGTGACTCTTCAGCTCTGGCCTGGGGTTGCCACACCATCAGAGTCTTTAAGAGGCTCCAAAAATCAGTATTTGTATATGAAATTGTATGTGTTTTTTTTTTTAACACTGGTAACAAATGCAAACATGAGAAAAACACTGATTGGCTCAAGAAAATGCGTCTAGAAGCTGTATTTTCCAACAGGTGCTGTACAGCAGGCTGGGCTCTAGGATGGACACAGCCATTGCAACCCGGACAAGATAGACCCGGTTCCGTCTCCCGGAGCTCAGGGTCTAGGTGTGGAGACAAGGTCTCGCAGCACATGTAGACACGTGCCACTGTCTCCAAGCCGCCAAGCATCAACCAATCCAGCCCAGCTCTGCACTCTCTCTCTGGCCAGGTCAGATCAAAAGGGAGGTGGAGGCAGAAGGCTGTTCCTGAGCCAGACTATGGCAGGACTTCTCAGGTTGAGGGAACAGCCCCCCAGTGGCGGGAGGGAGTCAGAGGACACCCAGAAGTGTAAGAGGTGAGTGAGGATTGAGGGCTGATGTTTGAGAGGCGGGTTAGGGCCAGAGGGCCAGTGTCGGGCCTCAACACAAAGGGCTTGGTCCTGTGCTTTATTCCAGACTCAGAGGGGAGCCACTGCAGGTTAGGGAGGAGGGGAGATCTTACTCCCCGTCCCCTCTTGCCTCTTGATGGTTTTCCCTAGGCACGGTGAGTCAAATCTCCGCAATTTAGCGTCAGGCTCCACTCCCTTGCCTGTGGGTCATATGATAAGGCCCCGGGGCTCCCGGGAACCCATTGGAAATGAACTCCTTCAGAGAGGGAGAAGACACACCTGGGTGCTCCTTGTGGCCCAACTGTGATCTATATACTGCAGAGTGAGTGGCTCACTCTCTGTCATTATCTCTGGGAGATGCCACACGCTTGCCCAAGGTCACCCGGTCTTCCGAGCAGCTGGCCCCTCCACAGCTTGGGCTGAGGGGGTCTGGCCTCAACTGTCCTTGAATGTGCAGGAGGGGCTGCCGGAGGTCTGGTCTGAAGCACCCCAACCTCTTCTCCTGCTAGTCACATCCTCTCCCTTGGGTTAATGCCAGCAGCAGGTGGGGTGGGGGCACTTGGTATTGGGAACGGCGGAGAAGAGGGATCAGCCTCCAGGCTCAGGGCCCCCAAGAATGCAGCAGGATGAGGATCAGATGCTTCAGGTGTGGGGTCAGAACTGGTCAGCTGGACCTGACCAGGTCTACCTCCACTGGCCCAACAGAGAGTGGTCTGGGCAAACGAAGAGCAGCCCCAGGGTCTTACGACCAGAAAAGACCAGGAAAAGGGGATCAGGATGTCGTGGGGGAAAAACAAACACACAAACCCTTGACTCCGTTGCCTGGCACGTCACAGACACTAGCTAGAGGTTTGTTGAATGAAGAAATGAACAAAGGAACTCCCAGTGGGGCTCCCTGTATATCAAGTCCTGCCTTCCTCAGCATCACTGCCTGCCTGCAGAGGGCTCAGAGAGGAGACTGGGGGAAACCCCAGCAGCCCAGAGTGTGTTTCCTCAGCACCGTCCAGCCCCTTCCCAGGATCTCTGATCCAGAATTTCAGGGTACAACATCCCCCGGGCCTCTCGTCTTCCCACGAGCTGCAGGGTCTGGGGTTCGGGACGTTACTGACAGCCAGGCTGGGCCCGGCTTTGTAGAGCCTGGAAAGCTAAAGCAAAAACCTAGAATGGTCCCTTGGCTGTCCAGGACACAGTGATCCAACCTGAGGTTTGGCCCTGGGTATTTATGGAGGTCAGGAGGAGAAGGCAGTCTTGGGTTTGCTGGCCCTAGGGCACATGGGGACAGAAAGGTGCCCTGACCCGAAATGGCTTCTTCGTCCAGACTACCTCTCCTCCCCAGAAACCAGTGCCTCACTTTGGAAAGAGCTTGCCCCCTCCTGCAAAACATACAAAGTATGGCTTGGGGGCGACCTTCCCTGTGGCCTGGGTGGGGGGCAATGGAGTCACAGAGAAAATATGGGATTCCCACCCGTTCTCTCAAACACACCCCTTCCTTGCCCTCTCAGAGACAAAGACACACACCCAAAGCCCAGGCCATCGCCCTAGGGCCACGCACCGCAGGCCCCCCTCACCTGTGGACATCCCCAAATCTCCTCCCAGGGGGACTCCGCTTGAAAACTCAGCCCGGCCTTGCGGGGAGGGGTGTAGATGCTCCAAGGGCCCAGAGTCCAACAGTTCCAGGGGGGGGGAGGTGACTCTCCAC
This sequence comes from Panthera pardus, assembly GCF_024362965.1. Classification (NCBI taxonomy): domain Eukaryota; kingdom Metazoa; phylum Chordata; class Mammalia; order Carnivora; family Felidae; genus Panthera; species Panthera pardus. Next base: position 18,121,865 of record NW_026526980.1, on the reverse strand, counting down.
CCTATTCCCTCCTCTCCGTGGCATAAGGGGCTCTGCCACTACTCCCCTGCGAGGTCGGGGAGCAGCGTGCAAACCCCAGGGCTAGGGGTGGGGGGTGGGGGAAGGGAGAGGAGGAGGGGGCGGCTCCTCCAGGCGAGACACAAAGAGACGTCCTTCAGCCTCGGCTCCATGGCGACGCTGGGGAGGGGGCAGTGCGCACCCAATACTTCCTTCCCCACCTGGAGGGCTAGGGACCTCGGCGGCCACTCACCTGGGCCCGGCTTACCTGGGCTGGGGCCGCGGGGACGCCGCGGCAGGGGGCCTGGGCGCCGTCTCGGTTTCCGTCAGCCCGGCCCGGGGGGGGGCTCAGGGCGCCACAACCATGGGCTGGGATGAGAAGGGCGCCGCGAGGGGCTCAGTCGCCTGGGTCCTGGAGCTTTGAGGGGGGCCCCGAGGCCTCTTGCTGGTGAGGGATAGCTCTTGCCGTCCTCGGTTCCCTAGATTTGGGGTTCCTGTGTACCGGAATTGGGGGGGTCTAGGAACCCCCTGATCTAGGGGCGTTCTGAGCTGAGTCTTCGTGTCTTGAGGTGTGGAGTTGTAATGACCGGGTTCTTGACAGGGGGTCCCAGCAGTGCCGGAGGAGGGGGTCACTGCGTTCTAGGTCTTGGGGGGGGGGCCCGATTGAAGAGGGGGAGTCTTAGCCGTACCGTAGGGAGGTCACTGTCTTCCGAATACGGAGGAAGTCTCCGCTTTCCCCAGCTGGGGAGTAGCTCTCTGTTGGATCTGGAAGGGGTCTCCCGCTTTCTTGGGGGTCTCTGGGTCCTGGATGTGGTGGAGGGGGATCCCCGCGCTCCCCGGCTGCGGGGGCTTGCAGAGTCCCGGCCACCGGCAGGAACTGGGAGGAAGCCCCTCAGCCGCTGGGGGGCTCCGTTGCCGCCGCTACGAGCAGCCCGGCTCTGCGGTCCCGGACCCCGGCCTGGTCCGGGCTCTGGCTGCGGCTCCGGCTCGCGATCCGCCCGGTTCTCGGGCCCCGGCCCCGGCGCCCGCCCGGGCAGCGCTCCATCGCTGCATCGCGGCTCCGCCCTCTGGCCCGCGCGCACCTGCCCGCCAGGCCCCGCGGCTCCGCCCTCCGGCTCGCGCGCCGCCGCCCGCCCCTTTGTCCGCCCTGCTTGGCGCGCGCTTTCGCGCACGCGCACTCCCCTCGGCGCGCGCTCTCCCTCCCGCCGCGCCCTCCCGCCGCGCGCCGCGGGGCGCAGATTCTCCCCGCGCCGAGGGAGCCGCGCGGCGCCCCCACCCCGCCTTCCGGCCGCGCTGGGTCCTAGCGCCCGTGGGCGCCCTCTCCACCTTCCCACCCCCGTGTTTTCTAGGTCAGAGCCCACGAGGGGGCAAGAACGAGGTTAGAGAGGACTCGAGGGAGTCTGAGAGGGTCACCTGGTCCAGCCTCCCGGGCCCTACGGGACCAGACTGCCCTAGACTGTCCCAGTCTGTTCTTGTAAGGCGGAGCATGTGTCTGTTTCAAGGAGGGAAGCAGCCAAGCTCTGCAATCGCGTGTGCATTCATTCATCCATTAGCCTGTCTGCCCATCCATCCAGCCAGCCAGCCATCCATCCCTCCCTCCCTCCATCCTAGTTTGAGCCAGACTTCGGAGAGCTACCAGTCTACTCGGGGAAGAGGTCGTCAACTGGGGCCTCGGGGGCTGTGACCAGCCCAGGTAGGGTTTGCGACTCCCTCTGTGAACAGTCGGTGACTAGTCCTGGAATGCTGCTGATAAGCTCAGCGCTCACTGGAGAGAAAAGAAAGGGGATTCCAAACAGAGGGAGCAGTGTGTGCAAAGGCACGTGTGAAGGAGCATTATTTGATACTGGAAACTGGCTTGGAAGGAGGTGGGGTAGATGAGGCTGGCGACGAGATAGGGACCACTCGTTCCCCCCCCCCCCCTCCCGCCCCGGGCCTTACTCCCTCTCTTACCCCATGGGTAAGAGCCACACTGTTTCATTAATGAGAAAGCCCCGACACACCTTCCATATTTCCTCTCTTTGTTCAGGCTGTTTCCTCCACCCAGCATACTCTTCCCAAGCACCCTGTTTTTTAGATCTTTTGGAACAAGAGATCGTAGACTCAAGTACCTATGGGTCACAGAAATTAGTGACTGGGCTCAGGCGTCAGGTGACCGGAAGTGGGGGACACGAGGCAAACTGGAGCGTCATGGGCTTGTATGGACGGATGATTTTTCAAGAGAAGCAGGAAGCCCATATAGTGTCTTCCAGCTTTTCAATATTGGAAACTCATTCCCAAGTTTGGAAATACTGAATGGGCCAAACGAAACACACTTTGGGGTCAAATCTAGCCCAGGGGCCATCATTTTGCAACCTCTGCTCCTGAGAATATTGCCTCAGTTCCCAGTTTTTCTCGCTCCTGCTTCTTTCTAGACTCTTTTGTCCTAGAATCCAAGTACTATGTGACCATCAGCTCTGCAAAATACAAGATGGATTGGGTTGCTCCTTTGCATAAAATTGCCAAGGACACCCTGTTACCTCCAGGGCGAAAAATCGAACCTCCTTATCCTGGTGTTTAAAGCCCGTAGACTTTGGGCCTCTACCCCTTTCTTTACTGAGGTCCCCTCTTCTCCATTAAGCCTTGAACTTAGCCTAGAATGTGTGCTTTCTCATAGCGATGTGCCTTCATACGCTTGGTTTTCTTTGTTTAGAAACATTTCCCCCCTCTTTTTCGTTCTCTGAACAAGTTATCCTCTGAGATATCTCTTCTATGTCTGCCTTTTCTCTCTCACCCCTCCCTGTCCTGCTAATGTTCCAGAGTTTCAACTTTCACCCTTTGTTCTACTCCTCTCCAAGTAAGGCCTTATTGACCCAAACTAATGGAGGGGTTTGGGTTATGGGGCAGGCAGAAGCAGGGAGAGGAGAGGAGAAAGGAGAGGAAGGAAATGTGTTCCTGGGTCTAATAAACCGAGAGGAAACTGAGACCTAGAGAGGGGGTAGGAGCAGAATCTGGCCTTGAAATGCTCTCAACCACAGTTATTAAGGGTTATCAAGGCCACCTTGTGCAGAAGCCTTCCCCGATTCCTCACCTGGGGCATTTGATTACCTACAATTAGAAAATGTTTGCTAAGATGTATTGTGGGTATTCAAACCCCCTTCCCCAAACCCCCAAGCTCTGCAGGGTGAGAAGTCCTGGTCCCCAAAGGGGGTACACTCTGACCAGGGGATACATCAAGGGTCTCATTAAAACTTAAGCTACGGCTGCTGCCAGGGTACTTTAGACCCCATGTGTTTGGAACTGACAGGCAAGAAGAACGAGTCCCTTCTCTGGCAGTCAAAATCGACCCTAATCAATTACTAAAAGTTACTAGAAGTACCCCGATTAGTTACTAGAAGAAGGCAGGGCTGCTTTTACAAAGTGGGAGCCGGGAGAAATACATGTGGAACCCAGTGAACCACTGGAGTGATCCCTTGGTTATGATAACCTAGAGTTTAGACCCTTCAGGACTGAAGGGTTGGGTCACAGCACCCGGTGATCCATCAAGACCAGGGAAGGTGATAGCTGAGAGTGTGGATAATTAAGAATGGAGAGTGAAGGGGGAAAGGACAGGTACCAGTTACCCGGCCCTGAGATCAAGTACAGGAAGGGGGGAGGGGCTATAGTTCACATCACTAACAACCCTCCTCACAGTTTCCATTTAGAAAGAGAGGCATCCACGGAGGAGCTGTGTAGCACGAGGCGGGGGATGTGGCAGCCACGAAAGTGCACCATCCAGACCTCTGACTGCGGGGCTGGTGACTGCCCAGGGCAGCGGCGATGGGGTCTCTCCACGGTTCACAGAGGGGTCTCCACTTTACCTTCCTCTAGCTGGTCCCAGTCGATGACTGGGTGCAGCCAAGACACCAAAGCATCCAGCTCCTTAGAGACACAGAGCTTCCCTGATGGGCAACTAGGGATCGAGGACTTCCCACTGGCTCCATCAAAACTTTCTTAGCATTCTCATCCCACCTTCCTTCCTTCAATCCTCATTCCAAGCTTTGGATCCGTTGAGCCCGACGGTTCGCCCAGCCTCCCCCGGCTCCCTTCTGATTTTCCCGCCCAGGCATTTTCCCCAGCAGGATGGATCACTTGCACATCTGACCCCGTCTTGGCCCGCTTCTTAGAGGACTGAACCAACACAACATATCTGAAGACAGGAACTAAAATAGCTATGCCTAACGCTGCGGTCCCTTTTCCCTGACACGTGGGGATAATCCAGTCTTGCCAGCTCAAAGTTTTGCATCCACAGCATTGCGGCCCTTCCAGAGAGGGTCTTGGTGGGTATGATCTGGGTAGCAGAACACAAAGATAAAACTCAGCTCTGATTTCCATAATAACACAGAAGAGACATCGGGAAACCCCATTTGGGTTTCCCCTGCCTGGGGCCCACACCCTCTTTGATGCTGGGGAGTCCTCTTACTCCCGGGCAATCAGTTTGCTGCTCCCTGTTCATGGAAGCTCGTGAGGCCAGTGACCCCAGGACTTCCCTTTGGTTGCCTCTTGTATTCACTGACGAATCACAAATCTCTGTTGTAGGGATCAGGGAAGGAGTCAAAACAGAGTCCCCGTCCTTTAGAATATATACCTCCTGTTTCAAACTATACAAGTTTGGGTAACTCAACCGGCCGTACTGAAAGTGATCTGTTAAGGTGGTATGTCGGCCAGGGGCGCCTGGGTGGCTCAATTCGGTTAAGCGTCCGACTTCGGCTCAGGTCATGATCATGCGGTCCGTGAGTTGCAGCCCCGAGTCGGGCTCTGTGCTGACAGCTCAGAGCCTGGAGCCTGCTTCGGATTCTGTGTCTCCTTCTCTCTCTGCCCCTCCCCTGCTCTCGCTCTCTCTCTCTCTCTCTCTCTCTCTCTCTCTCTCTCCGAAGTATTTATTTAATGACTAAACATTAAAAAAATAAAAAATAAAAAAGATGATGCGTTGGCCATATTGATAGTCCCCAAAGCTGGGGGAAAATGATGGCATTTGGGGATCTCCCCAGAGTGGTCTATGTTCTATGATGCTCCTAATTGCTCACGTTGTCAGTTATAACAAAGAGAAAGCTTCCTGGCCTGTTGGTCCGCATTACGATGGTACAGGAAGAAACTTCTGCCCTGATGGCCACCTTCACAGGATACTGCTGCTGGTGCCCAACTCGTCAGCATGATCAGAGATCCTGGTGGCACTGGTGACTGAGTAGTTCGGAGGGCTGATCAGGTTTAAGAAGCTGAAGATGATGACGTTTTGAGCAGAGGTTATGGAAGGCGTTCAGCGCCAGGAACAGGAGCCCCCAGGGCCCCTGGGAGACACAGGTCAAGCTATGGCCAATAATGAAAAACCAACAGGTCCACCAGAACCCAAGATGGATCGGAAGGAAGACAGTGGGGCAGCCCGGGACATAACAGCGGCTGCAGGTGATGGATCTTTGAATCTCTCGTTACCTTTTTTGGAGGATATATTCTGAAGTGAGAAACACAGTGTTCCAGCAAGAGTCCTGAGGAGCTCCCCACCTCCCGCGTCCAAAGACAACTCTGTGACCGCGGCCAGCAAGATGGCACCGGATAATGGCAAGTACAGAATAATGGCGGTGCAGAGAGGGAAGGGCCTGCTTCTTTATGATTTTGCAGAGCTGCTGAGTTGTACTTGGAGCGGCTTTGAAGGGAATTCTCCTCCCTGTAGCTGAAAGCTTGCCAACGGACATGAGAAAAATATCTCTAAAATCGTGAGAGTGGTTGCTCCCGGAGATGGGATCCAGGAAATGGGACTGGGGTCGGGGTAGATAATGGGAATTCGTCTTTCTGTGTCACGTGTTTTCTTTCTTTCTTTTTTTTTAATTAAAAATATCTGACACAGGGGGCGCCTCGGTGACTCAGTTGGTTGGGCGTCTGACTCTTGGTTTCGGCCCAGGGTCGTGAGTTCGAGGCCCGCATGAGGCTCTGTGCCGACAGCACAGCGGGCCTGCCTGGGATTCTCTGGGATTCTCTCCCTCTCTGCCCCTCCCCCTCCCTCTCTCTGTCAAAATAAATATATAAACACTAATTTAATGTTTATTTAAAGCCAGATCCAGGAAGGATCTAAAATGACCCCACCTCTAGGGGCGCCTGGGTGGCTCAGTCGGTTGAGCTTCCGACTTCGGTTCGGGTCATGATCTCGCGGTTCGTGAGGTCGAGCCCCGCGTCGGGCTCTGTGCTGACAGCTCGGAGCCTGGAGCCTGCTTCCGATTCCGTGTCTCCCTCTCTCCCTGCCCCTTGCCTGCTCACACTCTGTCTCTATCTCTCAAAAATAAACATTAAAAGAGTTAAAAAAAAAAAATGACCCCACCTCTCCGTCTCTGAGAAACACAGGACTGGGTAGTACCTTTCGCTCTCTGACCCCCTGCCCCTCACACCTGTGGCACTCCTTAGGCCTGGATGTGGCTGTCAGTGTGGATGTGGAGTGCGGATCTGATACGTCCTCCCGTCCCCCCCGCCCGTGTTTATTGCAGAGCATCAAGAAGCATCCTCTGGAATCCTCGGAACAGAAGCAGAGCTACTGAGAACCGCTTCAGTCCCAGCTCCTTTGTCGGGGAGGGGTCACCAAAGCCATCCCCGGGAACGCAGGCCTTTGGAAGGAAACACGTGCTGTCTGGTGCACGTCCCCCGGGGTCTGGATTTAATGATGTCCTAGTTTGGGTTTCCCAGAAACGGACCCTGAGACAGGGATTTGAGAGGAAATAGTTTATTTGGTAGGTGATCTCAGGTAGGGGAGTGGAGAAGTGAGCCAGGAAGGCAAGTGCACACTGTGGGCGACAGAAAGGGAATCCCAAGGGGGAGGGGGCTCTCAGAGACGGTGTAGGATGCCTACCTGCATAGACCATGTATGATACTCCAGCCCCCCACCCCCCCCATCAGGCATCAGTGAGAGCGGCCGTGGGGGATGCGAGCCGAGGAGCAGGCCCGATCAGATAAAGCCCCCAGGAAAAGTAATGAGAATGCTGGCAAGTAGAAGTGGGGGAAGGGCCCAGAAAGACTGGATGGGGAGCTGACGGTGGGACCAGCCACGACCAGCACTTACTGCCCCGGGTCCCGGGACTGGCATGATACGCACATTGCCAAGTGGAGTAGAACCCTCTTATCCGGCTTGGGGACCCATTTTCCTCGACATACCCTTCCCTATGCACTAGGGGTTCTTGGCGGCGGGGGGGGGGGTTGCCCACCTGTTCGGCTCTAGGAGGGGGCTTGCGACCCAGAGCCTACCAGTGTATTCCACCCCCCCTGGCCATCCTGATTGTTTCTGAGATAGGCCTGTGCCCCAAGCCAGGCCAATAGGATAGAACTCTCCTTCCATTGAACTGTAGAGAGAGGGAGAGGTAGGTCTGGAGTTAGTACCACCGGGGAGACTCAACCAGACGACGAGGCCGAAACGACAGACGGCAGAGCCGGGAGCCGAAGAGTCAAAACCCTCATGCCATCACCTGAGCCCCTGGACCTAGCCACACCCGAAGCCTCCGGACTGTTCAGGTCCGTAACCCACTGAAGTTCCTTTTGCGCTTAAGTCAGTTGGGCTTGGGTCCCTGCCACTTACAACCCCAAGTTCTTTACGCTGCGTATAAATGTGGGTTTCTAAAATGTTTACAAACGCAGGGGTAAATGAAAGATTCTGCCATCTGTCCCCATACTCACTATTTCCTCAGCATCCGGGTTGTGAAAGGGAATTCTCAGAGGGCGTTCAGCCTCCCCAGGAGTAGGAGGTTCAGATCCTGGGAGTTCAGCTCGGGCTCCCTAAAGGCAATCGTTCCTAAGGCCACACGAGGAGCCGGGGAGGTTCACAGCCGAGCGTGCTGGTGGGTTCCTGGGCTGCCACAGGGGGCCCCTTTCCCTTTAAGTTGCAGGAACCTCCGGGTTCTTGGCCAAGACATGGACGCAGTCATTCATTCATTCATTCACCCTTGATAATAGGCACGAGGATAAATAGGTGAGTTACGCAGACAATCCTGGCCTTCAGGAGCTTTCGGCCTAGTGGGGGAGACACTGTACTCATCGCACCAATGAGTGGCAAATTCTAGCTGAGACCAGACTACCAACGAGAGACAAAGGTCGGGGCTTTCTGGAGGAAGTGACGGCTGCACTGGGATTGCCAAGAGCGAGCAGGGGCTACGTAGGTAAAGGGTAGGCAAAGGGCCGTCTCGGCGTTCAAGCCCTTTCTCCCCACTTCTGATCCGTCTCAACCAAGCCATCCTCACCTCCTCCTCTCCCCAGGTTCCATTCGATCTCGTTTCCTTCTCCCTCCCTGTCTCCCTCCCTATCATGATTTCGCGATTTCTGATTTCTATCTATTCCTGCCTGTGGGCTGTCGCCTGGGAGGGGCCCTGTCCTGGTGTCCTGGGACAACAGGGGGGGTTGGGAGAGGGGTGGGGGTGTGGGGAGGGACACAGGGCAGAGGTCTGGGTGGTAGAAGGGCCCGGGGGCCACGCCCCAATCTATTCCCAGCTTCGTGGAGGCTCTGACTGAGCCTTGAGCCTGAGCCGGGGCCTGGAGGAGGTGGGCAGGGTGGGAGCAGGAAGGGGCTGGGTGGAGCCAGGCCTGCAAGCCCTAATTAAGTCAGTTAATTAGGTGGGGAGGAGAAGCCTGTGGGAGTTAATGAGCTTGGCTAATTAAGTGGATCCTGGAGAATGGCTCAAATTCTGGTGGCTGGGGAGGGATGGGGGCTTAGGCAGGATGGAGGGAGGGGGAGTGGGATGCCTGGTGCCTCCCAGGTGTCACCAGGGTCTGTCTGCGGCCACCACCGGGGTCTGAGGCCACTACCGAGAACTTCAGTGACCGTCGGGGTGTGCAACGCCCCCTCTCCCCCACCCCCGCCACCAGGGACTGGTCTAAAGTTACCATCAAGGCCCAACGCCCTCACCAAGGGCATATATGCTATTGACATCTGGGCCTGAGGTCATTATCGAGGCCTGGTCCCGCGTCACCCGTCCCTTGGGGGTTCAAGCTAGGTTCCCTTTGAGCAGTTTGGGGGATGGGGACAGAAATTGAGCCCTGACCCAGGAACCCTTCAGGGCAACCAACACAATCCCTGTGGTGGGTGGGGAGCCATGACCGCCACGCCCACATGCCAAGTTTTAAGACTGCAAAGCATTCCCGCTGTCACTGCCAGCAGGGAGAGCTGCAGGGCTCTTGTCCCAGCTCACAGATGCGGCAACTGAGGCCAGGGAGGAAGGAGCTTGCCCTGGCTCTTCCTCAGCCTCCTGCTCACGGTGCAGACCCGGGAGGCAGGGCCGTGGGGGTGGGGGGGGGGGAGGGGAGGAAGAGGACAAGGGAATGTTCTCTTCCAGGCCTGGAGCCAGTCACCTGCTAGGCCACCAGCTGTTCCAGGAGCCTGGAGGCCTTCTCTTGCTTGAGCCCTATTTCTCTCTGATTGTGGGGTCCTGAAACGCCACCACCAGGGATCCTGGGGCGGTGAGGTATACCTGATACCAGGGCCGGCTACAGAATGTGGGCCTCCTGTTCAGGAAGCAGAAAGAAAGCTTTTCCCTTCTACCCAGCTCGCGCGTGCTCTCTCTCTCTCTCAGCCTGTCATGGTGGTTTTTTATTTGCTATTTAAGGCCATGCTCCCTTGGGCGTGGGGATATGCGGGGGCCAGTGCAGACCCTCACAGGGGCCCAGGGCCACCCCGCTGCACACTTGGTGTGGAACCTGCCTGCACCCAGGCCCCTGCCCTACAAAGACCAGCCCTGGTGACTGGGTGGGGGCAAGGAGTGGGGAGCTGGGAGCCCCCCCCCCCCCGCCCAGGGGGGTGTGGGAGGGTGGGATTGCTTGTGGCGCAGGCTCCGTCCTCCCAACAGACCCCACTTACAAATTCAAAGATGAAATTATGAAGAATTGCCCGATGCCACCTACAGAGCAGCAAACCCCAAGTTCGGGGCCCCGCGTGACGGCACTGGTCACACCCGGCCGGACACACACAACCTGACGGTCCTCGCGGCCACTCTGCACGCTCGGTGAACTGCCCCCAGTTCACCTACTTGCTCATTCATTCATTCATTCATTCATCAAGTATTTATTGAGTGCCTCCACGCAAAGAACAAAACAGAAAAGATCTCTGCCCTCATTCATGCTAGTGAGGGGGAGAAGGCAACAAATGGAGTACCTGAGTAAATAATTATGCTTCAAGGGATTCGAGTGAGGGAAGAAACAGAGCAGAGAGGGCAAGTCCTTGCAGAGGAGGTTACATTTGAGTAGAAACTTGAAGGGGAGGGAAGGAGCCATACCGATACGAGGGGTCCAGTAGGCCAGCCACGGGCAACAGCCAGCGTAAAGGCCCTGGGGCCAGAGTGTGCGTGGTGGTGGTGGTGTTGGGGGGGGGGGGGGGTCAGGAAATGAGGAGGCTGGTAAAGCATGAGAGGAGATGAGAGGTAATGGGGACAGTTCACTCAGGGCCACCATAATAAGCCTTTGGCTTTGACTCTCAGTGAGGTGGGAGTTTATTGGAGGGTTTTGAGCAGAGGAGGGATGAGCTTTCGGGGTTAACGGGCTCCCTCTGGCTGCTATGGGACAGATAGCCCTGGGGGGGGGGGTGGCAGGAGAAATGAGGAGGCTCCTCACCCAGTTGGGTGAGAGAAGACGGCATCTTGGAACAGGGCTGCAGGAGGAAAGGTAGTGAGAAGTGGACCTCTGCTGACAGACTGGACGAGGGGGGTGGTGTGTGTGTGTGTGTGTGTGTGTGTGTGTGTGTGTGTGTGTGTACAGTTTACCCTGGGTACCTGGACCATGAATTTCCACGAACAGGTGAGGACACTAAGCAGCTCTCTGGTCCCCAGGATTCTGTGCCCTTGAGAGTCGGCTGTCATTTTGGGGGCACCCCCCCTCCATACCTCTCCATTTCTGCCTGCCTCGGGCCAGCTGCTGCAACGTGGAAAAGTTTACATGAACCCTATGGATGGGGGACATGGCCTGGGCAGGGACAGCGGTAAACCTGAGAGCCCTGGTTCATCTGAACAGTGAACCTGTGACCCTGTGACCCACTGTTGTCACATGGGAATGTGCACTCAGGCTCTCAGAGCTTGCAATTTTTCAAGAGACGTTGGAAGTCTAGATCTTAGGACGCAACGCCCTGATTTTTTAAATATTGGCAAGTCAATTCTTTTCATATTTACTTATTTATTTGGCGGGGGGAGGGGCAGAGAGAGAGGGAGAGAGAGAATCCCAAGCAGGCTCCATACTCAGTGCAGAGCCGGATGCCGGGCTTGATCCCACAAGGGTGAGATCATGACCTGAACTGAAATCAAGAGTCAGACGCTTAACTGACTGAGCCACCCAGGCACCAGGCACTGAGGCACCCAGGCACTTACCCAGGCAAGTACATTTTTTTCTTAATTAAAAAAAATTTTTTTTAAATATGTATTTATTTTTGAGAGACAGAGAGAGACAGAGCATGAGCAGGGGAAGGGCAGAGAGAGAGGGAGACACAGAATCCAAGCAGGCTCCAGGCTCCGAGCTGTCAGCACAGAGACTGATGTGGGGCTCGAACCCACGAACCACGAGATCATGACCTGAGCCGAAGTCAGACGCTTAACTGACTGAGCCACCCAGGCGCCCCAGGTAAGATTTTGATGTCAGGGCAGGCTATACCCCTGTGTGGGACCAAAGATAGGACAGGGGCTGCTTCCGTAGGCCCTCTTCCCATAGCAACATCTGCATCTGGGGTGTCTGGAAACCCAGATCCCCCTGGGGCGTGGCTTGATAGGTCAGCTCTTGGCAGGTCTAGGCAGGAGCCGGGGTGAGGGGCCGTTAGAACAGTTGGCAAGGAGTGACCTCTGTGAGCCCTTTGGGTGCCAGGCAGTGGCATAGCCCCAGGGATGATATGGTTCCCAGGCAAGGGTTGCCGCTGGTCCTCTGGGCACCCCAGAGCAGGGAAGAAGGTACAGTGGCCAGAAGGGTGAGACCGTGGCCAAGAATGAGCCATAGGGTGAGATTTGCTCCAAGACAAGAGAACCAGCATGAAGGGAAGGTGCCTGGACTTCTCCTTGTCCCTGCCCTAGAGACCACCCTCTACCCCAGCCTCTGCTGTCCCCAGACTCCCCCCAAAAAGCCCACCTCCATTTCTCCATTTCCCTGGACCTGGGCTGGGCTGAGGGGCTGCGGGAGAAGCAGAGAGAGAGAGAGAGAGAGAGAGAGAGAGAGAGAGAGAGAGAGGCGATAGCAAAACTTCCTCCGCCAACACGTCGGGTCAGCATCCCCGTGTGGCCCTGTGCTTCCCAGGTGTGACCTCATTCATCCTGCCAACGTCGGAACGACGGCTGTGCCCATTTTAGTGCTGACGAAAATGGGTCACAGAACAGCTGGGTAACCTGGCCAAGGTCACAGGGCCTTGGAAGTAGTGGGAACTGCAGTTAAGCCCGGGGGTGTGTGGCTACAAAATCTAAAATACGAACACAGAAACTGTCAGATAAAGAGTCCAGAGCCTCACCGCCGGCCACGGGCTGGGCCAGTCGCTGCATGTGTGAGCGCAGCGCTCCCTCTAGCGGCTGGTCTGACACGGTGCAGGGAGGACTGGGACTCTCTCAAGCGCGCTCGCGCGCGCGCGCACACACACACACACACACACACACACACACACACACACACACACACACACACACACCTGTTTACTCTCTGGTTCTCCAGAGGAAGACCACACCATCTCCATCTTCTGCTTCCCTACAACCCAGGACCCGTGGCCTCTACCCAGCTGGTTCACCCAAGGCCCCTCTCCTTGGTCAAGGGAAGCTTGACCTTGGTCAAGCTGCGCCAACCCTGGGGCACCTTCTCGCTGCTCCCCTGCTTGTCCCCTTCTCTCTGTCGATGCCTGGGTCTCTTTGTCTCCACCCGTGGTTCTCTCAAACTTGGCTGCACGTTATAACCCGCTGGGAAGCTTTCAAAAATCATGATGCACAGGCCACACGGGAGAGGGAATGAATCCGTCTCTCCTCTCACCATCTTTGATTTCCAGGGACAGGGGGGGTTTCCGGGAAGCCTACGGCGGGCCTCTCGGTTTCCCAACGTCGTCTGCTTCCAAGCTTATACCCCAGATCTCACCCCCCCCCCCCCCCCCGGAGATCTCTATTTTGTTCAGTGTTTTCCAAAACCCTTCCATCCCCTTCACCACTTGTTATGATACCCGGCTGTAGCAGCTCATCGAGCTCATGGAGACCATCACCCCTTTCCGCCACCGCCATCCGTCTCGTCCCTCTCGGTCTCCGCCCGCCACCACCAGAGCTGCTGCCCGGAATCCCCGCTCCCCTGCCCACCTCCCTCGTGGCAGTACCCGCTTGGCCATCACCGACTCTCTGCCTGCACCGAGCAAAGCCGACACGGCTCGGAGCGTCCCACACCGGCCTGGCAGCTTCCTTTCTGGTTCACGGTCTTTTTCTAAAATTGTTTTTAAGTTTATTTCTTTATTTTGAGAGAGAGGGAGGGAGCGAGAGAGAATCCCAAGCAGGCTCCGCCGCCGTCAGCGCAGAACCCCCTAGGGGGCTCGATCTCACCAATCGGGAGAGAGCGTGACCTGCGCGGAAATCCAGAGCCAGACGCTTCACGGACTGAACCACCCAGGCGCCCCTCCGGTTCTGGCCTCGCAGGGGCGCTCATTGCTGCCGCGCAACCCCCGCTGGCCTGCCAGCTGCTTTTTCCCCCCCTCTCTGAGAAGGGAAACTTCCATTCCCCTGTGAATCTCCTAGGGATCTCGGCGAAGGCCGGGCCCCTGCGTGTCTAACCCGCCCCGAGGCGGTGCCAGTGCTTCCGGTCTGCGCCCCTCCCTCTGAGCCGCAAGGTCTTGGACGACTCTCTCCCACCTGCTCCTTTCGCCTCCGACCGCGGCTCCCACTTCACGGAGCAAACAGATGGATCAGACTGCCTCCCGCCGGCAAAGCGCAAACCCACCCAGCTGCTCACTTCTCGCTTCTTCCCATCTGCTTTGGGTGGGGGAAGCTCTCCTCCTGTGAGGCCAAGCCTCCCTTGGGACCTCGTTGTCTCAGGACTCCGCTCCCTCCCTGCCCCACCAACCTCCTTCTGGCTCCAGGACTGTTCCCACAGCAGGCGGCGGGCTGGGCATCGCCTCCCTCACCCCACGCCTCCAGCTATTTCTTGGACCCCCCCCCCCCCATCCCCCTGCACAGTGTGGAAAGCTTCCTGGCAGAGTTGGCTTCTTGTCTCTGCCCTGCCACCTCCAGTTCTCCGCTTTGTGCTTCGTGTTCTTTCCACTATCCTTTTGTAAATATGGTTCTGATTTGTAGTCAAGTTCAACGTGCCCGTTGCTTAGAATCAAGAAAAGCGCAGCACCCCCACCCCACCCCCATTTCCCACGCCCGAAGGGCAAGCCTTTCAACTCGGGGCAATTTTTACTTCTGTGTTTCTTACAGAGCACCTTCACTTTGCTTCTTGCCAGGTTTAGGCTTTTGCTGTCGACTTCCTACTTGGGAAGAGCAGGATTTAGCTCCCTTCCGTTCCCCCCCACCCCCCAAGTTTCCTATCCCTGCCCTCCTAATACAGTCGTATCAGAATATTTCTGGTGCTTACACGTTGTGGAAACATTGCGGACATGGAAACATGTGGCATTGTATGGTTTCTTCCCCCCTTTTCCTTTTTTATAATAGATTTTTTTTTAAGTAATCTCTAGGCCGAACGTGGGGCTCGAACTCATGACGTTGAGGTCAAGAGCTGCGCGCTCCACCGACGGAACCAGCCAGGCGCCCCTGGACTTTATCTTCTAAAGCAGTTTTAGGTTTAAAGAATTGTGAAGAAAGTACATATCCCGCCGCCTCCTTCCAGGATCCTATTATTAACGTGTCGCTTAGGGCCATACGTTTGTTACAATGGATAAAGCAATACACACACCACCATTCACTATGGTTTGGGGCACCTGGGTGGCTCAGTCAGTTGAGCCGCCAACTCTTGATTTCATCTCTGGTCATGATCCCAGGGTTGTGAGATCGAGCCCCGCGTTGGGCTCTGTGCTGAGTGTGGAAGCTGCTTATTAGGATTCTCTCTTTCTCCCTCTGCTCCTCTCACGGTTCCCCCTCCTCGCATGCGTGCGCGCGCACACACACACACACACACACACACACACACTCTCTCTCTCTCTCTCTCTCAAATAACATAAATAAAATAATGTTATAAAGTCCACAGTTCACCTGAGGGCTCACTCTGTGCTGTACGTTCTATGGTTTTTGACAAATGCATGGTGTCATGGACCCACCCTTGCAGAATCATACAGAATAATTTCATTGCCCTAAAAAGCCCATGCTTCACCTGTTCATTCCCCTGCTCCCTCCCCACACACCCCTGGCAACCACTGATCTTTTTACTGCCTCTGCACTTTTGGCTTCTTCAGAACGTCATGTAGCTGGAATCGTAGATTACATACCCTTCCGGACTGACTTCTTAGCAATATGCGTTTATGGTTACTCCATGTCTTTTCATGGCCTGATAGTTAATTTCTTTTTATGGATGAATAATCTTCCATTGTATGAATGCACCACAGTTTATTTATCCACTCCTCTGTTGAAGGACATTTTGGTTGCTTCCAAGTTTTTGGCAATTATAAATAAATCTGCCATAAACATTCATGTGCAAGTTTTTGTGCGGACATAAGTTTTCAACTCATTTGGGTAAATCCCAAGAAACGCTATTGCTGGATCATATACTAAGACTCTGTAAGACACTGTTGGTCTGTCTTCCAAAGTGGCTGTACCACGTTACATTCCTGGCAGCAAAGAATGAGAGTTGCTATTGGTCTCACATCCTCACCAGCATTTGGTATTATCAGTGTTTTGGATTTTAGCCGTTCTAATAAGTGTGTAATATAGTATTTCACTGATGTCTTAATCTGCTATTCCCTAAGGACATATGATGATGAGCATCTTTTATATGCTTATTTGCCATCTGTATATCATCTTTGGTGAGGTGTGTATTCCAATCTTTTTCTCATTTTAAAATTGGGCTGTTCGTTTTCTTACTGTTTTTTTTTTTTAAGAAATCTCTGTATACTTTGGATAATAGTCCTTTATCAGATAAATAGTTCTTCTGCATTTCTTTTTTTTTTAATGTTTATTTATTTTTGAGAGAGAGAAAGAGTGTAAGTGCAAGCAGGGGAGGAGCAGAGAGAGAGAGAGAGAGAGAGAGAGAGAGAGAGAATCCCAAGCAGGCTCCATGCTGTCAGCACGGAGCCCAATGTGGGGCTCAATCCCATGAAGATCCCAATGAGATTATGGCCTGAGCCAAAATCAAGAGTCGGATGCTTAACCAACTGAGTCACCTAGGAGTCCCTAGATAAATAGTTCTTTATCAGATCAATTATTTTTGCAATTTTCCCCCCATTCTATGGCTTGTCTTTTCATTCTCTTAACAGTGTCTTTCACAGAGTAGAAGTTTTAAATTTCAAGATTCTTTCTCTTTTCTGCACAGAAGTTTTTTTCCTATGTGTTTATGTCTAATTTGATCCACATTCTCTCCTACTTGTGTAAATCTCTCACGAGTTCAAATACTTAGGCATTCTATCAATTTCATCTCCTTAAAGAAATATTTTCTAGAACCTTTTGTCTTATTTCACAATTTTTTTTAAGGTAGGCTCCATGCCCCTCAGTTGGTTGAGCATCTGACTTTGGCTCAGGTCATGATCTTGCAGTTAGTGAATTTAAGCCCTGTGTTGGGCTTTGTGCTGACAGCTCAGAGCCTGCAGCCTGCTTCAGATCCTTTGTCTCCCTCTCTCTCTGCCCCTCCTCTGCTCATGCTCTGTCTCTGTCTCTCTCTCAGTAAATACACATTAAAAAAAATTTTTTTTTAAGTAGGCTCCATGCCCAAAATGGAGCTTGAACTCACAATCCTGAGATCAAGAGTTGTGTGCTCTACCAACTGAGCCGGCCAGGTGTCTCCCTTCTGAGTTATTTCAATGTGAAATGCCTGTCTTTTCATTTCCCTTCACCATCATCTGGGAGATTCCCTTTACCTTCAAAATTTTGGGGCCCTTGTAAATCTGAAATAATCTTTTTCCTACTCTCACTTTATGGACAGTTTGGCTAGGTATAGAATTCCAGGCTGACAATCATTTTCTTTCATACTTTTGAAAACAGCTCCACTGTCTTCTGGTTTTCCGAATGGCTGTTGAGAAGTCTGATGCGATTTCGATTCTGGATCCTTTGTAGAATCTTGTAGAATATTTTTCTTGTTCCTGTATTTTAAAATTTACTGGTGACTAGCCTTCGTGTGGGTCTGTTTTTATCCTGTGATTGGACACAGTGGACACTTTCTACCTGGAAATTCAGGTCTTTCCATTCTGAGAAATATTGGAAATATTTCATTATTTCCTGTCTTCTCTTTCTGGGACTCTCTTATTCAGGTGTGAGATTCTTGCACTGGTCCTCTTATTTTCTTACTCCTTCTTTCCTATTTTTCACACAGTGGCAGCCCCAGAGGTGCCCTGCTGGGTTCTCCCTTCCAGAAGAACTTGTCATTCAGCTGTGAGGAATGCAGGTGGCTGACAGCCTCCAACCACAGGACCTTTGAGATCTGTCACAGCCTCTGAGCTAAGACCAAGGTCTTCTTGGGCAGCCTTAGCCAGCGACTGAGCTCAGCAGACACCAAGGTCTGGCCATTTCTGCCAACTGAGGGGTCCCTCGGATGGACAGTCTTTGTTCTGGGAGCCCCTCCTGGGTTGGCCAAGAGTTTGTTTGGGTCTGCATCCAGGTCAGGTGCTCTCTGCTTAGATCTGTTTCCATCTAGCATTCAATTCACAGGTGTCAGATCTACAGCACGGTTTGAAGATTCTCCCTACTTCATCCTGCTTCCTCTTCCTTAATTTTCATGGGCATGAGCCATCGGACACTTCTTGCATTCCTAACTCTGTGTCACGACGTCTGTGACTGGAGGATCCAAATGTATCTTTACCCTTTTGCTCTACTTTTTGAAAAATTTCTTTAACTTTATCTTCTCAGCCAGTGGTCAGCAAATTTTTTATTCAGGGCCCAGTGGGAAATACTTGAGGCTTGTGGGCCATATGGTCTCTGTCGCAACTACTCAACTCTGCTTGTGTGAAAGCAGCCACAGGACATAGTAAATAAATGAGTGTGGCTATGTTCCACTAAAACTTTCTTTCTTTCTTTCTTTCTTTCTTTCTTTCTTTCTTTCTTTCTTTCTTTCTTTTTTTCTTTCTTTCTTTCTTTCTTTCGAGAGACTGTGTGTGCATGCACACAGGTGGAGGAGGGGCAGAGGGAGAGAGAGACAGAATCTTAAGCAGGCTCTACACTGAGCACTGAGCCCTACTTGGAGCTTGACGCCAGGCTTGATCTCACAACCTTGGGATCATGACCTGAGCCAAAATTCAGAGTCAGATACTCAACCTACTGAGCCACCCAGGCATCCCGCCAATAAAACTTCATTCAAAAAACAGGTGACAGGCTGGATTTGGCCTGCAGGCCATAATTTGCTGACCCCTGTTCTAACTCTTTCAAATATGTTTTCCATTTCTGTATGATATTCTTAGTTTCTAGGTACTTTTTTTTTTTTATTTGTCTTGTTCATTCTCAGAGTGTTTTTTTCCTTTCAAGATAGCATCTAGTTTTTGTTTCATAGTTGCGATGTATTTTCCTAAATTTCCAAACATAATCATAATCATTTTGTTTTTAGGCTTTCTGTCCCTTGTGTACTCTGTTTCCTCCAAATTCTGTTTTTCTGTTTGTTTTTGCTCTGCTTCTTATATTACAGGTTTTCCTCCAATGTTGACGGTCTGTGGTTACCTGCTCATACTTAAAAGATTTAAAAAGAGCCAATAGAATAGTGGCTGCCTCTGTGTGTGTGTTGGGGCAGGAATGGATTGGGGCATGACGAAACTTGCAAAGGTGTTACCTTACATGGCAATGTTCTAGATCTCAATTGAGGTGTGGGTTACACAGGTGTATACATTTGTCAAAACTCACTGAGAGGCACCTGGGTGGTTCAGTTGGTTAAGGGTCCAACTTCAGCACAGGTCATCATCTTGTGGGTCATGGGTTCGAGCCCTGCGTCGGGCTTTGTGCTGACAGCTCAGAGGATGGAGCCTGCTTCGGATTCTGTGTCTCCCTGTCTCTCTGCCCCTCCCCTGCTTGCATTCTGTCTCTCTCACTCTCAAAAATAAAATAAACATTAAAAAAAAAACTCATTGGGATGCCTGGGCAGTTCAGTCGGTTGAGCATCCAACTTCGGCTCAGGTCATGATCTCCCGGTTGGTGAGTTTGAGCCCGCGTCAGGCTCTGTCAACACAGAGCCAGGAATCTGCTTCGGATTCTGTGTCTCCCTCTCTCTGCCCCTCCCCCACTTGTGCACGCACGCGCGCGTGCTCTCTCTCGCTCTCAAAGATAGCTAAACATAATAAAAAACCCAACTCGTTGACCACTTACTTAGGACTTTTACATTCCACCCTAACTATGTCTTGATTACAGAATATAAAAATACAATTTATAAAAGCAATCCGATGAGTATCCCTGTGGGGGGGGCGGGGCGGGGCTGGCTGACTTGGGGGTTCAATCTAGAGAATTCCGGTTGGGCTGTTTCACGGGGATATCCCTGATGCCAACCTACAAAGTATTCTATTCTTGGCCCTTTAGACTCTAAGATAAAGGACAGAACTAATACAAAGAGAAAGAAAGCAACTTGGAGAAAACAAAGACTATGCAGGGAGAAGAGACTGAGAACGAACAGGAAATGAAATAACAACACTAACAAAATACTCATCATTAATGTATCCAGAGACTGAGGGAATGAACTCTGGCATGTCCTACCTGGAAAGGTGAGTCCTGACCTCGCAGTCATGGGAATCCAGAGCAGGAAGGAGCCTGGGGGTGATGGTGGGTAGAGGGCGGGGCTTCCTACAGTCAGGAGGTGGACTTCAAAAAATCCTTCTAGTTGGGGGCAGAACTGCCCCCTCATCATGCTGTGGCCTCCCGTTCAGAGACCCTGTGTTTTATCCTCTCTGGAGAATAAGCCTCCAGCCTTTGTCAGGGCGGGGGAGGGGCGGTCGCCGGGCTGTGCCGAGTGGGAGAAGGAAATCTGAGAATTAAGGCCCTTCTTACACCAATCCTCCTGTCTCGGGCCCTAGCTCTACTCCCATTTCCGGAGGGCACTTAGTCCACTAACGCTGGAGACTTTGGGGGGTTTGTGGGGTTGGCTGGGGAGATTCTTGCCTTTCTCACTCCTAGAGTGGGGCTCGCTTCCGGTGCACGGTCACAAGGGTGCTAAATCAGTTATCACAGGCTCATCTGCCTTCCAGACTCAGAATTCTGTTGCTGTGGTCTCCTTTCCAATGTATCCGTTTTTGCTGATTGGTACTGTAGAGGGCAGAATAATGCTCCCCCGCCCCAATGTCTGTGTCCTAATCCCCAGACCCTGTGAGTATGTTACCTTACCTGGCCAGAAGGGGCTTTACAAGATGTGATTAAGGTTAAGGACCTTGGCAAGAAGGGAGGATCCTGGATTATTCAGGTGAGCCCAACCTAATCACATGAAGCAGGAGAAGCAGAAAACCTTTCTTTCCCGGCTGTGATCAGAGAAAGAGAAAGCGGGACCAGAGAGATGCTACCAGCTTGTGGGAGGGAGGGGGCCACAAGCCAGGGAGTCTAGGGCACCTCGGAAAAGACTGATGGGGGATGGATTCTCTCCCCTCAAACTTTCAGGAAGTTCTTCCAGAAAGAGCTCCCTGGGACAGCCTTGTCAACACCTTGATTTTAGCCCAGCGAGACGTGTGCTGGGCTTCTGACATACAGGATGAGAGAGTAGATGCGTTTGGTCTTAAACAACCAAGTTCGTGGCGATTCGTTATGGCAGCAAACCCAGGACTAATAGGTGCACTTTGAAGAATCCACTCGCTTCCTTTCAGTGGGGTTTCGGAGAAGTTCGGTGTGCGTCTTCAATTCGCCGTCTTACCCGGGTGTCTCCGCTCCCGCCAGCTTTTGTCTCCACCCCTTCGTGAAACGTTCTTAGCGAAGTCACTTTCGACCTCCGTGTTGCTGAATTCTCATTCTCATTTTCCTTGACCGTTTGGCATTTTTGAGATGAGTTGCCCATTCTCACTCCTCCTTGAGATGCTCTTCTCTTGGCCACGGGGACCGCAGCACACGGCTACCAATGCCACCTTTCTGCTGATGTCTCTGACGGTCTGTCACCAGCCAAGAGCCTCCTCCTTCGAGCCCCAGACTTCCGGAATCAAGCCCTCACTTGACATCGTCCCTTGGGCAGCTCACGTGCTTCTCAAATTGAAAACACCTGTGGCAGAAGTCTCACCACACCTCCCCTCTCTTGGGTCTTCCCATCATTCCCATGCATTTCTCCAACCCCAAAACCTCAGGTTCGTCCCACATCCCTTTCTTGCTTTCCCCACCAGCAAATCCTGTCTCCCGAATATATCTAGAAGCCGTCTGCTTCCCCATCTCCAAGGCCCGCCTTGGCCCAGGCCGCCGCCACGGCCCCTCCGTCATCACCATGACCTGCCCACTGGTACCCCGCGTCCACTCTGGCCCAGCTGCCATTGATTCTCTCCAGAGCTTCTTGAGAGATCGTTTAAAATGTCAATCGGATGACATGTCGTCCTCCACTTAAAAGCCTCTGGAGGTGTCCCAATCCTGTCCAGGATAAAATCCATTCCCTTACCACCGCCCACGCCTGTGTCATTTAGCCCGTTCCTCACCTCATGTCACTTCCCCCTCCCCCCCCCCCCCGCCCATTTGCTCCGCTTGAGCCGCGCTGACCTGATATGTCCCCACACTCCCCTACCTCTGGTCTGCCCCTGGGCCTTGGCGCGTCTGTTCTCCGGGCCTGGGATGCTCCTACCCCCACTCTGCCTGGCTACCTCTCATTCTTTAGCTCTCAGATGAAATGTCCCTACCTCCCCTGTTCACCTTATGCAAAGGGGGTGTCTCCCCCCCCCATCCCTCTGGTCATTTCCTTAACAGTGGGTTTGGATCATAGTTGTGTGTCTGTTTAATCATGTCTTCTTTGGCTCCCCCATTGGATATAAGCAGGACGGGCACACAGGTGGTATCTTCACCTTCCAATGTCTAGTCGAATTTGTGGAATGAATGAATGAATGAATGATCGCCTGAACAGACACACTGCGCACCTGTTATATGCCAGGTGCTTCGATATATTTCAAATTTTTCATTTCCACAGCCCTGTGAGGTTGTCACAGCTGGGCTACATATCCCAGGGGTTTTGTTTTGTTTTGTTTTGTTTTTTTGCAATTAGCTGTTCTGGCCAATAAGTGCGGGCCGAGGCAAAATAGGCCACTTCCGGCTTTGGCTCAGGAAACCTCACATGTGATTCCTGTTCTCTTTCTTCTTTGTCTGCCAGTGGTTGCAGGGGATCCGGCGGTGGATGCTGAAGCCCTGGGTGACGGCCGAGTGAGTCACAAGTTGGGAGAAGCCCGGGTCTCCGAAAGACTGAGGGGAGCACGGTCTCCACGACACCCCGACCCCTCTGGAGCTTTGCATAGGCAGGAGCTGGGCTCTGCCATGTCCAGCCACTGCGATTTCCAGGCTTACTTGTTACAACGGCTAGCCTCGCCTTAATTAATACATCAAAGCGTCCCATGGAGGTGGCTTTGAGGCTTTTGCTGACAATGCCTGAGAAAATCCAACTTTAATTTTACAGAGGCCCACGGAGGGTTACAGAGAAGCGGGGAGGAGAATCAGCAGGACCCAGGGCTGCTAAGTATGCCTGTGGCTATTGGGAGTGAATCCTGGTGCCTTCCAGGGGGCTGGAGGAGGGATGAGAGGGGCAGGGGGGTAGGGGGGACACCTTCTCTAAGCCCCTAAGGCGACCCCACCAAACCTCACTGCCCACTGCCCCTCCTACAGTAGGAAAGAAATATTCCAGAGCCTTCCTCCCACTCTCTCCAGCCCGCAGCCTGGGTGTCCACATCACTCAGTATTTTTAGCTTCACCACCTGGCACCTGTGGTCACTGTCTGCCCAGCCTGGCGGTGTCCCCTCTCCGGGCCTTAAAGGGCAAGCAGCCACCAGCTGGCAAGGAGACTGGCTTCTGCAAACGCTGTATCCCCAGGGCAGGAGACAGAGGGGAGTCCCCCGCGTTGGAGGGTGCCGACGTTTGGAGGCGGGAGATGGGAGGAGGAAGGGACAGCAGGATCTCACTGGTGCCTGTCTGTAAGGCCTGTTTTATCTCATTCTAGAGTTTCCCAAAGAGTGGTTTGCTCAAGTTGGTCCCCTGGGCCCTGGCCACAACACCACACCGGTCCCCTCTCAGACCCGAGGCCGCCAAGTCTCCAGGGCGGGGCCCGGGAGTGTGTGTTTTTTAACCACCTACTCCGAGGACTCTGGTACCCTATGTTCTCATATCATCATTCGTTCGACAAGCATTCTGAGCCCCCACCATGAAAATAACGCTTCTCTCTGAAGTCCATTCCTGTAGGACTCACCTAGGGTCGCACTGAGTCTCCAGCTTGGGCCCTCCCCATTGTTCACTCCACCACCTACGGATTAAGTCCTGGGCTCAGCAGTCAAGGCCCCTTGTGATCTGGCCCCCTGGACCCGGCCAGCCTCCTCTCCCCGATCCCCCTTCTTTCTCGGATGACTGAGCTCCTCCCGTTCCCACTGCCTGTGATGCCCTCTCCTCAACGTCACTCGGCACCTGGGGGAGGACCCCAGGGTCTCCTGGGACCCCTGCAGGCAGAAGTGGTCCCCCTTCCCTTCTGACTCCCTGAGCACAGTGCACCCACCCTCAGCAGGGCGCCCATCATTCTGCCAAGCTGATCTGTTTGCATGTCTGTCTCCCCTAGCAGGCTGTGACCCTGCCAGGGCTGGGGCTGACTGATGGACTGACAGCCATGGCAGGGAATATCTCCCATTCCACAGATGAGGAGACAGAGGCCACAGAAGGATAATTATAGTTTGGGGTCCAACAGAGAAATTCAGGGAGGAACCTGGTCCAGGCTGCAGGAGCCCACACCCTCGCCCTCCTGAAAGGGGCCCGGAAGGGGCACCTGGGTCGACCCTCAGCCCGCCCTTCTCCCCACCCAGGGTAGTGCTGACTCAGGCAGCGATGGAGGCGTGGGCGGGCTGGGCCGGAGCAGAGGTGACCCCTGTGTCCCCTGCAGACTCTCCATCCATTCCCGGAGTCTGTGGTCACAGCTTGGGTAATGCACTTGGCTGGAGCCCGGGTTTCCCTGCAGGTGGGGGCGGGGAGAGCTGGCAAAAGGGACAATGGCCCTTGGGGCAGGAGCCCTCACCGGGGCATAGCGCACAACCCTTTTCCTACAGGTACATCGAACTTGCACCCACTCCCACAAACATGTATGCACATGCACAATCACGCACACGCCCCCAAATGCCCAGTCACACAGCCACGCCAACCTTCGTTCTCACCCCTTCGCCGCGCTCTCCCTTTTCCGCACACACACACCCAAGCATATATGTATATATATATATATATATATATATATATACACACACGCAGACATCTTCACTTAGTAATTCAACAAAGACTGAATATTATCAGGTGTCAGTGCATTGCAGGGAGGAAAGGTGGCTCTCAGCTCAGGGTGGGGCAGGGGCTTCCTGGAGGGCTTCCTGGAGGAGGAGGCATTGCCGCTGGGCCTGGACGGTGGGGAGCCTGGGAAAGGGAAGCCTGGGCAGTTTTCCCTGGGGGGGTGACTCTAGGGGAGCAGAGCACAATGAGGTGGGTGCGGTCGGCCCAATCACACAGGCCTTGAACACCCCGCCAAACGCTGACTTCATCCTGTGGGAGTGGGGAGCCACGGAGGGCTCTGAGCAGGGGGTCAGGCCCGCAGCGGGAGAGGACAGGAAAGTCACTGCGGGGCCAGAGCGGGAGAGCCAGGGCGGAAGCTGTGGTGAGAACCAGGTGAGGACCTGTCTGGCTCAGGGAGGTGACAGAGGGTGGTAGGCAGTGGACAGGCAGAGAGTCCAGAGCAGGTCTGCGGGGCCCTGGGGGGCCGAGCCCCTCGCCCTCGCCCTGTCTCTCCCCCCCACCCACCCCCGCCCCAGCACTGACCTCTGCAGTGGGACCTCTTCCAGAAGCTCCTCCTCCTCCTCCTTGTGGAAGCACACGAAGCAAAAGGCTGGGACATCCTCGGTCCCACAGCCCAGGGGCCAGGCTGGCGGCAGCTCCAGGACGGGGCAGGGGTGGCTGCTGGTGGCCTCGGCGGCATCGTCCCCGGCCTGGGCAGGGGTGCCCGAGCCAGAGCGCTCCAGGGTCAGCAGCCGGTTGGCCTCGGGGCCCTGCGCCTGCCCACCTGCCACCTGTGCCTTTTCGCTCAGGTTACCCGTCGCCTCGGTGGGTGGGAGAGCCTGTGGCTCCGTCCGATGGGAACGCCCGTCCTGCCCCGCAGGGCTGGGCCCGGCCAAGTGGCTTCCGGCCGGAGCCTGGGCTCAGAGGTGGCTTGCTGGGAGACAAAGGTCCGGCAGGGCCCCTCGCTGCCCCTCGCGGAGCCCTCGGCTCCCCGGCCACCCGCTGTGCTGCCGCCTGTCAGAGCCGGGACCGGGAGGGCAGGCTGGCGGACGCCCTGTCCGTCTGTTCATCTGTCTGTCCAGACGTCTGCTCCTCCCTGTCCAGACGGCAGCAGAGGTGGCTTCCCTGAGAAAGTTTGTTCTTCCCTCCTGGGGTGGGTGGCGTGGGTGGCCTCCAGGACAGAGGATCGGGACCCGAGGCTCCAGGGGGGGTGAGGCCCGCGTGAGGCTGGCACGGCACCCACGCCGGCCCCAAGAAAAGTTCTGGCCCTCGGAGTCCTGGCTCTGGCTCCGGCTTCTGCCCGGAGCTCACCTCCCTCCGCTGCCTGCTCCCTGCTCCCTCCGACTCCAGTGGCTGCTCTGGCAGACCGCTTGGCTGTGGGTATTAATAGCTCCACTTTCACGCTGAGAAGCCTGGAGGTTAACTCCTTCCCTGCCAGAGCTGGGGAGGCCGCCGGGGCGGGGCAGGCGTGGAGGTGGGGGGGGACAGAAGAAAAGGCGGCGCCTCAGTCCCGCCCCCACCTGAGCCTGGCTCGCTTCTCGCTTCTCGGCAGGACCCTCTCAGATGCCTCCACCTCCTGCCCACGAGTCTCGGTGCAGCACGGGGCCGTTGGGATCTCGGTCAGCGTGCCTGGGCCACCTGCACCCTCCATACGCCCCTCCTCCGGGGAGCCAGGGGGGACTGGGGGCTCCGGACAGCACCCCTGCGATGGACAGGGCTCTGAGCTGAAGGGAGTATCTCCGGGACTCCTCGGCTCACACATCCACCCCTCAAGCCACTGGATTCTCCCGCCCCATTCCCTGAACAGCCACCATCTCTGACTTTGGGTCCGGTTCTCTCGCTGGCTTGGGGGGCGGGGCGGGGAGGGGAGGCCCCCCAGTTGAACCGCATGCAGCTCCCACGGGACCCAGAGACTGATTCCCTGCACTCGGACGTCCTACGGAGGAGCATGGGAATAGGGTGGGAGTAGGGGAATCTGGGTCGAATTCGCTTGCTTGAAAAATGTTTCAAGCATCTGTGTGCCAGGCACTGTGCTGGGTGCTGGGGACCTAGCAGTGAAGAAGGCAGACACTGTTCCTGCCTTGGGGGGGGCGGGGCTTGCATATGCCGGTGGGAGGCCAGTGGGCCACAGCCCATCTACGTGGAGCCGGTGTGTGGATTAGAACGAGGCAGGGGCAGCCGTCTAGCACCAGTGTGCGGTGCCCCTCACAGGCTGGGTTTCAGCCCCACTCACCTTCTCTGCAACTTACAACCCACGGAACCATTCACAGCGGCCCCGGAAACATCAGGAAACAAAGGAGAAATACATTTGCAGTGTGAACCGGGCTATGAGAAAATACAACGGGGAGGTGTGGGAGACGCTGAAGACGGGGACTTGGTTTGGTAGGGTGTTCAGGGAAGACCTCCAGGGGAGGTGACATTGGGGCCTGGAGCTGTGACCAGCAGGAGGAAGAGGCGGCAGCCACCAGAGATCTGGAGGGAGACCACCCAGGGAGAGGGGTCAGCAGGTGCAAGTGTCCAGAGGCAGGAACTATCTCGGGGCTGGGTCTTAAGGAGTGAGCAGAGTTTTTCCGGGGGCCTCAGGAGCAGAGGGAGCAAAGGATAGGTAAGGGGGCATGGTGCCAGTGCAAGGCGGTCAGAGATGTGGCGGGTATTCATTGCAGGGCTTCCTCTCCCGGGGCTCTGCGGGTGGAGGATGGCGGGGAGCGGAGGGGGGAGCAGGAACCTGGGTCAGCTGAGGGGCTGAGGAGGTGGACGGGGGCGAAGAAGCTTGGAAGGAAACATCTATATTTGTTGAACTGAATTCCACTGGCTGGAAGGACAGAGCTGTACTTTCTTGGCTAAGAAAAGGTGGGGGCTGGGGACACAGCCCCCACACATCGTTGTTTAGGCTGTGCACACTGCACAGGGCATCCTGGCAGATGGTGAGTGGGGGCTGATATCCAGCCCTATCTTGCTCCGCCAAGCTTTGTCTCTTTAGCCCCGTGACAGCACGGGGTGTGCGTGTGTGTGTGTGTGTGTGTGTGTGGATGGGGGGGGGGTCACCTTTTGCTAATTGGTCAGCCTGAAGAGTGCCTTCTAGTTTTTAATTTTTTAAACTTTATTTATTCTTGAGAGAGAGGGAGAGAGAGAGTTGAGCGAGCGCATAAAGCAGGGGAGGGGCAGAGAGAGAGAGAGGGAGAGAGAGAATCCCAAGCAGGCTCTGCATGGTCAGTGCAGAGCCCGACGTGGGGCTCGAACCCACGAACTGGGAGATCATGACCTGAGCCGGAATCAATAGCTAGAAGCTGACTTAACTCACTGAGCCACCTAGGCGCCCTTGAAGGGTGCCTTCTTAACATCAGTCCACCTAGAGGGGTGTCTTTTTGGAACTGGTCTATCCAGAGAGGGTGACTTATTTCTAATTTGCCCAAAGCTGCCTTTTAGGCTGGGCTGGGGGGATGGCCTAGAGGCCCCAGGTTCTAGTATGGGCTCTGCTACAGTCCTGTTGTATGTTTTGGGCCAGTCACTGTCCCTGTCGGGGACCGTAGACCTCTAGACTTAACTAGAAGTCAGCCAACCCTGACACTCCGCAGAGAAGGGAATGAGCCTAGAAACAGGCAGACTCCCCTGGGGTCCCCCAGTGACACACGGCAGAGCTGGGCTCCTTGACTCTCACCTCAGTGCTCAGTGTTTGCCTGGGTTGCTTGCCATGGAGACTTGGTCTTTCCTTGAGGGGAAGACAGGAAATGAGAGGAGGCAGGAGGAAGAGTGAAGATTCTGGGAGAAGGCGGAGGAGGAGGAGGGGAGGGCAGGCTAGGCCAGGCTATGGCTCCCCGGGGTGGGAGTCAGAAGGGGTCAGGGTGTCCCAAGCCTCTAGGTGCCCCTTCCCCCCTCCCCTGGGCCCCATGGGTTGTCATTTGTGGACGTTAATTATTCACGATGCTGGTGCTTTGCCTGGTTTTAATGCACTCGGATGGCGTTCTCTAGCTAATGGGGAAAATCAATAGGTTTTAATTCTCGGTGGCTGTGAAGCTCTGTCTCCTGTTTGGGTGACTGGGCCTGGCCCTTGGGCTGGGGGGTGGGGTTGGAGGGTCAGACCAAGTTTTCAGGGGCCTGAGACCCCACCTTTCCCTCTCTACCCTCTTCTGATTCCGACCTGGGGAGGAAAGATTAGGGACCCGGCAGCTCCAAACTCTGCCCCAAGCATCTCGGAGGGTCTGCGCCCTTAAGTCAACCATTCGCTGCAAAAGGGATGACCCGTATTCCAGACCTATGGGCCAGAAGGACGTCAGCAGAGGCAGCCTCACCAGCTTGTGGGTGCCAGAGTCAGGCCTGCAGCCCTGGGCCCCTGTGTTTGTAGTCTGGGGGCGCCTTCCCCTGTCCTGGCCTCAGGGTCAGCCCCGGTCATCCTCCTGGGCTCAGGCCAGGCTCACAGACCTGCCTCAGGCATGGAGGGTTGCTTGTCCAGGCCTTGCATTCTTGAAGACGCTTCTTCCCCGCCCCCGCCACCCCGAAGAGACTTCTGATATGATTTCTACGTGCAGTTCTGTATTCAGGCATGACAATTTCCCTGACAGGACTGAGGCCCAGGAACATTCGTGGGACATTACGAGCATGTCTTACTGTCCCAGCTCAGACCACATCCTCCCCACAGCATCCCATGGGATGCCCTGAGTCAATATCCTTTATGAATCCTGTAATTACCTTGTGAACGGAACAACTGTTTTGCCCTGTATTTGTGTGTGTGTTAAAAGCGTTGATTAGGCAAGGGTGAACGTTTAAGATACCCCTCGGTCTTCGTAAGGTTGTTTTTGGCACGTCTTCATGTTTCCAGAACACAATGAGGCTCCAAAAAAAGGAACCCAGGCCTTCCCCGGGGGACCCAGGACCCACGCCTGGCTGATTGGAAACACTTGAATCCTCGGCAGGGCCTGTCTGCTGGGTTCCTAGCTTAGTGCCGTGGCCCTCTGGAACCCGGGGACCAGGACGTGGAGAAGGGTGACTGCCGGGCCTCACCCATCCCGTCCACCCAGGCCCCAGCCAAGCCCCAGAGGACATTCCCCGACATCCCCTTATTTCCCACTTAGGACTCAGGGGTGCAGAAGGCACAATCGGCCCATCTCTTCGGTTCGTGACACATCGTTGTTCTTGGTCCATGCAGAGCCCCTCCTGGCTTTTATTCATTTCTCTATTTGTTTTTACCCCCGTGGATGGCGGGCAGGCAAAAGCTGCTGAGGTTTACTCCAAATACCCACCTTGCAGGCTCTTGGGAGAATTATATGAGTCAGAGTGTATAAAATGCCTGGCAACAGTAACTGGTCACTTAAGTTCCATCTCCTGGGCCGGCTCGCTCTCTCTCTCTCTCTCTCTCTCTCACAGGGGTCTCTGAAGCTTGGACAAAACACCTTCCCCTTTGGCATACTGAGTATGGCTGGTATTTTTCAAAGTCCTTCATTCAAGATCTGAATGATCACTTGGATGAGCCTCATGGTCTGGTGAAGAAGCAAATATGGGCCCAACTAGCCCTGATTTCGATTTCGAATTCAGTAGTCACTGGGTGCATACTCTGGCCAGGCCATGCGCTGGGAAGTGCTTGTGGGGGCCCAAAGAGGAAAGGGCCCCACCCAAGGGGGATTCTATGCCCAGTGGGGGTGGGTAGAAGATGGCCCTTTTCTCTCTCTCTCTTAGGGTACACTAAGCCACTGTAACAAAGAGGGCCCACATTACAGCGGCTCAAAAAAGTCTTCTGATAAGTCAATTAGGAGCAAATGCCAAAGTTGTACTTCAAGTTTGCCACGAGGTAAGGGGCTTATAACCAACTTGGTTCAAAGAGTCCTTTCCCCATTCTAGGGAAAAGAATGGTTAGATACTCATTGTGTAACACAAGAAAAATAGAATGTCTGATTCTGGATCATTAGCACCACTGGCTGACAGCTGAGTGGATGGGAACCTCGCTTCCCAGAAAAGGTCTTACTTGAATTAAAGTTTATGTGAATGTTGTTTAAGCATTCTGTTGAAAACGCCAGGGTCTTTCCAGAAGGAGCATGTGGATTACATCACCAGGGAAACGTTTTGTGTCAATCCAGGTCGGGTCCCAGTTTATCACGAGGTGGATATTTATTTCTCTTCAGGTAACAGCGCAGAGGTAGGTGGTCCTCTGGGCTGAAGCTGGCTTATGAGCACCGTATTCACATTTTAGTCCTCAAGAGGGAGGGAAGATGGAGTGATGCAGAAGAGGCATTCCTCACTTCTACTCATGCTCTCAGCAAGTATTTAGCCCACAAGCATGAAAGGAGACTGGGAAGTTCAGGCTCCATCAGCACAACAATATGCATAGCTAAAAACTAGGGCAGAGTATTACTAAAAGGAATAAGGGAGGTTAGGATACAATTAGTAGTCATGAAGCCCTAATTTATAGCCAAGGAACTGAACACTGTTCCCTGCTTCCTGCCACAAACTGTGTGCCCGTCCATTACTTGGTCTTTTTAGTTGAGGAAATATATGGAATAACCAATCTATATTGGACCCAGAGGACAGAGGTTCCAAGATTTAAAGTATATCGTGCGCTTGAATCTATAAAGAAGAGTTTTTAGTTTTGTCAGGAGAGTTTGAGAGTGCATTAATGAAGGTGAAATGAAAACATAAAGCAATTATTAACTCCAGTGAAAACAAAAAGTTGACAATAAGGGAAATGTAATCATAGTATATTATGTGGCTGAGGTGTGCGTATTATCGACCAAGGCATAATAGTATAAATATTAAAAAATTATTTTAACCAAAACGTCATATAACTACATTGGGAGGATGAGGACAGGATGCATGTGTGTGGGAGAGGCTGGAGTGAGGGTAGAGGAGAACTAAATTTTCATTGTCTATATTAGGAAGTAAGATAAAAAAACAAAAAAATAATAAAAAAATAGGTGTGTTAGCATGTTATTTAGAATCTTGCCATTTAAAGAGTGATCCACGGATGAGCAGCATCAGCATCACCTGGAAACTTGCTAGAAATGCAAAATCTTGGAACCCACCCCAGACCCGCTGAATCAGAACCTGTATTTTAACAAGATCCCAGGTGATTCACATGCTCCTTGAAGTTTGAGAAACCCAGACTTAGAATAGCAAACAGAAGGAAGAGTCAAAGAATTGAATTTGTTGCCTTTAGGAAAAGATCTGCAGTACAGAGGGGTAGGGGGTAGGGGACTGCTAACTTTTTGTATAAGCCTGCAGCTTTTTTTTTTTTTTTTTTTTTGAGTTTTAAACAATGTGGAAGATCTACGATGCTGAAAAAAAGTAAATCATGCTCATGATTTTAAATCCCAACAATACAGGGGTACCTGGGTGGCTCAGTTGGTTAATCGTCTGGCTCTGGATCATGATCCTATGGTTCGTGCAGAGCCTGCTTGTGATTTTGTCTCTCTCCCTCTGCCCCTCTCCCGCTTGTTCTCTCTTTCAAAATAAATAAATGAACTTAAAAAAAGAAATAAAATCCCAACAATACAAAATGGAATGCAAAGTCCTCCTCCTACTAGAGACTCCCAAGCTCCCCTTTCTCCTTGTCCATCATTTCCACAGGATACATTCAGAATTTTTCTCTGCATATCCACCCACTGTGCGTATAATTATCCTGTTTATTTTTTATGCACATGCATGGCACGAATTTGGGTCTTGCCATTTTTTTCCTCAACAGTTTCTTGGAGCTGGTTCCTAGTAAGTGCATATAGATTTGCTTACTTCGTTTATAGGTTGGTTTTATAGGCTATTACAGGGTGCCTACTATTGTAACTTACTTAGCTGTTCCCCTACTGATGGGAAATTAGGCTCTTTCCAGGTTTCCCCTGTTTCAGGACATCACTATGGCGTAGAGATAAGGGCACAGGCCCTGGGCATAGCTTGCCTGGGACTAGAAACCCAGAGCTGCTGTGAAGGCCAGTTATGGGGATTAAAAACAATACTTTCTCTAAAGGTGGTTGGGAGGGATTTGTTCCATGGCTATTTGTTGAGCACCTATTATGCGCCAGGCACCACTTTAGACCCGAGGGATTCAGTAGTGAACAAAATATAAAATTCCCTGCCTGTGTGAAGATTATATCCTAGTGGTGGGAGACAGATAATAAGCGAGATAAATTAATAGAACTCAGGATGGTGGGGGCTAAGGAAGTGAAACAAGGAAGAGGGTTGGAGTGGGTGGTTTGCAATTTTAGATAAGGCAGTCATAGATGGCCTCACTGATAAAGTGACACTTGAGTGACAGAGACCTCAAGGAGATGAGTGGTGAGTCATGTTATTGCTGGAGGGAATATGCTCCAGGCAAAAAGATCAGGGACGGGAACTCACTCCTTCTTGAGATGGCTGCTGGTAGTGGGAAGGGTGCCTTCTACCCATGAGCCTTAAGTCCACCCTTCGGGAGTTGTACACAATAGAGCCCCTCCCCTGCCGAAGAAGCCCAGTGGTCTCAGAGAGGGGCTGGGATTCCCAGCCAGGTGGGGTCAATCCCTGGCACCAGGGGCCTTTGCCTTGAGACCTCAGTCCTTCCTCGGGAGTCATATGTGGCTGGGAGGAGGAACCAGGGAGTGAGGGGCTGGGAACGCTATCTCTCAGTCAGTACACCGAGTCAGACTGAGCTTTGCAAAGACAAGTTTCACGGGCTGGGCGAGCTGTGTGGAGATCTCAGTGAGGCAGGTCTTAGGCCTGGGACAGCAGCCCTTTCAGGCCTTGTTGATCTATCCTCCTGAACCCGAGTAAGATGAGTTCTAGCATTTCTCTGCGGACAGTTTTGGGAAGGCAATCCGGTTGGGAGAGGAAGAGGAGTTTGTTTTGAGGCAGCGATGGAGGGCAGGGGTGCCATTGAACTTAGAATATGGTTATTTGGGATGACTTGGGGAGGGTCTGATGAAGTGGTGGGAGGGCTAAAGCCCCTCAAGCCACCCCTTAGCATCACCATGGCCCCAGAGTCCTAGCAGCAGGTGCAGGAAGGTGCTCCTCATGCTCTAGCCTCAAAATCTATTAACCCAGAAGAAAAATGGTTTGCGGAGCCCTGTCCTCTGCATTGCAGAGCAGGGTAAAGAGGTAGGTTTGAGCTTAATATCTGGCATGAGGGCATTGCAAATTAGCGAGGGAAAGATAGGCTACTCTTTTCTTTGAGAAAGACGTATATCCAGATCGTCACTTACCGGATACCTAACTCGTTAAATCATAGGAAACACTAGACAGAGGAAAAGTTTCAAACTTAAAAATAAAACTATAGGGGCGCCTGGGTGGCTCAGTCGGTTGGGCGTCCGACTTCGGCTCAGGTCACGATCTCGCGGTCCGTGAGTTTGAGCCCCGCGTCGGGCTCTGGGCTGATGGCTCAGAGCCTGGAGCCTGCTTCCGATTCTGTGTCTCCCTCTCTCTCTGCCCCTCCCCCGTTCATGCTCTTTCTCTCTCTGTCTCAAAAATAAATAAAACATTAAAAAAAAATTAAAAAAAAATAAATAAATAAAACTATAAATGAATTAGGAGAAAACAGGAGTGAATTAAAAAAAATAATCCCAACGGGAAACTGTCCTGCTGGTCAGAAAGCAAGTTCAGAAGTCACAAATTTGACTGTAAAAAATGTTAAAATTTCTTTAAAAAAATTTTTTTTTAATGTTTATTTCTGAGACAGAGAGAGACAGGGCATGAGTGGGGGAGGGGTGGAGAGAGAGAGAGAGAGAGATTGAGAGAGAGCGAGACACAGAATCGGAAGCAGGCTCCAGGCTCTGAGCTGTCAGCACAGAGCCCGACGCGGGGCCCGAACTCACAAACTGTGAGATCGTGACCTGAGCCAAAGTCGGTTGCTCACCCGACTGAGCCACCCAGGGGCCCCTAAAGAAATGTTAAAAATTTTTTGGCAAAATGTTGGCAAAAGCTACTGCCAACAGAATAAACACAAACGGCCAACTATTTTTAAAGCGAGTTAGTAATCCATGTACTTTAAATATCTTACGATTTTGTCAATTATGCCTCAATAAAGACGAAAACAATGACAGATAAAGGCTGATATCCTTAACACAAAATTAGCTCTTACAAATCAGAAAGAGAGGGCCCCACGAACCCAACGGGGCAAACAGCAGAGACCAGGAACTGGCAGTTCTGAAATAAAGAAATACAAATAGCCAGCAAATATGTGGGGAAAGATATTCAACTTGTCTTTTTCCTCAAGGGTCTTTGCACTTCCTGGTCCTTTGTCTGGACCAGTCTTGCTCCAGGTAGCCACACAGCTGGCCACTCAGTTCCTGGAAAGTCTCCTGTAACATCTTCGGGGACAGGGATCCCCCCCCTTCTATTGTGAGACCAGGCTGGCGGGTACCAGGCCACACCCGCAGGTTAAAGGTTTTGATTTGATCCTAACAGCAAGTGGAGGCCAACGTGGGGGGGCAGGGTGGTGGTAAAGGGCCCACACAGGTGATGCAGTGGTCCAGGGTTCCAGTGGTGGTCTGGAACAGACTGGTGGTGGTAAAGTGGGAAGTGAACGAATTAGAGAGATATTTCGAGGGCAAATCTCAGGACTTGGTGAGGCTTGATGAAGAGGAAGGCCCTGAGGATGATGTCCTGCTTCTGGCTCGAATATCTAGACGGATGCTTGCATGTCTAGACTCAGTCACTGAGGGTGGAATGGGGGACCAAGAGGGCGAACCTGGCCTGACGGGCGCCAGGGACCTTGGAAGCATCTGGTCGGAGTTGTGGAGTGGGAAGTCAGAGGTACAAAACTGAAGCTCCAAGGCGAGGTTTGGACAGACAGTGATTAAAGCCAAGGGTGTGTGTGTGAGATGTCCACTGGGGACAGTGTGGAGTGAGGGCAACAGAGGGTCCCGGCCTCGGTCTTGAGGAATCCCCAGATCGGATCGCCACATACGGGGCATGAGCCTGTGCAGGGAATGGAGGAGGGGAAGAAGCCAGCATCATAGAAGTCAGCTTTTCAAAAAAGAGGGAGGGAGGCTCAGTCAACACTCTGAATGCTATGAGGGGTCAAGATACATGAGGACTTAGAAAAAGTCCACTGGATTGAATGCCAGGGGTAATCTTAATGCTGGTTATCTCAACGTTGGCACTGTTGACATTTGGGCTGGCTAATTCTGCGCTGTGGGGGCTATCACGTGCCTTGGAGGGCGTTCAGCAGCATCCCTGGCCTTTACCCACTAGATGTTGTTAGCACGCCACCCCCAAGCTGTGACAACCAAAATTGCTTCCAACGTAGCCTGGTGTCCCCTGGAGGGCAAAATCACACCCCCGTTGGGAACTCTTGCCTTGCTAGTGTTTTGGGTAGGCGTGCAAATGGAGGCAGTGACATTAGATAGTTGTTTCTAGAAGTTTGCTTGTGGAGAAGAGAAGAGAAATAGTATAGTGCCTGGAGAGAACAAGGGAGAACGTTTGGAAAATGTATGAATAATGATAAAGTGTCAAACTTTTGGATTTCTTTTGGCCACTCTTTAATAGGTGAGAAATAGCCTCTTGGTATGGTTTCGATGTGCATCTCCCTTATTATGAGTGAACTTGGCATCTCTTCATAGGTTTGAGGTCATTTTTCTTTAGAGACTCTCTTTTTTATGTTTGTAATCCATTTTTCTATTGGGTCATTGGTCTTTTTGTTGTTGATTTTAAGAGTTGCACGTATTAGGCAGAAGAGCCCTTCATTTGTTTTTTGTTTGTTTGTTTTTTAAGTTTATTTATTTATTTTGAGAGCGAGCACGTGAGCAGGGCAGGGGCAGAGAGGGAGAGAGACAGGGAGTGACAGAAAATCCCAAGCAGGCTCTGTGCTGTCAGCACAGAGCCCAATGCAGGGCTCGATCTCATGACTGTGAGATCATGACCTGAGCGGAAATCAACGGTCAGACACTTAACCCACCGAGCTACCCAGGTGTGCCAGAAGAACCCTTCATTTGCAATTTGAGTGACAAATATTTTCCCCCAGCTTGTCGTTCTCCTTTTGACTCTCGGGAGGCGCTTATGTACATTTCTGGGGGGGTTCCACATTTGTACAATTCTTGTGATTGACAGTTTGTCATTATCTGTCAAAATTACTGGTGCATTTATCCTTGACTTGGCAGTCTCACTTCTGGGGATTTACGCTCTAGAGCGACTTGGCATGGTTGAAAATGTGTGTGTGTGCAGGGGGAGGGCTGGTTGATCATTGTTGCTTTTCTTTTTCTCACGAGACTGGAAATAGCCCAATAGGGCACAGATTAAATAAACTATGGTACATACATAAATGGAATATTTTGCTGCTATAAAAAAAATGA
Organism: Panthera pardus; assembly: GCF_024362965.1. Taxonomy (NCBI): domain Eukaryota; kingdom Metazoa; phylum Chordata; class Mammalia; order Carnivora; family Felidae; genus Panthera; species Panthera pardus. The sequence goes on along the minus strand of NW_026526980.1, from coordinate 18,085,165 downwards.
AGTGGGGCACCTGGGTGGCCCAGTCAGTCCAGGGTCTGACTCTTGGTTTCAGCTCAGCTCATGATCTCATGGTTTGTGGGTTCAAGCTCCTCATTGGGCTCTGCGCTGACAGTTCAGAGCCTGGAGCCTGCTTCGGACTCTGTGTCTCCCTCCCTCTCTGTCCCTCCCCTGCTCGCGCTGTGTCTATCTCAAAGGTAAATAAACATTAAAAATTAAAAAAAAACCTGGTGAATTGTCTACTCTTTTTTTTAAGTTTTATTTTATTTCTTTAAATGTTTATTTTTGATAGAAAGAGAGCGTGAGCGGGGGAGGGGAGAGAGGGAGGGGGACAGAGGATTTGAAGAGGTCTCTGTGCTGACAGCAGCGAACTCACATGCCTCGAGATCATGACCTGGACTGAAGTCAGACATTCCACTGACTGAGCCGCCCAGGTGCCCCTTACCTAACCTTTTAAAAGTTAATGGGATAAAATAATAATAATAATAATAATAATAATAATAATAAAATAAAAAATTAAGGGTGCAGATCCAGTTGAAAGGGGTTGAAAATATAGAAGCGAGAAGTTTTCAAGAAGGTAGGAGAAGGGGACACCTAGATGGTTCCATTGGTCGGGGGTCGACTCTTGATTTCGGTTCAGGTCACTGTTGTGGGATTGAGCCCCACATCCCACTGCTTGGAATTCTCTCTCTCCCTCTCTCAAAATAAGTAAATAAACATTAAAAAAAAAAAAAAGAAGAAGGTGGGGGAGGGTGGGATTCAAGGTCCAAGTATAAGGGTAGGAATTTGCCTCAGTTTCTCCCTCTGTAAAAGGAGGCTTCTCAAGCTAACCATGAGAGGCACCTAGCACTGACCTTTGTCAGACATAACCCTCACCTTTTCTCTGAGACCCAGGACCGACTGGACACAGATATGGGCTGCACGAACAGGCCTTGTCCTCAACTTCTTCAAGTGCATTGTGGGCGGACAGTCGGTGGTCAGCGGAGGGCCTGAGCCAGTCCTGGCCTCCTGGAGGGAGAGAGAGGGAAGCCCGGAGGGAGGCTGTGGGCCTGCAGCCAAAACTTTTTCAGTCTGCCCACACCCTTCTCCAGCCACACCAAGCCCACGATGGGGACAGATGGGCCCTAAATTTAGCTGAGACGCAGCCCCAGAGGGAGCTCTCGAGAAGCAACCTGAACAGTGGCCATCAGCCTGTTAAGCCCCTTGCCTCACAAAAGAGGAAACTGAGTCACAGAAAGGGCAGAAGCGGGATTGACACAGAGCTGCATCTCAAGCTAGGTCTGGCTCCTGCGAGCAAAGGGGAGGCTGAGCGGAGTGGTGTCCCCCTCCCACAGTGCATGTGTTGAAGTCCTGACCCCCGCACCTCTGAGTGTGACTGTGTCTGGAGATGGGGTCTTTAAAGTGGGGATGGAGGTAAACTGAGGTCACTGGGGTGGACCCTAAGCCAATATGATCGGTGTCCTTAGAAGAAGAGGAGATTGGGACACAGAGACGCACAGGGGGAAGACCACGTGAGGACAGGAAGAAGACGGCCGTCTGAGTGCCGAGGAGGGAGGCCTCCTGACACCCTGCTCTTGGACTTCCAGCCTCCAGATTTGTGGCAAAACATATTTCTGGTCTTTAAGCCGCACAGCCTAGGGCACTTTGTTGCAGCCTCCAGAGCGGACTGACAGAGTGCGTCTCCCGGTCAGGCCAGGTCACAGAGACCCAGGCTCCACTTCCTCTCCCACCTTCTGTTTTCAAGGTCACCTCTTGCACCAAGATGGCTGCTGGAGCTGCCCACTGTGGACGGCAACAAGGAAGAAGGGAAAAACGCGGGTCCCTTCCTCTTAAGGAGACTTCGTGTAAGTCCCCCAGAGCAGTGTTGCGGACATCTTTCTGGCCACCACGCGGTCACACGTCTCACCTTGCTGCGGGGGAGTCTGGGAAATGTGTTCAGCTAGAAGTAAGGGTTTACTCCTAAGGAACAAGGGGAGAATGGGTGCCGGGGGGAGGCAACCAGCCATGTCTGTCGCAGACCGTCACTTCAGTCCGCGTACTCAAGGGTGCACGAGTAGCCTTCTTCACTTTTGACATAGTTCACTCTGATTTTTATTGCAAAACCAAGATGGCATGCATACCTTCCTGTGTGAATGTGTCTAATTCCTGGGTGGCTTTTGAGGCGTCTAGCTATGGTGGGCAGTGCCTGTCCTGAACTCCTCTGTCCATGAGCTGTCTACCCCCGACCATGAGCTTACACAGGCCACCTCGTTTCTGTCTGTGCAGCTCCTTTAGCCTCTTCTCGACCATCGTCAAAGCTCCGCGATCAGGATATCCCGCTGCTCTCATGCCTGCTGGGAACCAAGGCACTCTGGGAAGCATTCTTTCCATCTGCACTTGGACTTCACGAACCTCGCTTTGGAATCCTGCTGCTGTCCCCACAAGAGGTAGGGTTCAGGGCCTGCCCTCCCGAGATTTCCCAAACGCTTTTTTCGTTACCTCTCCTCCTCCTCCCTAGACCCCGGGAGAATATTCCTGAGCCGGAGGGGGCAAGCCCTACTTTTGGCTTTTATGTGTCTCCAGTAAGGACTTAAGGTATCGGGGCACAAAAGCCAGGCTCATGGCCTTTTCTGTTTCTCACCCTCTCATATTCCTCTCTTGAGGTGACAAGCATAGCTTTTGTCTTGGTGGCAGGAAAGAAAAAAAAGAAAATATCAAGAAATTGGGAGGGGGGCCTTGGCTGGCGAAGTCTGTAAAGCATGCAACTCTTGATCTCAGGATCGTGAGTTCAAGCCTCACATCAGAGATAGAGATTACTTAAAAAAACTAAATAAGAAAATATCAGGAAATTGAAAACAACATAGGTCGATGTCCTAAAAAGATTATCCTACCGTATTTACAGTAAACTTTCCTGTGGTTGACACTATTTGGCATTCCCCACTCCTCGCCTTCTACTGCCACTGTAGTCTAGAAAAACTAAATATTTTCTTTCCTAGCCTCTCTCGCAGCTTAAGGAAGCTGTATTTCTCAGTTCTGATCAATAAGACGGGAGCAGATGGCTGCTCAAGGTTTATAGGGAGGCTTTTACTTTATCCCCCCCCAAAGTGGGGGGCGGTTATGGCTGACACATTCTCTTTCCCTCTGCTTCTTACTTTGAATGTGAACACAATGCCTGGAGCTGCAGCAGCCATCTTGCCACCATGAGGGCAAGGCTAAGAGAATCATAGAGACGCCATTGCACCATTGAGCACCTGAGTCTACACAGTGTCATTTATTTACTATTAAGCAAAAAAAACACAAAAAACAAAAAACAAAAACCTAAAAACAAACAAAAAACCCCCCAACCAAACATGAAAGAAAAAAGAAATATAGAAAGAAAGAAAGAAAGAAAGAAAGAAAGAAAGAAAGAAAGCCAGTCCTCATTTTTGAGACTTTGTTACTTGTTGCTGAAAGCATTTCTAATGCATACACTATCAGTTTATTTAAATTAGCACGAGTGGATTTCTGTTTCCTGTCACACACTGTGCCGAAACAGTGACAGCCTCTTGAATTCTGGACCACGTGGATGCAGGACAGTTCCTAACCACCCTCCATCCTGCTCAGCCCAGGCCCCAGCCGCCAGTTCTGTCCCGGTGGTTCCCATGCCAGACTCTGTCAGAGTGAGTCACGTGGATAAGATAATACTGCCCAGGGGTCCTAAACAGAACCTTCAAGTAGGTTCTGTAGGTAGGTCCTTCAAGCAGGCTGGAGGATGGAGATAGTCCACTAGCTATTGTCAACCTTGGGACCTACCACATCTCTTCGGCCCCCTTTTGGGCAGCAGAGGCCTCCATTCACTGAATGTTTGAAGGAAAGCCAGACCTGTCTACTAAAGGTCTTCAACAATGTGAGTCATGATATGTTGGGCCGGTCCCTGCTCCAAGAGGAGGGGCCGGGCTGAGGTCTCCCTTTACGTGAGAAGTCCCTTTGCTAGTCTGTCCCTTCTGTATCCTCCCTCACCGGAGGTCATCAAGGCCTGGAAATAGAGGAGTGACAGTGCGGATATGTACCATCCGGGACTTCAAATTAGATTCCACCCAGCTCAAAAGTGATGGTTCAACGGAAGCTAACCTAGAGTAAGTTGTAGGACGCTTTCCGGAATAATTCAGGAAGAAAATCATTCTGTCTTTTAGACTTATTCTTGAGAGGGTAAGAGTCCGGTACAGCCGGGGTCCGCCACTAGGGGAGAGCTTAGCCAAGAGCAAATGATAAACTAAGAGAAAGCGAGATCAAGTTTCAAGGACCTGCCAGGAGTCCCTGGATCAAGCTATGCCTGAATACCACTGACACCCAGACGTTTAATATATGTGAACCAGAATATATACCTGTTCCGTTAAAGCCAATTTGAATTGCTTGTCTCTTATACAAACTAAAACAGTCTTGAGAATTTCAGCCCATGACAAACAGCATGGCAGGTGAGCAGCTAGGCTGAGACCTAAATCCCAAATTGCCTGCTGTCAGATCCAGTGAAAGGCACTGATAGGCCAGAGCCTGACTCCAAAATGTCCCCAGGAGAATATGTGTGCACACAGCTTCTCTTGATGTTTGAGTTCTGACTTGTCTCTGAGGATTTCCCAGACCATTGGGTTCGACCCAAAGTGCATCTCTCCACTCCCCACGTTTGTCTGTGCGGTGCCTTTCGCATGGGAGTGTGTGCCATTTCATTCTGTTATTGTCCTGTTCTGGTCTTTAAATCTTGGCAGACTTGGGCTGCTCTTCGGCTTTTCTTCTCTTTTATTTTTTTATTACTTTTTCAATTTTTACATGTATTTATTTTTGAGAGACAGAGCACAAATGGGGGAGGGGCAGAGAAAGAGGGAGACACAGAATCGGAAGCAGGCTCCAGGCTCCCGGCCGTCGGCCCAGAGCCCGACGCGGGGCTCGAACTCACGGACCGCGGGATCGTGACCTGAGCTGAAGTCGGACGCTTCACCGACTGAGCCACCCAGGCGCCCCTCGGCTTTTCTTTCTTGATGTGAACTCCGCCAGGCCAAGGGGCTGGCTGCTACTGATCTCCTTTTCCCACACAGCTCAGGGCTCAGCACACAGATGGAACTTTGGGTGGCAGCACGGGACACTGGAAGGAACGCTGGCTCTGAATCCTGGCCCTGCCACTTACTAGCTGGGTGACCTTCAGCAAGTCGCTTAATTATTCTGAGCCTTAGCACGGTTATGGTGGAGACCGCATACTATCACGTGTCATTCGTTTGTTTGTTCCTTCAGTAAATCTTTATTGAGTGGGCGCTCTGTGTAGGCATGGGGCTAGGGGCTGAAAATACAATGGCAGGTGTAACAGTCAACATACAGTTTGGTTGGAGAGGCGCCTGGGTGGTTCAGTCAGTTGAGCGTCTGACTCTTGATCTCCACTCAGGTGCTGATCTTGGGGTCGTGGGTTCAAGCCCCATGTTGGGCTCTGTTCTGGACATGAAGCTTACTTAAAAAGAAAAGAAAAAGTAAGAAAAAAAAGTATACTCTGGTTGGTGGTAAGCAGAGGAAGCAAACACTGTTTCTTTTTTCGTTCTGACACACAGACCTCATTTTTTAGCTTTCCTGGCAGTTGGGAGGGGCCGTATGACTAAGTTCTGGCCAATGGAATCTGGGGGGAAAGTGATGTGATATGTGACCTTTCTCCTCACGCACGTCCAGGGGAATCCTTTACCTTCTCTGTTTGCCAGCAGATGCAGAAGATCTGATGACTCCAGGGACCTGAAGCAGTGTTGAGAGCCAAGATCAAAGGGCCTGGCACCCTGAAGGATTTGCCAACATTCTGTAACTGTGACACAAACAAGAAGTAAACTACTGTGTTAAGCTACTGAGATTAAAAAAAAATTTTTTTAATGTTTATTTATTTTTGAGACAATGCGAGAGACAGAGTGCAAGCAGTGGAGGGGCAGACAGAGGGAGACACAGAATCTGAAGCGGGCTCCAGGCTCTGAGCTGTCAGCCCAGAGCCCGACGCGGGGCTCGAACTCACGAGCCGTGAGATCACGACCTAAGTTGGGCACGTAACCGACTGAGCCACTCAGGCGCCCCTAAGCTACTGAGATTTTAGGTTGTTACTGCAGCATAGAGTACCTTGACATCAACTGTGGCCAACTTAAGTAAAAGTGAATTTCTTGGAAGGAAATGGGCTGTTCTTGGGGTCATCAGGAGCCTTAGAAGTGGGCAGCTCCAGAGGCTAAGGAAGGAGGATGTGTCCACACATCCGGAACAATAGTCCAAACATTTCTATCTTTTTGTCCCAATATTCAAATTCCTGGGAAGGGGCTCCACTTATAGCCTAGTTTGGGCCATATGCTCCTTCCCTTGGCTAGAGGAGAGAAAATCTTTGATTTCAATCCCTACTCACTGTATTTAATGAGAGGATGGAAACGTCAGAAGGGAATTGAGGGGGTGATGGACGTTGGGCAAGATGAAAACAAGCACTCCCTGAAATGAACACACTTCCTTCCCTCTTTGCGTTCCAGCCAAGGGGAGGCCCGGACTAATCGGGTCCTCCCGCAGCACAGCACAATGACTGGGGTGATCTCCATGATGCACAAGTACAGGCCACCCAGATGTGGGCCGAGAGGTCAGGGAGAGCTTCCCAGAGGAAGTGACATTTGATCTGGGGTCTGAAGTGTGATAGAAATCTACTATGCGAAAGGAGAGGGGGCGGCAAAGGAGAGAACATATGTAATGGCTAGGAGGTACCACAGGAGAGGTGAATTTCTCTTTTCTTCCTCTTCCCCAAACATGAGGGACTTGGAATCAGGGGAAACGTCCTCTTTGATTTTCAGTCATCTCTAAGATATGGAAAAAGGGAGCTAAAATCAACATGATTGACAGATGATACAGTTTTGTTTGTTTGCTTTTTTTTAAGTAAGCTTTATGTCCACCATGGGACTTGAACTCACAACCCCGAGATCAAGAGTTGCACGCGGTAAAGACTGACCAAGCCAGGCTCCCCTCAGATGATACAGTATTATACCTGGAAAACCTACGTGAATCTGTTGGAAGAAACAAAACAAAACAAAACAAAACAAAACAAAACAAAACAAAACAATAAAAATATTCACTTAGTTGGCTAGGTCCAAAATTTAAAGAAATCGATAGCTTCCCTATTTATACTAACAACGACTGCTTAGAAGAGATAATGGAGTGGTGGCCCCATCTACAATGGCAACACAAAAGATAAAGGACCTAAAAATAAACTTCATAAGAAATGCATAAAATCTATTTGAAGGAGGGGCAGCTGGCAGGCTCTGTCAGTAGAGCGTGCAACTCCTGATCTCAGGGTTGTAAGTTTGAGCCCCATGCTGGGTGTAAAGATTACTTTAAAAAATCTATATGAAGGACACTGTAGAATGCTATTGAATGATGCAAAAGACGACTGAATTTCTTTCTTTTCTTTTTTTTTTCTAGGCTTTTTCTGGATGCGGGAGCAGCTACCCAGTCCCTTTTCCTGGTCTCCTTGTATCTTCATGCTGACGGGGAACTTGGGCTTGCTGTCTTCTTGCTGTCACCCTACTGGAGCACGGTGCTGCTCCTGCTGTCCTGGCCGGTTCTGGGCACATCTTTTGTTTCATGCATCAGCTTCTGGCAACAGGTCTGGCCTCTTTCTGGGAACTAAGTCACCTTACTCAGTGCCCGGTTTGGGGTTGGCGTCTCCTGTCTCAAACAACAGCTTGGGTTCGTACCTCGCACTGTATACCAATATAAATTCTACGTAGATCAAAGATTTACCTGTATTTTTGAATTAAAGATATAAAAGTACTTGAAGAAAGCATGAGTAAATTCCTTTAAATATTGGCATGGGAGCAACCTTATAAAGTTTGACTCAAAATCTGAAGCCATAAAAGATCGATTAATTCAGCTATAAACAATAAATTAAGACTTCTCTGTGGAAGAGTGGAGCCATAAGCAAAGTCAAAAGGCAGCAATCTGGGAAAAATATTTTCAAGTCAATATCACAAAGAGTTAATCTCCCTGTTGCATAAAGAATTCTTAGAAACATAGCGAAAGAGCCCAGCAACTCAATGGCAAAGAGGGGCAGAGCACAAAACTGGACAGTTCACCAAAAAATTGCAATGTCATCTCTCAGATGGGCAAAAATCCAGAAGGCTGACAGTATTGACTATTGACTATTGACCGGTCTGTGTAGAAATAGATACTCTCTGTGTAGCTGGTAAGAGTGTACAACTCCTTTTACAGGACTCTTCAGGACAATCCATCAAATCACAAAGGCATTTACCCTTTGACCTAGTAATTCTCCTTTGTGAGTTTATCCTATGGATACACCCGCGCATTTATGTGTATGCACAGGGTAAGTTTTTACAGCATTGGTTTTGTTAATGAACGAACGGAAACCGCGTTTTCGTGGGTCACATGCTTACCTCTGATACTGAGGAGTGGGGTTGGCCCCATCCAAGCTCCAAAAAACCGAGTATAAAGGAAAGGTGATCCTTCATAGAAAAACTGGAGTTATCGGAAGGGACAAGAAAAAAAAAAAAAAACCAACAGATGTCCCCTGCATCGTCTATACCCTTCCTGTGTCACATGCTGAGACAACTTCCTTTGCTGGAAGGCTCCAGAGCAAACACAGTGATACAGCACTTAGATGTGTTTGGGGAACCAGTGGTGGTGTCTCAACTACCTTCTAAGGGCGGTGGGTTCTATCCATGTGAGGGCCCTTAGCTCTGCTGAACACCCATGATGCGTGTGAATATACTAACATGGGGTAGCATCTTGGGCAATGTTGAGGTGACTGCGTCATAGTGAGGAGAGAGGCTTGAGATTTGGAATGAAATTCTAGAGGGGAGAAAGATGAACTAGCCAGCCAGGCATTATGAGGGGGGGAGGGGCTGAGGGAAAAAAGCGATCCAGTAGCAGCCCAGCTGATGAGGGATTGCAGGAAATTGCGGATGGTGGGAATGACGGCTTCAGAGTCTTTGCTACGAGATGTGCGATGTAAGTCCTCTCCTCCGTACATCATCTTCAGTAAAGAAGGGTCCCTACTGCTTTGCTGTAGCGTTTCCCTGTTGAGGGTGATACTGCCTCCAGGAGCACTTGGAAACAGGCGGGCTTGGTTTTTCTTGTCCTGATGACCTGTGGGAGGTGGAGGCATGGTCATTACTGACTTGGTGACCAGGATGTCGCTACCTGGTGAGATGTCTCTCGCACGAGGCCGGTCGCACCCCCACTGGAAACGCTGCTGTGGTGTGAGTGGATTGTTTGGGGAAACTTAAAGGTGTTCAGAATTTGGGGTCCAGGTTGAGGTTGGGCAAAACCAAAGCACACAGGAGCCAGAGGACAAAGGACTGACACCTGCGTCGCACCTGTATTTAAGATTTGGATTATGTGTATAATCACTGCTTAATGAGTCTTTTTATAGCTTCCTTCCCCGCAGCCTTAGTTTATTTCCCCATTTGTCATTTGCTTCATAATAGGCTGTTCTTTTAACTTTCTGCATTTTACACTTATTTTTTGTTAGCTCTAATCTGCATATAAAACAGAGGTATTTTGTACTCAATTTGTATCCGTTGGCCCCCAGACCTGGCCTCATCTTCTCCTTTGTCAGTGCCATATTCTTGGATCCGTTTGTGAACTTTTATCACCTTCCCCATTTTTGCGTGCCATTACTGTTCAATAACACACTGGGTTTCCTAAATTTAGATTTTGTTGAGGAAATACTTTTCGATAAAAATAACTATTACACACACTGTTCAGAACCAAAGTATTGCAATTTCGGACTTTCTTCTATTAGTTATACATACGGCCGGCTTTAGCACTTCGTCATTACTTCCGAAGTTTGCCATGCCAACAGAAATCCATTTCAGCATTGGGGCATTGGGCTCAAGCTGGAGGGTCTCTAGCCAGAAGGTCGCCTGGGGCTCACTGAGGCTGGGAGACCTGGGTGTGCTTTGGGGTTGGATGGGGAGGGGATGACCTTGTATGAGGTGCTTCCTGTCCTTTAAGGACGCAGTCCCCAGAGGTGGCACAGGACTTATATGAGGGGGTTGTCCAGCAGCTGATTGGGGACATGGAGAACTGATTTTTCACAGCCCTTCAAGAAAGCTGTGATGGCTCCTCATTAGTTTCCTTAAAGGTCAGATCCAGGGGCTCCTGGGTGGCTCAGTCGGGTAAGCATCTGACTCTTGGTTTCAGCTCAGGTCATGATCTCATGGTTCGTGCGTTTGAGCCCTGCATTGGGCTCTGTGCTGACACCACAAAGCCTGCTTGGTACTCTCCCTCTCCCTCTCTCTCTGCCCCTTCCCACTCATACTCTATCTTTATCTCTCTCAAATAAATAAACTTAAAATAAAAGGTCAGACCCTTACTATAGTGTTCTGGTTATTTATTGTTATATCCCCAAACATAATGATTTTGCATTCCTGCTCGTTTATTATCCCTCATAGTTCTGCACAGTTGATGGGGCCTTAGCTGGGTGGTTCTTATTTGGGATCTCTCATACTGTTGCAGTTAGAGAGGTGCTGTGGGCTGGAGTCTTCCCAAGTCATGACTGGGCTCAAAGGTCCAAGATGGCCTCTTCACTCACATGGCTGGTACCTCAGCTGAGCTACCTGTGATGGATTTTTCTGGTCAGGCAGTACTCTCTCTTTTCACATGGGCTTTCCATTTGTCTGGCTAGAACTTCCTCACAGCTTGGTGTTCTCAGGTAATCAGACTTCTTACTTACATGGTAGCTGGCTTGTCCCAAAGATAATGTCCGAAGAAACCCAAGCAAATACTATACAGCTTTTTAGGAACTAACTTTGGAAGTCATGCTCCATTCCATTCCATTTTACTGGTCAGAAGGGAATTCATAGGGCCAACCCAGAATCAAGGTCAGGGGACTACATGAGGATGTGCATTCCAACAGACATGGTTCAGTGAGGGCATTTTTTTTGACCAGCTACCACACACGGTCTCGTGTGCTAGTCAGGAGATACCAGGTTTTGTTGCAGTAACAAACCACCCTAAATACCAGTGCCTCGAAACACAAAGTCTATTTCTTGCTCATTCTGTTGACCTGGTGTAGTTGAGGGCAACGTTCCACCTTATGGTGCTCCAATCCCAACATAACGGTTCACAGGGCACTATGGCAGGGGAGAACAGAATCAGAGGGACTTGAAAGGAAATGCTAGCCAAGGAAATGCTCTGGCCCAGAAATGACGTGGGTCACTTCCAGCCAGCTGGCCTTGTCCAATCCAACCACAGGAAGTGGGGAAGTATAAACCTCCCTTGTACTTGGAAGCGAGCCAAGGCAGATATCGCTGAACATTGGAAGTCTCTCTCCCATCATCCCCTGCCCATGGGTAATTCTTGTTGGATATTTCTGGTGGGTGTCACAGCTAGGTAAGACCTCAGACAAGACTTCTCCCTTAGTCATATTAATGGGTGTTTGTAAACAGCTCTTTATTCTACATGAGGAGGTCACTCAGTAAGCGATATTTGAGTTGGGTCTTCAGGACGAGTAGGAATTTGAAGGGGAGGGAAAGAGACGAGGAAAAGGACATTCCTAATGATAGAATGACATGAGCACAGGCTCAGAGACGTGGAAGAGACTGCTGCTTTCCAGGAGTCTAGCACGGTGGGCTTGTAGAGGGAGAGGAGATAGTAAGCGAGGCTGTAACTAGGATGGAAACAATAATAAATAAGTAATATTTATTGAAAACCTTTTTAAGGTGCCCGTCACAAAACACTTCACGTGCTTCGCCACAGTAATGGTACTGTTCTGCCGAATCTCTTCCATTTGCACCTCCGGGGTCCCATTTCTTCTCTCCTGTGTCCTTCTTCTCGCCCTGTGTCCAGGAGGTTGGCCCCAACCACTATATCACCAGGCTCCCTTGCGCTCTGGCTTCTGGTTGGATTTGTCCAATGGGGAGCCCCAAAAGGAGATGGAGGGAAGAGAGTGTGGTCAGGGTATTTATTCCACTGGCTTCCTCCCTACAGGAACACCTTCGCTGGTTGCTTCCTTCACCTGCTCTCGCACGATTCCCCCTAGACAGATTCTGGCAAATGTTCCTCCACTTGCCTCTTCAGCCCTCGGGGTACTCAAAGTCCTGGTGTTACGAGACTGGGGGTACTGTATTATCTTTTGTACGGTTTCCTTACACCCCTTTTAAAATAGCTCCCTTATCAATTCCTCAAATTCTAACTAGAATTTCTTGATAGAATCTGACTGATACAGGTATGTAACTGACCAGGTGGGTATCAGTATTGCTCCCATATTATGGATTAGGAAACTGAGGTACAAAGAGTTGAGGTGACCTGCTCAAGCCATACAATGACCTAAGAGTAAAAACTCGGGCAGAGTATGGCTAGAGAGCTCCAAAGACCTTCAAAGGCCTTAAGTGCCATGTTAAACAGAGACTGTTCCTATCATCTATAGAGGGTACCAGATGCTCCTCCTTTCTTCCTTTTTTTCATTAAATCCACACTGGGTGATACTCCTATGCCTCCTGAGAAACCAAGGTGCTTCCTTGCAGGGAAAAATGAGAGAGTTCCTCAGGTTCCGATGGCTTCATAGAGCTGTGGTGGCGCTCAGAGAGATTTTTTTTTTTTGCCATAGAAAGAGCTTTTCTGGAAATTGGGGCCGAGGGTGTGACTGAGGTCCAGCCAATCAGAGCACCACAGTCCCCCTGGTCACAGTGATTGGCTCAGGAGTGATCCAATCAAAGCCAACGGGACTATTTTCCTGAAACACTCGTAGGAGAGGCAAGCTTTCCATAAAGCATGGACATGCCAGGGGTGACGGTGTGGATATAGGACCCCCCCCCCCCCCCCCAATCAAGGAATCAGAACCAATAAATGGAGAGGAACGGAGTTCTGCGATGCCACTTCGGACTCTGCCTCCAGCCGCGTCCGAAATCCACGTAAACCTTTGGATGATTCTCTCACACGAGACGATAAAGTCTGTGTGATAGCGTTCCCACTCCCAGGGTCACGACCTCGTCAGTTGCCATGGAAAGAGTCGTGATACAGTGGGAGAGAGCTCGGAGTGGGAAGAGGACGGGGCACTCTGCAGCAGGCAGGCGAATTTCTGTTCATCCCGCGAGACCCGATGAAAATGTTACCCATCTTCGTCCAATCCTCCAACCACGTCTCTCTCCGTAGCTGGTTGCGCCGTCCCCTCTTCTTGTGCACCCAGAAAGTTTGCGCACACCCCTGCTATATAGCACCTTATTGTGCGGTAATTGTTGGGGGGGCTGTTTCTGCCGTGAGGCAGCGAACGCTTTGCCTGAGTGTTACTCATTTTGGGATTTTGGGTCCTTGGCGAAAGGCCTGGCGTAAAGTTGATACTGGGTGTTTGTTGAGTGAATAACTGAATGAATGAGACCAAGGCAGCGGCAAAAGGGATGGGCAGGAGGAGCTGGATGGGGGCCATCTCTGCGGTGCCAACAGAAAACAATAGCAGCCTTAAATCTTGTTTTGGAATAGACAGGCTCGAGATTAATATTAATAACAAAGTGTTATTTAGATGACTTGGACCTAATCCCTGGAGCAAAATTAATAATACCTGTGATTTATTATATGCCTCGTGTGCCAGGTGTTCTGCGGACATTCAATTTAATATTAACTCCAGCTTGGCAATGGAGGTGTGCTGATCGTGTAGGGGTCCCACCGCACCCACTTTATTATGGGGAGTTGAAATCGACTCCAGGGAAATAGCAATTCCATCCTCCTCCCATGTGGCTGGTTCAGGGACGGGTAGCCCTGAGCCAAGTAAGACCAGTAGGATCAAGTTTATTGCCACGAGAAAGGGTGCTCTCTCTTGCCGGATGTGAACCCGGAAGTGTGTTGCCCTGTCTGTTCCCAGCAGCCATCTTGAGGACAAAGCCAATCCACGGAGGAGAGCAGAGCCAAGAAAATCCTGGAGGAATGGACCCAGGGCTTCCATCACTCCCAGCATGAACGTGACCTTTTTCTTGTTTTCTTCTTTTCTTTCTTTTTTGTGAGCTCTACGCCCAACGTGGGGCTCAAACCCAGGACCCAGGACCCTGAGGTCAAGAGTTCCATGCTCTACCAATTGAGCCAGCTATTGGTAGACCTATTGGCTGACCTATTTCTGGATGTCCAGTTATGGGAGTTATGTGAATCAAAGGCATACCTCTGAGTCTGGGTTGGGTTTCTGCTACTTCAGCCAATTACCCAGCGAGGGAGTCAAGACTTGGATAGTCATGTGCTTAACGTACCTCAGCTAATGGTAAGAGCTGGGATTGCTTCCAGATCCGTCTTATCCTACAGCCTTTGCTCATCCCACTGAACTGAGCCAAGAAAGGTCAAGTTACTTGGTCTCGGTTCGGATTCATCCGTTTACCTTTTGATATGGTTTCCCTAATACAGGCAGTTTCTACTGCTTAGAATATTCTATGCATCCTCTCTTTGCCTAGAAAAGTACAACATATCTTTCAGGCCTCAGCTTAAGTTAATGTCACTTCCTGACCTTCTCCCCATTCCAACCCTGGAGATTAACTTAGATCCCTTGGCCATTAATTCTCATGGTGGTTTGTATTTTTTTTCACACTTTTTTTTTTTTTTTACATTTATTTATTTTGAGAGAGAGAGAGAGCACGCAAGCAAGTGGGTGAGGGGCAGAGAGAGGAGAGAGAGAGAGAGAGATTGAGAGAGAGAATCCCAAGCAGGCTCTACGCTCGATCTCATGAAAGGAGACATCATGACCTGAGCTGAAATCAAGAGCTGGATGCTTGGGGCGCCTGGGTGGCGCAGTCGGTTAAGCGTCCGACTTCAGCCAGGTCACGATCTCGCGGTCTGTGAGTTCGAGCCCCGCGTCAGGCTCTGGGCTGATGGCTCGGAGCCTGGAGCCTGTTTCCGATTCTGTGTCTCCCTCTCTCTCTCTGCCCCTCCCCCATTCATGCTCTGTCTCTCTCTCTGTCCCCAAAATAAATAAAAAACGTTGAAAAAAAAAAAGAGCTGGATGCTTAACCGGCTGAGCCACCCAGGCACCCTTCTTCCACGCTCTTATCACAAGTATAACTGATTTATTATTGTATAATACTTTTAAAATAGCTTGTCTATTTCATAAGGGCACATAGGTATCTGTTTTCACCTTACCGAATCCTCAGAACAGTGGATGTCACTTAGTGGGTGGCAATAAATATTTGATGAGAGAAGGAATGAAAGCTCTTGCTTTCTGTGGTCAGGAGTTCTATTGGTAATTCTCCAAGTGTGGTCCCAGGACCTGCCAGCATTAGCATCACCTGGGAACTTGTTAGAAATGTCAATCATTAGGCCTCTTCCAGACCTATTGAGTTAGAATCTCGGAGAGTGGGACTGGGATGGCAATCTGTGTTTAACAAGCCCTTCAGGCCATTCAGGTTCTTGCAGGAGTTCGAAAGACACTGGGTTATACAGATTTGCTCTAGTCTATGCAGTGGGCACACATTAGGGCTTAGCCTCTGTGGATTGGGGTCCTTCCTTCCTTCCTTCCTTCCTTCCTTCCTTCCTTCCTTTCTTTCTTCTCTCTCTCTTTCTTTCCCGAGGGAGAGTGAGTGAGCGGGGAAAGGGCAGAAAGAGGGACAGAGGATCCGAAGCAGGCTCGGTGCTGACAGCAAAGAGCCTGATGTGGGGCTCGAACCCACAAACTGTGAGATCATGACCTGAGCTGAAGTCAGAGGCTTAACTGAGCCACCCAGGCGCCTCTCCTCCTGTTTCCTAAAATCAGCACTTTCACAAGGAAAGCGCATTGGAGGATAGGAACAGGAACTCATCACATTCTATGCCCTCTCAGAACCTCTGCAGTTGCTGCTAACTTCAGCTTAAAAAAAATTTTTTTTTCTCTAAATTTCATTTTTTTTAAATTTTTTTTTAACGTTTATTTATTTTTGAGACAGAGAGAGACAGAGCATGAACGGGGGAGGGGCAGAGAGAGAGGGAGACACAGAATCGGTAGCAGGCTCCAGGCTCTGAGCCATCAGCCCAGAGCCCGACGTGGGGCTCGAACTCACAGACCGAGAGATCGTGACCTGAGCTGAAGTCGGACGCTTAACCGACTGCGCCACCCAGGCGCCCCATCTCTAAATTTCATTTTTAAGTAATCTCTACACCCCACATGGGGCTTGAACTCACAACCCCAAGATCAAGAGTAGCATCTCTACCAACTTAGCAGGCTTAAAGGTTTTATTTTATTTTTTTTTAAAGTCATCTCCACACTCCGTGAGGCTCAAAGTCGTAACCCCAAGATCAAGAGTCTTCCAGCATGCTCCCACTGACTGAGCCAGCCAGGCCCCCTACTGCTCCTTCAGCTTTGATCACGCTTTCCACTATTACCCGACTTTATTCTTCAGGTGTCAGTCTACATTTTCATCCCCTCCCTTCCTTGCTATCTCGGCCAGCTGCGTGTTTGTTGGGTTCCTAACATTCACAGCACTCCTTTCTTGCAGTTAGTTTATTCATTTGCCCTTCCCTTGTTTCTCTGCCTCCGCCAGCGCCGGGACGACAGCAGCCGTGCTGACTGCACTAGTCCTAGCGCCTGGGTCCTTAGCAGGGCTGGCTAACGTGTGCGTGGACTAAATGACTGTAAGCTCCACGGAGGGCAGAGGCGGCGGGCTCCCGGCCGGGGAGCCAGGCGCGAAGACGCTCCCTAAAGCTCTGCGGAATGAATGGGCCAACGAAGCGAAAGGGAAACCGCCCCTTTACTAAGATGGCAGGCTCGGGCCCTTTACCAACATGGCCGGCGGCCCGCGTGGATGGGCGGCGAGCGCCGGGCGGGGACGGGCGGGGGCGGGGCCAGGCGGGAGCCGTCAGGTGCGGCCCCGCCCCGCGCCCCCCCACCCTCTCCCCGCTCGATTCCGGATTGGTCCGGTTCCAGCGCCGCAGCCCGGCGGCCGCGCCGTGGGGCCGCGCCGGGCGCTCGCCACTTCCGGCGCGTTGGGGCTGTTGGTCGGGGGCGGCCGCGCGGTGCGAGCGGGCGGCTCCGGGGCGGGCGCGCGCGCAGGGATGCTCCGGGGGGCGGCGGCGGCGGAGGCCGTGTGGGCTGAGGCGGCGAGGACAGCGCGGGCCCCCGGGCCTCTACCCTGAGCCGGCCGCCGGGGCTGCGCCGCCGAGGCCCCTTCAGCCTCCGCCCCTTCAGCCTCGGGGCCCGGCCCGCAGCCGCTTCTGAACGCGGAGGCCGGGAGCCCCTGCCTGGGCCCGGAGCCTCCCCTCGGGGGTCGGGCCCGGGCGGGGGGCCCCGAGCCGCTGCCCTCCTCGCCGGCCTCCGAGCCCCATTTCCTGCTTTTTCAGTTTCCTTGGGGAGGGGCGGGTGGGTCTAGATGAATTTGTTCCGGGGGTCCCCGGCGAGGCGGGCCGGGGGGCCGAGCTCTTTTTAGAGGGTCCCCGCGGGGCCCGGGTGGGGCAGCGGTTGTCTTTGCATGGGCGGGGGACTTCCCGAACCTGCCGGGACCATGACCTGAACTGTGCGAGCGGGACGTGTCCGAAGCTCGAGAGCCAGCTCACCTGAGCCGCCCCTCCCCCGGCCAGCATGGTAAGTGGGGTCCGAGCCCCTTCCCGCCCCGGTGCCCGGCCCGAGGGGTGGGAGCGGGCCCCGGGACTGCTGAGCCATCGCTTCTCCTCGGGGCGGGGAGAGGCGCGTGCCGAGCCCAGCAGTGACACATGCGTGCAGGCTTTGCAGCCCCGGCTCGGCGCTCCCATCCCCCCCCCTCCCTTCCCCTCCCCCCCCCCCCCCCCCCGGGATGTCTCAGGACTGGGAGGGACCTGGAAACGCAGCCGGCACTCCCCTTGCATCTGGCGTTTGCCTCTCTCACAATGTGGCATGTTTGACGGGGGCTCTCCTGTATTTATTGAGGGCTTACTATGTGCTGAGCGACTGACCTGTGTTATTTAATGAGCACACCAGCTCTCTCCTGAAGTGGGGAGACTGAGGCACAGAGCAACTAATAACCCAGCTCAAGGTCACTCTTACGTGACCGTGGCGCGATTTGAACCTAGGCACTTTGACTTCAGAGCTTGTGTTAGGTAGAACACACAGAGCTGGATTTGGGGGCTTGCTGTCGGCGTATAAACGAGGAAACGGGTTGCGATTTGCAGAGGTCACTGATCTGGATAACAGCAAAGTCGGGAACAGGGGTGCTCTTTTGACACCCAGTCTGTTGTTCTTTCTGCTTCGTGCTCTGGCCTTTTTCCTGGTAGTGCTTGGAAAACTATTCATCCTTCCACATCCAGCTCAGAAGCCACCTCTTCTGAAGATACTTGCCACGTTTTTCAGACCCATAGACACTCTCAGTATTCCCTTAGATTTATGTACTCCCGTCTATTTATTAAGCCTTTTGTCTTTTTTGTTGTAATTGTTTCTGAGCCTTATCTCTCTACGGCAGTAGATTCAGTTCTCTCAAAGATGAAATTGAACCTTTATCTGCCCCAACTCCTGGTACATAGTAAGCCCTTGGGGGAGCGGTTGACTGCTCAGCCTGTGTCTTGTGCGCTTCCAGAGAAGGAAGTGTTCTTCAGGCTGCCCAGTTTACCCCTGTTGGGGATTTCGTGGAGAAAGGGACCCGGTGACATCTGTGATCTAGACGTTCAGGCCAGTGGGATTTTTAAAACACTCAAGGAGCCTGTGGGTGTTGTGTTAGGTTCTGGGCATAGAGGGACAACCTCAGGCATAGGCCTTGTCTTCGTGGGGCTTAGGCCATTAATGGTGAGCAGCACTGTGTGGTAGGTCCTGTGTGTCATGGAGTGGCAGACCAGTTAAGCTCTCTGAGTCCCAATTTCATCTGTAAAATGTGGAGTTAGGAACGCCCTAATGAATAATCCAAAGATTTAGTGAGTGATGAAAATAATACTCGGTATTTCTTCCTTCAGTTCTTTCAAATTAATTTTCTTGTTTTTCTTTTTTAGATTGTAAAATACACAGAACATAAAATGTACCATTTTAATGATTTAAAAAAATTTTTTTTTCTTAACGTTTATTTATTTTGGAGAGAGAGACAGCCCGACAGAGCAGGGGAGGGGCGGAGAGAGAGAGGGAGACACAGAATCGGAAGCAGGTTCCAGGCTCCGAGCTGACAGCACAGAGCCTGATGCGGGGCTTGAACCCACAAACTGTGAGATCCTGACCTGAGCCAAAGTCGGATGCTCAACGGACTGAGTCACCCAGGTGCTCCCCATTTTAATGATTTTTAAGCGTACAGGTCAGCAGCATTAAGCGCACTTGACCCTTGAGCAACCTGGGGGTCATGGGCACTGACCTCCATGCAGTGGAGAATCGTGTATAACTTTGGACTCCCCCGAAACTTTACTATTAGTCTCCCCGGAAGCCTTACTGATAACATTAACAGTTGATGAACGTTTATTTTGTATGTTATGTGTATTATATACTGTATTTTTTTTTAACAATTATTTATTATTGAGAGAGAGCGAGATAGAGCATGAGCAGGGGAGGGGCAGAGAGAGGAGGAGACACAGAATCCGAAGGAGGCTCCAGGCTCTGAGCTGTCAGCACAGAGCCTGACACAGGGCTCGAACTCACAAACCGGGAGACCATGACCTGAGCCAAAGTCGGACGCTTAACCGACTGAGCTACCCAGGTGCCCCTATATACTGTATTCTTAACAAGAAAGTAAGCTAGAGAAAAAAGTCAATCAGAAAATCATAAGAGGAAATACGTTCAAAACCACGTTGTTCAAGGGTCACTGTACATTCACATGGTTGTGCTTTCATCCCCAGAACTTTTTTCATCTCACAAAACTGAAACTGCATCCATTAGGCAATAACTTCATTCCTTTCTCCCCCATCCCCTGGTGACCACTATTCTATTTTCTCTCTCTGTGAATTTGACTCTGTATCTCATATAAGTGGAACCATACAGTATTGGGTCTTTTCGTGACTGCTTATTTCACTGACTATCATGTCCTGGAGGTTCAGCCATGTTGTGGCATGTGTCAGAAATTCCTTCATTTTAACACTGAGTAATCTTCTATTGTGGGTGTAAACTCACATAAAACTCCTATAAGCTCATATTTTGTGCGTCCAGTCATCTGTTGATGGACACCTGGGTTAACTTGCACCTTTTGACTTGTGAGTAATGCTGCCGTGCATAGGGGTGTCCCAATCTTTCAGTGGATTTTAAGTCCCCACTATACGGCAGGCTCTAGGGAAATGTCAGATGAAAAAGCAGATAAGCTCCTCCCCTCGGGGAGTTTGCAAAGAATGTTGCTTTAGGACCCCGGGCAGACTTTTATTGGTTATTGACTAAGCTAGCCCAGCACCCTTGCATTCAGATTTCATTAATAGGCAGGCAGAGCATCCTGAAAATGGGCACCTGGGAGCAATTATTGTAAAGTAGTTGACTTCATGTTTACCTTGTATGTCTTTTTCTGGGGGGGGGGGGGGGGGGGGGGATAAGTTTCAAGTGAAGGTTTTTGTAACCTAGACCTCACATACTTAAGCACCCAGGGGGTGGCCACAATGGATGTGACGAGAAAAGGATCTTTTTTTTTAAATTAAAAAAAAAAAATTTTTTTTTAAACGACTTTATTTTGAGAGAGAGTGTGCAAGCAGGGAGGGGCAGAGGGAGGGAGGGAAGGGAGGGAGAGGGAGTGAGAGAGAGAGAGAGAGAGAGAGAGAGAAAATCCCAAGCAGTCTCTGTGCCTTCACAGAGCCCAACTTGGGGCTTGAACTCATGAACCACGAGATCATGACCTGAGCCAAAATCAAGAGTCAGAGGCTTAACCAGTTGAGCCACCCAGGCGCCCCGAGACTAGGACCTTCTAATCACAACATTTTTTCAGTTCTGACGCCAGGGGTTCATATCCTGTAGGTATCCCAGGGTCGGGTGTGGACGGGGCAGGCCTTGTCCTCAGAATGCAAGGAAGTTGTTGCCAGGTGTGTATTTTACAGGAGGAGGAGCTTTTCCCTGGGATCACAGCTCTTTCTTTATTCCGGGAACTTTTTCCTCACTCTTAACATTTTTACTTTTAATTAAGGGCGTTAGTTGACACGTTTGAGCCTTTTTAATGTCTTCTTTGTAAAACTTCAATTCTGATGAGATGAAAATGGTGTAATAGGAGAAAACCACCATTTGTTGTGTGTCTGCTATAAGCTAGCTGTTTCTCATTTGTTCATTTTTCTTGTGGTCAGTCATTCAGTATCTGTATCTGGTCTGGTTTACTGCAGCAGCCCTGCGAGGTCACATTGTTACGAGGGGGGGAAATGACACCTGATGGAGGTACCTGGGTGGAGCTGGCATTTGGACCAGGGCGCTCTACTCCAGAGCCTGTGCTTTTGGTAGTTCAGATCTTTCTCGATTTCCAGTGGGGTTGTGTCCTGATAAACTCCACGTAAGTTGAATATATTGTAAGTCAAAATGCATTTACTATCGAACATCACAGCTTAGCCTAGCCTACCTTAAACGTGTTCGGAATACGTAAGTTAGCCTACAGTTGCACAAAATCACCTAACACAAAGCCTGTCTTACAACAGAGTGTTGAATATCTCACGTCATTTGCTGAATATCGTACTGAAAAGAATAGAATGGTTGTGGGTGTATCAGCGGTTGACCCCGCTGATCGTGTGGCTGACTGGGAGCAGCGGCTGACTGCCACCGCCCAGCGTTAGGAGAGAATTTCGTACTGCGTGTCACTAGCCTGGGAAAAGATCCAAAGTCAGAATTTGAAGTATGGTTTCTACTGACCGCGCATCGCTTTTGCGTCCTCCTGAAGTCGGACCATTGTAAGTCGGGGACTGTCTGCGCCTTGTGCTGCTGCACGTGGAAGATCATGGAACAGGATGGGGGCTGTCACCCGACTACATTTTGTTGGGTTCTGAGGTAGATAGTGATGGGGGCCGGGAAGTATGGATATTTCCTTTAAACCCTCCCTCTAGGAGGTATCTTGACCTGCAGATTTAGAGCCAGTTAAAAAACAAGATTCGTAGTTGCAGTACAGAATCACTAGAACAGCTGTACTGTAACTACATTTGATTAATTCATTGGTGTGTTGTTGTTGTTGAATTTCGGCGAGTTCTGAAGTGATGTAATATCTTGAGGTTCCCACTCCTCTGAAGAGTGGTTACTTCATATTGAATGAGCTGTTGGTTATTGTGGAAGTTTTGTGCAAAATCAAGTTCTTGCTTAAGTTAGTGTTTTTCTAGTTGCTTAGAAAAGTGCTTTGGTTACAAGGACTTCTTATGTTTTTGAATGTTGCCTTCTGTGAGTGGTCCCGAAGACGGAGGCAAAATCACACCTTCCGTTTGGCCACTCAAATGGTGTGTCATCCCCTTGTTCGTTAATGGTGTCACGTGGCGCACCGAGCCCTGGGAGGTATGAAGAGCCGTGACGGTGCGGACAGATGCCAGGGAAAGGTTCAGAAGTGCTCAGGCTCTGTCGTCCGCAACGCGGCTAGAGCTGGGCTGGGAAGCAGGTTAACTAGCCAAGAAATGACATTGCTCAAATGATGGAATTACTTTACTGGTAAAAACACAAACTCTGTAATGCATAGAGAAGTAATTCTCTACGGTGAGCGAGAGCTTTTTAGTGCCTCAGTTCATTCATAAAATAATTTATTGATTTCCCATGTCAAGCGTACAATCCTAGGTACTGTGGATATAAGAATATAATAGTTAATACTTACAGGGCTTAGCATACACCACATATTTTACATATGTTCGCTCATTTACTTTTCTAAGCAATGCCAGGAGGTAGAGGCTATTTTTATTTCTCATTTTATGGATTAAAACATCCAAAGCCCTGAGAGGTTAGGCACCTTCCCAAGGTCACATTGTGACTGAGTGGTGGAACCGGGATTCAAAGCCAGGCAGTCTGGCTCCAGAGTCAGAGCGGAGTCAGAGCTCGAAACTGTTACACTTTGACCCCAAGAGGGTTAGTATTGCCCTGTCCTCTAGGAGCCAGTTTAGTGAGGCAGATGGGACTGTCTCCCGGTGATTACAAGAGACTGTGATAAGGGTGATAGAAGAAGAATGCATTGGTGCAAAAGGCAGCATATCTGAGGGAGACTCACTGAGGAGAGGGGCCAGGGAGGGTTTCCCAGGAAGCGTATTGGAATCTTGAAGGGTTAGGAAAAGTTGTCTGCAGATAGTTACAAAGATCAGATAGGTATCCCTAAAGATAACCAAAAACAGGTGTCAAGGGAAAGTGAAGGAAGGAATTAAGGTAACATTTGTTGAGTGCCTACGACTTTGTAGGGCTTTAGGTACTTGTAGGACACAAACATGTTATTTCTTCTCATTGTAAATACCTTTACCTCTGCTGCCCAGGCCGGCTTCTGCCCTGTTTCTTTGCTCCCCTTTGCAATAGAACTCTGGGGAAGAGTGCTCTCTAATTCCTCACCTTCCATTCTGTCTGCCTCGCACATCAAGGCGCATCAAGGTTCTTCTGTCCACTGGTGCTACAGCTGAGATGATTAGTTCCCAAGCCCTCTCCACGGCTCCCACGCCTTCACATCCTGCTTGCTTGCTTTTTGTGGCATTTACCTTAAAATTTTATTTATTTATTTATTTATTTTTTTTGAGAGAGAGTATGCAGGCAGGGGAGGCAGAGAGAGAGAGAGAGAGAGAGAGAGAGGGAAAGGGAAGGAGGGAGGGAGGGGGAGAGAGAGAGAGAGAGAGAGAGAGAGAGAGAGAATATATATCCCAAGCAGGCTTTGCTCCATCTCATGAACTGTGAAATCATGACTTGAGCCAAAATCAAGTCAGACACCCAACCCACTGAGCCACCCAGGCGCCCCCCCCCCCCCCTTTGAAGTGAGCTTTATGCTCAATGTGGGGCTTGAACTCATGACACTGAGATCAAGAGTCGAGTGCTCTAGGGACTGAACCAGCAAGGCCCTGTGTAACATTGACCATTTGAAAACATTTTATATACTTGATGTTATTTATGAGGTCTATTTCTTGTTATCTCCTTCTGCTAAAATGTTAACTCTATAGAGCTGGGGATCTTCACTTTGTTCACTGATGAATGGCAAGAATCTGGAACAATTTCTGGCAGAGTAGACAGTTACATTGTAGGAATGCTGTGGATGTGTTGCGTGTTCAAAGGGCCGTTAGAGAGCTGGAGTAAGCTAGGTTCCCCGTGCCCAATAGAACTTGCCGAGAGAGGATATTTCAGAAGAGAAGGGTGTAGCTAATGTTCAAACCATTGAATAGACTGGTTTGGCCATGGTGGTTTGTGTTATGTAATAGCTGGAGAGAAAGCCATAAAGGTGGTTTATGACCAGGTTATGGAGGGCCTTCCGTAGGGAGTTTGGTTTTGTTGGCTGGTTTTTCCTTAAAGGAAAACCATCTGCCGCGTACAGGTTAGATTGGTGTGGGAAACCAGACATGACACCTTGCCTGTATGGCCGTGCCAAAGGTCGGTTTTTAGGTGTGGAATTAGAGTGAGGAAGACTTGAGCGAGAGAGTTGTCATTTTTTAAAAAGTGGGTTCCAGAGTTAAGGGATAAAGAAAAGGGAAAAAACTCAAGCTGACTTTGGGAAACTGGTGTTTGGGAATAGTGGAGGTTTTAATTAATTGGTGATTTGGATTTGGTGGAATGGAGGAGGTGACAGGTAAAGAAACGGACAGGAAGATGACAGGAGAGAGGCCCCATGCAGATAAAATAAGGGGTTTGCTCTGGAAGGAGGTGGGCATTTGCCACGTTGAGATGCAGGTGATTGGCATCGGGCAGGACAAAGGTCTTGACGATTGACGAAGCGGAATCGTTGACATACGTGTCCAAGTCAAGGAAGATGTGACAGCATGGGCTTGGGTGAAAAGGGAGGGGGCTCCTGAGCTTGTAGCTGCTGTCCTCCCGCACCTTTTGTGACCCATCGCGGGCTGACTTTGTGTCTTCACCACTTTTCGAGATCACCTGTAACTTGTGGGTGCTGACACCAGTATAAGCGGCCTCTTTTCAGTCCTTGTGCCTTTCTGACCTGCCTTTGGCAACCCCTGGACTTCTTTTTCGTTTCTGAAACACTTTTTTTCCCTTGCCCCCCATGATATTACTGTCCTGGTTCAGTCTTCCTTGGTCTTCTCATGGCTTCCGCTAGGACCTGGGTGCCAGTGAGGACTCAGCCTCACTCTCCAGCCGTTGGTCTCCACCTGAGTGTCCTGGAGGCACTCGAAGCCTGTCTGAGCCAAGTCCACCGTCTTTATCTCAGGTTAGCGCCTCCTCCCACCTGCCCTGCGTCTGTTCATGACCTTATTTGCTGTACACTTAAGGGGGAAACCTGAGTCATCTTTAACTTCCTCTTTACCTTATGCCTCTAGACTTGGGGATGCTCTGCTGACCTGTGTTCTGACCCCCGCCCTTCCCTCCATTCCCTCCACTTCGGTCAGGGTTGTCTCTTGCTTTCAGTCTTGGTGTCTCGACGGCTTCCAGGTTCTCCCTCTGCCATTCCATCTTTTGTATTCCTGCCAGAGCCACCTCTTGGAGCTCGGATGGAAGCGTGCCATTCGACCCCAAATCATTCAGAGCAGAGACCCAAGCTTTCCACAGAGCGGCGGGAAGCACTTGGGCCCTGGATTTTCACAGTTTCACTTTTAGTCCTCTCAGTACGGATGAAGATGATGTATTAAATGCTTACAGTGATGTATTTGGAATATCTTTTAAAGACTTGCCAAATTATACATGTTCTGTAGCCACAGCAAACCACCTGTCGTTCCCAGAACGCTGAGTACTCTTCATACTTCTGTCTTTGCTCGGTGCTGTTCCCTCTGCTCTAATGTCCTTTTCTTCATTTTTGCAGGTGACACCTTCCCCACCATTTCAAGGTCACCATAAACACCTTTCTAAGGCTTTTCAGCTAGTAGTTTAGCATTTATCATCTTTGAATACAGTTATGTTTTTTCTTTTGACTTTTATTATTTTGATATATTGTTTTTTTATTATATAGGAATTACAGGACTACATGCTTCTAGTGTCAATTCAGAAGCGTGAGGAGCACAGTGTGAGATCTTCGACTCGTTTTCTTTTAGTCCCACTCCAAGTCTGCGGGTGGGGAGGATTAGATCTTTGTCTTTAAGAGTCTGTGTCAGGGTGAGTCTTAGGCCTCTTTGCATTTCCAGCATCTGTAAGCATTCTGTAGATACTGAGGCAGTCAAAAGAGTCAGGTGTTAAAAGAAAAATTCAAGAAGGTCAAGGAGGCCTTAGACTGTAGTAAATGACAGTGGCAGTTTTTGGAGAGTAGAGTGTGGTAAGATTGTAAGAGTATGAATGTAGTAGGCACCCTGTTTTTTCCAAAACCTACACGCTCACAAACAGGCGCCCTGTTTTTCCAAAGCCAGCACACTCGCATGACAGCATTTTCCCCCTAGACGCGTAGAGGTGGGGAACAGCGAGCCGGGGAAGTTGTTAGAAATGCTGTGTAGATGGTGTGCTTAGGGGGAGGCTCCGGCCACCAATTGCTGCTGGAAGAACTGTTGGGGCGCAGTGGGGATGGGGTGTGGTGAGGGGAGGGGTTGTGGATACTGAGGAAACTCACGGCGCAGAGGGAAGTGAGGGAGGTGGCAGGAGGCTGATGGGAAAGGAAGGAAGCTGGGGGTCAGAGGGAGCAGAAGGTCTGTGTGTGTTTCATAATTACACTCCACAGCAGCCATTGTCGATGGGCCCTCACGTTCACTGCGTACGGTACCTCCTTTAATTTAATGACAGCGCTGCAAGGTGGGTCTCCTCTGTTCTCATCGCACAGTTTGGGAAGATGAGGACACTGAGGGTCAGGGAGGATAATGTAAGTACCTCGTTCAAAATTACACAGCAGGTTGATAGAAATGCGATTCAGACCCAAGGTTCTAACTCCACAGCCCGTGTTTTTTTTTTTTTTTTTTTTGACATCACTAGGTTGTTTCTTCTTCCCCTTCCTCCTCCTCCTCCTCCCTCCTCCCCCCCTCCTCCTCCCCTCCCCCCTCCCCCTCCCCTCCCTCCTCCCCCCTCCCCCCTCCCTCCCTCCCCTCCTCCCCCTCCTCCCCCCTCCCTCCTCCCCCCTTCTCCCTCCCTCCCTCCTCCCCCTCCCTCCCTCCCTCCTCCCCCCTCCTCCCTCCCTCCCTCCTCCCCCCTCCCCTCCCTCCCTCCTCCCCCCTCCTCCCCCCTCCTCCCTCCCTCCTCCCCCCTCCTCCTCCTCCTCCTCCTCCTCCTCCTCCTCCTCCTCCTCCTCCACTAGGTTTCTTCTTAAGCCAGTGCACATTTACAGAGACATATTTACTCGAAATGTAGTCCAGCTGGGTGTATTGTCCCAGGAAAAACAGTGCATCTAGTCATCTAACCTTAAAACTTGTAAAGTAATAGGGCAAGATGGTCAAAACTTTGCTCATAACTGAGGAGAAACTAGGTATCTGCATGTCCTCCTACTGTGATAGACTAGAGAAAGCATGACTCTTGAGGGCACAGTGGTAGCTGGAATCCCATCACAGCACATCAGAAAGAACAGTGGCTTGATTTCTTTATGCAGGTCAGTTGACCTAAGTCCATTAGGTTTAGCTTATGTGGGAGCTCATTTACATTAGAGTAGCCTGTTTACATAAGGGTTATCATGAAAAAGATCTCTGGTCTCAGACTCCCTGAAGAGGTAAAGGTATTTTATTAGCTAAATGCAGCTGGGGAAACAAAAAAAAATCACTGGTTTCTAAATTGGTTAGTAATTAAGTAGACCTGGGAAGATCGTTCCATCTCTCTATTTAAAAAAGAGTAACCAGGGCGCCTGGGTGGCTCGGTCGGTTAAGCGTCCGACTTCGGCTCAGGTCATGATCTCACGGTCTGTGAGTTCGAGCCCTGTGTCGGGCTCTGTGCTGACAGCTCAGAGCCTGGAAGCTGCTTTAGATTCTGTGTCTCCCTGTCTCTGACCCTCCCCCGTTCATGCTCAGTCTCTCTCTGTCTCAAAAATAAATAAACAAAAAAAAAATAAAAAAGAGTAACAACTGGATAGTTTTTTATAAGAATGACATGTGCTTTTTAAAAATCAGGTGTTACAGGTGCAAAGAATATGGCAAAAGAAATCACCCCTAATCCTACTACCCTAAAGTATAATTAGCATCATATAAATATCTGTATGTCTTTGTAGATATGTGTTATCTGGATAGGCGAGATGGAATCCTAAAGTTCTTTCATTTCAAAAGTGATCATGCTGATTTGGAGGATCATTTTTTTTTTTTTTTTAATTTTTTAACGTTTATTTTTGAGAGAGAGAAGAGACAGAACGTGAGCAGGGGAGGGGCAGAGAGAGGGGGAGACACAGAATCCGAAGCAGGCTCCAGGCTCTGAGCTGTCAGCACAGAGCCTGACGTGGGGCTCGAACTCATGAACTGCGAGATCATGACCTGAGCTGAAGTCGGATGCTTAACCGACTGAGCCACACAGGCACCCCTGAAGAATCATGTTAGTTTTAAAATAAAAGAAAAATCAATTAATTGTTGCATTTTTTTTTTTAAAGCTTTACTTTCTGGAGTAATTAAATACAGAAATTTGCAAAAGGAGGTCCACAAGTTCCCAGTGGTGACATCTTCCATAGCTGTGTGCAATAGCAAAACCAGGAAGTTGACGTTGGTGCCTGTCAGTTACCGACTGGACTGGAGACCTTACTTAGTTTTCACCTGTTTTTAACCTGCACTCACTTGTGTGTATGGTTCCGTGCAGCTTGGTCCACGTGCTGATGGATGTAACTGCACCGCAGTCAAGGTCCAGAGCTGCCCCAGCACCACAGAACTCCTCAAGCCTAGTACTCTCTGTGTCCTGCCCCCACCCCCCAGCATCCACTCATCTCTCTCTCCCTCTAGCTTTGTCAGTTTGAGGACAGTGTAGGAGTGTAATCCGTGTGTGACCTTAAGAGATTGACTGTTTTCATAAGCATGGCACCCTTGAGGGGTCACTTGCATTTCATAGCAAATAAAGAAAGCAATGAAACTGAACAAGGACTTGTCAGATTTCAAGTAAATCTTTGCTTCAGTAATTATTAGCTTTTGATAAATCCGTGGAGGTTAAGAGAAAAGATTATGAAAGACTTCAACAAGATGGAGTCATTTTTATTTTATCTACTAATTTTATTTTATTTTTAAATAAGCTACAGCCCAACGTGGGGCTTGAACTCAACAACCCCAAGATTAAGAGTCCCATGCTTCATTGACTGAGCCAGCCAGGCATCCCAAGAAGATGGCCTCAATTTTTTTTAACGTTTATTTTATTTGTTTAGAAAGAGCGAGAAAGAGTGTGAGCAGGGGAAGAGGCAGAGAGAGGGAGAGAATCTCAAGTAGGCTCTCTGTGCTGTCAGTGCAGAGCCCAGTGAGGGGTTCAATCTCACAAATCGTGAGATCATGACCTGAGCGGAAATCAAGAGTCAGATGCTTAATTGAACCACCCAGGTGCCCCCATTTTTTTAATGTTTATTTTGAGAGAGTGTGCACACTCACGCATGAGCAGGGGAGGGGCAGATAGAGGGTGAGAGAGAATCCATCCCAAGTAGGCTTCATGCTTGGTGCAGAGCCAGACATGGGGCTTGATCCCACGACCGCAAGATCATGACCTGAGCCAATATCAAAGTTGAACGCTTAACCGACTGAGCCACCTAGGCACCCCAAGATGGCATCATTTTTAATAAATGTATTCCATGTTTCAGTTCTAGGCAGTATCAGTGACCTTAATAATAGGAAAAATAAGAACATTTGCACTTCTTCTGTTTTCCCCTTCTCATTGTTGATTGTTGTTTTACGTTACTTTAGAGCATTTATAATTTGTTCCGTAACCATAATTTCCTCAGTATTTAGTTTTAGTTTTAGATTTTAAGGATTCATTGTTCTCCACTGGTTCTTTGAACTGTGGTCTTTTCATACCTGAAGTCTTTTTTCTTTTTAAGTTTATTTATTTAACAAATAATAGAGAAAGACACAGAGAGAGAGAGAGAGCGCGCGCGCGTGCCAGTGGGGGGAGGGGCAGAGAGAGAGGGGACAGAGGATCTGAATGCAGCAGGCTTTTTGCTGAAAGCAGTGAGCCCGATGTGGGGCTCGAACTCATGAACCGTTAAGATCATGACCTGAGCCAAAGTCAGACACTTAACCAACTGGGTCACCCAGGTGCCCCTCCATATCTCCTATCTTTAATTCATCTTCCTGTTGGCTAGATTTGATTGTCAGTTTTTAAAAAGGGTGACTTATTTGGTGAAATAATGCTTTTATACTTGAAGGATATCTTGGCTAGGTATAAAATTCTTGGTTTATACTCTTTCCTTCAGATTCTTAGATATTCTGGGATTGAGTGAGATATTCTGGGATTGGTCCTTTTAATCTGTTCAGCATTGATTAGCTGATAATTTCTTTTCATAGAGTTTTTGGTTGCTATATTCCCTAAATTATTTCATGTTTGAAAATGCCTGCCTGTTGTTCTTATCCATAAATACTCATGGGTCATACATTCTTTTCTGAAGAATTTTGTTGATACTTACCGTTTTTTTGCCATTGAATGATGTTGTGTGGACAAGTGTGTTTAGCCTAATTCATATAATGCTGTCCCTTTACCCCAGTTAGAGATAGCTTGCCTTTTTTTGCATGGTTGCTAGAAGAAATCTATGTTGCTGAAGTTCAGTCTCAATTAGGATATCTTTTAGTGTGGATTATTATTTTTTTTTGTTATCATTTTGCCCAAGAACGTGGTATGCCTGCCTTAAGGCATAAGTTTCCTAATGTTGGCTATTTTAGATTTCTGGTGCTTGGTACTAATACTGTAGTAAACACATTGAATACATCTTTGTCCACTTTGTGAGATAGTAGGATAAATTTCTAGAAGAATTGTGGAGCAAACCGTGTATTTAAAAATTCTGGTAGATGGTGCTATTCCTACAAAATTAGGAGTTTCTACTCTCATTAATGGGATACTTCCTGTTTTCCTATCTTCTAGCCAACCATTAAAACTTTTTAATGTGAGAGGTGAAAATGGCATATCAGGAATTACATGTGGGATCCTTTCTTTGTAAGTGAAGTGGAACATCTTTTGATATTTTATTGCCATGTGCATTTTTTCCCATGTCTGCTGACCATTTTTGGTCTCCAGATCTTTGTACATTTTTCTGTTGGGTCAGCCAACAATTAAAAAGAATGTAATTTGGCTGAATTTTAGAATCGATAAAATTATGTTTGGAATGGCTTGCACATTTGGTCGATGGCTCTCATGCTGCTGATTTTTTTTTTTTTTTAAAGTTTATTTATTTTTGAGACAGAGAGAGAGCATGAACGGGGGAGGGTCAGAGAGAGAGAGGGAGACACAGAATCGGAAACAGGCTCCAGGCTCCGAGCTGTCAGCACAGAGCCTGACTCGGGGCTTGAACTCACGAACCATGAGATCATGACCTGAGCCGAAGTCGGACGCTTAACCGACCAAGCCACCCAGGTGCCCCTCATGCTGCTGATTTTAGTCAGAATAAGAGCACTAACATTTCACATATGCTAATATTGTAGACCTGACTAACATGATTGTCTTAGTGATGGGACCGTGTAATCTCATCATTTTCTAAACTTTTGTCTGATGATCCATGTGGTTAAGACAATATTCTTCCCCGCTTGGCTTCATGTTTGTCATAACATAATGTGAGAACAAGTTTAATTGTAGGAAAGCAATTCCATGGCCGGAAAGCTGCGGAGCTCACCTTGGTGAAGAGATTTTTCTGGTAATCATTTGTTAACTGGGTTTGTGAACCAGAGTGTGAATTTAGAATGCTAAAGGATACATGAAGTAATTTCATAAGGGAGTTTACCAGTCATGCTTAGGGTTTCTCTGATTTTCTACTGAGATTCCCCTAATGGCAGAGAACACCTATACCTGGTTAAAGGAAGGCACCTGTCCTGGGGCTATAGGTCACGGCCGCTCTCTGTGAATCTGAAATGTCTTGAATCTCTTGGGTTGACTTTAAACATATACTGTTTAAAAATCAATGTATGTATTCTTTCTTCCTTCCTCTCCTCTCTCCCCACCTTTCTGGCCTCCCCAGTCTTCACAAGCAAATTAAAGACCCAGGCACACACGTTATCTTTGAGGATAACACCAGGTGGCCTTCAGCTCATTTTGCCGTGGGGGCGACTGGTCTGTTTCCAGACCTTTGTGGACAGACATGCTTTGCTGAGAGGTGCTAACAAATCCCATCCTCGTGTAACTGTGAAGGAGACTTCTTACGAAGAGAAGAAACTTAAGGCTTTTAAAGACCTCGA
This sequence comes from Panthera pardus, assembly GCF_024362965.1. NCBI lineage: Eukaryota > Metazoa > Chordata > Mammalia > Carnivora > Felidae > Panthera > Panthera pardus. Next base: position 18,053,035 of record NW_026526980.1, on the reverse strand, counting down.
AGAAATATCAGAAGACATTTTGAAAAAAAGAATCCCCTTTTATACCTTGATAGTGAACAGATTGAAAGTGAAAGGACTTGCGTGGACCACTTTTATCGGCACACTCCATAGGACCCTTGACATTTAACACTTGTGGTTTTGATGATTGTCGGTGACCTTCAAAGCCTTTGATAAGTCATTTTTTTTTTTTTTTTTTAAAGATGTGTCTTGCAGTGTCTAGAACAAGTTACCTAGCTGGCTAGTGAGTGGCCCAGCTGACCTCCTAGCTCAGTGCAGCCTGTGGGTTCTTTACCATTCAGCGTTGTGACTAGGACGTTATAAAAGTCTTCACTACTTTATGGAAGATAATCCGCCAAAGAAATTCAACTCACGGAATTGGTAATGCAAATGAAAAGATAAGAAGTTAAAGTTCTTAGTGAGGAAATAGAAGTTATGGATAAATTCACGAGTTGAATGTTAAGTTTGGGGTCTTGGATTCACCATGCCCTAGGTGTAGAAAGAAGGGAAAGCAGTTCATAATACTGGTGGCGTGCTAGGCCTCTGAAGATCTTGCTGATGATGTAAGGAAAGTTGAAAAGACATTTAATTTCAGGTGGGAAGTCTGTGCACGGATGTGTGTGTGCTTTGTAATACTTCACCCAAATGGAAAGTCGGGAGGTGAGTTTGGGGAGTTGCTTGTGATAGAGTTGCAAAATAATTGGGAACTCATCTGGTCTACAGTTATTGAATGTGAGGGTGGAAAAGGGTGAAGAAAAGTTCTAGAAGTTTATAACTTCTGGAAGTTTCTAACCCTGGATGAGAAATGATTACTGTCCTGGGGGATGAGTGCAAAAATAGAGCCTTGTAAGAGGTACTCCTGTACTTTGAAAATAAAATAAAAGCCCTGGCCAAATTGGAGAGTTGTAACCGGGAAGGCTTCCGGAAGGAGGTGACACTGGGGCTAGGTTTCAGAGCAGAAGGAGGAAGTCACTAGGCAAAGAATTTGGGGCTTGAGGCGCAGAAGCAGAAGGGCCATTTCGGGCAGATGGAGCCACAGCTACATGTGGAAGAGGGGTCAGTTCACAGCAAGGAAAGCTTTGAAATGTTGAAGAACAGGACGCCCGCCTGGCAGCACTGGTGATTTCTGTGAAGACTGCGACTCCAGAGGCTTTTATTTAGTTCGTGACGAAAGGAGCCCTGTGCTTTTGTACAGCCCAGGAAATTATTCACGTACATTCTGCATTCTGATTTTAGAGAAAGACAACGTAAGGGATCTATCAGGGATTTACGTATTTAATTGAAACATTGTACTTGGAAGTAATTTTACCCGAAGGGTTGCACAAATAGTGTGTGGGGCTCCTGTGTGCTTTTCTCCCGTGGGGATTTAGTTTTACACAGAGCTGTAGTCATCCAGCCTTCCAAGATCTGTGGCCAGTGAGTTAGGTCGGTTTCTGTAGCGTCTTCTTTCTTGTACCATTTGGTAATTGAAGTAGGTGCTGGTGCTGTCACAAAGGCTTCTCTGCCACCTTTTGATTTTGCTTAGTCAGTTGTTTTTCCCTGATGGTAAAAAGGACTTTGAACTCTGTTGTAGACTATTGTGATAAGTACAAAATAGATAAGAGCTCAGATTCAACCTCTTGGATTTTGTTTCCTTCTAAGTCTTCTTTCCTATGTACTTTTTATTTATTTATTTTTTAGAATAAAAAAAAATTTTAATGTTTACTTATTTTTGAGAGAGAGAGAGAAAGAGAGAGACAGAGAGAGACAGACTGCAAGTGGGGAAGGGGCAGAGAGAGACACAGACACAGAATCTGAAGCAGGCTCCAGGCCCTGAGCTGTCAGCACAGAGCCTGATGCGGGGCTTGACCCCACGAACTGCGAGAGCATGACCTGAGCCGAAGTCGGACGCTTAACCGACTGAGCTACCCAGGCACCCCTCCTATGTATTTTTTAAACATGGCTGAGATCACGATACTGTAAATGCACTTTTTTTTTTCTTTTTGCATGTAACGTTATAGAAGTGGTTTTCCAAATCATCAAATACTTCATAAGTATTTACAGAGGCTGTGTAATATTGCATTGCATGGATTTTTGGGCAGTTAGATTGTTCCATTTTTTTTTGCCATTGTAAATAATATGTGATTCATGTTTTTGCAAAGAGCTTTTTCTGTATTTCAGAAAATTGCCTTAGGCTAGATTCCCAGAAGGACCCAAGGGTATGAAGATTTTTTAGTAAACCTTTTATTTTTAACATAGTTTTAGATTTAGTATGTACATGTTTAAGGTACGTCATCAGATATTTTCTGGAAAGTTTATACCAGTTTATTCTTCCTACCAGCTGTAGATAAATACACTCCTTGGCATTGGGTAGGCTTAAGAAAATTGTTGCAAATTTAATAGGTTAAAAAATGGCTTCATTGTAATATATTGTTTGGGGTGGAAGGGTAGGAAAAGTTATCACCAACTTCGATTTTATTTTTGTCTGTTTTTTTTTTTTTTTTTTGCTACCTACATCCTTCCTTATTTTTGTCTCTTTATAGGACTTACAGGTCACATTTATAGGTTTATTTAATGTTTACCTATTATTTACTTAAGCACCCTTTGTAGTTATTTTAATGTATTAGAAATGGTGCCTTAACATACTTTTTCCCCACAGCCTTAAGAGTTTTCTGTGTGTGTGTGTGTGTGTGTGTGTGTGTGTGTGTGTGTGTGTTAAAATAAACATAAAATTTACCATTGAAAAATGTACGACTCCGTGACATTAAGGTAGGTACGTTCACTGTGTGGCGCCAGCATCCTCATTCCTAGTTTGGTGTGCGTTCGAGCAGTTGTCCCGTGTACCCTAGGTGGCAATGGTATTGGAGCACATTCTTCTGAGCTCTGGCTTCCCCCTCTCATTTTTTCCTTCCCCCAGGAGGGATGTAGTTCCTGATTTGTTTATGATGGGTGCACTGGGGAGAGCCCAACACCATTGCCCACATTTCCCAGGTGTGAGGTCACGGCATCAGAACCCTCCTAGCTTTGTCCTTGGACTTCTCACCTGCTTATCCTCAAGAGAAGCTTGTCTCCCGCTGCCGTGTCCTGCCTTCCTATTGTTGCTCGGCCTGGCTGGATCAGGTCAATTCAGGATGGAAAGGAGGAGGCATTGCAGCTTTGCAAGTCATGAAGAGGATATTGGACTTTGATCGCACTCGGTTGCTTGAGACTGTAGCAAGCTATAGACCTGGGCCGGAGAAAGGAAGTGATTATGCCCCTTCGAATCCCAGCAGGCTGGAATACAATCTGGAGATTTTTGCCAAAATGAAATAAATGTTATTTAAACTGTTATGTAACATGCCACTTCTGGGGCGCCTGGGCAGCTCAGTCGGTTAAGCGTTCGACTTCAGCTCAGGTCATGGTCTCGCAGTTCGTGGGTTCAAGCCCCGTGTCAGGCTCTGTGCTGACAGCTTAGAGCCTGGAGCCTGCTTTGGATTCTGTGTCTCCCTCTCTCTCTCTGCCCCTCTCCCACTCACATGGTGTCTCTCTCTCTCGCTCTTTCAAAAATAAATAAACGTTAAAAATAAAATGCTGGTTGTGTCTGGGAATAATTCTGGATGAAGGTGGTACAGGTTTTACAAGACTTGCTCTTAAACAGTTACAGGTAGTACGAGCAGCTGCCATGGATTCTTTATGTATGAGTTGTAGTGTTACTTGGGATTTTAGATTTGCAGCACGCATAGAGTGGGCCTGTTAACTTCACACTCATTCATTGCCTGATTTCATCCCATGCAAGGTAATGCCAGCTCACTCATCATACTTACAGCCCTAGAACTCGCTGTCCTCCTTTAAATTTTTTTTTTTAACGTTTATTTTTGAGACAGAGACATAGCATGAGCAGGGGAGGGTCAGAGAGAGAGGGAGACACAGAATGTGAAGCAGGCTCCAGGCTCTGAGCTGTCAGCACAGAGCCCAACGCAGGGCTCGAACCCACGGACCGTGAGATCGTGACCTGAGCCGAAGTTGGACGCTTAACCGATGGAGCCACCCAGGCGCCCCTCGGTGTCCTCCTTTAAAGGATAGAGGAGCTGTCACTGGGAGAGGGCTCTGGTGGCCCTGCTCCAGGGCCTTCACTTGACCAGTAGCTGGTCAACTTTGGGCAAGATACTCTTCATTTTCTTCCTCTGTATGTTGAGGTTGGACTTGCTGTTCTCTGGGGTCTGTATTTCTAAGATTCTGTGGTCCTGTTTTAGGAGTTGTTGATAGTATGCCTTGTGTTGATGGTCTCGGCATCTTTTGGATTTAATTGACTAGGCATGCAGATAAAAATATCCGTCCTCCTGGGATATGTACCTGGGAAAAAGAAGCAGATGGAATTGTGACGAGAGAGCCTATTTTGGGCTGTATTACTCATTTATTTTAGACAGTTTCTTGCCGAATAACTATTCTTATCACTTGCTTTTTTGGCTGTGTAATTAAAACCTTCTACTGTAATATAAATAAATAAGCATATAACTTACATGTATTTCAGCTCCTAGCGGGATATGTTTGTTGCCCAACCAGCAGATGCAAAATTTTTAATGCCTATGCTGTATCCTCTCCTTGTTCACAAATGATGTGTGCTAGTATAGCCCTGGCATCTGAGAGGTTGATGAGTCCCTTTTGCCTGTCATATCCTTGTCTTGCTTTCTCTTTCCTATTTGCCCAGCCCGCTGGGAGCACTGAAGAGCAAAGTTGGAGGGGTACCAATCCAACAGATGAAGTTTTTTTTTTTTTTTTTTTTTAATATTTATTTGTTTATTTTGGGGGGGGTGCAGAGAGAGAATCCCAAGTAGGCCTCATACTGGTAGCACAGAGCTAGGACGTGGGGCTTGATCCCACGAACCATGAGATCACGGGCCAAAGTTAAGAGTTGGACATAGGGGCACCTGGGTGGCTCAGTCTGTTGGGCGTCCGACTTTGGCTCATGTCATGATCTCATGGTTTGTGAGTTCGAGCCCCGCGTCAGGCTCTGTGCTGACAGCTTGGAGCTGGCAGCCTGCTTCGGATTCTGTGTCTGCCCCTCCCCTGCTCATGCTCTGGCTCTATCTTTCAATAATGAATAAACGTTAAAAACAAAAAACAAACACAAAAAAGCAGTTGGACACTAAACCGACTGAGCCACCCTGGCACCCTCAACAGATGAAATTTTCAAAAACTTTCTATTTGGAAATAATTTCCAACGGACACAAAGATTGCAAAGACTGAGTAGTACAAAGAAATCTCTTCTACCCTTTATCCAAACTCTGCCAGTGTTCACATTTTGCCCTGTTTGCTTTATTATTTACAGTTTCTCCACGTATATATGTACACAGGTTCTTTGGCTGAACTGTGTGAGAGTAAGTTGCCTACGTCATGGCCCCTTGACCCTGTGTCGTGTATTTTCTAACGGGTATTTTCTTACGGAGCCACAGTGCAGTTAGCAACTTCAGTTAATGTAACACTGATTCAGTACTTTCATCAGATCTGCCATTGGTATTCCAGTTTTGTCCTTTGACCCAATTATGTCCTTGTAGTATTTTTCCCCACTTTGGTGCAGGATCTAGCCTTAGAATCGAGTATCGCATTTACTAGTCATGACTCGTTAATCTCCTTTAGATTTGTTTTAAGTTTTGGAAACCAGTGCCCCTGTCCATTAGTAGCTAATTGGTGGTTCTTGTTTTTCTGTATTGTCCAGTATAGTACATGGATAGGTTTTTCCCAGCATTAAAACATACTGTCCTCTCTGTACAAGATGTTTCCTCTAACTGGTCCCCAGGGGGACAGACAATGCTGCCTCGACCTTCTCACTGCCACAGTGGGACCAGTTGGGCTTTCTGGCCCAGATGCCTGGCCGTTTTCCTGCTTCTACCTCCCAGTCCTCAGCAGTAAACAGACCCCTTTTGTTCACGGGAGAGACAGAATCTGACCCAAACCCGAGAAATACTGTGCAAACCCAAAAAATACTGGAAGGTATTTTTTGCCATTGATCAGCTTGATGGTAGCTTTAGACTAAAGCAGAAAAGTACCTTTTAATGATTAGAATTACCTTTAGATGCGGCTAAACCATATGTTTTAATCAAATAATTATCTATATGATGATATTATACAAAGTTATATCTGTCGTTACTCCCAAAGGGCGAATATTTTCAAAGTTAAGCTGTAGGCAACAATGAGGAGCCCTTCTGAGGCAAACGCAGAACTTCATTAAAAAAAATTTTTTTTTAACGTTTATTCATTTCTGAGAGAGACAGAGAAAGAGAGGGAGAGAGAGAGAGGGGCAGAGAGAGGGGCAGAGAGAGGGAGACACAGAATCCGAAGCAGGCTCCGGGCTCCGAGCTGTCAGCACAGAGCCCGACGCGGGGCTCGAACTCACGGACCGTGAGATCATGACCTGAGCTGAAGTCGGATGCTTAACCGACTGAGCCACCCGGGCGCCCCATGCAGAGCACCAATAGTTAGTTCCAGACATGTGTTCTTGGAGTCATGGTAAGTGCATCTGCTCTGGCCTTGCTCTCCCGGAACATGGTGTGTCTCCGTTTCTTTCCTGCAGTAGAAAACCATTTTTCCTGCAACTTGTGTACATAATTTTTTTTTTTTTTTTTTTTTTTTTACGTTTGTTTATTTTTGAGACAGAGACAGAGCATGAACGGGGGAGGGTCAGGGAGAGGGAGGCACAGAATCCGAAACAGGCTCCGGGCTCCGAGCTGTCAGCACAGAGCCCGATGCAGGGCTCGAACTCACGGACCGCGAGATCGTGACCCGAGCCGAAGTCGGACGCTCAACCGACTGAGCCGCCCAGGCGCCCCTGTACATAATTTTTGAAGTTAATCACTGCACTGCACATCTGTAGTCCCAGACAACCCCTCTTCTTAGCGTTGCCTCTACTTTCCCGTCGCAGATGGGCTAAGGGACACCCGGACTCGGGCACGGATGCGGCTGAGTTGGGAGACGCGGCTTGCGGCGCGTGCCAGCTGCGTACTTGTGAGCCAGGCACTTGGCACCCCCGGCCTCAGCGCTTGCGCTTCTGAGGGCTGGACTTCAGAGGTCCAGCCGGTTTCAACAGTTTGCTTTTAGAGAAGTAAAACGAGATTTCTACTCATTAGGATGTGTTTAGGGTTTTTGTTTCTTCTTCTTCTTCTTCTTCTTCTTCTTCTTCTTTTTTTTTTTAAGGATAGTATCTGCCATTTGAGACACACAGAGCAGAGACAGGAAAGGAGGGAGAAGACCTGTGAATCCCTCCTGACCGGGGCTTCCTCTCCAGGCTTTCCTGCTTTCTGGCTTTTTGAGCCGAGTGACTTCAGAGGGGCCACATAGATGTCACGTTGTTGATTCCCGTCGCACATTCTTTTAAGCTGCTTATTCCGTCTCATGCTCTTACAGGCCTGAAGGCCAGAGGGCCTTCTTTCCTCATCTGTTTCCTCTTCCGTGAAGAAGAGCGTAAGGGAGAAGGAGTGTTCTCTTCAGAGTCGGAACACCCACGGTAATCCTGTTAGCTTCTGAGAAAGTTTCTAAGAGATTGAAATGTCTTCACTAATGGCATCTGTTGTAACGCATCGGGTATGCCTCGCATACTTTTGAGCCTTGGTCAGAGGCTAGTGCGGAATCCTTGTTCCCAGAAACCTTTCTATACAGGCAAATAGAGTGATAGCATCGTTCTGGATATGCCACAGGATATTTGAGTGGGACTCTGGGATGCTGGTCCTCACGTTTCTGGGTTTGGCGGCAAGGAGGCCAGGAGCCCAAGTGCAGGAGGCTCATCTGATCCACCTCCTTGGAGGAACATACTGGAAAAGGTGCCAGGAAGCTTGATAAAAGCTTCTTTAGAAAAGAGTCATTTTTCCCCCCTGGTATTGATTTTGTAAAAAGATTATGCTTCGGTGGGGGGCATTTTAGAGGCAAGTAGATAAAAACATTACAGATTTTAGGTGGGGTTTGAGAAGCCTGCCATGTACATGTCTTAAGTTAAGGACCAAGCACCATATTATCCGCTTTGGGTCTCAGTGTCTTTTTAAGATGAATGGTTAGCATTCTCCCGTTTTTTCCAGAAATGTTTATTGAACGCATGTGAGCAGTCCGAGGCCTTAAAGGGGGAATTTTAAATAGTCACGTGTATTTTAAATTCGGAAGGATTACCAGTATTCCTGAGAAACTAAAAGTGATACTGTCTCCTTGTTCCTTTTTTTCTCCTGAATTCGGACTGTAAGACATTTGAGCACCAGTCCATGCTGGATGTGGTGGAAAATACAAATGTGTTAGGCAGAGTGTCTTCCCAGGCATTTTATGTTCTGGTTACGGAGAGAGGCCCACTACCTATGAAGTATTAGCAGTGACAGATGGGGCTTTCAGCCCTTTATTCCTGGCATTATGTTCACCGTGTGCTTTACACAGATTATTTAATCCTTAGAACGATCCCATGTGTTAGGTTCTCTTATCCCCAGTTGTGCACAAGAGGAAAAAAAGTGACAGATTAAATAACTAGGCCGAGGTTGAGGTGCATTTGGGCTCAAACCTGAGGAATGCAGTCTCGGAACCCGTGCACTTGAATTGTGCCGTGCTGAACTGACCAGAGAACAGGGCCATGGGCAAAACTGTTGGTACTGATTGCAAGAGATAAAAACACGAGGTACACACAGCGAAGGGAGCCATGCTGTGAACTTTCATTTTGTAAGAAACGTCATGAAGGTAGAGCTATGAATTGCAGACCCAGGAGCAGGTGCAGGATGGGAGGAGACACTTGCTGGGGAGACCATGCGTGCTCAAAATGGAGGGATGGCTTCCTGTGGTGAGTGATGGTGAGTCAGGCGTGCTTTCCTCCTTTCATCCTAGTAAACTCTGCCTTCTTCAAAACCCAAAATGCATGTTCTCTGTGAAGCCTTCCTTCTCTCCCTCAGACAGAGTTCGTTCCCTTGGGATCTGGAAGCCATTTATACATCTGTCACTACTAGATCTCGTAAACCATCCTATTCTACTTTTTTTTTTATCATAGGCTCTTCCCTTCTCTCCCCCAGGCTACCTCCAGTCCCTTGAAGTCAGGGGGTCAGTCAGTCTTGTTCATCTTAGTCTTATCGATATTCATCTCCGGGGCTTAATGCAGAGTCAGTTACTTGGTGAGCATTGGGCTTATTTGTTTGTTGAATGAATGGCTGAGTTTCTCAGTCCAGATTCAAAGGCCCTTTAAAGCTAGATTTAGAATAATTGGGACAGAGAATCCATGTTTAGAAGAATTCATCTGGTGGTGAAGCACGGGTTGGACTGGAATTGGGAGAGCCGACATCAAGGCAACCAGGGAAGAGAAATTATAGTAATCTAGGCAGGAGGGGATCAGGGCCTATAGAAGTGATGAGGGAAAAGGTGCAAATCTGAAAGACAGTGTAAAGCAAGAACCAGGTGGCCTGGTGATCTTAGAAGATGTAAGGAAGAGTCAAAGATTTCAGATGATGTGATCCTTCCCTTTTCAAGTTTTCCTTGTAGTTAGGCGATTATGGGTGTTGGTTGACTTTGTTGTTCCTTAATAAATGAGTCAGTAGTAGGTAGGTCTCTGAACCACTGAACCGTGAGCAGTGCAATAAAAGGAACAGATAAAGTCAGAGCAGGCACAGCCGAAAGCTCCTCCGAGCTGCAGATTTTTAACTCTTTGTGGAACAGAAAACTTTATTTTAGAGAGATACATACACTCGGAGAGAGTTTTCTGAGCCAGGTTTATTTTCTCATCCTGCCTCAGGGTTTTAGTCTGCTGCTGAGGTAAGCCGAGGAAGTCTTGGGGAGGTATACACAGGCTTTTGGGATTGTAATCCTTCATGCTGTCACCCTAACAGCTCTGAAAACATAGGTGATGGTGCCCAGCAATCCAGGAGTCTCCCACTCAGACCTGACCTTCAGGCCCCCAGTTGCTCTCAGTGGTTGTGCTGATAGAGGAAAAAACACAACTTTTAAACTCACTGGCTGAAAATAACAACCTGAATGCTAAAAATAAGTATGCCATTAAGGTTTTTAAATGGTGTATGTATACTTGCAGAAAAGTGCACAAATCCTAGTGTGCATCCTGTGTGCTAACACTCAGATCGAGAAAACAGAATGTTCCCAGCATCTCAGAATCCCTCTTCCCCAGAGGTGACCACTGTTCTGATTATTTTGCTTGTTTTAAAAATTAACATACAACGAATAATGAAGAGTGTGTTTTGGCTTCTTTTTACTCAACGTTGTGTTTGTGAGATTCATCCATGTTGTTGCATGTGGCGATATTTATTCATTCTTATTGTCTTATAATATTTTCCTGCTGAATGAACCACAATGTATCCATTCCACTGGTGATGCTTATTTGGGTTCTTTTGGCTTTTTTGGATATTATGAATAATGGTGCTGTGAACATTTGTGTACAGTTTTTTTGATACACGTGTACCAATTTCTGTTTGAGTTCTCAAGGAGTAGAATTGCAGGGTCATAAAGGATGCATGTGTTCAGCTGCCAAGGGTTTTCTCTCTTAAAAAGTATTTTAAATCCCAGTATTGTTAGTATACGGGGTTACATTCGTTTCAGGCGCACAATAGAGTGATTCGGCACTTCCGTGCGTCACCCGGTGCTCATCGTGACAGGTGCCCCCCTTCATCTCCGTCGCCTGTGTCACCCAACTCCTCACGCACCTCCCTTCTGGTAATCAGGAGTTTGTTCTGTATAATTAAGAGTCTTGTTTCTTGGTTCTCTCTTTTTTTCCTTTGCTCATTTTTGTTTGTTTCTTAACTTCCACATAGGAGTGAAATCATGTATTTTTCTCTGACTGACGTATTTCGCTTGGCATCCTACTCTCTGGCTCCATCCATGTCATTGCAAATGGCAAGATTTCTTTTTTGCGGCTGAGTAATATTCCATACTCCTCCATACCGTTTTCCACAGTGGTTACGCCAGTTTGCGTTCCCACCAACAGTTCATGAGAGCTCCTTTTTCGCCACATCCTCGCCAACATCCGCTGGTGCCTGAGTTGTTAATGTGAGCCATTCTGACAGGTGTGAGGTGGTATCTCATCGTGGTTTTGATCTGTGTTTCCCTGATGACGAGTGACGGTGAGCGGCTTTTCGTGTGTCTGCCAGCCATCTCTGGCTTCTTGGGAGAAATGTCTGTTCATGTCTTCTGGCCATTATTTGATTGGATTGTTTGTTTTTTGGGTGTTGAGTTGTATCAGCTCTTTATATATTTTGGATGCTAACCCTTTATCGGACATGTCACCTGCAAATTATCTTCTTCTGTTCCGCCGTTCAACCACTCTCTGAAGTGGTCATGCCAGCGTATGCTTCGCCGGCAGCGGTATGTGCATGTTCTAACTGCTCAACAGCCTTACCAACTCTTGTTCTTGTCCTTTTAATTTTAGCCGTTTTGGTAGATGCATAGTGCTGTCATGGTTTTAATTTGCATTTTCCTGACAACGGATGAGGTCGAGCACTTCTTTTCTGTATACGCTTAACATTTTTTATTTTTTGTTTTTTATTTTAGAGAGAGTGTGCATGGGGGAGAGAGAGGCAGAGGGAGAGAAAGAGAGAATCTTAAAGCAGGCTCCATGCTCGGTGTGGAGCCTGATGTGCGGCTCGATCCCGTGACCCTGGGATTATGACCTGGGTGAAATCAAGAGTAAGATGCTCAACTGCCGGAGCCACCCAGGTGTCCCTGAACAGGCTTTTTGCATACCTTCTTAGAATTAACTATTTGTCAAAAAGTTGAATCCTTTGTTTTTCCTTATTGATTTGTACTCTAAGTCCTCTGTTGGAAATCTCTTTTCCCATTTTGTGGCTTTCTTTTGCGTGCTCTTCCTTATGCCATTTGATGAATATTCTGATTTATCAATCTTTCCCTTTGTTTAGTGCTTTTATGTGTCCTTTTCAAGGAATTTTTCCCTACCCCAAAGTCATGAAGATGCTCTACGTTATCTTTTAGAGGCTTTATTGTTTTCTCTCTCACATTTTATATCTGTTGTCCAACTGTAATTGTTTTGTGTGAATGTGTCTTACTTGGTTTTAATTTAATCTTGTCTTTCCTTAGTTCTTCAAGGTCCGGATCTTCCATCCCAGGCACAAGCTGGGAAGCAGTCGGGTGTATTGAGTCCTGAGTGTGCTTCATAAGTTAGTCACTACAGGGCTTGAGTAGTCTTTGGGAATTGGAGCCTGTTCTTCCTACCACATCATGGCACGTGGGTTTTGTTTTATGTCCTTTGTTCCTTCATTACTGGAAAGTGAAGTCTGCACGGAATCTTACCACTTCCTTACTTGCCTTTACTCCCTAAACCCACAGCAATCTGGATTTTGACTTCATCCCCTCCTTGAAACATCTGGCAAAGGTTCCAGTAGCCTTCTTGCCAGTCGGGAGGAATTCGCCAATATCCTTCGCGCTCTCTGCCGGTCTTGAACCTATCTTTTCTGTCTTTACATCTCTGTTCTGTGTATATGACTTTGATCTCCTTTTTGTCTCCTGTAAACTTTTACATAGTTTCATTTTGAAATCCAGCTGGAAAAGCCTCATTAGAGATGTTTGGACAAAGCCCGTAAAGCCTGAGGACATGAATCTCCAGTTTCAAAGGAGGCCTACCACTTCAATTTTTTGTTTTGGTTTGTTTTCATTTGGTATTTAAGAGCAAATAAAAATGATAGCGGCCATAACTATGAATTAGGTAATTCTTTAGAGTTTACATAGTAGCTTTACGTGGGTCATCGTGAGGTAGGTGTTAATATTGCCGTTGTAGAAGTGATCGAAAATGTAAACAGCATGCTATTTGTTTTTATTGGCAAGCTCCTGGTGATACTACTGGGTTAGGTTTTGGAGTTTCGTTTTTCGTGTAACCGTCATTCGGTGGGGAGCGTCCATCCTGTGATCCATGTGGATACTTTCATCTGTCCACTTTTCTGTTGGAAGGTTAGCTTGGGTTTGGGCAGTGAGGGTGGATGGGACCGGGAGTGGAGTTAGAGGTGCGTTCTTTGGAGAGATTGTCCTGAACTTGTCCCAGCAGCATTTAATACAAGGCTGGTGATTGTCAAGTTCACAAACTTGTCCCTGAAGAACCAGTACAAAATAGACCTTGGTGGTAGTTTGCCTCAATGTGCTGAGCTCGGGTGTTTTCTAGGATCTACCCTGAAATGATTCACTACAAGAAAAAGTTGTGGAGCAGGTGTGATTTGAAGATGTGTCCTTAATTTTCCAGGACCCATTTTGACTCCAGAGGAACTACTGATTTATTTTTGACTCAATAGATGACCTAATTTCAACAGGTGTCTCTTAATTTATGTTAAGTTTTATTTTTTTGCCAGTAAGTTAAATGGTGAGATTTTCCTTTGATTCTTTCAGATCTTTCCCACAGACTATTTTTAAAACAACAACTTTTTTTTCTTTCACAAAACATTTTTAAGCTTATTATTTATTTATTTATTTATTTTGAGAGAGGGGGAGGAGTCAGGGGAGAGGCAGAGAGGGGGAGAGAGTCCCAAGCCAGCTCTGCACTGTGAGCACAGAGTCCGATGCAGGGCTTGAACTCAGGAACCGTGAGATCTGTGACCTGAGCTGAAAACCAAGAGCCTGATGCTCAGCCGACTGAGCCACCCAGGTGCCCCAACAAATCTTTTTTTTTTTCCCCCCCCCGAATTAAATGGGTATACCAAGTCGATTTATGAAACAGATCAAAGCATTCTTTTACTTACGTCAATTCATTTTAGGAATTTGAATATTTAGCATTTACTTAGAAAGCGAGAACAGTGAGATGTTTCGATCAACACAAAAAGTTGAAAACAGGTTAAAAAAGATTGTGGGCTATTTTAGTCTGACCTTCCGGTTATTTCTGCATTTGAAAAAAATGTGTGTATATGTATGTACGTACACACACACACACACACACACACACACACACACACATATTTAAGTAGGCTCCATGCCCAGTGTGGGGCTCAAACTCATGACCCCAAGATTAGGTCACATGTTCTACCGATTGAGCCAGCCAGGCCCCCTAAAATACGTAGTTTTTAATAGCTTAATTTGCAGGGGCACCTGAGTGGCTCAGTTGGTTAAGTGGTTGACTCTTGGTTTTGGCTCAGGTCACGATATCACAGTTCGTGAGTTCGAGCCCTGCATCGGGCTCTGTGCTCACGGCTCGGAGCCTGCTTCGGATGCTCTATCTCCTCTCTGCCCCTCCCCCCCAGTCGTGCTCGCTCGCGCTCTCTCAAAAATAAATGTTAAAAAGAAAATAGCTTAATTTGCAATCCAAGGATATTTTTCAGTTGAACTGATGCATCGGTTTGAAAACAGAGTAAGAGGGGCTAATCCTGATCATAGCTGTAAACTTCAGACAAATCCCAAGTGCTGTAACTATTGTACAGTAATTCCTCACTCGGCGTGCCATTATGACACATCACGCAGCCGTTCACGTATGACTGTGGCATGGGAGGGACAGCCGTGCCTGGCACTGCTTGAACATGACCCCTGTGTGCTCTGTGGCGTGCTTGTGCATGCCAGTTGATGTGGACGGGCTGGTGGAAGCCTGACTTGGCCCCTGTAATTGGTACCAGGCCCAAGAAATGCCGGTGTTGCCACAGAGATGGCCCCAGTTCCTCGGGGTCTTCAAAAGTCGGTCGCCAGGTGGAGGCCTCTGGTAACATTACAGATTGATTACATAACACGTTTGAGTGTGGGCTTGCTTTAAAATGCAATTTTTTTCAACGTTTTTTTTTTTTTTTTTTAATTTATTTTTGGGACAGAGAGAGACAGAGCATGAACGGGGGAGGGGCAGAGAGAGAGGGAGACACAGAATCGGAAACAGGCTCCAGGCTCCGAGCCATCAGCCCAGAGCCTGACGCGGGGCTCGAACTCACGGGCCGCGAGATCGTGACCTGGCTGAAGTCGGACGCTTAACCGACTGCGCCACCCAGGCGCCCCTAAAATGCAATTTTTATCATCGGCTCTTAACTGTGGAGACAGTGGAGAGGATATGGAGGAGGGAGGAGCGGGGAGACTAGAATGAAGAGATAAGAAGTCAGAACTGCTCTTGGCTCTTGATGGTCTCTGGGTATGTAATGCCAGCGCAGATTCAAAAATGGTCTAGGAATGCTTGCCTTCCCGCAGATGGGCAAGTGAAGGAGGGCGGACCCAAACTCATTGCTGCAAACGATGCCCCTGCATGCGTGGGAGAAGAGGGAGTGGGCTTGGAGCCCCAGACGGAAGAGGGAGACGGTGGGCTCTGGGGCTGAGAGCACCTCCCCTCTCATTCTCCACCTGAGCGGTTCTGCCCAGCGGTTGCCGGTCTGTGGGTCCGTGGCTGGGATCCTGTCTGTGGGTCCGTGGCTGGGATGTGCCGATTGGGAGTTCCTGCTCAGTGTGTTTCCTAGCTGCCTTCGCCTTAGCCTCTGGTGGCTGCTCATTCGAGATGGACAGTTGTCAGAACGTGTGGCTCCTGAAGTGCCTTCAACAACAACCCCCAGGAATCCACGCAGCAGTTTGATTGCAGTTGTTGTGAATCAAAATATGGCTAATTATTTAGACTTGGGGCAAATGTATAGTTGACAGGAAGTCTGTAGGGAGCCCTGACCTTCTCCCTGGGTCTCTTCAGCCTATTCAGTCAGGGCCAGGGGCTGGTAATTTGCTTTCGATATACTCCCAGAATTAAATTTTGAGTCATTTGTTCCCTTTGCCTTAGCATAAATAATTGAAAATCGATTGCACGGTAGCATGGATATGTAGAATACACTCAGAATTTGGGTTTTGAACCAGCTGGGAAATTCCCTTCAGTTTTTCTGAATCCCGTGTATTTGAAGAATGTTGAAACAAGATGTTTGAGGAAGTCAATTACTCTTGCTGTTGAATGTGACCTGGAGGGAACTGAGGAAAGTAGAGCTGGAGAGACAGTTACTGATTTTTTTGTTTTTCCTAAATACCTTTGTTAGGCCTCTGAAGAAGCCTCCCTCAGGGCATTGGAAAGTCTGATGACAGAATTCTTCCACGATTGTACAACCAACGAAAGAAAACGTGAGATAGGTAAGTGAAGTGCTGGGTGTCGCCAAGAGTCCCTTCGAACACACCAAGTGTGTGGTGAGGAGGAAGGAGTCGGTTGCCCGGGCTGGTCAGGCCTGCTTGTTTCCCCTTCAGTTCTTGGCTTTTGTTTGGCTCTTGTTTTGCTGGTCGGTGGCGTCTGTAAATCCAGGGCTGTGGTTCGCGGAGCCCGCCATAATCCACGCTGGTGGGTTCTCTCTGGCCAACGGTGGAAAACCCCTCCCGCCGCTCTCTTCTTAATTTCAGCAAAGTTGAACTTCTGTCACAGAAGCCCGTGACTGTTACCTTAAGAAAACAGCTCCTAAAAGTGTCAGAACGACATGGTTTTGGTGTGTAGAAGTCCAATCCAAACCTTATCTGGTGCCTAGAGGTCCTTTGTGTGACTGGTATTCCCTTGGGGGCTGCTGCTACATCTTTATCTCTATGATTGTCTCCCCCATTCTGCAAGTTGTGATGAATAAAGGCTTCAGACAACAGAGATGAAGATATAATTACCTTGGGTCTCCTGGGAACCTCAGCACCTTCTAGAATTTCCTTTTGAATTCCATACTCATTTACGTGAGCGTTATCCATTGAAGCGCACTGTGAACTGTCAGATCTCTGCCTCAGAGACATGCTGCACTGTGGTCCTAGAGCACTCTTTTCCCCCCTCTGAGTCCTCACTTAACCCCTGAACTTGAAAATGGAAAATGTTTTCTTCTCTGTCCCAACCTAAAAGCTTTTCCCTCGGATGTTTGACTGCTGGGTAATAACTTTACATTCATTGTTTTCACCTCCAGGGAGGCCTTTTTTGCGTGTCTCTAGGACTCTGGAGGCCCATTTCTCTGCCCCACTTGGCTTCTCTAAGTCATGTTGGCCAGTTGGGTGTTGTGGCTGATTTCTGCCTTTGGTCCAAGGTTTGACTAAGGTCTGGATTTCCAGGTAGCCAGTAGACCTTTGGCTGCAGCCCTTTTTCTCTCGCTTTCTTTGAGCATCATATCAGCTTCTGGTAGTTGAACTTCTTACTTTTACTTTTTTTTTCTTAATGCTTATTTATCCTTGAGAGACAGAGTGTGAGTGGGGGAGGGACAGAGAGAGAAAGAGAGGGAGACACAGAATCCGAAGCAGGCTCCAGGCTCTGAGCTGTCAGCACAGAGCCCGACGTGGGGCTCGAACTCTCGAACCGTGAGATCATGACCTGAGCCACAGTTGGACACATAACCAACTAAGCCTCCCAGGCGCCTCTTTACTCTTCTACTTTTAAACTTGGTGCTCTCTTTTGGGCCTGCCCCATATATGCCTGTCTTTTCTGACGGAGTGTCTATAGAGAACCAGAGCTTTCATAAACTAGGGATCGTTGTTAGTTTTATGCTGCCAAAGTACCTTATACTTAACAGTAAAAATACAACTGGTGATTTTTACCAAAGCAGGTGAAGGATCTTTCTCTTACATCAATCTGCTATATCCCAACACTAATATCTTTGAAGTCCTATTTTTAGCTTATAATTGAAGTGGTTTTGGTCTTTCTCTCAATTAAAACAATGTTTCTTTAAAAGTATTTATTTATTTTCGGGGTGCCTGGGTGGCTCAGTCGGTTAAGCGGCCGACTTCGGCTCAGGTCATGATCTCACGGTCCGTGGGTTCCAGCCCCGCGTCGGGCTCTGTGCTGACGGCTCAGAGCCTGGAGCCTGTTTCACATTCTGTGTCTCCCTCTTTCTCTGACCCTCCCCTGTTCATGCTCTCTCTCTGTCTCAAAAATAAATGTTAAAAAAATTAAAAAAAAAAAAAAATAAATAAAAGTATTTATTTATTTTGAGGAGGGGAGGGGCAGAGAGAGAGAGGGAGAAAGAGAATCCCAAACAGGCTCCACACTGTCAGCACGGAACCCGATGCAGGGCTCGAACTCCCACACTGAGGTCATGACCCGAGCTGAAGTCAAGGGTTGGACCCTTAACCGACTGAGCCACCCAGGCACCCTGGGTTTTCTCTCAGTTTTTGGTTTGCCAAGCAAATATTGCTCACCTTCAGCGTTCATGAACTTAAAGTGGAACCTCTTAACTAAACTTGTATTCTAATCTGATTTTAAAATAGCTTTAAATAACCAGATACTACAAATGTCTAATTTAAACACAGGCTAAGAAGAGTCTCCAGGGGTTTGGTTCTATATGGTGGGTGTGTCTCACTTGGCTTCTCTTTGTGCCTAGTCTTTGGAGCTTTGAGTGTGTGGGCTGGAACCACGTGCTTCCTTTTCCATAGTTTAGGATTAACTAACTTTCCTGGCGAGGTGGCGGAAAGGAGGCGCGTTATTAGTACTCTAGAGGTACAGCTGTTAGCAGGGAACCTCAAGGGACAGTCTGGTCATTTTCACAGTGGAGGAAGCCGAAGCATCAAAGAGGAGCAGTGATCCCTCGGGATCAGACTCCATGAGTGAGCAGCACAGTCTCCAGCCCAGCATTCCTCATTTCTAGCCAGAGCTCGTTCTTTCCAGTTTGACTCCTGCTCTGGGATTCATACAAGCTTTTACTTAACCGTAAGGCTGCTACAGTGAGGCCTTCTGCTAGCAGAGCCGTGATCTTAGGGTCCTTCCTGCTTTTCCAGGGGCTTCCTAGAATCTCTGGGGGTTGTTTGTCTTTTATTCATCCTTTTACTCTTTAAAATTTTTCTATTTTTAAATTTCCTTTTTAACCTTTTAAATGTATGTTTATTTTGATTTAAATTTTTTTACCCCCTTTGTTTTGTATTTCACGCCCTGTGTAGCAGGTCAAGATGACTAAGGGGCAGTGTGTTCGGAAACGTGATGACAGACTTTCAGTGCTTGCTGTCTTGGGCTTCTGGCTGATGGTACCAGCAGCCTCAGGAGGGGGAAAACCGTTTCTAACTGATTTGATGTGGACAGGGCTGCTCGTGGTAACTCCCATGATTGTTACTCTTAACTTACAGACTGTTTTTCATGTGGTAGTTTAGAATGAAACCAAACGAATACCAGATACAGAGAATTAGCCATCTGTAATTCTCTTGCATTTTTTTTTTCCTGTCCTGTGTTTATAAGGTTAGCCTTAATGTTTTCTTGTCCCGCTTCTCTAGCCATCATTTTGTGTGTGTTTGTGTGAACACTGTTGAGTCCTGAGGAAATACATATAGCCGGTAACCCAGAGGAAACAGGTTAACAATTAGCCTTCGTTTATAAGGTAAAATGATACTTTGATCACCGTCTGCCCACACTTTAGGCTAAGTAAGAACTTTATCATTGAAAGTTTCTCTGCCTCAATTAGTGCCCTTAGGCTATTGGATTGTAGCTGGCTGAACACATTGTCCATGTTCATTGTCACCTCAGAGTCAGAAAAATGTTGTACAGTCTGTCCTTTCTATCTCGAAGACGCAGCCTGATTTTGCTGTTGTTTTGGGGGCCATTCAGTTATATGGAGAGATGTGTGTTTAAAAACCTGATGAGACAGCCCAGCCATGTGTTAATTTCATGTCTTTTTCATAGCCTTCTTTGTTGCTATTTAACTTTTTCAGAGGAGCTTCTTGATAACTTTGCCCAGCAAATAGGAGCCTGGAGACTCTGCCTGTACTTCCTCTCCAGCACCCGGAATGACTATGTCATGATGTACAGTTTAACGGTGTTTGAGGTGAGTTGTCAGATGCCTTTATACTGTTCTGAAAAGTCTTTTGTAGTCACGACGCCAGGTCATTGGCACTAGACTTTGGCTTTGAGGTGCAGCTGATGGGGAAACAGCAGTAGCTCAGCTCAGGGACTTCCTCCCACACGCCGCCCCCGTCAAGATGTCTGGCTTCTGGGGCACCTTTCCATCTTCAACCCAGAAAGGTGAGGCAGGGCTGGTTTGGTAACGTGTAACTTTGCCTTCCACGTCATCATTTAAAAGAGAAAGGGAATGAAAGAGAAACAGTTTGGGAGGAGAGGTGATACCCATAATGCTGTTACCCAGCCAGAAACATTTTCATTTATTTTAACTCTTCCAAATTTTGTCTTCCTGTGTATATCTTTTCTTTTTAACCTAATTATAATCATGTTGCTCATGCCTCTTTGTATTCTGCCCCCCCCCACCCCATTTAGCCTTTATATTATATTCCTATATAAGTGGGTATACCATTATTCACCAAGTGGGCCTTCTGTTGTTGAACATTAAAGTTGTTTTCTTCATTTTTTGGTGGCCATCAGAGACAGTGGTGTAATAAAAAGTTTTTGCACATGCAGCTTTTTGTTTCTGTGAAGTTATTTAGTGGATCTTTCGAGGATGGGATTGTTGTATTCTAGGGTTTGAATATTCCTAGTACTCTTATTGCTAAATTGCCCTAAGTCTTTGTTTAAAAGCAGGGTCTTTTGTTTGAGATGATGTAGCTAACCGTTGGATGAAAGCCGGTTATTGTTGTGTACAGATGGTTCACTTAGAAGACGTGTATTTGTTTTTCAGAATCTGATCAATAAAATGTGGCTTGGGGTCCCATCTCAAGATAAGATGGAAATCCGTAGCTGCCTGCCCAAACTCCTTTTGGCTCACCACAAAACCTTACCTTACTTTATCCGGAACAAGCTCTGCAAAGTTATTGTTGATATTGGCCGTCAAGATTGGCCCATGTTCTACCATGACTTTTTTACGAACATTTTACAGGTAAGGATATACCTAAGGAAACTTCATCTCATAAACTGTTTGTTTGTAGAAGTGATTATTTCCTTATCTTGAGGGGGAGTGTTCAGATTAGCATTTTGGAACTGCGGTAGTGAGGTCATCGTAGGACAAATTACCCACTTCGTGTTCTTGAGACATGTACCTTTGTGCGTGTTGAACGGGGACGGGGGCGGGGGGGGGGGTTGGATAACCCAGTCGCTTTGTTAACCTCATGGGAAATTTTGTTCAGCAAAGATCTGAAAGCCTGTTAGGTCCTGTGCCAGGTGTTGGGGTGCACGGCTGAGGCCTTTGACGGTTACGCTTTAGTAAGAAGATAGCTGTGCAAACGATCGTCCGACACTGTGGAAGTGTGTGTGGCGTGCAACGGTGGCATACAGCCTGCAGACCCCAGAAGCTGAGGTGTCCTCAGCGTTGTTGGGTGAGGCGGTGGGGTGCTGTTTTAAGAGACCGGATTGATGGGCTGGGGCCAGGCGGGGAAGGGCCCTGCTCTTGCAGGGGGGCTTCAGTTTGTAAGCTGTAGTCCTTCCGTGGGAGCTAATGAAAAGTGGGTAGAAGGGGGGAAGACAGGGCCACATTTTCGTGTTGGAGCCACAACTCTGGAACAGTATGGGGTGTGGATCGAAGAGGGGTGAGGCTGGACCCCTGACGCTGCTGTTGGAGAGATATGAGCTACTGTGAGGACCTGGCCCCCGGGCCTCTCTGGCGGGTGGAGGCGGGGCACTTGGGAGACCCAGTCAGGAGGCTTTGGTTAGTGCCTGGGTGGTGGAGGTGAGGCAAGGGCGGGATCTAGAATGCCTTCCCGGTTTCTGGCTCAGATAGCAGATTCTCCAGGCCAGGGGTGAAGGAAGAGGAAATGAGTTGGGGTGGAAGATGGGGAATTCAATTTGGCAGAAAAGGCACTTGATATTTGTGCCCTCCTTCTTTACCGGAGACATTGGGAGCTGTGGATCTGGGGCTCGGGAAGGTGGTCGGGGCGCAGGTCAGGATTTGGAAGTCATCAGGGCAAACAGAAGGTGGGACCCAAAAGCCAAGCGGGAGATGCCGTTGTTCACTTGAATCCTATGCGGAAGTTGGAAACACTTTCATATTATTGAGATAGTCACGGGTATACAGGAAATGGGCATTAGGTATCGTTTATAGAATAAAATTCTTCGTAAGTTAGTGTCTCGGTGACTGTAGGCTCAGGATTTTCTAACATTCTGTCTGCTCTTGTTACAAAGAATTAGAAACTAATTCTTTCTTAGCAACTAAGAAAAAATAGAGCATCCTTATTGCTTCTCTCAGTTCTCTTGAGAACTGCCTCAAAGTGATAGAGAAATTCTTCATTCAGTATTGTTTTGTGTAGTGACTCCATTTATCTAAAGGTTTAAAGGGTTGATACTGCAAAGGAGATTCATGCATTTACTCAGTAAGTTGTTTGTTGAATACGAGCCCTGCGCTAACTAAACGTGTGGGGAGATGGTAATGAAACAAAACAATGGCTCTGCCTTCTGGAACTTATAATCTCAAGGAGGAGACATCCGTAAACAATAAACAAATAGACTTATAGGTGCTTCTAAGTGTTATGAAGAAAATTAAATCCAAGGCAGGGAGAAAGAGAGCATCGGGGGTGTTGTCTAGACGGCGTGATGAGAAGGCCTTTTTTGAGGAGCAGCCATTCGAGTAGAAGCCTGAGTGGAAGTGATGGAGTGAGCCATGTGGGTATCTAGGGGAACAGTGTTGGAGGGAGAGGGAATAGTAGGTGCAAGGACCCTGAGGAATGGCAAGGAGGCCGGCGGGCCCGAAGGGGTAGGACACGAGGGGAGAGGTTTTGCTGGCTCTCTGTGGTATATTTGCCTTCACTCCAAGATGAGGACAGTTGTGGTCACTCTCCACGGCCTCCCTGGAGGGAGACTGCGTTCCTGGGTCAGTTAGTGGCAGGTCCCGTGAGAAGCAGCAGTGGACCGTGAGCCCGAGGCCCCCGGTCCTGCTGGTAGCAGTCGGGGGAGCCGTGTTCCCACCCGGCTGGGATCACTCCTTTCGATGGAGAACAGATTTCCTGTCAACCCTTGAAATATGATTAATGGTGACAAATGACCGTCTGGAAGAGCGTTTTTTAGGCGAAGTGCTCAGGGAGGTTTAGAAAGGCTAGTTGTTGCCCCCTGTTCTCTACCACTTCCCTCTTTGCACCCCTTCAAAAATGACTCCGTTTACCTCATGCAGCCTTTGTGACTTTGGAACGCCCCATAGTGGAAAGAGCAGCGAAGGGGGCAAGCGGGTGTGGGGTCTGCGTCTGTTGTCACAGATCATCTCTGGGTTTCGCCGCTCCTTCTGCTTCCGGGAGCCTCCTTTTCCTTCTCTGTAAAACGAGAGGATTGGAGTAAGTGATCTCTCAAATCCTTCCACTTGTAGTAACGCTCTGCTTCTTCTCATTTATCCGTACGAAGCAGTCAGTGGCGTGAAAGCCAGGTCAAGAATAACGGTGCTCCGCTGCAGACGTGTCTGGTAGTGATAAGAAAGTAAGCTTTTCTTCAGGTAGAGAGCTGCCCAGTTCTGGAACCATCCTCTCCATCCTGCGATCCTTTGGATAAGCCGTCTCTAAGAGGTTTTTTGCGGGCTCAGTTCCCTCACGGTCCGCTTGCTGTCTGGGGCGCATCGTTGTTTTGTGGTGGTTGTTTTGTTTTTTAACTGACAATTTGGTGGACATCTATGCAGTTCATGCCATCGTTGTGGTGACCACCGTACCAGGCAGAGAGGAGTTGATTTGGGGCCCCAGCGGGATACTTGGAGTTCTCTGTGCTGGCTTTGCCCTTTCTAGGCCACTGGAAAAGGAAATAGCTGAAGTTGAAACTGACCTCTGTTGCCCCCACTCTGCCCTCCACCTCCCACCCATACACTAGGCCAACTATCACAGCTTTGTAGAGTCTGTTCTTCAGATTCCTGAAATCTCCTGAGCTCAACCTGTGGTCACATTGTGCCTGGCACCAGGTAATTAAGGGGTAAGCAGCATAGGAAAAAAATTACCATTTCTTTTCTGGTTGGGTGGTGTAATAAAAATCATTGAGCCTTTTCAGAAGCTCACACTAAGTGCCTGAACTTGAGGGGGGGAAAAAGGATCTGAACTTGATCTTCAACCTAAAAGTGCTTATTTTCTGTTAAAGTAAATTGCAGAGAATTACCAAAGTTACAAGATTAAATTATATATGTGAAGATGGTCGAGAGAAATGCTAGTTTACAAACAAGCTTTTTGGACACAAAGCTGGTGAGAAGAAAAATATTTGATCAGGCTGTTCTTTTTTTTTTTTTTTTTTTTTTAAATGTTTATTTTTGAGACAGAGAGAGAGCATGAACAGGGGAGGGTCAGAGAAAGAGGGAGACACAGAATCCGAAACAGGCTCCAGGCTCTGAGCTGTCAGCACAGAGCCCGACATGGGGCTCTAACCCACGGACCGCGAGATCATGACCTGAGCCGAAGTCGGACGCTTAACCGACTGAGCTACCCAGGCACCCCTGATCAGGCTGTTCTTTCAGGAAAGAATAACTTTCGTTTTCAGTTGGCTTTTTGCCTGTCTCCCCTTTTTCCAAATGATGAGAGAAAGGAGGGCTTTGGATACATTTTCCATAGCGTAGGATTTTTTTTCCTATGGGAGCACAGAGCATCTCACACCTACAGGAAAAGTTTACTGCCAAATTGGAAGAGTCGGTAATACGAAGCATTCCCAGCCGAGAGAGTAAAAATGAGGGCGGTGGGGGAAAATAGACACAGAAAGAGGTAGAGGAGAAGGACGGGAGTGAAAGAGGGGGAAGGAACGGGAATCTTTAAAGTACAGATTGATAACCCACAGGCCTCCGGATGGGAAGAGATCAGTAAAGTTGCTTCAGGGATTTCCTGTTCCTCCTGCTGCGTTTTCTTTTACGTTGTTAGAAGTAGCCCAAACTTGGACAAAAAGAAGAGAAAACTTGTGGAGGCTGTATCTGAAGTTTCAGTGTTCAAGATAATTGATTTAATAAGAGCATTTTCAGCATGCCCTTTATTGCCAATTGTCTTACATCACGCTGCTCCCAACGACAGTTGAATTTATCCTCAGTTCCCTGAATTTCCTGCTCTTTGGGATGAGCTTTGCCTTAGTCTTCAGAGGGGAGAGCTGTTTGCAAGGGAAAGGCAGGTGCCCTGTATTGCTTGAAGTGGAGAAGGTGGGTTCTGTCCTGTCCGGCTGCAGTTCCTAGTGCCCTCCTCTTCTCTGATTTTTGTGGACTGAATAAATAAACAACTTATTTGTATCAGAGAATGAGTGATTTTTAAAGTTCATTATGATCAAAGAAGATGGTCGAGTGTTCCTTCAATTGTGGACGTATTCTTGTATAGATTGTAGCATAGAACTCCACAGAATTTTCGTGGCAGCTTGCTTTTACCATTTCTGGAAACTAAAAAGTAAATTGAATTAGTAACACTGTGAATTTTTGAGAAATTGACTAGAGAGACAAATAGTGTTAATGCTGTTGAAGGTGTACCTTTCTTTCTGTCTCTTGCTTAAGGCGACTAGTACAGTGTAGTGGATATTGTCGGTGGTAGAAAAATAACTCAAATCTCTATGTAGGTATTTGCAAAATTATAACCGTAGCCCTCATTATGCATGTTTCTGTTCTGCCACGTGTTTAATCTTGAACTTGCATGGAGCATGCAGAGCTTAGAAACGTAACATTGATTTAACCCCTGAATGTTGAAAAGATAACACACATTCCCTTGTTGCTAATACACGAATCTGGGCAAAGGGACCAGGGCTTTGTTGGGAATCTGGACATGTAGAAAAATTGTCGTGTTAGGTGTAAAAGAGCATTGTGTTCATGGTTCGAGTTTTGTCTTTAGAATAAAACGAGAACGTACTTTGAATCAGTAAAAAACGTACAGAAATGCGCTCTGAAGCACTGGTTTACGCGTCCCGTTCCTGTGAAATTAAACGCATGGAGGGACTCACGGGTTTAATGTTTCGTGGTCCTCCTCGTCCTTCCATCGGCTGGACAGTCTGCTCAGAACTTCTTCTTCCCTGCAGTTGATCCAGTCCCCCGTGACAACCCCCCTCGGGCTGATCATGTTGAAGACGACTTCAGAAGAGCTGGCCTGTCCCCGTGAGGACCTCAGCGTGGCTCGGAAGGAGGAGCTGCGGAAGCTGCTGCTGGACCAGGTGCAGACTGTGCTCGGGCTGCTGACAGGTGAGCCGTTCGGTGGAGGCCAGGGACGCTGGCGGTGGCGCTCTGAACTTTTGAGCAGTTTTGCTTGTGACCGTGGCCGAGTTGAAAAACAAGGAATGTGGCGGTGGCGTGTGCGGTCAGCACTGAGCCCCGTGTCCGGCACGTGGTAGGACCTCCCCAGATGCTCGTAACCTACTTGTTTGTACTGTCTTTATGAATCGGTCCTCACTGTCACTGTCGTTAAGGAGGTAGAGATCAGGTCACGGGAATGTGATTGAAATGCCAAGTGCCGCATTCTCAGTAAGGTGGGTGGCGAGCACTTCATGTAAAATAATTTGAATATAAGATCAGGAGAAGTTGGAGGAGGGGGGATGGGGAAATTTCAAAATCCGCTCAGGGAGGCGAGACCAGATGTGGCATCCGCACCCCGTGCGCCCGGTCGTGGTCGTAAGTAGCATTTTCCTCGTCATCTTGTCCGTTTTATCAGAGCCTCGTAACCGTGTGTGAGGAGTAAGAATAAACAGAAAGCAAAAGCAAGCCGCACAACGAGACGGGAAGGCGGGACGAGGGTGGAGCACGCCGGCTCGCCAGGGCCCTGCCGCTTGCTTGTGACGAGGAGCAGGTGCAGCCCTAGTCTCGGGGCCCTTGAGGCGCCGGGGGCCCGCTTGCTGCTTGAAGGAATGCCGCAGCGCAAAAAAAAAAAAAAAAAAAAGAGAGAGAGAAAAACAGTTTTTATCTGCAGCTCCTCTGCCCAGACTTCCTCTCGGATCTCTAGGAACTTGCTTCTTTTGTCTGTGTTACAAAAGTGCTGGGCGTGCAGTGGGCACTTAAAATCGGTTGAGAGTGCCCGATCAAAAGCAGACTTGTCGTTTGCCCCGTGTCCTTCCCCACGTCCCTAGGGGAGACCCACACCGCAGAGCATTTGTTCATTCAGAGCACGTTCAGCGATGCCCCCAACTAGATGTCACATTTCTATAGTTAAGGACCACGTCTGATATCTCTGTGTCCTGCCGTGAAGACGTTAACATTTTCTCAGTTGGGGTTAAATCCTCCATCTGACGGTGTCACAACTAGGCTTTTAATACGTTCACAAAGTTGTGCAACGATCCCGCGATCTAATTCCAGAACACTTTCATTACTGCCCTTTCCCCCTCCAACCCCTGGCAACCACTAATCTGTTCATCTCTGGATTTTCCTATTTGGCCTTTTCGTTTAAAAAAAAAAAAAAAAAAAATCATACACTATGTGGCCTTCTTAGTGGGATACTTCAAAGCCCATCCATGTTATAATATTAAATGTTTTGAAAACACCGTACTTTCAAAAGCTTTTACAGCTGATCATCTTATGCAGTAGGTTCCATAAAGAGGTACAGAGAGGAATAAAACAGTCCCTGTCTCTAATGAGGGGTACTTGAGTTGGGGAGAAAGACAGCTAAAGCCAGTGTGTTAAGAGTTTAGTAGAGGTGCGTTTTACTCACAGGCAGAACTGAGCAGACGAGACTTCCTGGGGACGATGGCGGCTGGGTGGCGCTCTGAGGGATGGACAGGCAGCAGCCTGGTAGAAAGGTCCAGCTTGGATTGGCAGGAGGAGAGCAGGTCAGAAGTTGGTGTGGAAGGAGTAGCACCCCGTTGAGCGTGCGCAGCCTTTGTATGGAGGTGGGGGTGAGGCCAGGTGGGGGAGCAGAGGCCTGAGGGAAGCCATGTTCCATGGGTGGGTGGCGCTGTTGGCTGGGCGAGGGGCGGAAGAGAAGCAGTGGCAGGTTTGTGGGGGAAGATGAATTGAGTTTAGGACATCCAGGTGGTGGTGTCCGGGAGTGTCTAGTTGGACCTACGGTGGGGAGAGGGAGGTTTAAATACTGACGTTTGATCGAAGGGATCAGATCTGTTTTTAAATCTGACTTTCATAGGTTAGACTTCATTTCTCTCTTAAACTCCATTTCTCCTTCCTCGCTAGGTATCTTGGAGACTGTCTGGGACAAGCACAGTGTCACTGCTGCCACCCCACCACCATCCCCGACCTCAGGAGAAAGTGGTACGGTCTGCCCACCACGTATGCTGTTCCTCTTTTTAAATGCACTTGGGGGGCTCGATGGGGTAGCGATTGCTTATCTATGCCAGATACAGATGCTGATTTTTCCTTCATCACTTTTTGGCCTCTCTGCCCACGTTTTCTGAGTAGGTAGCTCTACTTGGTTCTTTGTAAGTACTTGTACTTCCTTAATGTAACGTTTTGAACAACATACATTGTTTCTTCCTTACCCATCAGAAAAATGGCACCTTTGATGTTCTGTCATCTATTTCCGTTCCCTTCAGCTTACAACTGTGTTGTCCCTCCTGGTTTGTTTTTTGCTCTTTCTCAGATTTCATGGCTGTATTGCTCATGCTCACGTTGGCATGAGCCCGTGGGCCTGAAAGGTCTGCTTTGCAGTTATGCAGGGGTCAAGGTCCGAGGAGCTGGTTGGCTTCCTGAAGCCGGGGTGTGTGGGGGGGGAGTAGGGGGGCAGGGGGGATGGTAGGGGGGGGCGGCACGACACACGGGAGAAGAGGATGTGGAATGCTTTCTTCCCTTCGGGGCTCGGGGAAGATGGGGCCAGTGTGCAGTAATCACATCACCATCAACTTAGATCAGTTCAGAATAATTTGATAAAGCATGGCTATATTTACAGTGTCACTAAGTAGTTTACTGGAGGCTGATTGTCCACAGTTACATTAATCAGTCTTTCAGAAGTGAGTGCAGTTCGCCTAAAAATGGCTACTTCAAGGATAGAAAGAGGAAATTGTGTCTGAGCAGAAACTTTTCGTTTCTGAATGCTTGTGTTTACACTAAATGATCACAGGTGCTTTTCAAGTAGAGTACATCCTGTGAATTGCATATTGTTGCTTCCTCTGCTGTAAAGGTTGGTTGGTATGGCTGAGGGGAAATATTTCTCCATCTTTCTCCTTTACCCCAGGAAATGGGCTGTTGAAATCAGACACCTCTAAGCCCGAGCTGTTTCACGTAGCCTGTTATTGTTAGTATGTGGAAGCTGAAATTCTCGCAGAGCTGAAAATACAGCATGACGTTTTGAGGACTGCTCATAGTCTACCAATTTATTCCAAATTCCATTTGTCATACTTGGATTAAAAACTGTTAGCCACTTGTCAGACTTCTTAGATGAAACACTATTACAGAGCTTTAGAGTGTTTTAAAAGCCAACAGGGATTTGAACTTTATTTGTACTTGGTGGCAGACTTTCATTTTCAACGTGGATATTTGAGATGACTTAGCAGATTTAAATTTTGCAATACGTGATGATTAAAGGAAAAACTGCAAATGAGGCAGAGCCTTGCTTTCATGAGGGTACACTTTGGAATCTCTTGCAGGTTAGCTGATCTTAGAATATGTCATTTCGTTTAAATAGTAGCTTGCAAAGATTAGTTCTGTTGAATTGGATTTGGTTTTAGGTGGTTGAATAGTGGCTTAGCATCCAGTTTCAGTTAGCAGTTTACTCTAGTAAAACTTGTTTTTCTGAGATCATTTCCCAATGCCAAAAGTGTTATGTTTTAGTTGGCTTTGTTCAGCTACATGTTCTGAGCGAACTCAGTTTATGCTTTGATAGACTTATTTTCCTGGAGGCCAGGTTGGGGAATATCAGATAATACAAATCAAAAATATATTCTTGCCTCTTTTCTATGTTGCCTAGGTTTTGTTTATGAGGTTAGGTAAAATACAGTATGAACCAACTTGACATTTCCATATAAACAAAACCTAAAAATGTGGTGTGTATTTCTTGAGAATTGCCTCTTAGACAGTATTAAGACATTTTTGAAGTCTTGAATTTTAGTATTTGAGAAAGAACAAAACAAATGGAGACTGTTTGGAGCCTGGGAAGTTAAGCAAGCTGGTATACTTCCCCTTAAAAAAATAAAAAAAATAGGGGGCACCTGGGTGGTCCAGTCAGTTGAACGTCCAACTTCAGCTTAGGACACGATCTCACAGTTTGTGAGTTTGAGCCCCGTGTTGGGCTCGCTGCTGGCAGCACAGAGCCTGCTCTGGATTCTCTGTCCCTCTCCTGCTCATGTTCTCTTGCTCTCTCTCTGTCTCTCTCTCTCTCTCTCTCAAAAATAAAACATTAAAAAAAATACAGGATTGCATGTTCATTTGACATGGCTTTTTCTCTGACAGTTGCAAGTGAAGCTGTTGGATCTTGTTCCATTATTTGGATGATGCTGAGGATTTAATTAACATTTATTTTGATGGTTTTGCTCAGCTGCCTTTGTGCACTTAAGACACCAATTAAGCAGTAAGATTTCTAAAAAGTTGTTGAGCTTTATTGACCTAATAAGCTCGCTGTTACGGACAAAAATTATTCTGAGCAACCTTAGGGCCCAGTGAATAAAGCAGATAATTCCTATACCCACCCCACCCAACCTTTATTTAATCGGCAATCCCTGCCGGAATCCCCGAATCCCTCCGCGGTGGGTTTGGTGTTTTTTTCCCCCCTGCATACTTTCTGGTAGCATCGTTTTTGTCTGATCATTTTCAAAGAACAAAGCCCGGGGACGAGTCCCTGCGGTGGCTACTCTGGCAGTCTGGAGATAGAAGAAGCTTTGAAGGGTGCTTGTGGTCTGCTTCTCAGAATAGTTCCTCAAATTGTTGCCTTATCTTTGAAACTTGCCTCATTAGACCAGAATCCTGTGAAGTAGATGACGGTTTCATCTCTCGTTTACGAACGAGGAAACCGGGGCTCATGGGGGAAATCACGTCACCAGTAAGTGGTGGAGCAGGGGCGGCCTCGGCGCACGGTCTTCGTCCGAAGTTTGCCTTCTCGGCCGCTCAGCCCGCGTCTCTCTGCCTCCCCCTCCCCCTGGTTCAGAGCCCCGGCTACCCCGCATCTGCTGGGCGCCTTCCCGGACTGCGGCCGTCCTGGGCTGTGAGACGAGCAGGAGAGGAGGAGCAGTGCTCCGAGGACGGAACGTGACCGTGCCCTCCACACGCTGGGGCTGCGGCTTCCTGCTGCGCCCGGGCGGCCTCAGCCCCCCTGCTTTCAGAGCCTCTCCTCGTCCTCCCCTCTCTTTGCCTGGACAGATGGGGTGGGGGAAGCAGGGAACAAAATGAAATGGTGTGAATACTGCAGCTCCGAGTTAGCTTTCACTGTTCTGCAATAAAACTCGAGACCGTACCTTTCATCGGCGTGATGTGTACTGTCCAGTGTGGGTCTGTGCGGATACCAGTGATGGCAGGAGTCCGGGGTGCAGGTACGTTAGAGAGCTCAGATGGTGGGGACCAGTTTGTGCCTTCCTGTTTTCCACACTTTGCAGATCGCAGATCTTTGTGCACTTGGAAATCTTGTCACGTGTTCCCTTGTAAGCTGCTTAGAGGAAGATGTCTCTCGGGAGGGTCACTCAACTCCTGTGATCTCATTTTCTTAGCCTAAGGGCTCCTTGACTGGAATTTCTCTCCATTTCGCTGGACTGAGGCTGCAGTGAGATCCCTGGTTCTCAGTGGGGAGTGATTTTGCCCTGCAGGGGATATCTGGCTGGCAGCACGAGAAGTATTTTGGCTAGCGTAAGGGAGGAGAGGGTACTGCTGGCATCTGATGAGTGGAAGCCGGGGGTGTTGCTAGATATCCTACGACGCGCAGAACGATAACGAATTATCCAGCCCTGGATGTCAGTAGTGCCGAGGTCGAGAAACCCTGGATTAGAAAACGTAGAACTGAATAGAAAACACGACATTTAAAGAAATAAAAAAGTAAAAAAGCCCAGGGGATCTTTGCATGAATGCCTGACCTGTCTGGGTTACTTCCAAGTGAGTAAATGCACCAGAGTCGTCCAGGCACCTCTCGGCAGGGATGCACATTGCCGCCAGAGCCTGGCCTGATTCAGAGAAGCCGGTCGTTCACAGGCTCTACAACCAAGATGTTACCCTGTTGCATAGGTAGCTTGTCAGGCTCTCTCAAGTTTGCATTGGAAATGCAGCATGAAGCAATGTCTGTTCTGTGGTAATTCCTTCCCCTTTGTTTAAAGTACAGTTTTTGAGGGGCTCCTGGGTGGCTCAGTTGGCCGAGCATCCAACTTTGGCTCGGGTCATGATCTTGTGGTTTGTGGGTTTGAGCCCCTCATTGGGCTCTGTGCTGACAGTACATGTCCTTTGTCTCCCTCTCTGCCTCTCCCCTACTTGCTCTATCAACAACAACAACAACAACAATTTAAAAAAATACAATTTTTGGAAAGCTCTTTGTAGTCTACTAAAATACTTTGAAATATTTAAAGTCGAATAAAATCATCAGTTCTCAGCCTTTTGGCTAAGATCAAGTGTAGTATCTGTTCATATCAGTTTAAAGTTGAATAAAATCATTTTCATTGAGAACAACCTTAAAAGAGTCTTGTTTTGAGGGGCAAAAATCATAGGTCATCTTACACACTTAAAGAATTTTGCATAATCCCATTCAGCATTTGCCCTTGGGCTTACATCTTTCTACAGTTGTGGTCCTGGTGCGCACGCTCTTTTAATTAGGACTTTAGAGCATACATATTTTCCCGTATTTGAATCTTAGCTTTCTTATCGCTTTGCCTGGCTGCCTGATCCTTCCAGTGGGTCTGCTTTCTGGGAAGGAGCATAGGCTTAGGGGCCAGACCTGGGTTTCCGTTTCAGCTCTACTTCTTATGAGCTGAGGAACACGGGGCAAACACTTAATCTACCTGGGTCTTATTCTAACAGTTTTGTAAATGCAGATAATAACATCTACCTTAGAGCTGTGGGCATGAAGTGAGAATATGTATGTAAAGTGCGTAATGCAGCACTAAGCAAATAATAACACATTAGACGGTGGCTGTTCTTACATAATTATTGTTGTTGTTGTTTTGCTTTTTCCCCCTTTGGCAATCCTCGTCTGGAAAAATTCTTCTGAGCTAAAGCGTAGAGAGACAACTTTTTGGTTTTGCTTTCGTTTTTAAAGCCAGGATTTATTTCTAATTAAAAATGCTCAAGAGATTTAAAAGGTCCAAGGGCCCAAAGATGTCCAGGTCTCATAGAACATAGATGGTATCTGTTGGTTAAGTGTCCATTTGATCCTGGTTAATTATTTGGCCCCTTAATCCTTCTAGTTGGGTGGTGGTGGTTTCCTCTAACACCAACATCTTTCATAAATGGCCCCAGTCCATGAATGACAAGAAGAGCGACACCAGAAACAGTTACTATCTTTGAAAGAGAGAAAGTTGAACATATGACTCAGGTGGACAGCCACCACAGCAGTTCCAGAAATCAACCTTATTAATCCAGCAACAAACTGAAATATGCCCAGATTGTACTTGAACATCCTTCTTGCGTTCTTCTTTGAAACCAGGTCCTCTGATGATCAGTGTGGGCAGCTGAGATCATGATGAGTCTTACCTAGTACTAAATGCAGCTCTTTCAGAGCAGAGACCACTGGACATCCTACCAGCTAAAATGCCAGGGGACAGATTTTTAATCTGCCTGTTTTTCAATAGGCTCCCTGCCCAAGGTGGGGCTTGATTGAGCTCACGACCCTGAGATCAAAAGAGTTGCATGCTCCACCGACTGAGCCAGCCAGGTGCCCCCCTTTTTAACCTACTTTTAACAGTAGAAATTAAACCCCTTACTAATAAATCACAAAATCCTCATGTTACTGGCAGAGGAGATGAGGCTGAGAAAGATTAATCCGTTCGTATTCATTCAACATTAGTATTAAAGTAGCAGTTTTCAGTAGGTCTGGGGGTCCCTGGAGGTCCCCCAAGCCCTTTCAGGCGTCCCAAAGATCAAATAGATGTTCATAAAGATACTATGACTTTTTTTTAAAGTGTTTATTTTTGAGAGAGAGAGTGCAAGTGGAGGAGGTGCAGAAAGAGAGGGAATCAGAGGCCCTGCACTGACAACCGAGAGCTCGACGCAGGGCTCGAACTCACGAACTGTGAGATCCAGACCTGAGCTGAAGTCAGACGCTCCAGCGCCTGA
The DNA here is from genome assembly GCF_024362965.1 of Panthera pardus. Lineage (NCBI taxonomy): Eukaryota > Metazoa > Chordata > Mammalia > Carnivora > Felidae > Panthera > Panthera pardus. The sequence continues at coordinate 18,019,292 of NW_026526980.1, read as the reverse complement.
GCCACCCGGGCACCCCATGTTGTTTGTCATTTTTACGCATGCTCTCATGAGTATACTGGATAGAACTCAATCAGATCCCACATTGCAGTTAACCTTTAAGAAATTTAAAGTGAAAGTTTAATACTGGAGAATAGCTGCAGTTACCCAGAAAGGCCGCCGAAGAGCTGCTTTCTTTTTCAATTGTGTATCTCTGGAAAGCTGTTTTTTCATATACTTCAGTGAAAATAGCATATTGCAACAGATCGAAGCAGATGAGAGAGTCTAGCGATCTTTTTTTAAGCCAGACAGGCATTAGAGAGATTTCCAAAAATGTACAAACGGTGCTACTCTTCTCACTTATTTTTTGACGGCAAAGTACACTTTATCACTTAAAAATATTTTATGCTAACATGTAATGGGTTTAATATTATTAAATGAATATTTAAAATACAGTATTTGAAAACTTCAGTTTTAAATTCTGTGTGATGAATATCAATAGAAATAACCCGCATAAAAGTTCTTTGGCATCCTCAATAATTTTTTCTTTTAATGTTTGTTTATTTATTTTAAAAAATTTAAAAAAGAATTTAATGTTTATCTTCTTTGAGAGAGAGAGAGATAGAGAGATAGAGCAGGGGAGGGGCAGAGAGAAAGGGAGATAGAGAATCTGAAGCAGGCTCCAGGCTCTGAGCTGTTAGTGCAGAGCCTGATGAGGGGCTCGAACTCACAGACTGCAAGATCATGACCTGAGCTAAAGTTGGACGCTTAACCAACTGAGCCACCCAGGCACCCCTATTTATTCTTGAGAGAGTGGGGGCCGGGGGAGGGGGGGGGGCGGGACAGAGGATCCAAAGCGGGCTCTGTGGAGAGCAGAGACCCTGATGCGGGGCTTGAACTCCCGAACTACAAGGTCATGACCTGAGCCGAAGTTGGATGCTCAGCTAGCTGACTGAGCCACACAGGCACCCCTGCATCCTCAATAATTCTTTTTTATTTTTTTTAATGTTTTTTTAACGTTTATTCATTTTTTGATAGAGAAAGAGTGTGAGTGGGGGGGAGGGGCAGAGAGAGAAGGAGACACAGAATCCGTAGCAGGCTCCAGGCTCTGAACTGACAGTACAGAGCCCGACGCGGGGCTCGAACTCACGGACCGTGAGAACTCACGGACCTGAGACTCACGGACGTGAGAACTCACGGACTCACAGACCTGAGCCGAAGTCGGATGCTTAACCGACTAAACCACCCAGGCGCCCCCTCAATAATTCTTAAGAGTGTAAAAAAGTTCTGGGATCAAAATGTTTGAGAATTGTTTCTGTAAAGCACAAAATACAGTGTAAAGATTTAGCCACTCTTCCACCATCCAGAAATAACGTCATTCCAGATGCCTCTCTCTATATAGATACAGAGAGGTTAAGCTAAATAAAAAGACAAAGTGGCATCATATCATACATTTTAATTTTTTTAAAGATTTTATTTTTAAGTAATATCTCTACCCAACGCGGGGCTTGAACTCATGACCCCAAGGCCAAGAGTCACATACTCTCCTGACTGAGCCATCCAGGTGCCCTAGTTTTTATTTTTCATAGCAACAAATTGTAGTTTTACCTGAATTGAATGGGAAGTATTAACCCTAAGGGAATTCCTGACCTTGGGGTGGTTTTGCCACAGGAGTATTAGTTTGTAAAAGACACCTCTAGGATTAAGAAGAAAAAAAAAGATTATGAAAACCATTTTCTTACTACATGTTTTAATCCTAGCCCATATGTTTTGAGACAACGTGCTTGTGAAAGAAGAGGGAGTTAGGCAGCACACCCTCTGTGATTCCTACATATGTTTAGTCTTGATTCTATATTTAATCCAAGCTTGCTGTAGTCCCCTTGCCACAGCTGCTCCATTCCTTAATTCTGCGTTTTTGTTTGTTGCTTTATTTGCATGGTTTCACGAACAGGATCCTCCTTAAGAGGCTGTGGGCAATATGTTACCTGAGTTTTTGTGTTTGAGAAAATGTCCCCTTCCTTCGTACTCAAAGGAGGGCTTTGGGTTAAGTCATTTTCTGCCTCAGAACTTGTGGGTACTCTGCCACTGCTGTCTGGTTTCTTGCGTGACTGCGGAGAAGTCTGAATGTGGTGTTTTATCTTCTGTGCTTGTGCTTTTTCTGCCTACGTTCCTTCCTTATTCCTAAGATTCTTAGTCTTTATCATTTCTTCTTGAGGCAGAATAAGCCCCTTTATTTTGTATATGCATGTCTTTTTTTCAGGAAAGTTTTCTTCTTGTTATAGCTTTGAATGTCCGTCTTCTCTAAAATCATGATACCTTTTTTTTGCAATCCCCATTTCGTCTCGCGTGCTTTCCGTTAGTCTCATGCTTCTCAAAAATGAAGCATGTTGGAGGTTCCTCAGAAAGTTAAAAAAAGAACTACTCCAGGACCCAGCAGCACTACTGAGTATTTACCCGATGAATGACAAAAACACCAATTCAGAGGGATACATGCACTCCTATGTTGATAGCTGCATTATTTGTAATAGCCAAGATACGGAAGCAGCCCAAGTGTCCCATCAGTTGATGAATGGATAAAGAAGGTGTGGTATGTCTATTCAGTAGAATATTGTTCAGCCATTAAAACACACACACACACACACACACACACACACACACACACACACACACACAAAGAAGAATGAAATCTTGCCATTTGCAATGACCTGTATGGATGGAGCTAGAGGTATTATGCTATGCGAAGTAAGTCCGAGGAGGACAAATACCATATGATTTCAGTCATATATGGAATTTAAGAAGTAAAGCAAATGAGAAAAGCAGAAAAAGAGACAAACTAAGAAAGAGACGCTTAACTGTAGAGAACAAACCGATGGTAACCAGAGGGGAGGTGGGGGGTGGGTGAAATAGGTGACGGGGATTAAGGAGCACGCTCGTGATGAGTGCCAGGTGATTAAAATAAAAACTTAAAAAAAAAAAAGCTAAAAAAATTAAGCATGCGCAAGAATCACTTCTTGGAAAGTATGTAAAAACCCGTGTCTCGACCACATGCCTCCAGGATCCCCAGCAGCACGTGTGGGCGGGGCCTGAGAATTTATATTTCTGACAAGCTGCCAGATGTGCTGACGATACAGGTCCACAGACTTACCTCGAGCAGCGCAGTAGTTCTCAGTGTTTTCGTCTCTGGACCCCCTTATTTAATTGAAATATAATTGACCTATAACACTGTAGCTCCAGGGGTACAGCGTCATGGTGTATGTATTGCAAACTGATGGTAACGGAAAGTGGAGTTAATATCCATTACCACACACGGTTAAAAATTGTCTTTCTTATGATGGGAACTTTTAAAATTCACTCCCCTAGCAACTTTCAAATACACAGTACGGTCTCGTTAACTAGCTGTAGTCACCACCGTACATTGTATCCCCAGGACTTCTGTCTCTTCTAACTGGAAGTTTGTGTTTCTTGACCCCCTTCGCCCGTTTTGCCCACCCTGCCACCCAGGATGGCTTTACTCCTAAAAGTCGCCATGGTCCTCAAAGAGCTTTGTGGGTTGTATCTGTTGACATAACACTGAGGAAATTTACATTAATTCATTTAAAAAGAACTGTGATGAACTCGACATACGAACAAAGAATGTATTTTAACGAAAGGTGCATTCTCCGAAGCAAACGAAAGTTTCCTGAATGGCATTATTTTCCGTTTCTACAGGTATCTTTAATGTGTAGCTTGGTGAAAGGTGGCTTTTGTTTTCTCTTTGTGGTACTTAAACTGGTTTGTAAGAGACTTGGTAGGGTGGTTGTTAAAACCTTTGTGTATTTCCAGGTGACTTACTGAGTAACCTGCTGCAGAGTCCTAGTTCAGCCAAACTGTTGAACCAGCCAATCCCCATCCTTGATGCGGAGAGTGAGTATATGTGTTCCCTGGCCTTGGAGTGCCTGGCCCATCTCTTCAGTTGGATTCCTCTGTCTGCCAGCATCACCCCGTCCCTCCTAACCACCATCTTCCACTTTGCGCGCTTTGGCTGTGACATCCGGGCCAGAAAGATGGCATCAGTTAACGGCAGCAGCCAGAACTGTGTGTTGGGTCAGGAGCGTGGCCGTCTTGGGGTCCTGGCCATGTCCTGCATCAATGAACTCATGTCCAAGAACTGTGTGCCTATGGAATTCGAGGAGTATTTACTGCGTATGTTCCAGCAGACTTTCTACCTCCTGCAGAAAATCACCAAGGATAACAATGCCCACACGGTGAAGAGCAGGCTAGAAGAACTCGATGAGAGGTAATGAACACGGGTGTGGAACCGGCCGCGCCCTAAGAAGGGGCCTTGACCGTTTACCGTGTTGTGCCGCATGGTGTCTGTAATCCTCTTTGGTTTCAGAATTTGGGGCCCCTGATGAGGAACGGACAGGTAGGTGTGTACCAGTAAGTCTGAGCTTAGCTGGAAGGGCTAGGGTGGTAGAGGGGAGCGAGCCACGTTTGGAAAGTGACTGTGAATTGTGCAGGTTTGTTGTCTTTTCCCCCGTCTGTCTCCTGTCCTCCCTTCCACCCCCTCCCCTCGTCCTCACGATTCGCCTGCAGGTCTGAGTGGCGCAGGAGCCGAGTCTGCTGCTCGTGCGTAGCCAGGAACGTGGGAGGAGGCCGCGGAGGTACAGGAGTTCTAATCCCCCCTTTTCACTTGCCGTTGCTTGTCAGTTTTGACTCCGTGACTTTCCCCCAGTGCACACCGTGCAGCGTGTAGGCATGTCGTTGTTACTGTGAGTTTTACACACACGGCACATTTCCATCAAAAGCAAGAGATGGGAATATGGGCACGTCTTAGCGTGGCACACACCGTGTTTCTTTGTGACCCTCCCCTTGAATGGAGCTGAAAATTACCTCGCTTTTCCTTCTGAAGTACTCACACAGATGACGCTGTCACGGTACCCTGAGGCGTGGTCTCATGTATCTCCCTCCAGATGATGTCATGTATCTGTCTTAGAGCTTTCATCGATGTGACGCTGGCTACTGCTGTGTAAAAGCAAGAGAGAAAATTAGAAACTTACATTTAAAAGCATCATGTTGACTGTTCAGAAACTTCCAGGCAGATACATTGTATCGAGTTAGAAAATTCTTCTAGAGCGCTGGGCAGCAAATGTTGTTAATATGTTAATCCACTTTCCTTGGCTTGCTTTTTGCTATTAAGCTGCGTAGAGTTAAGGCATTTTCCTTTTCCTTAGAGTAAGTAGCAGAATGTAAAGTCGAGTGCTTACAGACCATTTTAGTGCTTTTTAATTTAGCAACTTTGTTAAGGTTTTTCTAAAGTTAAAAACATAGATGCCTAAGATTGTTTTGGTTTGGTCCATTGTAAACAAGCTTTGTGTGACATTTTCTTTGTATAATCACAAAAGAGCTTGTAATCTCTTATGGTGATATGTTGGTTTTATGTTGCATTTTATAATAGCTTTCTGTATGAATTCAGAGGCATCGGCATGCAAACAGACAATTTCATATCCTTTCTAGCTTTGGTTAAGAAAGGCTGTACTTTATATGTTAAAAGTCTAGCCGCTCGTACCGACCGTCAGGTATCAGTTGTTTTGAGTTTTCCGTGAGGCATAATGTTCGTGATGGCTGACGTTCTGATGGCATAGAGATGTCGTCGTGGGTTACCTATGTACTGATTTTGTTACGTGTAACTTCTGTGCTTTTGGTTTTATATTTTAATCCTATGCTTCCTATTGCCCTGTGAAAGCTGAGAGGTGCCTGGAAGCAGAAAGGTGACATGAACAATACTGTGTGCTTGCTTCCTGGCTCTTGGGCCCCTGACCACTAATTCTAAACAGCTAAGTCCATTCTCGGTTGTTTAGGGGCTACTTACCCCAGGGCCTTTGCTTCTCTTCTCCTTTCCTGCCTGTTTCTAACTTTCAACTGCTCATTAGCACCTGTACCAGAAGGTGGGCAAGGGAAAGAAAATGAGGTGAAATAAAATCTATAGTTTTAGCTGCCGAAAGGCCCTTGTTTGTGTGCCCAAAAACTTGGGCTGGAGAGTGAAATAAAATCGAGATTGCGTGACATTTACCCAAGCTTCTCTTTATTTCATGGGTGGCAGGGAATCGAGTGCATCTTCCTAGAGAGCAGTAAACTGGGTGACGGCTCTGACTGTCACGTTAGAAGCAGAACGAGGAATAAGGAGCCCCTGCTGTTGAGTGTCTGTGGTCAAAGGCATCGAGAGAAGTCTCTTCACGCCTGACTCTCTAAAAACAGTTGATTCAAATGCCTTAACTGTGTTTCAAGTTTTTGGTCCCATGATCCACAGAGACGGCCGTTCTCCTGATCAAGCAGATTAATGTTTTTGTTTTTGTTTTAAACTGCAAAAAAGTTTACACGTGTGTTAGCTAGCCGTTTGGAGGTCAGGCAGGCAGGTTGGCCGCCCTCAGGGTGCTGGGTCCCAGGCACAATATGGGACATTTTATTTATGGGGCAATTTTGTTCTTCTGAGTAGTTGTCTTTTTCTCCCCCATTATTATTGCATAGATCCTTGCTTTAAAAAACAAAAAACAAAAAACAAAACTTTCTGCAGTTAGGACTTTCAGAATTGGTTTTAGCCATTATTTAATTTTTGACTAAGGCCCATAAGTAAGTCTTTATCGGTGTCCGCAATGTGATCCGTGGAGGTACGTCCATCTCATTTTCGAATCACCTTTTGGTATTTAGGGGCTTAAAATGACAGTTTGTGACATGTGAGAGTGATGATGTGCTGTGTATCTAGTAACAACAGTCTCTTATCCTTGCAGCTGGGACCCACACTCCTCTGGGAGATGATATTGTACATACACATGAGTTGGGGAGCCACTGTGCTGTGAAAGGAAAGAGCACTGGCGTGGGAGTGGATGCTAGTTGGTAGTCCCATTTTGCCATGAGCTGGCCCAGTGACCTCGGGCAGGTCACTGGATCTCCCTGGGCCTCGTCTGTACAGTGAAGCGCCAGACTGAATTGTCCCCGAGGCCTGTCCAGCTCGGGCAGCTTCTTCCCATCCCTTATATTTGCAGTCACTTTCTGAGTAGATCGGGATGGGCTTACGTTTATTGAGGGCTGGGAGCCGGAGGGTGGCGGGGTGGGGGGGTGGGAAACGAGCATTAGGTTCCAAGTCTGCATATACTAAGTTATCCAGATGCCATGCCTTTGGTATAGCCTTGTTTTGTTCTTAGCACATTCACGTTAATATTTTGGGCTCCTAGCAAAGGCAACCAGCCTTCCAGACTTGCCACATTGACATGACGCACATGCTCTGCCCCTTGACTTTTTAGTATCATTTTCTTTCCCTTGAATCGGTTGTAGCATGAAGGACTTAGAAACCGCGAGAGCCCTAGTTTATAAGATGTCTTAGTAGAGAGTGCCTGAGGATTAAAGTTGCTTTTCTGCTATGTTTCAGGTGGTAATGGAATGAAGGGTTGCCTGACCTGTAGGTAATTGTTGCAGGCCTTTATCTTTTTAACTGAAAAGCTGTTTTAAATCTGTGTAGTTCTGTACTGAAAGAAATTTGGATTGAATTTGAGTTCTCTTCCAAGGAGGTGGCTGGGTTTCTGATCGTCTCTTCTCGTCTTCTTGTCTTACTTAGCTATGTCGAGAAGTTTACTGACTTCCTGCGGCTCTTCGTGAGTGTCCACCTGAGAAGAATCGAGTCCTACTCCCAGTTCCCTGTGGTGGAGTTTTTGACGCTTTTGTTCAAGTACACATTTCATCAGGTAAAGCACCAGCACCGCTCATCCTTTTCCTCCTGAAAAAGCGCGCTTTGTTGTTTCCAGGGTAAAGAGTTTATTTCCCGAACGTTTATATAGTGTTGGCTTTGTGAAGATTAACACGTTTGTCCTTCCTAATGACCCTTTGAGGTGGGTGTTATTATCGTCATCTCCACTTTCCAGATAAAGAAACTGAGGCGCAGAGTAACCGGCTCAGGGTCATACAGTTAATTAAGTGGTGGGGCCAGGCGTTTGAACTCCTAGAGTCTGTGTTCTTAACCACTGTTTTGTTGGAGAAGCAAAAGATAGAAATAGTCTGAAATTAGGGCCTTTCCTTCTGTAACTGGCACTAAAACTTCCTACAGGGAGATTATAAATAATGAAGCTCGGGGCGCCTGGGTGTTCGGTGGGTTAAGCGTCCGACTCTTGGTTTTTCAGTTCAGGTCATGATCCTCGTGGTTTGTGGGTTTGAGCCCTTTGGGATTCTCTTGTCTGCCTGTCTCTCTCTGCCCCTCCCCCACTCACTCTCTGTCTCTCTGTCTCTCTTAAATAAATAAACGTTTAAAAAAAAAAACCCAATATTATAAAACAAATAAATACTGAAGCTCTGAGGAGTTAAGTTTTGGCGGATCGGATTTTTGCTCCCATTCAACAAATACTTTTTGAGCTCCTGGTGTATCAGGAGCTGGGCGTATAAACCCTCACAAGCAAAGTCCTTGTGCCTTGTTTACATTTTGTGGCCCAGTGTCTTTTCTTTATATACATATTTTAAACGGTTTATTGAGGTAGGATTATATATCTCATGAAATTCACCCATCGTGATTGTACAGCTCCCTGATGTTCACTAGATTTGTAGACTCGTGCAGTCATCATCAGCCTGGTTTTAGACATTTCTGTCGTGTCTTCTCCCTTGTGCATTTGTGTGTGTGTGTGTGTAATTTATTTTTTAATTCCAGTATAATTAATGCAGTGTTAGATGAGTTTCAAGTGTACAATATAGTGATTCAACAGTTCTGTACATTACTCAGCGCTCATCCTTCTGTGAGTGTCTTTAAAATAAGTTTTCTATTGAAGTATCACACCCATTCGGAGAAGCGCATAGATCCTGCGTGGACAGCTTGATGAATTTTCCCAAAATGAACACGGCCACGTAACCACCACCTTCGTCAAGAAGTAGAACATTACTGCCAGCTCCGCCTTGGGTGCCTTCCCCTTCACTTCCCGTGCGTCACCCCAGTCTTGACCTTAACGTCCCAGATTCCTTTTGCCTGTTGTGGAACTTCTCTCAGTGGATGTCTCCAGTATATATTTGTTTTGTCTGGCTTTTTCATTCCACATCACGTTTGTGAGATTCACCTGTGTTGTGTGTGTGGCAGTAGTTTGTTTTCATGGCTTTATAGTAAGTCATTATCTGAAAATCTGTCCCACTGCAGATATGAGCTGCTCGGTTTTTGGTGATCATGAATTCTCTTGCAGTGGGCGTTCTCATACATGCTTTTGGGTGTACCTGTGTAGCTCTTTCTGTTGGCGTAACCTGGGTATGACGTTCCCGGGTCAGGGAAGGCATGTGATTTTATAAGTTGTGGATTTTACGTGTCGTGGAAGTTTAAACCACCGATGATGTAGCTTCACGAGGGTAGAAGAGAGACAAGGGCCTAGGCTGGGAGGGGTGTGTGTGTGTGGTTGGGGATTTGGAGCGAGGGTTTGGTGTGTGAGCTAGCCTTTCTCAGGGGGGTACTTGGCACATAAAAGTAAGCGCCCCCAGTGGGTAAGGGTGAACCGCTCCTGGGTGCAGCAGGGAGGGTGGGGGTGGAGGAGGACTAGGGTTGAGGAAGTATCAGGATGTCTGGTAGAGGGGCCAGTGAGTGCAGGGCAGGAAGGACAGCACTCTCAGTTCACCAGACCTAAGAAGGGATGGGAGAGGTGATGAGATGTGGGAGGGCGAGGGGGTGGGAGAGAAGCATTCCGGGTAGGAGCGTCTTGAGATGGATCCAGAGACCTCCCGGAGGGGACCGGGAAGAAAGGATTCAATAGATACGTTAGGATAAGTGTAGCAGAAATGAAAGAGATGGGGAGCCAGTGCTGAGGTCACAAAGAAGGGGTTTTGGGGAAAGTGGAATGAAAATGTTTTGCAGTTTGCTCTGCCTGTGAAGTTTTATATCTGCCCTTTATATAGGACATAGAAGAAAGCTAAGTACGAGTTTTAAAGTATGCATGTCTTATGCCTACTTTTTTGGACCTGAACCCAACAAACAGTTCTGTGTTGGAGCTCTGGTTGTTTCTATGCGGTCTGTGTCCTTGGACCAGTCTTTTTAATTGCCTTCTATTTCAGTTTCCTCACTTAAGGAGATCGACTGTGGTGGGCATCTTCACAGTCTTGCCCCTGTTCATCTTCTGTGGTCCTTTGCCTAGAATTTTAGGTGTTGGTTTTCCATTGAAATCAAAGTGGTGGTTTTGTATGTTTATATATTACATGTATATACTGGGAAAAGAAATGAATATGGTCATGAAGCAGACAACAAGCTTCTTTCTTTGTCCTTTACCTGAGGTTACTGTCAGCTGAGCTTCCTTGTACTCTCTTGGTCTCCTGTATGAGGACCTTCCTTCCTTCTGTTCTTTTTTTTCTCTTTCAAAAAATTAAAAAAAATTTTTTTAAATTATTTATTTGTTTATTTTTTAATTTACATCCAAGCGAGTTAGCATATAGCGCAACAATGATTTCAGGAGTAGATTCCAGTGATTCATCCCCTATGTGTAACGCCCAGTGCTCATCCCAACAGGTGTCTTCCTTATGCCCCTTCCCCATTTAGCCCATCCCCCCTCCCGCAACCCCTCCAGCAACCCTGTTTGTTCTCTGTATTTAAGAGTCTCTTATGTTTTGTCCCCCTCCCTGTTTTTATATTATTTTTGCTGCCCTTCCCTTATGTTCGTCTGTTTTGTGTCTTAAATTCCTCATATGAGTGAAGTCACATGATGTTTGTCTTTCTCTAATTTTGCTTAGCATAATAATACCTTCTAGTTCCATCTGTGTAGTTGCAAATGGCAAGATTTCATTCTTTTTGATTCTTTTTGATTGCCGAGTAATACTCCATTGTGTGTGTGTGTGTGTGTGTGTGTGTGTGTGTGTGTGTCCGTACACACCACATCATCTTTATCCATTCATCTGGAGGCGCTTCCTTTCTGGGTGCGGGCTCTTGGACTATGGGAGTCAGTGTCCTTTGAGGTCCAGGAAGAAGCAGATTTGAGCATTGGGCAGGAAGCTAGAAGGTGTTCTGTGCAGTTTACTGTAGGCTGGGCTGCCTATCGTAAATGGGCAGGGTGCACTCCAGGGTCAGGAGCTGGCGGTAGTAAGGGAGTTCTTTGGGGTAAGACTTAAGAATAAGAAATGAAGTGCCCTCAAGAGACAGTTTTAAGTTCTCATCTGGTCATTAACAGTGTGATCATACTTTATCATGGTTTAATTATCTGCAAAGCTGGAAAATGTTCTTTCCTCTTGTCTAGAGGGTTATGAGTGTACTCAGTATTTTTGCCTTTTGTTTCTAAAATTCACAGGGGTGCCTGGCTGGCTCAGTTGGCGGAGCATCTGACTCTTGGTGTCAGGGTCGTGAGTTCGAGCCCCATGTTGAGTATAGAGATTACTTAAAAAAAATTTCATAAGAAATTTTAGTACTGGTCATCATATATTGAAGGAATAGTAATAAGACAAAGGTGGTGTTAGTATCTTTCTATAAGCATCTCCTCTCTCTTGTTTCTTGTCCTGCATTTTTTCTTTCACCGAAGTGTCCCACCACAGCCCCTCTGGCCACTAGTGCTCAGCAGGTGTTTGCCTCTGGCGTTGCTCCCCTCGCTGTGGTGTCCCCTCTGAGCATCTGATTTCTGTCTTCCTGGTCCTCTTACTGCATCCTTAGCAGTTCCTTCTGGGCCTTGCATTTTCATCCCGCCCCCTTTTCCTAAAACAGTGCCTGGGGTGGTGTGGCACCGGAGAACAGGGCTCTACACCAGGAGTCTGAAGTTCCACATTCTGGTTCTCTTTCTGTTCCTTATCTTTTCATCTTGCGCAGGTGACTTTGCTTTGGAGCCTTGGTTTCTTTTCTTTTCTTTTTTTTTTTTTTTAATATGTTTTTATTTATTTTTGAGAGAAAGACAGCACAAGCAGGGGAGGGGCAGAGAGAGAGGGAAACACGGAATCCGAAGCAGGCTCCAGGCTCTGAGCTGTCAGTACAGAGCCCGACGCGGGGCTCGAACTCACAGACTGTGAGATCATGACCTGAGCTGAAGTCTGACGCTTAACCGACTGAGCCACCCAGGCGCCCCCCAAAAGCACTTCCTGATCAGCTATGTTCTGTGGAGGAGAACATGGGTGTTTTTATTTATTTATTTTTTTTTAAATTTTTTTTTTTTCAACGTTTTTTTATTTATTTTTGGGACAGAGAGAGACAGAGCATGAACGGGGGAGGGGCAGAGAGAGAGGGAGACACAGAATGGGAAACAGGCTCCAGGCTCCGAGCCATCGGCCCAGAGCCTGACGCGGGGCTCGAACTCACGGACCGCGAGATCGTGACCTGGCTGAAGTCGGACGCTTAACCGACTGCGCCACCCAGGCGCCCCAACATGGGTGTTTTTAAACCTAGGAAGGCCAACTGAGTGATTGACTCAGCAAGCTGAAGCCAGGGAAGACTCCCATTTCCTGGCTGTGCAAATTGAGTGCCTGTCTACAAGCTACTTATATTATTTCCACGTGGCTTATTGTTTTCTGTGCTTATTCTTCTGGTTCACTTCATGTCATGGACATCCTGGATTTTGCAAAGGATGAAGTGGAGACAGGAAATGGTCATTTTCTTTTCAGAGGATGGCCCTGTCAGGTCCTGATTGTCCGTTCCAAGGCAACCCTGTGAGTTGTGAGGTTGGACTCTGCCCCAGTCTGCCCCGGAAAAAGTTAGCTTTCTGTCTCAGACTGCGTACAGAACTCCCATCTCCTGCTACCACCCAATGGGCAAATCCCACACATGCCCTTATAAGCCTCTGGATTTCCTTGTGGATCCGAGATGGAAGGAAACTGATCCAAGAAGATGATGGTCTTACTTCTTTCCCTATCTGATCCTGCCGCCCAACATTGCTTCAATGAAGCAATCACAAAACCAAAGAGCTCTTATAGGTAGCAAGAAATTGAGTGGATATAGAAGGGATTGGGGGGGGGGGGCACAAGTTGAAATTGAATATGCGTGAGAAGGACTAGACGTTGGAGAATGTAGTGCCTGGAGTTTACATGAAATAGAATCTCAAGGCTCTTGAGGAATCAGAGCGCAATGAGTCAGGCACTAGACCCTACAGAGACTTGTTCTTCTCTCCTCACTTTGTCTTTGTCAATACCTGGTTAGAGGTTGCTCTTAGCTCATTGGACACCCCTCCTTCTGCAGATGAGATCATGCCTGAGAGTCAGACTTAAGCTAATTTTCAGTCTGTTATGTAGGAAGACTGCAGATGTTACTTTTCTAACTTTCAAATATGTAAACTTGTCACCTTCAGAACCATCGAAACTTACTTCTGGTTTCCTAATGATATGTAGAAGGAGCATTTACTGGGGTGGGGGGGGGGGGTGGTAAAGGGATCTGGTTTGAATAAATCATGTCCCTGGATCTCAATTTCTTTTTCTCTAAAACAGATTTGAATGGGATGATCTGTAAGAGTCCTCCCCATCGATCTCAGATTTAAAGATTGGTGTCTGCTTGGCTTATTTTGTAATTAAGTTTGTCCTGCATAGAATCTCCCTAATGATATGTTCCATGGCACCTTTGTCTTGTTAGGTTCACCAGGGCCCAGTCATGAAAACCATTTGAAAGATTGCAGTTGCGGTTACCAGGAAGTGGAGGGAATCTAGGCTTCGGGTTGTACCATTCTGATGGAAATAAACACTGGTGGGGACGTTTCTAAGGAGGAGCTGCGTTAAGTAATTTCATTGTCTGGATTTCTTTTGCATCATAGCCCACTCATGAAGGTTACTTCTCTTGTTTGGATATCTGGACGCTCTTTCTGGACTATCTGACAAGTAAAATTAAAAGCCGTCTGGGAGACAAGGAAGCAGTTCTCAACAGGTAAACCTCAGAAACACTGATAAATAGAAATAGACATTTTTGCGTTCTTCTTGTGGCTTAAAGGGACAGCCGGGCCGTCAGACCTCTTCAGTGAAACTGGGTCACACAAGCTGGGTAGGTAGTAATGTCATTGAGCATTTTCATTTATTTTTTTCCCCCTTTAAATATTTCATTTTCTTAAGACATTTTATTTTCTGATTAAAAATGTAATTTGTATAGTTCTTCAGCTGTGATAACTGTCTCAAGGGTTTGTTTTTAAGTGGCCCTTATTTTAGAGATTAAAAACTGAAGTATTTATTGGATGGATGAAATGATAGGACGTCTGGGATTTGCCTTAAAATAATCCACTGGGATAGAGGGAAAGGAGGGTCGGCCGTGTGTTGATAATTGATGTTGACCTTTATTGATGGTAACTTGGGGTTCATTATTCTAGCTCCTTTTGTATGTGTGTGAAAATTTCCTAAATAAAGTAGTAAATACCTGCTGTGAAAAATAAGTATTTTAAAAACTAGGAAAAGATAGAAAAATATAAAGAAAAGATATCCATAATCCCGCAGTCCAGCGATAATTACTTTTGTACTTTCTATTGTATTTATTTCTATTGTATTTATTTATTTAATTAAAAAAAATGTTTATTTATTTTAGAGAGAGAGCGCGAGTTAGGGGAGGGGCAGAGAGAGGGAGACACAGAATCCGAAGCTGGCTCCAGGCTCCGAGCTGTCAGCACAGAGCCAGATGCAGGGCTTGAACCCACGAACTCCGAGATCGTGACCTGAGCTGAAGTCGGATGCTTAACCGATTGATCCACCCAGGCGCCACTCTATTGTATTTCTTAAAAAACAGAAAATGGGGAAATGTTTTTCCCCTTATGTTCCTCAAGGTCATTTTTCTTGCTTGCAGGCAGAAAGTGTAGTTCCTGTCCACCATAGTTATTTAGTTAAGAAGTGAAATATTGAGCTAATGAATCTAGAACGCTTGGCACATTACGAATGCTCGCTCAGTAGATGGCATCAGTGGCTGGTGGTGAGTGAACACCCCTTCCTAGCAATGTGCCCCGTGGGGGGCGGCGAGGAGAATCCTGGCCTGGGAAGAGATCGGACCCTCTGGAAACCCACCCTCGTATTGGTGAAGTTTTAATGAGTTTTTATAATCTTAAACTGAATATTTGCATTTCAAGTTAAAAATCTGCACTTTTGTTCCCAAACGTTATTTGTGTGATTGCAAAATAGCTTGCAAGTTGCTTTGTTGTCAGGTCAGATGTGCTTTGTGGGTGTATATTCGTGTATCCGAAACTCTTACACAACAGTAGATCCTGTTTTTGGTGATTTTGCCAACTAAAAGTTAGTTATTGTGTTTTTGAATGAGATTCTTCAAAGGAAAGGTATTTTTGCCTTATTCTCTATTTCGTATGCTGAACAGTTGGGTCCTGTAGTTCCGGGACTGTGCTTGATTTTGCTATGTTTAGTGGGAGATTTGACATCTCACGCTTGTTGGAAGAATAAACTGAGGAAATGATTAATATGAAAATGCTTTTTAAAGCACAGTACAAAAGTGTTTTAGGTGTGGAGAATATGGTTCCATTGAGAAAATCTGCAGAGTGTAGTATTAAATAGATTTTAGTATTAATCTGGCAGATCATTGGTGTTAAAGATACCCTTGTGCACACCAACCTACCAACAGAAGGAGCAGTGGTATACAATTTAAATTCCTTTTCTGCTTCATGGGAGCAGTGTTACTTTTGGTCAAGTTATATGCTGATCACATTTCCTCTTGCAAAACGTGCATGTTGACCTCTCTCTCAGGATGGTTAGGATTCAAGGAAATCACATCTATAAAATGCCCGGCACAGTATTTAGCCTGTATTAGGCACTCAGTAAAGGGTCCCAGTGATGACTGCAACCATGATAATAAGTAGTAGAAGACGTTGCTGCCATCGGACTGTGGTGGTGACCATGGAGTTCAGTGACCAGGGCCCCCAGGTGGCCTAAAGGCCTTTTAGTCCACCTTCACATGTTGACCTGTCTGCCCAGGCATCTGTCATCTGATGTCACTGGGTTGGCAGGGGTGATGGCTGATCACTTTCAACACTAGGAATTTTTTTTTGATGTTTATTTATTTATTTTGAGAGAGAGTGTATGAGTAAGAGAGGGAGAGGGAGAGGGAGGGAAGGAGGGAGGGAGGGGGAGAGAGAGAGACTATGAATCCCAAGTGGGCTCTGTGCTGTCAACACAGAGCCCAACGATTTGGGGCTCAGTCTCAAAAACCATGAGGTGAAACCTGAGCTGAAATCAAGCACAGGACGCTTAACTGACTGAGCCACCCACATGTCCCTAAGAATTTTTTTTATTGATCATTTGATTATCATCCTAAATGAGGCTTTCTAATTCTTTATGACTTTTTTTAGTGTTTATTTTTGAGAGAGAGAGAGAGAGACAGTGTGAGTAGGGGAGGGGCAGAGAGAGGGGGAGACACAGAATTCGAAGCAGGCTCCAGGCGCTGAGCTGTCAGCACAGAGCCCGATGCAGGGCTCGAACCCATGGACCAGACCACGAGATCATGGCCTGAGCTGAAGTTAGACTGAGCCACCCAGGTGCCCCTGTGACTTTTTTTTTTCCCCCAAACATACACTTACAACACTTTTAAGCCCTTGAAAAACAAAAAAAGCCTTGAAATCTTCAAAGCTGGTCTGGGGTTTTTTGCTATTAGTTAACCATCACCAGGGAACTGTTTATTGAGCAGATACCACCTAGTATCTGGGTTACAGATTACAAAGAGGGCTGTCTAAGGTAGTCCGCTGAGGGGCGCAAAGAAAATAGTTGAATTTTAACGTCTATATTTTTCCGGTCACCTCTTAAACACTGTATATTTATGCAGGTGTGCGCTCAAGTCCTTAAATGAAAGTTTTGAAGTGTGGCAACCACTGTTCTAGGTTCTAAGAGACCCTGATACGTCAGAGATGTGCTGTTTCACAAAAGTAGTTGATAAAGACCACTGGCTACTGGTCGTGACCCACTCATTTTAACTAAAGCACGTAAATGTGATCAAATGTTTTTCGGCTGATAAAATGCATCTGAAAGAAGTTGAGGTGCTCTTGGAATCACATTTGTGGCTTAAGCCAGCATTTCAGAAGCAATTGATGTTGCAGGAACTCGTCAAGAATGTTTTCTTGGTGTCTTAAATGGGAAACGTAGGTGTGGTTAAGTCACTCAGTTCCTGTCCCTTGCGGTTTACAGGTTTTGCATCATCCATCACAACAAAGTGGTGTAGGCATTGTAGGCTACAAATTTAGAAGCACAAATGTACATGAGTTTATTTTTGGACCTAGGAGCTTGGAAATTGGAGCTCCTCATGTTCCTCACTCCGTGAGAATGCTCCAGAGTTTCTTGATCAGAGCTGCTGGGGACTCGGGTCCCTCTGTCCGAGGACTGTGTTCTGTAACTTAGCAGAACAAAGCCGCTGCTGGGGCTCGTGGTCCGGGTTGGCCATCTTCAGGTGGTGGTTTGGGAAGACCTGAATTTCAGTTTCCTTTTCCTCCGTTGGACTCTGGGGAAGGTTGTGCCGACTTACAGGTTGTTGAGTAAACGAAGTGAACCGGTGCGTGTCGAGTAGCTTGGCCGACAGTAGGTGTTCGGTGAAGAACTGATTCTCTTCTGCTCGCTCCCTCTCACTCCCTTCTCTCTCTGCTTGTCACTGTGAGAGGAGCCACCTGTGTAGGAACTTCTTGCAGGAAGAGGAGGAAACCTGAAGGGAGTTAAGCAACCTCTAAAGTTCTCGAGTCATGTCCTGTGACCGCTTCGTCGTGAGAGTGCTGGCCAGGACCGGCCACAGAGCGGCCGGGGATCCCGAGTGACACCGGGTTGGACTGTAAACACATGTGGGCGAGCGTGAGAACAATTGCCGCCCTTTGTTTCCGGGTGGGTTTTCTGCTTAACAAAAAGGAAGTGCCGTTGTGACCTGTGACATTTTGATACACTTAATAAAAGGTGTCAACTAGGTTTGTATCAGGGCTCCGGTCGTTTCCTAGCTCCTAGGAAGAGAAATTCATGCTGTTGACGGCCCCAGAGAGCAAGTGAATGGGGTCTCAGTGACTTCAAAATTGGGCCGGCGTCCCACCCCTGTCCTTGGTAGCCCTCTCTCACTTGGACTTTTGTCTGTTTGTTGCCTGCATTTATTCATGTTTTTGTTCATTTGTTCTTTCACCGTCCTTTGTTTACTGAACACCTACTCTGTAGTTGTCCTAACGTGTGCAGTTTTATTTAACTCAGAAGTTGGGGTGCTTCGGAATCACATTTGTGGCTCCAGTCACAGAGGTCTGTAGGTTTATGACCGTTGCATGTTTAAACATTTAATGCTACACATTTCTCTCTGAGTACTGCTTTAGCTTCATCCAAAAAAATTTTTAAGTTTATTTTTGAGAGAGAGAGAGAGAGAGAGAGAGAGAGAGAGAGAGAGAGAGAATGCTCAGAGAGAGAGAGAGGGAGGCCCAGAATCTGAAGCAGGCTCCAGGCT
Source organism: Panthera pardus (assembly GCF_024362965.1). Lineage (NCBI taxonomy): Eukaryota > Metazoa > Chordata > Mammalia > Carnivora > Felidae > Panthera > Panthera pardus. The sequence goes on along the minus strand of NW_026526980.1, from coordinate 18,001,003 downwards.
CTGAGCTGTCAGCACAGAGCCCGGCGCGGGGCCCAAACCCACCAGCCGTGAGATCATGACCTGAGCTGAAGCTAGATGCTCAACCAAGTGAGCCATACAGGCACCCCTCACTGAAGATATTTTCTAATTTCTCTTGGGGTTTCCTCTTTGCTGTTTAACTTCCAGATATTGGAGGTTCTCCATCTGTCTTGTTACCATATTCTAGTTACCATGATCTGCAAACGTAGTTTGTGTTCTTTTTAATTCCAGTTCTTTTTAATTTGTTAAGGTTTGTTTTATGACTTAGTTTTCTTGGTGATTGTTCATCGTGCACTTGAAAAGAGTGTGTATTCTGCTCTTGTCGGATGGGGTGTTGTGTAAATGTCGGTTAGGTCGGGTTGGCAGGTGGCATTTCTGTGTGTCCTCTGTCATGTTCAGTCAGTGACCGGGAGAGAGGTAAGCTCTCCGTGTGTAATTGTGGGTTTACCAATGTCTCCTCTCAGCCCTTATCAGTTTTTGCTTCATTTATTTTGAGACTCTGTTGTTAGTTTCCCATAAATTTAGTTTCCCTTTTCAGTATGTTTGTTTGACTCTCTGTCTTTATCTGAGGTTTTTAAGAGGTTGCTCTGGTATTACAATATGTCTACTTTTCCTTTTAGCCTTTCACCACTGAGAGTGTATGTGGAAGAAGCCTTGTCACCGCATAGATCCTTTTGCCCTCCCTTTATACCGAAGTTGCCACACGTTTTATGTCTATATACGTGGACAACCCCAGCAGACAGTGTTTTATTTTTGCCTTCATCCATCATTCATATTTTAAAGATCTTAAGAGGAGAGAAATAGTCTGGAGAACACTAGAGAAATGGTATTTACCCAGACATTTGCCAGTTTCTTGCTTTTGTCCTTCGTCCTTAAAGTTCCAGGTTTCCTTCCTATGATCATTTACTTACTGTATTAACGAGCTTGGGCTGTCCTGACAAAATACCACAGGCCGGGTGGCTTAAACAGCGGGAATTTACTTTGTCACAGTTCTGGAGACTGGAAGTCCCGGCTCAAGGTGCTGGCAGGTTCACTTCCTGGTGAGGACTCTTCCTGGCTTGCAGACTCTTGCCTTCTCCGTGTCCTCATGTGGCCCTTCTGTGCTTGCACGGGAGAGCGAGTGGCACGCATGCACTCTCCCCTGTCACTTTCTCTTCATGTAAGGCCACTGTCCCGTTGGATAGGGTCCCACCCTTATGACCTCACGTAACCTCTGTTCCCATTTTATAGGCCTTCTCTCCAAGTACAGTCACACGGGGGATAGGGCTTCAACATAAGAATTTCCAGGGGACCCAGTTCAATTCAGTGCCTAGCACCCCCTGCCCGAAGAACATTACGGAGGATGGTTATACCAGCTGCCTTAAAAGTCTTTGATAATTCCAGGGTACTGGCGTCTTGAGGTTGGCTTCTGTTGATCGTCTTTCCCTTGATTAATGGGCAGTGTCTCCTCATTCTTTGTATGCTGACTAGTATCTCGAATGCTTTTACCTCTTTATTTGAACCAGCCTTAGGCATGGCTTCCGTCACCACGGTCACCTTATGCTCAGAGATGCTGCATGTTGAGACCTCGCACCCGCAACGCCAGGTAGCAGGAATGAGAAGGGGAGAGTTGGACAAAAGGCTCTTGTCCGGAGGCTCTGCCCTGTGACTCCTCTTAGCATGTCCTCGACCACTGCCATCTGCGAGGGAGGCTGGGAAATGTGGTCTTCCACTTGGCCTCAGTGCCCAGTGTTGTCTTGCTGAGGAGGAAAGGAAGAATGGGTCTTGGGTAGGGAGCCGGAGTCTGCCACACCCGAATACTCTGCCCACCTTCACCAGCCACTTGGGGAGAGCAGTTACTACCTGAGTGTGTTTAGCCTGGTTCCTGGTTGGGGTCCATTTTCTATGGGATAAGCTTTTTTTGCAGCCAGAGCTGCTAACTGCCGGTTGGGGTTTAGGTCTAATTTAGGCTTATTCTGTGCATTTTACAAAGTCTTTAAAGTCCCTTTTGAGCTCAGCAGGACAACTTGTAGATGACGGGTTTCATCTGTCCTCTGGTCTGAAGTGGATTTTCTTTCCTAGCAAAATTGTGAAAATGCACTGGTCCGTCGTAGTGATTTATAGCATAAAACTTGTGTAACTAACTTTAGGAATTTATGTCTGAGCAAATGGCAAATGTAAGCTCCAGGCTTAAGTGTTTGATCTTACCTTTCTCTGAAGTCGACTGAAATAGGATTTTGAGTCTGCTGGCAGTTCTTCCCACAGACGTTGCCTATTTTGTGAGTGATCTTCCCTGCCAGCGTTAGTTTCTGGGCGGCCTTGCTTGGTTGCCCGTCCAGCCTGGGTTGTTAAGTCATTTGCAAACACTGCGGGGAGGGGTGGTCAGTGTTTCTGTCTTCGTGAAAAAAAGAACTCTTGTGCCCACCAGACTCTGCAGTGTGACAGCATAGGAGGATTTCCAAGTAGTCTCGAGACTGTGTACAGAGTCGTTACAAGGGTTATAGCAGACTAGGTGGACTGACTGTATTTGATCTTGGCACTGGATTCCTTTTAGCTGTGGTTAGCTTGTCTGGTACTCACCTGTGTCGGATTAGATGGTTCATTAGGTAGAGTCCTGTCAGGAGAATGGACACCACACTTAATTGTTTTAAGAATTTGGTGTAAGAGATTGACGAAACCGGTGTTGGAGGGCCGGAAGAGCGAGAAGGAGACACCAAGATTCAGCAGATGAGAACTACAGGAGGCAGCCCACCCCCAGGGCTGAAGGAAAAGAGTGGAGCTGTTCAAGTCTGGATCGCAGGGATGGGCCCCGTGCAGCTCAGGTCTCTGAAGAGAGGGCACCCAGGAGCTCGGCCAGACGGGGGGTGGAGGCTTGGAGCTGGTGCTCACTCCTGAGAGGACGGGGTGCGACCTGGCTGCTGCTGGCACCTCCGAGAGTGCGTGCGGCTGGCTGTAGGAATGTGAAAGCTGAAAGTAGGACCAGTTCTTACCTCCAGGTGACCGTCACTGGGGTGACACTGCCAGGGCAGCGAGCCCACCAGGAGAATGGCATCCCTGTGCTCCTGCTGCCTCTTGGTCTTCCTCCAGCGCCCCTGCTGCAGAGCCTCCAGGCAGAGGAGAGGTGTGCTCTGTGCAGCCTGGGCCCCGACGTCACAAAGTGTGCGGCTGGATCGGCGCCGGACGCCTGACGCGAGTGCCCGGCTTTGTGAGTGGGAGCGGTCCCTGAGCCTGTCTTGGAAGCGTTTCGGGACAGACATTTAGGCTTCGGGATTTGTTCTTGAAAATTAGGGTTTGGTGGCCCTTGGGTGTGACTGCTGCATGTAACTTGGTGTTTTCGGAGGTAGGCTGTCATCACACGTGGGAAATAGCCAGGCCTGGAGCTTTAGGTGTTTCTTTGAGAAGGGGCAGGGTTCCTCCAGACCTTTTCCATTTCTTCCTTTAGGTTTTAAGTGTTCTGACTGAAGGTTTTGGGGGAGTGAGCGGAGCAGGCTCGAAGACCATTGGTGGTTTATGCATAGAGAGGAGGGCATAGGATGTTGAGTTAGGGAGCCCCAGGTTCAAATCACCTAGCTTGGTGACCATGGGCAGTCTGTCTAACTTTTGTTAACTCTGGTTTCCTTGTCGGAGAAACACCAATAATATATCTACCTCTCACAGATGTTAAAAGGATTGAATCATGGAGTTGAACCTTCTATTGAATCGGTGTAAATTGATATTTATATATCATTACTTATAATCCCTCGGGCACCCGTTGAGAAAATAACTCAAGAGTATATGGTGAAAAGAATGCCAGGGGAGTGAAAAGAAGTATCTGTTTAACACAAAAGAAGGCATTAATGGAGGAGCTGAACAAAAGATACTGGCAGAAGTCCTTCCTTACCAGTAATTACATTAAACGTAAAGAATATAACTTCTCTAGTTTAAAAAGCAGTGATTAGCAGGATGGATTGAAAACACATGATCCCGCTACATGTTGTCTATAAGAGACTCACTTCGGTTTCAAAGACACAAACAGGTTGAAAGTAAAAGGATAGAAAAAGCTATTCCATGTAGACAGTAACCAAAAGAGATTCAGGGCAGCTATGCTAGTGTCAGACAGAATAGACTTTAGGACAAGAGTGGCTGCAGGGGACAGAGGACAGCGTCTAATGATAAAGGGTCCATCCGTCAAGAAGCTGTCTGGAACGTAGCAAAATAAAGAGATACCCCTGCCACCGTTCCACTCTCACATACGCACTTGCCAACCCGTAAGCTAAATCTAGTTCAGATACTGCTTGTATATGGTAATCCAGCAGCGACGCTATTCTTCTTCAGAGTGTAGGAGGCCTTTTCAAAACCCAGGCTAAAGGCCTGCTGTCACCTGTTGTTGAATTTCTCCCTGCCGCATAGGTACGAAGACGCTCTAGTCCTCTTGCTCACGGAGGTGTTGAATCGAATCCAGTTCAGATACAACCAGGCCCAGTTGGAGGAGCTGGATGACGAGACTCTGGATGATGATGTAAGCGGCGTGGCCTAATCAACCGTAGTCATTGTCATTTTCGGTGTGAGTCCAAACGGAGACTTGGAACCTGTAAGCTCTCTGCTCTGGAGCCAGAGTAGTCTTACAGTTTGAATTGTGTGTTTGAACTTTACAGTTGACCTTGACCAGTGTGGGGCCTAGGGGTGCTGACGACCTGTGCAGTCGAAAATCCCAAGTATAACTTTTGGCTCCCCTAAAACTTAGCTGCTAACAGCCTGACTGTTCACCGGAAGCCTTATCGACAGTCGATTAACACATATTTTGTATGTTACGTGAGTTCTATACCATATTCTTACCATAAAGTTAGCTGGAGAAAAGAAAATGTCATGAAGAAAATGGTAAGAGCAAATACATTTCCAGCGCTGTACTGTTTGTTGAAACAAAAAATCCTGTGTAAGTGAACATGCCCAGTTTAAACCTGTGTCATTCAAGGGCCAGCTATATATCCTACTCGTCTTTTGGGTGTTGTTAATTGTAAAAAGAAGTTGACAGACGTTTTTACCTGTATGAACTAGGGAGATAAGTAGAGACACCATATGCACAGTGAGAAATGGTTGAGCAAGGGCTCTGTATTGCCTTGCACCCACACCTCTGCTCCCCACTCTGGGCAACGAATAAAAACTAGCTAGATGCGGGGTGAGGGACAGGGCATAAAGAGCTCCCGAAATGGTAAGGCTAGGATGAAAAGAAGTCTCTTTTGAGTATATTTTGTCGATCAGTATCTTAAAATCAATCTTGAGTTTATTGACACTCGTGTGCCCAACATGGGTAAGGCAAATGTGTTGAAGGACACAATTCCCATGTTCCTTTTTCTTAAGCACCGTGCACTTTAGAATTTTCAAGTCACTGGTAGGGCTCTCAAAATAACTGTGACCGTGGCATGGCTGAGACCTTGAGGGTGGCCGTGTTTGGGTTAGAAAGAGCCTTGTACTTGGAACTCAGAGGCCTGGGTTTGAATCTCTGAAACCTTGGGCCACAAGGAGATAGAAGTCTGGGCCTTAGATTTCTCTGAGCTTCATTTTCTCCTCTCCCAAAAGGGAAGCGATGTGGCTGACTGGCCTGCGCTGACGGTTACATGACGGTAATGTGTGGAAGGGCTGGCTGCATGCCTGCTTATGTCGTGGGTGCTCGGTAAACTTGAGCTTCGCTTCTTGTTAGCTGTACGATTTAGTTCAGTGCTTCTCACGTTGGAGCATGGGTAAAAATCGTTGGGACAACTTGTTCAACAGACTTTGATTTAGGGGTGGGGGGCCACAGAATCTACGTTTCCTACAAGGCCGTGGGAGATGCTGGTGCTACCGTGTCTGTGGACCGTACTTTGAGTGGCACTGACGCAGTCCGTCACTGCTAGGGACCTAGTAATGCACTGTTTCAGAAGGTAATGAACGAGCGACCAGTTCCTATAGCTACGTTCTCATAGAGGGGCCTTGAGCATCTCACCAGTGGCTTTTTAAAATCTCTGTGTCCCTGTGACCGTAGGAAAAAGTAGGTCATTCTCTCTGGATCATGTGCTGAGGAAACAGCTTTTTAGGAAACTAATTCATTGGATTAAAAAAAAAGATTCCAGGTTGGCCTTTTTAAAGTACCAAATGACCTGGTTCCGTCATTTGCCACTTCTTCGAGATTTTACGTCCGAGAGTGGACTTGAGGTTGAGGCTAGATGGGCAGGGAAGATGACAGGACTGCCTTTCCGGGAGAGCTGATCCTTCTGTGTTTCCCCCACAGCAGCAGACAGAGTGGCAGCGGTACTTACGCCAGAGCTTGGAGGTAGTGGCCAAAGTGATGGAGCTCCTTCCCACACACGCCTTCTCGACACTGGTAACTCACCATCGGGAGGGGAACGAAGAGCCTGATTCTCTCCCTGCACATGTAGCACGAGTAATAAGGCTTTTTTGCTCACCGGTATTTTAAAATACATAGGTATACATTTTAAACAAAGAATAATGATGACCATCACCGACCTTCAAAGTTTAACAAATGCTAACATGTCCCCAAATATTTTAAATCCGCTTTTGGAAGCCCTGTTTTTCTTCCTGAACTCTCACATGTAATATGAATTTTACTAATGCCTTCAGGCCTGCATCAGTAGCTCAGAAACGACCAGGCCACGCAGAGGACTTCCTGCTAAAGATCGATTGCTGCAAAGTGAGCCTTTGTAAAGCCCGTCGCTAGCACCCTGCGTATATTCATGTGCTAGAATCTTAGTCATAAGGACCGCTTTCCTTCACTCAGTGGTGCTTGTTATTTGGGGAGATTTCATTAAGCCTATCTCTTCTTCAAGGACAAGATGATTTGGGGGAGGGGGTCTTGTGTTCTCTTGTAGACAGTTCTGTTGTGTTTCGCCATCTGCCTTTCGTAGGGACCTGTCACATTGAAGTCTGATCTTTGTCCTAACGGTGAGTTAGCAGCTTTAGAAAGAAAAGATACTGATAGCTCTGGTTATGAGGGTCCTGTCTGCCAAATGAGTAAGGGAATCAGACTTCTAAAAAATTGGGCCTGTCTTTTCACTCTGCCGTGCACTTAAATAAGGCAGATTATCTGACAGTTCTTTCCAGAATAGGATTTCCCTTGGATTTGAAGGGAGATAGGTTCCGTCTTTAAGCTCTAGAAGGTGTAGATCATTTGGGGTTTGGTGTCCTCTTTTAGGAACCGTAATAGTCAAACCCAGCATCCATTGCTTTGTTTAGAAAAGAGTTATCTACCTGATAAGTTGTTGTTTTGTTTTGTTTTGTTTTTTTCTTTTCTGATTCCAAACATTAATTGGTGGTGTGAATTGTAGAAATTGTTGAAGGCAGGGCACTGAAGGGAGCCACTCCTTAGCTGGCAGTAAAGGTTCTCAGAGAAAAGGGTATTTTTAATCTGATGCCCCTCCCCACCCCCCATAGATCTTGTAATGTTTTAACGTTAAAATGCTGTTAAAAGTTGGACTTATGTTTGTTTTTTTTTTTTAATCTTTGTTTTTTTGTTTTCAGTTCCCAGTTCTTCAGGACAATTTAGAAGTTTATCTGGGTTTACAGCAGTTTATAGTTACTTCAGGGTCAGGTAAACTGGTTTTTATTTTCTAATTTAACCGACATTAAGAAAACTACCGGGCTAATATTTAATTATTGCCTTCTTTGCTGTCGCAACATGATTTCTCCACTGCCCCCTCCCCGCCGCTCTGTCTCTCCCCACTCCTAAATGGAAAACTTTCTTAAAGAATCAATGACAAAAAGGAGCCGTGGGGGAGGTCAAGGATGAGGCTGTGACAGTGCATTCCGAACAGGTGTTTCAGTGAGAAAGAAGCAGCTGATTTGGAGCAAAGAGGGGGGACTTAGCGGGGGGAAAAAGAAACAAAAAGCCATCAATTAGGCTATTTCCTTGTGTCTTTGAAACCAGCAAGCACGCTAGGGAAAAATGGCTTTGGGCTTTGCTGCCGTGTGCTCTTTCCTCCCTGGCGTTAAGCAGTAAGAGGACCCAGGAGCGGCTCTGGAGTCGGCCGACCTGTGCGGGCACACGCCGACAGCTCGTGGCTGTTAACTCTCCTCCCGTAGCTGGCCCGCGGGAGGCCTGGCTGCAGCTGGCTGGGAAGACTTTGGGCTGCCCTTGGTAGGTGGCTTCACTCACCTGCTTGGGGTTTAGGGTCAGCAGTTTTTGGCCGTTTGGTTGATAACAATAACAGCTTCTGTGTGTAGAACACACGTCACACACCAGGCACTGTATTCTTTGCCTACGCTGTCTTTGACTCTCTCACCTGTCCTGGTCTCCTATTTTATGGAAGAGGAAATGGGTGTCCAGAGATGTCACTTTGTCCCAAGATGGTATAGTAGGGAAGGATTAGAAAGTTGAATGAACTAAAATCTGCCGTCCATTTTTTGCTAGCTAGTTGAAAACACCAAAAACTTCTTCTTGTGCCTGCAAATGCACCCGTGCTTCCCCGTATCCCCCCAGCCTCCCCCATCTTCTTCCCAGTGTTTTCCTTCCAGGAGTCCTGCCTGGCCCCGGCCCCCAGCCCCTCTACTGTGTAATTGTCTCAGCCTGGCACAGAGCCTCTCAGGGTATAGACCATCTCCTGGGCGAGCTTGTTATTCATGGCAGAGCCTCCACGAGAGGCTCTGTCTGGGGCTGCCCTTCTTGGTGGCCTGTGACGGTTTGTTTCCATGACTGTATTATTAGCTTCTAAATAATCCGCTGGGCCCCAGGAGGTTGATGGGACTTGGCATGCCCCTAAGTTTGTAGATAGGTTAAGAACAGCTTACAAAGAACTTTAAAAAGATCACTTTTCAAAGCAAACATGCCTGTAAAATATGCTGTCAACATTAACAAAAATCATTTGACTGTATAAATGCTACAGATGTTTTCCAGCATCCATTCTTGGGGAAAATTGTACCCTGGTGGTCTCTCCCTCAGGGCCACTCATCAGATTAGAATGTACTCAGCATCCTAAAGACCCGGTCTTGATCTTATTCTCGATCTTTTAAGAAACTGAGCATGTACTCCTCCACCCCCCCAAATTGACCCCTACATAAAGCTTACGTTGAGTCTGTCTTGAGGAGAAAAATCTGAGCGACTCCTAAATCCTTTTTCTGAGACATACTGGTAACTTAGAGTTTCTCATCCGAGAAGGATAATCTGATTTATTTTTCCCTGAATGAAATATCATATACCTGTTCTCACTGAAACCCGTTTACTGGCAGTTTCCCAGTGTGCCTGGCCTTTCCAGATCGTTTATAAATCTCATCCCTAGCACTGCTCCTTGGTGCATACTCCTCTCAGGCCAGAGAAATACTTACTGTTTTAAAACGATCTGTCTTATCCGTGACGAAGCATTCCCCCATCCCTTAGTGGCTCCAAAGCCAAGTTTCCAATGCAAAGCCTATTAAAAAATGGAAACTCTGAATACATTTTGTTCCCTGGTTCCCATGGCCATCTAACCTCTCCAATAACCTCCATGCTGGATTAGCAGCCTTCCTGCCTCTTAACAGAAACTGTGGCATCTTCCTCTGAGAGGGTGGCCCCTCCATTCATGTGCTTTACTTCTCACCAGCTCTTAATTCTCGAATCTCCCCTGGAGGCTGTGTGGATGGGAGACTGACTGTTTACACCTGCTGCCGATCTTCCTGCCTCTACTTCCTCATTAGGACGGAGACAAGGCCTGAGGTCGCTGTGGCACCTCAGCGGCTGTGTGCGGGTCTTGCCCCTGGGAGGTCATCCTTCGCCCGCATTGCCTATCTTTCTCAACCGTCTGTGGTTTGAAAGATCCCACCTTTGGTTGTTGTGTCTCTTCTATTCTTTGTTCTGCTTGGCTTCATTTATGACCTACTTGTTCTCTCAGAGCAGAATTCCTCAAATGGGGATTTTCACATCTCTACCTCCGCAGCCCCCCCAACAAAAGAAGACTGAGTTATATTTAACATGAAGATGTTTTCTCCCCCCGGGCATTGATTTGCCAGGGAGCTGTCCTTTGGACGTGGTAAAAAGCACATGCACCTAGATGGCTTCAGGGCGACTTGCTTGATGGAAGATCGCGCTTCGGTGTGGCCGCGATGTTTTCTGTCCCGCAAACCTCCATGTGGCAGTGATGTCCTTCTGAGGGTTCCCCTTTGCGGCTGTTCTTTGCTATTAGGCGGACATCTAAGCCTTAGCCAAATAGGAGGAGAAGGGGGTGGTTCTGAACAGCTTTCTCAGTGGGAACTCAGGTGATTGCTTGCAGCATTTGGTGCTGCTGGCGGTGTGAAGGTTCTAGGCTCGGGGGTGGGCGCAGAGATTTTCATTGGGGTGCCTCCTGCCTGTGTGCTTATGTGTCTTGCAGACGGTAGGCGAGCAGCAGTCGCAGTTTGCATTGACACGCGCTGTAGATGGTACGTGTGTCTTCAGTTGAATTATACGGAATTGCAGTTTTGTTCTGTCAGAAGTGGACACATATCAGCAGTTTCTTATGGTTCGAACTGATAGTTTAAAATCACAGCGGTCCTGAGCTGGTTTTCATTCCAAGTACTGCTCTTTGACAAATTCGGGCAGGTTTAGAAGGGAACGAGCAGGATGGCAGGGATTCTCAGCCAGAGGGTGACACGGGAAATGAAGGGATGCAGGGGTGTATTTGAGCCGAGAGGAGAGTCTCTGTCTTTGCCTCTCCCCAAGGCTGCCATTCGTAAGCAGGCCTAGGCTCGTTTTGTGTTCTTCCCTCGGGGTGGGACCAGGGATGCCAATAAGGAATTGTGGGGGGAGGGACACTTTTTCTCTGTCGTTTCTGGCCCAGCTGTTTAAACATGGAGGACTCCGCGAAGAAGCTTGTGGGGAGAGGCTGGGAGGAGGCCCCGCACCGGCTGCAGCCGGGTGGACTCAGGGGCAGGCGGGGAGGCCTGCTCACAACGACTCCAGGACTGTTAGGACCCAGACGCCAGTGGAAACCCGATTTAGGGCGGTATCTTGGTTTGGTTTTTGTTTCCCTTCATGTTTTAAACTGTTCAAGAACCTCGTTCTTGGGTAAACCTAAGGGCACAAGAAGTTGGGAAGCAGTCGGCAGGGTGGAGAGCCTCGTGGGCGAGGGCGAGGCGACGAAGGTGCGCGGGGCGGGCGAGTGCGGAGTCAGAATGTGTCCTCGCTGCCCCCGGGGAGAGAAAGGCTGGTCTCTTTTCGGCAGACACTAGCAGCACCACACCCAGTTCCAGGGCAGATTTTTCTTAAGGCTTTGTTTCCCACAGCCCTAAAGCTTGGTGTGCAAAGGAAAACAGGTTTTAGTTTACCCTGGGAGTCAGTTATATAGCTGTAAGCCTGAAAATCCTTGACATTCAGAAAGTGCGTGATTGTGGTGCTTTTGTTAGCTGGGAGAGGAGGAGAGGCAGCGTTGTCTCTCGCATGATCAAAAATACCTCTTGGTTCTCTCCGTTTTGTGGGCTCATCTGGCTGGCGTGGGGTGGTCGTCCTCTTGCTCTGACTAGAGGAGCTGGCTCACCCTCCTTAGGCGCCCACCCCAGTGACCTTGGCAGGGTGCCTGCAGGCCGCGAATCCCACTGCTTGGTGTTTTCCTGACTGAAGCACTGCTCTCTGTGCGGGGCTGGGGGTGGAGGACCAGGTGAGGAAGGCAGGGGTGGGCCAAAGCTGGCCTTTGTCACCGGCTCTGTCCCTGTAAAGACCTTCCTTGATTTGCCCCTTCCTTTTGTCCTCCTGCTCCTGGGGATGTGACCCACACCTTTTTCCAAACCCATGTCTACCCTTGGGGGCTGTCACAGGTCTGTTTCTAGCCTCATCACGTGGAAGCCAGCGTAGGATCCGAGGCATCAAACTTGCCGCTTCACCTGGCAATTTCTTAGGTGTGCAGCCTTTGCTGTTTGTCTCGCCACAAGTGTTGTTTATCCATAATCACATTTAAATAATCAGGGAACCTCAAGCTCCCCAAGCCTCCCTGTACTGCTCTAGTTTGCTCTGTATTCGGTCGTATCTAATTCATTCGTTCGTTGTGGTCACTTCTTCCGTACCAGGCGCTGTGCAGAGTGTTGGCCACAGCCCCTCCCCGTGAAGGAGTTCATGGTCAGTGAGGAGACTTGTAGCTCATTAGTTTATCTGCATGTGTACTTGAGGTGCCCTGGAGGGGGATGCAGGAAAGGAGGGAAGCACATTCCTTCTGTCGGGCAATGCGGAGAGAAGGTCTCCCAGTAGACGTGGTGGTTATATGAATCTGGAGAAGACCATACAGGGCGTGAGTGGTCAGGGATGCAGTGGACAGTCTGGGCAGGGACCTGAGGCACTGGGGGTTAACAGTGGGTCCGGGTGAGATAGATATTGGAGTGGGGGTGGGGGAGGCAGTGAGGTCACGAGAGCCCTGGTGTTGATGGAGGCGTGGGGGGTGGGGGGGGCGGGAGGGGGGAGTGGTCCGGGTTCTCCTGCCTTAACTGGAAGAGCCCCAGGGGGTTTGACACTCGCTTAAGGGGAGCTGAGTCTGTAGGTCTGGGTTCTAGGAAGATGCTAGTGGGACACCACGGGAGCAGGGTTGCCCTTAGCCAGTTCCTCTCTTCTAACGGAGTAAACCCCTGAAATTGCCACAGGAGGGGGCTGGTATCTAGGGAGTGGTAAGATTTGTAGGTGCCCTGTGGGCAGGGAGGGGGCTCTTGCTGTTACTGCCCCTCCCTCCCTCCTTCCGACTGGATGGAGGAGAACTCTGTCCCAACTCAGAGCGCCCTCTCCTGGCTTGGCTCTTCTCACTGTCTTTTGTGGACCTTTGTGGGGAGAGGGGTCCGCAAGGCAAGGAGATGGGCTGAATTGAAGATGTTTTTGTCCTTCATCTTTGCATCTAAATCACTCGGCTTGAAGAAATCGTGTGGAAAAGTAAGAAAGTCTCAGGCCGTAGAAAATCACAAGTTTTTTGTTACACCTATTTCTTAAAACATTGAAGGATGCTTCATAGTTCATTCTAACTTTGCCTTTACACTAGTGAATTTAATGGGAGCATTATTTTCCTCTTTAAGGAACCAGACTCAGAAGGGTTTGCTGAGGTCCGGAGCCAGCGGGTAGCAGGGCACCCGTCTTGTGAATCCAGGCCCCGTGCCTTTATTCTAGACCGTGCTACCTGCAGACCGTCTGGGGTGGAGTGCCAGCTACCCCCGGTTCTTTGAACAGGGGTGAATCCTGTCAGCCCAGGGAGATTCCATTCTGTGTGACAGGCCACGTGCAGAAGGCAGGCAGGTTTGCAGCTGTAGAGGCTTAGCCTGGTTCTGCCCCAGAAATAGGACCCGCATTGGGCAGGTGGCTGGGCCTCCCTGTGTGGGTTTCCTTGGGTGTAAAATTGGTGGTGTCACTACCTCAGGGTCACAAGAGGAATGACGTCAGGTGCTCCGTCCATGTCGGCACACCAGGCCATGTGTCCCTCTTGTCTGCGCTCGCTGTCCGTCTCTCTGGCCCCGGGGTGCGTGTGGGTACAGGTTGAGGTGGAGGACTGGGCCCATTTTCCCAGCTCGTGTCTGGGAAGCAGCCTGTGAGTTGCTGTGTTTCAACAATTGGTTTTGCTAAATGTAGCTTGCCTGTAGGAGCTGTTGTCCGTAGCGGTAACTAAACGCGTCCTTCCCGTGGAAAACCGCCTGCGGTGTTACGTTCCAGGCCACAGGTTGAACATCACAGCGGAGAATGACTGCCGGCGACTGCACTGTTCCCTGAGAGACCTGAGTTCCCTCCTGCAGGCCGTGGGCCGGCTGGCCGAGTACTTCATCGGAGACGTGTTTGCGGCGCGGTTCAGCGATGCCCTCACCGTCGTGGAGAGGTAGGCCAGAGTGACGTCACGGCGCCGCTCCTTCTTGCGTGAGGGCGGCGTGCTGCCGGCTGTAAGGCGGACGCGGAGCGGCCACCGGACCCCTCTGGACTTCAGGTCCCTCGCTGTGACATGGAGGGGACCTGGTGCCTTGTAGCTTCTTGTGAGAGTTCACGAGATACGGCACTTAGCGCAGCGGCCGGGGGTTAGCAGCCTGTACGCGTAGGCCGTTCACTTCATTGCAGATTGGGTCTGTGGATGAGAAGGCAGGGTTAGTCCCGGAAGAAGCCACGTGGGGTCAGTCTTCTGTCTCCGCCCACAGGTAAAGAGACACCGGGAAAGCCCTGGGAGTGGAAGGACAAACGGGTAGTCCGTCGGCATCTGGCAGCCAGGTGCTAGAGGTGGGACTTTTTCCAGCCCTGGGAGGGTCCTGAGGAGTTGAAGCTTGACCGGAGAGGTGGCTCCCAACCTCTCCACCACCAGGCTTCTGTCATTACCCCTCCCCTCGGGTCCCTCCTCGGGTTTATGGCTGCGTGTGTTGAGGACCGCTCCTGACTGCCCCATTCTCCCTGCGCCCCTCCCACGAACTCAGGCACTTAACGAGTCAGATGCTTCAATGTGTTTGGAGGTTCAGACTGTTTCAGGGTAACCGGTGGATTGATTAGATCAAAATTGGGCAGATGTGGGTCCAGCCCACAGTTGAGCCACCGGACTCTTTCACTGGCCCACTCGCCGTATCATTGACAACACGCCAAGCGAAACCAAGCCCCAAGCCTAGTGACTTGCGCACCAGAGTCTTCTTTAACTGTTACTCTTCGCTTAAAAGCAGAGAAAACAAAGAGCTTTGGATAAATCTTTAAAAGCCAGATTAATATCAATAAATAGTAAAAGTAGCACGTGGTAGGAAACTTTCAAAGTGGTTTTGCACGTATCATTTCATTCTTTACTTTGGGGGATGGGGATGTCACGTTCCCTGTGAGCCAACCGTGGCCCAGAGATGGTGAGTGCCTCTCTTCAGGCCACGCTTCACGAGAGGGAGCACATGGGTTTTTGACCATCTTCCTGAGTCCAGATGCTGTGCTCTAGCCACGCCACAGAGCTGTCGCCTCCAGCATCCTCCTTCCTCGCCGTCCTGGGTGAGGCCCGTTCCACTGCACTGACGGTTAGCGGAATGGGACGCGTTCTTCCTCCTTGAAATCTGTATCTTTTCGGAGTTCAGAGTTCCTGCGTCATTAGCTCATAGGTCCTTATAAGGACATCTTTCTGCACTGCTTTTAGGTTTGTACATCTTTCTGCACTGCTTTTAGGTTTGAGGCTCAGTACTTACAGGTACTTTGCAGTCTTGTCTTCATTCAGAATAAAGTGTGAGAGAAGGCTCCTTGTTACGACTGCTTGATCTTCGTAGCCGGTGTGATTAGCCGGCTTTTCACTCAGGCTCCACACAACAAACCTCCTAGCTAAACTGCTGCACGTAGAAATCGTAAAAGACACGTTTAGAAGCCCATTTTCCGTGTAGAGTAGCACCAAAGAATGCTGGGGAACGCGAAAGCGGAACGTAAAGTCAAACACAGGGTGACTCCACTTACGTGAGGCCCATGGAATAGTCCGGACCAGAGGGAAAGGGGAATGGCGGGGGCCAGGGCTGCGGCGGGGGATGGGGTTGCTCTTTCGTGGGTCCAGACTTAGAGTTTTATAGGATGAAAAGGTAAAGGAGACAGGAGCGGGTGGCTGCACGCTCTGTGTGTATTCAGTGCCGCTAAATAAATGTATACCTACTTTGTGAATGTGAAGAATGGAGAACAGTTTAAAGAGTTAAACACCGGGTGCATGTTGGTACGTCGCTTACGTATCACCCCGGCCCCTTTCCAGAGCTTCCAGTCGAGAACCCTTGCTACTTTCACCCTCACTTCCTGACTGCTTCCTGACCCTCAGTGCTTTGGGACTCAAGCTTGTGGTTTTCTAGTGAAGTCCCGCTTTCTGGTCCCTTCAGAGAGCAGCACTTTCCAGAGTGAGGTCCACGCGCACGGAGCCCCAGGATGTTTCCAGAGATGCAGATTTCCAGGCTCCTCCTTGCAGCTGCAGGGTCGGTCTGTGGGGTTGGACCAGGGAGCCTGCACTGTGACAGGTTCCCCAGTTGAGTCTTCCGCTCGGTGAAGTTTGAGAAGCTCTGTGCCGTGGCACCGAGGGAGAGAAACACCCACTGTCTTCCCTGGCGCCCGCCTCAGACCTGCTCCCAGGCTTCCTTAAAGAGCAGGCACGGGGAGAGCTTCGCCGCGTCTCCGGCTTCTTCCCTTTGCTCAGAAAGGAGCATCCATCTCTAACGAAAGAGGCATTTTCCGTTTCTCTGTACAGCCGGTTCTCCAGTTACTGGATTGAAGGCTTGTCTGCGTGCAGTGAGCCCTTGCGCCACCAGTGGGCGCAGCAGCTTGCTTCTGGAAGGATTGTGCTTCATGTCAAAAACGCTTCGATTTGTTCTCAAACCTTTTTTGCTTCGTGCCCTGCCCTCTCCCCCAAACATTTTATCATGAACATCTTCGAATCTTCAGGAAAGTTGAAAAATTATACAGGGACCACCCATATACCCGTCACCTAGATTCTACAGTGAACATTTTGCCGTATTTTCTTTGTCATATATCTGTCCATCTGAAACATTTACTTGTCCAGAGTTTTGTCGTTGTGGTAAAATACACACCATGAAATATTTACTTCTTAGTCACTTGTATTGTATATATTATATCATCTTATATTTCCCTGTTAGATATTTATTTTGCATACAAAGTTTTTTGATTCTGTAAGTCAGCTTTAGTTAGTGTCTTTATATAAATCTTCATGCACATCTCAGGTATCTTTGGGATAAAATTGAAGGTCTGGTCTTGATTCTTCTTTGGATGGAAAAAAGTCTGTCTTTGGGACCTTTGTTGGTACCTTGTCCATTTTGTCTATGTTAGCCCACAAGCTGAATGTTTTCTCTTACCTGCTTCTTTGCCAACAGGTTGGTCAAAGTCACTCTGTATGGATCTCAGATAAAATTGTACAACATTGAAACTGCTGTGCCGTCAGTACTGAAACCTGACCTCATTGATGTGTAAGTACAGAGTTAGCTGTTTGTGCGTTCTCAGGAGGGACCTTGTCCTCCGGCCCCCAGGAATTTTCTGGATAGAAGGGAACAGTTGTGCCTGCCATGAAGAGGAGAAAAACTGCCTCCTCCAAGCCTAGGCAGAGAGAAAGATTGATTGGGGGCAGGGGTGATTGGAGTAAGTGGAATTCATCAGGCAGATGAGAGCTGGGAGCAGAGGGTATGTGGGGTAGGCATTTCAGGAAGAAAGAACAGCATGAGCCAAGACAAAGATGTGTTGCAGAGCCCCGTGATTAGGGGGTGGTGTGTGGTTTGTGTGGTGGGAGATGAGGCCGGATAGGCACGGTAGGACCATGGTGGAAACAGCTCGAGTGCCGTGAATCTTCTCCTGTGGGCCAGTGACTGCAACTGTAGGGCCCAGAGAATTACTTGGGCAACACATTCCATCAGAGATTCTGACTACAGCAGGATGTGGAAGGCTCGGGTATTTGCAGATTACGCAAGACCTCAGGCGATTCTGAAGAACATTCAGGGACCACACTTTGAGAAGCTTTCAGGACGGTGGGGAGCTATTAGGAAAGTGACTATGGAAGGGACAGCAGAATGGAGACTGGAGGCGGGGCCACATCCCAGGGATCACACTGCCTAGAAGGCTTGCTCTGGACCGGAGCGGGCATTGGCGAACTATGGCCTGTACCGAATCCAGCCCACTGCCAGCTTTTGTAAATTAGGATTGGAGCACGGCCGGGCCCGTCCATTTACGTATTATCTATGCTGCTTTTGTGCCGCAGCGGCAGAGTGGCTGTGACAGAGTGTGTGTGGCCTGCAAAGCCTAAAATATTTTCACTCTGGTATTTGCAGAAAAAGTCTGCTGACCCCTGTTCCGGAGCAGTTCTTAAGCTGCAAATTAGGTAAATGATAGAAAGAGAGTCTTATCTGTTACTTTATAGTGGTTTAGGTTTTTTTTTTCAGAGTGTGTGTGTGTGTGTGTGTGTGTGTATACACACACACGTATACATATATATATACTTTTCCTTTTCGAGATTAGAGAAAGCTGTGAAGCTTCAGCCGAGAAAAATGCTAATTTGCTCATAAACACAACATCTTGCACACAATTTCAGGAAGTTTTGGAGCCCCTCCCTTTAAGCCTTACGGAGCTCTGTAAATTTGATAGATTGACTAAAATTCCTAGACTCCAAAGGCTGACTTTCAGAGCTTAAAAGTTAAAAGTCAGTGCATTCTAAATGTAAAATACAAAATAACGGCTTGAAAAAGTTCACACCTGTAGAAAAGGGGAAAAACAGAATGAACACCCTATACTCTCAAGCTAGATTCGTCAGTTATAGATATTTTGCCACATTTGCTTTTGTTTCTCACGCTTCCTTTTTGTTTATACAGGTGAACACACACACAAACACACACTATTTTTTTGTAAGTAAACTGAAAATAAATTGCAAACATGTCACTTCACCTATAAACTCTTGAGCACATATCTCTGGGAACAAGGTCCTCCTCCTACATAACCATAATACCATTATCAATACTCTGAGACTTTCACGGATGCCGTAATATCTGGGGTTTTTAAGAGTGTATATGTATATATTTTTCCATACTCGAATTTCTCCAGTTGCCTCAGAAGTGTCCTTCTTTCTTTGGATCCAATGTCTAACTAATCATGAATCCCATATTACATTTCTCTCCCATAATCTAGATCAGCTCCCCAGACTGTACATGTTCGTGGGAGGGAGGGACAGGAGGAGAGTCAGATGAGGGAAAGAGAAATGGAGTTTTGGGGAGATTTAGGTCTTAATTTTTTTGTTTTTAAATGTTCACTTAATTTTGAGAGAGAGAGTGCAAGCGGGAGAGGAGCAGAGAGAGAGAGGGAGAGAGAGAGAATCCCAAGTAGGCTCTCTGCGCTGTCAGCACGGAGCCTGATGCGGGCCTTGAAGTCACAAACCGTGAGGTCATGACCTGAGCCCACATCAAGAGTCAGACACTGAACCGACTGAGCCACCCAGGCACCCTCTTAATTTTTTTTCCTAAGGAAAATCTTAAAAATCGAAATTTGTCTGGTTGTTGATCTGTATGAGATCGATGGTCAACATTTTTCGCGAGAACACTAGATAGGTGGCGGTGTGCCCTTCTTGTGTCCTGTCTGAGGCGCTTGAGGTCAACTTGCCACCCGGTTGGTGGCGACCAGTTTGATTTCCACGTGGTGTCTGCCTGAATCCTAGCTCTGTCCCCTAAAAGGTCCTAGGAGCGGTGAGACCCCTAAGTCCCCAGGCTCTTGTTTCCTAAAATTCGTTGTCCACTAAAAGGAGCCGTAGCTTCATAGAGAACTGACTGCTCTCTGTGTCACAGGAAGTGGTGGCAACATTTAGATGATGAGTTTTGATTTTTAGGTCCTACCTGAGCGAGTACGTGATTTCTGTGCCGTCTCGCGTGTCTTAGAACGGTAAATGCAATGAGTGGAATCCTTACTTGCTGTGGACACAAGTTTAATGCTCATATGTCTTGACCTTAACCTTTGAAATCGCATCTTCTCTCCCCTTTGCAGGCACGCCCAGTCCCTGGCCGCTCTCCAGGCGTACTCTCACTGGCTAGCGCAGTACTGCAGCGAAGCTCATCGGCAGAACACACAGCAGTTTGTTACGCTCGTCTCCACCACCATGGATGCCGTCACACCTCTGATCAGCACCAAGGTCCTAAGGCAGCAAGGGCTACGCTTTTTAAGTTTGTTTATTCCGGGGGGGGGGGGGGGGGGGGGGGCGGGGCGAGGGAGAACATCGAGCAGGCTCCGCACTGTTACCGCGGAGCCTGACGTGGGTCTCGGCCCCACGAACCTCCAGGTCGTGGCCTGAGCCGAAATCGAGTTGGACACTTAACCAGCTGAGTCACCCAGGCGCCCAAGGGCTACGCTTTGTGTCTAAGTCCTTGTCCTTTTGTCCACATACCCACTTATTATAAAATCAAAATATCGCATGGTGTTAGACCCATAATTCTCAGCACTACCATAGAACCACGTGTCCTCTCATGTTCCTTTTGAGCTGTGGTCCATATAAACTCAAATGTAGCTTAAGTTTTTAACCTCAGTCCCACATGAATGCATGCTCATTGTGAAGAAGTTAAACACTATTTAAGTTATAGACCGAAAATTTATGGTACTCTTTAATCCCCCATTCTAAAACACTGCTGTTTGGTAGTGGGAATGTTTTATAATTCTCCTGTTGATGGAAATTAGTTCTTGGTATGTAC
The DNA here is from genome assembly GCF_024362965.1 of Panthera pardus. Lineage (NCBI taxonomy): Eukaryota > Metazoa > Chordata > Mammalia > Carnivora > Felidae > Panthera > Panthera pardus. Next base: position 17,980,936 of record NW_026526980.1, on the reverse strand, counting down.
AACCTTGTAGGATGGGTTCCGGAAAGTGAATTTACCGGGTCAAAGGTGCATCCAAGTAAATTTGACAGCTTCTACTCAGCTGTCCTTTGAGAAAACCATCAGTTTATATTATGGAGCGTATAGGTGTTCGTCTTTTTTGTTTGTTTGTTTGTTTGTTTAAAGTTTATTTGCTTTGAGAGTGTAAGTGTGGGAGGGTCAGAAGGAGGAGAATCCCAAGCAGTCTCCGAGCTGTCAGCGCAGAGCCCGACTTGGAGCTCTGTCATGTGAACCATGAGATCATGACGTGAGCTGAGATCAAGAGTTGGACAAGCAACCAACTGGGCCCTGTCTTTTTGTAGTCTTAATCTACGTAGCATTCTGTCCTCCTCTTAACAGTGTATTGATTTCCATAAGGTTTTGTTTAGCTTGTTAAAAAATTTTTTTTGATGTTTAGTTTTGAGAGAGAGAGAGTGTGTGCGCGAGGGAGGGGCAGAGAGAGAGGGAGACGCAGAATCTGCAGCAGGCTCCAGGCTCCGAGCTGTCGGCACAGAGCCCGATGTGGGGCTCGAACCCATGAACTATGAGCTCATGACCTGAGCGGAAGTCAGATGCTTAATCAGCTGAGCCACCCAGGTGCCCCAGGTTTTGTTCAGTTTGTGATTGTAATTTGTAAATGAGTTACAATATCCCACGAGGGGGGATTAATATAATTTATGATGTATCCAGCCATTGCTGGACTTTAATGTTGCCTGCATTTGAAAAAAATCACTATAGATCATTCTGAAATGCACATATGCACTTAGCTTTATCCTTTTAGGTGATTTTCTTAAAGCGGGATTAAAGGTTAAAGGTTAGGGATAATGTGTGGTTCTAGGAAATTCTGGTAATATTTCTTTCGAAAGTAACTGCATGCCCGTGACTCTTTGGTGTGCTGTTTTTTACCAGTCTTACCAGCATTAGGTCATATCTATAAAGAGTTTTCTCTTTTGCTAATTTGAAAAGGGCAGATGGTCCTCGAACCAGGTTTTTGATTGGCACGCGGAGGGGAGGAAGCAGGAGAGCCTGGCGTGACCGGTTGAGTGTTGGAAGGCGGGTGGAGAGAAACGTTGGCTTGGTTGGAGCGGGAGGAGTGAGGTGAACAATCCCGAGTAGTTTGAATGACAGGCCAAGGAGTCTGCCGTGGAATTTTTGGAGCTGAGAAGCGATCGCGCCCAGAGGTGCCAGCGACTAAGGACAGGAGGAACTGGAGGTGGCGCTCCCGGCGTGAGGTCAGGAGCTGCGACGTGGCACAGAGGAGCGTGCCTCGTGCTGGGCGCCGTCCCCGGAAACTTCTTGGACACAGAGCCCGAGTTATGTGCAACGACGGCCCGGCAGCAGATCTGGCTTGCGACTGCCTCGTCGGAGTTCTTCGAATCGCAGCCTCGCGGGAGAGCTAGTGAACCGACACGTTCTCTTCTGTCTCCAGGTCCAAGACAAGTTGCTGCTATCTGCGTGCCACTTACTGGTCTCACTGGCCACCACCGTGCGGCCCGTCTTTCTGATCAGCATCCCCGCGGTGCAGAAAGTGTTCAACAGAATCACCGATGCCTCTGCTCAGCGACTCGTCGATAAGGTGAGACCCCAGGGCCACGCTGCATGGGCCCTGGAGCCGTGAGGCTGAGCAAGAGGAGTCTGGTCTTTCTTTCGCACTCGGAGCTTACGGGCTGTGCCACCAGAGATGGTTTCCTCCCCAGGTGGCACTTAGGGCAGCCTCCGTGCCCTGTCGTCAGGCCCTTCCCGACGCGGTCGGGCGGTGTGCAGATCAGGATGTAAAAGACCCTCCCGATAGGTGCTGAGGTGGCGCTGCTTTGAGAGCCAGCGATTTGGCTGGTGTCAGCGTCTTCTTTGCATTCCTTTTGGTTTAAAACAGTCCGTTGTCACGTTTGTTTTCTTAGGGTTGAGAAGCTCCAGACAAGGATTTTCACAAAATCCTTCAGGAGGCTCAGGCTGGAAGTTTAAAAACCAACAAGACACAGGTGGCGTCCGAGGGGAGTCGGAGCAGTTACTTGGGCGCGCCCGGGGTGGCACAGTATTGCTTTTGACCTGGCGCCAAAGGCACGTTGATCGCAAGAGGTTCTCGGCAGCCTCTCTCTCTCTCAGCCCTGTTCTCAGCGGCTCCTCCGAGGGTGCTGGGAGCCAGCAGCTAAGGGACTGGTTAGACCGAGCGTCTGCAGTGACTGTGACTCCCCCGCCCTGTAATGCTGCAGGTACCAGAGTAGAGGGGCAGTGACAGCATCGGGAAATGACATTCCAGGATGGGGCCTGGAACGCGCTGGAACCAGGCGTGGTGTTTTTGCTTCACTTTCACTTTCCTCCCTGCCTTACCTGAGATTTGGACCGAAGCCTCAGGCCCAGCCTGTGGGAAAGGAGCCCGGAGGCCTGAGCTCCGCGTGTGCCCTGGGTGCCCAGGCTGCGTCCGGTGCAGCGGCTGTTGCTCTTAACCCTCTGATGGATACCTGGGGCGGGGGGGTGGTCTCTTCCAGGCTCAGGTGTTGGTGTGCCGAGCCCTCTCTAACATCCTGCTGCTTCCGTGGCCAAACCTGCCTGAGAATGAGCAGCAGTGGCCCGTCCGTTCCATCAACCACGCCAGCCTCGTCTCCGCACTCTCACGGGACTATCGCGATCTGAAACCCAATGCTGCGGCCCCCCAGAGGAAGATGCCACTGGAGGACAGTAAGTGTCCCAGAGCCGGGGACGGCCCGGGGAGGCAGGTAGGCCAGGCGCTGTCTTCCTTTGTGGCCGATGCGGCATTCGTTCATCTGTCCGTAGTCCCTCAGCTGCAAAGTGGGAGAGCCAGCTTTCGGCGGTAGAAGCCGCTTCTCTGTGGAATTCTGTGAACGCGTCAGCCGGACCTATTTCCTGAATGTGGGACACCCCTTCTCTTAGTTAAAATGTCAAAAATAAGTAAACCGTCAATGGTGCCTTCCTTGGATAAAAAAATGTACAGGGACTGATCCGTTTCAGATACTTATATAAGCAATCAAAGCAATTCACTGGGAAGAGCAGATCTAAGAACTGTCTTTTGAAACTATTTTTAACCTTTCTCCAAATGCGTGTATTTCAGAGGCTTTGAAAGAACTTGGTATCTTCACAAATGGCACTTCAAGTTTAATTATTTATATTAAAAAAGGAGAGAAAAATGAATCAAGAGAACTCAGTTCAAGTAGAAGGCATCAGATTTCTCTGATGTACAAATTTTATAGTACATGTTAAGAAAATACAGTATTTTCACAGTGAGAAAGTATTGGAACATTATTGGACAACATCATTCATAGAATGTCAACAAATGTTAAAAATAGCAATAAATACCAGCATTTTTTAAAAAACATCATTTTCATAATCAGGGACATTACCATAATGCTTATTGTACAAAAATATTAGAATAGTATAAAGAAGGGGAAAACTCTTAAATCTCATTGGTTTTAGTATTTTAGAAAGTCACCCTTTTAATTCTCTCATTGTCATCCTTATTCTCTGTTTAAGTTTGTCTTCTAGTTCTGGAGCTGCATGGGAGCAGCGGAGCTCGTGAGGGTGTGCTGAGCGCTGGGCCCTTGCCCGGGCGGTCCTCTCTCCGCCATCGCACCTCCGGCTGAGCCGGCACCAGCCTTCACGGTCCGGTGTTTGCCTGGTCCTGGGTCTCGGTGTTTTACATTCACTAATTCATTGAATTTCCACATCAGCCTACGAGTTAGGCACTGTTGATTATCCTGATCTTATCCCTGGGGAAACCCGGGTAAGAGGAAGTCATCGGCGCAGGGGTTACATACAGCTAGTGTGGAGTCGTGTTTCAGAAAATCTGGTGGTCTTTTGTCTCTTTATTTTACACGTGCTTATGTCGGTCAGCCAGCATGGGTTGGGTAGGTTTGCCCTGTGGTAACAAACAGTCCCCAAAGCGTAGTGGCTTAATCCAGGAGAAAGATGTATTTCTTGCTCGCACTGCATGTTCAGCTGGGGCCACGGGGGTTGGAGAACGTCCTGCTTATTTTCCTGGCGACTCAGCGACCCAGGCCGCTGAAGGCCGCCCCGCAGTCTGTGCTTACACGGGGACAGGGACGTGGGGGCTTGTGCAGTGGCTCTTAAAGCACTGGTCTGCAGGTGACACCCATCATTTGTATCTCCGCTCACTTTTCGTCGGCCAGAGCATACGCTTCCACGGCAGAGCGGGTGCCACCACATGCTGGAACTATTTGCTGAATAGAACCCATGGTTCCCACGGTGCACAGACTTAGAGTAATGTCTGTGGGGTGTTCGCTGCGTGCCAGGCGGGGTCCCGGAACTTCATGTACGTTACGTCGTGCGGTCCTCCCTGCAGCCCTGTGAGGTCTGTCTTCTCCTCCTGCTGCAAGTGATCCAATCCAGGCCTGGAGTGTTTTTTCCCGTCCCAGTTTAGTACTTTGAAAAATTTTCAAACCTACAGAATAGTTGAAGGATGAAGCAAAGGAACAACTGTGTATCTTTCACTAGGATTTACCACTTGTTAGTATTTTGCCACACTCGTGTTTCCTCCCACCTCCCCACACACTTCCTCTTTTTAGCAGAGCCCTTTAAATAAAGGAAGTTACCGACACTTTATCCTTGACACCTTAACCTTTGTCTTTGAGAACAAGGTGTTCTCTTCTGTAACCCAAACACCACGAATACAGCCAAGTTGTGACATTACGGTAATGTCATTTAACACCTAGACCATGTTCAGGTTTTCCCCAGGTGTTACCAAAGTGGCCTTTTTTGCTTCTTAAAAAGTCCAAGATACAGCCAAGGAGCTTGTGTTCTGTTTGGTTGTCACATCTCTGTTTGTTTGTTTATTTGAGAGAGCAAGTGCAGAAGCGGGGGAGGGGCAGAGAGAGAGGGTGAGAGAAAATCCCAAGCAGGCTCTGCACCGTGAGTGCAGAGTCCGACATGGGGTTCCATCTCATGAACTGTGAGATCAAGACCTGAGCTGAAATCAAGTGTCGGACGCTCAACCTACTGAGCCACAGGTGCCCCTCTTCAGTCTTTTAATATAGAAAAGTATTCCTGGTTTTTTGTTTCTTCTGACATTGACAGTTTTGAAGAGTCCAAACCCATTTGCATGTAAAATGTCCCATAATCTTTTCTGTCTGATTGTTTCCAGCAGTTGGGGTGTGAATACCACCTGGGCAGTGACGTGTACCTCCCGTTGTGTCACTTCTGTGTGTCCCATTTTGGCATGCTCTCTGGGATCACTTGCTTTGAGCAGTGCCTGCCAGTCTCTCCATTGTGAAGCGCCCTCCCCCACCAGGCTCAGCAGGTGTAGGTTGTTCAGGATCAGAGAGAAGGTGGTGGGGTCGGGAGTCAGATCTGATTCTGAATGCTTCCAGATCCTTGTCCTGCACGACATCACCCCTTTGTTCTGAAAAGCATTGTTTTTAATGATTTGATAACATCCTATTCCATGGAAGGTATCACACTTTACGTATCTCTCCTGTTACTACGTATTTAACGGTGCTTTCCGTTTGCTCTTGTACATTTTTATGAATACGCTTTGGTTCTTATTTCAGTTTCCTTACACATCAGAGGTCAAGTTTTGGTCTCTTAACTCTACTGGCTTTTCCCCCTAAACTGCTTTCCCTGTGCCTTGTGTCATCTTGGGGAAACGTCTGACCCGAGTGCAGTTTCCTGGCCCCGGTCCTTGTAGCAGCTGTGAGGGAGTGGCTCCTTCCATAGGATGCGTGTGCCCTGTGTGCACTTGCCGAGGTCCGTGTGGCTGGCCGTTAGAGAAGCAGGCCCGTCGTGAGCCATTCTTCTCTTTCATGCTCAGTCCTTTGAGTGAGGTGGTGGTCTCTCTCTGTCCACATTTTCAGATGAGGAGGCAAAATCTAGTAGAGTCAGGAGTCAAACCTGCTCCTCTAGAGCATCTATTCCTTCTGCTTTATGTTTCTCTGGAAGCTGCTTCAGCCGCCGCAGAGGCTTCAGCCGCTGCAGAGCTTGAGGGGCCAGGGCGACCCAGGGACCCCCACCAGGTAGAGGCCAGCCCTCAGCCCAGCTCTGGTTCCGCCCTCTGGAGCTCTGCCAGCGTTGAGTCTGCTGAGCTCAGGCTGAGCCATGGGGGTGCTTCTTAGGGCAGCCGGTGGGAAGCTCCGTGTCTAAGGGGAGGAGCCAGCCCCACCAGTGCTGAGGAATGGTGACAGCTTCCCTGTGCTGGACCTTCCGATGTGCCAGGCACTGGGCTCGACACGTTCTCAACCTTGTCTCTCATCCTCGCGGCAGCCCCGTGAAGGTGGGGCTGTTGGCTATTCCCGGTGTACTGACAAGGAGCCTGTCTGGGTGTAGGGCCGTCAAGTGCCCGTCTGTGGTTCCTATCCGGCACCTCTGATCAGGGCCCTTTCCGTGTCCTCTGAGCTCCTGCCCGTTTGCTGGCCACCACCTCTGCTTTCTCTGTGTTCCCTGAAGGCATCGCGTTTACATCAGGGTCTCATTAGAAGCGTATGTTGTTGATAACATCACATGATACCATAATAATCATATATATCGTCAGGCCCCAGGCCCAGTAGGATAAGGGGCGAACAGGCAGTTTATTCACGAACGTAGCAACAGTAGGTGGGCCAGCGGGGTACTGGTGCCGATCGCCAGGCGGGGAGGTACACGTCGGGTGGAAGGGGTGTCGGATCTGCATGTGTCCTTTCTCGCCTGGGGTGATTACCTTGGGACGCCCAGTCTCACCCGTCTGTTCACCATCTCAGAGTCTAGACACCTAACTGGGGCCACGTTTTATCTTTTCCTCTGGGTGGCCTTGTTTCTGGTGGACAGAGGCAGAAGAGAGGCAAAAATCTGAGCAAGCGGGCAGCCAGAGTCCTGGCGGAAAAAAGAAGAAAGAAGAGGGTGTAGGGGGAGAGAGACGGGAGAGGTGGAGAAGCCCATGAAGAGAGACTGTGTTCGTTCAGCAAGGTTTCTGCGATTGCCCTCCGAATACTTCTGCGAATCTCGCCCCCTCCCGGGTATTCCCCGGCCCCCTGCTTTATTTATCCTCCGACAAGTCATAACGTGCACTGAATCTCGATTTGCAGCCAAAGTGATTATCCACCAGACGCTTAGTGTTTTAGAAGACATCGTGGACAGCGTCTCCGGGGAGTCCACCAAGTCCCGGCAGATCTGCTACCAGTCGCTGCAGGAATCCGTGCAAGTCTCCCTGGCCCTCTTTCCAGCTTTTATCCACCAGTCAGGTAGGAGCTGCTGGCAGGCGCCTGCAAGGCCCAGAGCGACTGCTCGGCTCGGCAGAACACAAGGAGCTGGCGGTGCGGGCCCGGGTTCTGAAGGCAGAGGGCAGGGACGCTCATGGGGGGGGGGGGGTGCTGAGGCCCCGTGGAGCCCTCACCTGGGCCTTGCACCTGTGTCGTGTGGCCCGGAGTCACTTGGGGCGTCTACCTGGGACTCGCTTCTAAGTCTTTGCCTTCTCCCAGCGTGGCCACGAGTGGATGAGGTGCAGGGGGCTCTGTAAAGGAGGGGAAGGAACTTTTTCCCCCGAGTGCCGCGTATTTCCTTAGATGGCAAGGTGGGTTTTGCCGACATGGTTCCCTCCCTCACCCGATAGAGGCTCTTTCTGGCTCTCGGGAGAGCGTTTACAGCAGCCTCGTCAGTCTTCGGAGAGGACTGTTGGGGCCTGTCAGTCAGCAAGCATTCACTGATTGCCTCTTGTAAGCAGAGTGTGTGAGGTTAGAGCCAGAACACTGTACGAGATGATTGTTGAGATCTGCCAGTGGAACCGGAGGAAACGTAACCAACGTTTTTGGCAATTAGTCCCATTATTGGTCCATTAATGATAATGGACCATTAATAATAGAGGGCCACGCAGCCTGAATACACCGTCATTATCCATTTTCAGCCACTTAACCTCTGACCCAAGTGCGGGGATTAGCGATCAGAGAGCAAAATGGCAGAAGCACTCAGGTGTTGACCCGGTTGAATCGCTCCGTCAGCGTGAGCACAAAATGGCCCACCTGCAGTGAAAACTCGGTGTCGCTGGATGCCAGCTGGCGAGGGAGGCTTCGAGGTGACCTTCGCTTCCTCTAGTGAGCCGTTGTGAGCCAGAGGTTCGCGAGGCCGGAGCCGTCGTCCCAGCATGTCCTCGGTCATCTCCCGCTTTGCATCACGGCTCCGATGGTGTTGGGGAAATTTCTTCCAGCAGGAAGCCTTCGGGAGAGAGGATAGTGCAGATTGAAAAAAGGAGGTCAGCCAGGCCCCGGGCTTCCACTTACCCTCGTGTGCTCGCGCCTCTGACCGTTCGCTTTGTGCCTCTGCTTAGATGTGACTGACGAGATGCTGAGCTTCTTCCTCACTCTGTTCCGAGGCCTTAGAGTACAGATGGGCGTGCCTTTCACGGAGCAGATCATCCAGACCTTCCTCAACATGTTTACCAGGTAACCAACCACAGATCCGCTGTCCGTGGCTTCCAGACTCCCAGGGGACAAGGAGGGGTGGGGCCGGCCACAAAACCTAGGACTTTCTGCTCCTTTCTCTTCACTTGCCGCGAGCGTTGGTTTTCATGCTGCCCGCCCCAGAGAGCATTTCTTTGGCTACTGCGTGCTTTCCCCTTGTCTGCAGAGAACAGCTGGCCGAGAGCATCCTCCACGAAGGCAGCACTGGCTGCCGGGTGGTGGAGAAGTTCCTGAAGATCCTGCAGGTGGTGGTCCAGGAGCCTGGCCAGGTGTTCAAGCCTTTTCTCCCCAGCATCATCTCCCTGTGCATGGAGCAGGTGTATCCCATCATTGCCGAGGTATGAGGGGCTGGGGTGGTCCCCTGTGCTGCCTCGCTTCTGCAGCCGAGGAGGGAATGAGATAGTGAAGAAAATGCAGTGTTTTAAAGCTCACTTGTTATTTTTCTGTAAGATAATTTTTTCCAGGAAAGAATGCCTGTAGCTTGGTCCAGTCTTTTTGTATTGGTCGAGTTAATTGGAACTAGTCTAGGGAAAACACAGCAGGTTAACTGCAAGGCTGGTCGGTGAGTAAGATCAGTGTCCGTGGCAAATAGCTTCTAACTTTAGGTGAATATGTGGTTTTCTCCGGCAAACACCGTAACAAGACGTACTTGTTAAGACATACTAGTAAGCCCATGCACCGGTCTCAAGGATACGAGGCCAGTGCTTGGAACCATGTAGAAGTTTTGTTGTTAAAGAAACACTCCACATCCTTAGAAAACCTACATTCAGCATGACAAGATCCAGAATAAGTGTGAATTTAACTAAATTTTATGTGATAGTTAAGTAAGAGCTAACCTTTTTAAGTCCCCCAACTAAGGCTTAAGTGAGTGAGTTGCTTTGCGTCGTTAAACACGCTTGGGCCCTGTAAGGATTCCTGCCATGGGAGCTGGTGCCCTCTGGTCCCAATTTAATTTTAATCAAGGCTGAATTAAATATATCTGGGGCTTACAGTTTTGAATTCTACAGAGACATCTGGAATACCGTGACCTGGCATGCCCTCCAATGACTTGGAGATTTTTGGTTCAGTTAGAAAATACCGCTAAGCCTCCCCTCCTCCCAGAACCCTGCTGCTGGTGACCGGGGACACAGGCCCAGAGAGCGCTCAGTGCCACACGCTGCCTCCTCCGAGGTCCCCTGACGCTGCTTTCTGTGCCTTCCAGGTGCTCTGTGACTCCTCTTCCGTAGACGGCAAAACTGCTTTTAAAGCTTCTTACTTGTCTTACATGGGGTCAACAGGTTAGCTGGGACAGCGGTTTTTATCCTGGGGGAAGGAACAACACAGCCAAGAAGAGGTGACAGATCGGATCAGCTGCTTTCTAAACAGGAAACCCGTATCGCTCATTGCTCTGCCATTTGGTAGCCGTTTTTTCCTGGCTTAGAGGGCTGAGGGTTTCCCTCAGAAAAAGGGCACCCCTGGCACTGACCCGGGCATCGTGTCTCTGCGGAAGTATACCTGGTTTGAACTGCTGGCCTGAAGGGGACTGGACCAGACGGCAGTGTGGGGGGACACTGACACTCTGCTTGCTGTTATCAGGCGTTGCCCGGGCCTCCTTGCTGCTCGGAGCTGAGGCTGTGAGCGGCCCCCCTGAGCCGCAGGAAGGGAAGGTTTGAGGGTCTGTGTGTCTCCACAGCGCCCCTCCCCTGATGTGAAGGCTGAGCTGTTTGAGCTCCTGTTCCGGACGCTCCATCACAACTGGAGGTACTTCTTCAAGTCCACTGTCCTGGCCAGTGTCCAGAGGGGGATCGCTGAGGAGCAGATGGAGAATGAGCCTCAGTTCAGTGCCATCATGCAGGTAACGTGCTGGCAAAGCCGGCGAGGCTGCCGTGTGATCCCGGGACGGACAGGCCTCATCCTGGACACCAGCTGGGGCCACTGGCTGGCCGTCCCTTGGTTTGCTTCCCTGACATATGGGGAAGCCAGGTCGTCTTGGGCCGAAGCTTGGTTACTACCTCTTGCGACCTAGGAAGTTAATTAACTTCTTGGAGCCCCAGTCTCTCCCCTCATCAAGTGGGGAGAATGCTGCTTATCTGATGGGTTTATTGTGAGGTTGGATGAGTTAGCGTATGCTCAGCAGCTGGCACTTGTGTTTCCCAAGGGCGAGGGGACTGCCTGCCGTCAGCACAGCTGTCGAGGCCTCCTTGACTGGGAGCTGAGTGGAGTCTCTTGGGGAGACTCCCCCTTGGAGAGGGACCCAGTGATCTGCATTTTTAAAAGATCATTCAGGGGGCGTCTGGGTGGCTCAGTCGGTTGAGCGTCCGACTTCGGCTCAGGTCATGATCTCGCGGTTCGTGAGTTCTAGCCCCGCGTCGGGCTCTGTGCTGACAGCTCGGAGCCTGGAGCCTGCTTCGGATTCTGTGTCTCGCTCTCTATCTGCCCCTCGCCTGCTCATGCTCTCTCTCTGTCTCAAAAATAAATAAAACATTAAAATAAATAAATAAATTAATTAATTTTAAAAAAAAGATCATTCTGGCCCGTACCGCACTATACTGGTGGAACACCGCCCTGTGAAGCAAGTGGTCTCCCGCCGTGGGAGGCTAGGGCGGCCAGGCTGCCTCGTGGCTGCTTTCCGGCACTATCCTCATGCTGCACTGGATCGTAGAACTTTTTGTTCTAAGCCTAGGTTGGAGTAGAGGGTTCTCCTTTTGTTTGTTTCAGTGCAGGGTTTTCTTCACAGCATGGGCAGAGGGATTCTCCCCTTACCCCCTTGAGCCCCCGGTCGGCACACAGGCACACGCTCCCAGTGTGGAGAGTCTGGATGAGCACGAGCCCTACGGCTGGTCTCCTGCTGCCCTTCTGTCTCCGGTGGGGCCTTGGGTGTGGAGTATTCAAGTGTTTGCTCCCCTCCTATCCCCCTCTTCAGCCTTGCTTTTAAGCCTTCTTGGTGATGGCTGGCCCCCTGCTCGGGACTGGTAAAAGCCAGTTTGGAAGACGGCTTCACAGTCTGGCAGTTTCCTGACCAACAATCCTACGTCTAAGCATTTTACTTAAGATAATTTTTTTTTTTTCTTTTTTTTTCAACGTTTTTTTTAATTTATTTTTGGGACAGAGAGAGACAGAGCATGAACGGGGGAGGGTCAGAGAGAGAGGGAGACACAGAATCAGAAACAGGCTCCAGGCTCCGAGCCATCAGCCCAGAGCCTGACGCGGGGCTCGAACTCACGGACCGCGAGATCGTGACCTGGCTGAAGTCGGACGCTTAACCGACTGCGCCACCCAGGCGCCCCAACTTAAGATAAATGAAAACATATTCATGCCACGTGTCCACGGGTGTTTATAGTGGCTTTTTTCATAATTGCCCAAATCTGGAGACAATCCAGATATCCATCATCTGGTGAGTGGGTAAACTGAGGCACACGCATATAATGGACTGCTACTTGACAGTAAAAAGGAACATTCTTACACCAACACCAACATAGGTCATGTTGTGCTGGGTGAGAAGCCAGACCCAAAAGGCTACAATGCCATATGATTCCATTACATCATATAACATTCTGGAAAAGGCAAAACTGGAGGGACCGAGAATGAGCAGTGGTCGCCCAGGGGCAGGGGAAAAGGCTGACTACTAGTGGAGACACCAGGGACACTTTTGAGGGGTGGGGGGAGATGGAAATGTGTGTTTTGATTGTCATGGTGGTTAGATGACCCTGTACCAGTCACACGGCAGTGCACCCCGAAAGAGGGAGTTTTTCTGTGTCACACACTTCAGTAAACCCAACTTAAAAAAGTAAATAAAACATTGGGCATCATGGAGATGTCACTGCTGTAGCAGGCATTATAAGACCCCCTTCTTGTAGCTCAGGGGCCTGGGGTCAGAATGACAGAGCAATCAGCAGCTTGTTAGGGGTGGGGGCTTGTACGTCATCAGCTTGGGGGTTGTTTTGGTCAGGTCCGGAGGGGAGTTTCTTTTTGCCCTTGAACTAATAGCTCATAGCCCAGAAATTACAAAGCAGTTTAAAACTTTGCTGTTGCTTAACCCCAAGCAGAGGCAGCTGGTTGAAGGAGCCTCCCAGGATTTGTGGTCTGTAAGAGCTGGGACGCCGAGGAGAGGGTGGGCAGCTTCTCGCTACACAGGCAGAATCCATGAAGGGATCTGGAGGTTTATTCCAAAAGGCCAAGGTGAAACCAAGATGTGAAGTGAGGCCCAGTGGGGAGGACTTAAGAGCTAAGACTAGGGGCGCCTGGGTGGCTCAGTTAGTTAAGCGTCCGACTTCGGCTCAGGTCATGATCTCAACGCTTGTGAGTTCGAGCCTGGTGTCAGAACTCAGAGCCTGGAGCCTGCTTTGGATTCTGTGTCTCCGTCTCTCTCTGTTCCTCCCCTACTCGTGCGCCCCCCCCTCCCCCGCCCAAATAAACATTGAAAAAAAAAAGAGCTAAGGCTACACGGGAACATTCCAAGATCTGAGCAGAAGAATCAAGGCAGTGGATACCCTAGCCCTGCGGTGGGCATGAGGAACTGCCTGTGGCACGCCCATTCTTTTGGTGTGGGGCGGGGGCCCTTGAGGGCCTGGTCTGAGGTGGTTTAAATGGTGCTTATAACACAGTGGTCTTATTTCTAGGCTTTCGGACAGTCCTTTCTCCAGCCTGATATCCACCTATTTAAACAAAATCTCTTCTACTTGGAGACTCTCAACACCAAGCAGAAGCTATACCACAAGGTCAGTGCCCACTCTCGGGAAGGGCCCTTCGTCAGAGCTGCCCCGGGGGTGGGCGGAGTCCCACCCTCCTCAAGGCCCCAGGGGCAGAGCAAGCCCTCGTGCCCTGGCTTACCCAGGCCTCTCTGTCTGCAGAAGATCTTCCGGACCACCATGCTGTTTCAGTTTGTGAACGTGCTGCTACAGGTCCTGGTTCACAAGTCCCACGACCTTCTGCAGGAGGAGATCGGCATCGCCATTTACAACATGGCCTCTGTGGACTTTGATGGCTTCTTTGCAGCCTTCCTCCCAGAGTTTCTGACCAGCTGTGATGGCGTGGATGCCAACCAGAAAAATGTGCTGGGGCGGAATTTCAAGATGGATCGGGTGAGGAGAGAGAGGCCAGGCTAAAGGGAGGACGGGCCAGGGCTCACACGCCTGGGGCCTGCTCAGGGAGGAAGGGGCAGTGGTCTGTACCCGCCGGTGGCTCCTGAACGACTTGGTGCCGCGGCTGGACGCAGGGGCACACGCCTCCCCCGGTGTGTGTTCTTCACGTCGGCCCCTGGGCCCCGGCCCCAGCAGTCCGGACGCTGTTCCCTCACGGGTCGTGAACTCGCAGACAGGCTGCGAAGACTGGTGCTCAGGAGTCTCTGAGTCCCCAGAGTTCGAGGTGGGCACCTGGGCTCTCCCCAGGCCTCCCGGTTCAGTGTGGGCTGACCTGCTGCCACGTCCTGGGAGGAGCCCCTGCAGCACTCCCCCTTGTCCCCCTCGCCGCCCGCTCGGGGAACGTGGTGCGAGGGCGGGCTCTGTGGCCCCCCGTGCAGCACCTTGGGTGGCTGTGGGTGCACACGGAGCCAGCGCTGCCCGTGTGTCCGGGTCCCGTGGCACCCGGCTTCTGTCCCGGCGCCTGCCTCCCGGGCACTCACCTGCCCTGCTTACTCTCTCACAGCCGTTAGGTTTCTTCGCTTGCCCGATAGGCTTTTCCTGGAACTCTTCCCACGGAACAAGTCCTTTTTGTCCTTCACCACCTGACACGTGGCAAGATGAAATCTTTCTCCCACGTCCTCATGCGTCCCTGCCTTGCCTCCCACCCTGGAGCAGCCTGCCCACGGTTCCCCTTTAGTGTTCAGATTTACACATCGCTCGCTGGAGCAGACTCCTCTCACCGCTTGCCCGTCTCGTCTGTGACGTGTGTCAGGATAGTGCTTTCTTAGACTCAGGTCCTGTTTTCCCTTGTCTTGGAATCTTTCTCTCTGGGATGTCTTGTTCCCTCCTAAACTTTTTCTTAAAGTTCACTGCAGCCACTTGGGTATTTTTCCTTCCTTTTCCTGGAGACCACATCCTGATATTTAACTGTCAGTTTCTAGTGATGTCATTGTCAGCCAGCTTCTCGATTGAAAGCCGGGCTTCCAAATCTATATATGCATCAGTGCACCTGGGGTGCTTATGAAACACACAGGAACATATTCTTGTATCCTCCCCCAGGAAATTTGAATTTGGCATTTGGGAGCCACTGATCTAAGAGACACCCCTTGGTTTGTTTTCTGGAGGATGAGTAAAGGAATCAGTGCCTCCACTCACCAGTTCCCTCTGTACCTGAAGTTGGCTGCCTCTCGGCCCGGAGAGGGTGTTGGGGCTCAGTCCCTCCCTGCTTCAGAGGAGCCTCCCTGGGAAGACAGGCGGCGGCGCCCTCCGTGGATGACGCCGGGCCAGCCAAGTCACATGTCCTGGCTCTCGTGAGCCTTCCAGCAGCCTTCTGAAGTGTATACAGGTCTTCTTGTTAATCCCATTTCACAGATGAGCCCAGGCTCCGCAGGGTCAGCCGTTAGGTGGCAGTTCAGAGCCTGGGAACGCTAGAGCCGGGAAGCAGGATCCCTCGGCTGGGCCTTCTCACTCGGGAGCCTGTTTGTACTGCCCACGCACAGGGGGAGCCGAGGGCGGCTCGACAGCGATGAGCAGGGGTGCTGGCCTGGGCAGCTGGGGCCTTTTTAGAAGAGGCAGGCTTTGAGCGGAGGCCGAAGAGGACAGATTAGCGGGGGTGAGGCGTGGGTGGGCGAGGGGAGCTGTCGGTGGCTTCAGCCGTTTCCGGAACCCGCCCTGCCACTGGGCTTTCAGAAGGCGTGCACTCGCTCTGTGGCAGGCACCGTTGGGGTCACTCCGCATTTGGACCTGCGCTCTGGCCACCGGTGATCCCGGCCTAAAGATGAGGGGGCTGACCCCCGTGCTCTTGTTGTGGCCTCTGGTGGGGTCTGGGTTCCGGCTGCGAGGGGCCCTCTCGATGGGTGTCTGCAGCCCGTGGGTGCCGCCGATGCGTCCCTGCTGACTGGTCGGGCCCGCCTGGGGCCCGGGCGGGGGTGGACTCTGTGGACGTGGCTTGGCCGTGGCGAAGGAGAGGTGTGCGTTGGCAGGCGTGCCCCCGTGCACGAGCGAGTCCGGTCTGGACCCCCTCCCTGGGGCAAGTTCCGCGATCGCCGTGCGCTTCGCTGTCTTCACCCTTACGACGGTGGTGTGAACGCACCGTGCGTCGCGGGCTTGGGTGGGGCTCGAGGGGGTGGGTCCCTGAGCAGACGCGCAGGCCTGCACGCGGGGAGCGCCAGGGGGGCGTTCGCTCCGCTTCTGGCTCTCCCGCAGCGCCTGTGCTGACACGGTGCGGGGAGGCGTAGAAGGTTCGAGCGTGCTGGGACGGAAGTGGCGGGGGCTGGGGTTGAGCCGGGGTGCGGGGTGGGGCTGGGCTGCAGCTGTGCCCCTGCCTTCCAGGACCTGCCCTCGTTCACCCAGAACGTGCACAGGCTGGTCAACGACCTGCGCTACTACAGACTGTGCAACGACAGCCTGCCCCCCGGCACTGTGAAGCTTTAGGCGCGGCCGCCCGCTGCCACGGGACACACCTGCTGCTGCCGCGCCCGCACCGCCTCCGCCCTCCGCCCTCCGCCACAGGCGCCCCCTCACGGGCCTCGCCGCTCCTCGGATTCCCGCACCCTGACCGGCTACCTGCCCCCCCGCTCCTCCACGCCCCCCTCCCGCCGCCCACCCAGCCGACCCGGCTTCGGGGTGCCCCTCAGCGCTGGCTGGGGTGCCCCCGGACGTCAGGGGTGGGCGAGGGGCTCGTGCGCCCAGGCACCAGGGAGGCCCCGGGGAATCCTGTGGGCCTCCGCGCACCTCCCGAGGACACCAGCCGTGAGGCAGAAGCGCCGGGGACCGCTCGTGACAGTGCCACCTTCTCACCATTCCGCCCCCACCCACCCCGCCCGGCCGGCGGCGGAGAGGCCTGACGCGGGACTATCTGGGCGCTTCTGCCCAGCCTCTCCCGCCCTCCCCTCCGATTGCCTTGAAGTCTCTGCGTTTTGTCAGAGATTCGCAGACTCGTGGGTTTTTGTTCCCGTTTTCTCATCATTCCATTGTGATACTAAGAAACTAAGAAGCTTAATGAAAAATAAAATGCTTATGTTGTTGTTATAGAAACGCTGGTCAGGGAGCGTCTTTCCACTCGGGGCCTCCCTGGGCCAGCGTGCGGGTGGAGGACATCCTGGTGCGGAGCAGGGCAGTGAGGGGCGTGGGACTGTGCCGGGGGAGCGCACACACAGGAGGGCCGCCTGGACAGCCTCTCAGTGAAGCGGCCGAAGGACACGGGACCCCCGGTTCTCTGGGGCAGAGGGCGGGAGCTGACTCTTACAGGTCACCCGGTGGCGGGGGTGGGGGTGGAGTCCACGTGGGGTCCACCACCCCTGCTCCTCAGGCTCCGGATCCCGTTCCTCTCCTCCTCCAGAATGGATCCTTTCTAGACACCCAGGCAGGAGTTGCCCCTCTGTGGCCCAAAGTCTCGCCTGAGGTCAGCAGAGAGGCGGAGGTCTCAACAGGTGGTTCATCTGAGAGGCGGTGGTTGCAGGGGAGAGGAGGGAGGCTGTAGCAGGGTGGCCCTGGGGGCCAGTTGGTAGGTCTGAGAGCTGGGCCTTGTCCGGCCGCTATTCGCGTGTGGAAGTGGTGCTTGTCCCGAAGTTTCTGGGATAGCGCGTCAGCAGCTCCTCCTGCCTTGAGGGTCATAGCGACCAGTCTGACGGCACTAGACATTTTTTTTTTTAATTTAATTTTTTTTTTAATGTTTAATTTTTTAAATGTTTTTATTTATTTTTCAAACAGAGACAGAGCATGAGCAGGGGAGGGGCAGAGAGAGAGGGAGACACAGAATCAGAAGCAGACTCCAGGCTCCGAGCTGTCAGCACAGAGCCCGACGCGGGGCTCGAACTCATGGAGGAGTGTGAGATCATGACCTGAGCTGAAGTTGGTCGCTTAACCGACCAAGACACCCAGGCGCCCCTTTAATTTTATTTTTAAGTAATCTCTACACCCAGCGTGGAGCTCGAACCTACAACTCCCAAGATGAATAGCCTCAGGCTCCACTGACCGAGCCAGACAGGCGCCCCGGGACTCGGCTAGATTCTGACGTGGAATCCCACACCTGGCAGGAAGAGGCTTGCGCACCCGAAGCGAGAGTGGCCACTGGCTTGTTGGTAGGACTGGGGAGGAAGGGCTTCTCCTTCTGAGGCCTTTACAAGGACCACTTGCAGGGGTGAGGGGCCCGGGGGCCCTGGGTGGTACGTGTGTGTGCCCGTGTGTGCGTGATGTGGCCCCTTGCTCCGTGTCGGTCACAGCCTCCCAGTTACAGCTAGCCCCTCTTCAGAGTTCGGAGAGGAGGAAATTGAAACTCTGGTCGCTCTTTTGCAGAAAAGAATTAACATCCAATTATTCCTGGGCTATAAATACCACCTCACCTGCCCGTGAGGGGAGGCCAGAGTGTGGTCTGTGCCTGAGCCAATGAAAGGGGTTTTTGAATGCCTTGCAGATGGAAGGGGTGAAGGGATGGGGTCTGCCGCCCGAGAGCTGTACCCTTGGACAGAACTCGAGGCAGGATTTGGGGTGGGAGAGGAGAGGCCGTGGGGAGTAAGGTGGGCCCAGATGGGGGATTTTTGTTCCAATTCTGCTGGACGTGGCCCCAGCTGTGTGCATTGTAGTGAGCTCCCCGTCCTTGGAGGTATGCAAGCAGAGTCTGGGTGACCTGCAGAAAGGGTCTGCTCCCTTCGTTGTCATCCTCTGACTTGCATCTGATCCCTCTTGTCTGCAGTGGCTCTCCCGCCCCCCTCCGTGGGCACAAGAGCAGGCCTTAAGAAGTGTGGCTGGAATTGGGTGCATTCTCAGGCGCTTGACAAGCCCAGAGACTGTCTGCATTCTGAGGGAGGGGACAGGGAAAGGCCAGACACGGACAGCAGTGAGCCTTTAGGTCAGTCTTGGCTGGGGACTGGTAACAGCTTCCCGAATTCCAGCATTTTCTGCCACTCGCCTGCCATTGGCCTCAGACAGTGGAGGGTCGACTTTTTTTTCAATAGCCTTTTTTTTTCTCCTGAGTAAAATATTGTAGTAAAAAATGTAGAAAGCTTAAAAAAAGACATCTGATCAGAGAAAACCACTGTTAATATTTTGGTGAATTTTCTTTCCCACATGTGGACAAACACATGTTTTTGCTTTTCCTTTATTTTTGGTTTTGTAAAAGCGAGTTCGTGTTGTAGTGCAGCCTCTCTTGTTCACTTGACACGTTGTGACCCTTTTACTTACTATTCTAGTAAAACATGATTTTTAATGGCAGATGGCATTTCACGGACACGCTTCGTTTATGGGGTTCCTTATTCTCAATGATGCGCTGTGGACATTCTCACACGTAAATTTCAGCGCTTGTCTATTTCCATAGGTTCGGTTCCCACACGCGAAGCTGGCGGCACAAACGTTCTCGACTTGTGACAGGTTTTGCTGGGCCTGGTTTCTCTTCGGAAGAAGCGTACTCCAGAGTTGCACAGTGTCTGAGCTCGAAAGGCTCCGATGAGATCATTTGACCAAATCAGCCCCCACTTCTGTGGATCCTGGGGCCTCTCCTGCCTGGTTAGCTTAGTGGTGGGGCCCGACCAGGCCTCCTGCCCGTTCCCGAGTGCCACCGTGATCCTAGAGTGACATCGCTGCAGGGTGGCTGGGACCAGGGAGAGGAAAGGTGCCGATGGCTCTGGTTGACTCCCGGGGCCTTGACAGGACTCCCGATTGACGGCAGTGAATTTCACAGACGTTATTTCCCGAATACCTTTCCTAGCCGGGTGCTGGGCTGCACGTGAAGGACTGGGAGGCCAGTGAGGCAGCCTGTGCCTGCAAGGAGCCCAGACCCGCGAGGAGACAGACAGACAGACAGGCAGACGGGTTGTTGCAGAGTGGCATGCTGAGTGGCTGAGTGCGGTGATGGGGGTTGGGAGGCCAGGAAACGGATGGGGGGCCCAGGGTCGGAGGGCTTCACCCAGGGTGTCGGCCACTGAGCCGGTTCTGCAGGGTGTGGACGAGCTCACTGCCGGGCAAGTGGGTGAGGAAAGGGTGAGGCCGGGGCTGCCTGGACACTTCAGAAATTGCCATGAAGATTTGATGGGGAAATGGGCGGGGTGACCGTCCGTTTTTTGTTTGTTTTGCCAAACGGAGACGTATGGAGTTACAACAGACGGTCTCTGCAGTAATCCTGGGCCAGCAGGGGTCAACTGGGACCTCTGGTCTCCCTACTCCTGGAAGAGAAAACATCCGGCTCTGTGGGGCCCGGCCTGTCAGCAGAGATTGGGGGGGTGGGGGGGGGGGACGAAGTCCCACTGGCGAAATGCAGCCACCTGGTTCATCGGAGGAGTCAGAAGCCCCCCTGAGCCTGTCCTGACAGTGAGGGCCTTCCTCACGGCCCCTGCGGTGTCCCCTGCCACAATGAAGGCAGGGGACGTGGGGTCTGTTTCCGCAGTGCTCGGTGTGGGGTTTGGCCCACAGCGGGTGCCCCAAAATGTCGAGTGCGCGAGGATTCTCCAGATTTATCCAAATGGGTTTCTCCTCACAGGAGGAGGCCTGCAGTCACACTGAGGTGTCTTACTAATTTTTAACATTATGAAGCCACGTCCTTGGTGTCTGCTCAGAACGCCTGGCCTTACTTTTCAGGGCTCCTCAGGGAAAAGCACTCGAGTGAACAGCTCTTCAGTGAAGGATTTCTTTAGTTCAAGGACTCGCTTTTCCGCCCTTCCCTGCTCGCATCATTGGAAACATCTTTGAGATTCATGTTAATTAATTGGCTCCAGCCTTGGGGTGGGTGGGGTGGGCGATCGCACAGGTCATGCGGCTTCCCGGGTTAGGCCGGGAGCCTTGTGTGGGGCGGGCCGGAAGCTGGCTCTGAGCCCCAGGACCCTGAAGGGCACCAGAAGCTCGTGCAGAGGTCACGTTGGGTGCCTTCCTGGGGTGGGGTGGGGTGGGGGGTTGGTTGAAAAATTATTTAAACGAAACAAAGGGCAGACATAGGTGAGCATTTGGGCAACAGGTATATTTTCTTTTTCAAAATAAGCTTAGGGGTGCCTGGGTGGCTCAGTCAGTTAAGCGCCGGACTTCAGCTCAGGTCACAGTCTCACAGTTCGTGGGTTTGAGCCCCGCGTCGGGCTCTGTGCTGGCAGCTCAGAGCCTGGAGCCTGTTTCGGTTTCTGTGTCTCTCCCTCTCTGCCCCTTCCCCGCTCTCCCTCTGTTTCCCTCTCTCTCAAAAATAAACATTAAAAATTTTTTTAATAAAAATAAGCTTGGTTCTGGGGGCGCCTGGGTGGCTCGGTCAGTGTCCGCCTTTGGCTCAGGTCATGGTCTCATGGTTCGTGAGTTCGAGCCCCAAATCGGGCTCTCTGCTCTCCTCACAGAGCCTGCTTCAGATTTTCTGTGTCCCTCCTCTCCCCTCCCTTGCTTGCATGTGCGAACTGTTTCTCAAATATAAACATGAAAAAAAATAGAAATAAGCTCAGTTTTTTCCCCTTTATTATAGAAATAATGTATGTTTCTTGGAGATAAACATAAAAATCTCCAAAGCCGTTTAATCATGTCTCAGCGGGTGGCCTTCCAGACCTTTCCTTGCATTTATATCCTATATGCCCATCCGCATACCTCTATCTTTCAGCGGGAATAAGATCATGTGACTTGTGTGGCAAGGTCCTGCCTCCTTCAGTCTCTGCACGCACGTGCGCGCGCGCGCGCACACACACACACACACACACACACACACACACCCCTTTAGGTGAGCTGTGTGGTTCCTAGAGACCCCAGCTCTTTCAACCTAAGCCACGGCGGGCCAATTTGCAAGTGTCCTCTGGAACATTGCAGGAAGTTAAGCTGGGACCTTGTCTCTCAGACTCACATTGGTATCTGGAGAAGCTCATCCAGACGTGCGTCTTCTCCCTGAAGAGTCAAGACAGACAACCGTTGTTATTCTCGGAGCCGCTGAGGAAGGCATAATCCCCATCTTGCAGGGGTGGAGCCTGAGGCCCAGAGGTCACAACCAGTCCTCATCCTGCCTCTCCCGACTGGTGTTCCACGCTGGAGCTGATGACTCCTGGGCACCCCAGGAGTGGCGGCGACCTTGCTCCCGGCCTCTGCGGGGCACTCGAGTAGGAGGGATTCAGATTCCAGAGATGGAGGCGCCGAGCATCTCGGTCTTCCCTCTCAAGCCTGCCTGGGGAGGGGCCGGGAGCCCGGAGGAAGCTCTGGGGGCTTTTATTACCTTCGTGATCTGTATTGTGGCATTTCCAAAAACGGTTCCCGCCTCCTCCATGCTGGAAGAGACAGCAGGAGACAGGCCGTCACTGCCTCCCAGATGCAGCCAGCTTTGCCTTTTGCAGGTGCCCACCCACCCCCTTAGCATACACCCCCCCCCCCCCCCCCGCCTTCAGGGCAAATGCTTACAGATGAGGACACTGAGGTTCAGAGAAGGGAAGTGACTTGCCCGAGGCCACACAGCAGCAAGGCCCCGGCAAAGCTGGGGTCCACTTGTGGGTCTGGAGGGCTCCACACCCTGCTCTGTTCCCCGCCAGAGGCACTGCGTGGCTGCTTCACTCCGTTGTCTGCCTCGTGACAGACCCGAGTGGAGGCACTTTGCGGGCGGAGCGGTTGGAGGGGTTCCAGAGCCCGAGCTGTGGGAAGAGCGGGTTGCTGAGGGCTTGCAGTCTGGGTCCCCGGGGGTCCGGCATTCACTGTGTCTGCGGGTCCCCTTCCCTTCCTGGGCCATCTCTTCCCCAGGTGTGGTGCAGAGGCAGCCAGTGGGCATGAGGAGGGGGCCCGCCCAGGACGGGAGGGCTCCATATCCGGCCGGCCCTGCTGTCCCTGCCGCTGGGTCCCAGGGGCTTTCAGAGCCGTTGGCAGAACTGAGTCTGCAGGTGACCATCCGGATGGGGGGAGGCCCTGGGCACTCCGGCCCCACCGAGTGCAAGGTTCCCTTGGAGTTTCTATGTGGATGGGGCTGTGGAATGAAAGGCCGGCTGTGTAGGCTTTCCTCGCTATGACGACGCGTGTGTGACTCACCCTCGACTCAAGGACACGCTTCCCACTTACACATCACTCACCAGTTCGGCCTTTTAGTTCACTGAGGGTCTTCTCCGCGACAGGGAAACGTGGACATAACGCGAGTCCTGCCTTCCAGAAACGGAGGAGGGGTCCTACTGTGCGCCAGGTGCCACACGTTGAGTCGGGTGGTGGACAAAATGTACCCTGAGTGGAGTCAGATGTGCACGAAATGTACCTGTTTCTCTAACTGATGCCCTTTTGCTCTGGAAAACTGGTGGCAGGAAAAAGGTATTTTAAAAAAAAACAAAAAAACAAAAAAAACCCCGCTGATTTTAACGGAACTCATTCTCTCCAGATCGAAAACAGGCTCTTCTGGATAAAACGTTCAGTTAAAGTTCAAACTCCAAACAGACTTTGTGTGGATTTCAAAGGCACTTCTTCCTCTAGGCAGGTGCAGCTCTGCACCGGGAGCGTGGAGGGCGGGCCCCTGTCCCCTCAGCCAGGCCTTCTCGGTCGGTGAACAACTTGCACAGCTGTCCCTGGTAGATTTGTCAAGACTCCCCGTCAAAACTGCCTTGTCTCAAAAGGTCTCCCCTTCATCCCTCCTCTTGCCAGGGTGACTTCAGAGGGGTGCAGCTTATGTGCCTGGGGGGTTGCGGGAAAGGCATCCAGCCCTCGTTTCGGACTTTAGACCCTCGAACCAGAGGGTCACTAGTAGATGGGCATGGCCTGAAGATCTAAAGGGGACTCAATCCCATACCCGAGGCTCAGTGCGTCCGTAGGCCACATTCCCAGCCTGGAACACCTGGCTTTCACCAGTCCCCAGAAGGACGTGGTAGGCGAAATACGAATGAAAGCTGTCACTGGCACTTGAGGCCTCCGTGCCGTTTGGTGCCACCGCAGAGTAACAGGTGTGGGGCACCCCTGCCTTCCCACCCCTCCCGGTCTGGGCGCGTGCGCTGCAGCCGCTCTCCTCCCCGGGTGGCCTATTGCCCTCGGTAGGGCGGGGGTCGCCCTGCTCTCGAGCCTCCGTGTCCCCTCCTATCGTGGGAACCGGGCCTCCCCCTCCCATCCCCCTGCCCCGGCTGGGGTGACTCAGCGGCCTCCCTCCAGTCCCCCTGGGCCCTGGGGTTTAGGGCTTCCCTTTGCACTCTCAACCACTCCCCCCTCCCCCGGAGCCAGCTCCCACTGCCCTTCTAGACAACTCCGGGGAAGCCGTGGCCCCCGAAAAGGGAGTTGGCAATGAGAAGGGATGTCAGAGCTGAAGGACCAGGGCTCAGGCACAGGCGGGCGTCGGTCCTGCTGGTCAGTCCCCGGGCAGCATGCTGGCTGCCACCCACAGGAAGCCCTCAGTGGACTCCCAACGGGGAGCTCGACCGGCGTGGCTCCCGAGGGGCCCGATCCTCCCTGGCCAGTCTTTGCTCTGGCAGCTTGGACTTGATGACAGGTGAAGGCCGTGGGTGGCAGGGGGCGGGGCGTGGGGAGCGGCTACCGGCTCACAGATGCCCCCGGCCCCTCCAGGTGGTCTGTCCCTCCAGCCCCTCCCTCCATCTGCCCTCTCCCCCCTCCAGGCCTGAATTTCAGCCTCCCAGGGGGCCAAGTTCAGGGGCCAGTCGTGGACAGCTTTGTGGCTGTCCGCTCACGCTGGGGAGAGCCGAGGGAATCCACCTCCGTAAGGAAAGGTGCTCCTTGGCCATTGACAAATGGTCTCGCGCCTTTCGGTGCTAACCCGTGGGACTTGATCAGGACAGCCGGCTGCTCAGGGAATCCTTCTTCAGGCTTGGAGCTCTAGCACGAGGGGCTACCCTCCCAACCGCCACTCGGTCCTACCGCCTGCCCCTAACGTCTTGATGTCCTTTACCACCCACCCTCTGCTCTGGGAAGTGGCTTGACTTGCTCCCAAATTGGAATCCTACGTAGGCATATCTGGTGAAAGAGGGGTTGGGCTTGAGAATTGGGCTCCTAACAGGAGAATTTTCCCCGGACACAAAGCCTACTTGAAAGATGGTGGGTAGCTGCAAGGTGACCCACGCCCACTAGATGGCCACACAAGTATTTCTAGATCTTCTGCGGCCCTTAGGCCTCCCACAGCTAGACGCACCCCACAGACCCGCCCCTCGGTGAGGGCGGCCAGCGAGGCGGCAGGCCTGGGCCTCCTGGGGGACCCCACCCTCTGTCCTCTCTCTTCCAGGCACGATCCCTCAGGAGGCAACCAGAGAGGTGGGTGTCTGAGAGTTTGGTGGGTGTCAAGAACCTGTCCGTCCTTATCGAGGAGGCGAGAGTCAGACTCGGGCAGAGCCGGGTTCAAGTGCAGATGCTACTCCTTACTAACTGCAGGGTCAGACCCTAAAGGTTGGAAAACAGGGTAGTGCCAGCACCCCACCCCTAAGAAATTCAAAATGAAAAAAGTTCTAAGTCCAATTAGACCCCTCAGTAAAACTTGGTGTGGGGGGGGGGGGGGGAGAAAAACAAACAACAAGAACAATAGTAAGTCATGGGATTAGATTTACGATTTCAAAGTGACGCTACACTTGCAGGTAGGCTGACTTCTCTCTCTTGGGCTTCCGAGCACGCATCAGTCAGTCCGGCTGCATGACCTTGGCCGAATCACTTAGGCTCTCTGGTGCCCGGCCCGCGTCTATGAAGTAGAGTGAGTATGAGTTCCTCCCAGGGATGTTGAAGGACCACGGGAAATGATAGCTGTAGAGTATTCAGCTCCGAACCTGGCACGAAGTAGTTGCTCAATAAACAGTGGTCTTTGGTGCTGTTGGGATGTGCTCCCCATAGCGCTGAAGCCTGGTGTCGGCTGGTCAGCAGCAGTCCGGGATGGATGGGGGGGCAGGGGGGGGGCGGCGCTCAGCTGATGTCTCATCTGGAAAGGATGGAGACATGAGTCAGGGGTCAGGAGAGGAGACCGTCCCAAGCTGGGCCCCAGTGCTCATCTCTTGGCATCCCCCCACGTCCCTCATGCATTCCCCGGAAACAGACCCCTGCGAGAGGCCGCTGGTTATTTTCACTTTCAGGGGCAGAAACTCTGAGAAGGGAGGACCCGAGGCTTGCCCAGTGTCACTCACGGCGGAGCAGGAATTCAAGCCCAGGCTTGCGGAGCAGTTTGGGCTCAGTTCTCTCCCGCTGCATCTGTTGTAGGTGCGGGGGCTTCCTGATCACCTCTGCCCCGAAGTGGCCGGCGCTGGGCTTTCCTGGGCTCCTCTGTGGCCTTCTCCTGCCCCCAGACCTTCTGCCCTGTTCTAGGGAGACAGCCGGTGACTTGGTCACACATACACACGCGTACACACGAACGCAAGCGTGGGCACGCACCCGTCTGGGAGCGCGGGAACGGAGGGGGCAGAGAATTCACCGTGTCCCGAGAGGTGCTGATACACCCGCCCTGATCCCAGCCAAGTCCAGTGCCCTTGTTTTACGGCTCGGGAGCCTGAGGCCCGAAAGGGGGCCTGGCCAGATGTGGCGGCCGGGCTCAGAGCCCAGCTTGACTCACTTCTTCTCACGGAGCCACTGTGTGTCCCTGGGAGGGGTCACCATGGAAACAGGGACAGTGGTGGTGGTTCAGGTAAGTGGGAGGCAAAAGCCAGGGAGCTAACATTTCTTGGGCACCTACGAAGTGACTGGTTTGTTGGGGGGAATTTAACTATCTGGAGTATAAACACGCAATCGTTTCATTTTTTTAAAAAAGACGAGACGGCAGAGGTACAGACTCCGAGTTCTGCCCACCCGGATTCCCGTTCAGACACGCACACCGGCCTGCAGGGGTGAGGCAGGCTCTGCCACACCGTCCTCGACCCTCTCCCGCTTCCTGGCTCCTCCAGGGCTGGAGGCATGGAAGGCCCTATAGATGGGGTCCCACGTACATCATGAAGCAGAGGCCAGCCTCCCCCCGGATCCCTCCGGCCCTGAGCTGGGCCCCCACCATGGCTCAGTCCTCAGTAGTGTGTCCAGTCAGGAGTCCATCCCAGCCTGCAGTTCTGTGGTCACGGGGGTGATCTCGTGACGCCCACTTCTCCTCTAACTTCCGCTGGGACTAAGGGAGTCCTTACCTACCCTTCCGAGGGCTGCAGAGGAAAAAAAAAATGTGCAGTGCGCTTCGGGTGCAGTGCAAAGGCCCTGAGGTCTTCAGGTGGAGATCGATGGTGGGCCCGGAGTCCTCTGGAGTCCTGCAATGGACCTCCCACCTTCACAGCCCCTACTCCTACCCGCCTCCCCTCCTCCCCCAGAAGAGCGGCTACCGTGCTGGCGGCAGGTTTGTGGGTGAGCACTGGGCTCCACCGCCAGGGGTGGAGTAAGAAAGGAGATGAACAGAAAGGCGGTGGCCGTTGCTTGACGAACAGTGAGAATCTGCCATGCCCCAGGCTCTGCTCTAGGCCCAGGGACCTCCACGGTAAGTAAGACAGGCCTGGTCCTGCCCTTCCGTGGCTGGCATCCCAGTGAAGGAGACAGAAGACCCGAGAACAACTGGGGAACTACGTGTGGCCATTTCGGGTGGTGCCCAAGTGAGGGAGATGGTGTTGGTGATGGGGTAGATACACCCACAGGGGTTTGGGGGAGCCTCTCTGAGGAGGCGACAAAAGGAGAGTTCTTCGGGCAGGAGGAACGGCTGTGCAAAGGCCCTGAGGCAGGAATCCGCAAGGCCTGATAGGAAACAGAAGGAAGGCCGGTGTGGCTACAGTTTAGAGGGCGAGGGGGAGTATTGGGGGCTATTATTGATCTTATTGTTTCGATTTGAATTCTCAACAGTAACGGAAAGTCAGCAAGACGGGGCTCCCCAGCCCCCCAATGCTGCCCAGGCGGGAGCTGATGTCTTGCCACAGCTCCTTGCTTGCCAGGGGCCTCCACCCTTCCTCTCTCAGCAGCCCTCGTTGAGACCCCCGGGCCCCCACGCCAAACCCGGGCAGCCTGAAAGCAGCCGAGACCCTCGGGCCCCAGACAGGGAGTAGGGAACAGGGAGGTGGCTCGGAGAGTGCTAGGGCTGGCTGGCCTGGTGGCTCAGCCTGGATCACACAGAAGAGGTCCACCCACGGGAGGGCCCAGTGTGAACACTGTTTTCTATGATAAGGGAACCTTGAAAGTCAAGGCAAGGCACGATGGGCCCGGCCCCCTACTGAACTCCTCCAAAGCCACCTACTGTTGTTCTGTAATCTGGGCGAGGCTTCTTCCTGTTAAGTCCAGTTCTGTTTTAAGACGCACCCACCCCCCCCCCGCCCCGTCCCCAGAAGGGCTGTGAGGGCGTGGGGGGCTCCAGGTCTGGAAGTAACTCTTGGGCTCACCGCCCTGCTGCCCATGGGCTAAGTGACCTCCTACAAGTCACTTAGGGGGAAAGGAAGTCAATCATAAGTTTCCCAGTTAGGGAACTGTGTGGCAATCCACTGACATTGTCCCCATGAGACACAGGTACGTGGAAAGAATTACAGTAGAAATTAGTCCCGCTTGGCATGTGGGGAAGGAACTGGGACACGGTAGCCGCTTCACTGACGGTTCCCGAGATTATAATCCTCTCCCCGCCTTGCTCTGTCCCCTCCAGCCACACGGGGACCCCTGGCTGCTCCTCACGTGTGCCAACCTCCTTCCTCTTTGGGTCTCTGCACCTGCTGGCCCCTCCCCCCACATCTGTGCGTCTCACTCCCCCGGGTCTCTGTTCAAGGGGGGTGTTAACAGCAGCCTCCTTCCTGCTGTCTGTTCTCCTCAGCCCTTACTGTTTCCTATTATTCTTCCTATTATTATTATTACTCCTATTATTATTCTACTTAAAAAAATTTTTTTATGTTTATATATTTTTGAGAAAGCGCGCGCTAGGGGGGGAGCGACTGTGTGTTGGGGAGGGGGGGGGGCGGGACACAGAATCTGAAGCGGGTCCAGGCTCTGAGCTGTGAGCACAGAGCCTGACGCGGGGCTCGAACCCACGGACCGGGAGGTCACGCCCTGAGGCCAAGTCATACACCTAACCGACTGAGCCACCCAGGTGCCCCCTCTCCTCCTTATTCTTATTTTTGAGGGAGAAGCATTGTCATTAGCCTCCTTTCAAAGGAATAGAAGCTTCTAGAAAGCAAGCAACGGCTTGTAGTGGGTTGAATGGTGCCCCTCTACTCCACGCCAAAGATACGTCCAACAGCCCAGAAACTGTGAATGCGACCTTATTTGGAAAGAAAAGGTCTCTGCTGATAGAATTTAACTAAGGATCTTGAGATGACACCATCCTGGATTGTCCAGCGGGCCCTAATTCCAGTGACAAGTGTCCTTATAAGACACCCACAGAGGAGAAGGCGGGAGGCAGAGATCGGAGGCACGTAGCCACCAGGAACGCTGCAGCCCCCCGGAAGCTGAAAGACGCAGGGAAGACTCCTCCCCCAGAGAGCCTCCGGAGGGAGCGTGGCCTCGCCAACCCCCGGATCTCAGACCTCCGGCCTCCAAAACCGTAAGAGAGCACCCACTGTTGCAAGGCGCCCAGTTGGTGGTAGCGTTTAGGACAGTCCCAGGACACGGAACACCGCTGCGTGGCCAATATCCAGAACAGGGCCCGGGATGCAGCAGAGCAGAGAACAGCAAGACCTCTCTGGAAAGGGCCAGAGAGCAAACATTTTGAGGCTCTGCGGGCCACACGTCTCTGTCGCGACAGCCCAACTCTGCCGACGGAGCAGGAAGGCAGCCACAGACAATACGAAAACCGGAGGGCCGTTTTCCAATGAAACTGTACTTATGGACGCCGAAATCTGAATTTCAGATACTTTTCCTGTGTCACAAAATAGTCTTATTTTGATTTCTGCCCCCCCCCCCCCACCGCAACTATTTAAAAATGTAAAAACCGTTCTGAGCTGGTGGGCCGAACACAAACAGGTAGTGGGTGGGATTTGGTGTGTGGGCCACAGTTTGCTGCTTCCTGTGCAGATGCTCAATGAGTTTTTGCTGAAGGACTAGAGAAACATCAGAGGAGGAGGCTGGGTGGTCCAGTCAAGTTGTAGCCCAGACACCGTGATGCAGTCACGGGCGCCCTGAACTCCCTGAGAATTCAAATGGATTTGGATTCCCTGCAGGCTGGCTGGGGAAGTCGTTCCCGGGCCCTCAGTGCTGGTCGGTGCCGTGCCCTGAGGGCCAAAGCAACGGAAGAGGCAGGTGGCCACAGGCACTCCCTACACAGATCGGATGGGGAGCTGCGTATTTAGAAGGGCGCATCCTGGGGTGACCATCTGGGTCCAGTTCTGAGGACAGTGGAGGTGAAACTCTAACCGAGGGGTGGTACGGTCCGGTCGGTCAGTGGCTGTTGGGATTAGGCCAGGAATGTACATGAGCCAAGGAGGCCTGACGTGGGACAACTGGGGGTGGCGGGGAGTGTGGCAAAGTGGAGAGACCATCTCCTGTCTTCCGGCAATGCCTCAGCTCCAGCTAATTCTGCCAGCTGGGAGTGCAGGCCCAGCACTGGCTGAGTTTTATAGACTGTTCCTGAGAAGGTGGAGAACCCAATTGTTTGCACGAAATCTCCTGATTTCAAAACCTTGGCTCGAAACCAAAATCTTGGGGCACTTGGGTGGCTCAGTCGGTTGAGCGTCCAACTCTTGATTTTGGCTCAGGTCATGATCTCACGGTGCGTGGGATCGAGCCCCGAGTCAGGCTCTGAACTGAGTGCAGAGCCCGCTTGGGAGTCTCTCTCTCCCTCTCTCTCTGCCCCTTCCCTGCTTGCACTCTCTCTCTCTTAAATAAATAAACTTAAAAAAAAGTATCTTGGCTCAAATTAAAAAAACACATGCCAGGAACTTTCCATACGTTGAATGGATATTGTTACACCCATCTTATGATGGTGGGCGGGGGCTTCGTTGCCTGACCAACAGCCCACGGCCGTGAGACGGCCAGTCTGCTTGTCGGTGCCTTTGCAGTTTTCCCAGTGAGGGTTCCCTGGGCCCCACCCACTGGGTGGAGGGCGAGAGGCTCAGGAGGTGTCTCTCCAGCTGGGACAGCTGGGTCCCCGTCACCTCCAGAGGGGCCCAGAAGGTGAGGTTCAGCTTTCTGAAGGGACAAGGCCACATGTGAATCTCCTCGGTTGATGGACAAGTGGCTGGGCACCGCCCCCCCCCCCCCCCCCCCCGCCAGCCGATGGAAGCAGCTGTCACTCACGTTTGCCAAGGAGGCAGCCCTCTGTCAAAGAAGTCTTGGGAAAATGGATGCCCCTCTGTGCCTGCATTTTAGGGGCCCGGGAAAGCACGCCTGCGCTGTCTCATTTCACAATCCCATCAGACTCGGCACCTGCTCTGGTGGAGAAGGATTTGCTCTTAACGAGGCTGCCCAGAATTGCCTTGTTTTCTTGGCGGTGACAAACTACATCCTTTAATAAAAGTTTCATGACTCAATTTCGCGAGGGAGACACGTAATCCCAGCCCCGCCTGCCCTGATCTCGGAGATTATCCCCGGTGCTGGTCTCTGGAACATTCCCGTGTTGGACACCAACACTGTCTCCAGGGCTGTTGCTCGCCGAGCTCGTCGCGGCATCCGTGGCAGAGGGAATCACCCACTTTTGCACCTGCCCTAATCCCTGGGGGCCGGTGGCCGGTGGCCGAGAGTCTGCAGACCTACAGGCTCTTTGCAACGTGCCCCGCCCATCCGGGGGTGGGGTCTATTTGCCCTCCCCTGAGTTCTGGCCGGGGTGTTTTGACCAATAGAATGCAGGGAAATGACTCACGTGAGTGCCTAGGCCAGAGCCCCAGAAGTCTTGCAGCTTTCACTGTCCCCCCACCTCGGGGGGCTCCCGAGGAGGAGAGCTGAGACCTCCCCACCCCCCCAGCCAGCACAGTGCCAACTGAAAACTGCAGCCCGCGAATGGTGCCGGGAGAGACAGACTCCAGCCCATAGAATCATGAGAAATAATCTCTGCTTTACAGCACGGAGTTTTGCAAGTTTGCTAAATGGCATTGGATGACAGCTGTAGCCACCTCTTAGCTTCAGCCGTGACGTTTGGGTGGGGACTGACCGGGATCTATGGACGCCGTAGATCCAGGGGGGTGCATCTTGACCGGCTTAAGCCGATCGGCGCATCCCATTCTCCCCGTCTGTGGTGAGGGGTGGGGAGCCATGTGCTGGGGCTTCCTAGAGAGAGAAGTCTCCTCACTGCCTGAGCAAGAGCTGACGTGGTGGGAAAATGTGAGGTCACGAATCAAGGCAGCCATTCTGGGGACTTCCATGTGGCACCGAGGGCAGAAGGATGAAGCTAACGCCGTGGGAGATAAACCAGAAGGCAGAAGAGGACCCAAGTCCTTGGCATCTTTGAGCTGCTCCCTCAAGCCACACCTGAAGCAAGACTTCCTTCTGGGCTTTTCAATTGTATGAGCCAATGGGTGCCTTTTGAATCCTTTAAGCCAGCCCTAAATGACGCACTTCCCTCCTATATGTGGTTCAAGAACACCCAGGGAGTACTTACAGATTTTCATTTCTTTTCTTTTTTTTTGAATTTTTTAAACGTTTATTTATTATTGAGAGACAGAGAGAGACAGAGCATGAGCATGGGGCAAGGGTGGGGGTGGCGCAGAGAGAGGAGGAGACACAGAATCTGAAGCCGGCTCCAGGCTCCGAGTTGTCAGCACAGAGCCCGACGCGGGGCTCGAACCCACAGATCACGAGACCATGACCTGAGCCAAACTTGGACACTCAACCAACTGAGCCACCCAGGCGCCCCGATTTTATTTTCTTTTAAGACGTTGGGGCCTGTAGAGACAAAGCATTATGTTAAGGGCTGTGCATTAGAGCATTGTTTCTATGGAAAAACTAGCAATAACCTAGTTGTTGAACAACAGGAGGTTGTTTGAGTCAATGGCGGGACATCCACACAGTGAAACACTCTGCATCCAGTAGAGGAGAGTCGGGGCCTCAGATCTGAATTGAAGTCTTGAGGGTGCCATTTATCTCCTGTGTGACCCTAGGCTAGTTATGTAACTCTTCTGAGCCTCAATCCCTTCTTTTGTTAAAATTGGTACAGTAATAATGCCTACCGATAGGATTTTTGTGCAAATTAAATGAGCTACGCGAAGCACTCAATATAGTGCCTGGAATATTCCGAAATGTGTAATTAATTGTTATTATTATTGACAACATCTAATGACATTGAGCAGTGGTTGTGATATGATTTCAAATGCAAAAAGCTTGATACAAAATTGAACACGCCGTGTTAAGATTTTAGAAAACGTGCGTAAAATTTTGCATGAAAACACCAAATTATCCACTCAAGTGAATATCAAATAATTGCAAAATTATAGGCAATGTAGACATTCTTTACACTTTTTTTGTATCCTCTGAGGTTTCTGCAACACAGTATCTTTATAATCAGAAGAAAAGCCTACTAAAAAGGAAGAAAGGAAGAAAGGAAGGAAAGGAGGGAGGGAGGGAGGGAAGAAGAAAGGAAGGAATGGATAACGAAAAGGAAAATAGCTCTCAAATGGGAAAACCAATTGCAAGAAGATAAAGGACATCATCTGTAGACTGGTGTTGGATCCTGACCAGATGGCCCACAGCCTCCAAGATGGCGCCTAACGATCCCCTCCTTCTATTCACATCTCTGAGTAGTCTTCTCTATCTCGTGCTGGTTGGTATTAACCTCTGTGAGCGCCTTGAATATTATGGAAATTGACAGTGTGTGACATCCAAGGCTATGTCACAAAAGACATTGCAACTTTCACCTCACGTTTTCGAAGGTCACTCACTCTAAGGAAGCCAGCTGCCATCTTGGGGGCATTCAAGCTGCCCTATAGACAGGCCAGCATAGCGGGGGTCTGTGGCTTTCTGCCAACAGCCAGCATGAACTTGTGGGGCAGCCACCTTGGAAGTCAAGCCCTCAGAGACTCTAGCCCTGGCTGACATCTTGACAGCAACCCCCAAGGACCTCCCCACTAAGCCAATCCCAAATTCCCGACTCAGAGATACTGTGAGCTAATGAAAGCTTCTTGCTGTTTGGGGGTAATTTGTTACACAGCCACTGGTGACTGGTACACCAAGAGAGAGGAGCCCATGTCTATTAGACCCTTGCGTTGTCCTGGAACAAATATTCTTATGCTGAATCCTTATTCTTATGCACAAGCATTCTCATCCTGAGCCCCTCAACAAACTCTCATGTAGTGTCTGTGACGAGTCAGGGTGGTTTGACGCATTACCCGTGTTAACACTGGTCTGGCGCCGGGGTCTACGCTTCTGCCCATCCCGCCATGTTGTGAGACGACACCGAGGCTCAGCAGTTGGCGCAGCCGCGGTCCTTGTGAGTTCCCATGCGTTCTTGCCCCTCGCCCGTGTTGCAAAGGAACGTTTTTATGAAGACATATTATATGAGCATCTCTGGGACGTGTGTTGGCCCTTTCTACTCTCCACATTCTTTTTCCCTTCTGTCGATTCTGTATACTTCGGTTGTGGAGAAGGTTGGTGAGTTCTAACAGGGAGATGTGTCCAGCGGACCTCTTCCCATCTCCCTGGCCACCCAGACTTGCTGCGCCAGGTGCCTGGGGCCAGCGGTATTTCCCATCTGTGTCTTTCCTCGTGCACAGGTCATCGGGAGAGGGCTTGGGGCTGGAAATGTGAGAGAAATCACGAGAACACAAATGGCCACTGTATCGGTTAGCTTTTGCTCCCAAAATGCTACATAACAAATGACCCCCTAAACCCATGCCTTAATACTTGTTAGTACTGTGGGCCGGTTGGCTGACTGATCTAGGCCGGAGTCAGGGAGGGAGCTCCGTTGGTCTTGGCTGGGCTTGGGCACTTATCTGGAAGTCAGCTGGGGGACTGTCAGTCAAGGTTCTCCTCCTGGGGCTGGTGGCCTAGCTCAGGTGTGTTTTTGTCATGGCAATGACAGAGGGCCAGTGGGAACACGCAAGGTACCTTGATGGCTCTCCTGGGAACCGGCCCGTCAATATTTATGCCTTATACAATTGGCAGAGCAAGTCACGTGGCCAAATCCCGAGTCAAGGGGCAGGGAGGTAGGCCCGCAGTGGAGGGACACTCCAGAGTGACAAAAGGCATGGCCAATGGACAGATACCAGAACCAGAGCAAGCAGCCCGGGAAGAAAGGCCACTCGAGTTTCCCAGCTCCACTGTACTTCTGCAAAGCGACCAAGAAGGCAGGCTCCGCCTTCTCCCAGGACCAAGGGCCCTCTTTCCCGCAGCCTGGCTACCAGGTACACGAAGTCACAACCGCTTAGTCGCCCCTCTCCCCCATTATGGCCCTTTTCGACCAGTGGTTCCAACATTCCTGTCTGTGAAGACCTATCACGGTCCCCTTGATTTCCAGCCCCAATCCACCCTCTCGTGTGCCCGTCCTTGGTTCACTGTGCAAACCCCAGCTGAGCCCCTTTCCAGCCCAGCGTGCCCTGGACGGCCGGTCAGGGCTAGATTTTCTCTAATATCCTTAACCCTAGTGGGGGGTTCCCTTGTTTCCTCCATGTTGTCACTGACTTCACCCCTTTCAGTGAAACCCTCTTTTTCTTAAAAAAAAAAAAAAATTATCGGGGCGCCTGGGTGGCGCAGTCGGTTAAGCGTCCGACTTCAGCCAGGTCACGATCTCGCGGTCCGTGAGTTCGAGCCCCGCGTCGGGCTCTGGGCTGATGGCTCGGAGCCTGGAGCCTGCTTCCGATTCTGTGTCTCCCTCTCTCTCTGCCCCTCCCCCGTTCATGCTCTGTCTCTCTCTGTCCCAAAAATAAATTAAAAAAAAAAAAAAATTATTTTTGAAGGAGAGAGCATACATGAGCAGTGGGGAGAGGTAGAGGAAGAGGGAGAAAGAGAGAATCTTTTTTTTTTTTTTTTAATGTTTATTTGTTTTGGAGACCGAGCGTGAGCGGGGGAGGGGCAGAGAGCGAGGGAGACACAGAATCCGAAACAGGTTCCAGGCTCTCAGCTGTCAGCACAGAGCCCGACGCGGGGCTCGAACCCACGAACCACGAGATCATGACCTGAGCCGAAGTCGGACGCCCGACCGACTGAGCCAGCCAGGCGCCCCCAGTGAAACCCTCTTTTAATTCAATACATGTCTGGTCAAAACCTTCCAACCCACAGAATGGAGTGGACCCCTCACAGGTTCCCGGGGACTCCCTTTCCAGGGCAAGACATCCTGGGCCACTGCAGCTGGAGTCACACACTCGGGGTTGAACCTCAGCGCTGACGAAAAGATGTCTCTTGCTTATAAACCTGAGGAAGACAAGGCAGCACAGAGCAGCGTAGGCAAATGAGCTGCGCACACCCTTTTCCAGCAAGTTCTGTGCCCCTCACCTGCCATCAGAGTGTGGGGCTCGAGCATCCCTTACAGTCTGTGCCGAAACCACAGGCCTGGACTTCAGTTTTCTAGAAGCTCATATGGTCTCCTGCATGGAGGGGGGGAAAGAAGCCCTGGTCCCCAAGGTCAACGGTCCCCATGTTCTCACACTGGGGGCTCCCTCTTGCCCCCCACCCCCCAACAGTCTCCCTTTTGACAGTTATCATCCGTCACGGCCACAACAGCAACGCTTTCGGGTTGACCTCTCCCAGTTCTGCCACTTCTGTGCCTCAGTTTCCTCATCTGTCAGAGGATTAGAACTGCCCCTACTTCAGAGAGGTGCTTGTGGGTGTAATGCGTTAGTTAGCACGCAGGAGCCTGCTGTCATGCCTCCTGGCGCAGAATCAGTATTTTCTATTGTTATATTTATCACCTATATTATTACTGCTAACAGCGAGACCTTGACCCAGAAGACTTCTCTGTGATCCTTTGTTACGAGACGGGTGGGAGCGACCCTGAGAGTGGCATTCAGCAGCTGCTGAGCCTTGAATGTGAGTCTCCTGTTTTTCCTTTGTGAAAAAGACAAGCGCCCAAGTTCGCTGACCTCTTCTGGGGTGACACGTGACTGGCAGCTCTTTGTCTCCCCCCCCCCAAAAAACAATGTGCCTAATCTACTCCTTCAAGAGGAAGGTGAGTTTTAAACAATGCCTGAGACTGATTGCTTTTCTGAGAAGAACTCAGGTGTTGGGAAGAGAGCATTTTGAAAGCAGATGCTTGAAAATGGTTCCATTGTTCCGAGCTTTTGTTGCCCCAAAGTGATGAAAGTGGGTTTTCTTTAAGGACTCTTGGGAGTCTGCACACTTTAGGAACAGAACATTCCTACCGAGTCCAAAATCTTTCAAAAGAAAACTTTTAGGGGCGCCTGGGTGGCTCAGTCGGTTGAGCATCCAGCTCTTGATTGAATCAGGTCATGATCTCAGGGTCATGGGATCGAGCCCTGTGTCAGGCTCTGTGCTGACCGTGGAGCCTTAAGATTCTCTCCCTCTCTCTCTCTTCCTCTGCCCCTCTCCCCTGCTTGTGCTCTCTCTCTCTCTTAAAAGAAATAAACTTAAAAAAAAAAATCTGACCCTTGACTGACAGCAGTGTTAACCCTCAAAAACAAACAGAACACATGCATTGCAAGTAGTAAAAAAAAAAAAAAATAAATACATAAATAAAAAATAAAAATAAATAAATGAAAACGTTAAGAATGTTTAAATGAAAGCCAAAAGGCGTGCTATGCTGTTCATTAATAAAATAGAGACATTTGAAAGTAGTGTTTCGTCTTTATGCCCTTACAATTTTTCTAGCTTTCATACATATATGCGTTTACTGTTCACGATGTCTTGGTGCATCGCGATGGAGTTTGCAAATGTTGATACTTAGTTCCAGGCTCCTGCTCCTAATCACTTATGGTGTCCCAGGTCCTCCTCCCCAGGACCCTCCCCTCCCGTGTTTGCTTCTTTGGTGGGTGGGTGGGTGGGTGGGTGGCGAGGCTCCCTCCCCGGTGCGGGAAAGCAAGGTCAGCTGTCCTGCTCTCGGCCCCTAGGGGGCAGCAGAGGGAAGCAAACAACTCAAACGAAAAGAAAAAAAAAAACACAAAACACAAAACACGCAAGAAGGGACTGGTCCAGGAGACACCTTAAAAACGCCTGTTTTCTCCCCAGTCTTCCTGTTGTCCCTCCTCAGGACCGGCGTAACACAAACCAGCTGCAGACTTTGGGGCTGGAGGAAAACTCCCACTGAAGGGCTCATCTGGGGCGGTGGGGCTGCTGCTTGACCCACCTGCGGACGACAGGGGATCAAGCCACGGATTCCGACCCCTGCCCTGCTCCTTCCGGAGCTTCAGGTTCTCCCAGCCAATCTAGTAAGAATTCCAGAAGGGTTCACTGATTCCCTTTTGGCCAAAGTGCCGGACATGCAGTTGGTGCCCGATAAACGTTCACAGGCTCTGACTCGAGTGACTCCTTTAATCACGATTCGTGAATGCTCCGGTCCGCCGAGACCTTCCCCGGCCTGGCCGAGCCGAGGCTGATTTGCTAGTCGCCACATCCCTGTGGTTTCTGAGAACGCTTTTGAGCAGATGTGCTTTCTTTCGGCCACGTTCTCTGCAAACGCAGCTGGGTACCAAGTTGAGGGTTCCTGCTCATGGCTCGGAGCAGGCTTCAGTGTGTGGCGTGAACCTGTGGCATTGCAAGACGCCTCACCTCCCACGACCCTTCCCCCCACCCCCAGTCCCTTGCCAGCCCCCCGAGGAACCTTCCAGACACACGGCCCTGGACACATCGTGCGCCTGCTCCACAGCCATCGCTGGATCCCCAGTGCTCAGCACGTGCTGATGGTCCCTTCCCCCACCCTGTTTACAGAGGAGAAAACAGAGGCTCTGAGAGACAGGTGTGGCCCAGATTTGGCAGGGACAGAATTAAAATTCAGACCTTGCACCCTCAATCTGGAACATCGGACTCTCTCCGGCTCCAATTCCCCTCCTTAGCGAGGCCCCTGCTTGCTCCCTTTCCCTACCGTCCTGTTTCCTTTTCTCTGCATTTACCACCTATCATCGTCTCTTTCTCAAGAACAGAAGCCCCATGAAGTCATGGACCTGGTCGGTCCTGTTCACCGAATGCCTGGCACAGAGCAGGGACCCAGTAAATTCTTCCTGAACAGTTGCTGGGAGAGCTAAGATGGTTTCCAAGAACATGTTGATCTGGTAATGAAGTGGGTTCCTTTCCCCTCTGGAGAACCCACCCCCTGGGACTTCTTTGCACGGAGCTCCCGGGTACCTTCGTCCCCTTGGAACACTCGCCCTGAGCGGCAAGCAGCCACTAAGCACCCTGGCACCGAGGGTCAGGCGTTCCTGGAAACTCTGGAGTGGTGTCTTCCCCAGGGGAAGAAAGAGGGTATTATGCTTAGATACCTCGAGAATGAATGTTTAAAAAACCCCACCGATAATTGTTAATTGACTAATCCCTTGCTATAATTAGGAGGGCCCAGAGGCCAGGGATGCTCTCGTTTCCCAAGCTCTATTTTGAAGGTTTAGGAACCAGGAAGTGACTTAGGAGGCCCAGAAGCCGACAAATGTCTTTGTATCAGCCGACCCCAAGGAAGTGTGGGGTGCAAAATGCAAGTGGGTCTTGTCCCTTCCATGCATATTTCTACTTCCTGAAAAGCAGTAAGTTCGTTATGAATAGCAACGTTTTTTTTGCGGTTCAGCGTATCGAATATAAAAAAGTGCCAGCTGGACAAGTCGATGAGCTTTCATAAGCCAAACGTAACCTGTGCAGCAGCCCCGGAGGGTGTCCCCAGCGTGGCTCCTCCCAGCCACCATGCCACCTCCCAAGTATAACCATCATCCTGACGTTTAGCACCATGGATCGGATTCCAATGCCACCCCTCCCTCCCACCCCCCTCCCCCCGAGGCAAGACAGGTGTCCCTGAGGATGTAAGGGCCCCAGAGGGATTGTGCCCCCCCCCCCCGGTGGCCCCCTGTACAGGGACTTTTGCCAGTGGTTACCAGGCAAAGATGCAGACCCAGTGTCATTCGATCTCGCAAGAGCAGCTAGGAGTCTATCTCGATTTGTGTACGAAATCTCATGATTATTAAACGTTGGTAACTCATGAAAATTGAACACACCGTGGAGGCAAGTCCACGCAGGCCAAACGAAACAGACTTATGGCCAGACTGGCCCGCAGGACGTCAGTGGGGGGGGGGGGGTCACCTTGAGGGGCCCCAGGCCTGTCAGGGAGACAGGTACAGACACAGGCCTCACAGCTGGGAGGAAGGCTGGGCCGGGCCAGGGAAGGCTCTGCGGGGAGTGATGTTTCCACCGCACTTTGAAGGACACCCCAGAAGAGGAGAGCAAGGGCATCCAGCAGAGGGAGGAGGGCAGGCAGACATCTAGAGTCGGGTCTCACTGGCCTGCTGGGAACTGCAAAGTGGTTTGGGGCAGTGGGAGGAGCGAGCGGGCAAAGGGGCTGGAGCCTGGAAGGCTCTGGGAGACCTGGGAGGACCTAGGACAGCCTTTAGACTTTGTCCTGGGGCAGGCAGTGGGGGCAGGGGGTTCCTCAGAGGAGGGTAAGCAGAGAGGCTGGGCTGGATGGCTGCGGCGGGGGCAGGCTGGGGGACAGCAGGGAAACAGGAGGCCTTGACCTACAGCGGTGGCCCAAGAGAGGGCCACCAGGGCCTTGGGCCCACATTTGCGTCCTCCTAAACAAATCCCACCTGCACTCGCCCCTGACATAGACTCTCCTTGACCAAAGCAGAGTCAGGCCCCTCTGAGCCCGATTCCTAACCAGGCCCTGACCTTGGGCTCTGTCCTTG
This sequence comes from Panthera pardus, assembly GCF_024362965.1. Lineage (NCBI taxonomy): Eukaryota > Metazoa > Chordata > Mammalia > Carnivora > Felidae > Panthera > Panthera pardus. The sequence goes on along the minus strand of NW_026526980.1, from coordinate 17,940,916 downwards.
GCCTGGTTAGTCCCCTTTTAGCAAGGATCCCACCGGGTCAGCTGAACAAGAATCCCTCCCCCTTGAAACCCAAATTCCTCATCCCCACCCTGGACACCTTCTCCCCCTGACCCCCACCTGCTCCTCGGGCCACACATCCCCTCTTTTCCTGACTGTGCTCAGAGCTGAGCCCCACCCGTCTCCCCTCAGGCCAGCCCCCCATTGCTGTGGCCCCTTGAATAAAGAAAGCGTGCCTTACCCTCTTTAACAAGGGTCAGGACTGAATTTTCTTTAACACTTGGCCACAGCCAAAGGGATTTCAACTGTCAATGGCTCTTTGAAAACACCCATCCTCTCCAAGGGGCGGCCTGATGACTTTCCATTCGTTTCTGGAAGGGTGTGCAGCCACACGAGGTGACATTACCTCTACCTATTGTCGTTACCTGCACCTCAAGCATAAGGCCCGGGGTGGAATCATCCAGAATTTCTAATCTTCCCCGTGTGGCCCCAGATCTGCCTCTCCCAAGCTGTCTCAGCAAATGGCAGCTTTGTCTTTCACGCCCTGTGGTTGATCCTTGGACACATCTTGCTGGATCTGCGTTGAAAATTGACCCTGAACCTCCTTGCCACCACCCTGGGCTGAGCCACTGGCGTTACCTTGGCCTGGATTTACTCACTAGCCCCTAGGCGGTCTCTATGTTTCCACCCTTCTTAACCTAGCAGCCAGAGAGGTCCTGTTATATCCTAAGTCAGATCACGTCTCCCTTCCGCTCAGAGCTGCTTGAGGCTTCCGCCCTACTCAGGGTAAATGCCATCGTCCTCGTAAGGGTCTGTCCAGACCATGATCTCTCACCCTCTCCCCATCACCTCTGCAACCTTGTTTTCTGCTGTTCTCTTCACCGCCCCCCCAAATCGGCTCGGGCCATACTGCTCTCTGAGTTATCACCCTACCTCAGGGCCTTTGCACTGGTGGCTCCCTCTTCCTATAACCTCCTTTCCCGGGATATCCCCATGGCTTGCTCCCACCCTCCTTCAAGTCTTTGCTCCAATGTCACCTTCCCTGTGGGGTCTCCTTGAAACCCCGATTTAAAAATCACAACCTGCTACCCTCACTTCTAGCCCCCTCCCTGCTTTATTTGTCCCCTTGGCTTTTAACACTTTGCGTGCCCTACATCCATAGGTATTAATGTTCACGTTCTCTTCTCTCCCTGGTTCTGAACATCCAGTGGGTGCTCAAGAAGTGGACGAGTGTCTTAGATGGAAATTTCAAATTCCTCTGGGCTTCCTCTGGGTATTTCTGAAAACAATGTGGTCCCTGAGACATATTTCAGTTGGCATCTGTCAGCTCTGAATGCCCGGGACAGAGTTTCCAGCCTGTAGGTCACCGAGTCCCGGCCACACGCACGCCAACCACTGTCACAAGCCTCTCTCGGAGGCACTGATTTTCAAATGCGTGCAGATACTCCTGTGATGAATATTGCATGCCTATTTAAAAGGGACACTGAAGTCCTTGCAACTTTTTGGCCACGATGTATTTTCTCTGTCAACCAATACCCTCAACTCCCATCAGTATTGCACGGAGATCCTCTTTGTCAAAAACAGTTGGAAATGCCTCGGAAAGGGGTCTCATGAACAAGATCCCTGGAGACCCCTGGCCATCGTTCATAGGAGTTCCTCCTGCCGGGGACATTGCCCACACTTACTGTCACCCGCCCCCCCGGGGCAGAGTAGCAGCGGCTGACAGGGAGCACAGGTTCACCTACCAGAGAAAGGCAATTCACAATCCGTTAACCTTGAATTCTGCAAGCCCTGCCACAACAGTTCTCAGCTTGGGCAGAATTCAAAGGAGCTCTTGCAATCAACATGCAATTAATTGATGTACACCCTGGGCATCTGGGCCCCATGCACTGCTGGTGTGAAGGAAGTTCAGGTCATCTTAGAGCAGAGGTGGGGACGGGCGTGCTCACAGTCAGGCAATCCCACTGCACAGGAGATCCCGAAAAGCTTTGTGCCAATTTGGCCCATGGGTCTTGGTTCAGATGTTAATCGCAGTGGCTAGCATTTACTGAGCACCTACTACGTGCCAAATGCTTTTTTTTTTTTTTTTTTTGGCATCATCTCATTACAAGAGCCCCAGAGAGGTGCGACGACTTGTTCAAAGCCCACAGCTGGTGGAGCCCCACGGTCGGCATTCTTGACCATTCTGCCCCGACCCCAACCGTCAAGTTTCTGGGTTGGCGGCCTCTGCAGGGCATCCTTACCTAGCAACTCCAACAACCTCGTGTCTAGACCACCTTGGGTCATGCTGCTCAGGATCTCAAGCGGGGATGGCCCGCAGGAGGAAGCCTCATTTGTCATTCACGACACTTCTTTGCCACCGTGCTTGTCCTTCCGTGCCATAATAGAGAGCCCAGTTGACTCTAGCATCATCCTGCCAGAGAAGCGCTTCCTGTTGGCTTACACAGTCTAAGGCCCCCCTGGGCGGCCCCCAGGGAAAGCACAAGCCCCAAAGACTCTCCCACCCAGCATTCCTGGTGGGACGCCCCTTCGGATGGGGCCTGGGACTCGAGGTCCGAGCCTGAAGCTCCCTGAAGCCTGAAGCTTTGGGAAGCGCAGAAAACTTTGCAGCTCTGACCCTTCGGGGCTCCTTCCTGGGGCTCCCTCCAGCCGGTCCTTGTCCCTCTTGCGGAACCCGGCACGCTGTACCCTTGCCTCCCCAGGGCAGGGCCTCTCCGGGTCTTGAAGAGGATGCCCCCTCCTGGCCGGTTTTGCTGCCCCACGTCCCTCGCGAGGAGCCTCTTTCTCCGAGAGCGCGCTGCCTGGCGTTCTCCTTGCTTCCCAGCCCCTCCAATCGGGTGCCGGGCTCCTTGGGGGCGTCCCTTCTCTCCGGGTCCCCCGCCCGCGCCCGGCTTGGGGCGCCCCCTCTCCCTGCTTAGGGCGGGCGCCGGAACAGTGTCGCCGGCCGCCTGCAGGTGTCTCCCCACGGAGGGGCGCGCGTCCCTGCGCCGTGGCCGCTGCCAGGCTCCAGCGGCTCCTCGCCGAGGTGCACTCGCGCTCCGGGCTCCGGGCGCGCCGGAGCCGCTCGGCCGCTGCCGCCCGCCCCCCGCGCCCCCCGCGCTCCCCGCGCCGCGCCCTCACCCCGGGGCGGGGGAGGGCATGGGCCCGCGCGGCGTCCTCCGCCGCCGATCCAAGGCGCCCGAGCCCCGGGGCGCGGCGGGCAGCGGCCGCTGACGCGGGGCGCCGGCTGCCAACTTCGCGCGCGGAGCTCCCCGGCGGCGCGGGCGGCATGAAGACGAGCCGCCGCGGCCGAGCGCTCCTGGCCGTGGCCCTGAACCTGCTGGCGCTGCTCTTCGCTACCACCGCCTTCCTCACCACGCACTGGTGCCAGGGCACGCAGCGGGTCCCCAAGCCCGGCTGCGGCCAGGGCGGGCGCGCCAACTGCCCCAACTCGGGCGCCAACGCCACGGCCAACGGCACCGCCGCCCCCGCCGCCGCCGCCGCCGCCGCCGCCGCCGGGAACGGCCCCCCTGGCGGCGCGCTCTACAGCTGGGAGACTGGCGACGACCGCTTCCTCTTCAGGAATTTCCACACCGGCATCTGGTACTCGTGCGAGGAGGAGCTCGGCGGGCTCGGTGAGTGAGCGGCGGCGCCGGCGGCTCGGCTCCCGGCCCCCCTCCCGGGGCTTGCGCGGCCCCCCGCGGCCCGAGCCCCAGCCCCGCGCGCTCCCTCCCCGCGGCCGGGCGAGGGGCCCCGCGCTCGGCAGGGCTCGGCTGCACGCCCGGGGGGCGGGGAGCGCGCGGGGGCGGGCCCGGGGGGCGGGTGGGGGGGGGGCGTCCGGGACGCGCCGCCGACCCCGGGGCTCCCCGCGCAGCCGCTGCCCTTTCCGAGCGCGCCGGGCGCCTTTGGGGACGTCGCCGCGCCCTGGGGAGGCGCGTCTCCCGGGGACCTAGCGCGGTGGCCGGTCGGCGGGGCGCGCGTTCCCCTCCGCGCCAGAAGTCGTCTCCGGGCGCGCCCCCTCCCCCGCCTTCGTTCGCGGGGCACCGGCCGCCCCCTCCCGGCCCGGCCCGCCGCGGGGAGGGCGCACCGACTGCTGCCGTGAGCCCCCCACTCCCCGCGGATCCCCGGAGCCGGGAGCCGACGGGGTCGTTCTCCCAGACGGGGCTCGGGAAGCACGAGAGTCGGGGGGTGGGGGGGGGGGGGACGGGAGGAGCCGGGTGGGTTCCCGGCGGGGAGCCCCCTTGGTGTTCTGGCCCCTCTGCCCCCGCCCGGGAGAGGATGCGACGGGAGGGGGGCGAGGCGGCGGGAAAGCGGGACGACTCCGATCAGAACTGGGGGAGGGGGGAGGGGGTGACTTTTCAGAAGGCAGATCAAAGTGCTCCCTTTGCCCCGCACCGCACCTCTTCCCGGGTCCGCCCGGGGCAGCCAGGTCGGAGGGAGTGCCCCTGAGACCCGCCGTGTGGCTGTGTGTGTGTGTGTGTGGGGGGGGGGGGGGTGCTTGGCCACACCAGCGGGTACCTCCCAGACCATGTTGCTCTAAGTCCGGGCGTGGGGACCGTCTGGAGTGACTTGACCTCTTTCCCCAAGGTGAAAAGTGTGTGCATACACAGCCCTTGCGTGCGGACGGTGTATGTGTGCGCTCAGATGTAGATGGGGTGGGCGACGGCGGAGTTTGCCCCAATCAGCCATTGGCCTGACTGGTTGTCTTAAAGGACAGAGAGAAGGTGTCAGATCAGCCCGAAGAGGCTGCTCCCTCCGCCTGGAATCCCCTTCCCCAGTCTCCCCTGCTGGCTGCTTCCCAGTTCCGGGGGGGATTTCCTGCCCCTTCCCAGGCAGGGTCTTGTGGAGGGGAGGCCTCCCCACCCCCTTTGGAGGCAGGGTCTTCCTGACTGCCTCTCATCACCACCTTTATCTCCTTCGTCGCGCTTGGCACAACCTGAAAACGTCCAGAGGCTGCCTCTGGTCACTAGCTGCCCATCCCCTGTCTCCACAGGATGTCACTGTGAGGGCAGGGCCTGGGCTGCCTGGTTCACCGTCATCCCCAGCTTCTGGGCGGTGTCCCGGTGCATAGTAGGCCATCAATATGTCTCTGCGGGGTTAACATTGGATGAGACCCTGGAAGGGTAAACCAGAGGCTTCCTGGGGGTGCCGCCTGCTCTGCCCTGCCTCTGGGGGTGCCCCGCTGAACTTTTCTGTGACCACCTGCGTGGACCTAGCTGTTTGCCAGACGCTCGCTATTTGTTTTGCTTTCCGACAGTCCGACCCTGACCTCTTCCACGGAGGCCTCCCAATGCCTTGTCCTGGGGGAACATCTGCGCCTTTTGGGGTGAACCCCGCTTGTCACCTCGGCCTGCCACCAAGTTTCTCCTTTGTGCAGAAACACAGCCTCCTTGTGCCTTCTCTGTGCACGTACTTGAAGATACCACGCTGTGTCTCTGGAGTTGTCCGGCCCCCGCCTCCGCGGGGTGTCCTGGCCCTCGGTGGCCGGCTGAGCCTCTTCCCTGAGGTCTCCCCTGGCCTCTCCCTGAAGGTCACAGCCCCCCCGCTTGTCGTTACTTCCCTGTGTCTTTCATCCAGGGCTTGACACAGGATGTTGAAGCCCGAGCAGCTTTAAAAATTATTAGTTGAGCAACATTTAAAGTCGTGTTAGCTTGCATTTATCGAGCCCTTCAAGTACACCAGGCACTGTGGAAGCTTCTCACCTGCCGGATCTTGTTGACTCCTTGCCAGCACCTTTTAGGGGGCCCACTTTTCAGATGAGGAATTGGGGGTTCGGAGAGTTTTTTTTTTTTTTTTTTGTCCAGGCGCCCCAGCTGGCGAGGGGGTCTGGATGGCCTTCTCTGGGGCAGAAAGAGATCAGGGCGAAGCGATAAGGGAAGAGAATGATACAGTTGGGGGGTCCGAGACAGGCATCATTTGAGGGGGGGGGCACTCAGCCTAAGACCTTCATCCCCAGTCCTCTGTTTATAAACACATGGGTGGTTCGTTTGTTGGGTCAACAAAACAAACCCACAGTTTTCTCTTTTCTCTTGATCGCTGTTGGCTAGAGATCTCCCCTCCCAGAAAATCACCATTTTCCTCCCCGAGAGCTCAGAAAATAGTTATCAGCCTGTCAGCGCCGCCGGTGAGAAATTTGGGAGGTCTGAGCCCGCTTGGATGGTTTCCCTGGCTGATCCCACCGTGCCCAAATCCCGCCTCTCCACCTCTGTGGTCTTGAAAGGATGTCAGGAAGTACCTGGCCTCAAACTTTTGTTGCTATGACAACCTTTCCTCTGCGTTCGGTGACCATTTTTTAATTTGCTTTTTGCTCGAAGAGGAAGAAAGCGTCCAAAAGCCCCCCCCAACAAAATCCTGCCCCCCTCTCCCCCCCCACCCCCGAGGCATCGCCTTGAGGACTGTCTTCCTTCCCTCCTGCCCCAAACTATGGGGAAGGCCTTCTTTTCCTTCCCAGCATTTTTACGTTTCCCCCAGTGAAAACACCAACCACAAAACCCTGACCTCTCCATGAGAGGCAGCTGCGAACTGCTCCTTCGTCTCCAACGCCTGTTCGATCATCTCTTTCTGTGCCCAGAAAAGCCTCTCCCCACTCTGGGCAGCCACAGGGAAATCTAATAAGCCCTTTTACCCACATGAAAAAAAAAAATCCACCGCGTTCACAAAGAAGACTGCAGCCTGTCCTAAACAGACACAATTTCACCAGACTGGGCACAAAGAAAGCTTTTCTCCGTCCAAGAAGGAGCATCGACCTCCTTCAACAAACAGAAAGGGAGCGTGGCCTTGACACAGAATTACCCCGAGCCCTTCACGCCAATTGGTTTTCTCCTCTGGAATCGATGCTCAGAAGGGCTGGGTGGTTGCCGTTGGAGGCGTTCTGGGGGGTGGGGGCAGCGGAGTAAAGGCCTGGAAAAGCAATAGTGACTAGGGGAAGGGAGATGGGCTGGCGGGGGGTGTGGTTGTGCCAGCAGGGAGAGCACAGGTGAGGCTGGACTTCGTCAGGCCCGTGCTTGAACCTGAGGAAGTAGGTGACTCAGAAGACCAATGGGGCGGCTGGCCAGGATGCCTGGAGGGAGGTGGGCCAGAGAGAGGGAGGGACAGGCGGAGGATGCTGTTGTTCGCCTCTAGACCCACTCTGTCCCCTGGGATGGGTGGACAAATGCCCATTCTCTTTTGTGAAAGATGGAAGTTTCTCGAGTTTCCTGTTAGCAGTGTGGTTTGGGCAAGAGCCTCAGTTTGCTGCCCTGCAGACTGGGGATCCGGGCAGGTAGCGCTTGTTGGAGGCGGGGGTGTTCGGTGAAATAGCGCGGGGGAGGTGCTGTGTGAGTGCCCCTTGCCACCTCTGAGTGCCCCGTCACCCCGTCTGAGCCCCCGCGTCTCTCCCGTGGACTGCTGCAGCCGTCGCCCTGCTTCCCCCGTTGACCCCCCTCGGCCCTCAGTCTGCTCTCCCCCCAGCCCCAGAGTAACCGCCAGATCCTCACCCACCTTCGTGCGGCCCCCTCTGGCAGCTCCACTCTCACTTAGAGTCAAAGCCACGTCCTCCCGTGGCCCGTCCCCGGCCGTGCTACTTCTCTGGGTTCTTCTCCTGCTCCCCACCCCCAATCGTGGTCACACCCGCCCTCAAATCCAGGCACACTCAAACCCTTTGCGCGGGTCCTTCCCTCTGCCTGAAATGCTTGTCCCCTAGATGGCCACAAGACTAGTTCTGGAAACTTCTTCAAGTCAGTGCTGAGCTCGCTCTGAGCCCCCAGTGCAAAATCGATCTCCCCCACCCGTTTCCTGCTTGAGTTTTCCTCTAGCCCTCGCCACCGACTCCTCCTCAGTGGTGCCCACCAGCTCCAAGAAGTTGGCGGTTGAGTTTCTCTGCATCGTTCACCGCGGGTCCCTTAGTGCTCAGAACACTGGCAGGTGCTCAGCAAACATTTGTGGGGTGAATGGTGGCGATTGTTACGGCTGCTGCTCTTTCTTCGGCTCTAAGTGTCTTCTTACCCTGCAGTGAGTCAGGGGGCCAACCGGGGACCCCTTCCCTTTCACTGAGGTGCCCACGACACGCAGCGCCCCCCGCCCCTTTACACACCCCAGTGCGTGTGGGGCGAGGCCATTCTTACTCATGAGGAGAAAGCCCTTAGCTGACCTTCTACGCCTTTCTTGCTTCCCCTTTTCTACAGAAACCCCAGCCCTTCTGCCTGCTCCCTTCAGTTATGTCGCTGCCTCCTTCACGAGTATGAGCACAGACATGATGCCCCCCCAAGAGCGGGCTTCTAGTGCTGGGAGTGCGTTGGAGTAACGGGTGGATGGGCTTTGTGTTAGGACCGTCTGATGGGCGAAGATATGGACTTTGAAAGGTCCCATAGACCAGTGTCATTTCCTTGCATTTCCATAACAGCTTGATGACAACCTAGTGCCAGGGTTACACCTATTTTCTGGGGCACAGAGAGATGAGGTGACTTGCTCAAGGTCACGCAGCTACCAGAGCTGGGATGTGCACCCAGCCAGAAGGTTCTAGAACCTGGCTTTCGCCCAGAAAGCATTGCCCGGGGAGTCATAAGCCCCAGGTTTGAGTCCAGACCCCGAGGTCACTCCAGTGCTGAGTGACCTTGGATAAGTCACACTCCCTCACTCTCTGGTCTTTTCTTCCCTCAAGCGTGAGATGACGGGTTTTTTGCGTGTTTTTGTTTTCTTCTTGTTTGGTCTGGCTGGTAACATCCATCAAGGGCAACAGAACACCTCTCGATGACAGGCTTCGGGGACAGACAGTCCGGGCTCCAGCCCCCGCACCATGACTCGCCTGCTACGTGGCCTTGGTTAGGGGTTCGCCTTCGTTGGGCCTCAGTTTCCTTGGCTGGGACACAGGGATTATAATAGCTGCCTCACTCTAGCCCTGCTGGAGTTGAAGCCCATAACGCGGGCCCAGCAAGCACTCAATAACCATGCTGGCTGTGATCGACCCCGTGGCAGAGGCTGCCGACCCATGGCCCGCGGGTCCCATCTGAACTGTCCATCTGTTTTGTTTGGCCCTGCAGTGTTTACAGTCTCTGAATGAGTTGCCAACGTTTGAAAATTGAGACGCTTCACAGAAACATCTGGATTTATGGCTTTCCTCAAAAGCCTGGCAGGTCTGTGAACAAGGGCCCGGGGGTCCTAAGGCAGTGGGAGCTGCCCCTTCCGGGGGGGGGTGTGCCACGGGCCACCCCCCACCCCATCCACCTCCTCCCCGGGGACACGACTCGCCACCTTCCAGGGCTCAGGCCCCAGGCCTGGGGTTCCTCCTCGGAGCCTCGGTTCTCACATCCCCGTCTCGTCCGCTGGTGGCTTCTGCCAGCTCTTCATTCAGAATCCAGCCCCTGCTGATCAGGACCTGTGGCCCGTGCCCTGGCTCCCCTCCCCTGGACTAGGCCAGTAGCCCCTCCCCGGGCTCTCTGCTTCTGCCCCCTCGGCCCTCTGCTTTCCACCCAGGAGTGAAGCCGAAAGTCAGATCACCTCCCCACTCTGGGCAGGGCCCTCCTGTGCAGTGGGTCTCACTCAGATTCAGGGCCAACGACTTCCAGGGCCTGAGGCTGGCCGTGATGTACCCACATTGCCTCTCTGACTCCACCCTCTTTCTCCTCTGCCTCACTGCAACAGCCTCTTTGCTGGCCCTTGAACAGGCCAACACCCTCCTGCCCCAGGGCCTTTGTACTTGCTGTTCCTGCCACCTCCGGACTCTTTCTCCCAGATGTCTGCAGGGCTCCCTCCCTTCTCAGGTGGGTCTGGGCCCAAATGGCCTCTTTCCCACGGGGCCTTCCCTGACCACGCCCTCTCAATCTGCGACCTCCCCGCCCCCTGCTCTTTCCTCCCACCTTATTCCCCCCCATTGCTGTCATTGCTGTTTTGCCCACTACATAGCACACTCACTTATCTTCTTTATTATCTCTCTCCCCTGCTCACATGCCAGCTCCACGGAGGCAGGACTTGGTCCATTTCACAGAACGCCACATTCTGGGACTGAGACGAACCGGCCCTTAGTAAGGGATCAATGACTATGTGCTGAATGCACTTGGGATTCTAGGAACTTCTCTGAGCTGCTGTGTGCAGCGAGGGGGCCCAGTGCTCTGTACCTGTCATTCCCACGGACTTGTCAGACACTCTTTCTTCGCCACCCCCTCTTCTGTTCTGCTCCTGGGAAACAGTGCTCCGTGGGGCCCCGTGAGGAGCCGGAGGGGCTCAGTGTGGTCATCGCCCCTGTTTGAATTCCAGGGCACCAGGTTCAGAACCATCTTTCGGGGATGCTAAGACCTCGGGCCTCTGTGTTGCCCGCAGGACCCTGGCGGTTAAGCTCTTCTGGTATCAGGTGACCGAAACTGACGCAAGCCCGGTGTGAAAAAGGCGGGTTTCGTAGGGGCTGCTGCCCCCTGCAGTGTCCAGGCGGAGATGCAACCACCAGGCCTGGCAGGTCAGGGCCAGGGCCACCAGGCTCCTGGAGGCTGGAGTTGATGGGTCCTCCCACCGGCAAAAATCCCGCAGGGGCCAACCCAGAAACCCAAGAGTGCCATAAAGGAAGTGGCGGGGGCTGTGGGGAGCTGGGGGCATCTCCCTCGGCTACAGGGGCAGCTGCTGAGCCCCAGATGACCATTCTCGTTGCAGGGTGGGGGCCCGCGTGGGGCCCCGTTGTCCATTTTGTCAAAACTCCCGGTTTTTATAGGAGATCTCTGGATTGCTAAAATTTGGGAACCGATTCAAGTAAAAAGAAGAGGCCTGCGCTGCGGGCCCCAAAGCAACCCCTTCTGAGGGGGCGAGGAAACTCTCCTCTCGCCAGTCGGCGATTTCTAGATCAGAGCTCTGCCAGTGACATGATTCGATTCCATGCCTGTTGGTTCTCGGTCCTGAGGATCTGACCGGACGGCGTGGTGCAGGTGGCCGAGGCTGGTCCAGTCTGCTGTGTGCTGGGAGGGGAGTGTAGGAAACACAGCCAGTCCTGTGGGGCAGGGGAACCAGAACTTGGGGCCAGGGGAACGGATGGGGCTTGGGCAGACATTCCAAGGGGAGTGAACTCTGTTGGCCAGGAATCCTCGAGTCACTGCAAGCAAGAGAAACTCATTTGAAATGGTCGTAAGCAAAACAAGGGAACTATGGTCTCTTTTTCTTAGATACTGAATTTTTTTTTTTTTAAATCTCTACACCAGACATGGGGCTCAAACTCACAAACCTGAGATCAAGAGTCACATGCTCTACCAACTGAACCAGCCAGGCGCCCCTGTGATCCCTCTTAATAGAAAGTCTCGTGGGGCTCCTGGGTGGCTCAGTCGGTTGAGCGTCCGACTTCAGCTCAGGTCATGATCTCGTGGTCCGTGAGTTCCAGCCCCGCGTTGGGCTCTGTGCTGATGGCTCAGAGCCTGGAGCCTGTTTCGGATTCTGTGCCTCCCTCTCTCTCTGACCTTCCCCCGTTCATGCTCTGTCTCTCTCTGTCTCAAAAATAAATAAACGTCAAAAAAAAAAAAATAGAAAGTCTCGTAAGAAGAGCTCAGGTCCGTAGCGTGGCTGGGTCAAGCAGGGTTGTTGAGAATTTGTGTCTTTCCAGCACTCGGCTCCGCCCTCCTCTGGGTTAGCTTCATTCTCAGGCTGACTCTCCTGAAAGCTTTGAGTTTACTTAACCTCTTGTCCTTCCAGGAACTTCTGTGGAAAAGTCCCTCCCGAACAGAACTCCCAGAACTGGTTCTCAGAGGACCAACTGGGTTATGTCCCCACCCCTGAACCAATCAGAGTGGCCCAAGGGGTTGGACTGTGTGGGTTGGCCAGGCCTTGGTCCCTCCACTCTCACCCTTAGTCACGTGGTCACACCCCTGGGGCGGGAGAGGAGGACAGCTTTGCTTAAACCACGTGCTCTGAGAGTGAGAGAGGTGTGTAGCTGTTAGCTCTTGCTACGTAACGCTGCGTAACAACAAGGGCCACACCTCAGCCACATACAGCTGCAGGCACTTGGCTCAGCTCGAGTCTGCAGCTCAGCGATTTCGGCTGGGCTGGGCTGGGCTGGGCTCACTGCTGCGCAGTGGTTTGGCTGTGGGCTCGGATGATGGGGGCCACTGGGCCTCTCATCCTTCACCAGGCTCGCTGGGGCGCGTTCTCGCGGTCGCGTCCGAGACGTGAAAGCTGGAGCCAGCCACGCCGCGGGAGTGCCTTTCAAGCCTCTGCACACATCGCGTGTGCTTGCTTACATCCCGTTGGCCAAAGCCGGTCACCAGGCTGAGCCCGGAGTCGGTGTGTGGGGGGCGCTGCTGAGTCATGACGGCCAAGGGCACGGACACGCGGAAGGGTGACGCGTTGGGGCCATGAAAGCGATCACTGTTGCACAGACGTTCCTCAGACTCGGGGGGCTGGCCCTAGGGAAAGGGGCGGTGGATGCCGGTCAGGTGAGAACAGAGATGCCCCTCCTCACACGCTTATGCAGCAGGGGTACATCTGGGAACCCAGAGAGTCTGTGGCCGTGCCCTTCATGCCTGGCCTCATTCTTTTAGCCAAGACGTTGTAGCTGTGCTTGAGTTCAGAGGTCCCTCTCCTTCCTTTCTTTTGACGTTTATTTATTTTTGAGCAGGGGGAGGGGCAGAGAGAGCGAGACAGAAGATCCCAAACAGGCTCTGGGCTGACAGCACACAGCCCGATGCAGGGCTCGAACTCACAAACTGTGAGATCGTGACCTGAGCTGAAATCGAGAGTCAGGTGCTCAACGGACTGAGCCACCCACGCGCCCTGAGTTTAGAGGTTCTTAAATGTTTGGGGCTCTGGGGCTCCAGAAACCACGTGCCTGCATCCCAGAGAGAGGCATCCCCTAAACACACCCCTTGGTCCGTCCCCTGAGACCCGTCCCTCTGATTCACCTGGTGTCCCCCAACTTTGCTATGCCCCAGTTTCTTCTAGGGAACCTGTTAAAATGCAGGCGCCCAGGGTCTCGCCCGTGGACTTTTTGCTTCGTGGGTCCGGGAATCTGTACTTCTAACCAGCTCCCCGGGGGTTTTGGAAGCATGGTGGGCGTGGGCACCCGTGTTCCGAGTCAGCCCTGTCATTTAGCATCTGGGACTGAGGCAGGCCTGGCGCTGGCTTCTGCAGAGTGTGGGGCGGGGCCGGCCCCCAGCTCTCTTATCTTCCGGGACCACCTTCCCCTCACCCTGCTCTGGCCGGCTGGCCCCCTGCATTTCTGGCCGCTCCAAGCTGATTTCCCACCTCAGGGCGTTCGCTCTTGCCATTCCCTCACCTGGAAGTCTCTTCCTCTGTATCTCTAGGTCTCTGCTCTGCCCGCAGGCCTTCATCAAGCCCCGGCCCTGGCTGCTGTCTCGTCCCGAGGCTTCTTCTCTTCATCGCTGAGATGACCTTTTCGTTTATTTCTGTGCGTCTCTGCGATGTGTGTGTCCCATCCTAAAGTGAGCACCTCGGAGATCAGAGACAGTGCTCAGCTTCCCACTGCGGTGTCCCAGGAGCAGATCGCAGCCGTCCTGAGGACGCGGCAAAATCCCTTTGGATCGGAGAGCTGACACCCAGTGTCTCACCGCCCCGGGAATGTGTGCGCTGCCTTGGAAGCGCTCAAACCAAAACGGATCACTGAGGGCTGCCGGGAGGGCCAGGCTGTGTGTGAGTCAGGGGGAGCGGAGGCGGCCAGACCGCCCTCTCCGCCTGTGGGGAGCGCCCATGGCTCCCCAGGCCTGTCCTGTGGTTTGGGTGGGGACGCTGGTGGAGACAGTGGTTTAGAACGTGGCAAGCAGGGGTTTTTCCTCTTCCGAGTTTTCAGAGGAAGCATGGTCCTCAGTTTCTGCTTCTGAAAAGTGGGGCTAATGATGGTACCAAGCTCTGGGATTGGTTCCTTCCAGGGATTCCTGGTTGATATTGACTCGGTATCTCTGACCCCAAACAGTCCCTCGGCTCCAAAAACAGGGGAGCTGAACCGTAGAATTGGATGGCGATGCTGGCGACGTGTGGAAGGTGGCCTGGCCCCAAGCTGCCCAGACTGTTTGGATAAGTTGGTTATAGGATGTAGGGCCTGCCCCCTTCCCTGCTGGTGGGGTCCCGAGGGCCGCGTCTGTGCTCCAGCCTCAGGGAGCAGAGCTGGGGGGGACGGCCCGTGGCTGTGGGGGCCTTGTCCTGTGTCCCAGCCTTCCAGGGAGTGGGTCCACGGTGACACTGGACCGGGATGGCGACAGGAAGGTAGAGTGGGGTGGAGAGAGGCAGAGCGAGACAAAGGGACACAGAGGGAGAGAGACACGGACCCGGGGACATGCACAGATGCACACGCAGACACAGACACGCATGCACAAACCCACGTGACAAGGGGGGAGTGGGCCTGAGGAGCTGCAGGGGAGAGGCCGAGGGGAGCCTGAGACAGCCCGGGGAGGCAGGAAGGGGCCCATGTGGCCCTTTCTCTGCTCTTTTCCCGGAGCCCCTGAATGTGCGGCTCTGCCTGGGGCGGCCCTTCCAGGCCTTCCGCCCTTGGCCCTGGGCGCGTGGGGAAGGCAAGGCAGCTGGGCCAGACCCTCACCCACTCTCCCTCCTTCCCCCGCCCGTGTCCTATTGGTGGCAGTGGGCAGCTTGGTGTTGGGGGGCTTCAGCTCATTCTGGCTCCCCGGGCCTCTCCAAACTGTCCCGTTATTTTTATCAGTCGTTCACAGTCTAGGAAACTCAGGATGTGGGAGGCGGCTTCTCAGCAAGCCAGCTGGATCTGTGCCCTGTCGCCTGTGGGACACACTTGTGGATCCTGCACTCCCCTCTGTCCGTGTCCATTTGTCCTTCCTTCTCCCCAGGGCCTCCCTCCACCCTGCACTCTCTGCTGGGGGGTCCAGTTCTGGAAAAGGGGAGGGAGAGGCTTAACTCCCTGCTCCTGTCTGTCCCCTGCCCCCCCCCCAGCTGCCAGACTTGTCCCCCCCCCCCCGCACCCCCCTCCTTGCCTCGTGAGAGCTCTTCTGGGTGGTTCTGGAAGAAGCACAGAGGTAGAGAGACCCTCTTCAGAGCACAGTTGGGAAGGGTGGACACAAGTCTCGCCGTCACCCCTCGGCAGATGCCTCCACTTGGAGGTTTGAAGGGAACGAACAAACCCCAAACCAACCACTTGCTGCCCTCACCAGCAGGGGGCGGGCTGGGTCATGCTGTCATAACCACCTGCAAATCTGGGAAGGTTCAAACAACCTGGGGGTGGGGGGCGGGCTGTGTGTTTCATGCTGTCCTCATCGGGGACCCAGATAAAAGAGGCTCCACCTCCAGGCTGCCATGACTGCTGAGGCCAGAGAGGGGGATGGGTTTCTGCCTCGAAATGGCACCTGCCATTTGGTCAAAGCAAATCCCATGGTCGCATCTAATATCCTCGGGGGGCTGGAGGATTGCAGTCTTATCATAGGCCTAGGAAGCGGGGAGCCAGGAAGATTGGTGGCCGCAGGAATGGCTACTGCACCCTCACCCTGCCCTTCTCAGCCCCATCTCAACAAATGACCACACACACACACACACACACACACACACACGTTCAATCGATCGGCAAATCCTATTGGCTTCTTTTAAAAACACATCCAGAGTCCAGCCATTTCTTGCCCTCTCTCTGCCACCATGACTGAGCCAACACCATCCCTCGCCTGGATGACTCCAGGAGCCCCCTCACTGGTCTTCCAGCCTCTCCTTGTCCCCCATAGTCTGCTGAGGGGGCCTCTGCACCTTGGATGATGTCCTTCCAATGGCCTCATCTCACTTGGGTAAAGCCAAAGGGCTCCTAGCGGTTGCAGAACCTGACATGAGTTGTTCCTATTGTCCTGCTACATTCTCGCTCGCTTCCTCTTTCGGGCTTTGGCACAAACACTCCCCGGGCATGCCTCTGCCTCAGGGCCTTTGCACTTACAGTTTCCTCAGTCTGAGCACTCTTTCCCAGATTCCCACTCCCTCGCTTTAATAAAATGTCCCCTTTTGTGTGATCACCCCCACTGTGACCCCCACTCCCAGAACCCCCTCTTCTACCACTCAGCTTAATTTGTTTTTCATAACACTTCTCCCCGCTGACACTCACTGACGTCAAATGCCCCGGTGACATGTGGCCCCGGCTCTGAGAATCACGAGCTACCTCGACTCTGTTTTATGGACAAGGACACTCAGTCTCTGCGGAGAAAGGACCTCCTTGACACCACGGCCCACCACTTGCAGAACTGGCGCCGGGACCCAGGCTTTTCCCCTTGGCCCTGGCTTCCAGGTGCTGGTCCTCAATTATCCCTTAAAGATCCGCAGACCTGGACCTTCCGCGTCATGACCTCTGTTCCATTTGTCAGAAGGACGGTTATTTAAAAATAGCCCTTCCCCGGCCCCCCAGAAGGCACATTTCCTGGGGTGGGTAGGAAGTGAACAGTTGGCATTAGTCTGAAGGAAGCCTCATGCTTTCACTGACTTTTGTGAGCACCTAGTACATGCTACATTTTGTCTATCATTGCAGGGGAGATAGCAGGTAACAAGATAGAGGCAGCTTTTAATCTCCTGGAGATCACATTCTAGGGCAGAAAGACCGACGAGAGGTTGTGTGTACATTTGTGCATTGTACTGAGGATGGCTGAGCCCCTACTAAGGCCACTGTCTTCGCTAAACAAAGGCCTTGTCTTCACAGAGCTGACATCTGAAGCGGGATAGACCATAAGAATGGGTTTATTGGTGATCCCGGCTCATGTGGCCCCAGATTGAGGCCAGAATGACCCTGGGACTCAGAAAACAAGTGGATTCCCTGTGGGAGTGAAGGCTGATGGGAGCGAAGGCTGATGGGAGCAAAGGCTGATGGGAGCGAAGGCTGACGGGAGCAAAGGCTGATGGGTTTGAAGGCTGATGGGAGCGAAGGCTGATGGGTGCAAAGGCTGATGGGTTTGAAGGCTGATGGGAGCGAAGGCTGATGGGTGCAAAGGCTGATGGGTGCGAAGGCTGATGGGAGCGAAGGCTGATGGGTGCAAAGGCTGATGGGTTTGAAGGCTGATGGGAGCGAAGGCTGATGGGTGCAAAGGCTGATGGGTGCGAAGGCTGATGGGAGCGAAGGCTGATGGGTGCAAAGGCTGATGGGTGCGAAGGCTGATGGGAGCGAAGGCTGACTTGCTTTTTCCACTTGTGTTCTTGCTTGTGCAAGCCAGACACACCTCTGTGACTTTTCAAACCTGCTTCCCTCTAAAGGTGGTGGAGTAGAATTTTGAGACCCATGGTCATCTTTCCATACATGAACCCTCCCCGGCCATGTTGTTCTGGACCTTGAAGTATTTTCTGGGATAGTTCTCCCCGTCTTCAAAGATTTATTCTCCTTTGTAAGATGAGATTATTTGGAAGGATTTTCTGGAAGGTTTCTTGTCTTCTTTGGTCTTCATTCATTTATTATTCATTCACTTATTCATTCAACCCATTTACTGAGGTCTTCCTCTGCTAGGCACCAGGAATACTTGGCGAATGTGGTGAATAAGGTCGTTGCTCACAAGGAGCTCACATCCCAGTGGAGAGAGAGAAAATAGGTCAGTTAATAAAATAATAATAGATAATCCAGTTATTCCGTATAGACATAAGTGCTATGAAATAGAATCGTGCGGTGGCACTTGAAGGTGGTGTTTTTTTCTTTTATTTTTTAAGTAGGCTCTACTTCCAATGCCCATGACCATGAGATCAAGACCTGAGCTGAGATCAAGAGTTGGACTCTCAACTGAATGAGCCACCCAGACGCCCCAAGGGTGGAGTTTCTGATGGGGTGTCATGGAAACTTCTATTTGAAGTGAGACCTGGATGACCAGAGGGAGGGAGCAGTCTGGGGGCGAGTAGCATTCTGGGCAGAATTAGTCTGTCCTTAGTAATGGGTCACCTCAGTTTTCTTTTCTTTTTCTTTTTATTTATTTATTTAAAAAATTTTTAAGTTTTATTTATTTGAGAAAGAGAGAGAGAGAGAGCACACAAGAGAGCACACAAACAGGGGAGGGACAGAGACAAGGAGAGACAGAATCCTAAGCAGGCTTCTTGCTGTCAACCCAGAGCCCAATTTGGGGCTTGAATTCATGAACCGTGAGATCATGATCTGAGCCGAGACCAAGAGTCTGATGCTTAACTCACTATGCCACTAATGCACCCCTCTTTTTAAAAAACGTTTACTTATTTTTGAGAGAGAGAGAGAGAGAGAGCGCACAAGTGAGTGGGGAGGGGCAGAGAGAGAGAGAGGGGGACAGAGGATCCAAAGCGGGCTGTGAGCTGACAGCAGAAAGTCTGATGTGGGGCTTGAACTCAGGAACCATGAGATCATGACCTGAGCTGAAGTCAGATGCTTAACTGACTAAACCACCCAGGCTCCCCTCACCTCAGTTTTCTACTTACCAAGTTAATTTTCTGTGAGTTGCATTTTCTTGGAAAATTATTTATCAAGAGTTTTGAACTTACTTGCATAACTTAGCACAGTATTTCCTTATGATTAAAAGGAAAAGCCTTCCTTTGATTAATTTTCTTTTTGTACTCCTAATCCTGTGTATTTGTGTTTCCTCCCCTTCTCTTATTTTTCTTGCTGGAGTCTGCTGAGTATGATAGGGGCTCTGGTGGAAACTGCTTTTCAGACCCTCCAGAAAATGCAGCCTGGCTTGAAATCTTTACAGGGGATCTGTGCTAAGATGTCACGCTGGAAGCCCTGATAATTTGTTCCCCCTTTTTTCAGCCCAGGTCTTGCTAGGCTGTTTCATGGTCCCTCCCTTCCTCCCCTCCTCCCTGCCCATGGTTAAGAATCCATTCTCCTATATTTACCAATACTGTTTAAGTTTTCAAATATGGTCTGTTTTCCTTTGGCTTAGGTTTTTGAGGTTTGTTAGCGTTTTCAAGTATTTGAGTTGAAAACTTTGTCTCCATAGTTAAAACAAAAAATGGATGCCTTTAATGCTATGAGTTTGCCTCTGAGCCTCACTTTGGCCCTATCTTCTGAATTTTGAAGTGCAGTGCTTGATTTGAAATGATTTTCTAAAAATTAGGAAGTTACAATTTTGTCTCTAACAGTTCTGAAACTTCAGAATAATCCAAGTATAATCCAAGAATAGTTTAGTACAGCATTAAAAGGTTCCCAGTGCTTTGACTTACTTGCTTAAATTTTTGGCATCAATTTCTAGTTTTACTGAATGATAGAGAAAGTGGCCTGTGAAATTTCTGCTTCATATTTAAAAAATTTTTCTTTGGTAAATGTTTTGGTAAATGTCCCTGAAAAAAAAAAAACAAACAAAACAGGGCCGTTCCCTGTGTGTAGGGTAAAGCAGCTTTATAGATAGTGTTATTCAAGGACTGTCTTGTTTATTTCTCTTGGCTCTCTTGCTCTGTCAAAAGTTGGATAAAGTAGGTCGAAGTCTTTCCCTTCCATAGAATTCTTTCCATTTTTACTTGTGTTTCGGATAGTTTTTGTTTTTATAAAGTTTGATTCTCTGTTATTCATCACAAAACGATTCGTGACAGTTATATTTTCATTGTGAGATTGTGGATTTTATCTTTTGTCAAGATAAAATGACTATTTTCCCCTAGTGAATGCTTTTTGCTTTGGATTCTAGGTTTTCATATTTTAATATTGCTATCTCAGCTTTGTTTTGTTTGTGTCCTCTTGATGTGTCTCTTTCCAGCCTTTTCATTTTAACCTCCCATGTCTTTCTGTTAGGTGCATATCTGACAAGAGCAATATGGTTAGATTCTGTCTTCTGGACAACTGGAGCATCTTAACTGAATAACATTTATAAACACATTTGATCTCATTTCTCTTTTTTTGTTGAATGCTTCCAATTTTTTAGTCCTTTTTCTTCATCTTTTCCTATACGGGTTAGGTTTTGTTTCTTTTTCTTTACTAATGATTTACAAATATATGCATGCTACTGTTAATTCCGTTTTTAATACTTGGACTCCTATTTCTCTGATAATGATGCAGAGTGATATAACATATAGTGCCTTTTTTCGAAATCTGCTTTTCACTTGTATTTGTAACAACAATTGCAGTGTGGTCCTTTGCTGACCTGGTTTCAGTGCTAATTACAAGTCCCTTTAGTTTACCTTTCCCTCTGTTTTTGTTCATATGTTGGGTGGATTTGAATGCGAGGTATGACAGCCACCAATGGTGTGCTGGGTCCTATGCTAGATGCTGGGATATAATCTAGGTAGGTTCCTGCCCTCATGGAACTTCTAGTTGTGTATGTGTGTGCATGTCCATGTGCCCTCATATATGAGTGTGTGTGAATGATACACAAGTAAGCAAACCCAACCCCTCAGAGGAGGGACGTCTAGTTGAGACTTCAAGAATGAGAAGAAGTTAACCATGGGCAGACGGAGGACATGGCACGTGCAGAGCCTCTGTGTAGTGACAGAGCTTGGTGAGCGTGTAGAAGGAAGATGGATGTGGCTGGAGTATAGTGAGCCAGGAAAGTGATGTGGGAAAAGTGGGAGAGGCAGCAGAGACAAGGGCAGAGCTTTGTAGGTTTGGAGGGGTGGGGCTTGGTCCTTAATGCACATGATCTACTTCTTAGCTCTTAAAGAAAACAAGAAAAAACAAACATTAAGAATAGCTTTCCTTGGCCTTTGGATATGGATGATACTATGGCTGGGTATAGAATCCACAGGTTTAAATCTTTTCCCTCAGCATCCTCTGGGCGTCACTCTATGCTTTCTGGCATCTAGTGTTGAGGAAGAGATGTCTAAAGTCAGCCTAATTTTTCCTCTGTAGGCAACACTTTCCTCCCTGAATTCTTGTATAATTTTTTCTTCATTTATCCACAATATAGAGAATTTCATCACGGAATTTATAAATGTTGATTTTTTTTAAATTTGCTGGGTAGGTGTTGTGATCGGCTTAAGGAGGCTTGATTTGTATTATTTTTTTCAATTATTTCTACTATGCCATTTGTTCTAAGCTTTGTTTCGAGAAGGCCACTTTTTTTTATGAGATTGGTTTCTGTTCTCTGACCTCTATGTCTATTATTTTCTCTCTCTCATAATTTTAATGTTCTCCTTGTCTCATTCTTTTGGAATTTACCCTGCTTGGTGTTCCCTGAGATTCCTGGACCCGTGGTTTGGTGTCTGACATTAATATGGGAAATTCTCAGTCATTATTGTTTCAGACATTATTGTTTCCTCTCTCCTTTTTTCCCCTCTTTCCATCACACGTATGTTACAGCTTTTATAGTTGTCCCACTATCCTTGGATATTCTGTACTATCTTTTTTCCTTTCTTCTTTTTCCTTTCTTTTTTCTTTTTTTGCTTTTCAATTTTGGAGGTTTCTGTTGAAATATCCTCAAGCTTAGAGATTCTCTCCTTAGCCATGTCCAGTCTGTTCATCAGCTTATCAAAGGCCTTCCTGGGTGCCTGGGTGGCTCAGTCAGTTGAAAGTCTCACTCTAGATTTCAGCTCAGGTCATGATCCCAGGGTCATGAGATTGAGCCCCATGTCAAGCTCTGTGCTGAGCATGGAGCCTGCTTGGGATTCTCTCTCTCTGTCCCTCTGTCTCCCAGCCTTGTGCTCTCTGTCTCTCTCTCCTTCTCTCTCTCTCAAAAAAAAAAAAACAAAAAAAAACCAACCAGGCATTTCTGGGGCATATGGGTGGCTCAGTACGTTAAGCATCCAACTTCAGTTTAGATCATGATCTCACAGTTCATGGGTTTGAACCCCATGTTGAGCTCGGTGCTGACACTGCAGAGCCTGCTATAAATAACTTTTAAAAAGGCATTCCTTATTTCTGTCACAGTGTTTTTGATCTCTGGTGTCTTTTTTTGCTTCTTTGTTAGTTTTTCCATTTATATTGCCATCTATTCTTACATGCTTTCTACTTTATCCATTAAAGCCCTTAACATGTTAATCATAGTTGTTTTCAGTTCTTGGTCTTATAGTCACAACAGCCTTGCCATTTCTGAGTCTGGTTCTGATGCTTGCTCTGTCTCTTCAAATTATGGTTTTGTTTTTGTTTTTGCCTTGAAGTATGCCTTGTAATTGTTTTCCTAATAGTTGGACATGATGTATTGGGTCAAAGGAACTGCTGTAAACAGGCTTTTAGTGGTGGTGAGCTGGGGGGGGGGGGGAAGACAAGTGTTCTATTGTCCTGTGATTGGGTGTCAGTCTTTTAGTCAGCCTGTGTTCTGGGTTGTGACTGCACATATACTTCTCAGTCCCCTTGTCTGTTAGGTGGAACGGGATAGCTAGAGCAGGCTGGGGTTGGGTATTTGTCTGCCTCCTGGTCAGTTAGGCTCTGATAATACCCCAGCATTAGGGATTGGGATTTGGTTAACTAGTTTTTCTGGAGGGCAAGCCTTGTTAGGAAGTACAGCATGCTCTGGTTTATTTCAAAATAGTTCCTTTCCCACTCCCCCTGCTGGAAGCATGAGAGGATTTTTATCTGATATTCATTGTGAGGACCTGGTAGAGCTTCTGGAGGTAAAACCCACAAAAGTATGGGGGCCCTGATGACCGGATTCCCCTGGAGTTGTCCTCTCTCAGATTTGTCCACACTGAACCTCCAGCAACTCATCAGTTACAGTTCTGGAGTCACACCCTGGGGGGTTCCCTTAGCGGTTTCTGTTCCAGTAGGTTGTAATTCTATCTGGTTGTCTCTCCAGTTTTGGAGGCAGTAGTTTGCCCTGTGACCTCGTTTCTCCTAGGGAACAAGAAGAGTTGTTGGTTGCTCAGATTTTGACTTCTCGTTAGGACAGATCAGTGACTTCCAGGCTTCTTACATGCTGGTCCAGAATCTGAAAGTCCTGTTTTGTATCATTCTTTTGCATTCCAAAATAGTTTATAAAGTTTGTTGTCCAGGTTCTGGTATCTCTGAATGTTCATGAGAGAGGCCTCCACACCCCAAATCCTTCATACTTTTCTACTCTAGTGATCAAGGTGAGACTGTGCTAGACCAGCTCTGAGGGTGCCTTGCTTTCTGTCCCCTGTGCCCCAGCCTGATTCTGCTTGAAGGGTGGGAAATGTGCCTCCACCAGGGCAAGAGAAGGCTTGATGACCTAATTTCAGTTCCAGCTCAGAGGAGCAGAGACACAAAAGAAAGAAAAATTTCTGCCTCTCAAGTTGAGTCTTGTTATGTCCCTGAGTCGTGTCGAAACGTCTTCTCTTTGGCAGAGGTTTAAGTGTCTTAAGCTTGGTGTTACTAACACTCTGCCCCTGCCAGTTCAGTTTTCTGCAGGGTTGGGTCTGCCCTTCACTGATTCTCATGGGTATTTCACCCCTGCCTTCGTATCTATGGTACCTTATAGACCTTCCTGTCCTCATATGGCTCCCATTTCACGTGGACTGCCCTCCTGGCAGCTCTCCTCAGTGAAATCTGTTGTCTTACCCTCCAGTTTCCTGAGCCTTGGCTATAGAGTTTTCTTAGGGACACAAATGAGTGTTTTCATGAATTACCCGTGCTTCCTTTAATGAGTGCGTTTCAAAGAGGTGCTTCTCTGTTCTATTTTGAGTGTATCATTCCTCTTTTCAGGTTGTAGAATTGTCCTCCAGTGCCCTATGTGTGATTATTTCCCACGTGTTTCCTCATTTTGGGGTATGGAACTGTCTCTCCAGGCCTAGTATTTCCTCATAAGTAGGGTGGGTTTTCTTTGATCTTTTTCGCTTACACCTGGCTGCTGTTAGGTTCCTCCTCACCTATCTTAAGGTCTTAATTGATCCTGATGGCTGGCATTTATATCACTAAGCCAATATCTGTTTTTTTTTTGGGATTTTTATTTTTATTTATTATTTTTTAAGTTTATTTATTTTTGAGGGAGAGAGAGTGCACATGAGCAGGGGAGGGTCAGAGAGAGAGGGAGAGAGAGAATCCCAAGCAAGCTCCATGCTGTCAGTGCAGAGCCCAACGTGGGGCTCGAACTCACAGACTGCAAGATTGTGACCCAAGTGGAAATCAAGAGCTCTAGATGCTTAACTGACTGAACCATTCAGGCGCCCCTGGGTTTTTTGGGGGGATTTTTAAAATATTTTGTGATTCTGCTAGCTAGAGGTCAGACTCCTTTGCTCACCTCCTGATGTTTTGAATATGGCGAAGAGGAATTACCTTTCTTAACAGAAACGGTTGATATAAAACTTCACTTCCCAAGGTGCCCCCTTCCTTCATTTCTCTCCATCTTTGCCCAGTTTTCTTTGAAACTCAAGATGTAGTGCACTGTTGCCCTTTCCACTCAGGCTCTCAGCCACGTGCCCTCACTGGGAATTACAGATGCTGGATGGATGGAAGCTGGAGGTGAAAGGTCCTGGTCTCCATGGAAAGTGGCTCATGTGCTACAGAGGGTAGGCCCTGCCTCTACCAGACCCAGCAATGTCACAGATTTAGGGCAGTGGAATCCTTCAGTCCCCTTTCTTGGCTGCAAAGATACATTGATTCATGGACATTCCTTCTTGGTCCAGCAGAGAGCATTGCCAATAGGCCCCATTTCTAGCTTCTCTTGTAACATTTCCCTGCTTTGTGTGTCTCTTTGAGGTTTTGACTGAAAGACGAATAAGAGGGGACAAATCACACATCCCTGGTCTGCCACCAGTCTTAACCTAGAAACCCCCCATTTTTTTATGGGTATAGGTCTTGATAGAGAGGAGGGGAACGTGTGGTAGACATCTCCACTGGATTTGGAATCAAGAAAATATAAGTTGGTACCATGACCCATTTATTCACTCATTCCCTCATTCATCACATGACAATGTACTAAGCTCTGGATTTATGTTAATGTTTTATCAGGTCCTTTATCTTGATAGGTTCTAGAAATAAAAGATGGCTGCCCTTGGGTCCTTGTCCTGGGAGGAATTCCAGCACCAGCTCTGTGTGATCTTGACTAAATGACTCACCCTAGTAGTGCCTCATTTTACTCATCAGTAAAACAACCACAACAGCCCAAATGTCTGAAGGGACGTTGTAAGCTTGAGAGGCTGCAACATACAGGTGAGGTCTCTTCCACGTGCTCGGCCCTGGGGTCCACAAGCACGTTTGCTATGTCTGGATGAAGCACTTGGAATGTAGAGAGAGGGTCTGGGGTGAGGACACTGGTGGGAAAAGAGAGTTTTGTTCGTTCTTCACGGGTTCCAGGAGATGCTGGGCAGGCCAGTCTGGGCAGGGGCCCTGAGTGCCCAGAGGGCCAGAGCTCAGCGGAGCGAAGGTTCTCGGTTCTGGGTGCTGGGAGACATCATCATCTCCTGGGTCCCACCCGACTGAAGGGATTCTCCTTTTTCTTTGCTGGAAAAGTATCCTTGAAATTTCACTCATTCACTCATCAGAAAGTTTTTTGAGTGCGTACTATATGCCAAGTGCTTTTTGTTTTGTTTTGGGGGCTATTTCTTGGTAATGAGGATTTAGTGGCGAAAAAGACAAGGTCTCTATGCTTATCAACTTTTAATACTTTTTTAGGGGGGAGGGTAGTAAAGCAAAAAATAAATAAATAAGATGGTTTCAGAGAGTGAGAAACTCAATGAAAGAAAGGTCAGGGGAGGGAGGCCTCTCTGGGCAGCTGATGTTTTCCCTGAGACTCGTCTGTCAGAAAGGAGCCTCCCAGTGAAGGTCTGGAAAGCTGTCAGGCAGAGGGAGCAAGTGCGCAGTCCCTAAGTGGGCGCGGGGGTCGGGGAAGAGGTGAGTAGGTGATTGTGGAGTGATCCCCACGAGATGGTAGGTTGAGCTGGAAGGGGTGGGCGTAAGGGAGGGTGATGCGCTTGGGACTTATTTTGCAGGAATAGGCAACAGGACTTGATGAGGAGGCCAGCAAAGGAGGGAGAGGTGTCAGGGGTGACCCCTGAGGTTCTGACCCGAGAGACTGGTGGGTGGTGCCATTGGCTGAGAAACCAGGGAGGAGCAGGCTCAAGGGAGAAAATCAGGAATTTCGTTTTGGGGCATATTAAGGGATAGATACTCATGTTGACATCTGACCTGCTGAGGACCAAGGACAGAAGTCCAAACTAGTGTGTGTGTGTGTGTGTGTGTGTGTGTGTGTGTGTTCTGCTGAGAGTTTCTCAAAGTTGGCACTGTTGACATTTTAGATTGGATCTTTCTTTGCTGGGGGGGGGGGGCTGTCCTGTGCCTTAAATGTAAGGCATTTAGAAGCCTCCCTGCCATTAGCACCCACCCGAGTGGGTCAAAATAACCATTAAAATGTCTCCAAGCATTGTCAAATGCCCTCTGGGGGACAAAATCGCTCCTGGCTGAGAACCAACATGAAATCTTCACAGGGATGCTTACGGTTGTCATAGGAAGAAATGGAACACACACAGCACCACCCCCTTCCTCACATCCTGGGGCCAACATCCTTAACGGATCATATTACTTTTTCCTACGAATCTGAGACGCCACATCAGGATCCTTCTTAACGCAACTGACCAATAGTCATCCTCAGTGACTGAGATTGGTAATAAGAGGAAATCCACTTAATCTCCCTGTTCTAGGGTTAAAAAAAAAAAAAGAAACCAGAATGCTCTCTGTGGCCCACACACCGATTTACACTGAACCCTCGACAGCAGTCCTTTTCCATCTGTGCCTCAGTGTCCCTGCGTGTCAGCTGAAAGCGAAGCTAACCGCTTTCTATGGATCTGACAGAGCCTTAAGTGGGAGGATCAATGAGATAATCTTGGTAACTCAATTTGAGTTTTTGGAGGCGGGCAGAATATTACAGAAATGCACAGCTGAATCATTATCTCATGGGGTGCTGTGAAGGTGAACCTGTAAATAATTAGAAAACATTTAGCTCTTCTAAAGTGCCAGGTTTAATAATGGGAATAACGAAAAGGAGGTGGGCAGGCAGGTTGGAAGGCCTGGCAACAGGCTGTCAGGCTATATTGCTGGGAGGACGGAGCGGTGCTCAAGGCTACGGTAATCTGTGCGTGATGTTTTGTTCAGGTTCTGCGTAACCATGGACACAGACTCACCCCCCCCCCTTCTTTCCGTGGAGCTGATTCCACACTCCTGCACTGTGTATACACCATCCATGCCTGGCCCCCTTCCCTCTACCGCGACTCCTTCTGGCTTGGGCAGAAGCGAGGAGTCAGAGAAGGATCTAGACGGGGACAGCATCTTGGAATTTGAATGCCAGCATTGTGGCTTCAAACCCTGCCTCTGCCCCTTCTGGAGTGTGTGATCATGGATAAATCGCTGAGCTTCTAGGAGCCTCCGTCTCCTAATCTGTAAAATGAAGATAAAGTACTTGCCTCCCCTCCCCCAGGGTTATGGGGGAGGGGTGAGGGTCAGACTCCCATCTCAAGGGCAGAAGCGCTCTGTGGGCTCTAAAAGACTCTAGAATGTGGCCGCACTTGCTGTATTGCTAATATGGACCTCAGGAGCCCAGAATTACCGTAATCAAAATCCTTGATTACAAGCCAACAAACCCAAACCTGCGGCTCGCAGTGTCCTCTCACCCTGGGTCCATGTGTGGCCTCACTGTATTTTATTTATGTGTTTAATAAGGGCCCTGGAGAAGTGAGACCATGACTCTAGCAGTCCTGCAGTGTGGGGCCGTGCTGAGTGCCAGATTGGGAAGCTTGCCCGGATGCTTCTCTCGGTTCTGGTCTTGCTGGTTGTGTAACCACAAGTTACTGACCTTCTCTGTGCCTCGGCTCGTCGTCTGTAAGCTGGGATAAAAATGGTACTCACCTCAGTTGTTAGAAGATTAAATGCATTGGTATCAGTACAGCTTTGTAGGACCAGGTCTGGCAACTGAGCCTTTGTTAAGTCAGTCAAGTTTATCAAGCCTGACACTTGATATCCAGTTTCTGAAGAGCTGGTCCCAAAGCTGAGGGCAGGATGGGGGCAAGTGGACAGGTTGTAAGTGCGGGTGGCTGGGGGTTAGAGGTGGTGGTGAGGACCTGTCCTTGGTGCTGATGTGGAGACACTTAATCCATGACCCGCAAGACGGAAGGTGGGGGGGTGGTGGGAGGGACTCAGATCAAACGTGTGACTGTCAGGCAGTTGGGGGAGGTTTCAGGGTCCAGAGCGACAGAGAGAGGTTGGAGGTGGCTGCATCCCACCAGGGGAAACGTTAGATGGAGAAATGTAACGTGTGGCACTCGGGTCCAAAGAGCGGACAAACGGTGTAGCTGGCAAGACTGGATAAGGCTTTGGTTAACTGACTTTGATGTGAGAACGGGGCCTCGGCACATAATAAGGATGTACATGAGTTTTTATATTATTATTGTTACTGATGCGGCTGCTACTGTTGTTTCTGTTATTTTGTGCCAACAGCGAAAAATAGGTTCCCAAACCAGAATGTGGCCTTGGGTCCCATCAATAGAAACATCGTATACAGCATGAGGGAGGTGTGGCGCCTCTCTTCCTTGCCACCGTAGAGGCACATCCGAGGCATTTGGTTTCAGCTGTGGGTGGCCCCGGTGAAGAGGGACGTTAATGAACTGCTTTGGGTTTTCCGAAGAGGAAGCAGGCCGGTGACACTCACGGGGGAAAGGAGGCTGTGTCTTATTCACCCGTTACTGGCTTGCAATTCTAGGAGTTAAGGAACAGAGGAATTCAGCCCTCGTGGAGCATATAGTCTTCTAGAACATATAAACCAGGCGCATGGCTCTCCTACACGCTGGGAGATGCCGTTAACAATGTAGGGGTTTCCGCTGTTGGGGAGAAGCATTTTAAGCCAAGGGAAGAAGGGAAGGTAGAGTGGTCTGGGGCATCTGGGAGTTGTTTTGAAATGTTTCGAGGGCGTCTGTGGGGGGAAAAGGGTCTGACTTGTCTTATGAGACCCAGTGTCACCATCGGAAGAAGACAGTGCTGGGAGGTCTAACAGGACTGGGCTGCTGGGCGACTGCCTTAGTGGGGTCCCCAGGAGCCAACTCTCAGATGAGGGCTCGAGGCTTTGTGCGTGGCAGTGTACTTGGGAAGGGATTCTGGAAGTTCTGGTGGAGAAGGGGGACCATGAGACAGGGTAGGGGGTGTGGGCGACGCTCACACCTGCTCTTGGCGGCTCACTCGCGGACTACGGGAGATGCCCCTGTGACGTGAGGAGTCAGGCAACTGCCCACCATCTGCCATGGGCCACGGCTCGTGTCACTAACTTGTCCCCACCCTGGGTGCTGGCTGAACCCGTGCTGGGGCCAAAGCGCTGGGAGGCCTCCAGAACCCTGGTGCGTTTTCCCCGAGGGAGTGTGGCCTGGCAGCGGTGAAGCGGCCCGGAGAACCAGGAGAATGGCCCTCGTCCCAGCTTCAGACAGGTCACTTTCCCTCGGGTGGAGGGAGCTCAGATTTCCCATCTGTAAGATGAGGGTTGGATGAGGAAATCTCTAATTCTAGAGCTGACATTTTCGGTCTCGGGAAAAGCTTGAATAAGACATTAAAGCAATTTATTATTTGAGCTGCCATTAAAGTACAAAGGCCCTGGGTGGAAATTGGGGCTATTACCATGGTGTGGCAAAGTGCTTCCTAATATTTTATGAATGAATCGTGGCCCCATTAAAGCCCCTTGTGAGGGAACGCACGTGTGCTCTAAGACCAGCCCGCGAAGGGTGAGGGGGTGACAAGATGATAAGTCATTACTGTCACTGGGATGTGCCCCCGAAAAGCTAGCAGTTGGGGGGGGGGAAGGGTCCCATGAGAAGGAGCCTCACCTATTTTATTTCATTTAAAAGGCGCCATAAAACACCGTTTAATATACATATTCTTTAAAAACGATAGCTGTAATTCGCATGTACAGAGTTGGAGAGAGAATTCACCTGGGTTCTAGGCACTCCCATGTTAAGGTGGGGGAAACTGGCCGTTCAGAGCGGAGATGTTACCGATGTTTTTCAGTCGTGGTCTCCTTGGAGAGCAGGCGTGGAGAGCCCCGGACCTACTGTCTTCGACAGTTTTCCTCTTCCCGCTAGGCTGTTTCCCCTCCTTAATATACTCCGTTATAGGCTGCTTTTCCATTAATTTTTGTCGTAAACATTTCTCCACATTCCTGCAGTCCTAATAATGATCATGATTAAGGGCGTCCTACGACTCCATCCTGTTCACAAAGCACTCTTTTCTGAGTCATTCCTGTGTTGCTGGGCCTTTATTTTATCTTTTTGGTTCCTTTATAGCTTAATACCACAATGATTATTTTCTTGAATAGATCATTTTTGTTTGTGGAATTATTTCCTTAGAACAATTTCCCAAGAGTATCTCTCTTCCTTCCCCCCTCCCTCCGTCCCTCCCTCCTTTCTTCTCCCTGCCTCTCCCTCCCTCTCCCTCCTTCCCTTTCTCCCTCTCACCTCTCTCTCCCTTTCTCCTCACTGTCCCTCTTTCTCTCTCTCCCCGCTCCCTTCTTTCCTTCCTTATTTGATTTGATATCATTTAGATTTTTTGAATAATAATATATGCACATGATTTGAAATTCAAAAGCATAAAGCGATGCACAGTATAAAGTCTCCCTGTTCCCGGCCACCCACTTCCTCTCCCAGGGGCAACCACTGGTAGCATTTTTCAAGTATTCATCTCTAACCTTTTTTTATAAATGGTGTCACAGTCTGCCCACTGTTCTGCCTGTGGGTGTGTGTGGGAGCGGATCTCCTTTAGATGGGGGGGGGGGGTTATGGAGGCAAAGAGGACCTCTCTGAGGAGGTGACATTCAAGCGGAAACCTAGAGGATGCTACGAATGGAAGAGGCGAAACCAGAAGAAGAGGCAGCAAGTGCAAAGGCCCTGGGGTCGGAGTTTTTGGCAAGTTTGAAGACATCTAGGGAGGCTGATGGGGCTATTGCAGAATAAGAGAGGTCAAATTTCTTGGGAGGAACATGGTCATGCAGAGCCTTGTTGACCCTGGCGGAACATTTCGACTTCGTTCTAAATACACTGGGATGCCTTTGAGGGTTTTTATGCAGGATAGGATAGCATTTAACAAAAGAGCATTCTGACTCATGCACGGAGAATACTGAATACAGGCAGAAATAGGAGGGGTGACAGGTGGTGGTCCAGGCGAGAGACCTTGTGGCTTGGCTTTTGGGGGGAGACGAGAGAACTGGACGGATTCAGGATGCAGTTTGAAGATAGAGCCAACAGAATCTGCTGGCCAGTTGGATGTGGAGTCAGGGAAGAGGGGCACTGAGGACGACTAGGTATCTGTCCTGAACCAATGAATGTGTTTCTTACTGTCATGGGGGAGGCTGAAGTGGAAACAGGTGGGGGTTTTGTTGTTGTTGTTGTTGTGTTTTGTTTATTTTTGTGATTATTTAGTGGGGAGAGAGGGATCTGGAGTTCAGTCCTGGCCGGGTTAAGTTTGCGATGTCTGTGTGACAGTCCAGAGGCAATGTCAAGTTCGGGGCCGGGGTGGGGGGGGGGGGCGGGAGATGTCGGGGAGGGGAGAGGGAAAATAGGCCCCAGGGATCAGAGTGTGATCCAGGCCAGAGACACCGACTGAGAAGCCATTCCTGGGGAGGGCTGAATCTCTGGGCATTATCACTCATTTTTGTAGTTTATTTTGTAATTTTCTAAATCTCCATGGCCTGTAGTGAACTTAAAAGACATTGTGTGGCTGCTTGTGGTTGCATTCTGGGGGCTTGCTTACTTGTTTCAGTGTCTTTACCTCATCTGGGGTGAGAACCAAAGTCAGCCAGGGACCGAACCTAAGAGGAAAAAAAGCCTTTCTGGTTTTCCCGCATTTATGCATCTCCAGCCATGTCTACCTTGAAAGCCAGGGGTGCTGGCTGGAGAGGAACCTTCCAGGAAAGAGAGGGAGCTGACGCTCCTTCTATGCGTCTCCCGAATACTCAGGGGATGCGGCTCCCCCCTGATCTTACTATAATGAATTCTAGTTACTTTTTCAACGTAAGTCCTGATTTTCTCTACTTCCAGATTATTTTCCTTTCTGATGGGGTTCTAATTTCCATCCGCGCCCCCGAAGCCCCAGGATACATTTCCTCCCCCACGCTCCCCTCCTCGACATCGAGGCATTGGAATCGGGACATGCACCTTCTCAGAGTGGCTGCGTTTTGGAAATCGACACGGCGTTCCCCTTCCGTCAGACTCGGTGCCCTGTACATCCAGAAAGTGAATCTCATATTTCTGTTAACATTTACATAAGGTAGCACTAACTAATTCGTCGGGCAGCTATTTACGGAGCAGCGTCCACACGCGAGGAGGTAGGTGGCTTCAGGCTCCGCTAGATCCAGGTGCTTGCACGGTGTCGACAGGATTCGGCGTCTCTCTTCCTCTCCGCCTCCCTCTGTCTCTCCTTCTGTTCCTGTGTTTTCCCCCCTCTCTCAGAGTTCTGCTTCCTTGGCTGGCTTCACGCTATGGAAGCCCTCTTCCTGTAGTAGCGTTTAACAGCTCCACGTCTATACCCCCTGGTTGGGCCTCGATAAGCCTCCCAGGGAGGGGCTCGTTAGCCAGGCGTGGGTCGCATGCCCTCCCTAAGCCTGCCATTGTGAGGGGTGTGGCTCTAAAAGGCGAGGTCTGTGTCTTCCGCTCCCTTCTGGAACTGGGGGTGGGGTCAGCCCCACCCGAATCTCACAGACCCAGAGGGGCTGTTCCCGGAGGGAAGCCAGGATGCTGCTCCCACAGTTGGGGGGCACCGACACCAGGCAGGCAGAACAGGCGAGCACCTGGCCACCTCGTTCGTCAAAGAGCTCCTTCACGTCTCTGTGCCTCGGATGCGCACTTCCCTTCCGAAGCGGCCCCCACCTGGTCCTCCTGGAAAATTCCTTCCTCCTCCTTCCTTCAAGGTTGTATGAAGCTCCCTCTGTCTGTGACCCGGCATGCTTCGCCACACCCCGTTCTGTCTCCACAGCTCACACAGAAGTGTGAAGTCATTGTTCCTCCCACACTGTGTCACCGGGGAAGGCGCTGTGTGCACGGGGCCAAGTCCCCGGGATTTGGACTGTGTGCTTGGCAAGCCACCCTGAGACTTCTGGTGGTCTCCTCTGTGTCCTTCAAGCCCTAATGCGCAGTTGACGCTGCTTCCTTGATAAAGTGTCCTTGGCCCCTGTAGACGCGGTTTGTCACAGCTCTGTGGTTCCCGCTAGTGAGGTGGAAAGAGGGGCTGCGGGTTCCACCACGCGAGGTTACTCCCTCCTATGGGATGGAGAAATGACCACTCTGTCCCCACCTCTGGCTCAAGGAGGCCCCTAGAGGGGCACCTGGGTGGCTCAGTCAGTTGAGCATCCGACGTCGCCTCAGGTCGTGATCTCGCGGTTCACGAGTTCGAGCCCCGCGTCGGGCCCTGTGCTGACAGCTCGGAGCCTGGAGCCTGCTTTGGATTCTGTGTGTGTGTGTCTCCCTCTCTGCCCCTCCCCTACTCATATTCTGTCTCTCTCTCCCTTTCCAATAAAACATTAAAAAAAAAAATTAAAACCAGGAGTCCCCTAGAGACCCAGACAACCATCATAAGGAGGCCTGCCTGGGGGATGGAAACTGAAAATTCCTACGGCAGTGAGCCGGGGCGTTCTCATGCCCAACCATTCTTGAAAATCCATCTGAGATAAATCAGTGCCCCTTGGGGCTGTGCTGTGTTGAATGGCACGATGGATGCCTTCTCAGGATCTTTCACTGTGACCAGCCTCACCGGCAGCCTCCGAAGACAAGCCTTCCTCATGTGGTTCTGGGCATGTGGCCAGTATAAGAGATCGGGGAGGACGCACAGAGGGCTCACTCCACAAGTTGTTTTAAAACTGTATTTGTATTTGAACTTTGTCCCCCCACAACCCACATTTTCTGTAGGATTCTCTCTGGGGATGGCACAACCAGTTACACACGTACACGCTATCCTTGTGGCTTGAGAGTTTTGGAGAGTTGGGATCCAGTACCAGACTAAAGTTCTGATCCAGTCAAGAATTGCATCCCAAATTGCATTTGGATTTTATCGCCTGTCCATCCTCCTCCATTTATCCATCCCTCACCCATCAATCCTCCATTCTTCCGTCCACCATCCATCCATCCATCACCCATCCATCAGCCGTCCATCCATAATCCATCCATCAGCCGTCCATCCATCCATCCATCTCTCCATCCATCCCTCACCCATCAATCCTTTATCCTTCCATCCATCCACTCATCCATCCACACATCCAGTTATCCACTTATGTGTCATCCATAATCCACCCGTGTAACAAATATTTGTCGATGCCTCTGCTGTGCCAGGCACACTGCCTTTGGCAGGAGACTGCCCAGAGGGATAAGAAGATCCCTGCTCTGGAAGAGAAAAACACCGTGAAAGAGAGAGGTCCAAAGGCAACGATAATTTAAAAAGAGACAGATGACCCCCTCGCACCTCAGTGTCAGCCATTTGCTTTATGCTGATGATGCCCATTTGCATATAATATACTTATACTCCAGTAATGAAAATGGCAACAGTTCCCATTTTTCCACTTCCTTATGCAGTGTTTTCTCATGCGTGGCTTCATTTGTGACTCAGGGCCATCCTTTGAGGGGTAGGCATGGTTATCTCTATTTCTCAGCTGAGGAAACTGAGGCCCAGAGAGGGCAGGGAGCTGCCAAAGGACCCTCGCCGCCGTGGGCGTGGTTGGAAAAAGTACTCGGATCTGGTCTTTGGCTCCTGATCGCATGCTGTGTGGCAAGGCCTCCTGCGGCTTTGCTCACCTCGGGCTGAGAATCTGTCCATCAGCTGCAGCAGGCTATGTGACATCTGGTGGTGTCACAGAAGGCGGCTGCCCCCCCAGTGCCCTGCCATCCATCACCCTCTGTAATTTACCTGGGCCGGGAATGAGAGCCTGCCTGACCGCTGGTCACCTCGGCAGGCTCCAAGAGCTCCCGAAGCTGATGCCTCCCCTCCCTAACCACTGCCTTCCTGGCGACAGGGAGCCACAGCACCTCTAGAGAGAGGGAATTACTGCGTCTGCCTGGGTGTGTAAAATGGAGGTTAAGCGTAGGGCCTATTAGGTCCCTTCTAGATAGTATGAGCCCGAGGCTGGCTCTCTCTTTGTGCATATTCTAGAGAGGCATTAAAGACATATCAGCACCGAGCTGAGACTTTCTTCTTGGTATTAATAGAAGGACAGGAGAAGCATTAAAAAAGGGAATAATTTTCTTTCTCTGAGAGCTAAAAGCTTGGGCTTTGAAGCAAAACTGCCCAAGATTTAAATTCTCGGGCATGCAATGAGGGCTAACTCTTATTAACATTACTCTTATCAGCACCACAGACAGAGTTGAAAAGCCACAAACAGAATAATGTGGTGGTAAAGAGTTTACACTCTGGAATCATAGAGGCCCGTGTTCCAATCCCGGCTTTGTCACCTGTTACCTTTGCCACTTTGCCAGTGACTCACCCTCCGCGAGCCCCAGTTTGCTCACCTGCTGGATCAGGATGGAAATAAGAAAAAAAAAAACCCAAAGTCAACACTAGGGGGCGTTTGCCGCGTGCCTGGCACCTCTGTACTGTAATGACTCACTTGGCCTTCATCGCCCTTTGAGATAGGGACTGCCACTGTCTCCGTTGGACAGATAAGGAAACCGAGGCAGCAAGCAGGGTAGCACCTGGCCCGAATCCCTACAACCAGTCGTTGGTGAAGGCGGGATTTGAGCCCAAGGCTGTCTGACTCCCGAGGTCCTCACGGGCTCAGCTGGAAAGATGAACGAAACGACACGCGTCCGTCAGCCGAGTGCCTGGCGCGCAGTAGGACAGGAGCAGTAAAGGCGGAACTGCCGCCGACGGCATTAGTTGCGACACTTTCCGGTCCTGATGATGGAAATCCTACCAGCTTACGCCAAGAAAATGAATTGAGTTGCACTTACGAACAACAGAGCACAGATACAGGGGCCCGAGAATGTCACAAACGGCTCTTTCGTGCCGCACGTAGACTGCCCCTCTGTTGGTTCCGTCCAGCATGTTAGCCGCTGGCTGCATAGGCTAGTGGGTTGAAATGCACATGGATTAAAGTCAAACAGAATTGAAATTAAACCTCACATAAAACGTAACTCCCTCGGCCCAGGCACATTTCTCATGTGGGCAGCACAGAGAGTTCCATCGTTGCTTCCGTGCTGGGCTGCGCTGTTCTCTGCGGAAATCAGCGAGCTGCCTGGAAGCCTTGCACTCGCGCCCTACCTGCTTGGCAAATCTAGGCGCGAGAGCGCTTTTTCCCTGGTAGCGGTGGCAGAAGATTCTCAGGGAAGGTTCTCATTGGTCTGTTTATATCACATGGCGATTCCTGAACCAATCACCATGGCCCAGGGGGTTGTGAATGGAGCCCTCTGATTGGCTGGCCTAAATCATGGTGGGGACGATTAAACCAGCTCAAACCACCTGGGGCATGTGTCTGGAATGGAGGAGAGGGGAAGGCAGAGAGTGAAAACTAACGTCCTGTGGTAGATGGTATTATTCGTTCAGGGTTATTCATTTCCTCCGCCGTTGCCACGGGTCTCTGAGGCTGTGTGTACTTCCCCACCGCCCCTGACTCTGGGTTTGGTCACGTGACTTGCTTTGACCATCGAAATCTGAGCGGATGTGAGGGATGCCGTACCCAGGCACCGCGAGCCTCTTGTCTCCCTTCAGCTGCTGCCTCTGCCCCGAGAACCCAGGGCCCCCGAGAGTGGCTGTCTCTTCTGTCTGGTCCCAGAGGGAGAAGGCACATGGAACCCAGGGCAGCCAGACCAGCGGAGCCCAGCGGAGCCCGCTTGAGCCGGGGCCCATCTGCCGTCCTCGCGGAACGAGAACTAAGTGTTTGGTATTGGAAGCTGCTGAGATTTTAGGCCTGCCTGTCGCTGCAGCAAAAGCTGCTTCGTACATACCTGATCCTCCTCCCCCCCACCCCGTCCCATCCTGCTTCCTGCTTCCTGCTTCCTGCACTTGGGCTTCTGCCTAAGGCACACGGTGGTGTGTGTCAGATCCGAGGCAGAATCGAACTCCAGCGCAGAGCAAACGGGCCGGGGCAATAGGGGCTCCCCTTCTGATTTCTCCTCGGCTACCATTCATCAGCCGGAAACATTTCCCGAGCTCCTGCAACGTGCCAGGTGCCGGAACCGCGAGATCCGGACCCGTCCCTGCCGTCCGGGTGCTCCCAGCGGAAGAGGAGAGTGGCGGGCCGGCAGGACCAGGGCTCTGGCCGACCCGGGCCAAGACGACTGGGGGCTTGGTTTGTGCTGAACGGGGCTGGCCTTGGACCCCGAGCACCGCGTTTGTCTTATTCGTTTCTTTCAACATGCCCGTGGGATCGAAATGCGGTCCTACAGTGCAGGCCATCCAGCGAGACTGAGGGCCCTCGAGATTCTTCTTTTTGTGCCAGGAACATTCCCCCCTGAGCTCATTATCCTCCACGCAGCGCCTGCCATGGCATTTCTCTGCCTTGGCTGTGGGTCACATTTTACTCCTTTTGCAGTCCCCGGGGCCATCAGAGTGACAGGCGCGTCACGCCGACTGTCAGCCTTCTCCTGTCCTAACACACTGTTCTCTGACTTCAGACCTTGCTGGTCCTCATTATAAAAGCAAGGCTGGGGATGGGGGTCCCGGCTCTTTCATAGGTTCCTGTGTAAAGGCGCGGCTTTCTTCTCGCTCATTTATCCATGAATTTCTCAGGCCTTGAGAGCCAGTTATGTCCAGTTGCAAGGGGTGGGGGTGACAAGGGTGGTGAAGACACGGTTCAGCCTGGGATGGGGGGTACGGAGGCCTGGGGAGCCAGGGAGGGTTTCCTGGAGAAGGGGGCACTTGAGCCGGGCCCGGGAGGATGGGTGAGTTGAGCACGCGGAGAGCATTGGAGGCAGAAGGAACGTGGGGGTGACCCTCCGGAGGTGGGGCTCCTGCCTGTCTCATGCCCACCCTTCCTCAAGCGTTCCGTATGGGGAGTGTCAAACTCTGTCATCTCCTTCCCTGTTGATGTGGCTCTCCATGCCACCGGCACAAGGCAGCTCCTGGATGGGGACGGGACACAGAGCCACCTGGTTCATCTAGTTCTTACTGGAGCGCCCTGCCTGTCCCCCGTGGGCTGCCGCGGGGCCGCAACTCGTTTTGCGCAGGCCTGCAAGGTTCGCTCTCAGGACCCCGTGCGGGGCTTTCTCCTGGTTCTGGAGAGGAGTTCTTGTCACCCGCCGCGGTCAGAACAGCGTGGGGCCCCCGGGTGGGAAATCAGGCTGCTATGATCATAACATTCCTGTTTATCAAGCACCTACTACGTGCCCAGTGCTTTCAGGGCTGCTGCAGCGCACCAAGGCTTTGTTAACTTTGAGAAAGCCTCCTACTCTGAGCATGGAGGATGGCTTCCACTGCAGTCCCACTTAGCCTCAGGTAAGTGTCCTTGTTTGTGCACAGCCTGAACAACTGTGCTTGGCAGCCCTGGGCCCCGTCTAGTCAATATCTCATTTAATCCTCGTAACAGTGCTAGGAGGCAAATACGTTCTGCTTTCGCTGCTATTTGACGGTCGAGGAAACTGAGTCTTTGAGAGCCTCAGGAGCTCGCTTAAGGGCACCTAGCCGGCAAGTGTGGGAACCGCTTCAACTCCGGCATCTCTGAGTATAGCCCCTGCTGTCTCTTTGCTACACGTCACCATCTCCTGCCGCCAGCCTCCCAGGCCTCTCTTCTGATGGGCTCTTAGCTGATTTTCCAATAATTCCCTCCTGCTGTTCTGGGGCCTGTTATCATTCATTATTGCGTTTTGTGGCTTCATACATTGTTTTATTTTTCACTCCCAGTGGCTCATTGCTTGGGAGCAGCCGAGAACCTGGTGTGCCCTTGCTCTAA
Organism: Panthera pardus; assembly: GCF_024362965.1. NCBI lineage: Eukaryota > Metazoa > Chordata > Mammalia > Carnivora > Felidae > Panthera > Panthera pardus. Next base: position 17,902,397 of record NW_026526980.1, on the reverse strand, counting down.
ATGCATCGTGTCAGATGCAAGTTTATCTCATTTACTATCCGAGTCGGCGGCAGTACCTTGTCGATTCCATTTCGAGCTCATTTCCTCTCTGATGATTTCCATGTAGGTAGTATCTTCCAGCCCCTGGGCCAGGCTCCACACGCAACTCCTCTGGCTGTGACCCTGGGGACATCAGGTTGCCCTCAGCCCTCAGCAGGAAGCACCGGTGGCACACCTCAGGCGCACCTGTTGTGTTTTTGTTTTTGTTTGTTTCTTTGTTTAAGTCGAGGAGCCTGACTTGGGTCTTGAACTCACAACCCTGAGATCAAGACCTGAGCTGAGATCAAGGGTTGGACGCTCAACCGACTGAGCCACCCAGGCACCCAACACCTGTTCTTTTTTTTTTTTTTTTTTTTTTTTAAATTTTTTTTTCAACGTTTTTTATTTTATTTTTGGGACAGAGAGAGACAGAGCATGAACGGGGGAGGGGCAGAGAGAGAGGGAGACACAGAATCGGAAACAGGCTCCAGGCTCCGAGCCATCAGCCCAGAGCCTGACGCGGGGCTCGAACTCACGGACCGTGAGATCGTGACCTGGCTGAAGTCGGACGCTTAACCGACTGCGCCACCCAGGCGCCCCCCAACACCTGTTCTTTAAGGAGGGAAACCCTATGTCTTGGGGAGGGCTTGGGTTTGGAGACAAAAGATCTGAATTCAAGTCCCCCCTCGCTGCGACTTCCTTGCTGTGTGGTCCCCGGCAAATCATTTCAGGTCCTGAACTTCTTTTTCTTCATCCATGAAATGGAGGCACCATTTTCCTTTCCCAAGGTGGCCACAACACTGAACGGTCCGATGATATCATGAGTCGGTAAGGATGTAGGAATGTGGGGACGTTCACATAATGCTGGCGGGGTCGCCCCCCGATGCTGGCGCGACCACAATGGACGGCAATTTGGCGACGTTTGTCAAAACTCTAAATGTTCAGGGGTGCCTGGGCGGCTCAGTCAGTTGAGCATCCCACTCGGATAGAAGTGTTCTCAGGAGATTTAGGGATCTTATCTGTGATTTGGATTTTTTTTTTTTTTTTTTAGAGAGAGAGCGTGCGTGAGTAGGGGAGGGGGAGAGGAAGAAAGGGAGAGAATCCCAAGCAGGCTCTGCACTGTCGGCGTGGAGCCTGAGGTGGGCATCGATCCCACACCCTGGAATCATGACCTGAGCGGAAATGAAGAGTCAGACGCTCAACCACCTGAGCCACCCAGGTGCCCCTACGACTTAGATTTTTCTGAAAGAGGAATGTAGGGATGCCATTGTGAGCGAATTACATGGTAAACAAAAGAAGAAAATGGAGGGCAAATACGTGTTTGTCAGAGTTGTGGGGGACAAGGAAATGAGTTCCTGTTGGTAAAATCTGGAGCACGAAGTAGGCATTCGGGGAAGGGGAAATGGATACAGGCAAACGCAAACTGAGTTTCTCCCAGGAGCGGCCAGAGGGACCGCATAGTGGTGCGGTTAGAGGCATGGGCTCCAGAGCAGGTACCCTGGGTTCAAGTCCTGGTTCTGCTACCTGCCAGATGTGTGCCACCAGGCAAACGATGTAACTTCTGTCCCTCCCCCTGAGTTTTACCAACTGTGTTCGTTATCAGTTGCTACCTTCCAAATCACCCCAAACTTAGTGGCTTGACCAACAAAAATCATTTCTATGGGTCGGGAATTCGGGGAGCAGTTTGGGGGGCGGTTCGGTGTGGGGGTCTCTCGCGAGGCTGCAGTGGATGTGGGCGGGGACTGGAGAGTCAGCCTCCGCGGTGGCTCAGTCGCACGACTGCCCAGTTGCAGCTGGCCGGAGGGTCCCTTGTCACAGGCACCCGCCGCGGGGCTGCTCCGGAGTCCTGAGCACACGGCGGCTGGCTTCCCCCAGAGCCTGGAGTCCAGACGACCAGCCCAGAGGTTGCAGTGCCTTTTGTAATCTGGCCTTGGAAGTCCCACACCGTCACTGCCGTGGCATTGAATCGGTCACACAGATCATCCCTGCCGCAGTGTGAGGGGGACTGTACGAGGGCATGAAGAGCAGAAAACGGGGCTCCCTGGGAGTCGCGTAGGGGCTGGCTCCCCCATCCCACCTGAAATAGGGATACAAGCACCCACCTGCTGGGGCTCCCGTGAGGTTAAGTGAGTCGCCCGACGCGTCACCTCCACGAATTGCCGTGGGTTTCATTTGACTTCCCAGCGTTCCAATTGTAAGTCAGTTCTCAGGGTTCCTGGAATGACACGCCGCGTAGCAGTTACAAATAGCTACACTTTGGAGTAACCGCCAGAGCCGCTTCTGAGCCGCTGCGCGAAGACGGCACCCCACGTAGTGGGTTTGCATGTCGGCTCTGTTGCGAGGACCGGGTCACCAACGCCCAGCAGACGGCAGGGCTGATTTTCATCTCTTTGGGAACAGACACTGAGGCTTTGACTTCAATCACTTTCCACATCAGCGGCCCAGAACGAACGAAGCCGTTAATGTCACAGTAGACTCGTTACTGTCTCCAAAGAACGGGAAACCTGACCATCTTTGGGGTTTTGCTTCAAGGATCCCACACTCAAGCGCCTACGAGGCCGGACAGGTAACCCAGATCGGGGAAGCGGCCGAGGGGAAGAGGACCCAGGTGAGCGTGTTGCCAAAGGGCAGCCATCCTTGGCCTCAGTGTTGGAGACACGGTAGAGAGTGGTGGGGACTGCGGCGAAGAAGCCGACAGATGCCCCGTCTCCGGGGCCGCTGCCGCCTGGGTTTCTGCCCCTCTCCTCTCAGCGCGTAGCTGCCGCGACAGCGAAACTTCGGGTCCTCTGTGCGCAAGTGTTCCAGCTGACGGGCAACCCGTGCGGAGAGCGGCCAGCGGCCCCCTCTGATGAACTTCTCTCTTTTCCGTAGGCCGCTAGCCCCGGCGCCCCCTCCTCCACCAGCGTTCAGCCTGGCCGCGTCATAGCCGTGGGGAGGAGTTACTGACTTCCTCCGTCTGATGGCAGCCGTTGATCGACAAAGTGAGGCTTATCACTCTCTGCCAGGTCATGATCAAAGGCGACTGAGAGCATCCTCTAAGCGTCTCATGGAGGAAACAGACCCACGGCAGCAGTCCACTGGGGGGCCGGGGGCTGTGTGATGGTATGCACTCCAGTTGCCATGTGAGGTGGGACCTGGGTTGTTTGACAGATCTGAGGGCGTCAATAGTGGGACAGATGTACTTAGCTTGCCCAGAGGTGGGGTGGGTTAGGATAGGCACCGTGGCTTCCTGCTCAGCGGACGTTTCCTCTCCCTCCTTGTCATCCTTCTTGTCCGCCTGACCAGGAGGCTGGAGAAGGCAGATGTTTTCCCAGCCTTCCTCGTGGCCAGCAGTGGCCCAACGATCTAGTGTTCGCCAGTAAGGTATAAATGTGACTCTGCTGGGGGCTCTTTTGGGAAATAGTTTCCCTTTGATGAAAGGAGGCGGGTGTATGGGTAAAGTCTTTCTCACCATCCTGGATGCTTCCCTACTTCCTACATGTGGGAGTGGTGGGGTGAAGATGTGATGTGTGGAGCTGTAGCAGCCATTTTGTAGGAGACTTTCAGAGAATTGTATCAGTGAGCCATTAGGTCAACCCTTAGCCACCGACCTTCTTGTTAAGAGAGAGAGTTGAAGGACTTTATTATTTAAGCCACTGCTAGTTGATTTGTTTCAGCCAAAAGCTGCATTTTCAATGTTACAGGGAGTGTTTGACCATGTCATCTGAGGGTATGAAGAATTGAGTGTCCCTTAAACATTCACACGACTCGCATTTTCTCTGTCCTACTCCTAGGCCATTTTTAATTTTTTTTTAATGTTGATTTGTTTTTGAGAGAGAGAGAGAGAGAGACAGGGTGCGAGCAGGGGAGGGGCACAGAGAGAGGGAGACACAGAATCCGAAGCAGGCTCCAGGCCCTGAGCTGTCGGCACAGAGCCCGACGTGGGGCTCGAACCCACGAACTGCAAGACCACGACCTGAACCGAAGCTGGATGCTTGAGCGACTGAGCCACCCGGACGCCCCATTTTTTCTATTTTTTTATATCTCTAAATTCAAAAAAAAAATCAAATTGCCAAACACATCAGCTGTGCAAAAGAGCGTGTAAAATATACACGCACCCCAAACAACACCATGCTTACTTTCGCCTGTCCTTGAATGGTATACAAACGGAAGCCGACTGCACACGGTCTTTTGTAACTTGTATCTCTTGGCTCTCTTGTCCTACCTCGTTGTACGTCGATCTTGGGTTCCGTGCGTGCCTAGCATGCAGCGCGGGTTCCGTCATTCTCGTGGCCGTATGGGTTCAGCTCGCAGGGGGTGTGTTTATTCTGTGCTCGGTGACGTTCCGGAGGCTTGCCGTCTTTCGCCCTTGCCAGCCAGGCTGCATTTTTGTCCGTGTCTCAGGGTACACGTGTTCAAGAGTCGCTCAGGGGCATATGCCTTTGAGTGGGGATGCTGGCTCAGAGGAATGCACCTGCTACCCCCGTTAGACGATGCCAAGCGGTTTTCCAAAGGGGCCGCGCCAGTTTATACTCCTGGCAGCAGGTGCTGGACACTCCCGTTGCTTGCGTCCCTCACCGACACTTGGTCCTGGGCGCGTTCCGTTCTGAATGGCGCTGTGGCCAAGCAGAGCTGACCTCCGAGCTCTGAACTTGCCCCAACTTGCCATTAAGTATCAGCATTTATACGTCCTTAAGCGATCACCCCCAAGTTGTTTTGGGGGGGGGTCCTGCAACGAGGCTTGACTAGTGGCCTTTCTCTCTGGGTGCTACTGATCTCGGAGTTTCCAATAAGGGGACAAACCGATTTGACTTTCTCGGTTATCAGAACTGCACCCAATTCGGTTTGCCCACATGTCAGCGGGAGTGTTCTTGTTCAAGATCAGCGTCTGATTTCTCTCCCCGGGTTCTCGCTCTCTGTGTTTTGAATAATCGACTGTACAGGTGGAGGCAAGTTGCAGGATTCTTGGGCACGCCCGCTGCAGGGAGACGGGGACACTGGGGACACCACGGGGAGGCGGGAAGTTCTGACAGGAGGTGAGAGAGCCTCTCCTGGGTCTAATTACTGGCACGGACAGGTCCCCTAACCTCTCAGCCTCAATGTCCCCTTCTATTAAAACGGGGGTGATAATACTGGGTCGTCGTGGGAGAGAGGGTGCACACAGCACCATTTAGTACAAAGCCAGCAGGTGGTCAGTAAATGTTAGCAGCCACCGTCGGTAGAGTTCTCATCCGTGGAGCGGGCTGCGGTGGGGTTGAGAGACGTCCCAGGCGTCACTGCTGTCATGCCATAAGCGTGCCCCTATGACTCACGATTTGCGCACTTATGTGCTAGGAAGGGCCAGTGAGCTAAACAGAGTCGGGTCCATCTCTGGAAGCTTCCACCCAGGTTCCACTAACGAAACCAGGAACAGTCCTGATGAACGCCCGGGGGCGCGCAGACTCCCAGGGGCATTGGCACCCAGCCGTGGTCAGCCTCGGCTGCACGTTGCCCTTAAACCCGGAGGCTCTGGCTGCCTCCAGAGATGTAGGTCCTAGAAGGCTTCTCGTTGGAACCGTTCTCATCAACACTAAAGATACAATCGAAAGCGTAGTGTTCGTCATTAATCCGTTCTGCCAGGAGAGGCAGGGATGACTTTATAGCTTCTTCGTCTCAATTTGCCACGTCCCCAGATTGTTTAATCCCATGACAGCACAGAGGTCCTTGAGGCCCCTAATCCAGGGGCTACTTGCAACAAGGGAAGGCCCTTCTACAGACTTCCAGCTCCTTCCTTAAGTTCTTCAATCCTGCTAAGTAAGGGTATTTCTTTTTTTTCTTTGTGTGTGTGTGTGTGTGTGTGTGCGCGCGTGTGTGCGCGCGCTATGGGTATTTCTTAGATTGTGCTTGTTCCTGGCTATTTAAAAAAATTAACATGCTGGGGAGGATCCTATACGGACACATTTTTTCCGTTATTTCAACATCCTTCCCCTACTTACCAATCATGGATGGGGTAACCTGTGTTAAAGGAACCTGTCTGAGAGCAGAACAGACTGTACCCTCTGATGGTCTTTGTGGCTCCAGGGTTCTAGAACAAGCGTGGGTGAACTATAGTCTGGGGGCCAAATCTAGCCCACTACCTATTTTTTCAAAATTCAAAATTCAAAATTCAAATTCAAATTATTCTATTCTATTCTATTCTATTCTATTCTATTCTATTCTAAGTAGGCTCCGTGCTCAGTCTGGAGTCCAACACAAGACTCGAACTCACAACCCTGAGAGCGAGACCTCAGCTGAGATCAAGGGTCAGACGCTCAACCAACCAAGCCGCCGAGGCGCCCCCTACAATTTTTATGGATTTTTATTTTTATTTATTTATCTTTAAATGTTTTAATGTTTATTTTTGAGGAAGAGACAGAGAGAGAAAGAGAGAGCGTGAGTGGAGGAAGGGCAAAGAGAGGCAGACACAGAATCCGAAGCAGGCTCCAGGCTCCGAGCTGTCAGCGCAGAGCCCGATGCGAAGCTCGAACCCATGAAGCATGAGATCGTGACCTGAGCTGAAGTTGGATGCTTAACCAATTGAACCACCCAGCTGCCCCTAAAATTTTTATTTTTAATTGTGCCCACTGCCCATTTTGTAAATGAAGTCTCATTGGAACACAGCCGTGCTCATCTGTTTATGTATTATCTGTGGCTGCTTTTTTGACACAGTGTGTCTGAATTGGGCACTCGCGGCAGGGACCAAATGGCCCAGGAAGCCTCAAATGTTTATTATGCAGCTTCTTACAGAGTCTTCTGACTCCTAACTAGAATTATGAAAATTGTCAATTTCCGGCGTCCATGGCCTTTTCCTGCTTTGGGTCCCTAGAGCCCAGTACAAGTCCTGATGAAGCTTGCTGTCCACGATACAGTGGGGACAAGTTCACCATTTGCCAGCTGAGCTGCCTCAGTTTCTCCTTTGTGACCTGGGACAGATCAGATCCGAGGAGTCGCTGCTCGAAGCAGCTGTGATTTATCTGGCCACCTGCCGTGCGGGTGAGCTTCCCTTCCTGAGTCACTATTCATCCCTGGTGCCACAGGAAACAGGGAACCCTCCACTTCTGGCAGGATGTTGCCCCGGCCCTCATTGGCTACCCACTTCCGGGGCCTGTGAGCCCCCACTTCCTTGCTCCTGGCCCCCGTGGAGAGGCCAGACTCCCCGCCTCCCAGTCTTCTGTCTCTGGAAAACCACTGAGCTCAGACCTCATTGGAAGTTGATTCCTGCCCCCACTTCTGCATTGGTCCCTGGCCCCAGAGCCCCTGAATCCACACTCTGAGGACAAGCAGGTGCACCGAGGGGTCCTGGCGGGGCAGGGTCCAGGCAAGAACGGAGACTCACATTTCTAATTTGCTTTGCTTTAGAAACACAGAAACATCTGATCACAATGTAGTACGTATTTGTTGTCAAAAGATAAAGTAGCCAATAAAGTAAGACAATAGGTGAGAATTAAGAAACTTCCTCTCCTTCCTTTGTTCTTTGGGTCCACTCTTCAGTTGAGTCGCATTTTCCCTGTTGTTTTCTCCCCATATACAGCCACATACTTATGTAGGGCAGCGGAAGCCTGGGGGCATGACTCTGACCTGACCTTGCTCTCTTTCCCTGACAGTGGAACTCAGGCATTTCCCCAAGTCTGGAATACGGATTAGGTTCTCGTTCGTTTTCTGCCTCATTGCTGGAATAGCTGTTTAGTAATCCCCCAGTGGGTACACGTTTATTTGTAAATATTTATAAATACGGACTTCCGTGAGGCCTAGTGCAAACGCTAGCCTCCTCCAAGAAGTCTTCCTTGATTCGTGGTGCACCTTCCTTCAGGCCCACGCAGCACCCAGCATACTGGTAATGCGTGGTAAGGCAGTTCAATCATTGAGTCAGAGGGCGGTGGACTTTGAACAGAATCCTTACTCCTTTGGCCGTGTTCACCGTGTGCCAAGCCCTGTGCGGGGCCCCGGAGACCTCAGACATTATTATCATTATCCTTTGGGGTTCCCGGAAAAGGAAATTCTCTCGCTGCCTCAGGGCCGTTGCACATACCGTCCTTCTCCCTGCGGCTCTCTCCTCCTCACTTGCCTACCCAGCCCCTACTTTGGGTTTCTTCACAAATGTCACCTGCTCGGGGAAACTTTCTCTGGCCCCTCTTCCAGACTGGGTTGGGATCCTTCCCATCATCCACACATGGTACTGTTCCTCGGTCCCCTGATCACAGCTGTGTTGAGGTAACTTATGGCGGGATGCGATTTTATTTCAAGCCAACCCGTGCCATGAGTGAGTCAGCCTCGCGGCGATCGGTATATTTTTGTGTGCTCAGCACCCAGCGCCTGGCACCATAGCCATCCTGTCTCCACCTGTTAAATGTTTAATCGGTGTTATTGCCAGTCCACAGATGAGGAAATTGAGGCCCAGAGAGGTTGAGCGACTGGCCTAACATCACACGGCTGGCGAATTTGGGCACCCAGGTTTCAGCCTGTCTGTCTCTAGAGCCCTCGCTTTCAGAGCGAACTGCGACGAGAAGGCCACGTGACGTGGGCTATAATAGGGTCTTCGTTTAAGGGGTGGTGGGAGGGCAGAGGAGGGCATGGCCGACTCAGCCTGGGGGAGTGGATGGCTGCCTGGAGGGGGGCCATGACCTTGAAGACTTAGGAGCTGTGGGTAGTTTGGAGCAGCTCTAGTGACGGTCTAGGAGTGTGGGAGGTGGGACCAAATGCTGGGCTCGTTGTGAACGCCCTGCTTTGGGCTCTCAGGGTGTCTGGGCTCAGCTGAAGCCGTTGGGAACTCTGAGAATTTCCTAGGCAGGGGGGTGGCATGATCCAGTAGGTTCCGTTCAGAACATCCCCTTAGGTCAGGGCTGCCCGCTGGAGCTTGCCGGCGTGGGTTGGCTCGGCTCCCCGAGTGACCCGCAGTGGAATTTGTGGCCAAGTCTATTCGTTAGGATTCTGGCCACGGAGCCAAACGCCTAAACTGACAGTGGGTTAAACAAGATAGAAGCTTTTTATTTTCTCTCCCCCTAAAAGTCCCAACTGGTTAGGTACCTCCGCTCCATATCGGGGACCCAGGATTCTTCTAGACAGTTCCTCCGCCGGTTCCCCAAGACACCGCTCTTGTCCACATGGTCTGAAATGGGCCACGGCCATGGCCGGATCCCAGCCACCAGATGGGGTGGCTTTTGGGGTCCCTTAGGACCCTCTCCATTCAAACTGGAAAGATTAAGAGAGTTGGGGTTCGGGTTCTTGGATGATAGGAAGGCTTTGGCAGTCGTGCACGGCCCCACAGGTAGAGCTGAGTAGCACTCACCTTTACACCCCCCCCAGCCCCCCAGCTCCACCCCAACCCCGCAGGCCTGGGGGTTCACAGCCCCTGCTTCCGGTAGGGTGCCCGCAGGTGCTGAACCAGGGGACCCCGCTCGGGGGGGGCGGCTGGCAGGAGCCAGCGCCGGCTTTGCAAACACCCTCCCAGGTCTGTGCCTTCTTTCCTGATGAATGTGGTTCCAGCTGGTCCCTCCACCTTCCAAACCCTTAGATTCTCCAGGAGGCCCTCTTGGAAATGACTTTGAACTTCCTCCCCAAATGGCCCTTTGGGTCTGGGGGCTGGGCTGTCATTCGCCGTCCCGGGTGCCCCTCTCGCCGGAGGTCCCCACACGGGCAAGCGCCCGGCTCAGCAGAGCCCCCTCCTCGGCCCACGGAGGCCCCGGCACCTGCTTTGCCGGCCCCCAAAAGGGCAGCGGGAGCCATTCTGCCTGCGAGGCTCTCGAGACTTCCTGTGGAGGGCGACTGTGGAGGGAATTTGTGGTCAGGGCCCTGTGGAAACTCTAGATGCATTCTAGATTGCATTCTTCCCAGCCCTGCCAGGGATCAGTCGCCTAGGTGTGATTTCCTGGGTAGGGAGAATTGACGCTGTCCTTATCCGTTACTGCTAACACCGGGCCTCCAGAGCTGACGCTCCGTGGGGTGGGAGGGGGGGATGAATGGCTCTGCTCTCGGGACACATGTGGAAGAATGTGCTGGAGAGCAGGGAGGCTAGTTTCCCAGCGGGTGCGGGCTTCGGGGTACAGGTCCCCGTGGGCAGGAAACCGCATCGGAAGCTGACACCTCAAGGTCAAACGGGACTTCACAGTGTGCTTAAAGGGCTCTCCCATACAAGTCCAAGTCTGGTCTAATTTGTTCTTCCTGAGCACCGGCTGGCAGGTGCGGCCTCCGTGCCTCCTGAGAAGCGGGCTCGTCTGGCACGGTTCCCCGCAGAGCGCGTGGTCTCTGGGGTCCCGGCCCCCTTCTATCTGCAGGTTTCCGAGGCCTCCTGAGCTCTTTGGGGTTGGGGTGTCTCACAGCTGGCTGTCCTCCTGAAGGGGGTTCGCCCCCAGATGAGATGTTGCCCCCTCTTTGGTTTCCATGCTGACCGACCCTCTCAAAGAGGCTCAGGGCATGTGCTGATTTTCCTGAAGGTCTGTGGGAGGCTTTGTCACACCGTGAGGAGCTTCTGGCATCCGGCTGGCCCGTCCTTTTCCACCTGGGTCTTCCAGGGAGCGCCCCATGCCACCCCTCTGTCGCCCAGAGGCCTCCCTTTTCCCCTGAGGCCTTCCGTGCTGGAGCCAAGGTGCAATCTTGTGTGTGTGTGCTTCCTACGCAAGCACTTGTCGAAACATTTGTCTCAGCGAAGTCATTTCTGTCCCCCCGGAGGAGTTCTGGTGCCAGCAGCTAGGACAAGACGGCTCCCTCACCTGGCTACGCGGCTCACAGCCGTGGAGTGGGCCCCGGGAAGTCATCACCCCCATTTTACGGATGAGAAAGGGACACAGAGCGGTGCAGTGACTCAACGCAGGGTCACCCAGCTGGGTGAAGTGCATGCTGGGACTCAGTTCTGGGGCCACTGACTCCGAATCCAGGTCCTGAAATGACCATCAACGTTGGGGTTTGAAACAACATAATTCTCTTCCAGTTCTGGGGGTCAGAAGTCTAAAACCAAGGTATCTGGGGTGCCTGGGTGGCTCAGTCGGTTAAGCGTCCAACTTCGGCTCAGGTCATGATCTCGCGGTCCGTGGGTTCGAGCCCCACGTCGGGCTCTGTGCTGACAGCTCAGAGCCTGGAGCCTGAGCCTGCTTTGGATTCTGTGTCTCCCTCTCTCTCTGCCCTCCCCCACTCGTTCTCTCTCTCTCTCTCTCTCCCTCTCTCTCAAAAATAAATAAACATTAAACAAATTAAAAAGAAATTTAAAACCAAGGCACCTGTAGGACCGCGTTCCTTCCGTAGGCTTCCAGGGAGGATCTGTCTCCTTGCCTTTTCCAGCTTCTAGACGCTTCCCGAATTCCTCAGCCCATGGCCCTTCCTCCTTCTTCAGAACACATCATGCCAAACTCTAGTTCTGTTGTCACATCTTTTTTCTGACTCTGAGGCCTCGGTCTCCCTTTTATAAGGACCTTTGTGATTACCTTGGACCGACCCAGATAATCTAGGATAATCTTCTCAAGATCCTTAGTGACGTCGGCAAAGTCCTTTTTGCCACGTAGGGTAACATATTCCTAGAGTCAGAGGATTAGGACATGAACATCCTTGGGTCCATTATACAGCCGGCCATAGGCAGGGGCCACTCTGGAGGGGTGGAGGGTCTGTGGTATGGGGGCCCAGAGACTCTCTTAGCTCCTTGGGGGCCCACAGGTGTCTCCCAGTCTGGGCACAGATACACCTTTTGCTCTAGACCTTCAGGTGTTGTGCCAGCACCAAAGGCCAGTGTGCTGGGGGTCCTCCAGGTGGGCAGAGGTACTTTTCTGTGGTTGCCAGAATTGCTCCCTGGCCTAGGGGACACCCATGACATTCTGGCTTCCAGCCAGAGGGCTTGGTCAACCAGATCACTTAGTCCCATTTGATTGGTGTTTTCAGAAAGTGTTAGTTCCCTATTTGCTGCTGCAACAAAATTACTATAGATTTCGTGACTTCATCACACAGATTTATTAGCTAACAGTTCTGGGGGCTCAAAGTGCCATATACTCTCCCCCACCTACAATTCAAGGTGGTGGGCAGGCTGTGTTTCTTTCTGGATGCTCTAGGGGAAAATCTGTTTCTGCTTATTCTTGCCGTTGGCAGAATTCTATTCCTTGAGGTTGTAGGAGCGAGTCCCCATTTTCTTGCTGGCTGGGAACCAATGGCTGCCCTCAGCTTCCAGAGGTCGCCGTGGTCTGTGGCTCACGACCCCTTCCTCCGTCTTCAGGGCCAGCAAAGGCAGTTGAGTTCTCTTCACATCGCACCTGTCTCTGACCAGAGCCAGGAAAGCTTCTCTGCTTTCCAGGACTCCTGTGATTACGTTGGGTCCACTTGGATAATCCCAGATAATCTCGCCATTGGAATTGCAACCTTAATTGTCCCTTCTGTCGTGGAAAGGAACATATTGACAGGTTCTGAGGATGAAGGTGTGGACATCTTTGGTGACCCTTAGTCTGCCTACCACACCAGGTAATGATGATAAAGATTGGAATGTAACTAACAATTATTGTGTATTTACTACACGACACGCTTTATGTTCAGTAACTCACCGAATCCTCAGAATGATCTTTTATTGTTATGCCCGTTTTCTATTAGAGGAAACTGAGGCACACACAGGTTAAGGAATGGTAAGGGTTGAATTATGCCTCCCCGGAATTCATATGTCGACGTCTTGACCTCAGACCGTGACTTTGTTTGGAGACAGGGCCTTTAGAGAGGTAATGAAGTTAAATGAGGTCATTAGGGTGGCCCTCCCTCCAGTATGACTGGTGTCCTTATGAAAAGGGGAACTTTGGTGACACGCATGCATACAGGGAGGACGCCGTGGGAACGTGGAGACAGCCATGTGAGAGCCTGAAGAAGGGCCTGGGACAGATTCTCCCTCACAGCCCTCAGAAGGGACCCACCTTGCTGACACGTTGATCTTGGACCTCCAGCCTCCGGAACTGTGAGACCGTCGATTGCTGTCGTTTAAGCCACCCACTCAGTGGTAGCAAACTGATACGAGTAATTTATATTAGTTGTGGTGCCTGGCTTCAAATCCAGGCAGTTCTCCCTCTTGGACTGACTGTTTACCCCTCGCTTTCATTGCTACCCCTCTCTCTCTCTCTCTTTGGTTCCTTTGCCTCTGCCTTGCTCTGTCCTGATCTCGCTCTTGTCTTCTGTCTTTTTCTCATTCATTGTCCCTGCCTCCACCCCCCCACCGGGTCTCCTCATTGCTTAATCCTGCTGAATCTGTTTCTCTCTGCCTCCCTCCTTCCCTTGTTGCCCTGCAGATGGAGAGGGGCCCCCCAGCTCCGTCCAGCCACTGCTCCTCTCAGAGCACTCCTCTGTAATTGCACCGCTGATGGATGGAGGCCCGAGTCCCAACATGCCAGCCCCTGCTCTGCTGGGATGGCACTTCCCTGGCTGGGTGCAGAGCCTTCCCAGTCTGAGAGAGGAGGCCGGTGAGCCGCAAGAGGAACCAAACCCGGCCCCCTCTTCTCTGCTCCCCCTGTGGGCTCTCTTCCTTCCTCTCCACCTTGCTGTGCACACAGGAACCTCCGACTGAGTGGCTGTCAGCCCAGCAGCCCCGCCAGGCCTGGCAGGCGCGGGACACCGGCCATGGGCACCAGCCACGGTTCCGGCAATCACCCTGACCTTGGCGCATGGACTCTTGCTTGTCTGCTCCCGGCTCCTGGTTTTGGGGTCTGCAGAGCAGTCCTCCTGCCCGCCTCACCCCAGGCTCCCATGTTTAGGATCCGGCCTGTCCCCTCTGTTGCCCTGGCGTCTGGGGTCCCCTGTTGCTCTGAATGGGAGGCTCCTCACTTCCCTAAGCTCCAGGAGCACTGGTGGCCTCCTGTGGAGTTGGGCTGGGGACTGAGACGGAGACAGGGGACAGAGGAAGTCGAGGAAGGTGTCTGCCCAGCCCAGACCTCCTTCTCTGAGCGTTTCCCCACCAGCAGTGGTGGCAGGGCGGCCGTGATTTCCCGGGTGGCCTTGTCCTTCCCTGGCTGTGCTGATTGGCCTCTCGGGCTGGGCACCTGACCTGAGCTGGGCCAATCAGCTTCTCTGTCCTGGGAATTTGGAGAATTGAAAGACGGGTCAGGCTCCGTAGGGCCGGACGCAGGGCAAGGGCTGAAGTGACTGCCTCTATTCAGAAGAGCCGAGAGGGGCCCAGAAGAAAGACTTTGGAGCTGGGACAACCAGAGAGAGAGGCCATCCTGGCTGCGATGGCTCCCCAGTCCCAGCAGCACCTGCATCTGGGTTCAGTGAGACACCCTTATATCCTTCCACGTTAACAAGCTTCCACGCCTTGCCTTGTGAGTGGGTTCTGCCTTTTGCAACCACACAGCCTCCAGATAGAGCTTTTAAAAATGCAAATCAGGTCACAGCACTCTTGTGCTTGGCTCCCTCCAGTGACTTCCCAGAGCCCCAGCCTAGCTCCTCGGGTCTGCCCCAGCCCAAGGCCTGCGTGACCCAGCCCTGCCCTCTCCTCCAGGGTCCCCTCCTTCTGTTCACCCAGCACCCACGTAGCCCCAGGCCTTCCCGCCTCTTTGCTGCTCCCCCGGTGCTCCAAGTATATCCCTGCCCCGGGGCCTTTGCACTTGATACGCTTCTCCCTGGGATGCTCTCCCCCTGGATCCTTACATGGCTGGCTTGTCTTCATCAGGCCGTAGCTGGAATGTTCTCTCACTACAGAGAAGGCCTCGGTCACCTTGTCGGAGATGCCTCCCCGCCCCCGTCACTCCACCCCAGCTCCCTGCTTTGTTTCATTCAGAGTGCATGTGGCCACCTGGTATTTACTTATTTGTTTACTTGTTTACGGCCTGTCTCCTCTGCTGGAACTTCCTGTCTTGTTCGCACTGAATTTTCAGTGCTTCGAACCGAACCGTGCCCGACACATGCTTAATGAAGATTTGCTGATTGAATGCAACAAAAGCAGTCCGCGGGCTGAGAGACTCCGTGGGGCGTGGCCGGGTTTGCTGGGAGAGGGGTAAAGGACCCACCTCTTTCTCCCCGTGCAGGATCCTGGCTCGGATCCTCCCGTCCCCTCCGGTCCCCTTCTGGACTGACAGGCACTCCGCCCACTGGATCAGTGTTCTTCCTCTTGTGGACCCTGGGGATGATTTCTCTCTCTCTCTCTTTCTCTCCCTCTCTCTCTGCCCCTCCCCTGGTTTTGCTTGCTGTCTCTCTGTCTCTCTCTCTGTCAAAAATAAATAAACATAAAAAATGTTTACATTGTAATAAAAAAAAATTTCCCCTCACCCCCTAGAAAATAATCCCTGTTTTCCCTAGAGTCCTTTAGTAAAGTGACCATGGTTCAGATTCCCCAAGATCGGGGGCTTTGGCCTGGGGAGGGGTCTCATGTCTGGGAGCGAGCCCTTTCTGGGATAAGCTGGCCCGTGAGGGTGAGTTGCCTTCTGCCTTTCTCTCTGCTTTGTTTTTAAAAATCCATTGTATGTATTAGATACGTCATCGCATGATGATCCTGTGACCTATTTCATGCTGTAAAGAGACCACCCTGCCATCAGGCAGTGCTGGTGACATCACAGGCTGGTGGGAAAGCCCTGAGGGTGAAGGTCTGGACTAGCATCATAGGCCCCCCTTCCTTCTGGAAAAATGACTGCAAACTCCAAATTACCTGGGCGAATGGGGAAGAGGCAGGAGGGGCAGCCGGGTCCAGAGCCCCCCTCACCTCCCTGCCAGGTAGAAACAGCTAACCGGCAGCCGGTCTTGGTGGATGGGAGCTCAGCGAACTTTCTTTTCCTTCCTTGCCTGTGGCTGGAGGTACCGATGAGCAGTGCCACGGGGGCGGAGGGGGGGAGCCAGAAGCCCGAGTAATCCACTCCTTGAATAATCAGCCCTGAATAATTGAGAGTTGACAGAGCATTGCACTTGTCTCAGCCTAGAGATGCCGACTCTGGGAGACAAGGAACAGGCAGATGAGAACGAGAGGGTCTGGAGAGAGGACGCGAGATCGGAGATTGAGGCAAAGCAACTCGGGGGTGGGGGGAAATGGTTTTTTATTACAATGTAAACATTGTTTATGTTTATTTTTATGTTTATTTTTAACACAGAGAGAGAGAGAGCGCGCAAAACCAGGGGAGGGGCAGAGAGAGAGGAAGAGAGAGAGAGAGAGAAAAAATCCCAAGCAGGCTCCGTGCTGACAGTGCAGAGCTGGCACGGGACTCGATCTCACGAACCCATGAGATCATGACCTGAGCCGAAATCAAGAGTCAGATGCTTGACCAACTGAGCCCCCCAAGCGCCCCCTTTTATTACAATTTTAAACTGCAAGGGCAAAGGGCTAACGCTGTGGGGGGCAGGTGGCAGGGAGGAGGAGAGGAGAAACATACACAGGAAGGAGCGATATTTCTTTCTAGACAGTAAGTGACTGCCAAATAACCCCCAGAAACAATGCTCCAAAGGCGTCTGTGGGAAGCTGAGAGCTGCTCGTCCTCAAAGAGTTATTGGTTTTGTTCAAGCTTCATCTGAGGCTCGCTTAAAAAAAAAAAAGATTTTGTTTCCCCTCTTGCAACGGTCTGCAGGGGAAAATCAAGCACATAACAGCTGCCTTGTGTCATTTAGACGCTTCTGAATAAACTGACGTTGGCCGGGGTGGGCGCCTAGATGGGGACACACGACCCAGGCGACTCCCAGTGATCTCTGTGTGGATTACCCACGGTGGGGGTTCTCCAGAAGGGATGTTCCCCCACCCCAAACCCGGTCTGGTCCTTCCTGCCACTCAGCGACGTCCCAGGCCGCGCCCTCTGGGGTGGCCTGACTTTCGGGCACACAGGATGTGCTCATATGTGCAAAGAGGGGTTGCACGCGGTCTGCGCAGGCAGACGGACTGGGTGGGGGGCTGCACAAGCCTCACCGGTTTCCTACACACAGCGTGTAAGCCTGGCGCAACCTCTCCGTCCCTCCGGATCTCTGGTGCTTCCGCAATAAAACGAGGAAGGAAACAAACAGGGCAGCGATCGCTTCGCTTATCAATACCCGGGAGCGCCCCGCATGTCCCAGCCTCCTTTGCTGTTGGATTGGCCACGTGACTGGTGTGGCCGATGGGTGTGAGCGGGGGTGGCGGATGTCCTTTGGCGGGCTGAGGTGGGTAAGCGTATGGCGTGCCCTCCCTGGAACTTTCCATCCCCTGTTTGTGGTGTGGCTGCACACGGAAGCAGCCTGGGTCCCTGAGTCACTGCGTGGATGGGAGGCACGCCGGAGACACAGCTGCAAAATACGACTTTGGGATTTTGAGGCGTCTGCGCCAGCGGCCGGTGTTAACCACCCAAAGGAAGACAGTAGTACTCCTTTGAGAGTCGTTGAGAAAAGTTAAACAGGGAGGCAGAGCCTGTAAGGAGCTTAGCAAAGTGCCTAGCATGTAGACATTGTTCGATAAATACTAAGCGTGCATACTAATTTATTTACAAAGCAAATCTTTATTGAGCTTTTGCCATGTGCCAGGCACGTGGACTCGTCGTAACAACCGCAGACACACAAAATTGTATTTCGGATTAGCACGGTGAAATCGAAAGGACTCGGTCGGTCACTCGTTCCTTCAGTGTGTGTGTGTGTGTGTGTGTGTGAGCCGAAGGGTGGGATGTGTGGTGAATGTCACTGAGTCTCTTAGGTCGCTCGCAGGCTGCTGCGTGATGCACGTGAAGGCAAATAATTCGAACGCCAAGGGCCTTTTTCAGAGTGCCAGCCGCGTCCCCAGTTCTGCTTGGGGGAATCAGGGAGGGCTTCACGGAGGAGAGGACTTTGGCGTTCAGCCTTGAAGGTCGGCGCAAGAATCAGGTGAGAAGGCGCGTTTCAGGCCGAGGGACAGGAACATCATCACGAGGTCTTGCGTCTAATGAGAGTGTTCTGGGGGCTGGAGTCCAGCCGGAACGATGCCCCCTCCCCGCCAAAGGTCCACGTCACGATCCCTGTAACCTGTCAATATGCTACCTGAAATGCTGAAAGGGACTTACGGCAGCTGTGATTCAATTAAGGATTTTGACTTGGGGAGATTATCCTGGATTTTCCAGATGAGCCCGCGCTGATCACGTGAACCCTTAAAAGCAGAGAAGCTTTCTCAGTTGTAGTTGGAGGAGGTGTGTCTGTCAGAGAGGAGAGTTGCAATGGGGCCGACTTTGCAGACGCTGGAAGGGAAGGCGGGAGTCAAGGACTGCGCGCCTCCGGAGAAGCTCGAAAAGGCGAGGAAAGAGAGCCTTCCCTACAGCCTCTGCAAAGGAACACAGCCCTCCCAACCCTTGACTGTAGCCCGGTGGGACCCGTGTTGGAATTCTGACATACAGAATTGAAAGCAAGATTTTTGTATTGTGCAAGCCATTTCGTTTGTGGTAATTTGTTACAGCAGCAATGGGCAATGAATGCTGTGTCTGATGGAGAAGGTCAAAGTTGCCCACGCCGGACAGAAGGCGGGGCGGGGGGGTTGCTCCTATTCTGTATGCGTGCTGGGTCTCCAGCTTCTGTGGGGTTCCCAGCTTTCTCACGTAATATTGATGTTCTTTCGGGACCGCTGATAGTTAATGTGAACTCTCTGTGCTAATTTTCTGAGAAAGAGCTGCCTTGTTTGTCTTCGTGAGTGTTGAGTTTTCCATAAATGGAATGTATGGTCCTTGTTTAATTAATGGACACTTAGGTTATCGCTAGCCCTTTGTTCTTCAAAGAATGCTGCGGCAGGTTCTCTTGACCTTGTGTGGTTTTGCACGCATGTGAGTAGGTCTGTAAGAGGAGTTCCAAGAAGTGAAATTGTTGGGTCACAGAGAATATGCGCCTTTGGGAGTTCTGCATTTTTAATAAATGTTTGAGGGCACGATGATTGTGGCAAGAATTGAAATTAGCATGGAGATTGCAGAACGGAATTCAGATCTGGGCTCCGTAAACATCCCCGTGGCTGACGGTGGGGAGGCAGGGAGGCCAGGGGAGAGACTGAGGCACTGGACCTCAAGAGAGATGTGCATGTGAGTGTGTGTGTGTGTGTGTGAGAGAGAGAGAGAGAGCGAGAAGGAGGGGGGAAAGGAGGAGAAAGGGAATGTTTAGGACTGGCCTGGCATGATGTAAGTTGATTTTATTATTCATTTATTTTTTATCTGCTTGGGAAGCTCCTAGGACCTGAGAGCCTCCTTCTCAATGACCCTGAGCCAGAGAGCCACGTGGGGCCGGGGTCCCTGGGACAAGTAAGGCCTGAATCCGAATCTCTCTTCTACCTGCTCACTTTGACCCTGGGCAGATAATGACCTTTGTGATGGGGGGGGGGGGGGGAAGGTGGGGGGTGGTGGCAGGGAGGAATAAAGAGATGTGTCCCTGCAGCCTTTAAACGAGGTGTTTCCAGTGTTAGGCTGATTCTGAGAAAAGAAGAGAGTGCCTTTTGGCCTTTGTCGTGCCTCTGGCCTTCTGATTTCTTTTTTAATGCGTATCTACTTTTGAGAGAGAGACAGAGCATGAGCAGGGGAGGGGCAGAGAGAGAGGGAGACACACAATCCAAAGCAGGCTCCAGGCTCCGAGCTGTCGGCACAGGGCTCGACACGGGGCTCGAACTCACGAGCCGCGAGATCATGACCTGAGCCGAAGTCAGACGTTTAACCAACTGAGCCACCCAGGCGCCCCTGACGCTTGTCTGACTTTTACATTTATGTCAGGGTGTTACAGCCACTGTAACACCTCCGACTGTTTTCTTTTGGTTGTATGTTTCCATAGGTTTCTTACTCACTTTGATGTTTTTACTATGAATTCTCCATTCTTGAGTTAGTTTTGACTCTTCCCTGGGTGAGCTGGTTTCAATGTCATCCAGCTTGTTCGAGAATGGCTCACCGATACTCTACTCTCCAAGTACTTCATGGCTGAGAATGTCGGGCGGCTCCCTTGTCATTTATCCTCCTGAAGCCTGAACGCTGCGCCTGTGTTTCTTCCATTCCTCCTGAGGATGAGTCGAGTGCCAGCTCTTCTTGGACGGCCTGGTGGCCCCTTGAGTGTGGGGACGCTGTTGGAGGATCAGAGAGTGCCATCATTTGCAATGAGGAACTTTGGGCAGCTGAGCAGAAGATTATCCCTCTTCCTTCCCGTGTTTGTGATATTTGTTACTCTAAAAATATCCATGGCTGCTGTGTACAGTTACACAGGCTGTGCACTGTATGACTCCAGGGAGTGTTATCGTATAAACCACGGTGTGAATGGTGCTCCCAGTGTTGTTCAGGGTGGTGGCCCTGCAGGCTCTTGGCGTGGAAGCGCAGGATCCTTCTATGCCAATGTTTCCCGCATTTTAGCTTTTCTCATATGACCTTTGTGAATTTGTTCTTAGCCACATACCCTTGTTCCACTATGATTTTTTTTTTCTTTTCTTCTGTATTGGCTCACATCTTCCTTACATAAATGAATTCAAATGGGAAACTTTATACGACAATTGGAAATAGAAAACCAGCACAACTTGCCAAAAAAGGAAGAAATATGTATACGTGCACGTGTATAAAACAACGCAATGCTATCAGATTTTAGCTGGATACTTTTGCCTTCTCTCTCTCTCTTTTTTAAAGTTTATTTATTTTTGAGGGAGACAGCATGAGTGCGAGGGGGGTAGGGGCAGAGAGAGAGGGAGACACAGAATCGGAAGCAGGCTCCAGGCTCCGAGCCATCAGCACAGAGCCCGACGCGGGGCTCGAACTCACGAACCGCGAGATCGTGACCTGAGCTGAAGTCGGACGCTTAACGGACTGAGCCACCCAGGAGCCCCACGGAGGGGCCTTTTCTATGGCTGGACTCTTCTTGGGTTGTATCGGACAGACACCCGCTCCTTGGGCTCAAGTGGGTTTAGTTCCGCTCCCTGGAGTGGATCCTTCTTATAAGTTCTATCTCTCCAATGTGATTAAAAGTGGGGCCTCTATAGGGTAGTTACAGCACCCTGGGTGGAATCCTGGACCCACCACGTATTATTCTTGTGCCTTGAAAGGGGTCAGGTACGTAACCTCGCTGGGCCTCAGTGTCTTCATCTGATAAATGGGAACAAAAACAGTAGCTCCTTTGTGTGGTTTCGAGAAGTAGGTAAGGAAGTGTGCCTCTGGAGACTGACGGCAGGGCGTGGCACATAGGAAGTGCTCAGTGAGTGTTTGCTTTTGTCATTTTCTGTCACCAGGCGCTGTGGGCTTCTCTGTCCCCCCTTACCTTCTGGATGGGAAGGCGGAGGACGCGGGTTCCAGCTTCGGCTCAGTATCTGACTCGTGACAGAACTCAGGCAACGCCTGAGCCCTCCCTGGGCCTCTGTTTCTACATCTGGAAACCGGGGGGCAGTGGGCTCCACCTTCTTACGCCCCCTCCTCCATCTCTGGCTGAATTTGGGTAATTCTGTGCGGAGGGCAGAGAGGGAACCCCGGGTCGAGACGACCGTGGGCCGTGATCGCCGTGTCAGCCGCCGTGTGCTTTTAAATGTCTCTTTCAGAACGTGATTTTGTCCTGTCAAAACAGGACGGCTCATGGATTCCTGGTGGTAAAAAAAAAAGGGGGGGGGCAGTAATAACACCGAGGTATTAGGAAAAGCAGATTTGCTTTAACCAAATCCGACAGATGGGATGCCATAAAAAAATCACGATCTCCTTAATTTATCAAGCTCCCTTGAAAGATGATGATGATAATTGTGAATGCTTAACGGGGTGCTTGCCATGCGCCAGTGTCTCACACGTGTGGTCCCGTCGGGTCCCCAACTACGTGGCAGGCAACGGTAGCCGCTGTCACAAACAAACGCGGAGGTGCCTGTGGGTCAGCATAGTAGCAATTTCGTGTTCGCTCGTGTAACATTTCAATACCAGGGGTTCCCGCGGATGGCGGCTCTCCTCCACCCGGTGATCGGGGGACCAGGAAATCTTCCTATCGTGGCTCCAAGCTCCCCAGGATCTTGGAGCCTTTTATACCGGGGTGGCAGAGGAGAGAGAAGACACATCCACTTTTTTTATTTTGTATTCTCAGGTTAGTTCACATCCCGTGTCGTCTTTGGATCCGGGAGTAGAATTCAATGATTCATCACTTACATATGATACCCAGCGCTCATCCCAACAAGGGCCCTCCTCAGTGCCCATCACCCACTTCCCCCACCCCCGTCAACCCTCAGTTTGTTCTCTGTGTTTAAGAAGTCTCTTACGGTTTGCCTCCCTCTCTGTTTTTATCTCATTTTTTCCTTCCCTTCCTCTATGATCATCTGGTAGGTTTCTCAGATTCCACATATGAGCGAAATCATGTGAATATCTGTCTTTCTCTGGCGAATTTCGCTTAGCACAATACGCTCTAGTTCCCCCCGTGTTGTGGCAAAGGGCAAGATTTCATTCTTTTTGATTGCCGAGTAATACTCCATTGCATGTACAAACCACATCGTCTTAACCCATTCATCAGTTGATGGACATTTGGGCTCTTTCCATACTTTGGCCGTTGTCGATAGTGCTGCTGTGAACATTGGGGTGCATGTGCCCCTTTGAATCAGCATCTCTGTATCCTTTGGATAAATTTCTAATAGCGCAATTGCCGGGCCGTAGGGTAGTTCCGTTTTTAATTTTCTGAGGAGGCTCCACGCTGTTTTCCAGAGTGGCTGCACCAGTTTGCATTCCCACCAACGGTGCAAGAGGGTTCCTGTTTCTCCACATCCTCGCCAGCATCTGTTGTTCCCGGAGTTGTTAATTTTAGCCACTCTGACCGGTGTGAGGTGGTTTCTCAGTGTGGTTTTGATTTCTATTTCCCTGATGATGAGCGAGGTTGAGCATCTTTTCATGTGCCTGTTGGCCATCTGGATATCTTCTTTGGAGAAGTGTCTATTCATGTCTTCTGCCCATTTCTTCACTGGATTCTTTGTGTTTCGGGTGTGGGGTTTGGTAAGTTCTCTATAGATTTTGGATACTAACCCTTTATCCGATAGGCCATTTGCAACGATCTTCTCCCCTTCCGTCAGTTGCCTTTTCGTTTCGTTGATTGTTTCCTTTGCTGAAGGCACATCCACTTTTTTTTTTTTAATTTTTTAATGTTTATTCAGTTTTTTGAGAGACAGAGGCAGAGCGTGAGTGGGGGAGGGGCAGAGAGAGAGAGGGGGTAGACTCAGAATCCGCAGCAGGCTCCAGGCTCCGAGCCGTCGGCACAGAGCCCGATGCGGGTTCTCGAACTCACGACCCTCGAGATCATGACCTGAACGGAAGCCGGAAGCTTAACCGACCGAGCCACCCGGGCGCCCCAGGCACAGCCACTTCTTAAAGCCCTCTCCAGGAAGGGCCACAGGCCTCTCACACTTTACAGGCAGAACCAGTCACAAGGCCCCACCAGAATGCAGGGGGTGCTGGGAAGTATTGTGCCTGGCTGGGCGGCCACTTCCCAGCAGTAACCCCGCACTACGGAAGGAGGAGCACAACTTTTAGCGGATAAGCTAGCTGCTGCTGTCACACCTTATGTGGTCGCGGTGCCAATCATACCCATTTTACGGATGAGGAAACCAAGACCCAAGGAGTCTGGGTTGGGTCACAGATCCTTCATCTCAGGGTTCGGTGAACGCAGAGCTCCAACATGTAGCCACTGCTGTATTCGTTGCAGATAAGCATTGAGGTTTTCTGGCCGTAGAATTCCATAGAACAATTTTTTTTCCCCTACGGTTTGCCCACGGTGCCTGAAATGCCCGAGCAAGGCTCACGTCTGGAGGCCGCGGTAAAGAGGTCATGATGCCAGGCGGGATTTTAGCCTCCGGCATTTTATCCACTTGGAGGAGTGATTATCCCCAGAAAGTTGACCCACGGTTTGGACTCCTGCCAGAAATCAAGGCATGGTACCATCTGTAAGAGATAAATAAATCAAAATATCATCAGCAGATAAGTGCACACCATCTGCTGCCCTGTCAGTTGAACT
Source organism: Panthera pardus (assembly GCF_024362965.1). NCBI lineage: Eukaryota > Metazoa > Chordata > Mammalia > Carnivora > Felidae > Panthera > Panthera pardus. The sequence goes on along the minus strand of NW_026526980.1, from coordinate 17,878,565 downwards.
GGCAGAGGCCTCTGGAGAATTCCAAGGAAGCGCTTGCCAAGACTCCGCTGCCACAGCCCGGAGAGCGAGAGAGAAGCTTCGCGCAGGATCTGCTGGCATTTTTCTTTATCCTCTGATTCCGGAGCTGAATTCCTTGAATCCAGCCAGCGAAGGTGTGTGAACTTTTGCCCTTGCCCAACTGTGAAAACGATCTCTCATCGGCCGCGGTTGCCGGGACCAGCTCTTCTCAGCCCTCCTCGCCAGGGGAAGGCGCCGACCGTAGAGGGAACTGCGCACGCGTCTCCAAGAGGCCGGGCTCCACGGAGTCTGGGTCTCAGAACCAAACTCAGCACCAGCCACGTTTGGGTCCTGTTGGCTGGGCACCCGGGGACGCCCTCACTTCCTGGTGGTCGCTGATTTCTCCTACCGCGCGTGGGTGGAGTCCTCTTTGGAGGGCCTCTGGGAACCTCCCGTGCGGAAGGGTGGAGTTTTCTAGAACCTGCTTTTTCGGCTAAGAGGTGGTCGTGGCCAAATGGGGAGGCTCTGCCGAGCCGTCTCAGTTTGAATCCTGGCTCCACCCCTGGCTGTGTGAACTTAGACAAGTTACTCAGGCTTCCCGGGCCTCAGTTTCTTCATCGGCGAAACGGGGATGGTAGTTTGTACAGAACTCTGGGCCTGGCCCAGAGCCCGTGCACAGTTTATGTCAGCAGATACCTGCTGGCCAGCTTTGTGAGGCCAGTGTGACTGCTCCTCTCTCGCCGGTCCCTCACCATGTCACCCAGGCTGATGTCTCTCCCTACCCCGCGCTCCACAGAAACCTCAGCACACCATCTGGTGGGGTATGGAATTAAGTCACGATCCTCAGACCCAGGAACCGGGGACCCAGCCAAGGACGCTGGTCTCCCCAAGCGCCCATCTCACTTGCTGCCCGTTTTCCGCTGCCTGCCGGACCCGGACTCCCGCGTGTTTGTGCCAAGGGCAGCTTGGCCGACCCTCAGTGCCCCACGTACCTTCTGCCAGCCTCGGGCACCTGCTTCTGGCCACGTCCCTGGATTCCGCCTGTGCCCTGCCAGCTTTCCTCCACCTGCTCAGGGTGACGTTGCACCATCACAGCCCCCCTGCTCCTGGCTCGGGAAGGCTTCCCGGGTCTCCTTGGGAAGAGCGCAATGTGTCTCCGACCGGCGAATCAGGGAGGGAATCAAAACTCAAAAATAGCTCTCATTTACAGAGCCAAGCACAGCCAGGCGTTTCGTGCACTCTCCTGTTTTGTTTTGCTTTTTGCTTGTGCAAGCCTAGAAGGCAGCTGCCTGATGGCTTCCATCCGGCAGGTGAGGAAGTTTAAGTCGCTCTCTGCGGTCACACGGCTAAGGAGAGGCAGAGGAGGGATTTGAAGTCATGTCTCCCGAGCCCAGATACCTCCACTGGCCTGAAGAGCACCCCTTTGCGAGGAGGGAGGCCTGCAATCCGCGATGAATAACAGTGGGGGTGTGGATGGCCGCACACGAAGCTGGTCTTTCCCCGTTACCTCGTTTGGCCCTCAGACAACCCCGTGAAGTGGGAACGATCATCCTTTACCGGCAACCACCCCCCACCCCCCCCAAAAAAAAAATAAATAAAATGTATCATTCCCCCCGCAGACCCACAGCAGGCAGATGGCAGGGCTGGGATTTGAACTCAGATCTGCGTGAAGTCAGAGCCCAGGCTTTTTCGCCCTGCCGGCCTCCACCGCCACACGCCAGCTTTTCTCCCAAGTAGACGGGACCCGGAGGAGGGACCTCGGGTTGGATTCCTGGCAGCAGGTGCGAGCCGTGAGCCAGAGCGGAGGCAGCTGTGACCTGGCCGGTTGCGTCAGGGGTGGATTTCTGGAAGCGTCGTTTCTGCTGGGGACGTGTGCCAGGTGCTCTGGTTGGTGTGGGAGCGACGTGCCCGCTGACCTGTCTTTAGCTCAGCCGGGTCTCTGCAGACACTGGGTCAGAGGCAGTCAGCAGTGGGGGCAGGTCAGGGGCCTCTTGGGTTTTACGTCTCGTTCCCATGCTGCAGAAAGCCACCAGCCCCACAAGGTGATGTCACAGAGTCTAGGAAGGAACGACCTTTCCTCTGTCTTTTCTGAGCAAGGGAGCAAACCCTTTGAAAAGCCATTTAGACACAACTTCTGGGATTTGTTTCAAGATAACCCTGTGCGGGGGCCGGGGGCGGGGGGTGGGGCGCTGCCACAGGCATAGAGAGACAAGACTGGCCGTGGAGTGACAGTTTCCAAGCTGCTGGTGGGGCCATGGAGCTCCTTGCGCTAATCTCTCTGCTTTTGTAAAAGTTGGGACTTTCCCCCATAACGAAATAGTTAAAAAGGACATTTCAGAGACACTGTTGATTTGCCTGAGCGTGAAAATCTCGTCTGGCTGTGGAATGTTCTGTTCTGGACAAGTCCGTCCCTTGCGTGGTGGAAAGAGCTTAGGAAAGACACACGCCTGAGCCCCGATCTTGATTCTGACGCTTCCTGGCTGTGTAACCGTGGGTAGGTTGCTTTTCCTCATCTGTAAAATGGGGACGGGTACTGACCTCGTCCAGTTGTGATGCGTGGCAAGTTCTTAGTGTGGTGCTTACTCTGGGCTCTCCTGGATCCTGGGCAACATGACGCGCCCTAGCTTCCACCTGCTGGTGGGGAGATCTGCCATTTACAGCCCCAGAAGGGACCGAACCAGAGGGGGCCCCTGCCGTGCCCGGGGTAGAGTGAGACGATATAATGGGAGACACTGTGATCAAATGCTGGAAATTCAGAGCAGGGAGACATGTCCTTGGGATGGGGCAGGTGGTCGGTGAGCAAGGCAGGCTTCTTGGCTGGGGTGTAGGGTGGGCACTGAGCCGGATCCCCAAGGCTGGGGGATGGCTCAGAGGAAGGAGACAAGATGTTGAGACGGAGAGGTGGGAAAAGGGAAGGATGTAAATCGGAGCCCTAGGGCACAAAGCAGCAGAAGAGAGGACAGGGGACAGGAAGTGTGACAGGGTCACGTCCAAGTGATCCTCAGGTGTCCACGCCTCCTGCATCACGGTGCGGGTGACGCTGGGTATGGCTGCGCAACGGGGCCTCTTCCCTCGATAGCGAAGACGCCTCCTTTCTGTTTGCCTCTTCTGTCTTCGCTTGGCCCCGAGACACTCCAGTGCTCAGTTTCCGGTCTCATCTTTGCCCACCTGTAGGATTCTGCAGACTGGACCCCCACTTGGGGTAATTCTTGCTAAAGGCAGCTTACGAAGTGCTTTTCACGTATTCGTGTATCCACAGTCGTATCTGGAGCACCTGTTACTGTCCCAGGCTCTGGGGACACAGCCGTGAGTGAGACGTGGTCACGGGAGCTTCGGATGGTTGCAGAGCGTTGTCTGAGCGTTATTCGGAAGAGCTAGGGAATGCCCTTCTTTGGTGCAGGGATTTTGAATGGCTGACGTATACGCTTTAGTATAAGAACAGGAGACCCACAAGGGTGGGGGTTTATCTGTCGGTTCACTGCTGTGCCCCCAGTGCCTAGGACACTGCCTGGCACGTAGGCGCCCAGTAATTGTCGGTCGAATACAATTGCGTGAATACAGAGCACTGATATTGGGAATCCAAGAGAAGAATGTTTTTAGGGCTCAAAACTAATTCAGACACCTCCCTAGATCACTGCTTGATGTGATTTGGATTCCTAAGATTCAGAGAGAGAGCGAGAGAGCGAAAGAGAGTTAAGGAAGGGGGAGAGAGAGAGAGAGTATTTTGCATTAATGCATTATTTCAAGGCTTGGAGCCTCCAGCCTGGTCCAGAATATGGTCAAGCCCACCGTCCACATGTATCGGCACCTGAGTAGCACCCACAGCAGAAAAGTCCATCATACATCCCGTAGAGGACACAGACAGTAAACAAATGCATCCACAAGATCATTTCAGAGAGTGATTGTGGTGATCGTAGACGTCTGTCCTCTGACCCCTCTGTGCCGGGGGGAGACTGCCCTGCGCCCTCTGGGTTCTCCGTGGTTCTGGCCAGTGGGAGGTGCCGGTAGGAAATCCGAGGGTAGAAGGAGAGAAAGGTTGGGGTATGTCCCCCCCCCCCCCCCCCCCCCCGCTGCCTCGCTCTCTCCCTGTTGAAGTTTTGACTGTGGCTTTGCTCCTCTAAAGCGTGGCTCTCAAAACACAGCTCCCAGGGGGCACCTGGCTGGCTCAGATGGTTGGGCGTCCGACTTTGGCTCAGGTCATGATCTCACGGTTTGTGAGTTCGAGCCCCGCCTTGGGCTCTGTGCTGACAGCTCGGGGCCTGGAGCCTGCTTCCGATTCTGTGTCTCCCTCTCTCTGCCCCTCCCCCGCTTGCGCTCTGTCTCTGTCTCTCAAAAATAAATAAACGTTAAAAAAAATTTTAATAATAAAAAAAAAACCCCGCAGTTCCTAGACCAGCAGCATCAGCAGCGCCTGGGAACTTGTTAGAAATGCAGATTCTTGGGCCCCGGCCCAGATGTTTGCTTCAGGGTGGCTGGGCTCCTAGTGCCAACTCCTCCTGGGTGGCTTCCTCTTCCTCAAGCTCCTTTTCCTTGCCTGCCCCTCTGAGTGGGGAAGTGGGGGCTCTCCACAGTTCTAGCCCCTCACCCCATCCGCATTTCTGCGAATAGTCCCTTCACTCAGCTGTCTTCAGTGAGCCCTCCAGGGTGCCGTCTGTTTCCTGCCAGAGCCCCGACTTGGTCCAGATGGCCAGGAGGTCACTTCTGATGAGGCACACCCTCTCTAGGTTACCCGCCGGCTTGCCTCAGTCACTGTCAGCCATTGAGATCTCATGAGTTGGCCACCCTTGCGCTGGGGCTGGGTACCAAGTCTCACCTGTTGGCCACCTGCCTCAGGGCAAGGTGCAGCGATGAGAACACCATACAGGATGTTCCCTCTGGAGGCTGTGGTGGGTATGAACACACGTTCTTGCTTCGTACAAGCAGGGAATCTCCCATGACTTTCTTTCACTAGCCTAACGGGACTGAGCTTTTCCAGGGAGAGATTCAGACCCCACATAAACTGAGACTCCCCGCCAGCCCCTGGGGCATGGGAAGTTTTCAGAACTTTGGGGAGAAACTTCTAGTTTCTTCCTGCCCCTCTTCTCCCCACGGCTGATGGTTTCCTGGCCCCATGGGGGCTGTGGGATCCTCACGGGGGTGCAGATTTGGGTTAATCCTGTGACCCCCGACCTTGATTGATGTTCAGCTCTCCCAGATTGGTTTCCTGGAAGGTCCTGAGATCTCCTTGGGGGGCCGTGGATGTTCTTCAACGCGTGGATCCCCCCAGTACTTTCCCCCTGCACAAATTCCTCCTTTCTGTCCCCTCTGTGAACTGGGGCAGCATTACCCTCCGGGTGGGCCTGTGGGAGCACGGTGGGTCTTCAGGGAGCTCTCCTTCCTGGGGAGGAGAAACTCTTTCCCCTTCTCGATTCTTAGTAGCTCACCGTTCGCCAAAGGGAATAGCATGGGAGGTAGTGGTTGGAGAAAGGGCTCTTCAAGGCGCAAGGATGAGGCAGTTACCAGACAATGCCCATGAACTTGGGGGAAACAACGGACAATGCAGGGCCACACCCCAGACACGGAGTCATAGGGGAACCTGTACAGCCCTGCGGCTGCCACTTGGCAGTGTGGACTCCTGCCCACTGAACTGTCCTAGTTGTACCACCTGGTGGGTGGCACCAACCTTTCGGATCCACCCTGTTACAGGCACTATAGACACAGTAGCTTTGGTGGTTTCCACTCTTTATTAGTCAGGAAACCGAGGCAGCAGGAGGTTGATGTTGCGTCACACAGTAAGTAAGTGATGGAGCCAGGCTGAACCCAGGCTGGTCTGGCTCTCGAGCCCCTGCTCTGAGCCCCACTCCTCGCCTCTACCCGCCACGATGGTGGTCTGTGCATCTATCTGGTCTCCTCTCCGTTAGACTGCAGAGGCCATGCCCCATGTGAGCTACGTGATGATGATGGCCATGATGACAGCCACCGTTTCCTAAGCACCCACTCTGTTCTAGGCATCACGTCTGACCTCTGTGCCCCTGTCAAGTCTTTACAACAGCCTTACAAGCGCTGTACCCATTAGACAGTCAAGGAAATCAAGGCCCAGAAAGACTGGGGACTCGTGTGGCAGGAAACGTCAGGGCCAGGATATGAACCCAGCTCTGCTGATTCCAGAACCCAGACTCTTGGCCATTCTGCTATCTTGCCCTATCTCAAGCTGTTGCTTGAAGGAACGTCCGTTGCGATAGCATGGGCCGTCACTAAGATGGCTGACTATGGTTCTTCTAATGTTGAAAATAGATTTTGTTTTAATTGGAGTGTAAGTTTCAGCCGAGCTACATGTTGGAATCACCCAGGGAACTTTTAAAACCCCACTGAAGTTTAGGTCGCACACTGGTCAATTAAACCAGGGTCTCCGTGAGTGGGACTTGGGCTTCCCAGGGCTGAGAACCACTTAAATTGGATTCCCTCTAGGATCCTTCCCAGCTTTCTTGTTCCACAGTTCACAGAAGATACACTGCCATCAGGTGGCAGTAACATGCCACAGCTCCGTGATCTAATTGACAAGCCTCAGTCTGAAGAGATAAAGTGTACTTATCGTTAGTTTTATACCTCAATTAAATCCCTTAGTTAAACGTATCAACTTACTGATAATTGACACAGATGTTTTAAAAGCTACTTCTAACAGCGTTAAGGCGATATGGTACAGTTTGATATTTTTCTCACAAATGGTTAGCTAATTTTTATCATGGAGACCAAGGGTTTGGAGAAAAAACTTCCTTCCGTGTTTGGATTTCAGTTATTAGATTTGTTGACCATTGAAAGATCCAGTCTTCCTTATGTCATTACTATGATTTTTCCTTAACCTTCAGCATTGTCCTGCACAGGCAGTGTGGGCCAAGTTTGGCCATCTCTGCTCAAACATCTTCTGTTCAGTATTGTCCACGTAAGCAGAAATGGAAGTGTGAGAGCCATTGTATTTGGCCTCTGGTGGATTTTCCTGGTCTGCACTCAGGTATGTTCTCAGGGAATTCCTTTCAGGATCTGATGGCTCTGCACAGTGGGAATGGCTAGCTGCAGTAGGGAATTCTGACAGACTGAGTTGGACTAGAGAGCTAGAAAGACTTTAGGGCATCCTTACTGGTGTGGTCCTGAGCAAATCACTGAAAACCCAGAGCCTTGGTTTGCTTGGGGCACTCTCAGGGTCACATCATTGCAGGTTATTCCAACAAACTGGGAATAGTAAGAGTATTCTCAACTTGACATAGATTACGAAAAACCTACAGCAAACATCATGCTTACTGGTACAAGAGTGAATGCTTTCCCCCTAAGATCAGGAACAAGACAAGGACATTTGCTTTTGCCACTTCTTTTCAACATTATGCTGGAGGTTTTAGCCAGAGCAGTTAGGCAAGAAAAAGAAATAAAAGACATTGAGATTGGAAAAGACGAAGTCAAACTATTTGTATTTGTGGATGGCATGATCTTGTATAGAGTAAATCCTAAGAATCCACTAAAAACCATTAGAATTTACAAACATATTCGGCAAGATTGCAAGGTACAAGGTCGATACACAGAAATTAATCTTATTTTTATACCCTAGAAGGGAACAATCTGAAAATGAAATTAAGAAAACAATTCCATGTACAATAGCACCAAAAAGAATAAAATTCTTAGGAATAAATCTAACAAAAGAAGTGCAAAACTTATATGCAACAAACTACAGAACATTATGGAAAGAAATTAAAGGAGATCTAAATAAATGGAAAGGCATCCCATTTTCATGGACTGGAAGACTTAATATTATTAAGGTGGCAATATTCCCCAAATTGATCTACAGATTCAGTGCAACCCATGTTAAAGTTTCAACTGGCTCTTTTCTCAGAAATTGACAAGTTGATTCTAAAATTCGCATGGAAATGCAAGAGGTTCAGAATAGCCAAAATCATCTTAAAAATGAAAAGCAAAGTTGGAGGGCTCACTCCATTTCAAAACTTACTATAAAGCTACAGTAATCAAAAACAGGGTGGTACCAGTAAGAAGGATAGACATACAGATCGATGGAATAGAATTGAGAGAACAAAATAAACCCTTCCATTCATAGCCAGTTAATTTTTGACAAGAGTGTCGAGACAGTCCAATGGGGAAAGAATAGCCTTTCAAATGGGGCCGGGACAATAGGACGTCCACATAGAAAAGAATGGAGTCAGACACCTTTGTATACCGTATGCATAAGTCAATGTCCAATAGATGACCTAAAGGTAATGGTTAAAGGGATACAACTCTTGGAAGAGAGAAGAAGAGTAAACCTTCATGGTGTTGGGCTAGGCAAAGCCTTCTGAGATATGACACAAAACCACAAGCAACAAAAGATATATTGGACTTCATCAACATCAAAGGGCACCGTCGAGAAAGTAGAAAGATTGTTTGCTGAGTGGGACCAAATGTTTGCAGTCAGATATCTGACGAGGTACTTGTATGTGGAATATATAAAGAACTCTTACAACTCAATAAAATGACAAAATAATCCAGTTAAAATGGGCAAAGGATCTGAATAAACATTTCTCCGACGATGAAATGAAAATGGCCAATAAGCACGTGGAAAGATGCTCAACATCACTAGTTCTTAGGGACGTGCAAATCAAAACCACAAGGAGATACTACTTTCCATCTGCAAGGATGCCTATAATAATAATAATAATAATGACACAATAACAAGTGTTGACGAAGATGGGGAGAAATTGGAACCCTCGTACACTGCTAGCGGGACTGTAAAATGTGGCTCCTCCTTTGGAAAACAGTCTAGTGGTTCCCCAAAAAGGTTAAACATAGAGTTACCAGGATTTCCACCCCTACGTATATACCTAAGAGAAACGAAAACTTGCCCACACGAAATCTTGTACATCAATGTTCGTCCAGAGCCAGAAAGCGGACACAAACCCAAAGCCCGATAACCAATGAGTGGATAAATACGATGTGTTGTATCCACACCGTGGAATATTATTCAACCACAAAAAAAGGAACAAAGTGCTGATGCACGCTACAACGTGGATGAACTTTGAAGACATCACGCGTAGAAAACAGTCAAGGAAGCCAGATACAAAAGGCCACATGTTGTATGGTTCCATTTATGTGAAATGTCCAGAAGAGGCAAATCTGGAGACAAGGAAGATACATCAGTGGTTGCCCCGTGCTGGGAGGATTGGGGGAAAAGGGGATTGCCTGGTAATAGGTATAGCGTTTTTTGGGGGGGGGGGGGGTGATGAATATGTCCTAAAGTTGATTGTGGTGATGGTCACACAATCTTGCGAATATAGTAGGAATACACTGAAAACCTTTATTTTTTATTTATTAAATTTTTAAAAAATGTTTATTTACTTTTGAGAGAGGGAGACAGAGGCATGAGCAGGGGAGGGGCAGAGAGAGAGGGAGACACAGAATCCGAAGCAGGCTTCAGGCTCTGAGCGCTCAGCGTAGAGCCCGACATGGGGCTCGAACTCACGAGCCATGAGATCATGACCTGAGCTGAAGTCGGAGGTTTAACCGACTGAGCCACCCAGGCTCCCCTAAAAACCTTTAAACTGTTACTTTAAATTGGTGAACTGGGGTGCCTGGGTGGCTCAGTCGGTTAAGCAGCCAACTCTTGGTTTTGGCTCAGGTCATGATCTGGCGGTCCATGAGTTTGAGCCCTGCATCAGGCTCTGTGCTCACATTACAGAGCCTGCTTGGGATTCTCTCTCTTTCTCTCTCTCTCTCTCTCTCTCTCTCTCTCTCTGTCTGCCCCTCCCCTACTTGCATGCCCTCACTCTCTCTCTCTCAAAAACAAAAAAGATAAACTTCTAGGTGACGAAAAATTTTAACATTTAATGTTAATGTATTTGTCTTTAACCGATGCAATTGCAAAAATACAATTTTTAATTTAATTTAATTTCTTTATGTAGGAAGGAGCCCAACAGGCCAAAATGCCTAGGACCCACAAGGTCTGAACGTGGCCCTGGGTGGCGTCGGTGTGCATTTGACCACTAAAGGCTTCTCTCTCCAGATTTTGAGAAAACCATAGAACATTAAAGAAAGCATGAAACAATTCATTCAGATCTGTCCGTTCTGGCTTGCCACTGTTCTCTCTCTTTTTTTTTTACCCTCACTTCCAGTTGTTGGCTGTCAACAAACATCCCTTTCCATGGGTTCTAATCTTGGTACCTCTGGCTCGCTATGTGGCCCCGGTTGTTCTCTCTGTGGCCCCGAGTCTTATTGTCTTCATCTGTGACGGGAAGCGGGGCCCCGGAGCCTGAGGGAGGAAACGAGCGTGACAGAACCACAAGAGTGCCGTCCAGCCCCCTGTGGCCTCATGAATCTTTGGAAGGGGTGACGTCAATAAGACAGGAATCCACTCCTTCGCTTGGCACTCAAGACCCTTTGTGATCTGGCCCCCCGCCTTCCTTCTCAGCCTCACGTGCCAGCACACTCTTTATTTATATGGAGCGGGAAGGACGTTCAGGATCCCACAGGGGCTTCCAGGGACCCTCTTAGAGAAGAATTCACAAGCATCAAGCAGACGCATGAGTTGAGAATGCCGGAAGCTTCCAGATCTTTTTTGCCCTCCAACCGACGTTCGTTCCGTTTGGACACAAAAATCTGTATCCTTAAAATCTGTATCCAGTAAAATCCTTAAACCAGGGATTACAAGCAGACCCTAAAGGTCAGCCAATCCAGTGCCCCCGGGGGCCGGCTGGGTGGCCTCAGTGAGGCAGGGACGGGCAGGGACCGTGGCCGACTCCAAGGCTCGTCCGCTGTCTGAAGGGGGCAGCATCCGGCCCGTGTGATTGTGGCTATGTGCCCTGGGGGCCCAGCACGGCCGGGGTTTCTGAGTCTTCATCTGGGCTCGCAAGGCAACATTTTCCCTATGCTGGGATCCTGTGTGGGCCGCACAAAATGTGTCTGTGGGTGGGGGTCCAGCCTGCGCCACCTTTGTGACCGAGGGGCTGGAGGCTGGGCCGTGTGTCCTCAGAGGTCAGCACAGTGCCCAGCATCGAGGAGGCCCCGGAAGAGACTGAAAATTTGCGGTTTCTTATAGGCATAAGGTTTGGGTGTAAGGCTTTCGCTCATTTGTTCATCCGTTGGTTTGTTCATCCATTCATATATTCCTTCAGCAAATATTTAGTTTATAATGTGCTCACTATGTACCAGAAGCTGTTTTAGGTGATAGGGGCCCATCAGGAAGAGAGATGGGCAGACAGGGGAGGGACCTCTGGAATATTGAATAGATTAGCTAGGAAAGGCCTCCCTGAGCAGGTGACATGTGGGGAAAGTGGTAAAAAAGAGGAAAAGTAAACCATTCAGCTCTCTGAGGGAAAAATGCTCCACGTAGAAGTGGCAGCCTGTGCAAAGGCCCTGAGGCAGGGAGGGAAGGTTCCCGGCACATTTCAAGATCAGCAAGGAGGCCGATGTGGCTGGAGTGGAGTGAGTGAGGGGGAAGCTCGTAGGAGACGAGGTCGGGGAGGTGATGGGAGGACAGATCGCACAGGGCCTGGTTGGCCGCCCTGAGGACTTGGGTTCTGACCCTGAGCGATCTGGGAACCACGGGAGGCTTCTGAACGAAGGGACATGATCTGTCTGTGTGAATAAGGGCAGAAACAGAGAGACCCAAGCAAAGGCTGTGGGCGATGGTGGCTGGAACAGCGGAGGGGGTGAGAAGTGGTCGGATTCTAGATATACCTCCAAAGCCAGAGCCACAGACCAGACGTGGAGATGTGAGAGCAAGAGAGAAGTCAAGGCTGACGCTGCGGTTTTGGCCCGAGCGCGTGGGAGGCCGGAGTTGCCGTTTCCTGAGCGGGGGGCGGGGGTGCACGAGGATGTGGGGCGCGCCCTCGTGGCGCTGACGACTTGTGGGCCGTCCGTCCAAGAGTCACATGCAAGAGCTAGAACTGTCGGGTGACCGGATGTCCCACAGGGGAAGGCCAAGGTGCCGTGAGAGCTTAGAACAGGGAAAGTGTGTCCCCGGCAGGGGGGACGGCACGTGTGGAGGCCTCGTGGTGGAGGGAGCCTGAGGAGTGTCGGGGGCCGAGTTCAGGGGTCCCCGTGAAGGAACTTGGGCTTCATTCTTCAGGAAGTCATCAGAGGGTTTTGAGCGGGAGAGAGAGAGAGAGGGGGAGAGTGTGCGTGTGTGTGCGTGCGTGTGCGTGTGTGTGAGATGTGATCGGAACTGTGTGGCTCCAAAGCATCCCTCTGGCGACAGCAGTGTGGAGGCCCAGGGAGCCCCGCGAGCGGCTGCCCTCATCCTGGTGGGTCTGGATGGGGTTGAGGCCATGGAGGGGGACTGAGGGCTCGGAGCAGGTGCCAGCGACTGGGCTGGATGGGTTGGATCAGGAGGTGAGAGCGGAGGCGGCCTCCCCGGGGCTGTTCAGCTGAGTTGGCAGCAAACATTCCTTGGGGACACTGACTTTCCGGGAATAAAGGTTAGAGACGCTCGGGTGCCACGCCCACTTGGCGACAGGGCTCAGGGAAGGGGAGAGGCGAAAGCCTGAAGCCCTCGCTGCCTCTCACATTCTGAAAACCCTTCTTTTCTTTTCGAAGGTGAAACATGTCGCAGCTTCATTGACCTGGCCCCAGCATCGGAGAAGGGTAAGTGTGGCCCCCGCTCAGGTCTCAGGTGTGTGAGCCAAGCGCCCTGCAGAGACGCTTCCTGCCCAGGTGGCTTTCCAAAGCCCCATGAGAGCTTTTCCTGCCGCGCTCATGGGCGACGGCTCCCCAGAGGAGCCTGAATCCTGCAGCTCTGAGTTTCTTAAGCTGTTGGGAAGGGGACAGAAGCAGGTGGGGGATCATCTTGTCCCCACCCCCCGCCACCGCCGCACCACTCCCCTCCGCAATCGGGGTGGCCCTGAGAGTCATTACGCTTCCATCCTTCCAGGGCACAGCAGGACTTCCGGGAGGTAGGACGGGTGTGCAGACGTTGGGGTCAGGCTAGACCAGTGTTGGGGGCACTGCCTTGAGCGCAGGATTTGACCTCGGGGGCAGGAAGCCAGATGCCCTGTGTCTGTCATCTCAACAGGCGTGGGGAGGCCCCAGTCACTGTGCAGAGATGACTCCCTGGTGTGTGGGGCCCACGAACAGAGACTCTGCCCCCCGGTGATGCTCCGGTAGGATGGTCAGGGGCCGGCCATCCTGTGGGGTGAGCACAGCAGTCAGGATTAAGTTTAGCCACAGGAATGGTGATCCACAGTAGCTGGCTTTAAAGGACAAATGTGCCTTGCTTTTATAAAAGTTTGGAAGTAGGCAATCCAGGGAGGCTCTGCCCCACGAAGCTCTCAGGATCCGGAACCTTGCTGCCCCTCTCCATCATCTCTGTGCCTTTGTCCTCATGGTCTCAGATGGCGGCTGGTGCTCCAGCGGTCACACCTGCCTTCTGGGAAGCCACTTAGAAGGGTGCAAAGGAGGAAGGGCAAAGCTTGCTGGTCAATTCCAAGGTTTCTAGAAGCTGCCCGCGGCACCTGCTCATGTGTCCTTGGCCAGAACGTGATCCCAGGGCCAGACTCAGCTGCAAAGGAAGCTGGGAAATGAGACCGCTATCCTGGCAACCATGTGCTCAGAGAAGTCAGGGGTTTTGTTATTATGGAAGAGCAGGAGAATGGATGCTGGAGGGTTCGCTGCCGAAGGGACGTAGGGGTGCGGCCGCCTCCCCGCCTGCCCACCCCTGCCCAAGGAGGACGGCTGCCAGGAGAGGGGAGGTGTGCAGGTGTCTTCAGACAGCCTAGAGATGAGGAGAGGGCTCTGGTTCTGGAAGTCAGGGTGGGGAAACTAAGGCAGAAGTCCAGTGCTAGAAACTGTCCCAACAAGGGGGATCTCGGTGTGCCTGTCCGGGGCTTGTGGCCACTCGTGCCTCTTGCTGGTGGGGCTGGTGGCCCTGCAGCGTCTGGAGGTTCGGGGACTGGAGGGTCCGTCTCTGACCCATCCCTGCTGATGGCAGAGAGGGAGTGGGTGAGGGGGACCTATGTCACGGAGGCTGCTAATGTTCCTGTCTCACAGACACTGTCCCCTTGAAGACCTTCAACCAAGTGGCAGCTCATGAGACAGGGACCCTCAGGCCCAGGAAGAGGCCCAGACGCCCCCGCCGAGCAGCCTTTTGGCAGGGGGCACTTCCTCCTCCCTTTCCTCCTTGGCTTTCCCAGCGACTGTGCCCTATGTGGCCGCTACTCATGGTCACCCCTGAAGTTCTGAGCTGAGCAACCGGGCCCCAGCTTCTAAACCGAGGTCAGGAGGGGCACCTGGGTAGTTCAGCCGGTTAAGCCTCCAATTCTTGGTTTCGGCTCAGGTCATAATCTCTCGATTGGTGGGATCGAACCCCACGTCGGGCTCTGCGCTGACACCATGGACCCTGTCATGCCGTCTCTCTCTCTTTCTCCCTCTCTCTCTGCCCCCCCCTCCCCGCTTATGCTCTCCCTCTCTTTCAAAATAAGTAAACTTAACCAAGAAAAGTTGAAACTGAGGTCCAGAAGCGCCAGGAATACTGCTGGGTAATACGGGGCGGACGTTCACCGAGCGGTTCCTCCGCACCAGGTGCTTCCCAGGCGTTAACCAAGAAGCCTCCCCGCAACCTTGGGGGGCGCTGACAGACTCGCCCCACTTGACGGGTGAGGAATCGGAGCCTTAGAGGCATGAAGCCGCCTACGCCTCACATCTCGCGTGGGGCAGAGCCCACGCTTCGGGCCCCCCTGTGCTGTGGCATCTTGCGAGCCCGGCCCCGGGGGCGGCCCTCGAGAACGCCCAGCCAGTGATCCCCCCGAGGCCTGGGAGCTCCGGGCTCAACTGTGCTCCGCATTTGGCTTCCGGGAAGCGCGGCCCGTGTGCGCGCACGTAAGCGTGCGTGTGCGTGTCGGGTTGAGGGCGAGTGTACACGTGTGCGATCAGGTGCTCCCGTGAGTATTGCACACGTGTGTCTCCTGTGTGGACACGCACGCGCGCCGGTGGCTGAGCGTGTGCGTGTGAAAGGGCATGCGCGTGTGTGTCTAAGGGTGTGTGCACGCGTGGGCACGTGTGGAGTGCATACACGCGTGTGTCCATGTGAGCATGTGCATATGAGCATACACGGGTATGTGTGTGCACGTGTGAGTGTCCATGTGAGCATGTGCATATGTATGTCTAAGCGTGAGCACGTGTGAGCATGTGTGGAGCGCATACACATGTGTGTCCATGTGCATATGCGTGTCCAAGTGTGAACATGCACGTGTGTGCACGTGTGAGCGTGTGAGCACATACATGTGTGTGTGAACACACACACACGTGTCCAAGTGGGAGCATGCACGGATGTGTGTGTGCACGCGTGAGTGTCCATGTGAGTATGTGCATATGTGTGTCTAAGTGTGAGCATGCATGAGTGTGTGCACATGTGAGCATGTGTGGAGTGTGTACACATGTCCGTCCATGTGAGCATGTGCATATGTGTGTCCAAGTGTGAACATGCACGTGTGTGCACATGTGAGCGTGTGTGAGTACATACGTGTGTGTGAACACACACACGTGTCCAGGTGGGAGCATGCACAGGTGTGTGTGTGTGTGCACGTGTGAGTGTCCATGTGAGCATGTGCATATGTGTGTCCAATTGCGAGCATGCATGGGTGTGTATGTATGTGCACGCGTGAGCATGTGTGGAGTGTGTACACATGTGTGTCCATGTGAGCACGTGCATGTGTGTCCAAGTGTGAACATGCATGGGTGTGTGTGCACGTGTGAGCGTGTGGAGTGTGTGTCCATTGTGAGAATATGCATATATGTATCCGAGTGTGAGCATGCACAAGTGTGGGTGTGCACGTGTGAGCATGTGTGAGTACATACATATATGTGTGTCCATGTGAGCACGTGCATATACGTGTCCAAGTGGGAGCATGCACGGGTGTGTGTGTCCACGTGTGAGTGTGTGTGGAGTGCATATACGTGTGTGTGTCCAGGTGAGCACGTGTGTCCAAGTGTGAACATGCGTGGGGTGTGTGTGTACACGTGTGAGCGTCCATGTGAGCGTGTGCATACGTGTGTCCCAAGTGTGAGCATGCACGTGTGTGTGTGTGCATGTGCGTGCGTGTGTGGAGTGCGTACACGTGTGAGCGTCCATGTGAGCGTGTGCATACGTGTGACCCAAGTGCCAGCGCGCACGGGGGTGTGTGCACGTGTGAGCACGTGTGGAGGGTGCGTGTCCACGTGTGAGCACGCACGTGCGTGTGTGTGCCTGTGTGAGCATTGTGGAGCGGGTACACGTGCGTGCGTGTCCGCGTCCAGCGGCGGGCGGGTCGTTCACGCCTCCTCCTGGAAGCAGTCGACCTTTGTTCCTGCTTCTTTTACGAGGACCGAGGGCCCCGGGGAGATTGTATCTTTGTGTTTTCCGGCCTCGTGATTTTCCCTTCAGGGCTTGGCGGCCACGTCAAGGACCTTCTGGCGGCGCATATAAAAACGTTTATAAGGAGGCTGAGTGGGCTGGCTTTGCCGCCAAGCTGCAGAACGATTTTCGCGCCCTCCCGGCCTCTCAGGCACGTCAGCTGTCCCCTCAGATCGGCGGGGTTTGTCGCGCAGCTGCTGTGGCCTCTCCCCGAGCCCCCCCCCCCCCCCCCCCCCCCCGAGAGGCCTGCGGGAACGTGACGCTCACGGGTCCGTCCCTGTGCCCGCCTCCCACGGTGACTGTCCGTGTCACGGATGAGGTCCCCGAGCTGCGGAGACGGAGCGCTGGGTCGGGGCCACGCGGGGAGTCCGGGGCGGGCGTTGGAGCCCGGGTGCGTTCTCGCCCCAAAGCGCACGCGTCTCCTGGCTTCTTGTCCCCGCGCCCGCCCCCTCTGGGACTTCCCTTCTGGTCTGCCGGATATGGTAATGACCACGACGCTCACACGGACTGGCTTTCACTACCACGTGCCAGGCAGTGTTCTGAGAACGTTACACGCAGGGACTCGTTCTAGTCCTCATTTTACAGGTGAGGAAACGGAGGCATAGAGAGTGAATTGACTCGCCCAAGGTCATACAGTTAGGACGCTGGGTTTGAACCTGAGCCCTTTGACTCTTAAATACGCCAGGCCTTCCAAGACTCTGTGAGCGGGTGAGTGAATGTGTGTGTGTGTGTGTGTGTGTGTGGTCAAGGCTCGGTGTGTGTATGCGTGAGCAGGTACTGCTGTGAGAGCGTGTGCACGGGTGTCTCACGGGTGTGCTTTCATGCTGGTGGGTGAGCGCGTGTGAGAATGGGGGTATGTAAATGTGTGCACAGGTGAGACTGTGCACGTGCATAGAGCCATGGGGTGTGTTCATGTGTGTGCACGTGTGTGTGTGCACGGATGTGTGCGCATGTGCACAGACGCATGGGTGTGTGTGCGCATGTGCACGTGCATGTGCATAGATGCACGGTGTGTGGGCATGTGTGAGCGTGCATGGATGTGCATAGCTGCACAGCATGTGTTTATGTGTGAGCGTGCATGGATGTGTGTGCACGTGTGTGCAGGTGCATAGATGCATGGTGTGTGAGCGTGCATGGATGTGTGTGTGCACATGTCCATAGATGCACAGTGTGTGTCCACGTGTGAATGTGCACACATGCGTGGATACGTGTGTATATGCGCAGGGATGCATACATGTTTGCGTGCATGTGTGAACGTGGGTGTGTACTGGGTGATACTCCCTGCTCCTCCTGCACCAAGACCTCTGAGCCAAGTTCAGGGTGTCCTCAGACTAGGTCTCCCCTTCTTTTCTTGACCTCCTTCCGCCTGGCAAACCATAGTCACACTTTCAAGGCCCTTCACAAATGGCACCCCCTCTTTGCCATTTTCTCCAGTACCCTCTGGTCCCTTGCTTCCCGACCCTGTCCCCTGGAAAATTATTTGTCTGTCATCAGTATTTTTAGCATGACGTGCATTTTTCTCAGTTTGTGCCTGACCATTTTAGTTTTGTGCTTCACATGGGAAATATCTTTTTGTTTTATACTAGCCTAAGCCACATCCATTTTTCATCTGGATTCCTGCCACGGTCTCTTAACTGCTTACCTCCTTCCATGTTTGCCCCCTGATTCACTTGTGCCAGAATGATTTTTTTAACGTGTAAGTCAGCTCATGCGAATCCCCGTTTAAAACCCGCCCTTGGCTTCTGTCGCACTCAGAGAAAAAGCACACGTTCTCATCACAGCCTGTAAGGTGTGTAGGGTCTGGCCCCGTACCTCTGGGACTCGTCTCCTGCGCTCTCCCCTCCCCTGCCGTCACCACACTCCAGCACCCCCGGATCCTTACTGTTCCTTGAGTCAGCCAAACTAGTGTGTGCCTCAGGACCTTTGCACTTGTCATTCCCTGCTCCCAGAGCACTGTTTGCTCAGCTCTCTGCACAGCTGGTACCTCCTCGTCATTCAGGGTTCGGTTTGAATGTCCCAGCTTCAGGGAAGCCTTTGCATCACTTATTACTGCCTGCAGTGTGTTCAGTGCTCGCCTGATTAACACGGTCAGCCCCGCGAGGGCAGGGATTTTGTCTCCTTTGTGACTCATTGTGTCCCCACTGCCCAGGAGGGAAGCCTGGCGCTGACAGGTACTTCACAACACCTGTTGAATGAATGAAAAATCAGCATTGATTTTAACAGTATATACTCTTGGTATGAAAATTATAATAATTCTTTTTAAAAAAAGTTTCAAGGTTTATTTATTTTGATGTTTATCTTTGAGAGAGAGAGAGAGGAAGAGAGAGAGAGAGAGAGAGAGGGAGAGAGCAGGGGAGGGACAGAGAGAGAGGGAGACACAGAATCCAAAGCAGGTTCCAGGCTCCAAGGTATCAGCACAGAGCTGGACGTGGGGCTCGAACTCAGAAACCATGCAATCATGCCACATCCACCATCGTGCTGGGTAGCAAGCCGCCCTGGAGTGCAGGGGCATTCGGCATTTACTTTTTGCTCCCGTGGTTGGGGCTTATCTTGGTTCCAGGATGTGGTCTGGGCTCACGTCTGTTCCACGTGTGTTCCTTCTGGGGGCCGGGTAGAGGGGACAGAAACGCAAGGTGCCTAACCGCACAAAAACGTTTTCGAGTTTTGCTGGCATCGTATCTGCCAACATCCCATTGGCTAAAGCAAGTCACACGGCCACTGCCAACATCGGCGAGGCAAGAAATACACTACCCACGTGGGGACCTCCGGGTCTGACCACAGCCTCGGGGATGGTTGTGTTGGAATTGGCTCAGCCGGATTTCTGGGCGTGTGTGTGTGTGTGTGTGTGTGTGTGTGTGTGAGACTCATTGATTTGCAGGTCAAAGTCTCCCCCAGTCGTTGTCATCCCAAAGTGACCTATGTATTTCTCCAAAAGGGACCCACATGTTCGGGTGGGTTTCCTTGCCGGGTACCAACTGAACAGCCTCTGCATGCCAGTCATTTGCACGCACGCCCTTCCATGTGACAAATGTTTCCTGAGCACCCACTACGTGGCAAGCTCTAGGCTAAGCTCTGGCGGTGTAGACACGAACGGGGCAAAAAAGTCTCTGCCCTACGGGTGGGGAGAGGGCTAAAAATGGTTAGCAGACTTCGGGGAGGGGCTCCGACAGAGGCTAAAGAATCCACCCTCCGCTGGAAAAGGCAGGAGGAATAATGTTCTGCCGCCTCAGATCCCTGCAGAGAGTCCGGGAAGATGTTGGGGTTCTCCTCCCTTTACCTTATTAACGGTGTTCCCCGGTAAGGATTGGTCCCAAGTCACCTGTCACGGTGTCATGTGGGGAATGCTCCCGGTTCCTACACCCCAGTTGGGAGCTGTCCCTCACAGGTCGATGGGCTGTCACTGTGAAAGAATGAAGGAGCCTCCCGTGACCCATAGTTGCCATCAAGCCTGCACCCTTCAGCTCCTATCTGCTTTTCCTCAGTCCCCATCGACACACACAGTGGAGCACAATTCGGCAAGGGGAGTGGACGGTCTACACCGTGGGTTTGCGCAGAAGAAGCCAGAGTCAAGAGAATACCTCCTACGACGATGCCACTTAGGTAAAACTGGAAAACAGGCACGATGAGTCTAGACTGTGAGAAGTCAGGACAGCGGTTGCCCTCGACGCCTGAATGGGGGACGTGCGGAGGGCCCCGGCGGCTGGCGATGTTCCGATTCTTGGTCTGCGTGCTACATGGATGTGTTTAGTTTATGAGAAGTCATCAAGCCGTGTAGTTACGATAGATGCGCTTTTTCTGTCTGTATGTGATGCTTCAAGAAAGAGTCAAACAGTTTCCCACACTGAATTCTAAATTATCCTTCCGAAGTGAAAAATCCCACCGTATCAGGGTTCTGCTTGAACCCTTTCCCTGGCTCCCAAGCTTAAATATCCCAGGATGTTTGAACACGGTGTCCGTGGCCCTTTGTGGTCTGGTCTGCCTTTCTTACTCCACTTCCTACCGTCTCTGACGTGGACCCTGGGCTCCAGCCCTGTCCTTCTCCTTGCATCCACTTTCCTTGAGCTCTCCGCCATCTGTCAGGCCTCTGTGCCTTTGCACATGCCGTTCCCTCCGTTTGGTCTGTGGACCTTGGAAAACTTCTATTTACCCTTCAAAACCTAGCTTAGACATGACGTTTTCTGCCAAGCCACCCCTGAACGCAGAGATACCCACGGTGACTGGTCCCAAGAACACCCGTCATTCTGCATTGAGATCATCTCCATCAGACTGGACACTCCCGGAGGACAGGCACCGGGTCTTGTCCTTCTGACGGCTCCCGTGCCCCAGCCAGAAAGGGTTGGCACACAGCAAGAGTTTAGCACATGTTTGTTGAATGAAGGAAGGTAGGGAGGTCCATGTTGCACACCCTGGGTGACCCGTTTGGGTTTGGAAACTTGGATCCTGACTCAAGAGTCTGTGGTCTCCCCTGACCCCCCCTGGGCTGAGCTGCCCAGTCGTCCCTCCTCGCGTTTCCCAGCGAGCTGGGATTTCTGGCAGCCACCAGCTGGCAGCTTTTTGGTGAAACATTCTCCAAGGCTTGTAGGTTTCATTTGTTTCATATTTCAGGGACGTGTAACAATGTGGTGGCTCCACGGCCACAATCCTGAGTCTTGCCTGAGTCATTTCTCCCTTCAGTTTCTATAATAGTCTCTTGTTGGTTCCCCGAACCTCTCTGTTCTGCGTCTGAAATCGATTTACAATTCTGCTGCTCACTTAATTTATTTAGTGCATTTCATTGATTTATGTCATAGAACTGAAACGTGCATAGATCAGAACACGCTGGGCAGGGAAGGAAGGGGACAAACCAACAGTCACGGCTGCCCGGGATCTGACATCGGAGCTTCGCGCAGGTCAGTCTGCTGGCTGCAGCCCCAGCACGCCGGGTGGCCGGCGCGTCCCGGGCCTGTGCGTTAATCCCGGGTGATCTTTTCGCTCTGTCTGCCTGGGGAGCTCTCTGTCAACCGTCACGAGCCAGCCCAAAGGTCCTGCCTCTGCAGAGTCCTCCCTGCTTCCAAATTCCCGGGTACCTATCTGTGGCCCCGGGGCCTGGCAAAAGGAGAGGTCTGATGCTTTCATCCCATGACGCAGAGACTTCAGGACACAAAGAGACAGGGGACCAGCCCCGATGGCTGACACGTCCATTGTTCCCTCTCACCTGCCATTCCCAGACAATATTGAGATCCTTCTTGCAGCCCTTTGGCTGAGGTGGGGACTCATCAATCATCTGAATGGCCCTGGTCATCTGTGGAACCAGCAGAGCCCTGGAATCCTAAAGGAAGAGATTCTCTCCTGGCCATTCTCGATAAACTCATAACACAGGCCGCCTCACTGGGTGCCGTTCTCGGAGGCAGGGCAGGCCGAAGCCTTGTGTTCGGACACCGGCCACATTGACCTCGTCCCCCTTGCCGCAGGCCGGTGGTCGGTATCCTCCGGTGCCAGGCTGTGTGCCAGGATCCCGGGCAGTGGGGGGGGGGTCACCCGCAGCTCCTGCTGTTGCGGAGCCTTCTAGTGGGGGACCGACGAGGAGACTCACATCTGCGGACCCGGGGGCCCAGAGGGCTGTGGAAGGGGCTCAGGACGGTCTGGGTAGGCCGTGTGGGAGGGGTGCCAAGCAGGGAGGGTCCCGAAGGACGAACGACTGGTGCATAAGGGGCCCCAGGGGCTGTCATTCCTGGAACAATGAGTGGCGCGTAGGCCAAGAGTCCCATGAGGCAGATGCACAACGCACGGTTACTGGAGGGATGAAAGGAAGAAGGAAGGTGGAGCCCAGAGAGGTTAAATGCCTTGCTCGAGGTCACACAGCACATTTAGGTTAGAGTCAGGCTCCCCCCCCCCACCGCCCCGCCCCAGGCTTCTGAGGTCTTTTCAGCAGCAGCAGCAGCCTGCCCACCCTGCCACCCCACCCACCCATTCTCATCCATCCCGTCCCTCCCACCACCCGCCGGTGTCATTTTCTCCAGCACCACAAATGGTCCTCTCACCTCCCTCGTTCTCAAGTGGCGGATCTGTCACTTTCTGTCCTGAAATTCTGGATTCCTCTAATTACGCGCTCTTATTAAAGGTGATTACATCCCGACGGCTGGTGGAGGACTGCTTCTGGAGATCACAACATCGAGTAATTGCTTTAGTTGCCCTCATTCCAATTATTCAAGATTATCTTTCTAGGTAATTGGGTGTCTGGGTAGTCTTGCCTGCTCACTCTCTCAGAGAGCGTCGTATTAACCCCAAACGGTGACCAGCTTTCGTGTTTCGTAATCGGAAACAGTTTCCCCACGGTGAGAAGACCCTCTTAAGTGTAAACAGTGGTAATTTAAATTTCTAAATGACTCCGTGTCTTATCATACTTTGGTGTGAGAAATTAGCTTGGACGCTTCAATCCAGCCTTTTGCCTGTCTGAGCAGAGGTTTTCAGCAGTGTGGGGGCTGGGGCGGGAAAGGGGATAGGGTTTGCTGAGCTGCACGGGGCCTGCAGAATTTGAAGGATGCTGGCGCCTTTCCAGAACCCAGAAAAGTCTTTCCATGGGCTGGTTCTTCCTGGACCCCTCCTCGGAATGGAATTTGCAACAAGGCCCTTCGATTTAGCCCGGGTCTTGCATCCGCAAAGCGTTTTCACTTTAGACCCACGATGATTCCTTCAAATGAGGTTAGACATACAGCTACAAATCAGGTTCACCACGTTCAGTTGTGCAGGTTACTCACTGTGCGAGTCTAGGAGTCACGGTTCGTACCGGAGTCTACGCGAATGGCGTGGGGTTGGGCAGTACGCATCCCGTACGGTTGTACGTAGGGGCCAGGGATACATAGGCAAGGTTAAAGGAAAACATTCAACACACAATTTATACCTACACCTCAACACTGAACCACTCTGCCTAGTATGAGCTGGGGATTTGTGACTCTGTTTTGTCGGGTTTCCTTGTTTTCATCGATATTACTTCATTGGTATAATTTAGGCACAGCGAATTGCATAGCTTTTAAAAAAAATTGTTTTTAACATTTATTTATTTTTGAGACAGAGAGAGACAGAGCATGAACAGGGGAGGGGCAGAGAGAGAGGGAGACACAGAATCCGAAACAGGCTCCAGGCTCTGAGCGGTCAGCACAGAGCCCGACGCGGGGCTCGAACTCACGGACCGCGAGATCGTGACCTGAGCCGAAGTCGGACGCTTAACCGACTGAGCCACCCAGGCACCCCTAAATTTTTTTTTTTATGTTTATTCATTTTTGAAAGACAGCACAAGCAGGGGTGGGGCGGAGAGAGAGGGGGACACAGAATCCGAAACAGGCTCCAGGCTCTGAGCGGTCAGCACAGAGCCCGACGCGGGGCTAGAACTCACAGACCGCGAGATCGTGACCTGAGCCGAAGTCGGACGCTTAACCGACCGAGCCGCCCAGGCGCCCCGAATTGCATAGGTTTTAAATGTACAGTTCAGTGAGTTTCAAGAAGTGCTTACACGCATGTAGCTCATACCCCTGTCCAGATAAAGACCCATGGCCATGGGGCGCCTGGATGGCTCAGTCGGGTGAGTGTCAGACTCCTGGTTTCAGCTCAGGTCATGATCTCACGGTTTGTGAGTTCGAGCCCAGCTTCGGGCTCCATGCTAACAGCGTGGAGCCTGCTTGGGATTCTCCCTCTGTCTTTGCCGCTCCCCTGTTTGCTCTCTACCTCTCTCTCTCAACAATAAATAAATAAATGAACATTAAAAAAAAAAACACGGCCAGCTTCATGGGCATGCGACCCATATAGTCACATAAGGTCCCACGCATAGAAGGGCTTTACATTTGGTTTAACGCTCTACGGTCACTGTCTTGAAATTCTTAATAAGTTTTCTAACAACGGGTGCAGCATTTTCATTTTTCACTGCCTTCCAATTTGGGCTGTGTACTTCCCCCCCCCAAAAAAAAATTATTATTCACTATTTCTTTTTACACCAATTCATTTAGAAAGCCTACTTTTTAATTTTTTTTTTTTTCAACGTTTTTTATTTTTTATTTTTGGGACAGAGAGAGACAGAGCATGAACGGGGGAGGGGCAGAGAGAGAGGGAGACACAGAATGGGAAACAGGCTCCAGGCTCCGAGCCATCAGCCCAGAGCCCGACGCGGGGCTCGAACTCACGGACCGCGAGATCGTGACCTGGCTGAAGTCGGACGCTTAACCGACTGCGCCACCCAGGCGCCCCGAAAGCCTACTTTTTAAAGCCTCGTCCCGAGTAATGATATCTGTCAACTCACAGTTTAGTGTGAGTGCTTATTCTTTCCAAGATGCTTTAGAGTAAATAATAATAATACCCCCCTCGCCCATTTTTTTTTTCCGTTTTGCCAACATGCCAGACCCAGCGGCGCCCCCAGCAGCTTGATGTGGTGTGGGTTGCTGGTACACCGAGTCATGGGTGGGGAAACTGAGGCCCAGAGAGATTAAGTCATCTTACCCAAGACCATATGGGTCGGTGGGGCGGGGTGGGAACCCGGGCCCGCGGGCCGCAGTCCTCGAATGGCACCGTGCCACTTACTGCCTCAAGACGAGGTATTAAAATAGAAAAGAGGGACGCCTGGGTGTCTCAGCTGGTTGAAAGTCCAACTCTTGATTTCGGCTCGCGTCACGAGCTCACGGTTTGCGAGTTCGAGCCCCACGCCTGGCTGTGCGCTGGCCGTGCAGACCCTGCCTGGGATTCTCTCTCTCCCCCCTCTCTGCCCCTCCCCTGCTTGTGCTCTCCCCCTCCCCCCCAATAAATAAATAAACATTAACAAATAAAATAGAAAAGGATCTTAAAACGAGTCGGGACTGGGAAGGACTGAGGTCTTAATGAAAGAGAAGGACAAGTTACACGTTGGCCAGACGGGGGCCGGGGAGGAAGAAAGAGCCATCACACCGCGTGGGAACGTCACTCGTGATCCCCCAGGGCGCTCGCACCACATGCACCTTCCTCTGCGTCCTTGTTGTGGCACCTCCTGTTCCAAGAAGGGAGCCCAAGCCTCAACGCACACACCATCCAGGTCGGAAGGGCCCAGGGACTTGATCTCACCTGCTCCATTTTGCAGATGAGGAAACTGAGGCCCCAAGGGAAAAGCTCTCCGTGGCTGCCATGGACTGAGTATAGTGAGCATACCAACTGAGTACTCTTGAGAAACGGGGCCAGCCCTGGCGACGCAGTGAGCACGTATTGAGCGCCCGCTGCATACCGGTCCCTTCCAGGCGTGTCGTACCGTTTGATCCTCTCATGGGCCCGCAAAGTAGGTATTCTTACTATCACCCCCCCCTTTCGGGACAGAAAGCTGAGGCTCCGACAGGTTAAGAAACTCGCTTCCGGTCCCGGTGCTGGCAGAGCTGGGATTTAAACACAGAGCTCCCGAGGGCAGTGCTCATGCAGAGCGTGGGCCCTGGATTCAAATCCTGACTCTGCCTCACTGGCTGGGGGCCTCGGGCCTGCCACTTAGCCTCTTGGTGGCTCACTTTCTTCATCCCCAAAATGGGGATAATAGCATCTCCTTTGTGGGATTCTTCTGCGAATCAAATGGAATCATCTGAGCCATGGTTGGCTCGGGGTCTGGCCCGGTCAACGCAGCTTGAATGTTCTGTGGTATTTTCCCCCAGCTCCCCAGCTCCCCAGCTCAGTCAGCAAGAAAGCTAACTCAGAAAGTAACTCAATTTGCATGTATTTCTACTCGACTAACCTTTCTCGAAAAAATCCCAGGATCCCATGACTGCTACACACTTCCCCACCCCTTGTTTCGTTTAATTCTTTCGACAGCTCTCTGGAGTAGGTGCTGTGATTTCTGGTTTACACCCAAGGACACAGACTCAGAGAAGTTGAGCTACTTGCCCGGGGTCACACAGCAAAGCGATGCATCCCTCAGTCCCGGGCTGCTGCCGCCACGCCTCACAGGTCTTACCGCTCTGCCTGGTGCCTCCCGGCCCCTCTTCTGCCTCTGAGGCCCAGAAAAGTCTTTGGTTGGCTTTGCTGTGTGTTCTGAGCCAGCCAGGCGGCCCCACCGGCTCACAGCTGTGAGGGAGCAGCCGAGGGGCCCCACGGCTGCGCCTGTTCCCGGCACCCTCTGCTCCTCACACATCCCATCTGCTGGCTTCTCCAGCCTCATCATTTGCAGCCATCTGCCGGGCTCCCTGGAGGCCCCGCAAAGGCCTGGGATGTAACGCAGAAACCCCCGAATGTGCTGCCTTTTGCCCGCCTGGGGAGCAGAGGGGTTCAAGCCCCCTGAAACCCTCCCCATGCCTCGAAGCCACTAGGAACTACAAACCCAAGAGAGAAGCCGTCTCAAAAGGAAGGTTCTGGAAGGCTGAAGCCTCTGCCCCGATTAGCTGCCCGGGAACTGACTCCCACAGCCCTGGGGTGGATGCCCGGGGCCAGCCCGACTCTTACAGGCTTTGTTTCCTTTAGGCTTTTGCCTGAAATCTCATGTTGAGTTTAAAAAGCCTGGCGTCTCTTGGCTGGGATGCCCCGGCCCCTGCTTGTCCGCACTCTCCGGCCTCTTGGGCTTCGGATTTTCAGCACGCGTTTTGCCAGAGGCGGATGGAGGCGTGACGTGGGGGGCGGTGATGGGGTGCCTCTGCAGACGGGAGGACGCACAGGTGGCTTCTCCAAAGCCGGTGTCTGGCTGGTCTCGGCACTCGTGCCCCTTTGCCTGGCCCGTCTCTGGTGGCGAGGACACAGGCTGTCGATTTGATTCATTAACTTTTAATTTTTTTTTTTTTTTCCGTAACAGCTTTGTTGACATATGAGTACTTACCATACAATTCGCCCACTTAAACGCGTACAGCTCAGTGGTTTTCAGTACATTCAGGAACGTGCAACCATTGCCACTATGAATTTTAGAATATTTCCATCACCCTGAGGACAAACCTTGTTTCTTTAAGCCTTCCCCCCCCCCCCCGCCCCGCTCAATCCTCCAGACCCCACAGACCTAGACAACCCGTGGTCTGCTTTCTGTAGATTTGCCAATTCTGGACACATATGAATGGAATCGTGTCACGTGAGGACTTTTGTGTCTGGCTTTTCTCACGTAATATGTTTTCAAGGTCGTACACATCGTAGCAGGTGTCGGTCCTTCATTTCTCTTCACTGCCAAATAATATTTCATTGTATGGGTATACTATCTTTTATCTTTTATTTATTTCTTGAGACTTAAAAAAATGTTTTAAATGTTTATTTATTTATTTTTGGGAGAGAGAGAGAGAGAGAGAGAGC
Source organism: Panthera pardus (assembly GCF_024362965.1). Lineage (NCBI taxonomy): Eukaryota > Metazoa > Chordata > Mammalia > Carnivora > Felidae > Panthera > Panthera pardus. Next base: position 17,850,994 of record NW_026526980.1, on the reverse strand, counting down.
GCACACAGGGGTGAAGAAGAAAGAAGGGAGAGAGAGAATCCCAAGCAGGCTCCACGCTGAACGTGGGGCCTGGGAAGCGGGGCTCGATCTCATGACCGTGAGATCGTGACCCGAGCCAAAGTCAAGAGCTGGACGCTTGACTGATTGAGCCACCCAGGCGCCCCTATTTATTGAAACTTTTTAAAATTGCAAAAGATAGCACAGTTCAGAAACATACCTAAAATACAAACACGTAGCTTAGTAATCTATTGTCCAGCAAAAACTTTTTATTCCCACTGAGGTCAAGACAGAGATTGTCGCTGGCGCCCTGCCCCCTGGCAATGTGTTTCTTCACAAGTGGGGTCAACTCCTGACCCCAGAGGAGAGTAATCACTGCCTGGCTTAAGGGTACCGCAGGGGGCAGCAAGGCATGGCTCGCCACCTGTTTGTGTAAATAAAGTTTTATTGAAACGCAGCCACACCCATTGTCTTATGTGGGTAGAGCTTTTGTGCTGTAATGGCAGAATTAAGGGGTTGAGAGAGAGACCACATGGCCTCTGGTTCACAGTGCCTTCACCTGGTGGAAGGGGTTAGGGAGCTTTCTGGGGGATTATACGGCATTAACTCCATTCACGAGGGCTCCACTCTCATGACCTAATCTCCTCCCAAAGGCCCCGCCTGTAGGTACCATCACGCCGGGAGGTAGGAAGCCAACATATCAGTTCCGGGGGACACGAACCTTCGGTCTATAGCAATCATATAGCGACCTGTGTTTTGTGCATTTTCATTGCTATGTAATGTTCCACGTTATGACTAAACCTTCTTCTGTTTGTTTATTCTCCTCTTTTTTTTTTTTTTACTTCTTTCCTTTTTTATTTTTTGTAGTATTTCTTTATTTTTGAGAGAGAGACAGGGTGCAAGCAGGGGAGGGGCAGAGAGAGAGAGGGAGACCCAGAACCCGAAGCAGGCTCCAGGCTCGGAACTGTCGGCACAGAGCCCGACGCGGGGCTCGAACCCATGAACTGTGAGATCGTGACCTGAGCCCAAGTCAGGTGCTTAACCGACTGAGCCACCCACACGCCCCTGCTCATTCTACTCTTAATGGATTCTCTTAGTGGGCTCTTTTCTGTTTTTATTATGAATAACGCTGCTGGTTTGTCACATGTGATCCTGAGACCAGGGGCTTGTTAGACATGGAAGCTCTCAGGCCCCATCCAGAACTCCTGAGCGAGAAACTCTGGGTCTGGGGCCAGCAGTCTCTGTCTGACAAGCCCTCTGACTAAACCACTCCTGTTTGAGAATCACCGCTCTGGTGTTTACCTCGACGAGGGCTTGCTTGGTCAACTTTGTGTATCCGCAGTTCTACAAGGCAAGGCCTTCCCAATGTCCAAAGTGGGTTGGGTGTACCAGTTTCCACGCCCACTAATGGGGTATGAGAATTCCCACTGCTTTCTCCTTGACAATATTTAGCTTTATCAGATATTAAACATTTTCCAACCTGATGGATGAGAAGTGGTATCTCCCTGTGGTTTTCAATTTGCACTTCCGTGATTACTAACGGGGTTGAGTATCTTCTCATGTTTATGGCTATTTGGATTTTCTCTTGTGGTGCCTGTTCACGTCTCCCGCCTATGTTTCCATTCGATTGTCTTTTTCTTATTGATTTATATAAGTGTAAAATTTTTTTTACATGTTTTAATCTTTTGGGGCTTACAGGTATTTCAAACTCCTTTTCTCCTTTGGTGGCTTACCTTTTCACAGATGTCTTCTGAGGAACAGAAGTTCTGAATTTTTTTTTTTTATTGCGGTAGAATATACGTAACGTGAAATTTACCATTTTAACCATTTTTAAGTGTGTAACTCAGTGGCATTAAGCACATTCATGTTGTTGTACGACCATCGCCACCATCCATCTCTAGAGAGCTTTTACCTCTTCCCCAACTGAAACTCTGTACCCGTTAACCACTAACCCCCCGATTCCCTCAACCCTCTGACCCCTGGCAACCACCGTCCCACCTTCTGTCTTTAAGAACTTGGCTACTCTAGGGGTGCCTGGGTGGTGCAGTTGGCTCGGTGTCCAACTCTTGATTTTGGCTCAGGTCGTGGTCTCGAGGTTGTGAGATTTTGCCCTGCGTTGGGCTCTGGGCTGGGCATGGAGATTCTCTCTCCCTCTCCCTCTGCCCCTCCCTTGCGCTCTCTCCCTCACGTACACGCACATACACACAAAACAACAACAACAACAACAACAACAACATCAACAACAAGAATTTGGCTGCTTCAGGCACCTCATATAAGGTGCGATATTTCTTGCTCTCTTGTGTCTGTCTGATTTCACTTTTCATGACGTCTTCGAGGTTCCTTCATACGGTAGCATGGGTCGGGAGCAAATGTTTTGCTGCGGACTGGCGTATATATCACAACTTGTTTACCCATTTGTTGATGGACATTTGGGTTGTTTCTGCCTTTTGGCTCTGGTGAATAATACTGGGGTGAACACTGGGGTAGGAATATCAATCCAAGCCCCCACTCGGCTCTGTTGGATGGATACTCGAAAGTGGACTTGTTGGGTCAGACGATAACTGTATGTTTGCTCGTGGAGTCGCCATTCCGTCCATAGCAACGGCGCCATTTTACACTTACGGTGCACAAGGGCTCCAATTTCTCTACATCTTCACCAGCGTTTGTCATTTTCTGTTTTGATAATAGCCATCCTAATGCGTGCGATAGGGTATCTCACTGTGGTTTTGATTTGCACGTCCCTGGTGACGGGTGATGTTGGGCGTCTGTTCCTGTGTTTTTGGCCATTCGGATATCTTTCTCTGGAGAAATGTCAAGTCCTTTGCCTGTTTTTGAGTTGTGTTGTTAGTTTTTCGGTTGTTGAGTTCTTGGAGTTCCTTATATTCTGGATATCATTCTTGATCAGATTTATGATATGCGAGTATTTTCTCCCATTTTGTGGGTTGCTTTTTGCTCTGTTGATGGTGTGCAAAAGCTTTTGATTTTGAGGAAGTCCAATTTATTTGTTTTGTCTTTCCTCTCCCCTCCCCTCCCCTCCTCTCCCCTCCCCTCCTCTCCTCTCCTCTCTCTCTTTTTCTTTCTTTCTTTCTTTCTTTCTTTCTTTCTTTCTTTCTTTCTTGAAAGAGAGAAAGAGAGAGTGCACACAGGGAGTGGCAGAGGGAGAGAGAGAATGTTAAGCAGGCCTCACGCCCAGCGTGGAGATTGACAGGGGGCTATACCTCCTGACTGTGAAGTGTGTGCTAAGAGTCAGATGCTTAACTGACTGAGCCACCCAGGAGCCCTTATTTGTTGTTGTTGTTGTCTGTGCTTTTGGTGTCGTATCTAAGAGGTCATTGCCAAATCCAATGTCATGAAGTTTTCCCCTATGTTTTCTTCTAAGAGCATGAGCATACCCAGAACTTATTCATCCATTCATCCACTTACTTATATACCTATCCACCTGTCTCTCCACTCATCCATCCCCCTATCCATCCATACATATATGCAACCATCTGTCTATCTACCCATCCATTCACCTATCAATCCGTACATATGTCCATCCATCCATCCATCCATCCATCCATCCATCCATCCAATTCATCTATGTATCCATCCACCCATCCATCCACCAATTCATCTATGTACCCATCCATCCATCCATCCATCCATCCATCCATCCATCCTTCATCCATCCATCAATTCATCTATGACCTATCTCCCATCCAAGTACTAACCAGGCCCCACCCTGCTTAGCTTCTGAGATCAGACAAGATCAGGTGTGTTCAGGGTGATGGCTGTAGACCATCTATGTACTTATCTATCCATTTACCTATCCATTCATTATCCATCCATCCATCCATCCATCCAGTAAATACTTGTTGATCTTCTACCTTGTATCAGATACTGGGGATATATATGTTGATCTGTGCAGATTCTACTCGGTCCTTGTTGACCTCAAAATTTCGGTAGCTCTGCTGATTCTCTAGCTGCACACACACCAGTTCTGCCCTCATGAACAACACTCCAGTGCTGTTCTATATCCATTTGTCTGGAGACCTTTTGCATTCATTTGCCCCTGCACAGTGCTGGGCGTACGATAACTCAAGTCTTGTTACTGTCCTTGTCTCTCCTTGGAAGATCAAGTGGTTTTTCTTTCTGCTTTAAGGTTTCCTAAAGCCTGCTACTCTCTCCCTTATGGGATGGCTTGTGCGCGCGTATGTGTGTTGGGGGAGGGTGCAGGGGCCCGCTTCGGTGATCCACTCCGGCATCCTTGTTTTCTTCACTCCCCTTTGTATAGTAACCCTAGCTCCCATAACAAAGACACCCCCCAAATCTCAGGGGCTTTCCACGATAAAAGTGGATTTTCTGCTCACATGGATGCCAATGTGGGTGTTCTGGTGGCCGGCACCCTTCCAAATGTTCACCCAGAGATCCAGGCTCCTTCCTTTGCAGGACTTTGGAGTGTTCTCTGTTGAGCCAGTGGCTGGGGCGAGAGGGTGAAGGATGATGGGGGAGGTCCCTAAGGGCCAGACTTAGAAGCGGCTCACTTCATCCCCACCCACATTCCTTTGGCCCAAACTCAGTCTTAAGGCTGCAGGCAACTACAATGGATGTAGGGAAATGTAGTTTAACCGTAGGATGTGGGGGAGAGGGGAGGTGGCCCAGACTTTCCTCCATCCTCCTAAATACGTCATTTACGGTACAAACTGCGACGTGTGAACTTAGGAGTGCAGACTTGGGCAGCTCGGCAGCCTTGTTCTTGCGGCCCGAGAGCCGGTCTTGCTTTTCCCCACAGCTCCCGCCTTCCCCTGCAGCAGTGAATACAGGTGGCCAAGGACAGGGGCTTCAGGAGGGCCGTGGGAAACCTCAGTGAAGGTCTCAACGTGTTCTCCTGCCCCAGTTCACTCAAGAATCTGGCTGACTGGCTGCCGCCTTTTAGTTTGCAGATTCTAGTTTCTTGCTCTTTTTGAAATTGGAATGTCATCCTTGCTTTCAGGGACTTGTTTCCTCCCTGGTCCCCCAGGCTTCCCCACTGCACGTCCACAAAGGGCCCGTGGATCCCCCACGGAGGGTCCTAGCTGGGTTCCGGCTTGCAGATTGCTTCCTTGCCAGAGAAGTTAGGAACAAAGCAGAATCGGGAGAGTTCTGCTCGCTTGCTGTCGGGATTTGACATCCGTACCTTGGGCTCTGAGCTGCCCATTCCTCCCTGTCTTGTTATTCTTGTACTGAACAGGACCGCGGAGCCCTCTGTAGCTCTGGCCAGCGGTTGTTGCAGAGGGCGCTGGCCCAGCCCGACAAGATCTCCCTTCCCCACGGGGGCGCCTGCGCCCATCCCTGCCAAGGCTCTCTGGAAGCCTTTGGGAGGCAGAGCGTTCTGGGAAGTCAATGGGCGTCCTGCGTGGCCCTCCGCCCCCTCGGGAGACCATCTCCCTTGTCAACCGTTTAGGCAATCATTTACATCTAGATCATTCTCCTAGTGGGACATACCAGGGCAGTGACGCAGAGAACACTTCCTAAATCCTTGGCACAACCTTTGGATTGGGGACTGGTGAGGGGTTTCGAGAAGAAGAAAGATTGGCTACAAGGACCGAAAGCCTGCTCAGACTAGCGGATCTAGCAAGGTTTTTTTTTTTTTTTTTTTTTTTTTTTTTTTTTTTAACGTTTATTCATTTTTGAGACAGAGAGAGACAGAGCATGAATGGGGGAAGGTCAGAGAGAGAGGGAGACACAGAATCCGAAACAGGCTCCAGGCTCTGAGCTGTCAGCACAGAGCCCGACGCAGGGCTCGAACCCACGGACTGCGAGATCATGACCTGAGCCGAAGTCGGATGCCCAACCGACTGAGCCACCCGGGCGCCCCTAGCAAGCGGTTTTGAGAGGACCACCCCGCAGCTTCCAGAGATGAAGTATTAGAAGACCAGAACTTTGGGGCGTGAGAAGGGGGCTGGCCAGGGTCTGACTCTATCCCTCAGCACAGCTGCTTCTCACTTTTCTTGTGGCGACCCCTACTCGATGTCCATGGCCCCGTGGTAGTCTCCCAACTTTCCAGCACTTAATTAAGTCTCTGGGCCCCACTTCAAAAACTCAAGGAGAGAGAATCTGATTGGTCCAGTTTCCGAGCTGGAAACAGCTCACATCCCATGGGCTCAGGCAGGGGGCGGGTCACACAGGACAGTGGTCAGTTTCATCAGGAAGCTGTGCCCCGAGGGGGGCAGTGATTGGCAGGGCTCCTGTGGCTGGGGGATGGGGTGTGATCCGATCTGAGCTCTGAAAGCCGATTCACAGCTGTCCCCAGACAGAGGGGGAAGCAGTGGTCACCGAAACTCAGGGAGCTCGTGGAGGGCCTGACGGACATGCCCTCTGCATACCTGTGTCTGCAGGGTGGCTGGGAGCCCGACGCCGCGTGAGTGCGCAGTGGAGAGTTTGACAACGTCCATGTTTCACAGCCTCCAGGGGGAAGGAGCCTGAAGTCAGAACCTGTTTTATAGAAGCAATTTGGCACCAGGAATAAAAACCCAAGCAGAGCCCGGGTGCTGACTCTGAACCCTTCCTTCCCCCATCACGGGGTGAGGAGCCGGGGAAGCGGGGCTTTTCCCAACAGCCACCCTGGCTGCCCCTTCCTGGTCGGGGAAGGGGGTTGAAATTGGGAGGGGGGTCTCTTCCTGAGCCCCATTTCCATTAACCCTTTGCATGATGGGCTCCTTCTCAGCCCCAGGCCCCATCTCAGCGCCATCCCTGGACAAGCCTTCCCTTACGGCACTAACACAGACCCCTCCTAGGGGCTCCTGGGGGGCTCAGTCGGTTAAACGTCGGACTCTTGGTTTCAGCCCAGGTCGTGATCTCGCAGTTCACGCGTTCGAGCCTCGCATCGGGGCTCTGCGCTAACAGCGTGGAGCCTGCTGGGGTTGCTCTCTTTCGCTGTCTCTCTGCCCCTCCCCTGCTGTCACTCTCTCTCTCAAAAAAATAAACTTCCAAAAAAAAAAAAACAAACCCCGATAAAATCTTAAAAAAAAAAAAAAAAAGACTCCTCTCTAGCCGTCCTGTCTTACCGCTTCCACAGATCCCTGGGACAACCTTGTTGTATGTGTGCATTTGTTTGTTTTTTTTGTCTTATGTTCACAAGACACTGGGGTTCCGGGAGGGCGCGGTCTCACCTGCCTCATTCAGCGCTCCCCCAGTGGGTGCTCTGAGCATAGACCATCTCCTCTAATTCTCCCAACAGCCCGCTGAAGTAAGGGCTCTTCTTGCCCCCTTTACACACACGGGAAAACCGAGGCACAGAGAAGCTGAGTATCTTACCCAGCACTCGCCCAGCCACCAAGTGACGGAGTCGGGATTTGGCCCAGGGCTGACCGGACTGCACGCCGGGGTTCCGTGGTGGGGCCCCTGCTGTTCGCTCCGGGTTTGCTCCGCTTCGGGTTTCTTTGGAAATGAAACTCGTAGCTCACCTGTTGAGCCCTCCTTCCCTTCCTGCACCTCAATGGCATCCCTCCCTGGAGGTTTATCCAGAATCCAGTGAGCTGGAGGGTAGCAGGAGAAGGTGGGGGGCTCTCACTTGGCCGCGGTGAGCCTTCCCCTCGGCTGTCTCATTATTTCCCGTGGAGTTTTCATCAGTGTCTCTTTAGGATTAAAGTTGACAAATAAACTGGCTGAGACGGTGAGGAGGATTTAATTTAGTTCACTCCACGCCCTTTATTCTCTTGCACTCACGCCAGCGGAGGGAGCGGGGTGGGCCGGGTTCAAGATAGGGGCTCCTCGTCCAGCAGATCTGGCATTGAGTGCGGGGACCTCGGACCTGTTTCTGAGCCTGTGAGATAAAGGTGACGAAGACCGCCCCCCCCCACCCCACCCCAGGCATTTGAGGTTTACATTCTGACAAGATAATGTGAAACTGCCTTCCAGAAGGGGGTTCTGGTTCCTGAGAATTCACAGAAGCTTTCAGATTCTTCACCTTAAGTCATCGGTTTAGCAAGTATGTATTGAGCACCAACCGGGGGCCTCCCAGGGACTCTTTCAGGTCTCTGTCCCCACGGACTTGTGTTTGGCGAGGCAGGAACTCAGGGGACAAGAGTGGCCTGGAGCTACTCTTAGTTCAAGTCGGTGATCACCAGTTGTCCGCGCAGGTCTTCAGGCGACCGACCGATCTATTCATTTCTCTTTATCCCCCTCCCCTTCCCCTCTCTTCCCTGCCAGCAACTCTGCTTGACGTAGTTATGTTTGTAGGTGTTCTTACAAAGGTGTCGCTTTTGTCCATCTTAAATCGATGTCATAATTATGTCCATTATTTTTAGCTATTTCTGCGGTAAGGCTCTGTAACAAATCACGCCCAAACTCAGTGGCTTTCAGAAACAAGGACTGTCCTTTCTTCAAATGTTTATTTATTTATTTTGTGTGTGTGTGAGAGAGCGCGCAAGCATGAGTCGGGGAGAGGAAGCGCGAAAGGGAGAGAGAGAGAGAGAGAATCCCAAGCGGGCTCTGCACTGCGAGCACAGAGCCGGACGCGGGGCTCAATCCCACGAACCGTGAGATCGGGAGCTGAGCCAAAATCAAGAGCCGGACGCTCAACCGACTGAGCCACCCCAGGCGTCCCAAGGACTATTGTTGCTTGCGGGTCTGTGAGTTGCGTGGGGTCCCTGCTGTGGGCTGTGGGCTGACTGGGCTTGCTTCCAGACTTGGGTTCAGGTCCCGCCCCGCGTCTCCTGTCTTTCTGGAGTCAGCGTCTTCCCTGGGGCAGATTCTCGTGTCGGTGGCAGAAGCGCAAGAGACGGGAGGGAAATCTGCGATGCCCCGTAAGCCTCAGCTGAGGAACATTGCACAGCCACGTCTGCCCGTCTCCCAGTGGACGAAGCAAGGCACGTGGCCAGGCCCCAAGTCAGTAAGGTGGGGGAGCGCATTCTGCCCCGCGAGTCAGGGGGATGAGTATTTGCTGAGAACAGTGATGCGGTCGATCCCACCGTGTGCTATGGGTCTCTTTTCCGAAGTGCCCGTTAGGCACCTCGTGTTTCAGAGGCATCCATGTGGCTGCGTGCGCCCCGAGCCCAACACCTGCCCGACGCTCCGTGCCGAGCGTCTCCTCCCTGTGCTGCTTGATGTCCTGTCCTAGAGATGGACGCCCAGCTTGTTCTCTGCTCCCTGTCACCGCGGATGTGGCTGCAGGGAGCGTCCTCAGGCCCGTGCTCCTGAGGACGTGTGTGCGAATGTCCTTGGAGCGTGAGCCCGGGAGCAGGACTGCGGGGCTGTAGGGCAGGGTCTGTTTATTTGCAACATGAACGCCAGCCTGTTCCCCCCACAGCTCGTGCTTGCCTGTCTGGCGAGTAGAAAGCACAGAGGGACACCTCCTTGCCTCCTTCCTTTGCAGTTCTCGGATCAGTGGTGCCTCTGAGTGTTTCTACCCGTGTGCCTCAGGCTCGGATTTCTGCTTCTGGAAACTGCTTCTTCCTGTCCTCTGCACTGTGTGCCTTCCACCAGGAGAGAGGCCAGGGGGCTGGGAAGGGGGCTGGGCTGGGGGCGGCAGGGGTGGAGACCCCCCACCTGGACACAGGGGGTTTGAGGTCAGAGCAGGGCATCCACGTGGCTGAGTCTTCAGGGGCCACAGGCCAGACGTGGTGCTGGAAAGAAGTCCAGGCTCGTCCGCTTTGTCCTGGCCTTGATTATTCAGCCTTCCGCCGCAGCTCTGAGTGGGGAACTTGTCCTTTGCTTGGCCCTGTGAAGAACCCAAATGAAGAAGCGGATGTCAGATTGTTTTGTGTATTACGAGTGACCCGGGAGACACTGACGAGACCCCCCCAAGCCCTCCTTCCTCAAACTGTTATGGAAATCGAGAAAAGGGCGGTTCTGAGCCACCCCAGCTGAGAACCTCCTATGTGCTAGCAGCCTCCTACACGTTGAATTCTCAGGGATAACGATACCACTCCGAGGATGAGAATTTGACCTACCTCGCAGGGGGCTTGTGGGAATCGAATCCATCCACTCTGTCGACAAACACTGACTGAGCACCTACTATGGGCCGGGCACGTGTTGCCTGAGTGGCTCAGTCTGTTAAGCGTCCAACTCTTGATTTCGGCTCAGGTCATTATCTCATGGTTTGTGAGATCGAGCCCCTAGTTGGGCTCTGCTTTGCGGAGCCTGCTTGGGATTCTCTCTCTCCTCTCTCGCTCTCTGTCTCTGCCCCTCCCTCTCCCTTCTTCTCTTTCTCTCTCTCTCTCTTAAAAGAAATAAACAACAACAACAAAACACCCAAAGGAGGTAAGGCGGCCAGCCATGTGGGGTCAGTGAGGCATTCTAGAAAAGCTATTGGAGCAGCCCCGACAGTGGCTGGGCAGCGTGGAAAACCATTAGGGCTTATCCACGGGGATGTGGAGGCCCAGAGGGGTCACGCGACCCGCCCAAAGTCACAGGAGCAGGCTGGGACTAAGACGAGGGGTTGAGTGGACAAAGTTTAGGAGACCCTCGGTCTCAGAGGCGTGCAAGTCCTGGTCCTGGCTAAGAGGTGCAGCTGGGCTCAGACCCAGGTCTCTGACACACTCAGAGTGAGGCACCCCGTAAATCCTGCACACATAGGGTGCCAGCTATGCAGGGGCTTGGCTACCGCTTTCTCGCAGAGGGTCTTTTCTCGGGGGTAATCTGGACTGTAGGAGACCCATCAGAACAGGAAAAGAGAGGGTGGTGGAAGAGAGAAGGAAGCTGGGACCCTGCCCACCCACTCTTCATTCAGTGCTGGGTCACCTCACCCAGCTTGTCAGGGGGCAGATGTACCAATAACCACCACAATAGTCAAGACTTTTAAAAACCACACACAACAGAACTATAACTCAGACAGGCTGAAAGGAAAAGGAGAAGGTATGGGTCCAAGTGACCGAAAAGCCCCCTTCAGGCACGGATGGATCCAGGATTCAGACTACATCGATTTCTTGTCAGCTCTCGGCTTTCATCCGTTATGGCTTCATTCTGGAGCTGATTCTTTCCAGAAGGTAGCAAAATGGCTGCTGGAGCATCCACGTACAGCAATCCCAGAAGGAAGAGAGCTTTTTTCCCTCAGCAGCACCCACAAAAGCCCCAGGCTGATTCTCCCTGGGATGGTTTTGGCTACTTGTCCTTTCTGAATTGATCACAGTCATTGGGAAAATGCAAACCTCTAGTTGGCTAGGACTGGCTCATCCCTGGGGCTGGGGGCGAGATCTTTCCAACCACAAGACTGAGGCCGGTGGAGAAGGGTGGTTCTCTAAGGAAAACCCGGGCAGCTGTTACCAGAAGGGAGGATGGTCCGTGTCATTCCACCCCCCCACGCTATGATTTCCACCCTCCAACACCAGCAAGGAGACATTTACCCACTAGCAAAGTGGCTCTTGAGTCTGGCTGTACCTCAGAAGCACCCTGGGGTAATTAAAAAATTTTTTTTAGTGTTTACTTATTTTTGAGAGAGACAGAGACAGAATGTGAGCGGGGGAGGGGCAGAGAGAAAGGGAGACACAGAATCCGAAGCAGGCTCCAGGCTCCGAGCTGTCAGCACAGAGCCCGACGCGGGGCTCGAACTCACAAACCTTGAGATCATGACCTGAGCCGAAGTCGGATGCTCAACCGACTGAGCCACCCAGGTGCCCCCACCCCGGGGCAATTTAAAGAAATACAGGTGCCTTGTGCCCTACCTTGGCAGATGCAGGTGCATTAGGTCTGAGGTAAGGCCACCCCCCCCCACTATTATGTTACGTTTTATATATTATATTATATTATATTATATTATATTATATTATTTCATTCCATTCCATTCCATTCCATTCCATTCCATCTCATTATTTGAACGTAGGCTTCATGCCCAATGGGGGGCTTGAACTCACAACCTTGAGATCAAGAGTCACATGTTCCACTGACTGAGCCAACCAGGTGCCCCCACACCATTATTTTTTAAAGGCTCCTCCTGCAGTCAGGGCGGAGAAGCAAGGTTCCGGGTCCCCAGTCCTTAATTCGCTGCATGTATTACCATTTTCTTATAAGGAAAGATTAAGAGGGGGCACAGGGATCCATAACTGGGCTCTAAGCCCTTAGCCGGTCTCTGGCTTATATTAAACTGAGGCTTGAACTGGCCTCCAGGTCTCCTGGGACGGGGACCAGGATGGCCTTCAGCAGACAGTGGCTTCTCATGGGCATCAAGGCCGCTGAGGTCAAACTCCCGCCACCTGGGCCGTGAACTGCTCCGAGGGCCCCCTGACCCAGCCCGCCCCTGAGCCTCGGCCACCAGCCCTGTGTCAGCAGGAAGCGTGTGGTCAGCTGAATGGAATCCAATTAGCTGCCTCTCCTTGGGGTGAGGTGGACCCTAAACAACCCGAGCCCTGGTCTTTGTTTAGTTTTCTCTCTACTCACAAGGATTTCGTTTTCCTTAGAACTGGGCCTGGAGGCGAAGAGCCGGGGAAGGACCAAGGGACACATAATGAGGGTCTCCTCAGGGGAAGCATCTTCACAGGTGTATTTTCTACCATATCTTGAGGACTTGGGCAGCATTGGGTCGGGAGAAAGTTCTAGAGTCGCATGGACTGAGGGCGGCCATCCACGGTCTGGGACTCGCTTCTCTTTGTGATGTTGATCCTGACCTCTTGAGCCTCAGTTTCCCTGCCTGTCAAATGTGGCTAATAGGAATTCCTACCTGATAGGGCTTTTGTGGGTGGAACAGGGCAGCGTAGTGAAGGTTGTGGGCCTGGCGCATGCGGGCTGTGACGATTATCGTCACCTGCCGAATAAGTACTCGCCGAGACCTGCGGAGGTACTCGGGGACACTCTCTGCCCTCATGAGCTTATGGTCTAGTGAAAGAGACAAATATGAATAAAATGAAGCTAGGAATGATTTTTGCATCGAGGAAATTGTGATAAAGCACGGATTCTCCGGTGTGGCCGCACACTGGATTCACCTGGGGGACATCTAAGAGATACGGATGCCCCACCCTGCCACTTAGAGATTCTGATCCACCGGTCCTAGGCTGGGGTTGGGGTATCAGTGTTCTTAAACTCTCCCTAGGTGTGTGGCCAAGGTCGAGAATCACTGACCAAATAAAAGGATGTTTGACAAGCCGTTTACAACAAAGGAAACTTGCCTGAACTGAGGTCGGGGAGGGTGTCCTGGGGGAGGTGAGAACTGAGGGACAGATATGAGCCTACTAAGATAGGGCTCGGTGGGGGCGATGCTGAAAAAGAGAGTTCCGGTTAGGGAACAGCAAGTGCAAAGGCCCTGTGGTTTGAAGGAGGATGGCACCGAGGAGGGGGTCTGAGGAAAAGCTAGTGTGGCTGGAGCACAGAGGGGATGAGTGCGGAGTCAGGGGAGGGGCCAGACTGCACAGGACTTTGACATCTTTCCTCCATCCGAGCAGTAAGGGGAGCCATTGAAGGATTCTGGCGGGAGGTGACGAGGTCAGGGGCGCACTTTCAAAAGATCCCTCTAGTTGTTGTGTGGAGGGTGGATGGGAAGGGGATCCGTTTGGGCACGGGAGACCCCGGAGGAGGCTACGGCAGTTGCGTGGGTGAGCAGAGACAGAGGGTTGGATGAGGGGGGAGCTCAGTGTAGAGATCAAGGGCTTGGGTTTGGCCTCAGTCTCTGACCATGTTCTCTTCACTCTTCGGAGCCTCAGTTTCCTCATCTGAAAAGCCAGGGTAGTAGTAATAGCCACCTCCCAGGGTCGTCGTGATCATTAAAGGGGAGATAATGAACTGCCTGCATCCCAGTAGGCACCTGATTGATGTCAACCTTTCCGGCTACTTCTACTTAGGCAGCTCCCTCTTACTCTTCAGTCCCTGCCCCAGATGTCACGTCTTCCAGCTCATTCTTTCTCCGCTGGGATTCCTTGTCAAAGCATTTTATCAACTGTGTGGCACTTGTCTGCGGCCCCCGCTGGGCTAACCGGGAGCGCTGCAAAGGCAGAGACCGGAACCGCTTTGATCAGGGCTCCCTTTCTAGCCCAGTGCCTGGCACACAGCGGTACTTAATAAATGTGTTCACGAATGCATACGTTTTTTGGACTGAGTACAGACTGCTTGCGGTCAGGGGCTTTGGAGCACTTAGTGATGGCTTCCCACACTTACGATCTAATGTCTGGTGCCTCCTCTGGGAGCAGGTGGAGCAGTAGCGACGGTAAGGCTTTGTCTTTCCTTTTCTCTGTCTCATAGTCGTGAAGGCTGTTTCGTTGAAATCCAATGAAGAGCCCCACTTCAATTAATGTACAAAAACTTTCACGGAGCGTGCCTCTCAAACGTACACAACGCACACGGTTTATTCGGCAGGTTTTTCTCTCCCCCTCTGACGTTGGCATAAATACATTATGGCTTGGACCTCCCGGGCTGCCCTCTGCTGTCACCGTTCAAGGACTCATGCGTGCTGCAGGTGGGACCGTGTGTTTGGTTGATCCTTCGTCTTTGCGTCTTTGCCGGCTTGGTTAGTGATGCCATCGTTCATCTTGTCACCCCCTGCCCCCTGGCCCTAGCATAAAGGCACCGCAGGTTCCGTGGATTTCGCCTCCCTGGATGGGTGGATTCTCTCACTTCCTTCCCACGAACGCAGTCCTGGGTGAGCCTGTGGTATTCCCCTTGGGCAAAGGTGGCTTGCTCCTAACTGGTCTCTTTTGGCCCACCTCTCCCCTGCTATGCATCCTGTATCCACACCCAGTCTTCCCCAAATCTGAGCTTTCCTGTGTCTCTTTTCTCTGAAAGCTTTAGTGGCTTCCCATGGCTCCACATTTCTGAGTCCAGCCTCCTTCAGCCAGCGTTTAAACATTTCCCCCGGTTCTGCCTCAGCATAGCCATACATTCCACCCTCCTCCCATTCCCACCACCCAACACCCCAACTTCCCAGGGGCACTCATTCTTCCTGGAAGATGCCCCTCAGCTGACCGCCCCTCCGACTCTACTCAAACCGGAACTGCGGGCTGAAATGCTGGCCCCTCCCACTGTTGACTTTTACACATCCTTCAACACCCAGATCAAATGCCATCTCCTTTACGAATTTCAGTCTCTTTGCTCAGACTTAATTGCTCCTCCGAGTTGGAAGGAAGTGAAATGTCCAGACGAGGAATAAGAGAGACACGGTTGGCTGTTTCCCCGATGTCTGTGCACCCTGCCCAACTCCTTTCAAGAAGAATTTGCTTTGGCTCAGCAATCCACATGTATCCATTCTTGGGGAATGTGGCCCCTGTCCCCAGCCCAGGAGTGAATCTTGATCACTCAACGAGGTCTAAATCAACAAGGTTATCTTGTCCCCTTGACAGTGATTGGCTTAGAAGTAGGTGTGTGACCCAGTTTTGCTGGGAGACCATGGAAAACTTTTCTCACTCTTAGAAGAGATAATTCAGTTTGGATTGCTGACAACATATTATGACTGTCAAGGTCAAAATTAGGACAACCCATCATCTGTCATTGTCAGGACGGCAGAACACAAATGTGGGAAGGACCTTGCGATGATATTGTTGAGCCGCTAAATTAACCAACCCCAGAGATGCTTTCCTTCCAAGGTTTCCTTCATGTGAGATAAGAAAATCTCTTATCGTTCAAGGCAGTCGAGTCAGGGTGTGTTGTTACTTGCAGCCTAAAGCACCCAGGCAGATACAAGGACAATAGCAAAGTCAAAGTAGGCCTGTCTGCTCGCGAGGATGTTATACAGCCATTAAGAGAGAAACTCTGAGTTGTGTAGCTGCATGAAACAACATTATGACATTATTTATGCAAAGCACTCAAGACACAGAACTGTCAGTCCAGCGTGATACAGAAATGTATGCAAATGAGAAAAGATCAGAGGAAAGTAGTTTTTTTTTTTTTTTTTTTTTTTTTATTTTTTATTTTTTTAAATTTTTTTTTTTCAACGTTTTTTATTTATTTTTGGGACAGAGAGAGACAGAGCATGAACGGGGGAGGGGCAGAGAGAGAGGGAGACACAGAATCGGAAACAGGCTCCAGGCTCCGAGCCATCAGCCCAGAGCCCGACGCGGGGCTCGAACCCACGGACCGCGAGATCGTGACCTGGCTGAAGTCGGACGCTTAACCGACTGCGCCACCCAGGCGCCCCAGGAAAGTAGTTTTTAAAAAAGGTGATGGCCGTGTTAGGGTAGTAAACCTGTTCCTTTCTTCCTTCACTTCTTGCAACCTTTCGTGCTATGTACATACTCACCCATACATATACATAATATTGAATTTACTGTACATAGTATGTGGTATGCTATAATGATATGTAATATTTACCACATGGCTCAATAAATCTATATAGTATATACTAAACAGAGCACTGTATACAATGACACATATTCATATAGTTATATATATACATTATGTATATTTATATATGCATTTATATATATCTGTGTATATGTAATTTTGCTCTTACTGATTTAAGCACTTTGTAAATATAAATATTACATTTATAAGTATTAAATATTAAGTACCTCCTACATATGAAACTGAATTAACCCTCACAAACTCTCTGAGGACGATATGATTGTCATTCCCCTTTTCCTTTGAGGAGACTGAGGCCCAAAGAGGCTGGGTAACTTGTGCAAGGGCACAGATCTGGTGTGTGGGGAGACAAGACTGGAACACAGGCAGCTGGGCTTTTAATCACCATGGCGCCCTACCTCTGAGTGTCCATAAAAACTGGTTCCCATAATGCTAGCTGGTTTTGCTAGTAATCCCAGGGCATGGGCTTGACAGAGTGTGTCAGGGATATGGGAGTGGGAGGTGGTCCTCACCTTGGGAGGGGGTATGGAGCCTCTTGAGAGTGCAGGGACAAAGGCAGTCGTTCAGCAAGTGTGGCCCAGATGGCTGTGGTGTTCTGAGTGCCACACACAGGCTGGATCCTGGCCTCGGGCAGCAGAGCGAAGCTTTATGATTGTGTCCAGCCCGTATCCCAGCAGCAGGGTTTAACCAGCCAGTAAATACTGGTTCAATTTGTCAAATCTGTACATGCAAATGGTATGCTTAAATGGTGACGTGTTAAAGCAGTTGTGGAGGCTAAGGGGGGGGTGGTGAGGAGGTTCATGAACATTAGCATAGGATACCTCTATCTGTCTGTGACTGGGGAAATGGCTGGTATGCGGAATGAGTACTACCCATCCTTGGATTCAAATCCTGGGGCAAATGGTACTGGGGAGCTGTCCATCAGGCAGTGCAGAAGGCTTGGGTCACGAGAGGAAGCAGAATGTGGAGTGAACACAGGGAAAGGAGTTGGGGAGGGAATCGCAGGGACTGGGAATCCGGGTCAGCGTCTGCATCAGTGAATCCCATCTTCCCCTGGGGGTGACTAGTCATATCGACCAGGGGCCACTCTATTGTAATCAAGTGGGGAAACTTACTAGGTTCAGTAATAAATATATAAGATGTATTTGGTTATAGGTATGTGAAGGAGAAAGCATAATTATATGGCCATGCATATTTGAAAATATATTGTAGTTATGGGTTTTTTGGAGAAAGATCAATGGAATCAGACAAATATCTTGTGCAGTAAGATGCTTGGAGACACGGACATGATAAAGAGAGGGAAACTGCAGTTTTGACATTCTTGTGGCCACTAGAGAGATGGAGGAACTAGACTAGTGCAGAGGAGAGAGAAATAAGTCATTTTCAGGCAGGAGGGATGGGTGATGGATAAAGGAGATGTGTATGGGCATGGTCACAGCAAGGGTAAATAAATGAAATGTTGATGAATTTGTTTATTGTGTTCTGTTCATCAGCACAGCTGCATAGAGGACACAGTGGACTGGGGGAAGGGTGGCAGGTACTCTCCTGGTGGTCTTGGGGGGGGGGGTTGACTTGACTTATCAGAAATTGTGACATCTTGCTGCCTCGGTCTCCTTCCCTGTCTCTCGCTGCTGCCAAAGAGGGTGGGCGACACGGACAATCAAGGCAGAATCTTCATCTCAGGAGGGTGCTACCGTCTAAGACACGTCACCAAAACAAGAATTTGGAAAAGAAACCAAGACAGAGATCTGGTTATACAGAGGTGGTATCCCAGCTATCAATCCCGTACCCCAGCTGGACAGGAAGTCCATCTATATGAACTGGGGCACAATTGAGAAAGCCTTTGAAGGATGAGTAGGAGTTTTGGAGGAAAGATGTGGGGAAAGGAGACCCAGGCAGTGAGAATGTGCCTTGTTTGTCTTCTTTGGGGGAGTGCTGGGGAATTCATGTAGCTGGGGTTCATGGTGGTTGTGTTGTAGGAGATAAGGCTGGAAAAGTTAGTGGGGGCAAGAGTTGAAAAAGAATGTGTCAGATGAAAGGCTATGGTCTTCAAATAGTGCTAAGAGTGATGCTCAAATCCTTTAACAGCCAACAGGCCAATGGGAAGAATGGGCGCTGGCTGTGGTGCTGGAGCAAGTCTTGGAAGGGGGACCTAAGGTCTCGGAGAGATGGGCAGGAGCCATGTGTGTATGTGCGGGGGGCACCTGGGTGGGGGCAGGTGGGGCTCAAGATAGCAACTATTTACCGGCATGAACTGATATGAAAGCATTTCAATATCTGAACCATCAGAATGACTGTACTGGTGCATATTTGCTGCGTATCAGGCTTGAGTTGAGAGCAGGGGAGTGTTACAATTGGATTTATGCTTTGAAGAGTGGTTGTAGTCACAGCAAATGTTTGTTTACCAGGTGGATTGATGGGTCATAGAATTTTGGAATGGATAGGGATCTGGGCTGATTTCTTTCCATCTGACAGAATGTAAAAGTCCTTTTCAGTCCTTCCTGGCCAGAAATCACCTGTTTCCATCTGGCTCTTCATTTCCCTGTGACTGAACATATCCCTAGCTCCCCACATTGTCTGCTCTTGGCCACTGCAGCCCAAGCTGCCTCTGTCCCTGGCTGGTTGTCTCTACTCAGCCCTGTCTGGACACGCCTGCTGTGCTTTGCTCTTTCCTCCCCTCACCAGCAGGAGCATTGGCAGTCTTCTGGGATTTAATTACAGGTTCCCCGAGGGCCTTTCAGCCCATCACAGGGCTCCTGCAGGCTGCTGGGAGGGGGACAGTAGCGTGCGGCGATGAACAGCAGCTTCCCTGCATGGTGGCTGTACCCAGTGGCCGGCCCACGCTCCTTGGGCTGCTCTGCATTTTCCTGAGCAAAACATGTCTCATTCCCGTTTTGCAAGATCAGATAGCAAACGGGGAAAACACTTAGAGCAGGAGAGATGATAAAAGAGAGGGCCGTGCTGCCAGGGTGGAGGGAAGAAAGCACAGCGGTTCCCCTGAAGGTGGTGCCTGCTTCCAACAACTCCCGGAGCCTCTTTACATTTGTTAAATAATGACTCAGTAATTCTGCTCACTTTAATTAAGCCGGCCTGGTGTGCTGACAGCTCAGGTCCAGGTGGGGATCTTTTTGGCCTTAGGCAGCCACGCTAAGAGTCCAAGAAAGTCCATAGACTAGGGTCAGCAAATACACAGCATGCATACCCCCTGTTCCCTTGCTTCTCTGCCCAGGGCAGACATTGCTAATCGATCGTGACACCACTAAGCCTGAATGTTATAGGAGCCTGGATATGAGGGTTGGCTATTCAGGGCTGAGCGGTAGCTTCAAATAAGACAATGAGAGATTTTTTTTCCCTTGTCTTCTTGAAGGACCTCAAGTATGCCTCAGAGGAGGACATTATAACAGTGTTGTAGGAGGTTTCTTCCCCGCCCCACCCCCGCCCCTGTCAAGATTCCTCAATATTTCCCCAATTCAGCTCCCTCTGAAATGTCATTTGGCATGGGGTAGGAGGGACCTTCATCAAGAGAGACGGGAGAAATCCACTCACCTGTGTACCCTTTGTTCTTGTTCCTAGGGAATAAATAAGCATCCAAACATCCTGTCTCTCGTTTTCCTCCTTCAGGGTGAAAACCAAATGATATGAACTCTATATTATCGACTAGAGTGGAATGTGGAGCCTGCTCCTCCTTCCTTTACCATTCTGCTGTAATTTCTCCCTGGGCACCCACCTCTCCATCACTCTCAATCCGTGGTCAGGAAGAGGCTGACTCTCCTCTCCAGGGGATGGGCATGGGGTCCAGGTCTGGCCAGAGTTTTCCATCTTTTTGGCCACCATGATGGACCCTGGATTCTAGTAGGCTAATGAGACTCAGCTCTGGGGTTTTGCTGTACTTACTGAGAAACTGGGGCTCTCCAACTGGGCTTGCAGGCTAAGCGGGAGGGGCATTAGCCTGGAGCTGCCAGTGAATGTCTTTGTGGCAGCTGGGGGAGATCTTGCCCCACCCTGAGGCGGGACTGAATTTGTCATGTTTTGAGGAACAGAAAGACCAAATGGCCAGGCAGGGAGGGTGAGGGGAGGGTGGCAGGAGATGAAGTGGGAGAAGAAGGCGGGGGCCAGACTATGGAAAGCCCTGAAGGCCATAGTAGGGAATTTGCAGTCGATTCTAACAGCAGTGAGAAGCCATTACCACTTTGGGCATGCCCACGCCCTCAAACTTTCTTTGCTTCTGACATCTCTCTCCATACGAGGTATCTTGGATATTACCAGGTTTGATTAAGAGTTGGGAGATTTGGAACATCCTCCAGCTCTGCTGATAACTTGCTCAGTGAAAGGGGCCAGCCGCACCCCCTCTCTGGGCCTGTTCCCACTCTGGTTCATGATGGAATTGGACTAGTTCAAGGATAACAAGGCGATTTCATCCTTCGTCCCTTTTCTCTTCACCGGGCAGTGCCTTCCTGGACAGCTGTGAGGAGAAGGATTGTGTGCATCACCCACGGTCTGTGGGAGAGTGCCGTGATCGATTAGCAATGTCTGCCATGGGTAAAGAAAAGGAAGCGGTGATTCATTCACATCCAGACTGCACGCTCCTGGAGGTGTCTCCCCTAGCATTTTATGGGACTTTGTGTCAGATGTATCAGCCTGGAGCGCCAGCCGGGAACACAAATGTCTGGCAATTAGGGAGCTTACGCTGGGCTTCCCACTTTACAAAGAGTTTTTATGGCCATTTTCTCATTGATCCTAACAATCCATTGTGTTTGCCTCCTACCCAGCTTCCCTTCTCCTGGTAACCATCTCCAGGTTTTTTCCTTGGGTGCCAATCCCTTCTATGCTCAAGCCATGTGTTTTGGAGCTGAGGACAGAGCATGAGACCTGGGCGTTTGCCACCATAGCCCTCCAGCCATGGCAACAGGTTGAGAGATCTCAAGCATCCATGACTGTACATAGGTTAGGGGATATAACGAAATGTTTGCTGCAGCCCCTGGAAGGAGATTGTGCCCTGTGGATTTGAAGGTGGTGGGACATGGGCTGTTTCCTATGGCCTCGAGTGCTGATTCTGTACATGTCCTCTCAACTTGACATTCAGTGATGTCACGCTGGGAACTCAAAATCAGCCACAGTGGGAGCATTTGCTACAAATCAAGGGCTCTCCCGTCCCCCAAGAAACAGGCTGCCAGCATGCCACTGGCCTGGAGCTGCCAGCAGCTTTCTTGCCATTGCATGGAGCCTGAGACCTGAGCCACAGAGTGGAAGGTGGAACCAAAAGATAGAGGACCAAGCCCTGAGTCCAGCTGGACCTGAAGCTGGACCTGCCTTTACACCTTTCGGCCAATAAAATTATTCTTCTATTTAAGCCTATTTGGGTTGTATTTTCTGTCCCTTACACCTAAAAGACGACTGATATAAATTTTACATTCAATATGCAACAAACAGATGGTTTTATACTCATTACTTCAAACTTGAATGGCTCTCCGCTGCCTTGGGAGGAACGTTCAAATTCTCACCTGGCACCCCAGATTTCCCGCAGTCTGGCCCCACTTTCTTTCTCTGGCCTCAGATGAAGGCATCCTGTGCTCTAGGTTAATTGGACTTTTAAATCGCTTTCGACAGACTCTTCTCCCAACCCTCCTCTGTGCCTTTGTCCATTCTGTTCCCTCAGCCGCTCTGCTATCCTGTCACTATCTGAAAAGATCTTATTTACCTCCTCACTTGTTCATTTTCAATCTCCCCAAGGGAGCAGACTCCCCGTTTCGTTCATAGCTCTATCCCCGGTGCCTCCAACGTTGCCCGGCGTTGGTGCTCAATCACGTTCGTGGAATAAATGAGGGCTGCTTGGGTCCATGAGCCCGGGAAGCCACGTTGACTCTCCACTGTCATTTGTTTGCTCACTACCCTGTCCTGGATGCCCAGTCTTTATTTATGGCCCCACAAGGCCTCCCGCTGTTCATGGATTTCTTTGCCTTCAAATATTTCTTTCATATCTGAAACAGAAGGCTGGCAAGTGCCCCCTAAATCACCAGACTTCCCAGGCAGCACGCCACATGTACAGACCCTGCCCTAACCCCCCTCCTTCCTATTTTTGAAACCAGTTGTGTGTGTGCGTGCATGCGTGTGCATGAGTGTGCATACCTCCTGTCGGATAGAAATGCTCTCCGTCCTCACCAGTGGTAGCCCCATCACTCAAGCTTGGCCTTGCCTTATCTCCAATCAATACCTGTGTTGTAGCGGCTTAGTTATGCCTGCAATCAGGAGCCATTTGCTTCTTGCTTGGTTGCAGGCAGGTTCTCCTCAAAGCCCATTTGAGATCACAGCCCTTTGATTATCACACAAATGATACGGGAGCAGCAATCACAGAGCTGCAAAGTTGAGCTGAAAGAGTGCCGCCTGCCACTTGGCTGGGCTCCTTCCAGATGCTTGTTTTTTTTTCCTTAGGTGTGGGTACAGGGCGATCTTCCAAATACTGAGCGGCTGGCAGGATGCAGGACTGACCAATCTGCCCGGTTGTATCCTTCCCCACCCCACCCCCATTTATATATTATTACTTTAAGTTTCTTTAATGTTTATGTAATTTTGAAAGAGTGACAGAGACAGAGAGTGAGCAGTGGAGGGGCAAAGAGAGAGGGAGACACAGAATCCGAAGCAGGCTCCGGGTTCCCAGCCATCAGCACAGAGCCCGACGCGGGGCTGGAACTCACAAACTGCGAGATCGTGAGTGACCTGAGCTGAAGTTGGACGCTTAACAGACTGAGCCACCCGGGCACCCCTACATATTATTATTTAAAATAATAATAGAGGTGCCACCTATAGCCGGGCTCGTTTGTGTGAGATGCTTTAAAAACACCAGATAAGGAAACAGGCTCAGAAAGGTTGTCATTTTACCATTCTTTGTGAACATCACACTTAAGAGCTACAGAAGATTGCATCCATTGATGTGCAAAGTTCACCTAATGATGCTCCTACTTCCAGGCCATTTATATTGTTTCCAGTCTCTTTGCTGGTATAAATAATGCAGCTGTGACAGTCTCTGTATCATTAAAATGCCTTGAAGAACTCATTTTGGATGACTATATAATATTTCATATTGTCAACAAAAATGTGTGTACAAGGATACTAATCACATCATTACTTATAATAGCAAAAATTGAATGTAATTAAGCCACACAGGAAAATGTTCCTGAGATGATATTAAGTGAACGCAGCAGGGTACAAAATCGCATAATCAGTGTGCTTCTGATTATGGAGGGGGGGAAAGGTACAGACACATGAAAAAAAAAAAAAGCTGGAGGGAAATAACCCTAAATTTTACCAGTGGTTATTGCTGGGGGATGACTTTATATGGAAAAATTTTATTTTTTTCATGTTTCTATCTATCTATATCTATCTATCTATATATATATATTTTTTAAATTTATTTACTTATTTATTTTGAGTAAATAAGTAGGGGTAGGGGTAGTGGGGGTAGGGGTGGGGTAGGGGTAGTGGCAGAGAGAGAGAGAGAGAGAGAGAGAGAGAGAGAGAATCCCAAGCAGGCTCCATGCTTTCGGTGCGGAGAGAGATGTGGGGCTCAATTTCATGAACCGCAAGATCATGATCTGAGCCTAAATCAAGACGCTTAACCCGCTGAACCACCCAGGCGCCTCTGTATTTTTTAAATTCTTCACAATAAGCACGTTTACTTTAAATTTTTAAAAATCAGCTTAAAAGTTTGTTTTAAATAACTAAGCTCGGTCTGAGCCAAATGGCTCCTTGCTCTAACCTAAGGTGTGGCAAATTTTTAAAAAAGAGGGCCAGACAGCCAGTATCTGATAGTGTATATCGACTTTGCAGGCCATATGGTCTCGGTGCAATTACTCAACTCTGCCCCTGTAGCATGAAAGCATGTGGCTGTGTTTCAATAAAACTTTATTTACAAAAATAAGCAGTGGGCCGGCTTTGGCCTATGGGCCATAGTTTGCCAGTCTCTGCTCTACCCAACCTTTACTATCGTTTTCCTTTTAAAAAATGACTTTATTAAATATGACAATAGGTGCATTCCAATATCTGATCCATTTCTCTGCCCTTCTGCATAATATTCCGTGGTGTGAATCTACCATAATTTATTTATCCGTTGTCCTGTGGATAGTCCTTTGGTTGTTTCCAGGTTGTTGTTTGTTTTTTTTTTTTCCGTTTCAGACTCTGTTCAGAACATTCTTGAGCCTGTATTATGGTGCGAGAGTGTCTTTAATGTGCTCAAATAACATTGGGATTGTTGGGTCATAGGATCTGAACAGCTTCAACTACACTAGGTAAAGCTAGTTGTTCTCTAAGGTGGTTGGATTGACCCGTACTCCCTCCACCACGGGATGAGAGTCGTTCCATATTGTCACCAACACTTGCTACCTTCGTACCCTAATAATTTTTCATCTTAATATTGTTATTGAGTGTATTACCTTACACCCCAAAGCTTTGGGAAGTCAGAAGATATGACAACCAGACCTTTAGGCTTAATGCCAGCTGTCTTACCCTGAGTGGGCCTGGGCCACGGGCAAGCTGGGAGCTTGGGAGCGGGGATGGTGGCAGTCAGACCCTTGTAGGAGTCGTGGGACCTGGCCAAGCCTCAGCCTGACCCCCCCACAGCAGGTGGTCGGTGGTCTTATAGCTTGAATTCAAAGCTGACAAGGTAATCATTTGTTTCTTTGATAAATATTGAATGTCTCCCGTGTTCTAGGCAGGGGTCAAGATGCTAAGGGACAGTGGTACATAAAAGGAACAGAAATCACTGTCTTCATGGAGCTTACACTCCTGCCGAGCGAAACAAACATCCAAAAAACCAAAATGATAAAGCGTTATTAGGCGGTGGGAAGTGTGGAGAAAAGTAGAGGGGGACGGGGGGTGTAGGCGGGCGTTTGCACGTCAGATGGAGTGGCCAGAACAGGCCTCACTGGGAAGGTGACATTTGAGCAAAGATCTGAAGGTGGTAGGAACAAGCCGTGAGGGCGTCTGGGGGAAGAATGTTCTAAGCAGCAGGACCAGCAGGTGCAAAGGCTCTGAGGCAGGATGTTCAAAGAACAGCCAAGCAGCAAAGAGACCAGTGTGCCTGGAGCAAAGAGAATGGGGGAGGGAGTAAGAGGAGACGGGGCTAGACAGGAAGGGGGCCACACTGTGCCTGCCACGCAAACGGCACCCTTGATTCTTGATTCGGGCTGCCAGGAAACTCAGAGATGATGGGGGTGGCAGGGTCTGGCAGTTGTATGTAAAGAGAGCGTCAGGGCCCCAGCACTTGCCTGGGGCCCCAGGCAGAGAACCGGAGTATTTGGGGAGACAGAGGCAGGCTTCCGCTGTGTAAAGCAGGTCGACAGGGTGTGTGTGCCCATACAGTATGCGTCTGAGAATGAGCATGGAGAAGCCAAGCTCCTGGGGAGGGTGGCTACGTGTCCTGCTGATCCAGCTGGGTGGCTCAGGTGTCTAGGCACGGGCTGAGAGTTGCTGACCTAGGCTGGCCTCTGCTGGGATGATTAGGGCTCGGCCCTGCTCTGTGGGTCCTTCATCCGCCAGCAGGCTAGCCCGGGCATGACCTCGTGGTGGCGAAAGAACCACAAGCCGGGGGGAGCCCCCAGCTGTGCGATGTGCTGTGCTAACACTCTGCCGGCCGCAGCGGGTCACATGGCTGAGCCCAAAGTGCATGCAGAGGGCACGGACGCAAGGAGGGGTGAGGCATCGGGTCCCCGTCTGCAGTCTGGCACCCAGGGAGTTTAGGGGGCGGGTGCTGAAGGGCTGCAGCGTGGCCGTGCTGCAGATGAGGTCATGGGGGATGATCTGGGGAGGACACAGAGGCCATCGGGAAGAAGGGAGGAGGAAGGAAGCCGTTCCGAGCACAAACAAGGACACAGGCCTGGACCAAGGCAACAGGGGTGGGGACAGGAGAGATTGATTATGCCACATTTGTCCCATAAAAACCCAGGAGTCAGGCCGAGGCCCTTGGTCTGTTACACAGATGTTGCAGATGGCCCCCGGGATATAATTGGCCTTGGCCTCTGCAGAAAGGTTAATTGCCTGGATCACAGAGTCTGAGGCTCCCAGGACTGACAGAAAACCTCCCCAATTAAGGACCCGGAGCAGCGAGCTTCTGTCCCCTCTGGTCACTTGAGCAGGCTGTGGGCGGCAGTGACGGGGCAGAGAGGCCCGAGGCCCTGCCCAGGGAGCTCAGAGCCCCGGAGAGACACTAACTATCAGCAAACATTCTGGGGGAGCTGTGACAGACAGCCTTACGCGGACGGTGGAGGCTAAAGGCTGTTTTGGCTGCAGAAACAGAAAACTCATTCCAACGGGCCTGAGCCCGAGGACGAATTTGCTGGCTCTGGTAACTCAGCGGTCAGGGGTGGATTCCGTCATCCACAGCTGGAGCCAGTGCTCTCAGCGTGCAGCTTCTGACTCTCAGCGGGGCCTTCCGGCGTCGGCCTCATTCTCAGGTGCCCTGTGGAATTGCCACGAGATGCCCCCGACAGCTCCTGGGTCCATCCTCCCCTGTTTAGCAACCACCACTGGCAAGGGGTCACCTCATTCCCAGGTGTTTAGGCAAAGCCCCGGGACTGGCTCCGATTGGCCCCGCTCGAGTCCCACGCCCACCCCTGAACCAATCACTGTGGCCTGGGTCACAGCCCAGCTGGAACAGGGAAGAGAGGGTCTGCCCTGCCCCACTAGCAAGGGCTGAGAAAGGGGCGCAGTGGTCCCTGGAAGGAAAGGCAGGTTCTATTCCCAGAAAGGACGCTGGGCCGGCTCAGGGCACAGGAGAAGGAGGGGTGGTGGCCGGGTGTCTGTACCTACCACGGTCCCAGGGGTCACGTTGAGGAGGGAAAGGCCCTTAGGAACTGTTGTCCGACTGCCCATTTCACAGACAAGGAGACTGAGCCAAGGATATGGTCATTTCAAAGTGGGGAAGCCGCTGGGAAGAGAAACAAGATGGCAGAATGGGGAGGGTCTGGGGAGAAGCGGGTTGGATCGGTGGATAGATTGGGGCCTTTCTGGATCCCGTCTGGAGTTGACATTTGAGACCTGAATGGAAAAAGAGCGGCAGTCATGTGAAGGCAAGAAGAAAGAACCTTCCAGAGGGAGCAACTGACGCTGAAGGACACTTGGTCTCTCGGGGACCCAGGCTGAAGGACACACGGACATCTCAACATAGGCGAGGGGTGAGAGCTGGAGAGCTCCCCTGCCAGGTGTTTCTATGCGTTTTCTCGAAAGTGATGCGTATTTCCGCCCAGAGCCGGGTGACCAGTCACCCCGTCCTTCCCATCTGCACGGAGGGGGGGCCCTGGAAACAGGGGGAATGGCATGGCTATTGAGGGTGTGGTAAATGTTCCTGCAGGGCAAACCCACCACCCTTCACCACCTTCTACCGTTTGAAAAATCTTTGCTCAATATCCCAGTTTGACGCGCCCTCTCAAGGATGTTTCAATCTCAAAATTATTGCTAATGAGGCTGAATCCATGCCTCCATATGATTTTGACTGGGTCTATTTCTTCTTTTGTGAATTATCTGGAAACCTAACCTCTTGGGCCTCCTTAGGAAAGTTTTTTTTTTTTTTTTCCTCCTGAACCTGAGACAGAAGGTATTTGGGAGCTCTGATCTCAAAGGCCCATCCAGCTTGCATATTCTCCTGGATTCTCTGATCTTTAAAAATATCAAAGGAAATGCCATTTATATTGGCAAAAGCTTTGTGGGTGCCTCCCGGATGAGAGAATAAACCCCTGAAGTTGGTGAGTCTAGATATTTTTAGACTCTTCTGCTGGCGTGATAAAACAAAGATCCTCTTTGGCCAAGGTGGTGGGGGGAGGGGAGTGGCAAGAGAAAAGATGTTGTCTGGCTCCCGCGTAATAAAATAGGGATTCTGAGTGCAAGGGAGACTCAGGCAAAAATCATGCATTAGTTTCCACCCCCCCCCCCCCCAGCAAGATGAATATCCTGCTCAGAAAAAAGTCCAGTCTTTGTGCTACAATAGCCCTGTGTGCTTAACCTCGGGGTTAAGCCCTAAAAGGTTGCTGCCCACAAACGTTTTTTTCCCCCTTATTCTGTCCATGCCTTGTAGATGCTGAC
The DNA here is from genome assembly GCF_024362965.1 of Panthera pardus. NCBI lineage: Eukaryota > Metazoa > Chordata > Mammalia > Carnivora > Felidae > Panthera > Panthera pardus. The sequence goes on along the minus strand of NW_026526980.1, from coordinate 17,822,749 downwards.
ATGAACTTGTACAGCATTTTCCAATTTGTGGGTCCAGCCTGGTGCACAGTGGGAGTTACATGTCTGTTGCTAAGAAGTCCTGGGTGGGAGCCCCCCCCGTGTTGCAGAAGCTGGGTGACCTCTTTCAGTTCTGGCGTCCTCCCTGGGATGAATTTTTACCATCTGGAAAACGAAGCGGGGTGAACTCAATTATGATGGGGTGTCTGAGTTCTGTGAAGGGCTGGGCACAGGTGTCCTAGGGCCCTGGCACTGCTCAGCTGTGTTTAGTTGACTCACATGATGCTTTTTCTAAATTAAAAAAATATATTTTTTAAGTTTATTTTAGAGAGAGAGAGTGGGGGAGAGAAGGAGAGGGAGAGAGAGGGAGAGAGAGAGAGAGAGAGAGAGAGAGAGGGGGAGAGAGAATCCTAAGCAGGCTCCATGCTCAGTGTGGAGCCCAGTGCGGGGCTTGATCCCATAACCCCGGGAACATGACCTGAGCCGAAATCGAGAGTCGGATGCTCAACTGACTAAGCCACCCAGGCGCCCCTGATGTTTGAAAATGTCAGAATGCCTCACTGATGTTTCAAAATGTGGAGATTTCACACAAAAATCAGGATTTCTGGCCTCTCTTGAAAAGTTGCAAGATCTAGCAACCCTGGGCACATGCTCCCACCGGTTGGGAGCTGCCGTTTGGCTCCAGCCTCTTCCTTTATCCTGGGGATAAAGGGGTTGGTCCAGGTCGCTGCACTTGCCATCAGGTCTGGTCGTCTTCCTGACATGGAAGCAGAGTGTCAGTTCCCATTTATTATTGGGACTGTGCCTTTACTTAGGGGAGGAAAAGTAAGAGATTTCTCATTCCCATGTTTCTCGCAAAGGTGGAAAAAGCATGTGCAAAGGCCCTGAGGAAGGAATGAGTTTTGTATGTTTGTGGAGGGAAAAGGCTGGACAGGGGGGTGGGAACTTGAGTGTGATGGGAAACCACTGGAGCACTGAAGGGCTTAAAGGAAGGAGATTTGATTTACATTCTAGAAAGATCATTTTGGCTGCCGAATGATGATAAATGCCAGGGAAAAAATTAAAAGGGAAGGGAACTCAGGAGTACGGGGGAGAGGTGTTGGCAATTTGACATAGGGAGGTCAAGGGGGACATCATTAAGAAACAACATTTGAGGGGCGCCTGGGTGGCTCAGTCAGTTAAGCGTCCGACTTCAGTTCAGGTCATGATCTCATGGTTCGTGAGTTCAAGCCCTTCATCGGGCTCTGTGCTAACAGCTCAGAGCCTGGAGCCCGTTTTGGATTCTGTGTCTCCCTCTCTCTGTCTCTCAAAAATGAATAAATGTAAAAAAAAATTAAAAAAAAAGAAACAACATTTGAGCAAAACTTAGAGAAGGGGAGGGAGATCTAGGGGAAGAGCGTTTTAGGCAGGGGGGAATGGCTACTGCAAAGGTCCTGAGGCAAGAGTGTGCCTGGAGCGTTTAAAAACACCAAGGAGGCCAATATGACTAGAAGGAAGTGAGCAAGGGGCAGGAGGGTAGGCGATGAGGCCGGGAGGTGTGGGGGACTTAAAGGCATTGCACGGGTGGCTGCTGACCCCAACAGGTGGGTGAAGGCTGAGCCAGCTGGCACGCCTACTCAGAATGGTTTCATGGAGGCCCCAGAGGGTCTTGGCTGGGGCCCTCCTGAGGTCAGGAAGTCCAAACATGGGAGTGTGGGGAGGAGGGTGGGTGCTGCGTTCTGTGTGCTGAGCCCCAGATCCCTGGCTTGCTCTGCAAGAATTGATCCCCTGGCCAATTCCAGCTTTGAGGCCACTGTCCCTCCACAGTCCCCGGGAGGGAGTCTCGGCAGCTGAAGCCCCCAGCCAGCCACTGAAGTCAGATTCCCCTTGGCATCGGCCTCTGAAGAATCTGTCTCCCTCTCCACACATGTCATAAGAAGGGCCCGAATCTCCAAAGCCTGCGGACTTTTCTCCTCCCCCTCCTCATTCCCCTTGACCTTTGGGTGGTATTCACAACAGCGACTCCTCCTTTTGGGATTACTTTCTCCCCTTAACTTTGCTGCTGAAGTAGTCTGGCCACTTCTTCTTCCTCTTTGCTTGTGTCATTTCTTCTCTTCTTCTTCTCTTTTTGAATGTTTCTTTATTTTTGAAACAGAGACAGAGCACACGCAGGGGAGGGGCAGAGAGAGAGGGAGACACAGAGTCCGAAGCGGGCTCCGGGCTCCGCGCTGTCCGCACGGAGCCCCACGTGGGGCTTGAACTCAGGAACTGCGAGATCATGACCTGAGCCGAAGTCGGACGCTTAACCAGCTGAGCCACCCAGGCACCACTGTCATTTCTTTGTTCATTGGCTTAACAAATACTTACTGAGTGCCTCCTGCTCTCAGAGACAGCACTGAATGTGCCAGATGAAATCTCTGCCCGTAGCGGGCTCTCATTACGGAGGGGGGAGCAGACCACACATAAGTAAACTGACAGATAACACCATTTCAAATAATGAAAAGTAAAACGGGAAAGGGTAGAAAGTGGTGTATGTGTTGGTGGTGGCTACTTTAGATGGAGCGGTCAGTGACATCTGAGCTGGGAAGCAGTCAACCAAGCAATGCCGGGGAATGAGCATTCTGGACAGAGGGCACAGCAAGTGCAAAGGCCCTGAGGTGGCTGGAGTCTGGTGGGTAAGGAGACCTCAAAGGGTGTGCAGTGGCTCGATAACCTGGTAGGGCCTTGAAAGCCAGGCAGGAAGTTGGCATTTATTTAAAGTGCAGTGGGGAATCTCCAGAAGATTACAACAAGGGAGACACTTATTCTGCACAGTACTGAAGTCCTAGCCACAGCAATCAGACAAGAAAAAGAAACAAAATAAAAGGCGTCCGAATTGGTAAGGAAGAAGTAAAACTTTCACCATCTGCAGACGGCGTGATACTCTATATAGAAAACCCTGAAGACTCCACCAAGAGACTACTAGAACTGATAAATAAATTCAGTACAGTTGCAGAACAGAAAATCAGCATACAGAAATCTGTTGCATTTCTATACATTAATAATAAAGTAGCAGAAAGAGACCTTAAGGAAACAATCCCATTTATAATTGCCCCGAAAAGAATAAAATACCTAGGAATAAATTTAACCAAGGAGGTGAAAGAGCTGTACTCTGAAAACAATAAGATGAAAGAAATTGGAGATGGCCCAAACGAACGCGAAGATATTCGATGATCATGACTGGAAGAACCAATACTGTTAAAATGTCCATACTGCCCAGAGCAATCTACAGATTTCACGCAATCCCTATCAAAATACCAACAGCATTTTTCACAGCACTAGAACAAAGAATCCCCAAATTTGGATGGAACCACAAAAGACCCCGAGTGGCCAAAGCAACCTTGAGGAAGAGGAACAAAGCCGGAGGTATCACGCTCCCAGATTTCAAGATATATTAATGGCGTTTACATTTTTGAAAGATCCCTTTTTCTCCGAATATGGCTCAGGCAGCAGAGCGACCGGGAGCCCCTTGTTCAACGGGTGGATCCCAGCCTCTGCCCTCATCTGCGGCATCAGCTACTGGGGGAAGGGGGGGGGGCGGGGGGGCAGCCTGGGAATGTGCATTTTAACCAGCACGTAACAGATTTGAGCACCACTGCTTCAGGTTCAGGGTCTTCACGTGGAAATTACCAAGGGGTCAGCAGACAGAACTCAAGGGGCCGCAAGAGTTCGGGTAGCAAAATACTACGTCTCTTCTCTCCCAGCCTCTAACTGGCAGTCTGCGTTTCCCTCCTAGCCACACCTGGGACTTTGTCGCCAGTTGGAGTCACAGAATTTTCACAACACATTGCAGGGCGTGTAGAGATCTTGAAAAGACCACTTTCTCCTCGCTGCTTCGAAGTCGTGGGAGTTAGTAGATCTTGTTATTTCATGCATTAATAAAGAGGCATGTAGGTTAATATCATACATCTGACTTTTTAAAAACTTGTCCTGATAACTCCGTCTCAAAACAATTAGCTTGCTTTGCGATTCTGTGTGTGTTTGTTTTATGCATTTAAAAATGTTATTCAGAGAAAGAGTCCTTAGGTTTTGTCAGATGCCATAGGGGTCCGCGGCCCAGAAAAGGTACAGAACGCCTGCAGAGAGCTGGGGGGGTGGGGGTGGGGGGGGGCCCAGGCAGAGCTGGATGCCTCTCCTGACTCCCTTTGCCAATGCCGAGGGACCTTGGGCAAATTGCTTTCCTCCTCTGTGCCTCCGTGTCCTTACCTGGAAGATAGCACCTATCTCGAATGCTTGTTGGAAGGAACCAGCCAGGCTACCCAGGGGCACCAGCCCGTGCCCTTTCTTCCACTGGCGCGTAGGACTTTGAGGCCAGCTGGGCTTGTTGAGCAGGGAGTGGGGAGCCAGGCTGGCTGAGCTCTGACTCCCAGCTCCATCACCTGGGCTGGGCAATTAACCTCTGTGTGCCTCAGTTTCCCCTCCATAACTTGGAGGTAATAATGGCACCTAGGTCATAAGGTGTTGCGGGGATGAAATGAGTTTCTATGTGCCAAGGGCCCAGCACGGCGCTCGGCATTGGGGGATGTATAAGGTGGTCATTATTGGCTGCGTCTCACCCCTCAGGTTACGTTTGGGGTTCCCGGAGGGCCGGATCCGAGTCCTGCTCTCCTCTGCATCCCCCATAGTACCTGACACAGAGTCTGGGTTTAGGAAATGTGCCTGCTGCAGTGAGTGCTACTTTTCACGTGAGTTAAGGGAGAAGGGACACTTATTCTAGAGGTCAGGATCATGGAGGGCAAGTCGGATGCCCCCGCGGCCATAGTGGACCCCGGATTCAGCAAGGGGGCCACAGGGAGGCAAGGACAAAGGGCTAGAGCACACGTCACCTTGGGGTCCTGGGCACATAATGAATCCAGATAATCTAGTTGATAGTATCGCCCCACCACCCGCTCAGCCTGGCTTTGTCAGGCTTGAGCCAGATGAGTTTTTTCCGCTGCTTTCCAAGCCTCAATGTTTTCATCTGTTGAATGGGGACAGCTAGCGTGCATTGGGGCCCGCCATGAGCTAAGCCTTGGTTATGCCTCTTTCCATGCCCCGTCTGATTCTCACAACCACTCTCTGAGGCCACTGGGGAGACTGCGGCTCAGAGAGGTGAAGTAACTTGCCCAAGGTCACACAGCAAGTCAGCAGCACAGCTGGGGCTTGCCTGGGTGGTCTGGCTCCCAGGCCATGCCTTAAGCCCTGGGCACACCACCACCTCACAGCAGAGAAGTGTTTCTCTTCTTTCCTCCCCTCCGCAGGGACCAGCCCCACTTTATGTCCACAGAGGTGTTCTTTTTTTTTTTTTTTTTTATGTTCTTATTTATTTTTGAGACAGAGACAGAGCATGAGCAGGGGAGGGGCAGAGAGAGAGGGAGACACAGAATCCGAAGCAGGCTCCAGGCTCTGAGCTGTCACCACAGAGCCCGATGCGGGGCTCGAACTCGCGAGCCATGAGATCATGACCTGAACTGAAGTCGGACGCTTAACCGACTGAGCCACCCGGGCGCCCCGGTGTTCCCATTTTTAAATGGTGGCATCTAATTCAAAATTTAAAAAAATACCTCGTATACCAAGAGAGGAAGAGACACACAGAGGCAGACAGAGAGAGAGAAAACAACAACAACCCCCCCACCCTGCAAAAAACAACAAAATCTCAGAAACTTGTTTTTAGGCCAGTCTGCAACTTCTGACTTAACCTGTTCCACTTCCTTTGCCTGCACAGCAGCCTCATTTGGGGAGAAGGGGAGACCCAGAGAGGTGAGAGCATTTGCCCAAGACGACGGGGGGCCAGCGTGGGGCTGGGGGCCAGACCCCAACCTCAGCCTTCCAAGCTTTACCCACGACATTCCCCCTACCAGCCTCCTCCCCAGGCCCCAGCCCATGTGGGTCAGACCTTATTTTCAAGGCCGGCTCCTGGACTCTAAAGAGAAAGAAAGCTCATTGCAGTCTGATGCTGAAGGCCAAGGTCAGCATGACACATCTCAAATGCTCAGTGACCATCCCTGGATTCCAACAGAGCAGTTTCTAAAGGGCATGTCTGCCAGAGTCATTTTTAAATTGACGGGGACTAGAGCCTTGCAGAACTCTGGGGGCAACAAGGCATTGTCAGAAACCCTTCCAGTGATAATTTGTCCACTTGTGAGCAAATGAGAAGGGCTCATTTCTCTGGGCCCAGCTTGTCAGCCTGATACACCCACACTTACTGAGGACCTACGGGGTACCAGAAACCAGACCAGGAGGCTTTGCAGCCATGGTCTCATTTAACTGGTCCAGAAAACGTGTTACGACGGGTGGTAGCATTGATTCCATTTTTTAGCCAAAGAGACTGAAGCTCAGGGAGGTTAGATAAATGCCCAAGCTCAAATCCAGGCTTTTTGGACCCTCAAGTCCAGGCTCTTTCCCCCCCTAGCAAGGCATCTACCTGGAAGGGGTGGAGAGATCGCCTTCTTTGCAGAGGTCTGTCTGGGGGCCACAGCAGAGGCTGGGGTGGTCAGGGAAGGCTTCTTGGAGGAGGTGACCTTATACGAAGAAAGAAGGTGTATTAGTTTCTCATTGCTGTTGTGTGACAAATTAGCACAAACCTAATGACTGGAGGTCAGAATTCCAAATGAACCTTAGGGAGGCCACAATCAATCCAGGATAATGTCCCCATCTCAAGATCATAATCACATCTGCGAAGTCCCTTCTGTCCGTGTAAGATAACATAGTCACGGGTTCGGGAAATTAGGATGTGGGTATCTTTGCAGGCCATTATTCAGCTGACCCCAGGAGAGGACAACACTTTGAGGGCCGGGCCCATGCCTGAGGCACGGGAGGGCGTGGAATGTTCAGCAGGCAGCCGGGCTGAGGGGTTAGAGGTGGGAGGGGCTGATCAGGACCCACGCGTCAAGGGCACTGAATTCCGCGTTGGCGCATTTGAACTTCATCTTTTTTTTTTTTTTTTTGAACTTCGTCTTCTAGAGCAGTGGACGGCTCACACTTGGACGGCTGCGGATCTGGTGAAAATGCACACACCTTGAGTCAGTAGGTCTGGGTGGGGTCTGAGAATCCTCATTTATCACAGGCTCCCAGGGGCTGCAGCTGCTGCTGGCGGGCTAGCGAGGCTTTAGAAAAGGATCGCTCTAGCCTTCTCAGGCCTTCGTGGAAAGGATGTGGGCTGGGGCGGACAAGATGACTCTCGGGAACAGCTCTCAGATCTGTGCTCTTGACTCCCTTGTAACAATGTGGGCATATTTTTAGAGCTGAATTGTCTCTCCTTTTAATCTAACTCTTTGAAAATTGGCACCTTCGTGCGTGGGGTGGCGTGGTATTTGCTGGAACTTCCCCTGTCCCTGAGCAAGGGGACAGCTGAGGCTTTGCTGGATAGTTCACTCCTACATGGAGATATATCAGCGAGGACCATGCAGGGTCTTAAAATGTTGCTTCGCTGCAGAGCGTCAGGGACAGAAATGGCTTTAGACATCGTTGCACGGGGGGCTGTAAACTCAAAGGCTCAAGAGAGCTAGACGGGAGCCAAGGGTGATGGGCACTGTGCTGACTCAGAAGTACGTGTCCTGTTTGAGGGGGAGCAGCCCCAGCTCAGCCCCGCAGCCCTTGTATGAGGATGCGGGTCCGGCACGGCTGTATCCACCCGTCTTGCAAGCGAATCCAGAAACCTGGATGAAATTTTATGTGAAGGCTCCTATTTTTAAATGTTGATAATGAATTCAGATATTTTTAAAATACTGTGTGGGCCAAACAAGACATTTTTGTGGGCTGGATTCGGCCTGTTGGCAGCTTGTTGGAGCATCCACTTGTTTTACCGCGAGGGAAACTGAGGCCCGCAGAGGCACCTTCGGAAGGCCCCACGGCGCCGGCGGGAACTCAGGGCTGCTGACACGCGGTGCAGTCACCTTCCTGTGGTCTTTTGCGGCCGCTCTTCTTCGGGGAAGCCCCTTCCCATGCCCCTCCCCCAAACCTCATTCCCTGCACCTCTCAGAGGGTCACCCTGCTTCCCAGTCTCACAACAGCAAGCAGCCTGGCAGGTGGAAGCCCCCCCACCCCCACCCCGCCACCACCACCACCACTGCTGCCCCCAATCTGCCCTCAACCTGCTTTGTGACATGGGCATCCTAAGTCCTCACTGGGCTAACTTCTCATCTGCAGATGGAGGGCTCAGCGACCCCTGGAGTCTGTCCCGAGGCCTCTGGCCTTCTCCTCCCAGCCCCTGAGCATCCCGGAGCCTGAGCGTATTGACATTTCGCAAACAGCAGCTGTCACGAAGCCGTTTGCAGCCTCAGAGGTCCTGGCCTGCGTCATTTACACGATTTCACATGCTGGGTCTCAGGGGGCGTGTCGCCGAGCCCAGAGCCAGCAGCCACTGTGCCATACCTTATTGATTTGACATATTAGACTGATGGATTTGGGGGGTGGGGGGGAATGTTTTCTCTTGAAATGCCGTGGTGCCTTGGGATTTCATCTGATTTTGCAACAATTCCCCTCTGCTCCCCAGAAGGGTTTTATTTGTCCAGTGACTGAGATGTGCCGGTTCCAGGCTGCCTACTCCTTGGTCACATCCTACGGGACTAACAATGACGATGACAATAATAGTAACAGCTCACGCTTATATAACACCTGCTGTGCGCCAGGCACTGCCCTAAGCACTTTGCTCATCAATTTACTCGCTTTGTCCTCACTTTGCCTGCAAACTGGGTGCTGTATCTATCCCCGATTTTCCAACGAGAAAACCGGTTCAGTGGGAGCACGTCACTTGCCCAAGCGTCCCAGGCAGCGCCTGGCAGAGCCGGGGATCAACCCAGGTGGCCCAGCCCGGGTCCGTGATCATCACACTTGTTGCCCCGCCCCCACTTATAATTATTCTAATCGCCCATAATTATACTTAGCGGGAAGCGATGGTAACACTTAGCTCTTTTGAATACTTCCCAAGTGTCAGGCTTGCGCGATTTATAGATAGTGTCTCACTTCATGCTCAGGACAAGTCTGTTATGCCCATTTCTCAAATGAGGAAACCGAGGGACAGAGTCGGATGAGGCCTCTGGCCAAGGCCGTAGATGCAAGACACGGTTCCCACCCGTGATTTCCCACTCAGCCAGACGGGCCCTGGAAACTATCTTGGCAAGGGAGGGACTGGGGCGAAAGGGAATTTGTTCTTGCAAACCCATCAATTCCATCAATGGAGGGTCAGGGTTGATGTTATGAAGCTGTTTTTTAAAAAGGCAGAAAGTGCAGCTAACGGGATTAGCTGTCACCCCACGGGCCCTGTACCTGATGAGAAGCCATTTCATTTCTTCTGCCCCGGGAGGTCACCGGTTCTCAGCTGCAAATCGAGCCTTTCGTGCCAAGTTTCAGAGACCCGACACAATCATCTGTGTGATTACTGAGGCTTTCCGGGCGTCACCAAGGCAAGACCCCACCGTCCCGGCCAGAGGCTGCCCGCCCACTGTCCTTTCTGACTTCCTTTAGTCACACGCGTGTGCCTCCCTAACACGAATCGTGACGAGCACCGACTGCCAGCCAGGCCCTGTGTGGCGGTTCCAATGTTTTGTTATTCGAGTTCTACCTTCTCTCTATCTCTGTGTGCCAGACGCCAACATCTGCCGGCTGGCATTGGCTCCGTCTTTTTCTGAAGTCGACTCACTTTCTTGTACAAACATTCGGAAGGGAACTTTGGATCAGTGGTGCTTATGCTTGAGGGTGCATCAGCATCACCTAGAGAGCTCGTTACAACATACATGGGTCTGGAGGCCCAAGGGTTAGCATCCCGTGTTCCTGTGTGCTGCAGGTTGGGGGCCACACGGAGAATGCTGGCTCAGATCGCTGCTCTAATTGGACCCCTTGCCATAAAACGCGAAGTGTAAGGGAGGGCCCCTGCAGGAATCGGAATCCCCCAGAAGGTTCAAATGAAGGCGCTTTAATGAAAAAGTCCACATAGAGGCACGGGAAGGGCTAAGAGCGTCTGAGGCCCCCAAAAGCTGGCAACAGAGGCGAGCTGTTAGCACCAGCCTTGGCGGGGGGAGGAGAAAGGGTGGGAACAGTGTGAAAGCCGCAGATGCTTGGATCCCACAAACTTGGGATGGAGCCTCTGCCAGAGAAGGGGCTCCAGACAGGGAGCAGGGCAGAGAGAAAACAATCAGACCTTCCTCCTCCCACCCTCTGATTTCTAGCTGGTGCTCCTCATTGCTCAGCCAGAGGGCTGGGGAGTCTGGGGGTGCAGTTCTAAGGAGTCAGGCCCCTGAGGCCCAGAGCCGGGCAGAGAAGGGCGGAGAGCAGTGGCTCGGGGAGGGCGGGAGAGGAGCGGGGCTGAAGGAAATTGTCAAAATGTCCTTTGAGTCTGCCTGGGACCTGCTGAAGATTCTGTGAGCCCTCTCACAGTTTTAAATAATTAACAAGTGGTGGAAAGGTGTTAAGGACACATTAGCACCAAACGGAGGCTCTTTTGATCGAGGTGATAAGAATTATAAAAATAACAGAGAAGTGAATAGCTTTTTCACTTTTTGACTCAGACAATTCAGTGTTGTGGTTAGTGTGACGCCACCTCTCCCCTGGGGGGAAACACAGACGTGTAGATGGCACCCCCCAGTGTTACTCACTTGGGGTACTTAGCAGCTCACATCAGGCATCCGTTGGGGGGTTGCAGCTGGGGCAGGATGGGGATGTCAACCCCCTAGTCCAGAGGCGGGTGACGGTTGGAGGGTGGGCAGGCACTGGAGCAGAGTGGTCCCCATCCTTCTAGAGAGGGCCTCCTGACAGGTGTCCTTTCCTTGCTAAGACCCTTAGGTCCCCACTTGCCTCAGCAGCATGGGCCAAGCCCACCTTCCACGGCCTGGCTTCTGGCATCCTCAAGACCTGTCTGCTCTTCCTTGGGACCTCCTTCCCCCCGACATCTGGTGGCCAGCTGGCCTCAGGATCGCTGGGGACTGAAATCCACTCTCTCCCCCATCCCACTCAGTGGCCACCCCCTTGCAGGAACTCTGGCTCAGGAATTGTTTGGGATGCTGGAGAGCATGTAGATAAGGGCCATGGCCAGGGAACCCTGTGCCCTCAGACCCAGACGGGCCCCTCTGACCAGCCCAAGAGCAGGGAATGATATGATTTCAAGGTGGCTACTCTAGCCTGCCAGCTTACAGCCATGATGAATCCTGGAGTCAGAGAGGCCTGGGTTTGAACCCAGACTGTACCACTATCTGGCTGCGTAGACTAGTTGCTTAGTCCCTCCGAACCTAAGTTTACTCATCTGTAAAAGATGAGAATTTTCCGAGAATTTTCTGTTTGTCTGCTTCATTCACTAAACAGTACGTATTGGATGTCCCTAGGACATTCCCAGTGGAAGGAACAATCTTATAAAGGCAGAGATGTGGGAAGGACATGTTTGGAGAACAGAAAAGGTGAAGATCAGGACTCTTTGTTGTAAGTGATAGAAATTCCACCTCAAACTAGCTTAGGCAAAGACAAGGAATTCATTGGTTCATGTGATTGAAAGAACAAATGATGGGACGCTTCAGGCACGGCTGGATCCAGGGGCTCAAACAGCATCAGGCTCAAACTACCTCGTCAGGTTTTAGGAGGATGGGGGAAAGAACACACGTGAATGCCAGTGTCTGAGATCGGATTTCCTAGAAGCAGACACCGAGGTGAGGATTCACGTTCAAGGCGTTTATAAAGGAAATGCCCCGGGGGAGAGTGGTAGGGAAACTGGGGGAGGCAGGGCAGGGAAATCAAGCTGGAGAGAGTAAGAAGCCTAAGTAACCCTAGCCGGGCGTTGGGGATGCTAGTGCCTGGTTCTCCATGGTTAAACTTACTTATTTTCTAAGCATCTCAGCCCCTAACACCAACCTTACCTCTCAGCCTATCTGACAGAACAGAGCTGGATACTGTTGGGAAGGGAGGCGGGGGTAGGGGGTGGAGTGGGGTGGAAGCCTGGCCTGGGGCCCACGAGGGCAAAGATGAGAGCAACCCACCCCCCCACCCCCCCCGGAGAGAGTAGGGGTGCTTCGGGAGAGGCACTGAGTCAGTAAGCAGCACGGTGGTGAGGGGCGGCCTCCTCAAGCCACCAGGCCAACAGCAGCTGGAGGTGAAGGCTGCTGGGAGGGAGGCCAGGCCTCCGCGGGAGCTGCCGCCCTCCTGGCGAGGCTCAGCTCGCCCCACATCTCCTGCCTTCCTCCCTGCTGCCTCTGTGGGCCTCGGGCCAGAGAAGGGCCTCGGAGACTATGCGTGTGCCAAGCCAGGGGGTGTTTTAACAACATCCAGACTGCCAGAGCACATTATTCTCTTACAGAAATCCAAGGGATTGCCCAGGAGATGTGATATTTTTGTAGCCAAAGAAAAAAGGGGGGGGGGAGAAAAAAAGAATTTCTCCACAGCTCTCAAAGCCCGTTGTGCTAGGAATGATAGTGGGTGTTTCAGAATCTGGATTCTTTGTCAGGGAGCAGATAAGGACCGAGAATTTTCTGTTTGTTTGCTTCATTCACTAAATAGTACATATTGGATGTCCCTAGGACATTCCCAGTGGAAGGAACAATCTTATAAAGGCTGAGATGTAGGAAGGACATGTTTGACAGGTTTGGAGAACAGAAAAGGTGAAGATCGGGACTCTTTGTTGTAAGTGATAGAAATTCCACCTCAAACTAGCTTAGGCAAAGACAAGGAATTCATTGGTTCATGCGATTGAAAGAACAAATGATGGGATGCTTCAGGCACGGCTGGATCCAGGGGCTCAAACAACGTCATAGGACACAATCTTCCTCTATCTCAGCTTTGGCTTCCTTGGCATTGTCTCTGCTCTCAGGAAGGCCCTTGCCACTTGGTGACTCAGTCAGGTTCATCCTACCACTCCCCCAGGCTCAAACCCAGTAGAAAGGAATTTTCTCTACCAATAGGTCCGGCAAAAGTCCAGCGGCTGACTCTCGTTGAACTGACTTGGGTCATATGTCCATCTCTGACTGGCCAGGCTTTGTCCATAGTCCCTTCTCTAAAGCGGGGGCCTCGCTCACTGATTAGTGTGGTTTGGAGGGTAAGTCATGTGAGGTGTTACATTTTCCCCTGGCCACCCTTTTCCTCAGAAATGATACCTGCTCCCACAATTGTATTTGTCCCTCTTGACTCTGTCTCCTGCCTCGACCTCCCTCAAGCACTCCCGGGCTCCATTTCCAGGGGATCATGGCGGGGACATGTTCCGCCCATACAACAATGATACTATCGCACAAATGGAGCCCTCACTAGATGCTAAGCACAAGCTCTTTTCATTGCTGTGCAAATGCATCCTCACAGCATGACAGTATATGAAATCGGCGTTATTTTTATCTTTGTTGTACAGGTAAAGAAACTGAGGCATAGAGAGGTTCCCTCCTGAACCAATGACTAGAGTCATAGGGGCTATGAAGCTCTGACTGGCTACACAGGAGTCATGTGCCCAAACATGGAGCCAGCCACAACTGAATTGCACAGACTGAGAGAAGAAAGGGACTCCCCAGTGAAAGGATTGTAGTCAGAAGGGAGGGATAAAGTGGGGAAAACAGAAAATGCCCCCTAGACTAGGGGGCAAATGACGGCAACCGAATTTTGGAAAAAACTGGGGGGGGGGGGGGGGGGGAGAGGGAGCTGTGGCGGCTCAGGGAACGTAAACGTTTGAACAGCCAAACCACTGAAAGGATAGAGGGGCAGCCGGCGTTCAGGAAGAGCTGGAACCAGGCACTCACGCTGTCATAAGGCTCAGGTTCTCAGGACGCCTGGCTGGCCCAATTGGAAGAACTTGCGAACCACCCCCCCCCCCCCCCCCCCCCCCGTGAGTTCAAGCCCCACCTTGATCTTTTTTTTTTTTTTTCAAACAAGTAAGATGACTGGGGCATCTGGGTGGCTCAGTCAATTGAGCCACCGATTTGGGCTCAGGTCAGGATCTCATGGTTCATGGGTTTGAGCCCCACGCGGGGCTCTGTGCTGACAGCTCAGAGCCTGGAGCCTGCTTCACATTCTGTGTCTCCCCGCCCCCCCCCCCCCGCCCCCCCTGCCCCTGCCCTGTTCGGCTTTGTCTCGCTCTCAAAAATAAATAAACATTAAAAATAAATAAGATTACTTAAATAAATCAACTTAAAAAAAAAAAAGGCTCACACCCCGATTTGAACACCCCCCCCCACCCCCCGCCGTCTACTTCGGTGCTTCCGAGGGCGCGGATTGCTACAGGGCAGGACTTTGATTGGCCAATTCTAGGCCACGTGATCAAACCCGACCAATCGGCTCTGCCCAGGAAGACAGGGCCGCTTTAGAACACCGCAGGTCCAGGGGAGAGTCGCGAGGTTGAAGCTGTGGCCACGGGAGTAGCAGTTTCTAGAAAAAAAGTGGAGTAGGGTACAGGGCCGATAGAAATGTAGGGGTGCGCTCCTAGCTGCGGGTGACAGAGAACTTGGCCCCGAAAGCTTCGACGGTGGGAAGCCCTCGGGGCTCGTGATTGGCCCCAGTGGTGTCACCACTGCTCAGCAACTACAGTGGCAGCTTCATCTTAAGGCGGGTACCCTCCTGGCCATCAGGTGGCTCCCTGGCGCAGCCATCTACCAGGTGCGAAGAGAAAGTGTGACCGGGACGCAGGTTCCTCCCTCCCGTCAGAACGGGCCCACAGAGGGGTCGCACGCCACTGCCCACCGGTGAGCGTCACCGGGCTGGGGGAGGGGGCGCTGGCCTCCACCAACTTAGGTTTGGGCACCTGCGCCAGGCCTGGCACGGAGGACGGGACGCCGTGATCAGCTGGGTCACGGGGACCCACCCTGGAACTGCGGCCCTTGCTCCAACAATTCGGACCCCAGCCGCGGGGCGTGGTGTGGAAGGTACACGGGGCAGGGCCACCCTGCGGCGTCCCTCATCTCACGGCCGCTCTGCCTCTGTCGTGCAGGGGTCCTGTGGCTGTCGGTGGTGTCCGAGGTGCTGTACATCCTCCTGCTGGTGGTCGGCTTCAGCCTCATGTGTCTCGAGCTCTTCCACTCCAGCAATGTCATCGACGGGCTCAAGCTCAACGCCTTCGCAGCTGTCTTCACGGTGCTGTCCGGTAAGGCGGAGGGCCTCTGGCGGTGGAGCCTAACCCTGGACCTCCGGCAGAGCGGAACGTGGGTGCTGGAGCCGCCCCCGGGCCGAGTCCTGGCTGTTCCCACCGGGTGACCTTGCGCCCATCACTCCGCTGCTCTGAGCCTCCGCGTTACGGTTTTAAAATGGGATTTGCGCGCTCGCGTACTCATTCGGTGGTTGTTGAATATCGTGTGCCAGGTACCGTGCTAACAATAAGGACTGGGGCTTTCCTAACGGAGGGACCGTTCCAGAGCCCGTGGAGTTTAACAGGTGTGGGAGGGAGAGGTGGGTTAGCCTGACGTGTATTCAGGGGATGACCACCCCACGCCCTAGTGGCGGACTGTGTTTGTGGGACAGGGCACAGGGAGGTGGTGTATTGGAATGAGTGGATGATGGTGTCTTCCATAGAGACATGAAGGGGGGGCCGGTTTTGGGGTGGCCCGCACATCACTCATCTGCTTTGGCTTATTTGCCTTTGAGACAAACGTGTGGAAGCTGGAGGGGAGCAAACACTTCTAGAAGCTCAGCTACCAGTGCGGGGTGGGCAGAGACGGTGCGTGAAGGCCACAGAGCCAGGGGTTTTGGGGGCTTTAGGGGGAACAGGACGGTCAGGACATTATGACTCAGGGAGCCGGAGACAGAAGACTCCAAGAAAAGGCCATTGGATCAGGTGGCCAGGAGCCCAGAGTTGTTTCAGCAGATCCAGGTCATGAGGGGTTAAGCAGGGAATGTGCCAGAAAGGAGCAAAAGGAGCCTCCAAACCATAACTTCAGGCAGCCTGACAGATAGAGTGGTGGCTTGGCTGTGCAAGACATCTGTTCCTAAAAAGCCAAGTGTAAATTGAATTTCTATAAATCTAATCCTATTCTTCATGCGTTGGAAGAAGCCTCTATTTAATGAAACCGAAACGAGGCGCCTTTTGGTAAGGGACATAATCTCCCCCTAACTGAAGTATGTGTGTACAACAGAGGAGTCCCTCAAAGATTGAGAGCTGCATCCAAGAGATTACAGCACGCTCTGCAGATGAAAACACGCGTGACTTCTCAGGATGTGGAAATCTGACCATCATAGCAAATGAAAGAAAAGAGAAATAGAGTGATCGTCATCGCCAAGGGTCGGTTTTGGTTCCTAGCTCTTGCGCCGCGGACGATTCTGGTCCTGTGTGTCCTGTTTGGGGGTGGAGTGGGGATGGGCGGGGTGGGGCATGAGACTTGGAAAAAAACCGAAGAGTTTGCTTGACGGACAGCTTGGGGAAGACAGTGCAGATAGAGGGAACAGCATGGACAAGGGTGGCATATTCTGGAAACCTTGAGTAGTTCAGAATGACAGGAAGGCAGAGTAGGGAGAGCACAATTGACAGATGAAATCGGACAGCTGGGTGAGGGTCTTGGTGCTTTGCAGTGATCCTTAGATGTTACCATGTAGCTGACCGCACTGAGAATCCAGAGCAGAGGGGGATAACGGTCAGGTTTGCATTTGGCGGTGAGGGTTCGGGCTGCGGCGTGGACAGAGCAGAGCAAGGGTGGAGGTGAGGAGACCGGCCCGGAGGTGAGAAAAGATGAGGCCCCACCCGGGTGCGGGGTCAGTGGGAATGCGGGACGCGGGCACACACACCCTCCAGCTAGGAGGCGAAGTCAGGAGAGCCGGGTGGGCCCGGAAGACAGAGAACCCAGGTCAGCTTCCTAGTTTGGAATCCACACAGTTCGGGGGCTCCATGAGCCTGGTGGGGAAGAAGTTCCATCTGTAATTCTCTAACTCGTAACGGACACTTAGGCTGTCCTTCAAATGTGAGTGGAGGCAAACTCGCGCGTTAACGAAGAAGCACATATATTCCCATGCCACGTGCTTGTTTGAATGTTTCGCTAACTAGATTTCCATATAAGGGGTCTGCTTTATAATCCCACGTATTTTATTTTGTGTATCCGGAGACGCGATTCTCAGGAGGGACCTATAGGTCCAGATGGCCAGAGCCCCTGATCTTGTGTCCCGTGGCTGGCATCTGGGCAGGGACGGGATGGGCCCGGACCCCCAAGATGGGGAAGGTGGAAAAAGCAGGTAGTGGGGGTGATGGATCCGATCTGAGCAGGTGGGGTGTGATGTGCTGTGGGGTGTCCGGTCTCCTCTCTCTTGTTAGCGGCTTCACCTTTTCTTTCCTCTCCCCACCGCAAGCATCGAAGAGTCCCCTTATCCCAGGCACCCAGCCCTCCCCCTCAACCTGCTCATTCCAGTCACAGAACAAAAGCTGGTGGGCGGCCCAAGGCAACCATCCCCAAGTCTTCAAGCAGACCTCTCTTGGGGTAGGAGGTGGGGGCTCCTTCCCCTGCCTCAAAGGGCTCATCAAAGCTTTCACCCCTTATAAAGCCTGCCCCCAGAGGCCCACTGCTGAAGAAAATAAGTTTGTCTTCAGTCATTCCAGACACATAAACAATACAGGGCTCAGGGAGGTTAATTGACTTGCCCAGGGTCACACAGCTGGTCAGTTACGGAGCCAGGATTAAACCCAGCTCCTGCTGGCTTCAAAGCCCTGTGCTCTTTTCATAGGATCCGAGCTGCAGGGGTGACCGGGCTGGAGGGAGAAGACTTTTAAGTCTTCCGAAAACAGTAACTAAGAAGCATGTGTGAGCCAGCTGACGTCATAAGACAGAAGTAGCAAGTGGTGGAGAGAAAGGATTTTGTATTCACGCCTGGGAGAAGATAAGTTGGGGGGGGGGGGGGGCAACAGGACACCAAGAGAGGGCTGCGTGGCCCTGGAGCCCCTGGCCTTTCCGGAGCCCCCTGAGAACAGGGTAAGGGGTGGGGAGGGGCCCGGAGGAGGGGGGTGCCCCTCGGGTTTGCTCTGATGGGAGGGAAAGGAGTGCGCAAGCCCCCTGACCAAGTCCTCTGATGCTGCCTGACCAGCTTATGCCGAGGGGTCTTCAGCCCAAGGTCAACACCTTCTATGGTAGACGGGAAAGCAGAATTGGGGCAGCCCCTACTGTTACCCAATTATTATGATCAGTTATTAAAATGAACCAAGTGATTATGATTAACGGTAATAGCCAGTGCTGGCCGAGGTGCCACCGTGCACTGGCACGGGGTTCAGCCTGCCACACGTGCCAGTATCTTTACCCCTCACGGTGCCCTTGCAGGGGAGGGTCTGACCCTGCATGTGTTCCGCAGATGGGAATGCCGACTTGCCTGCAGGCACGTAGCTGCTAGGCTGTTGGACCCCCAGCCGAGCCTGCCCTATAAGGTGCTTAGAGTAGGGCTTAGCACCTGGGACTCTTGTCGTTATGACTAGCCCCCACCGTTTTCCAATGAGCTGAGGGGCAGATCATGGCCCCAGGGACCAGCCCCGCCACAGCGAGGCCCAGGGGTTCACGCTCTTCAGCGAAGGGAGGAGCTGGTGACAGGTTCTGGCCAGCGGGGCTGTGTTCCTGGCACAAGGTGGTTGTACAGACAGGGACGGCCCCTGAGGCCTGGGTGTGGGGGCTGTGGTTGCTGGCCCACTGGCCCAGGGCCTAGGGCTCACAGTACTTTTAGGGCCCCACAAAATGTTTTAATTTTGACTACTTTTCAAATTGGGAGAAAAAAAAAATTAATGTAATAATAATGAAATTGTAAGAGTGAATCCAGACCGGATCATAATTGTCCTTCTAACTGTTGCAGTCATAACATACAAGTTTTACCATTTCTTTTAAAAAAAAAATTTTTTTTTTAAATGTTTATTTATTCTTGAGAGAGAAAGAGACACAGAATGTGAGCAGGGGAGGGGCAGAGAGAGAGGGAGACACAGAATCCGAAGCAGGCTCTGGGCCCCGAGCTGTCAGCACAGAGCCCAACGTGGGCCTCGAACCTGCGAACCGTGAGATCAGATCTGAGCTGAAGCCGGGTGCTCAACCGACTGAGCCACGCAGGTGCCCCTACCATTTCCTTTATGGAGGAGACAAAAGTGTTTGGGGCCCCTGCACGTCTTGATGTGACCCTGCAGTGGGCCACAGCTTTTCTCGGGCTCTCGGGACTGAGCAAGACCGATTCCAGCACAGGGGGGTGACTCCAGCTAGCAGTGTCCCCTTGCCCAGTCCTGTGACTTCAGCCAAGAGGTGCTGGGAAAGACAGAACTCCCTGTTTCTTTCCCCAGTGACCAGAGTCTTACACACCCGAAGGGGTGTGCGAGCAGGCCGGAAGATGTCCGTTTTTGCCCAGTCCCTCTGAAAAATGAGACAGATCCACTTGGGAAAAACACAAAGTCATTTGGAGAGTCCCTGCACAGTCGAGCTAACTGTGGGCTTTTAGTAAAAACTGCGGTGGCACAAAAAGAAACGTGACCAATTCTGGGAAATGATCAGACCTCGTGCAGAAGCCAGAAGGAGCATTTTGTTAAGTAAGAAGGGAAGGAGATTTTGCAATAAAACAAACAAATGGCCAAGGTGAGGTTGCTGTTTGGAATTGGGTTTCAGGAGCCATTTTCAGAGCGAGGTATGAATTGAAGAGGGAGCAGCTCCACGGCCTGCAAGGTGGAAATTACAGACAGAGGCTTAGGGACCTTAGAGCTTCTCTTAGTGTGGTGATTTGTAACTTCTTACCATAAACCATCACTTATTATTTTAGGATGAGTTTCTTGATAATTCTTGGGTCTGGGCTAAAAAAGAATCCCACATTAATAACTCCCTCTGTTCAGTCTCCCTGCTCTGGTCAGACCGGGTCTTTTGTCCATAACCTAGAAGCAAGTACTTTTGTGTATTTTTGCGTCTAAAAATGCAGAGAGTCGAAGTCAGAGAAAAGAGTTTTTCCATATTATTAAGGATTCTTTTGGTCGCAAGTGACAAGAACCCAATCGTATTAGCTACCAGAGAAAAGAGGGTGATGATAGGACCCTATTGATTCATGTAATTGAAAAATACAAGGTGGCTGAGCTTCAGGCATGGCTGCATCCAGGTGTTCATGTCATCAGGTATCTATCTATATCTCCAAACCCTGCTTTTTTCTGACTTTGTTCTCAGCTAGGCTTTGTCCATGTGGAGAGAAAATGGTCCCGAGCGGCTCCAGGCTCACATAAGATTCCAGAGGTAGAGAGAGCTCCTTTCCAATAGCTCCTACAAAACTTCAAGGAGGATGGTGACTGGACCACAGGTTCACAGACTCATTCCTGAACCAGTCTCCATGCGAGAGAATGCAGTACTCCGATTAGCCAGGCCTGGGTCCCTAGCCATACCCATGGCATGGGCTTAGCCATGGACCAAGCAGGATTATTACGCAGTGGTGGACAAGTGGTTGCCCAGACGAACAGGTTGACTGCCAATCCAAATGGCCTGTCAAGCCGGGAGGTCGTCAAGGAGGTCAGCGGTGGGGCGAAAGGACTCAGCCCCAGGGATGGCAGAGGTCTTAATCTGGATTCCTTCAAAGCAGATCCTAAGATGGAGATTTGGGTGCAGGTGGTTTATGTGGAAGGTGATCCCAGGAAGTCCGGCGGGAGAGTGGAGAAGAAGACAGGAAGGGAGGAAAGCCAGTAAAGGGAGAGTTGATGAGCAGGCGGCTGCTGTGGGCCCCTGGGGTTCTGTCCCGCTGGGCCCCTCTGAGTGTGCAGAACGTACCTCGGAACTGTGCACCCAGCAAGAGAGAAAGCTAGTTTTTTACTTGCCAGCTAGCTCCTGGCCGTCACTAGTTAAGAGTCACTCCCGAGGCGGCCTTACCGCAGGCCAGCCTCATTTCTGACCAGCTGACGAATTCGGGGTTCCCACAACCCTCTCGTGATAGTCCACCGGCACTGCTCACAGAACTCAGGGCAGCGCTATATTTAGGATTACAGTATTGTTGTAAAGGATGCAGTCGGGGCCGCCAAAGGAAGAGACTCTCAGGGTGGGGTCTGGGAGGGCCTCAGATGCAGACCCTCCATGCCCACCTGATTCGGCGGAATCAGTGCACCGTCCTTGTGGCCCAGCAGTGTTGTTCGTGAACCAGGAAGCTCACTGGAGCCTGGGGGCCAGAGTGTTTACTGGGGGCTCATTGCTCGGGCATGATTGATTGATTGGTATTGAGCCAGCTGAAAGCCCTATGCTCTGATCACAGGTCGGAGACCTCTCTCTCTCTCTCTCCCTCTCTCTCTCTCTCTCCCTCTCTCTCTCTCTCTCCCTCTCTCTCTCTCTCCCAGCCCCCATCTTCAGTCCTCTCATTCACTAGCAAAACCTCAGGCGTGATCCAATGACTCGTGAATAACAAAGACCCTCCAATTACTCAGGAAATCCCAAGGATTTAGAGTTCCCCTCTCAGAATGGAGGAAGAAGGCCAGTCACATTCTTTATTAAACAGGGGTCTGGGTGGGCGAACTGGAAGCCGGACCCGTGGCTGAGTTGTCGCCTGCCTGCAGCTGGGTTTTGTTTGGGCCGACTGGCGGCACCGATCACATTTGAGGCGGGGAGGGGCCTGGACGGTCTCCTCCTATTTGGGGACAAGTACCTTAAGCACTTGCAGGAGGGCTGGGCCTGCTTGGCCCGAGGGCTTCCGTGGGGAGTCCTGGAGGGTCTGGGATGCCTCTCTCCAGCTCCCGGTTCCAACCCCTCCTGTGTCCACGAGGTGGTTGATCACAGTATCTGGTCTGAAACCCTTCCAGCCAGAAGTATCCCAGAATCCAGAACTTTCCAGATTTGGGAAGGTAACGTGATACCTAGACCATCTATTACCTAACACTGCAGGGGGGGCTGGGCAGCACCCTGTAAGCAAACACGTTCATATTTCTGCATAAAGCCCATGAATATTCATGCTAGGGGGATAAATAAAGGTAGTAGCTTCACATCCATTCAGGTCAGGCCTTCCTGCTAAATGAGTTCAGGCCAAGTCAGATTTCTGTGTCTCAAGTGAGTTACAAAGAAGCTTTTGGATTTCAGAATTTCAGAGAATTTGAAGTCGTAGACAGGAAATTGTAGGCTCGGTAGCTGCCGTTTATTGAGTGTCTACTGTGGGCTAGGCACCTTCTAAACACATTCCCTCTGTGGAACCCTGTGATGATAGGTGCTGTTACTACGCCCCATTTTACAGTTGAGACAACTGAGGCACAGGGCTGGTAAGGGAAGTTCCAGGCGCTTCACTACTGCACGGGTGCATGCAGGCCGCTGCTGCTGCCCTGTGCACAGCGTCCCCTCTGGTCCCCAGGGTGCTTTGTTGCCAGGGCCAGATGGGAGATGGGAGAACGAGGCTGACACTTTCTTTCGGTACCTGTGGTCTTATCACTCCGGAACAGAGGTCCCGAATCCAGGTCCCACAGGGACAGTGTGGGGGACAGCAACGGGTAAAGCCAGCTGGAAGCATCGCAGCAGTGACCCTGAGGACCGTGGCAAATGGGATGGCACACGCCGTCAGCAGCCCACGGTTGCCACGGAGAAATACGGCTGGCCCCCAGGGAAAGCCCAAATCTGGCTTTTTATGAGAAAATCAGATTTTTAACTCCGTTGTTTCTAAAATAGCTTTATTGAGGCACGACTGGTGTATCATGAAGCACACCCATGTGAAGAGTGCAGTTGAACGGGTTCCCACAACCATCGCCATAATCCAGTCTTAAAACCTTTTTATCACCCCCCCCCCAAAATCCCCTGTACCCACAAACCCTTCTTACTTGCCTCCAAGTCCCCCAGCCGTGGGCAACGCTAGTCTACTTTCTGTCTCCATCGCTCTGCCTGTCCCGGACATTCTGGATCGGTGAACTTACACGACGCGTGGTCTCTCACGACTGGCTTCTTTCACTCGGCGTGAGGTCCTCACGGTTCGTCCGTGTCGCAGCAGGGTGTGGGCGCTCTGTTCCTTTTTGCCGCCAAACAACGTTCCATGGTGCACAGACACAGCACGTCGTGCCTCTCCACTTAGGAGTGGATGGCCCCGTGTGTTGTTTCCACCTTTTGGCTAGCTGGGAGCATTCCGCTGTGAGGCCACGACCCCCCACGTACCAAAGTTTGTGGGGACGTGTGCTTTCCTAGGGGAGGAAAGGTCGGGTCGTGTGGTGACCCTGAGCTTCAACTTTTTAACTCAAAACGTTGTAAATGTGCCAGCCGACAGAACCTCACTGCAGACCCTCGTCTCCCTCCCTGGCCCCAGCCAAAATCAAAAACCAACTGGTTTTCGTCCTGAGGACTAGAGCGAAGACAGCTCCCTCTTTCTCTCCTCCCACCTCCCCACTCAGAGGCCCCTGACCTAATCTCAGTAAATTAAGGCTTCTGGAAATGAAAGCCAGGAACGGAAGGATTTGCAGATGGGTTTTTCCTGCCCCTTTCCTGCAAAACCTCTGGGATAAGGAAGTTCAGAGCCTCTGAATGATGGGAAAGCTAAGGCGGGGAGGGGGGGAGGGGGATTGGAATCAAGGGGAAAAAACACAAATTAACATCTTAAAATATTATCCAGCCACACCCATTTGCTTAAGGATCAGTTGGCATACCGCGGTGTGCCCGAGGTTAATATTCATCAAATGTACAGCTCTCCGTGTGATCAAGTTCCAGCCCCACTAGAGATGTAAAAATATATAGAAGTCTTTTCTCACTTAGCCTAATTTGACCACTTTCAGGATTTTTTTTTTTTTTTTAAAACGAAGTCTGTTTTTGCCATTTCTGGTTGGTATTTATCAAAGGTTACATTTGTAGAATCAGATCCAGAACCTTCCCCTGACTACAAAGCGTGGCCTTTGCCTTCCTCTCGAACTAACTCCTCTCCTGCATTTCAGTCCCTCCTGGCTGTTCCTCGCACTCTGAGCTTGTCCAGCCCAACCCCGGGGCTGCTGGCTAGCTCCCTCACTCCTTCAGGCCTGTCTCAAAGGTCATCTCCTTAGGGGGTCCTCTCCCCCAACCCTTGCTATCTATTCCCTCCTGTATTGTTTTTCTTCATGGTTCACAGCTTGCCTCACGCACTCAGCACTCAGTGGATGTCTGTTGAATGATACAAGAACTTATATACCCTTTTGGTTACTAATGGCACCCCTCCCTTCTCCCCAGACCAGGATTTCTCGACCTTGGCCCAACGTTTCATGCCAGATCATTCTTTGTTGTGGGACGAGAGGGGCTGTCCTGGACATGGTGGGATCAGCAGCATCCTTGGTCTCTGCCTGCCGGATGCCCCGGTAGCACCCCCGTCCCCAAGTCACGACAACCACGGTGTCTCCAGACAATGCCGAATGTTCCTTGGGAGGCGAAATCCTGCCTGGCTGAGGACCATGCCCTACACAGTGGGCTCTGTGAGAGCGGGGGCCTTGTCTCTCTGCTTCACTGCTGCAACCCGAAAGCCTGGCCCTCTCAGCTCATCCTCAGTGAACGCGTGAGAGCCGCAGAGGCGACTAGAGTCCCCGCAGGGGGGCTGCTGGTGCTTGAGCCTTTGGGTTTGCAGTTTGGGCTCACAGAGCAAGCGTGGACCCTGGAACCGGACCGACGGGATCCGACCCCAGCGGAGCCGCATCACGCCGCGCGGCCTGGGGCAAGTTACCTGTATTCTCCGAGCCCCTGCGTCGCCTGTGAAAAAGCAGCGGCAGGATGATTCTGAGCAATGAGATGAAACCACCCACGGAAGAGCCGGTGGCGCGAGTGGCCACGTGGAGTGTGTTAAACAGGGTTGGGCTCTCGGGTGAGAACAGGGGCCCGGATGCACTGGTGCGTGCCTAACCGAACCAAGGATCGGCGACCATGCCTCCTGGCCGCTCTGGTTCGGGCGATAAGCTATCTGCCTGCCCCGTTTATGGGGCACTTTGCACGGACATCACTCCGTGTCTGCATCCCTAGTTCCTTAAAAGAGGGCATATCTTGCCCTCGTGTTTCCTGAGGCGGAAACCACCCAGCCACCTGCCCCAGCGCCAGCCCCTCCCTCGGATTTGCTCTTTCCTCCTGCCTCCGGGCTCCTTCTTTTCCCCTTGGCTTCTCTCTGCTTCCTGGGGCCACGGGACTTCAGTTTCAAATGTGTCTTGACTCCGCGTTGCTGCCGGTCATCTGGGCTTCGTTTTCCGTGTGACTGCAGGTGGCGGGTGGTGCTGGGGGGCAGAGGGCAGGGCTGGTCAGTTGGGAGCTGGGGGAGGTGGGCCCGGACCGCCAGCCTCTCCGCTGGGCGCAGGTGGGTCTTTCACCCTGGGACAGACAGAAACTTGGAGAAACGCTCCGCATCGAATTAAGCCTTAAAGGCTGGTTGGAAAGGTGGGAAAGCCCTCGCTGTCAGGTAACGGGTGACAGAGGCAGACAGACATTCTTCCTTCATTTTGCCTCCCTCCTTCCATCCGTCCCTCCCTCCCTCCCTTTCTTCCTTCCACAGATAGTCCTTGAGCATCTCCCCCGGGACCAGGTGCGGGGAGAACCCCACAGGCTCTCTGTCCTGGGGGCTTTTGTCTAGAGGGGGAGGCAGTGATTTAAGCAGTGGTGGAGCCACTGATAGGAAGAAGCAGCCCCAAGGCTGTCACAGGGGACCTTGCCCAGAAGGGGGTGCACCCTCTTGAGGCGTAAAGGATGGGGGTGGTTAGTCGGTGGCTGAGTTGGGGGGGAGGGGGTAAAGGGGGTTGGAGAGCGTGTTCCAGAGAGAAGGGCAGCAAGGAGGAGGGCCCCGGGCAGGGGCATGTTCTCAGGACGGACAATCCATGACGAGGTGGCCGTGGGAGGAGCCTGGAGAGCAAGGGCAGGCGGATGTGAGATCAGAGGTGGAGGGGGCAGGGCCTCCGTCTTCTCCCCAGGGCATCAGGGAGGAAGCCAGGGAAGGGTTTTCAGGGCAGGTTCGGGGAAGGTGCCACCTGGAGTGGCTGGTGGGGACTGTGCTGGTGGGAGTGGGGGTGGGGAAGTGGGGCGGGCTCGTGGCTGTCTGAGGATCCCGGGCCAGGAGACGTGGGGGCTTGCTATGGTGGGGTAGTGGGGAGCCCCTGAGGGTTTTAAGCAAGGAAGATGTGAGAGGGCTACTGGGATGGTCCAGGTGAGAGATGCGGGTGGCTTAGACCAGGGCGGCAATGGTGGAGGTGTGACAGGTGGTTGGCTACTGGATATGTTTGCAAGGTGGAACCAACAGGAGGTGCTGATGGGTCGCACTTGGGAGGGATGGGGTGGGGGTGGGGGCGGAGAAGGGGCAAGGAGATGAAGGGGGGGAGGGGTGAAGGCTGGGGAGGAGGAAGGAGGGATGGGCATAGGGGCGGGAATCAGGAGCTCAGATTCGAGGCTAATTCGAGATGCCTGTGAGACGCTGCAGGTGAGAGATGCAGCCTCTGTCTCCAGGGAACCCAGAGCCGAGTTGGAGGAACCATCTAGGACATGTAGGACACAGCTTTGTGGCAACCGGGTGCGTTAAAGGCTGCCACACAGGCACGGGGAACATCGCAGTCATCTGGGGCACTTGGAGAGGTGAAGGGACCCCCGCAGAGGTGACAAGTGGGCCATTCCTCGAACAGAGATTGGCAGAGAGTAGGGAAAGGCATTTCAGGCAGAAGGAACAGCAGGTGCAAAGGCAAGGAGGCCCAACAGGGTGAATCCATAGTTCACCTGCGGCTTCGGCGTGAGCCAGAGCATGGGGGGTGCGGGGAGAGATGCTGCTGGAGAGACGGCATGCTTGGCGGTTCAGACCTCCCTCTGGAGGCAGTGGGAGCCAGTGGCGGTGCTAGATCAGGGGAGTGCGAGAGGCAGGAGTGCCTTTTTGGAAGGTCCTGTTCTGCTCCTCGGCCAGTCAGAGCGGCCTCCTCCACAGGCGGAGGGGCGAGGATGTGCTTCCAGGGCAGTGTTTCTCAACCCTGTTTTCATCACTGCTCTCCTAGGAGCCTTGTTAGAAGTGCTTCTTCCTAATTCTCCCTTCCTCCGTGAAATTTTAACTCCACGGGTGTGCCGCATGTCTGTGTACGTATTCTGTGTTCATCTGTGCTTTTTTATAAGAAGAGTTAGATTTTTTTTGCATGTACAGGTGACCCTTGAACGACATGGGGGTTAGGAGTACTGACTCCCCATGCGGTCAAAAATCCATGTATAGCTTTTAACCCTCACAAAACTTAACTACTAATAGCCTACTGTTGACAGGAAGCCGTACTGACAACATGAAGAATCGATTAATACATATTGGCATATGTATTAATACTGTATTCTTGGGGTGCCCGGGGGGGGCTCAGTCAGTCGAGCATCTGACTTCGGCTCAGGTCGTGATCTCATGGTTCGTGAGTTCAAGCCCCGTGTTAGGCTCTGTGCTGACAGCTCAGATCCTGGAGCCTGCTTTGGATTCCGTATCTCCCTTTCTCTGCCCCTCCCCTGCTCGTGCTCTGTCTCTCAAAAATGAATAAATGTTGGGGCGCCTGGGTGGCTCAGTCGGTTAAGCGTCCAACTTCAGCTCAGGTCATGATCTCGCGGTCCGTGAGTTCGAGCCCCGCGTCAGGCTCGGGGCTGATGGCTCGGAGCCTGGAGCCTGTTTCCGATTCTGTGTCTCCCTCTCTCTCTGCCCCTCCCCCGTTCATGCTCTGTCTCTCTCTGTCTCAAAAATAAATAAACATTAAAAAAAATTTTAAAAAAATGAATAAATGTTAAAAAAAATTTTTTTAAATACTCTCTGTTTCTCAAAAATCAATAAACGTTAAAAAAATTTTTTTTAATTCTTCCAATAAAATAACCAGGGAAAGAAAATACAATTAACAATAGCCTAAGTGGGGCGCCTGGGTGGCTCAGTTGGTTGATCATCTGACTCTTGACTTTGGGTCATGATTCCGGGGTTGTGGGATTGAGCCCCACGTTAAGGTTCTCTGGATCTCTCTCTCTCTCTCTGCCCCTCTCCCCTGCTCATTCTCTCTCTCTCTCTCTCTTTCTAAAATTAAAAAAAAGAGACTATCACAACAAAGAGAAAATACGTCTAAAGTACTGTACTTATTGAAAAAAAATCCATGTTGTAAGTGAACCCGTGCTGTTCGAACCCGTGCTGTTCAAGCCTGACTCCTGATGGGGGCCTTGCTGAGTGGAGCATGTTCCCGTGAGGCTGCCTCTGGCAGAGGGAGTTAAGCCATGCCCTGCGAACCCCGGGGCTGGCCTCTGCCCTCCTCTGATTGGCTGGCTGTGGGTCTTTGCTGCCTTCACTAGTTGTTGTGTGTCATTGCAACTGCTAGGCCCCATGCGTGTGCCAGATCCGGGGGGCAGATCTGAGCAGGGCCCGGCCCTGCTCTCTGCGGGCTTATCGCCAGGTGGATGGCCAGCCGACAGGCTGCCAAGGATGGGGGGTGCGGGAGGTCCTCGTCCTGGGGTTGCTCAGAGAGATCGAGACTGCAGCAAAGTTGAGCCCCCATGAGAACTGTAGTGTTTTGTTTTTAAAGAAAATTCCAGTTACCAGGAAAGTCGATCGCCTGTACGTTGCTGGCAGGAACGTGAAACGCTGCAGCCACTCTGGAAAATACTTCGGCACTTCCTTCTCAGAAGTAAAAACGGTCCCAGCAATTGCGTTCTTGGGCATTGATCCCAGAAAAAGGAAGACTTCTTTTCACGCAGGAAACTGTACATGAATGTTCATAGCAGCTTCATTTGTAAGAGCCCCAAGCTGGAAACTAACCAAATGTCCGTCAGTGGAGGAGTAAATAAATGAGCCGTGGCATATCCACACCATGGAATAGTACTCAGCAACAAAAAGGAACCAACCAACTGCTAGAAATAACACGCACTGGTGAGGATGTGGAGACAAGGGAATGCACTGTGGGCGCGAATGCAGGCTGGTGTGGCTCCTTTGGAAAACCGCAGGGAGGTTCCTCAAAAAATTAAAAATAGAAGTACCCTATAACCCAGAAATTCCACTACTGGGATTCATACAAAGAAAAAAACACTACTTTGAAAAGATATACGCACCCCTATGCTCATAGCAGTGTTATTTACGATAGCCAAGAAATGGAGGCAGCCCAAGTGCCCAGCCATAGATGAGTGGATAGAGATGTGGAATATTACTCGGCCATAAAAAAGGAATGAGATCTTGCCGTTTGTCACGTGGATGGACCTAGAGGGAATAAGCGAATAAGTCAGAGCAAGTCAAATACCGTATGAGTTCACTGACATGCAGGATTTTAAAAAACAAAACAAATGAACGGACACAAAAACAAACAGACGCTTAAATACAGAGCACACACTGGCGGTTGCCAGAGGGGAGGTGGCGGGGGGGGGGGTGAAATAGGTGACAGGGATTAAGAGGTACAAGCTTCTAGTGACAAAACAAGCCAGGGGGGTGGAAAGCACAGCACAGGGAATGCAGTCAGTAACACTCTCCGGTGACAGACGCCGACGACACTCAGCATGGAGAGCAAGAGTCATGTATTGAGTTGTCGAATCACTACGTGGTCCACCTGAAACAAATACAACATTGTATGTCAACTATACTTCAATAAGATTCTTTTTCAGGGAACTGGTCACTGATAACACACAACAACTTGGACGGACCTAAAGGGTATTAAGTTGAGCGGGAAAGAGCCAATCTGTGAGGATACATACTGCATGATTCCATTCACGTAACATCTGTGCGATAACATAATTATAGACACAGAGAACAGACGAGGGGTTGCCAGGGAGTAGGAGTGGCAGAACGATGGGTGGGGCTATAAAGGGGTGACATTAGGGGGTCTTGTGATGGTTCAGTCGAGTCTCTTGACTGCAGTGGTGAGTAGGCAAGGCTACGGACGTGACAAAATTGTCACAGAGCTATACACACTCACACACACTCACAGGTGCATGCATAACTGGGGAAACCTGAATCAACTCCATGGATTGGGTCAAGGGCAACTCCTTGACTTGGCTGTTGTACCCTAGGACCGTATGAGTTGTGTGTTAATAGTGGGGGAAGGGTGTGTGAAACATTCCTGCACAGTTCTTTGCAATCTCCTGCAAATCAATAATTATTTCAGAGTAAGAAACTTAAAAAAAGAAAATTCCAGGGGTGCCTGGGTGGCTCAGTCGGTGAAGGGTCCAACTTCGGCTCAGGTCATGATCTCACGGCTCAGGAGTTCGAGCCCTGCGTTGGACTCTGTGCTGACAGCTCAGAGCCTGGAGCCTGCCTTGGGTTTTGTGTCTCCCTCACTGTCTCTGCTCCTCCCCCTCACGTGCCGTCTGTCTGTCTCTCTCAAAAATAAATAAACGTTAAAAAAAAATTCCAGTTACTGGAGTTAGAACGTGCCTTAGAGGCGATGCAGTTGGAAACCTGTCCTTTTTTTAAAGTTATGCATTTTGAGAGAGAGTTCCACACAAGTGGAAGAGGGACAGAGAGAGAGGGAGAGAGAATCCCAAGCAGGCTCCATGCTTACAGTGTGGAGCCCGATGCGGGGCTCGATCTCCCAAACCTTGGGATAACAACCTGAGCCGAAATCAAGAGGAGGACACTTAACCGACTGAACCATCCAGGCGCTCTGGAAACCTATCCTTTCTGTGTTCCCTAAGCCCCTGGGCCCACACTCTCCTGTAGCATTATTCTCACCTGTCTGTGGCAGGTCCCAGCAGATCAGAAGCAGAACTGGAACAGTCCTGAGTCCGGGGCCCCAGGAGAACAGGTGATGCCAAACTCAGCAGCCATGGGAAGCCCAGAGTGCACTGCTCTGCCCCTCCCACTTTGCTTGGGCCTCTCCCGCTGCCTGTCTCCTCCTTCCCTCCCTCCCGCTGCCCCTTGTCGATGAACACATGCTGACCTTGCCAGACCCAGCTCGAAGCTCACCTCCTTTTCCAGGCCTTCCCCCATGCCCAGGTAAAGCGGGCCTTTCTCTCCCTCAGGTCCCTTTCGGGGGTCGAAAAGGTAAATGCCTTCAGTGGCCTGGGAGGGAAGATGGGTGAGAGAGTAGGAATACTGCAGGAATGGCACAGGGGACAGGAATGGCACAGGCAGGGGACAGGGACACATGGGCCCGGTGGGGCCTGCGAGGCTTGGTGGCCACAGGCTCCAACTAAAGGGCACGGGTCCGATCAGACGGCTGAGGGTCGCCGAGGGACACTGTGGACCCGTGGTCGCCAGAGTTTCCTACTTTTACAAGAGAAGCCGTAACTCCCAGATTTTAATGGAAATCCTCCAGATTTTTAAATGTTGGCAAAAAAAAAAAATATATCCATTTTTTACAGCTCTAGCCAACATCTGCAGGTTGGATTCAGCCCATGGGCTGCTAGTTTTAGATACAGCTTCTGTCTTTCTATTTTAGTATTTGTAATAATTGATTTTACTTCTCTATTTATGTCGTCCTCCTCATTAGCCTTGGGGGAATGGCCATGCCTTATCCACAGCTGTATTCTCAGTGGCTGGTCCAATGCTTTGCATATAGAGGACGCTTAATAAATATCTGCTGAAGGAATGAGTTGGAATGTTAGAAGCAAGTCAGGGCCTGCAGAGCAGTCTGAAGATTCTAGGTGGGACCCAGGATCCGTTGGCTGGGAGTAGCCAGCGTGTCTTCAGGAGGTAGGGCTGAGGGGGCAGGCTGTGTCCTTGGCCTTGCCGAGGCTGGTCACGGTGATTGAAATTCTGCCACATCCTCTGCGTACTCTTGGAAGCACGGGTTGGGGGAATATGCAGGCCACTGGGCCTCTCATACAAATGAGTCTGGCCCCAGGCACAGGGCCAGGCAGAAATTGGGCTTTGGGGGATAGGAGGAGGTGAGAATTTTAATAAGCTTAATAAAAACTGGAAGTAAAACCCACAGTCCTGGAACTGCTCAGTTCTAGCGGTTTTAAATGACTTAGCGGAGTGGGTATAGCAAGGGAAGCTGGGCGCTCAGGGGCCTGGTCTCAGGGGAAACATGAGGAGGCCCAGGCACTGGCCCAAGGGAAGGCTGGAGTCTGAGGGGCATGGCCAGGAAGGTGTCCTGGGGGTGTGGCCGGGAAGGGGCAGGGCCTGGGGGTGTCGCCTTAGGTAGACACTAAGTGGGCAGGGCAGTTGGAGATCCTTAGGAGGAGCCTGGTCTGTCCTCTCCCCAGTGGTCAGGACTTCAGCCGGCCGGGGACTATACAGGCATAGGGTGCAAACCCAGGGAAGTCGGTTGGGCGGGGAACTAAGCAGGGAAACTGAGACCAAAGCCCTGTTGTAGAAGAAAAGGCTGTGCTCTGGAGTCTCTTACACTCGGTGGGGGGGAGGGTGGGGAGCAGCCGGGTGAAGGTCGAGTGTAGGGACCGGAGTTCTCCATTAACGGGAGGGGAGGAGGCTCCGAGGGACTCCTGGGACAACTCGTCGGGGCAGGGCTCACTAGTCTGCACCGGGCCTGACTGATCAGGGCAGGCGCCAGGCCCACCCTCAATTCCCAGGGACTCCCTTCACGGCACTGATGTCCCAGGCACTCTCCTTGCTGGAGCATGAGCTTTCAGACAGGATCGGGTCTGTCTCGCCGTTCCCATAGCTGGCACAAAGCTGGCCTTCGTCAATGCTCGTTCATGACAGGAGTGTGACAGAACCTGCCTCGCAGTGACCGAAGAGGGTGCCTGTGGGTGGAAGGGGCACGTGGAGGGGGGACAGCAAAACCTTCCTGCCCCTCACATCAGCAGCTGTCACCTTGCCCCTGGGCCGGGGTGGGCCACCCATAGGGAATGGAGGGGGGCTGCACCTAAGCTGCATGTATCAGCCTGAGCTCATTCTTAGGGTGGAGGCTGGAGACTCCCTGAAAAGTGCTCCACCACAGGTATGGAGAGGTGAAGGTGAGGAGCCACGATGTGTGTGGATGAAGGGCAGGTTGCCTGGGTGCGGATTCTGGCCTCACCACCAGCTGTGTGTCTTTGGTCAAGTCCTCTGTTTTCCCTGAGCCTTAACTACCCCTTCCCCCAAACAGGGTGAGAGCCCCACCTACCGTATGGGGGTTTGTGAGGATTTTAAGCAGTCAGCACGTGCCGAGCACTTAGCATCGTGCCTGGTATGTGGTTGGCTCTTGGGGTGATGACTGTAACACAACTGGTAATATCATGGCAGTTTGGGGATTTTCATGGCAGCTGCGATTTAGCATTACAGTGGGGATGCGTATAGTTCACGTAAGGGGGGCGGGGGGTGGGGCACAGACCAGGCCAGACACAGAGAGGGAAGGATGAGTGTGAGACACCCAGAAACAGAGAATCATAGTATAGATGGAGACATAGACAACCAGAGACAGAGACAGAGATGAAGACAGAGAGACGTACAGAGAAAAACGGGAAAAGGGATAGAGACACAGGGAGGCAGAACTGGAGAGATACATAGAGGGAGAGTCTACGAAAGTACATTTACCGCCTGTGTCTAGGGCACAAGTGCGGGTGGGGGCGGGGGGTGCAGCCAAGCCGTGCTGTTCATGTTTATCCAGTGAGGCCGCTTGTACCTCCTCCGCTCCCCACCCTGTGGCAGTTTCTGAATCCCCCAGGGACTGAGAAGCCCAGTCAAGCAGACGGAATAGCCAGGGCTTGGATCCCAGGTGGTGCTGGGGCAGGCGACACTTCCCAGGGAGATATCAAGCCAAAGGGGCCTGTGGATGATTCTTTTTAATTTTTTTTTGAGAGAGAGGAGAGAGAGAGAGAGAGAGAGAGAGAGAAAGAGAGAATCCTAAGCAGGCTCCATGCGCAGCGCGGAGCCTGACTTGGGGCTCGATCCCGTGACCCTGGGTCCATGACCTGAACCAAAACCAAGAGTCGGGCACTCGACCGACTGAGCCACCCGGGCACCCCACGAATCTTGATGAATCCAGTTCGGGAAAATATATGCCAAGGTACAGGCCAGGAGCAGGAAGATAAAAGGTCAGGTGCCCGGTGGACCTGGAGTAGGAGCAGGATTGAGGTGGGGAGGAAGCAGGAGGGCCCAGCAGGTTGCTGGGCGGGCGCTGTGTGTGGCCAAGAGCCCCGTGTGTGGGAGCGGGCTGGGCCGCCTCAGAAGAGCACCTGGGCTGGCACCCTCACGGGGTCCAGAGGAGACCCAGGCCGCTCATTCTGCTAAAACCCTGTTCCTCCTTTTTCCTGCCTTCCCCTCCAGCCCCGGGTCAAGTAATGTCTCCTTGTGAAACCCTCAGCCGCGGCTACCAGCTTCTTGTCTATCCTTTTCTGTGCCTTGCTTTTTCCACTTAATATTTCTCGGGGGTCATTTTGGGTCAGCGTATTTTAATCTACCCACTTCTTTTTCACTTGTGGATTATTAGCTTGGTCTTTACTTAGCACCTTCTATGTGCCAGGTGCCGTTCGGGGCATTAGAGACACAACAGTGAACAAAATGGACACCGTTTCGGGGCGCCGGGGCGGCTCGGTCGGTTGAGCGTCCGACTTCGGCTCAGGTCAGGATCTCGCGGTTCGTGAGTTCGGGCCCCACATCGGGCTCTGTGCTGACAGCTCGGAGCCTGGAGCCCGCTTCCGATTTTGTGTCTCCCTCTCTGTGTGCCCCTCCCCCACACGTGCTCTGGCTCTCTCTGCCTCTCAAAAATAAAGAAAACTAATAAAAAAAAATTTTCAAAAAATGACCCCGTTTCTGCTCCAAGGAGCTGCTGGGCTGGTAGGGAGAGATAACGGGTAAGTATACAAATGACGTGTCGGGTGTGGTGGGTGTGGTTAGGGGAGGCCGTTATGGCCAAGAGACATCTGAGCAGAAACATCTGAGGAGGAAATTGAATTTGTTCTTGCTGTGCAGCAAATCACCCCCAAACTCAGCCGTTTTATGGGGTCCGGGATCTAGGCACAGATGCGTTGGAAGCTCTGGCCCCAAGTCTCTCATGGGTCGCAGTCCAGCGGGGGGCCGGGGCTGTGGTCACCCCAGGGCTTGCTTGGGGCCGAGGCACCCACATACAAGCCCACACTCATGGTTGTGGCAGCTTCTGTTTCACGGGCTGGCCACTTGGGCCTCTCCCAAGGGCCGCTTGCAACAGGGCCACCTGCTTCCCCCAGCACAACTGATCCGAGACAGAGAAAGAGAGAGAATACGTGCCAAGAAGAGAGGGAGAGAGAGCCCAAGGTGGAAGCCATGGTGTTTTTTCGCAGCTAACGTCAGAAGCGACATTCCATCACATCTGTATTCTGTCAGCAAGCCCAGCCCGTACTCTGCGGGAGGGGATTCCATAATGGTTCCGCAACGAGGCAGAGATCATACCAGGCCATCTTTGAAGCTGCCTACCGCAGAAGTGGGGATCTGAGGGAAGAATGGCTCAGGTAGAGGGGTTGCAAGTGCAAAGGCCCTGAGGTAGGACCATGCCCGGCACATTGAAGGGAAGACAAGGAGGCCAGAGTGGCTGGAGAGGAGAGAATGGGAGAGGTGGAGGAGGTCTGATCAGAGATGGAGATGGAGATTTCTCTTTCCGTCACTTAGTCCCTGGCTGGTGGACGTTCAGGGTGTTTTTTAACCCTCTACGGCAATGAATATCCTTGTCCACAGATGCAAATATGTCTGAGGGTAAATTCCCAGTGGTGAAACTGCTGGGTCAAAAGGAAGCTGCACTATCAGCTTTGGCAGCTAAATTCCCTCCCCAAGAGCTGACCTTCCTGCCGGCCTCCTCTGAGGGTCCTTCATGCCTTTGACTTCACTGGTCCCTGCCCTGGCCTGCTGTCCTCTCCTGGCTGTTCCACATTAAAGGGTGGTGCTGTCTTCCCAGGCTCCCGTCTTCCCTCCGTCGCCCCCTCCCTCCAGACGGCCTCTGCCGCTGCAGATGGCTGGGGAGTCTAAGAGCCCCTTGGAGGACGCTTCCCCTTGATGGAAATTCTCCGCGCTTGGAAAACTCTTCTCACAAACGGTACCTTCTGTGTGCTTTTCCCAGGTGCTGGAAATTCCCTGATGGCTGTTTTGGGACAATGAGTTGCGTTTGTGTTTGCCCACCATTTATCTCTGAGAAGGTGGCCGGCTGGCAGAGTCTGCCAGAGGGCAGAGCACGGAGAACACCTGGCCTGGAAGGAGAGGCTGTGGCCGTCTTGTGCTCCCCCTCTGCAGAAAGCCGAGCCACACGCTATCCACATGACATTTGCAAGGCCTGGCGAGGCCTGGGGGCCCTGAGACCCACTGGGGTGGAGACCACATACGCGGCAACCACCATTCACCGAGCATGCCCTGTGTGCTCTGCTTTTGTGTATAATATGGCTAAGTGGGGGAAGTGTCACTTGCGTGCTTCAAAGCTTCTAGTGGCTTCCTGTTGTGTTCTGAATAAAACCCCAACCCCTCCCCCAACTGGTCCTTCCCCACCTCCCTGAACGTCCCCCCCCCCGCAAACCTCTTCACAGGCTCCAGCCACACTGACCACTTCTCCCCACCCAAAGGCCTCGGCAACCTCTGTTCCATCTGTTTGGGACTGTTCCCAGGCTTTTTCATGACCAACTCCTTATCTTTCAGGTTGCCGTTTGAAGCCTCTTCTCAGGCCTTCCCCGATGACCTGATCTGAAGCAGCTTCCTCTAGTCACTCTGTCTCCTCACTCTGTTTCTTCCTTGAAATTACCTCTTGATTATCTGTTTCCCCCGCTTGACTCTCAGCTCCATGAGGACAGCGACTCTATCTTGCTCTCCTCTGTGTCCCCAAGACTTAGTAAAATATCTGGGACACAGTAGGTGCTCAAGGGATAGTGGTTGTATGAGTGGATGTGACTGGGTATTATCTTCACTCTCCAGGTGAGGAAATGGGGGGTTAGAGATGTGAAGTGACTCGTTCACGGACACACAGCTGGGAAGTTGCAGAATTGAGATTCAGACCCAGGTGTGTCTGAGCCCAGCTCAGTGCCCTCTCCCTAGCCGGTTGGCCTTGATAGACGTCGCTGGCTGTCCAGAGCGGACTGGCAGTTGTCAGGCCAATACTGGGAACTTGAAGGTGAGTAGTGTCTCGGCAGGTGTGCTGGGAGTCCGGGAAGCAAGCTGGAATGAGGGGCAGCCCTCCTCACCCTCCTGTCTTTGGATAGAACCACACCATATGCCGTTCATGTGACGTTACATGTCCTGGCAGGGCCTGCGGGCTCTGAGACCCTTGAGGGCGGAGACCACGTAAGAGTCAACCAGTGACAAGGCAGGCAAGGTCTGGATCACCATCTGGGTCACTGATGGCTCTCAGTCCCTCCTCCTCCCCAGCCACATTCCCATTTTTCTTGTCATCATGCTTAGTCGTACCTCTTCTCCTGAGGTTCGGCTTGCATGGGAAGGCAGGGCTGGTATTCTTCATCTGGAGAACCTGGCCCTTCCAGGGGCAGCAGAGAAATATTCAGGGGTGCCCACTCTGGAGCCAGCCCAGTTGGCCCTCTGCACACATCCTGAATCTTTTTGAGCCTCCGTTTCCTTATCTGTTAGAGAGAGAGAGTAATAGTTTCTCCTTCGTAAAGTCCCCAAGCAGGATCAATGAGGCGGTACATGTAGAATCCCTCCCTCAGGCACCTGGCAAGCACCGCATGGCAATAGCTTCATATTAGTCACCATGTAGCCCAAGCATCGCCCTACAAGGCCTCCTTCCCTCCTCAAAGCCTGCCTGGGGTGCCCCATGCCTACATAATCTCTCAAATTGCCACCACACTTCCCAGTTACTTGCTCCCCTCCAAATTCTTCTCCCGGAGGACACACACATCATTCCTGAACCCCCTTTGCAGGGACAAGTCATGGCCAAGCAGATATATCAGTAAAGGTATTATACATTGACCTGGGACACAGAGGGCCCTCTGCCCCGTGGTCTGGTAGGGGAGTGGAACAAGCTGAGAGTGGTTGGGGGAGGGGGGGTTGGGGAATGTGGGGGGAACTAGCAGGAGTGGGATCGCATGGTCCCCAGGATGAGAAGAACTCAGACTCTGCCCAGCATGTGCCAGCATCCAAGGACGTCTGGCCCGGCAGGCGGAGCACTGCAACAGGAGTCCTGGGGTCAGGCGGGAGTGGGGCATGTCAGCGATCAGGGGGGCCCCCACACTTGTAGAGCAGTGACATTGCTGTAGGCGCCGTTCTATGAACTCATGGCTCTTTCCTATACCAGGTGGGGAGACTGAGGCACGGAGCATTTAACAGAATTGCCCGGGTCGCACTGTCAGTAAGTGTTAGAGGCAGGATTTGGACGCAGGCGGTCTAACTCCGGAGTCCACACTGTCTGGCCTACCGTGACGGTGTCTGAGTGGTCTGCTGGGTGGGGGAAGAGGCCCATGCCGTATATGGGAATGGGAGAGATGGTCTTGTCTGGGATCCAGGAGTGGGCCGATGGGGAAGGTATATTCCCGAGAGCCCTAGGAGACAGTCAGCTATCCAGGGAGGGAACTGGCGGTATGGTTGGGGGAGGTGTCTGTCAGCTTGGGGGGCAGGGTGGGGTCCACAGGGCCACTGCTGGGCCAGGCCTAGGGAAGGTGAGCAGACCCCACCCCCGGGAGCCCTGGGTCAGGAGCAGGGCAGCTGAGCCTGTGGCCAGGAATCTCTGGCTGCATCGCCAAGTCTTGCTGGGGCAGGCAGGGCCGACTGAGGAGCCCCAGCTGTAGGCTGTGCCCGGAGTGTGCGTAGAGCGACCCCTCACTTGCCTCCGCCCCTTGCTTAGCAGCTCACAAACTCAGCTGAGCCTTGATCCCCGGCAGTCTGAGGTCTGAGGGCCTTGCGGTCTGGTCCCTGCCCTGCGCCCCAGGGAGCCCTGCTGGGAGCTTGGTTCCCGGGCCTTCCTCAGAGGAGAGACAGGCCCACCTATGCCCACCCGAGATGAGCACGGAGGGGGCGAGCAGAAGGTCTCAGCCAGGGCCGACAGGAGCCAAGGCAGGCACATAAGGGCCTGGCATTGATGCTGTGACACAGCCCGGGCTCCTGGGGCCCCTCCTCACCGTCCTCTGTGAACACCCCCTGCGCCCTGAGATTTGCTCAGACTCAGGCAATCTCAGACACCAACCCTGCGGGAGCTCTTAGCGCTGACCAGAGAGTGACCCGGGGACAGCACCCGACTCCAAGCTCCTCTGCACCGTCACCCCAGCTTCGTCCTCTTGCCACCTGGCGATGTGTGGCTCCATCTTGGCTCCTGTCCCAGGAGAGGGGTGGGCTGGGAGGCACCTGCAGGCCACTGGCATCTGTGCCCCTCTGTGAGTGCCCCCGAGCCAGGGGTCCGGAAAAGACAGGCACAGGCTGGGCTTCCAAAGAGGCAGGGCCGACAGCGCCCCCCGCCCCCCCGCCCCCCCGCCCCATGTTCTCAAGACCCCGCAGCGGCTCCCCCCGGCGCACTTCTGGCCTCCCTGCCCTGAGTCTGAGAACAGACCTGCAGCCCAGGTCTCAGCTTACCTGTCACCTTCCCAGAAGGGCCAGCCCCATCCTCCTGGGCCAAACTACCTACCACTTTCTCATGCCCTCATTTCCTTCAAAGCAGTTATTAAACTCTGAATTCTCAAAGTATGTGCTTCTTTTCTATCTTCTTTCGTAAGCATGTCAGCTCCGTGAGGGCAGGGACCTGGCGTGTCTTAGACACGCCTTCATTTCCTGAACCACGAGGGGAGCCTGGCAGACAGCAAGTGCTCACCGAACGTTGGCTGAATGAAGGTGTGAATGGGAGAGAGAGGCTGTGATGGAATGTGAACACATCTGGACTTGGAGTTGGGTGGGCCTGGACCCGCATGTGCTGTGTTACCCTGGGTGGATTGCTTTCCCTCTCTGAGCTTCACTCACTCACTCGTCAGATCCGGCGCAGCCAAACCTAGCCTTCCTGGGATAAGGCAGGGAGAGCATGAGACGCGGGATGAATGGGATGGTCGGGCGCTTTGCACACCGTAAAGCGCCCAGGGAAGGGAGGGCTGTCCGGAGGTTTTGCGGCAAAGCGTCCACTCAGCTCATTTTCCTGGTGCCCAGGCGGCTTCCTGGGCAGTGAAGCTAATGGGATGGCATCACAGCGTCGCCGGAGGGAAGTGTGGAAGCTCAGAGCTTCCGGCCAGGAGAATAGGATTTGCATTTCAGCTAACTTGACGGGCAGACGGAAGAGGAGCTTTGGGAGGAATGTTTTCAAGGCTGGCCAGGCGTGAGGCGGGGGCCCCGGACCCATCACGGGTGACGCTGTGCAGGCCAGGGTCCCTCCTGGGCCGGATGGGGAGGTGAGGGGGAGGCCCACTGCGTGACACCCGAGGACAGTGAGTAGTACATCTGCCTATAACTTGGGCGCATGTACAGGTACTCCCGGGAGAGAGAGGGAGAGAGACCCAGACAGGGAGGAACAGTCCAAGGCAGAGGTAGAAGGAAACAGAAAAAGAGGCAGGAAGAGAGAAAACAACCAAAGGGAGGGGCCTGCCCAGTGGCCCCCGCGAGCACATACCCCAGATGGATGGTGAGATGTCACTGTCTAGTGGGCGCCCCCCCCCCCGCCGTGATTTCAGGGCCCCCAGTGCTTTCCCTAATGCCAGCTTCTTGCCTCAAAGAGCGTGCTTCCAGTGTTGAAGGATTCTTCTCTTTCGTGCCACAGGGGCCCCAAAGTTAAGCCAGTTCCTTCCTCTGGTGCCCAACCCAAGAGAGACAATCTGTGGGCAGATTGGAGGAAAGCTGGCCTTGAACTTCCATGGGAGAGTGTATGCCCTCTAGAATGCTCCCCCCTCCCCACACACACCCAGATTCCTAAGCCTGTCCCTGGGTGTGCAGCTGATGGGCCACACCGCAGCCTGCAGCCGCCTTGGGCACCTCGCAGCCTGCTCTCACCTGACCCTGCACTCCTCACACTTTGTCCCCTGCCTCTTCCTCCACGACCGCCACATCCACATCCACAGGCCGCCATTCCACCGCCGTTTTTCTTCCTCAATCACTCACTTTTTTTGTGTCAAACTTAAATGTGTTCAGAAAGGAAGCTTCAGATCACGGCCGGAAATGAAAAGCCGGTAGCACTTGCAATAAACAGAAGGGGACTGTAAAAACACAAAAATAAAAACATCACCACTGTCAAAAGGTTTGCGTAGCATCTAAACCAGTGGTCTCCCCCTGGGGCGACTCTGCCCTCTCCCCATCCCCCACCCCGCCACCAGGGACACTTGGTAAGTTCTGGGCATGTTTTTGGTTGTCGGCACTTGGGGGAGGGGGCAGGTGAATGTTCCTGGCATCTGATGGAAGGGCAGAGGCCGGGGG
The DNA here is from genome assembly GCF_024362965.1 of Panthera pardus. NCBI lineage: Eukaryota > Metazoa > Chordata > Mammalia > Carnivora > Felidae > Panthera > Panthera pardus. The sequence goes on along the minus strand of NW_026526980.1, from coordinate 17,781,826 downwards.
TGCGGCTGGCCATCCCACCCCCACGGCAAAGCGTTATCTGGCCCCGGATGTCAATGGTGCTGAGGTTTAGAACTTCTGGTCTAAAATAAGCTCGAGCGCCCGAGGGAGGTGTGCCCCACACTTGGGCAGCTCTGACCTCGTTAGCTCCTCATCCTTCAGACTCAGCTGCAGCACCCCCCACCCCAGGGATGTCTCCCCAGACCCCCAGAGCAGAGGACTCCAGGTGTCAGCTCCTGTGGACCCTGCACCTCCCATCTCCTGACGCTCTGACCCTTGGCCTTTGTTTTCCTGCCCACGTCCATGTCCCCGATGAGAGCTGCAAGCGGGCAGGGCCACACCTGTCTCACCGTCCCCTAGCCCTCAGCACGGTGCCTGGCTCCTAGCCCCTGTGCTCCTGTGTGGAATGAATGACAGCTGGGTGGGGGTCCCAGATCCCCTACTGTCTGGCTGGCTGTCAGGTACTTTGTTTCTCACCTGTGAACGGGACACACTCATAGGAATGCTGTCCCCAGTAGCACCCAGCATGTGTAAAAGTCCCTGGCGGAAGGAAAGCCCTGGGTAAAGGTTAGGGGCCATCAGCAAGTGGCAGGGGTCCCTGGAGAGATCACGGGCTCACTGCCTCATTCATGTCTTCTGCGGTTATCAGGTTGTCCCGGGGTAATTTATAACTGGACCCCCTTTCGTCTCCAGTGTCCCGGCCCGGACAGTCAATGATCGGCCCCCCTCACTCTCAGGCCCTGTGTCTAGTGGGGCATGTGGAGAGCTGAGCAGTCACTGAGGCTTGAGAGAGCGGGCCTGTTCCCACCACTCAGGGACCCTACCCTTACGGGGTGCTCGGAGCATCTCCGTTTAGCAGCAGGGCCTAGAGGCTGGGGGTGGGGCTGGCTGGGAGCTGCTGAGAAGGCACCCCTCGGCAGACAAGGCTTTGATTATCATGCTGGAATCGGGGCTGTTCCCCACAGATGCAGCCCAAGTCCCGGGCTTGGGTAGAATGTCAGGACCACTTTCCTGGGGCATGTGAATTTCCAGGGTAGAGATACAGAAGACAGGGGGAGAGAGAGGGCCAGGACTGTGACTTGGGGGTGTGGGCACGTCGAGGGGGCCTTCCAGCCCTCTGGTGGAGGGCTCTAACCTGCCCCCCTCATTCCTACCCAGGCACAGGCCAGGGCACCTGCTCCCCTTCCTCCCGCCATCCTCCTGCAGGTGAGGGCCCACCCTCTGTCGTGGGGGGCTTATGAACATCCGAGGCCATCAAAGTGGGGTTAGTGCGTGCGAAGGGTCATATGGGAGCCCCAGGAGGACATCACCCTGAACAATCTCGAGGGCGCACTGGCTGTGTCTATGAGCACGTGGCCCCACTGCCATAGGACGTCCACTGCTGTCTGCTGTCCACTCATACTGGGAGAGGACCCTTGGTGGGGGCTGATCTCAAGCCCATGTGCCCCCGCGGGGAAGTCCTGGAGGGAGCCCGAGGCGGAGGCTGGGGGCCCTGCGGGGGCTGCTCTGCTCCTGTCTGCGAAGTTGAATTCACTCCTTCCTGGGACCCACCAACCTCTCCTCCTCTGTTTCCTCCCTCTCCCCACCCCCCACCCCCCCCCCCCCCCCAGGCTGGGAAGCTTACCTGGTCTCCAGGTGGAGGGGAGAGAAGCTGGCTCTGCTTCATCAAACGCTCTTCCGAACCTTTTCAGTGAACACCTACAGTGTGGGCTTTGGGACTCTGACTCTGGTTTTCCCAGTCTTCTCTGATACCTGTGCCCCGAGGTCATTGAGATCTTCTCTCCAGTTACCCAAATGAAGAAATGCCGGGGGTGGGGGGAGGGGGGGGACAAATCTGTGATTTTTAATATCAAAAGCCATCCCAGCACCAGATTGCCCTGGGCTACCCCAAGACTCACCAGGAACTAGGGTCATGGCCTCAAGTACCCTTCTAGACCCCCACCCCCACCTGCGGGGGTGGGGACGGGGGTGTTGGGGAGGGTCTGAGCCCGCTCATTGCCTCGGGGCTTGATGGAGGTGACTGGGGTAGACGAGGCCAGTGGTGGTTCAGTAAACCTAGTTTTTAAAATGGGAAGGCCCCCTATTAAATGCCACTTCTGATTTGGGCCACTTCACTTTAAAAGGCAAATAGAAGAGTGAGCAGAATCCAAACAAGCAGTGATGCTAATGACTCAAGTGGTCTGAAAGGAGACCTTTGCAGGAAGGGCAGAGCAATGGCAATGATCTAGTACCGGGCAGACAAGGTTGAGGGGCGACTCGGTAATTGCCAAGCTCCCAAAGGTTCCCCTTGAGAAGAAGCCAACCGGTTCGGCCCCTTGTCCTCGAGGGCAGAGCGAGAAATTAGCTTAAATTGGAGCTGGAAAGATTTAGGTTATGTGTAAGGAGGAACTTTTTAAACCCTGAAATATGCTACCAAGAGAGGCTTCGGGTTCTCGGGAGAGTGTCTAAAAATAGCCTGTTCTTTAAAAATAGTTCTGGGCAAGCTTTAAACATAGCCTCAGCTCGGCTTCTTGGCCACGGTTTTCCGTGCACGAGGACGCGCTGTATGTGGTCCCTCCCAGGTCAAAGGGCACAAGGGACAGTCAGAATCAGCCTTTGGTCTCTGTCCAAACAACTGGATATTTTAGAAATGTACAGATAAGAGATTTATTTTCCTGTCTGCCGCCCCACGGATGGTGGTCATGAAATACCAGCCTTTAGAATGTCAAAGTTTTCTTTCCAGAGCTGTTGTTAATTGGGTCAGCCCCACCAGTTACCCCCAGTCTCTCCCCATTCCTGAGGCAGGGCTCCTCAGTGCCTGCGGGTTGACTGGGAATTCAACCATCTCAGCAAAGTTCCACCCACCCTGGTGACCTGCCGGCCCGCCTCCTGACCTCAGCAGCCTTGGCCGGGCCACGTCCTTGGTCCTTGTCGCTTGGGGCGCCGCTGTGGCCTCTCCCGACTCCCTCCCACCCTCTCGTTCTCTACACACCAGCCAGAGGGATCTTACAGAAGCACGTCTGATTCTTGTCTGATTCTTGCCTTCTTGCTTACAGTTACGTGATCCCTGCCCACTTGCCCTCAGGACCAAGCCCAAACTCCCTACGACGGTTCTAGAACTTTTCAGTGTCTTGTTTATTCCTGTAGCAGCAGCTCCCCCACCCACGTGCCCTGCCTCAGGCCCTTACAGCCCACCAAGCCACTTTGCCCGGGGGCTCTGCCTGCGGTCCCGGTCCCGCTGCCCGGCCCGCCTTCTTGCTCCCTCCGAGCTATTAACTCTCAGCTTGGAAATCACCTCCTCTGGGAGACATTCTGTTCTGACCTTCCTCGGGGAGCCCAGCCGGGCTTCCCACCCCTGGCCTTCCCCCTTGGCTGCCCTGGCACATGCCCGTCCCCAGCTTGTCCGCTTCTCCCATCCCTCCAGAGCACTGGGAGGGATGCTGTTTCACTGGCTCCCAGTGTATCCCCCACAGCTGGAGGAGAGCCCGGCACACAGCAGGTACTCAATATGTGCTCAGTGACTAATCAACTGAAAGTCAGGCCACCCCAGCAGGGGTGTCCCCTTTGCCGCCATCCTGCCCTTTGTCATCGGGTTTCAGCTTCCTCCAGGTCCCCACCAGCCCCTCTGTGTCCCATCCCGACATGACATGCGTGGCATGTTGGCAAATCCAGATCAGCGCCCGGGGACACAAGAGTATTTATTTAGCCGCGAATGCTCTCTGAGCGTTCCGAGTAATAACGTAGCATCTTCAATAATAAACTCCATTATAAATGAGTCAATCGGCCGCTTCCCTGATACCGCAAATAAACGGAGCATGCCGTTAGCGCCCCGTGTGCAAATCCCGCAAAAGGGAGCCAGGTCAAATGCCAGACGCGTCCTGGAGTCCAGCTGGCCATCAGTGCTCCGTATGCTGATCCAGGCGGCATCTCCGGACCAGAGACGGTGTCCGCAGGAGGGGTCACCTGGGCCAGGGTCCACCACAGCCCCTGCTGCGGGGACGCGTCGTGGCTCGGTGCTCCCGCGTGTCCTGTGTCAGCGCCGGCGTCTGCTGCCCTGCGGCCTGGTCTCGGTTTAGGCTCCTGAGCACAGGTCCTGCACGCACACAGCCCTGCCCCGGGCCACGTGCGCTTCCACCCCCACTCCCGGAAAAGACTGTTTCACCCTCTGGCTCGCGCTCAGCTGGTGGCCTTGCCCGGCTGGGTGGAAAGGAAGGAGGAGAGTTGCCTCCAGCCCCTTTGTCCTGCGTAGCGGCTTGCTACCTTCCCTCTGCCCAGCTTCCGCAGTCGCCCTGGGGTTCCTCTGATTGCCAGTGTCCCCCTGTCTACCTGATCGCCCCTGGGGTGAGCGCGGGAGCACTCTCAATCTCCCCTCTTCAGCAGCCCTCCCTGAGCCCCACCATCACCCCTTTATCCCCCGCTTCTGCCTTCTCTGGGACTATTTCGCTGCTTTCTCTCCTCTTATCAGCCTGTTGTCGCCGATCACCTGTCCCCAGTGGCCTGCATGGTGGTAAATACAATGGTCACTTGTCTGTCTTCATCTTTGACCTCACCGGCTGCTCCCTCCTTCTTGACTTGGGTGCTTCACCCGGCCCTGGTGAAGCCACTCTGCTTTCCTCTGCTGTTGGCTCCCTCCTATCGCCTTCGGCCCCGGCATCGGCTCTGTCCGGGGCCTGCTTTTCCTACGACGTCTCTGCAGGTCATTTCTCTCTCTCTGCCAATGCCTCATGCATTTAATCCCCAGCTCGGACTGTTCCCCGAATCCCAAACTTGCACGCCCAGCTACTTGCTTGCTATCTCTGTTTGCATATAAGATAGGCATTTCCAGCTAATGTGGCCCACGTTGGAGCCTACCCAACCTAACATCTTCCTTCCTTTATCTTCTTTGCCTTAGTGGGCGGCACCACCGTCTGCCCAGTTGCCCAAACCGAGACTCCGGAGGTCATCCTAGGCTCCAGGTCCCCTCGGCCCCACGTCCAGTCCCTCAGCACGTCTCGGTGGCTGCAGCTGCATACCTGCCCCGGAGCTGCCAGCAACTCTGGGCCAAGCCTCAGGCCTCCCAGCCGGGGGACCCTCTTCCCCACCCCTCCTGCATCCTCTCTCCTTACCCAGTAACCGGAATGTGCTGTAAACATAAATTGGGCCCCTGCTTTGGCCTTCTGCTGGCTTCGGTCACGCTTAGAATAAAAGCCGGGCTCATCACTGTGGCCCGGCAGATCCTGGCCACCGCCCGCCCTCCTGGCCGGTCTCGAAACACCTTGTCCGTCCCCCTCTGCAGGAGCCTCTTCTCCCTCCCCCCACCCCACCAGGTCAGGATCCTGCCTTCAGCCTTTACCAGGCCTCTCCCTCTGACTGGAGTGCTCTTCCCCAGACCTCCCTGTGGCTGCCTCCAGCTCCCATTCAAGCCTTTGCTTAAACGTCACCTCCCCAGAGAGGGCTTCCCTGACCACCCAGTCTGAGCAGCCCCTGGGATCTCTCCCGTCACATTGTCCTATTTTATAATGCATCGTGGCACTTTTCACTACCTGATGTGTTCTCGTTAACCTACGTGCTCGTTGTCTGGGCCTCAAGGGCAAGGCATCGGTCTGTCTGTGTCACTGGTCCCCACGCGCTAGAACAATGCCTGGCATATGAAAAGCATTCAATAAATATTCATTGACTGATTGAATTAATGAATAATAAATAAATGAATGATGACTCGCATCTTAGCTCCTGTAGACAACTCGCTCTCCAAAGTTGCCAAAATCTGGCCCTGCCCTCGTTCATTCCCACATCCCAGACCCAGGACTTCCCACCAGGCAGCCTAGTGCCCCTCCCCCACGCACCTTGACATCCGTGGTCATCTATTCATTCAACACATATTACCGAGTGCTGGGGGCCACAAACCGGGTTCCTGGACGAGTGTAGAGTCTAGAGGGCCCATATAGTGAGCCTCAAGCATTCATTCATTCATTCATTCATTCATTCAAGAAACACCACTGTAGGACCTCCTGCATGCAAGCACTGTTCTAGATGCTTTACGAATATAAGCCACTGGATACTCATATGAGTCCATGAGGTAGGTGCTATTGTTATCCCTGTGTTATGTTGAGGAAACTGAGGCACAGAAACGGGAGGTCACCTACCCAAGGTCACATAGCTGGTGCTCATTTTGTTTCACTGTGGCTTTACCCTGGGCCTAACGTCCTGACCCTCCCGACATTGTCTCTTCCCTCTGGGCCCACGCCAGCCCCTCTGGACTTAAAAGCAGACTTTTCCCTTCCTCAGTGTGAGCAGCGGAGGCCAGGGCGGGGGTCACGGCAGCCCTGCCCGCTCTGGGGTCAGCTCTGACCCCGCAGTCAGCCTCGCCCCCAGTGCCCTCCTGTGTCCCCCAGGGGCTGGAAGGAGCCACGCCTGCCTCACCATGTGGGTCGGGGCCCCCACTTACGGTGTCAGGAGTTGGAAAATGAGATTTACGGCCCTTCGCTTCCTGGTGTGCGGCCGCCAGGAAGCAGCAGTCGCAGAGCAGGAAAGCCTCCTTCATGCCAATTTCAGGAGGTGTGGTAACTGCAGAAAGTCACTTTCTAATTCGCAGGAGTTGGAAACAATTCCTTCTGCGGAGAGTTTGTGTGACAGACGCTACCACGGACCTCCCTGTGCAGAACAGACACGCTTCCAGAAACACAGGCGAGGATCAGATGTTTAAAGGAGACTCTTCAAAAGGCAGTCAGAGAAACTCACCAGCCTATCTTTGAATTCTTTGAATGAGGAAATAATTTTCATTTATTGACTTTTCTTAAAGCAAGGCCTTTCATATTTGGGAGTAAATGGAATCCGATTGAGAAATCACTGCTTTTCCAAACTAACAGTTTAGAAAATTGTTCTGCCAACAGGCTGGGTCTGGCTTCTGGGTCTCGCTAGGTGTTTTCGTCATGTCCCCACTGCCCTAATAGAAGGAGTGGTTGTTCTCATGAACGCTTTCCTTCATTAGTAGATGCTCATTGGGATTACCTGTGTCTACTGATGTCCCCATTTTATAGATGAGAAAACAAGACACGCAGAGGCCACATAACTCGGAGAGCATCTGGACTGGCATAGTGCAGAAGAAACTCAAGAAGTTAGAACAGCTGAGGGTTTGGAGAGTGAGCCCTCCCCCCCACCCCCCCACCCCCACAAACCCAGAAAGGGACTGGTTGGGGCTAGGGAAGGGGTCAGGACCCCACTAAAGGCGCAAGGTTCCTGGGTAAGGCAGCAGTTCTAGGGGGAACGAGCACTGGGAAGTGAGCGGGGGGTAGGCTGTCCTCCCAGATAACAGACTCTACTGTGACTTATAAGGGGTAAAAGAGTGTGGCATTGACACAAGAACAGAGGCACACCAGTAGAACAGAGTGACATCAGGAAACACTCATGTACAGGTGGGGCTTGGAATGTCAAGTGTCATTTAAAATCAGCGGGGAAGGGGCGCCTGGGTGGCTCAGTTGGATTTCGGCTCAGGTCATTATCTTATGGTTCATGAGATTGTCCCCCACATCGGGTTCTGTGCTGACAATGTGGAGCCTGCTTGGGATTCTCTCTCTCTGTCTCTCTCTGCCCCTTCCCTGCTCGTGCTGTCTCTTTCTCTCAAGATAAATGAATAAAATAAAAATAAAATCAGGGGCACCTGGGTGGCTCACGACTTTGGCTCAGGTCGTGATCTCACAGTTCGTGGGTTCGAGCCCTGAGTTGAGCTCTGGGCTGACGGCTCAGAGCCTGGAACCTGCTTCCGATTCTGTGTCTCCCTCTCTACCCCTCCCCCACTCATGCTCTGTCTCTCTCTGCCTCTCAAAAATAAAGAAACGTAATAATTAAAAAAAATTAAAATAAATAAAATAAAAATGAAATCAGTGGGGGAAAGGACAGGTCATTCTATAAGGATTCAAGACAATCAGCTACTCATTGAAAACACTTAACTTACATCCTTAACTCACACCATTCACCAAGATAAATTCTAGGTGAATTAATATAAAAATATAGGACAATGCATTTACAGGTGTTCCTTTTCCAAAAAGATAGACACAGCATGTGAAAACTGCAAAGGAAAAGCCTGGTAAATTTGACTATATCAGATATCAAAGTGTTTGACAAAAGCAGCTTTATTCACAATTGCCAAAACTTGGAAGCAACTGAGATGTCCTTCCACAGATAACTGGACCACAGGTAAATGGCCTGTGATGGGTCCAGACGATGGAACATTATTCAGCACTAAAAAGCCATGAAGAGACAGAGAGGGACCTTAAGTGCATATTGCTAAGTGAGAGAAGCCAGCCTGAGAAGGCTATGTATTATGTGATTCCAACTATATGACATTCTGGAAAAGGCAAGCCTGTGGACACTATAAACAGATCAGTGTTTGCCAGGGGTTCAGGGAGGCAGGGAGGGAGGGATAAAAAGGTGGACCACAGGGGATTCTTAAGGCTATGAAACGATTCGGCACAGTAATGGTGGTTACCTGTCAGTATACATTTATCAAAGCCCATAGAATGTGCAACACAAAGAGTGAACCCTAATGTAAACTCAGGATTTAGTTAATAATAATGGATCAGTATTGGCTCATCAATTATAACAAATGTACCACACGAATGCAAGATGTTAATCATACGGGAGATTGTGGCGGTGGTGACTGGGGACACATGGGAACTCTCCATAATTTCCCCTCACTTTTTCTGTGACCCTAAACCTGCTCTAAAAAGTAAAGTCTATTAATTTAAAAAAACAAAAAGGTGTTTGGTACATGGGAAAAGACAGAGCAGTAAACTCTTGGGTAGTCTACGTGACAGACAGGATTAGTATCTAGAATACATAAAGAATTCCTACCAACTGATAAGAGAAAATACTTTTTTTTAAAGAAAAAATTGACAAAGGATACAGACAGGCGCTATATAGACAGAGATAGGCATGGTCAATAAACGTGTGAAACACGCCCAAGCTCACTAGTATGAGGGAAATATAAAATTTACAACAATGTTGAGGTGTCATTCTGCATCATGCGATGGGCAGTTTTTCATGTTTTGGAATCTCCAGTGTTGGTGAAAGTTTAGGTAAGTACCCCTAGACAGCTGGCAGAAACACATGATGGGGCTACCATACAGGAGAGCAATTTTCTGACATTGACTCAAATTTAAAATGCATATACTTTATGACCCAGCAACTCTTATTATTCCATCTGGAGTACTTGCTTGCATCCCCAAAAAGATTTGTAGAAAGGTGTTCATCGCAGTATTTCTTGTAGAGCCGAAAACGGGACAAGACCTAGTACCATCCATTGATTGGGTAGATAAAACAATTCCTTCGTTATTCCTTCGTTATTAAGGAATTGTATGCGTTGGCTCCGAAGAATAAGCTATATCAGTTACGTACGTCTTGGCAAGTTCACCCAGAATTGTGTCAAGTGACGAAAAAGAAGATATCCATATGGCTCACCGTTCGCCTCCTTTCAACAGACTGGGCCAAGGCAGAGAGGACCAGAGAGGGTGCTGTTGAATGGGTGGGATAGCCCAGGTCAGTTCTGCGCCACCTGCCAGGGCACAACTGAGGATGTGGTCTAGGATGTACTCGGGCCTGGCAGAGACAGCCTGGGGGAGGATGGACTTTTAGGAGGCTCCTGAGGAGGCCTCAGCACCTGTCGTGGTGCCTGGATTTCCTCCCTGGGATTTCCTGACTCAAGGGCTCCCCACCAGCTCTAATCTGCAGTCAGAGAATAGCGAGAAGTGTCTATGAGGGGCTGACCCAGGCTCAGAGACGCAGACAACCACAGAGTCCTTGGTCTCCTTTGGGCCTGGGGTCCAGTGACTGGCGTCAGGCACGAGGTGTGCTGGAGCCTACTGGTGCCAACTGGGCACACCTCTCCTCTGCTCTGCCTTCCGTGACCTCACATTGGTCGCTTGGCATTGGCCGTAGTTGCACCGTGGAACCTGACAGACGCTACAAATCAGGGCTTTTCTTTTGCCTCTGGAGAATCAGTTGTTAACCATTTATCTTCACCCTGTGGGAACACAGGATGGCTTCCTCCCTCCATTCCCCACCCTGGGTTCCAGGACACAGAACCCCACTCCCTCTTCTGCCTTTGCTGAACCTCCATCTCTCCACTCCTTATCTCCATCTTTTCTCTGGCCTCCTCTTCAAGAAGAGGGGAGAGGGTGGAGAGCCTTGGAGTTGAGGGCATTTGGATATGGGCACCAGTCACAACTATGCCATTGACTCCCTCTGTGACCTTGGACAGACTTTCCCACTCCGGGCTTCTATTTTCTCCCCTGTGGAATGGAATAATCATATTCAGGGCTACCACATACGGCCTTGTAGGCATGGTTCTGCTTCAACTCTGCTTCAACATAGACTGTATTGGGAATGGGGCCCTATGGAGATGTGCAGTGGGCAACCTGAACAACGGTACATAGTCCTGATCAAGGTACTTCATGATACTTCAGAGGGTTGTTATGAAAATTAAGAAGTAATCATACAGAGTGCTTGGCACATAGCAGGTGCACAAACATGGGTGTTTTCCTTTCTTCTTGTTATCTACCCCTCCCCTTCTCATTAATAGTGTATCACTCTATCTTTTTTTTTTAATTTTTTTTTAATGTTTATTTATTTTTGAGACAGAGAGAGACAGAGCATGAACGGGGGAGGGTCAGAGAGAGAGGGAGACACAGAATCCGAAGCAGGCTCCAGGCTCTGAGCTGTCAGCACAGAACCCGATGCGGGGCTCGAACTCACGGACCGTGAGATCATGACCTGAGCCGAAGTCGGACGCTTAACCGACCGAGCCACCCAGGCGCCCCGGTATCACTCTATCTTAAGGTTAGGTTCCTAAGGGCTCCAGATGCCACAGTCCACACAGAGAAAGGTCCCCAGATTTATAATAATCCTGGTGACTATAATGATTACATGCCACTGAGCACAGACTTGAGGCTGCCTTGCCTCACTTCACTTACTCTTTGCCTTACGTGTCACAATCCTCGTCTTCGGATTCAAGGACTTGAAGCTCAGAGAGTGAGGCTTTGCCCCGTGCTACGTGATGAAAACGTGGTGGAAGAGGATTCCCACTCAGATCCGCTGGAATCCAAGTTCTTCCAGCCAGTGGGCTCAAAGATTTTTGACCATGAGCCGCAGAAAAACATTTCATGTTTCAGTCACTGTGCCCATGTACACATGCATAGAACTGAAAAGTTCTCCAAAACAATATTCATTCCTGCTACGTTTGACGTATCAGATATTTCTATTCCGTTCCATTCTGTTCCATTCTTCTTCTTCTTTTTTTTTTTTAATGTGGCAGTCAACAGTGGCAATCATTGAAGGTGATTTCATGACCCACTAATCTAGCGAATCAGCACCTGCAGTTTGAAAAATACCCTCTAGGCTGCTTCTCCCAAATGACCTCCTAACGCAGGAATCAGCAAACTATAGCCCACGGGTTAAAATCTGGCTCGGTGCCTGTTTTTGTAAAGTTTTATTGGTACACAGCCATACTCATCCATTCATACGTTTATTGTCTCTGACTCTTTTGTGCTACGACAGTAGAGAAGTAGTTACAACAGAGACTACGTGGACCACAGAGCCTGAAATATCTACTTACCTGGTACTTACCGGAAAAGGTTCGGGGCTCCCGGGTGGCTCAGGCGGTTAAGCATCTGACTCTTAGTTCCGGCTCAGGTCACGATCTCACGGTTTCGTGAGTTCAAGCCCCGAGTCAGGCTCCCAGACAACAGCTTGGGATTCTCTCTCTCCCTCTCTCTCTCTCTCTGCCCGCCCCCCACTCATGATGTCTCTGTCTCTCACAATAAATAAGTAAACTTAAAAAAAAGACAAAGAAAAAGTCTGCCCATCTGTGCAGATTTGACCCTGTGTCTCCTTTGTTTAATTTCTCCACGCCTTCCCTGTACCTTTTTGCTCAGACTCAAGCTCCTTGGCTGGCTTAGAAAACACCACCCTCTGGCTTCCCCGCTCTGGTCCTACCAACGGCCCTTCCCCTTCCGTGCCAGTCCCCCAGCACTGACAGGCCCACAGGACAAAGGTGGACAGAGCTCCACCTTGCTTCCTGACCTCTTGTTCTGCTCCCCCCACAGGCCTCCTGGGAATGGTCGCCCACATGATGTACACACAGGTGTTCCAGGTCACCGTGAGCCTCGGCCCTGAAGACTGGAGACCCCACTCCTGGGACTACGGATGGTCCTTCTGGTAAGTGGCCTTTGACCTTCAGACACCAGAGCCCCCACGCATGCTGGGCCTTCGGCAGCTCGGCCCAGGCGAGGGAGGAAGGGCAGAAGAAGGCAAAGGTAACCCAGAGTGCACAGGGACTTTGAGACTCTAGCTCTGGGGTTGGCAAACTATGGCCCATCCACTACCTGCTTTTATGCAGCCCTCAACTTAAGGAAGGTTTTTACATATTCAGATGCTTGAAATCAATCAAAAGAAGAATAACATCTTGTGATGTGTGGAAATAATGTGCACGTTAAATTTCAGTGTCCATAAATAAAGTTTTATTGGGACAGAGCCACTGTCATTATTCACGCGTTGTCTTGTGGCTGCTTTCACGCTACAATGGCAGAGCTGGGCGGTTGCAGGCGACACTCAGTGGCCCACGAAGCCTAAAATGTCCACCGCCCGGCCCTTTACAGAGTAAAGCTTCCGACCCCTGCCACACAGGCTGTTCTGGAAGGTGGAGGTGGAAGCTGACGAGTTGGGGGCGGCGGGGGTGGGGGGCCTGGGAGGTCTGATAAGTTTTGTATGCAAGAGCAAGACAGAATCAGTAGACTCCCGAGCCAAGTAAACAAGGGGTGTGTGTTAGTTCCGGTGACCCAGAAGTCCAGTTGGGTCAGCTGGGGGGCCTCGGGTCACGACGGAAAAATCCGTCGTGACCCTCTGCGAATTTAACCCTGTCCCTGGGTGGGCTTTCCTCCTGGTGGTGAGAAAGCTCCCTCCTGGTGCTTCTTCCTTCACATACGGGGGAAGGGAGGGTTCCTCTTTCCCCAACGTTGATCGAAGTCCCCGGTCTCCCCCTGATGGGCCCATCAGGGGCCACGGGTCATCTTCTCTCTCCCGAATCATCACCACCGCTGAGGGAGGGCCAGGAGCGTATTGGCTCCGCTTGCCCCCGCTTACCTCTCGGGCGAGGAATGAGCCCAAAATTCTCCGGTGGTGAATGACCGGGATGGGTGCTGGGTGAGCATCTGCCCCAGGCACAGCTGGGTCCAGGTGCTCAGGTGATTTATCAGGAGCTCTCCCCGCCCCCTTGCCTGTCTCTCTTCCCTTTGTCCTTTGTCTTGTCTTCATTCACAAGCAGCCTTCCCTAAGCAAAGATGGTCACCATGCCCAGCTCTAGGCTTCCATTTTACAAACGTAGCAATACCAGCAGAGAGATGAGGCTTCTTTCCCATATTTCCCGCCAAAATCCTGGTTATGGCTGTCATTGGATTAGCTTAAGTCGTGTGCCCATCCCGTGACCAATGATTTCGACCCTGATTGGTCTGGCCTGAGTCACAAGGTCCAGGCGGCGGGATTGGCCCCACCCAATCCCTTGGACAGAGACAGGAGGAGGAGCCTCCCCAGTGGAAAATTAGGGGTGAGGCGGGGTTATCAGAAGGAGGAAAGACAACGACCTCAGTTGTCCATTACACGAGGTATGCAGGCCTGCCTCTGGTGGCCGGGAACCACTTATCCACTCAGTCACTTTACATGCATTTACCGATTGCTTACTCGGGGACAGCCGCTCTCCTAAGTGCTGGGGGTACAGCGGTGGTGAAGACAGCGTGGTGACAGGTGAATGAGACAAGGAAACAAGCTGTAATATGGATATGGGGGTGGCTCACAGACTGCTGTGGGAGCACAGAGGAGGGGTTGCTGACCCAGCTTCGGGCAGGGAGGGTCCTCTGGGGAGAATGTGATCGGGCAAAATGTGGAGAAGGGAATAAGACAATGTGCTGGGCAGAGGGGACAGGAGGTACAGAGACTTTGGAGGATCCTCAGAATGGAGTAGGAGTAGGAGTAGAGCTTCAAGTAAGAAGGACCCCCTTCCAGACCACTGGGGACTCTTGCTAATTTCACCCCTTCCCACCCTCTGTTTGGTTTCTGCTTTGCAAAGGCACGTGTCTTAAAGGGACCTTGACCCTCCCAACACCATCGTTGATCCCTGTTAAGTGGAAGGCTCGCGGGGAAACCAGCTAAGGCTCTGGTGCCCCCTGTTGCCCTACACTTCCCTCCTCCTAGCAGCTGTCGCCTGAGCTCTTGACCTTGGTCGGTGGTCACCTGAGCTAGAGAAGGGGGCAAAGGAAAGGAATGAACATTCTTGGGTGTGAGCACGTGTGTGACCACCTGTGCCACGTATCGAGGCCTGGTATGTCACCATCGCAACGGCGCGGTGCGGTGGAAGTTTTGTGGAGAGGAAACTGAGGCACAGGCAACCTAAGTAACCCGCCCAAGCTCTCTCTGGCCGCTGAGCGGCAGGGCTGGGATCTGAACCCGGGCAGTGTGGCCTCAGAGCCCACACTCCTAACCTCTGTATTCTGCCTCTGCGAGAACGGGGTGATACGTAGACACTTTTTGTGGATGTGCGTGGCACGCTGTTTGACACGGGAAGTGCTCTCAAACACCAGCCCTTCTGATGTTACCGATTTCCATATGAAATTTAACACACACAACCCCCCCCCCCCCCCCCGTGTTGCTCAGAAAGGTTGGGTCACGTACCCGGAGTCCCACAGCCTTAAGTAGCAATAGGATTCTAGAAGCCCCTGGCTCTCCGCCCTGGCACTCTCCGACCCCTGCCGGTGTCGGCCATGGGAAGCTTTCCTTCCCGGGAAGCCAGGCCTCCTGCCCTGTTCCTGTTCCCTTGGGGCTGGCCTCATTCTCATCTGACTTATTTAAGGCCGGGGCCCAACGTGCGGTCCCTATTAGGGCTGATCCATTTCTTCTTGTCACCAAGGCCTGCAAGATGGATCAGCCCCATTTTTCATCCCTTGCTTTTGGGGCCTCGCCAGGGCTGTGCAGCGTCATTGTGTCATTTCTCTTGTTTAATATGTGTGAGGCCGTTTGTCAAAATTCTGGCCCCAGCGCCTCCCCCATCCCCGCCCCAGGCACCAGGCAGGAGAGCAGCTTTGAGGCCAGACAGCGCCAGCCTCTGCCTCCCCGCCCAGCAGAGCGAGACAGGCCGCGGAGACTTGGGAGGTCGGGGATCAGAGATGCCCAGCTGATGTTGGGCACCGGCTTCTGGGAGGTACACGTGCCCAGGAAGGGGAAGGGTCCACGGTTGAGAGTCAGACGGCCTCGTTCACACCTTGCCGACATACACTGCTGGGCCGCTGGGGGCAGGCACTGCGGAGGGGTGGTTGAAGGGTGGCCTCTGGGCTCAGACAACTTGGGAGCATATCCCCACTTTGACCCTCACCAGCCGTGGACTCGCACCAGGTCCCTCTGCCTCCCCGTGCCTCAGTATCCTCAGCTGTAAAATGGGGAGATGGCCCGAGTCTCTTGGCAAGCAGTCTGTCAGTTTTCTGTGGATTTACAACACATCACCCTAAAATGTAGTGGCTTAAAATAAAAATGTGTTATTGTCTCTTATGGCTTAACGGGTTGACTGGGTTTAGCTGGGTATTCCTTGCTCGGCGTCTTCCATGACGCTTCGGTGGGATGCCGGCCAGGGCTGGAGTCATCTGGGGCTTGGCTGGGTGGGCGGTCCAAGCTGGCCCCTCCCAGCACTGGCTGTGGGTGCTGGCCGGGGGCTGGGGGCTCAGCTAGGCTGTCAGCAGGACCAGCTTCTCCAGGCCGGTGGCCGGGCCCCTGTGGGGAGCAAGCATTCCGAGAGATCCGAGCAGAACCTACAAGTTTATTTTGTGACCTTGCCTCAGAAGTCACACTGTCGTTTCCGCTGCGTCTGTTGGTCAAGAGCAAGTGATGGGCCAGATTCAAGGAGAAGGGGCCCACACAAAGCATGAACCCCGGGAGGTGAGGCTCCCAGCGGGGGGCATCCTTAGGGAGGGGCTGCAATGAGGACTATGTGAAATAACACGTGTGAGGTGCTTAGCACAGAGGATGTGCTCCACGCGTGTTACTATTAAAGGCAAGCAACCCAGCGTCTCAAGTGATTCATCTCTCGAGTCGATAATAATAACGCATGCCTCACAGGGTCTCCATCCGCCCTGGATGCACCGCTCACATTTGCTCCCAGGACTTTAGTGTTCTCTTAGTATCCAGCCCTGGCCGTGACTTCCTGTCACTGCCCAGCTCGCTGGTGTGGCCGTGATAGAGCTTCAGAACCCCATCCTCACCCTGAGCCCGGAGCCCCTCCAGCCCTCCCGCCTGTTTGTTTGTTTTTTTTTTTTTCCAAAAAAAACTCTCCTCTTAGCCCAGGGGCTGAACCCAGCCAGTAGACGTTTTGGGTGGCCTGCCACGATGTTCTATAAAAGTTGTATTTGCTTTTAACCGTCTAAAAAAAGGCAAACATTTTAGGCAAAAATCCAAGTTTTGGGCTTCTCTTGACCATTAGGGGCTATGTCCTTGCCTAACTGGCATTGCCACATGGCAGCCGGCGGCTGAAGCTGAGGGGTGGCTGCCCCCGTAGATGGGGCCCATGCTATCCGGTTCACCCCTGTCCCCACCACTCCTTCTCGCCTTATACTTTCCTCACTTCACCATCCAGCTGAGTCTGCGGGAATGTGTTTGTGACCCCCACGTGGAATGTCAGCGTGTCCTTTTCCTGGCGATGGCGGGGAAGGGGAAAGCTAGTCACTCTGTGCTTCTGTTTTCAATTTGATCAAAGTGAGAAAGATAGGAAAAAAGGGCCCCTCCTACCACAACACACACAGTGAAACCCCAGTCCTGAGCATTTAGTCTGCAGACTGAGGGTAGGAGAGCATCGTGGAGTTGTAGCTTTATAAGAGCTAGAAGCCCAGAGAGGTTAAGCGATTTGGCACAGGTCACACAGCAAGAGAGCAGCAAGTTGGGCCAGGTCCCAGAGAGGTGGTGCCTCTCTGTTTGCTTCTGGGACCCCATCTGTGTGAAGTGTGATGGCCTCACTGCTGCCCCCCTCCCTTCCTCCCCTTGTTCCCTTCCAGTCTCCACAACCCTGTGGAAATAGAAGGCTAGCCTCTTCCCTCTCTCTCAGGACCCTTGGCTGCCCTGCCCTCTCTGCAGGCCTTAGCTGGCATTTCAGCAGATCGATCCCTTAGGGGTGGGGGGTTCTGCTGCCATGACCGTAGAAGAACCTTGGCCCCAAAGAGCCACTGGGGAGGATGTGTTTGCTGGTGTCCCTGCTGAGAGGCTGTGTGATCAGCAGGAAGCTCTCACTCTTTCTCATGTCCCTCAAGGCAGGTGGTTCTTGCCTCCTTTTGTTTAAGACCAGGGAAGGGAAGGAGAGGTGTGGCCGCCCAAGGACGCCTGCTGGCCATGGCTGGACTGCCTGGGGCCCCAGAACCTGCCGTCATCAGCTCCTGGTCCCATCAGCTCTGGGGCACTGAGCATGGCCTGGACCGAGCATTTGGGCACAATGATTCTGTGCCCGTCTGGCCTGAAAGAGAACTAGGGCTGCCCCCCTCAGTGGTCAGTTAACAGTCTTCCCATGGAGGAGGGCCTGGGGGACACTGCAGGGTGGCATCTATGCATCTCTGAATCGGCCCCCGGCATTCCCCTGCCCCTGCCCCCCACAGCTCCCAGAGGACAGAGTGGTTGACAGTCACTCTGTCCACCCCATCACCCTCCCCTTTCCTCCCCACAGTGTCCACTCTGCTCTTGGCTCCAAAAACCAGGCCAACCACCCACGTACCTCAGGCAGCAGCCCAGGGGTGCACCAGCTCAGAATTGCAAGCTGCAAACAGCAGGAAGCGTTCCAGTCCCGAGGTTTTCAAACAGTGTCCTGCGTGAGGGCCCAGAGGGGTCTTGGGATGAGGCACGGCAGGGAGGATGAGGCTCTGAGCCCCTCACCCACATTAAAAGCAGGGCAGTATTTTTATAGCTGTTCAATCTGTGTTTGTTCATTCTGCAAATATTTATTGAGCACCTGCTATGTGCCAGGCACTGTCCTTGGTGCTGAGCATATAGCCGGGAACAAAACAAAGCTCCTGTTTTCATGAAGCTGATGTTCTGGGGCGGGAGTGGGGGAGCTACCGCTTCTGGGATGATGGAATAGACATCCTTCTCCCTATTCCTCCTGCTAAGTCCCGGCTAGCACTCCTGGAACATTATACATAAAGCAGCATAAGAGGATGCTAAAAGGTAGACACGAGACAGCAGGCTGGCCAGGGACTGAGAGCATATTGGTGAGTACTTTTTGTCTAGCGCATCCCGATCTACAAATGAAGAAGTCAGCAAGCCAGCAATGTGAAAAGGCGTGCACGCGTGCACACACACACACACACACACACACACACCATGGAGTCTGCTTTCTATAGCCAAAGACCAGGAAAGGGGCAGCCTACCAAGACAGAATGTTTAGCAATAACCGTATAGTGATACATAACAGACAAAAAAAACAACAACCCCAACAACTGTGGTTTGACCCCCACTCATGCCAAGCTTAGACTCCCCTCACCAGGCTATAAGGAGGCACCTAACTGCATGCCCCCTCACCTGCTGTGGTGGTGCCAGAGTAGGGAGCTGGGACTGTCACTTTGCTGGGAAAGTAACAAGCCCCACCCATCCCCAAGTGGCAGTGGAAATCCCACGGGGAGCCTGGACCTCACCCCCAGCAGGCAGTAACAGGACTGAACGTTTTCTCCCTAAGACTGGGAGCGCAACTCTTCCTCAACATAGTGCTGGAATTTCTTGCTAGTGCAATAAAGCACGAAAAGTAAATAAAAGGCACACAGATTGGAAAGGAAGAAATAAACCAGACTTGTTTGCAGATGACAGGATTGTCTATGTAGAAAAGTCCAAGACATCTACCAAAACATGCCTAGACCTGATGTATAGGTTCAGTAGAGTCTCAGGATATGAGACAAATAATGTAAAAACCTATTATGTTTCCATAAACCGGCATTGAACAGTTGGACAACAAAACTAAAAATACAATACCATTTGCATTCAACACAGTGAACGCTTCATCATCAATCTAACAAAACATTTGTAGGCCTTCCATGGTGAAAACCACAAAATACCAATGAAAGGAATCAGAGAAGATCCAAATAGATGGAGAGAGACAGCGTGTTTGTGGTGAAGATGTCAGTTCTCCTCGAGCTAGTATACAGTTTCATGCAATTCCTGTGAAAATCTCAGCAAGATTTCTTGTAGGTATAGGTAAGATTATTTTAAAATTTATTAGGAAAGGCAAAGGAGCTAGAATAGCTAAAATAAGTTTGAAAAAGAAGGCTAAAAGTGGAAGGCCAAAATTGGGAAGTCTTCCCAACTTCAAGACTTAATACATAGTTATGGTAGTCTAGATTGTGTGGTATTGGTGGAGGGGTAGACACACAGATCAACGGTGTGGAATAAGGAACCCAAAAATATGCCTCATTGATATTTGACAAAGATGCATTTCCGTTCCGTGGAGGGGGGAGTAGCCTTTTCAACAAATATTGCAGGAGCTACTGGACAGTCATAGGTAAAAAAACAAAACAAAACAGAACAAAAAAGCACTCGATCTAAACTCCATGCATTATCTAAAAATTAACTCAGAATGGATCATGGACCTACATATACATTGTGAAATGATGAAGTTTTTAGAAGAAAAAAATAGAAAATCTTTGAATCTAGACCTAGGCAAAGAGGTCTTAGATTTAATATCGATTGGATCAAAAACATAAAAGGAACATTTGATAAATTGGATTTCAGCAAAATTAAACACTTTTGCTCTGTGACAGACCTTGTTAAGAGGTTGAAAAGACAAGTTGCTGAGGAAGAAAAGACTTGTTAGCCTCCGCTCTGACAAAGGACTCGTAGGTAGGATCAATGAAAACACTCAAAACTCAAAAGTAAACAATAACAGCAGCAAAACAACTCGATTAAAAAGTGGGCAGGAAGACATGAACAGAGATTTTGCCAAAGAGGATAAACAGATGGCAAGTAAGCAACTGAAAAGATGTTCACCACCATTAGCCATTAGGAAAATGCAAATGGAAACCATGATGAGGTGTTACTACACATCTATCAGAATCGCTAAAATAAAAAAAAAGTGACAACATGAAATGCTGATGCAGATGTGGAGAAACTCAGCGATATCAGGGAACAAATGGTTGATACATGCAACAGGGACGACTCTCCAGAGAATCACACCGAGTAAAAAAGCCAATCCCCAAGATACATGCTGTGCAATTCCATTTATATAGCATTCTTAAAATGACAAGATTATAGAAAGGAAGAACTGATTACTGGTTGCCAGAGTTTGGGAGGGGAGTGGGTGTGGCTGTAAAATGGCCACAGGAGAGATCATTGCGGTGATGGATGGAAATATTCTGTATCTCGATTGTATCCGTGTCAATATGCTTGTTCTGTGTTTGCAAGATGTTACCATGAGGGAAACCGGGGAAAACGTACATGGATGGATCGCTCTGCATGATTTCTTACAACTGCATGTGAATCTATAATTATCTCAAAATAGAAAGTTTCATTTAAAAACAAAGAATAATAAATAATAGGGGGAAACAAAGCTACAGGGGAATTACAGGGTGTGGTGAGGGCTGAGAGGACGCTGAACAGGGGTATGTGTTAGAGAGAGACTCCTCCTCTCGTTGGGTCATCAGAGTTGGTAGTTGACCTGCTCCTAGACAAGACTAGAAATTCACTTTAAAACTAAGCTATGTAGAAGAAGGGAATGTATAAAAAGTAATTGTATAAGAACTTGGGTTGCCAATGACAGAAACCCAATTCAAATTGGCTTAGGGGAAAAAAAATCTGATAAAGGAATTTGGGCACCCATCACTGAAAAATCCAGGGATAATGGCTTCAGCTCAAGGATCTAGCTCCTTTTCGTGGCTCTGCTTTGAGGCAGCCTCATTAACAGGTTGCATAGTGGCAAGGCAGGCCCCAGCAGCTCCAGGCTCAAATCCCACCCGTGTGGTACCCCAGGAGAAAGATGAGCCCTGTTTTCCAACAGCTTGAGCAAGAGTCCTGGGATCGGGTGTCACATGCCCATCCTTGAACCAATATCTGTGGCCAGAGGGAAGTGATGCTCTCATTGGCCAGGTGTTGGCCATGTGATCACGCCTAAAGGTTGGGGGGGGGGGTGAGGCCAGCTCCATACAAACCACATGACCTGAGAAGAGGGGAGCACTGGTCCCTTAACAGAATGGATGCTGGTCAGGCAAAACTAACCTATGTATCCTTGTGGAATCCCAGAAAAAGCCTGCTTCTTCATTTGCCATCATCATGCTTTTAATTTCCACCTGTCTAAACACGTACCCCACATTGAACTAGTCTTGAGTTTCATTGCTCAGAGGAGAGAGTATCTGATTGGACCAGCTTCCCAGATGTTCAGCCCTCATCCAGTCATGTATGAACAGGGGGGCGGGGTCACCTACTGGACTCTTTGATGGACAAGGCCGTTCTAAGAGGGGGCCAAGTGGACCCCATGCCTGTCTATTACAGCTACTCAGAGTTTCTGGGAGATCAAAATTAGCTCATTATCATGAAAGAACAAGGAATCCATTAATGGTTTTGGTGATAAGGTTCAGGTGATGATAGGGGATCCTTGGGAAAAAGGCTGAATCCGCATACTTCCCCTTGCTTTTCTTCTGGATGGCCAGGGGCTGACAAAGAGGAGAGCAGTGGGTGTGGGAGATGGGCTGCACTGACCTTGAGGAATGCGTGGTGGTCACGTTGAGAGATCCAATGGGTGGCGGGCAAAAGGGGAGACGGGATGCTCTGATACAGGGCAGCAAAGCTGAACCCTTGGTTTGGAGGAAACCAGTCATCAGGGCAGAGACTGGGGAGCAGGGACCGGGAGGCCTGACCGGTAGAACCAGGCTGGTACCCACTCCTGGTCAGAAGTAGGTGGGAGACCATTTCTAGAACGGACACTGGGTCAGAGATGCAGCAGCCTGGACAGCTGGTCTCCTACCCCCGTGCCGCCCTTCCCTGCTTTCCAGTTGTTGGTAGGACAGATTCTCCAGCCCTGGCTGGCTCAGCATACACATCAGGTGTGTGTGGCCAAGAGTCCGCAGCTGTGCTTGGAGGAAGTGGAGAACAGAAAGCCACACGGGTCGTTATAACTTAATCTCTCAGGGGGAGAGTTTGGAGATGAAGTCAGATAGAAGTGGGTGGGTAGTAAGAAGGTTGAAAATAGCAATGGTAGTAATGACTGCAAGCTGTTCTTGAGTGCCCGCTGTATGCGCCAGGCACTGTTCTAAGACGTTTTGAATGGCTCATTTCCTTTAACCCTTGCAACCATGCTGTGAAGTGGTGCTGTTGATGTGTCCGTTGAAGTGATATGAGGAATAAGAGGCAGAGGGGTTAAGCATCTTGCCCAAAGCATGCATGAACAGAGGTAATTTAACCCCCATGGAACCCAGCTTTTTGGGTGTCTGCCCCCATCCCCTTTTCTATCATCAACTTCACCTAATCACGCTCTCCCTCACTCCAGCATCCCCAACCTCCTGCAGACCGGAGACTGTTCTCTACTGCCTCATGCCTCCACACCTTTGCACACTCCCTTCCCTCTTCCTGGGATGCCCTTCCCGCTGGCAAAGGCTCACTCATCCTCCAAGACCCTGTGCAACACAAGCATCATTGTGTTCTGGTGACCTTCCCGGAGGCTGGCCCCCTTGGATAGAAGGCCTCGCCCTTTTCTTGCCTCCCAGTGATGAACTCTGTCATGTCTGCATCAGTGCACAGACTGTGAGCGGGGCAGGGACCAAATCCTGTTCTGCTCTACGGCAACACCTGCTCAGGTCTGGCCCAGAGGAGGCAGCTGTGCAGGAGGAGCGCTTGTCTGGTGGGTGGGGTTTCCTGTCCCCGGCCCACCCTCACCGTGGCACCTCTCTCCTCGTCTGTTGGCAGCCTGGCGTGGGGCTCCTTTACCTGCTGCATGGCAGCCTCCGTCACCACACTCAACTCCTACACCAAGACGGTCATTGAGTTCCGGCACAAGCGCAAGGTCTTTGAGCAGGGCCACCGGGAGGAGCCAACCTTCATAGACCCTGAGGCCATCAAGTACTTCCGGGAGAGGTCAGTACACATGGGGTTGCCTCTGGCCACCATTGGGAAGCCAAAGCCTGGGGCTCAGCCTCAGTGGCCACAGGGCTCCAGTCAAAAACTGGAGTGAGTGATCTGACAGAAGCATCCCTGGGCGGTTGTGGGGTAGAAGGGACGGTCTGGGTGAGGCAGAGTTTGGACCCCATTGCGTTGGAATTTCTGGGACATTTTGATGTTTTGTTGGACATGAGGTTGCCTTGTGCTCAGAACCCAAGGAACTAAGAAGAAGAAAACTGAGTCTGAGAGTTTGCCATTTAGCCCCATGCTTCTTAGAACCAAGATAAGGGTGCACAGAGAGTGAACCCAGGTCCCCTTCTTGGGCTCTGTCACAGCATTGAGTGAAAAGAGGACCCAGCAGTGGGGTTGTTTGTTGATGGCTGCTAGAGGAGCAGTCTCCTCAAGGTCAGGGACTGACCACCAGGCATCTGATCACCCGAGTCCTCAGAGTCCAGTTGGGAATAGAGGAAGTAACAATAAATGGTGAGTGTATGAATGGATGGATGAATGGATGGATGGTTGGGTGGATGGATGGTGGGTGGGTGGATGGACGGATGGATGGATGGACGGATGGATGGGTGGGTGGATGGATGGATGGATGGATGGGTGGATGGGTTGTTGGGTGTATGTATGTTTTGTTGGGTGGGTGGGTGAGTGGATGGATGGATGGGTGGATGGGTGGATGGGTTGTTGGGTGTATGTATGTTTTGTTGGGTAGGTGGGTGGGTGGATGGATGGATGGATGGATGGGTGGATGGGTGGATGGGTGGATGGGTTGTTGGGTGTATGTATGTTTTGTTGGGTAGGTGGGTGGGTGGATGGATGGATGGATGGATGGATGGGCGGGTGGACGGGTGGGTGGGTGGGTGGATGGGTAGTTGGGTGTATGTATGTTTTGTTGGGTGGGTGGGTGAGTGGATGGATGGATGGGTGGATGGGTGGGTGGGTGGATGGATGGGTGGTTGGGTGTATGTATGTATGGTGGGTGGGTGGATGGATGGATGGATGGACAGGTGGATGGGTGGTTGGGTGTATGTATGCTTTGTTGGGTGGGTGTGTGGGTGGATGGGTGGGTGGGTGGATGGATGGGTGGTTGGGTGTATGTATGTATGGTGGGTGGGTGGGTGGATGGATGGATGGATGGATGGACAGGTGGATGGGTGGGTGGGTGGGTGGATGGATGGTTGGGTGTATGTATGGTGGGTGGGTGGATAGACGGATGGATGGATGAACGGATGGATGGGTGGGTGGATGGATGGATGGGTGGATGGGTGGATGGGTTGTTGGGTGTATGTATGTTTTGTTGGGTAGGTGGGTGGGTGGATGGATGGATGGATGGATGGACGGGTGGACGGGTGGGTGGGTGGGTGGATGGGTAGTTGGGTGTATGTATGTTTTGTTGGGTGGGTGGGTGAGTGGATGGATGGATGGGTGGATGGGTGGGTGGGTGGATGGATGGGTGGATGGGTTGTTGGGTGTATGTATGTATGGTGGGTGGGTGGATGGATGGATGGATGGACAGGTGGATGGGTGGTTGGGTGTATGTATGCTTTGTTGGGTGGGTGTGTGGGTGGATGGGTGGATGGGTGGATGGGTGGGTGGGTGGATGGATGGGTGGTTGGGTGTGTGTATGTATGGTGGGTGGGTGGGTGGATGGATGGATGGATGGATGGACAGGTGGATGGGTGGGTGGGTGGGTGGATGGGTGGTTGGGTGTATGTATGCTTTGTTGGGTGTGTGTGTGGGTGGATGGGTGGATGGGTGGGTGGGTGGATGGGTGGTTGGGTGTATGTATGTATGGTGGGTGGATGGATGGATGGATGGACGGGTGGGTGGGTGGGTGGATGGGTGGTTGGGTGTATGTATGTTTTGTTGGGTGGGTGGGTGGGTGGGTGGATGGACGGATGGGTGGGTGGACGGGTGGATGGGTAGGTGGGTGGGTGGATGGGTGGTTGGGTGTATGTATGTTTTGTTGGGTGGGTGGATGGGTGGATGGGTGGTTGGGTGTATGTATGTATGGTGGGTGGCTGGGTGGATGGATGGATGGATGGACGGACGGGTGGGTGGGTGGATGGATGGATGCATGCATGGATGGATGGATGGTGGATAATGAATGAGTGGAAGATAGGCTAACTTTCTAGTTAGCATATTTCCTGGGACCACCTCCTGAATAAACTACCTGTCAAATCCTTATCACAGGGCCTGCTTTTAGGAGAGCACACTGGATGTGTAATAATGCCTCTCAGTGGCAGGGAACTGAAGGGTTGTCCAGAGTGATGACAGAGCCTGGGGAGGAAAAGGGGGAAGGAGGCTGCGGGGCTGGGCAGCATCGAGGAGCTGGACTCTCTGCGGGGCATTAGAAGGGCTTCAAGCCTAGGAGTCGCATGTAGAGGCACACACGGACCTGTCTCTCCTGTGCCACGTGGGTGTCCCTTCTGTCCCTTGAGCACTGCAAGCTCACCCCCTTGGGGCCCTTTGCACTTGCTACGCCCTTGCTTAGAAGACTCAGCTGGCTGGGTCACTCAGGCCTCGGCTTGAATGCCGCCTGCTCAGAGAGGCCTTCCTTAATCACTCGGTCTAAATTTGCCCCACACACTCTGTTCTAGTCGCTGTTGTTTTCAGAGCACCTACACAATCTGACCTTATTCTGTTTGTCTGTTGGATAGTTTGCAGGCTGCGAGCTCCACGGCAGAAGGCCTTCGCTGTCATATTCCCCACTGTATTCCGAGCACCTACAACTAGGCCAGGCCCCCTAGTAGGTGCTTATTAAATTGGTTTTTTCTCGGGGTCGTAAACTGAATTCTTCTCTTGGGAGGCCTCAGGCCTGGCTGTGCCTCACGCTCATTCAGCTCAAGCTTTATGATCATCAGGATGCGATTTAGCTTCCCAGCACCCCCACGCCAAAGTCCCAGGTCAGGGGTCCAGTCCCGGGGCAGCTGGGGCCGGGACGGGAGTCAGACTAACCAGGCATACAGGGCCGCCTTGCCCCCGGGCGTGGACAGAGCACACTCATTAGGAAGGTGGCAGTGACTGGCGTCGCACGGGACCCCCAGTAGGAGCTCAGGAAGCGTTTATAGCAGCCATACAGCCCGATGTCTGAAAGCGCCCCATTAACACTGCACCAGCTGCCGCCTCGGCCGTGGGAGAGCCCGGGGCACCCACGGCCAGCCCTGTTTTGCTGAGACAGAAGACAGTACCCCATCAGCAAGAAGTTGCCGTTTGCCAGTGCCCTGGTTGGAACGGTCCCTAACAGCTCAGGCCCCAGCAATGTGGGGGCAGATGAATGGGACCCAGCATATGTGCAGAATATCACTTTACGCGTTCATAACTTGAACATTATGCAGAGGTTCATCAAATTTTATTTCCCTTCCTCTCTGAGGAGAGCATTTCAGCTTAGCTGGGCTGTTCTATTTTTTTTTTTTTTTGGTGCCTTCCCCACTCAGAGCTCAGAGCACATGGATAGATCTCTGCACGGGTGCAGTGGCCAGTGTCCTCAGAACTGCAGCCAGGGACAGGACGGGGGAGGTCCCGGGGGCCCACCGTGCCTTTGCTCCCTCCTCCTTGGGGCTGGGGCGGGCTGTGGAAGGAGCAAGGGGTGGAAGGAAGACTCGATCTGCGTGCAGGCATGTTCCAGTCCTGTGGCTTCGCTGCTGTGTGACTTCGGGTAAGGCACTGAGCCTGTCTGGGCCAGTGTCCTCCGACCCCAAGTGGGAGAGCCCTGAGCCGTCAGCAGCCTGGGAAGTCACACTTTGATACCCCGGGTGATGTGCTGGGTACGTTTTGTGTTTAGGCATCCATTTCGTCTGCTACTCATGTGAAACGTAAAGCTTGGTAATGATGAGTTTAGGATGATCGGCCTAGGAGACGGCATTTCAGATACTGGGAATCTAATAACCGTATGAATAACCACAGCAGACGTATGGTGCATGGCCTGTGCCAAACACTCTTCTGTCTGCTCTAGATTGTGGCCTCAGTGAATTCCACAGCCCCTGTGTGAGGTGGTAGGTACTATTGTGTCCCCATTTTATAGATGCAGAATCAAGGCACAGAGAGGTAAAGTGACTTGTCTAAGGTCACACAGCTGGTAAGTGCTAGAGCTGGGATTTGAAGCAGGCCACGGTCAGTCTCGTGAGGTGTGGCCTCTCAGGACTGGTCAGAAGCCTCTGCCTGACACTGAGGTGGGAGCTGGGTTTGCAGGGGTGAATGAGGGGAGTCTGCCGAGGGTCACAGGGTGAGAGTGGGGCTGGTGCCCTGGGAGACGGTGCAGGGTCTCCCAGGCATCCCTGCCATTCCTGTCTGGGGGAGAGGCATTTGTGGATCCCCCTTCCTCCAGGCCTCTCCTGCTGTACCCTGGACTGAGGACAATTTTAGAGGTTTTGAAATGCAGTGGGATGTGGAAGAAAGGGGTGTGTGTGTGTGTGTGTGTGTGTGTACACACGTGTGCACATGTGCACACGCATGCGGAGCAGAGCAGAGACTGGGGAGCCTCCCCCTGAGTCTGAACAGCCTCTCCTGCTCAGAGAAATGTCTGGAATTAAGCTCTCCCAGTCACCCTGCCTCCCATCCCCGAGGAGGGCATCTTAATGGGGCCTCCTGAGGGGAGGGTCGGAAGCTGTTGAACGAAAGGTAAATATTTGCAGGCCCGGCTTTCTTGAATGCTTAATGTTGAGATCTGCTTTAACGACGCGTGGAGGAGAGCCAGACCTGTTGGATTGGACTCCAGGAGGAATTCAGCTGCACTGAACAGACATCCCTCCTCCCGGGGGAAAGCCGCGGGGGTGGGAGAGAGAAAGTTCCGGGGCTTCCGGAGGGAGGACAGCTCCTGCGCCTCTGCTGGGGCCCTTCACCTTGCTCCGTGGCATGGCCCTCTCTGAACGTGTTGATTCCCTTACTGCCTCGTCCGTGCCTGCCTCCTTCCCGTGTGCATGCTGCTGCCAGAGAAAGCCGGGAATGGTCTCTCTGGTTTCCACTGGGTCCTGGCGCCTGGAACCTCAGTCCAATAAGGTATCTGACCGACCCTCTGATCACAATGCAGGATTGTGCTTCCTGTTGCGGGCGCTGTTCCTGGGCCTGGCCTGCACGTCCTCGTCGAACCCCGGCTGCTCTCATTAAGAAATCCACCAGGGTGGAAATTGACGCCGGAGTTTACTGGCTGTGGGTCCGTCCCCAGCTGTGGGTCACCTCACCTCCTGGAGCCTCGGTTTTCCTGGCTGGAAGATGGGCTGACACCTTCTTTGCACTTTTGAAGATTACGTGAGATGATGCAGCGGAGCATCTGTAACTAAACCAGGGCCCCCCTTTCCCCAGCCACACCCCTGCCAGAAACCTCCCTACCCAGGGCAAGTAAGACACGCTCCCTGCCCGAGAAAGGGGCACAGCACGTGCTGTGCTCTTGGCGGCCGCTGGAGAACTCAGCAGAAAGACGTGCTTTGTTTGGCCCCCCGGGGTGGTTTCCACATTTTTCGATTTCGGCTGAGTTGTAAAAATCAGGAGAGTTCACGTTAAAACATCCAGGGGTTTGCTTCTCACGAGAAAGCGGAGGGTCTGGCCTCGCTGGGCCCCTGTTCTTGCGTGGTGTCTGTGGGCTGGAGGGAGGAGCAGGTGCCCCCGGGGAGTCCTCGGGGCTCTCCATCACCCGCCTTGCCCCTGCCTCGGCGTCTAGTGAGCACCCCAAGCATGGGGTCTCTTGGAGGTGACGGCAGGCCGAGGGCCTGGGCCCATCCCCGGGAGCTAGAAGATAGAAGGGCTTTCAGAGATGAGGCCCTTGAGCCAAGTTTTGAAAGACACGTGCAGCGCTCAGCGGCCAGAGGGCGGTGGGTGAGAGAAGGCGTTCTCAGGCTCAGGCAGCAGCATGAGCAAAAGCTGGCGATGGGGTGGGGGTGGGGGGGGCACACAAACGTATTTAGGAAAAGCTGAGCAGTTTGGTTGACTTAGGAGTGGGAGTTGGACCTGGATCCCCAATCTCTCTCCTCCTCCCACAGTTCCGGGGGCGACAGTGTGGGCTGGGAGCCCTCCCCAGGCCTGCTTCCCGGGGCCCAGCCCTCGCTGGTCCCTGGAGGCAGACACGGAGCAGCTCGATGCCAAGCCGGGGTGGGGGGTGGTGGTGGGGGGAGATGGGCCCGGGCATGAACGACTCCCACACCGTCGAGGGGCTGAGCCCCACTTTGCCCATCCCCCTGCCCGGTGCAGAGGGGGCTCTGTGCTTTCTGCTCTCCCATCTGTTGTAGGGAAGCTCTCGGAAAGGTCTGTGTCCACTTCGTCATCTCTCTCTCACCGCACAGCCCCCTGCAGTCTGCCCTTTGCCCCCCACCCCCACCCCCAAACAGCTCCCAGGGGCCCTGACGCTCAGCACGCACCCTCCTCCCTCGGCCCCACCCACTCCCCTCCCCCGCCCCCGTTCTGTTAAATGGCAATGCTCCCAGGGCTCCTTCTAGGCCCTCTTCTGTCCTCAGTTGACGTGAGCCTCAGTGGCCGCACATGTGCCAGGACTCCCACACTCTTAGTCAACCCCAGACCGCCTCACTCCATATCCATCTGCCTCTTTGTTCCTGCTACTTCGGATTCTCAAAAGCACCTAAAATCAGCAGGGCCAGGACCGACTCACGATGGTCTCCTCCAAACCCGGTCTTTTGCCGCATCTCTCTGCCTCCTGGTCCGGCGTATTCGAGCCAGACCCCTGCGGGCCCTGCGTGGTCTTCCTGCATCTGGCCTCACCCCTGCCGTCAGCCCACCCCCTCCCCTTCTCTGCACTCCTAGTCTCCGGGCACCCCTGCCCCCAGCTTTCTGCCTAAAACACCTCTCCATTTCCCGATAGCTTCTCGCCATCACCTATGCGGCCACTGCCTAGCTTCGCTGAGGACCCCGGTCCCCTTCCCCTGTGTGCAGCACCCCCTGGGCCCTCGCAGTCCCCCAGCCACATGGTTCCCCTGCCTGCAGGTAGCTGCCGGACTGCCGTCCTCTCTGCCCGGAGTGCCCCCCACTCTGCTGTGTCGAGGTCCAGCCTTCAGGTGGTGCCTCCGGCCTTGACCCTGAGCTGCACAAACCCCCATCTGTCCTGTAACAGCCCCGTGAACCGTCCCCCGCTGCACTCAGTTCTAAGCCCGCAGGTACTCAGCAAGGTCCACGGGGCAGGGCAGGACACCTGTCCGCTCACCTGTTTTACCCCCCCACCAGTCTGATGGGTAGAGCGTGCGGTTTCCCCGTTTCCCTGGCTGAGCTGAACAGCACCCCGCCTCAGGTGTGCCCACCGCCCTGTAGGCCGACGGAGGGGCTTAGAGGGCACCACAGGGCCCCCGGAGCCCCCAAGAGGCCGTTGAAGGTGAGGTGGGGGTTCCACTTTGTTCTAGTGATTATTTGTTTCTTTTTCCTAAGTCGCAATTTCTCACCCATGTGGTTCTGAAAATAATCTCAAGGCGCTCTTCTCCAGAGGTCTCACTTAAAACCCTAGTATCAGAGAGACTGGAGAGGAAAAAAAATTGCCAACTGCACGTAACCATCAGGGAAGGCGTTGGCTACGTGGCTATTTATCTTTTCCGTTATTTTCCAAATGTGTCTTTCGCATCATGATGATACCACTCACGAGACGGGAAGAGCAAAAAAAAGGCATCATTTGGAAAAACTCATTTATTGCCCCCTATTTTGGAATGGCGCTTTTGATAAGACGTTGTGGAATCTTAATTTCCCATTTGTGGTCATCGGTTTGCCGACGTTTCTTGTAATTCCAGCCTTTTATTCCAGTGCACATGGATCATTTCAGAATCACGGTGTCCTTTGTCCTCCGCGACTGTCCCCCAATATTTAGCCTCTGAGACCCATTCAGGCACGACATCCTCTCATCCGGCTGTTTCCACGGCCAGCAGTGCACCTTACGCTTCCTTACTCTTTGTTGGGGTCCTTTGAAATCACCGTGTATTCTGGAGAGGAGTGTGATGCCCAGAAATTGGAGGTGGCCCCGTGGACACTGCAGGACCCCCGCCCGGCTCCACGATTAGGCCGCCGGCCGCCGGTGCGTGAAAAGAAAGCTAAGCGCACAGATGGGCCCTTGAAGTGGAAAACGATCGAAGGGGAGCGGGGAGAACATCTGGAAGGAACGGCCGCTCCCTGAACTCCCACGTGTTCTCCTAAATAACAGCCAGCTGGAGGGGACATGAGAAGCGGGAGGGAGCTGGCTAGGCTCCCCCCTCAGCCCCCGGCGCCCTCCTGCCCCACCGGCACTGCTCCCAGCTCTTTGGTGATGCCCATGTGTGGCCAGGACTATGGGGGGGACCCTGGAGGCCTGGTCCGCTGGGCCGCGGCCTAGGATGCAGAGGGCGACCGGAACGAAGCTTAGCGGAGCCCCACACGCTCCCAAAGCCAAGGGTCCGGCGACTGGCTCCTCAGATGTGATCCCAGGCCAACGGCATCAGCCTCGCCTGGGAACCTGCTAGAATGCGGCATCTCAGGCCCCGCCCCAGACCTGCCGAACCCTAATGTGCGTTTTAACCAGCCGCTCCGGTGACTAGTGGGCACTACTAAGTCCAGGAAACACGGGGGCCGGAGCACAGAGCAGAGGCGGCCTGCGCGTGACTCAGGAGGCGGACGTGGCCAGCGGGTAAAGGAAGGCCCCGCACCCCAGCAGCACGCAGAGTGTGGCTCCCGAACCAGTGCCCATTTGCAGACATCCACAGTGACGTGAGGACAGGAGTTGAGGTCCAAGTTTGGAGGCTCTGGCAGAAAGTGGGGGTTGCCGGGGGCCTGGGTGGCTCAGTCGGTTGAGCATCTGACTCTTGATTCCGGCTCAGGTCACGATCCCGGCGTCATGGAATCAAGCCCCGAGTCCAGCTCCACGCTGATGGCACAGAGCCTGCTTGGGATTTTCTCTCTGTCTCCCTCTGCCCCTGCCCCCTGCTCGAGCATGCACAAGCTCTCTCAACAATAGGCAGGAAGGCAGGAAGGCAGGAAGGAAGGAAGGAAGGGGCTGCTGGGACACCCGAGCTTGCTCTTCGTATGTGGTTTTCCCGTTTCATTTTCTAGTTACTCATTTTTATTGTATTTTATTTCAAAAAATTGGTCCAAGGTAGATTGAAGATTGAGGGGGAACGTACGTACCAGTTCATACCTGGAAGTGGCTGGTGGCTCGGAAAACAGAAGCCAACCCGGGCACGGCGAGAGAGGGGCCGGCTTTGAGGATGGCACAACAAGGTCACAGGGGAGGGAGGATATTCTGGAAGGGCTGTGCTGGAGAGGCCCCGGGGCTCCTGCCACAGCAGAGGGAAGGCCTGGCAGAGCCCCTGGCTGTGGCGACTTGACCTGCTGTGGCCACGTTTGGCCCTGGAATTAAGCGGGCAGGTACTGGGGGCCTCCTGAGGAGGCGGGACATCAGCCTCACTTGCCTGTAGGACCTCGCAACGCAGGTGGGGCAGGTACCACCCGGTGGGGCAGGAGGGGGGGGGTGCGGCTGAGAATCCCTGCAGGACACGGAGAAACACTCAAGATACGAGGACCGATAAACCTGAGTTCACGCGCAGTCCTGCCACTAGCCAGCCACGGGGCTGGAGCCGATGTGCTTCGTGGTCAGTGATGTCACACCGGTCCCTTCAGATCAGCCACGCCGGGAGTAGTCACCAATGCCGCAAAGCAGGGCTCTTGGGCCAGGGTTAACCTGCGCCAGCAAGTCAGAGCGGGTACCAGCGGTTCCTGTCACCCTTCCCCGGGGGTCATTCACTGGGCACCAGACACAGCATTCGACTCACTGTGAGTTTCTGCTCTGACTCTCCTTGTCCCCACTTTGGGAAGACTCTGTCTCTTCTGGGGCAGAAGGCTCCTCGCCTCCTCTTCCCCCTCCTCCCCTCCCACTACCCCCTCCTCCTCTCCCTTCTAGTCCCCCTCCTCCCCAGCTCCCCCTCCTCCTCCTCCCCCTCTTCCTCCTCCTCCTCCTCTTCCTCCCCTTTCTAGTCCCCCTCCTCCTCCTCCCCCTCTTCCTCCTCCTCCTCCTCCCCTTTCTAGTCCCCCTCCTCCCACTCCCCCTCCTCCTCCTCCTCTTCCTCCCCTTTCTAGTCCCCCTCCTCCCACTCCCCCTCCTCCTCCTCCTCTTCCTCCCCTTTCTAGTCCCCCTCCTTCTCCTCCCCCTCTTCCTCCTCCTCCTCCTCCTCCTCCTCCTGTGGGTGCCCTCTGCTCTGAATCCAGACATACCTGATGCCTTGAAGCCTTTTCCCTGCTTTTTCCAAAACACCCCTTTCCTGTGGCAGCACGTGGCTCAGGTCTGACTGATGGCATGGAAGGAGGGAAGGGGTGTGTGGCTCCTTTTGAGGGGCGGGGATTGGTGAGCATGTTAAAACACCATCCTTCCATGCCAGGGGCTATGAGGTGAAGTCACAGAGGGACAGGCCGTAAAGTCCCCGGGGGATGAGGGCGCTGGCGACCATCGTAATAACGGTATCGGGAAGAACTCTACACAGCGCTTTACATGGAATCCTTCACCTAATCCCGAAGCCGCCTCGAGAGGTAACCTTCTTCTGCCCATTGACCAGAGGAGGAAATCAAGACTCACAGGCGATCGGGACATGTCGAGACTCAAGTAGCTCATAGAAGAGACGCCCAGCACCCGCAGAGGGAAGCGCATGGGGGGGGGGGGGGGGTTCGCTGCCCCTCCCCCCACCCGCTGCCCGCCCTTCTGAGCACTGCTTCGGTCCCAGCACCCCCCATTTCCCCAGCAAGGCCCTTACTGGGATTTGTGGGTAATTTCTCACACCACCATTTAAAAAAGAAAAAAAGCCTGTCTCCAGAAAGCACATAATATTTCCTCCAGGAAATCACAGGTCAGGTCAAATGTAATTGTCACCTGGTGCCCTTTGCCATGGTTTCTCTCCTTTCCGCACGGTGGAAAGTTCTCTCCTTTCCACTCAGCACCTTGGATGCTCCCCACGTGGGCTGATCTCAGCCTCGGGCCGCCTGTGCGCCTCCTCTCTCCCTTCCTTCCCGGCTAACCAAACGCTCGGCTAGACCCTGAGGCCTCCGAGTGGGGAATGAGCGAGATGCCACCCTCTCTCTCGGACTCCAAAGCGTACCGGGGAAGAACGATTAAGCAGGTTTACGAGCAGTGGTGGTGAACCTGTCTGGCGTCCTCACTGCGTCAGGTGCCAGGCTCCGGGCTCCGCACTCGCCAGCGGGGGCAGTGTGCTCATGCTTACCGCTGTGTGCCCGTTGCCACATAGAAACCGCTAGACCACGGGATCCAGGTGAGCCGCACAAGGCCACGCTGCCTGGTAATAGGGCTGCCGTCGGCCGCGATCCCTCCTCGCCGCAGGGCGCGGGGCTCAGTCGTGCCCCAAGCATCTCCTCGTCCTCACGTGTTTCCTGCTGGGAAGCACTGGGGGGCTATGGGAGGGCCATCAGCCCGTGCCGTGACTGCTGCCACGCCGTAGCCCCTCACGAGGGCCCG
Organism: Panthera pardus; assembly: GCF_024362965.1. Classification (NCBI taxonomy): domain Eukaryota; kingdom Metazoa; phylum Chordata; class Mammalia; order Carnivora; family Felidae; genus Panthera; species Panthera pardus. The sequence goes on along the minus strand of NW_026526980.1, from coordinate 17,747,310 downwards.
CAAATCTGTTACTTTCATGGACGACTCGGGTAGAGGGGGCTGTGTGGGAGCAAGGAAACCAGCTCTTTCCAGAATGGCCACACGGCACAGCAGAGAGACAGGCAGACCTGTGTGAGTCCAGCTCCCTGTCTGAGAAGTGAGCAGGTCCCGTGGCCTCCAGCATGCGGCTTCAGTGGCAGGTGCGGCGGGCTCCCTCGAAGCAGCCTCTGCTGGTCCCAACAGGTGGTTCTCAGCCCCGGCTGTGCGTTAGTGTCGCCTGGTGATTGAAACCTCCCAGGGTGACTTCGGTGGGCCTCCAAGTGGAGAACCCTTGTTAAGACCAGGGGTTAGCACACTGTCTCCCGAAAACCAAATCTCGCCCACCACCTGCTGTAAATAACCTACTAAACAACACGCCCCTTGGTTTACACATGGTCTGCGGCTGCTTACAAACTACAGGGGCAGTTGAGTAGTCGGGACAGAGACCGTATGGCCAGAAAGGCCTCACGTATTAACTATTTACTACCCAGAGCTTTACAGAAGAAGTTTGCCAACACCTGGTCTAGGCAGTTGTCCGCCCTGCCAACCTTCTGAATGAACATTCTCTAGCCTAGAACTTGGCATGTTAAGTCAGGATTAACGTGAGCTTAAGGGCAGAGGCCCCTCTGAGTGGTACCTGTGGCCCCCAAGCCCAGCACAAGGCCTGGCCCCAGCAAATGCTCACTAATTGGCAGGTGTTCTTTGATATGTTAACTGTTGCACTTTGAGCTTCTTGGCCTGGAGGTTTGAGTGACCAGGGAGGGGAGGGACCATACCGGGTGGGGCCGGTTCTCTCCTTAAACACCAGCTCCTTGGCTCACTGACCCCTCTCCCCAGGGCTGAGGGTCCCGGCAGAGCCCAAGGAGAGGTGCACCGCATGAGGCCTGGTGAAGAACGATCTCAGAAGATAAGAAGCCATGAGAACTAGGAGCCTGGGGTAGATGAACAATCGGTTCAAGGTTAGGGCTGTGAAACGCAGGAGGATGTTCAAGGCCCGTTACATGACGGGGCAGGCATCTGTTGACCCAGAGTCACTGGACATGGCCAGAAAGATGGCCCTCTGGGACAGGGATGGGCTCAGCTACACAGTCCAGCCTCCATCCAGCGTTTGAGTTTCACAAATGGTGATATTCTCTCCTTGATTACCTCTGGGGATGGGGGCTTAGCGTCTTGCAGGTTAGACGCGTGAGAAACTGGACAAACCCCTAAATATCTGTCAGTAGGGGACTGAATGTTAACTGTTCTTTCACATACAATATGAGGAAACAGACGAGTGAGGTTTACGTGTACTGATGTGGAAAGATGTTGGAGATTTTTGCGGGTAAGAAAACGGGTTACAAAAGCATGTTTAAAATTTTTTTTTCAACGTTTTTTATTTATTTTTGGGACAGAGAGAGACAGAGCATGAACGGGGGAGGGGCAGAGAGAGAGGGAGACACAGAATCGGAAACAGGCTCCAGGCTCCGAGCCATCAGCCCAGAGCCTGACGCGGGGCTCGAACTCACAGACCGCGAGATCGTGACCTGGCTGAAGTCGGCCGCTTAACCGACTGCGCCACCCAGGCGCCCCAAAAAGCATGTTTAATTTGAGACTATATATGTTAAAAAAAAAAGTTAAGTTCTGAAAGATATACACTAAACTCCCAACAGTGGTGATCCCATCACATGGAGGTGTCATTATAGGGGGACTTTTGCTCTATTGTGTGGGAGTTATAGTTGTTGGAATAAGCCTGTGCTATCAGGAAAATAACAAAGATGCTTCTCCTAGGGATGAAAAAAAAGAAGAACAGAAAAGAAAAGAAAAGAAAAAAGAGAAGAAAAGAAAAAAAACAACATTTTTCCTTGTACGGAACCTTCTCATAGCATTGACGAGGCTATCTGCCGATGATGTCTGCCTTCCTGTAGCGTTAACACTTAGGGCTTTGTTCTGCTGTCTGGAACCATCCAGGCCCTAGAAAATATTTGTTAAAAAAACAAAACACAACAACAACAACGACGACAAAAACTGTGTTCAGAGTTTGCTCCCTGGGAAGCCTAGGCCTAGCCCCTCAGTACAGTGGGCAATCTTGGGTGCCGTTATACGACACTTGTCATTTTCTTTTCTTTCTTTTTTTTAATGTTTATTTATTTTTGAGAGAGAGAGAGACGGAGAGGGAGCTGGGGAGGGGCAGAGAGAGAGGGAGACACAGAATCCGAAGCGGGCTCCAGGCTCCGAGCCGTCAGCACAGAGCCCGACGCGGGGCTCGAACTCACGGAGCGCGAGATCACGACCTGGGCCAATGTCAGACGCTTAACACACACTTAACTGCGTCAGCAGGCGCCGCAACACTTGTCATTTTCTGACTCGTGGCAAGCTGCCTTCCTACCCAATCAGAAGCTCTCTGAGGGCAGAGACTGTGAAGGGACGTAGGCACTTCTGTGATGCACCCAGCATGTGGTGTAGATAACACGGAGCAGGTCCTTTGGAAGTTCTTGTTGAGTGAATGAATGAATGAATGAATGAGCAGTCCGAGGGAACCAAAATGATCAGTGCACGAGTGTTCCTGTCCCTTCTACTAGGCATCTGGCATTGCTCGCTGGTCATTCATCACCTTCCCATGTCTCCTTCTCTAGCCCCACGCATCTGGACACACCGGGCAACTAGACATAAGACTCGCTAGGAGGAATCCGAAAACAGGGGTGGGGCATTTGCCTGGGAGAGGACGGAGACGTCCCTGCATGAGAGAAACGAGGGTATCGGTGCAAAGAGGAGGCGAGTGGAGGAGTGCAAAGCAAGCAAAAGGCAAAAAGGAATTGAGGAAAGATATCAAAACGTACGGCCACGGGCGGTGTTCTCCCGCAGACACGATAATGATTGGAATTGTGTCTACCTCTGGGGACCAGACCGTGCTCCTGGAAGGGTGATGCTCCTCTGGACTGGACCAGGCGGAGCTCTGCAATTTATCTGGGTTACAAAGAGGCGAGCGCAATTGTGGGAACACGGCCCTGCCCAGTCTCGGGCCCAAGCAGTGCTGGGCCAGGGGTGAGGGTTTCGGTGTGCAGCTGCCCCCACCAGACCCTCGTCAGCCTCTGCTCCGTGCTTCGCATCTCCGCCACACCAATGCCAGCCCCCTCTGGAGCTGCAGTGATCCTGAGACGCCAGAGGAGAAGGCAGCCACACACGTTGGTGGGAAGGAGCCACCTTCCAAACCTTCTGTGCCAGAAATCGGAGGGCCGGGGCTTTGTTTATGCGTAGACATGCCTCGAGGAAGTGCTTTGATTTAGTTAAGAAAAGAGACCCAGCTGATAGGAGTCCATTGGCCCCAAATCAGGAAATAGAGGGAAGCAAAAATAAGGCTACAGATTTAATCCCTATATTCTCATTATCTAGGGTTAGTTCCGGTTAGCCTTTTGGTATAGATTCTGCCAAATAATCTTTTGTGCGTCCCAGTGTATAATTTTTAAATCAAACTGTGCGCAGTCTTTTGTCGTGTACATAGCGGAACATCTTTTTGTGAGAACACGTGGGTTGGCGTCCCTGCTCCGCCTCTGACTTATTAGCTGGTGGCGCTTGACTGGTCTCATTAGCATCCAGTGCCTCCGTTTCCCCATCGACAAAGTGGAGATAATGACGCCCATCTAAGGGGGTTGTGGGAAGGCTCCCACGGGGCGGGGGGTGGGGGGGGTGGTGGCACAGAGTTACTTTGCACAGTTGTTCTCGAGGGGAAAGGACTGTACCTTTGTTCGGGGTCCTGGGTCTCTGCCAACTCAGCTCGCTCTTTCTTACGCAGGCTTTTGGGTCCTTTTCTTTCCAGGCTCGAGAAGGGGGATGGGCTCGAGGAGGAGGACCTTCACTTAGATTGTCGCCACGAGAGACACCCTGCCCGTAAGTGGCCTCGTCTGCAGTAGCCTGCGCTATAGATTCGTGGGCCATCCGCGCGGAGAGGGGACCCCGGAGATGAGCCAGGCCTGCCTCTCCCTGTACCCCTGCTCGCTCCCGCAGACACACACCGCAGATGGGGAAACCAAGGCCCGGCACCTTGGGCTGTAGCAAGTCCTCTGCACGCAGCGGCCGTGGCCCTCTCGCCATGGGGTGGGCTGCTGGGAAAGCGAGAGGGACGCTGGGTGCCTAAGGGCAGGCAGGCGAACCACAGCTCAAGTCCAAGTTGGGTTGTCCGGAAGGGAGGACAGCTCCGGGCTCGACGGCAGGTGACAGTGGGCAAGATTTGGGCCGTGGAGGCGTGTGGCAGCCAGAGTGCACTGTCTTCATCTACCTGGCTGTGGGGGGTGCCATCGGCAGAATCTAGGGCACCCATTAGGAAAACAAATGTCTGAACCAGAAAGCGAAGGGAGGCGAAAGGAGAGAGGGCCTTGTTCCAGACGGAAGAAGAGGGAGCCAACGTGAGATTAAAGTGAAAATGGCAGCATCTCAGCTAAGCCCGCCGGATGCCCACCTCACCCCCCTACCAAGGGCCTTTCATGCCTGATCTCATATGCTTGCTGACCCCGAGCATGTTGCAGTTGAGGAAATTAAGGCTCAGAGAGGTGGGGTGGCTTGCTCAAGGTCACACAGCTTGGCCACCTGTGGCAGAGCAGTTCAAGCAGACGCTGTCCGTGCCTGCTGTCTCAGGGCTTGTGGGAAGCGAAGTTTCAGTGCCCTCCGGCTGCCAGTATCTGCATCTCTGTGCCAGGGGGCTTCCCCTACCTGCGATCACAGAAGGAGGGAAGTGCCTGGGGAGCTCCCTGCGTGGGCTCCCTCCGGGCCTGTGTTTGGCCTGGTCCCCTGCAGGGTGACAGATCCGGGTAGTGGGTTTCGCAGCCCTCCCGGGGCTGGCCGCCTTCCTTCTGTGCACCCTGCACCTGCTTAACATCGCACACGCTCCCGTCCCTACCGCAAGGTCTGCTGGGGGAGACTCACACTAAGACAGTAGAGGCTTACACCCAGGTCTGTCTGACCTCAGATCCCGGGAACTGAAGGAGAAATGGCTCAGCTTGGAGGGAGGGGCCTGGGAGGAGAGGAGGAGAGGTCTGGTCCTCACTCTGGGGGCTCCCGAAGGACGCGCTGGCCCGGTGAGGTGGCCAGAATGCCAGTGATCTGCCTGAGGAACGGGGCTGGGGGCGGGGGGGCGCTGCAGTGGACCCTGGGCTCACACACTGAGATTGCAGGCCAGGTGTCTGTGCTGGAGTGGAGGGCTTCCTGGAGGAAGGGGTCAGGAACCAGGGCATGGAGGGGGCTGGGGAGGGCCCACCTCAGGGATAACAGGGAGGTGCAGAAATCCCTCCGAGGGGCTCAGAAGTCACGTAGTACGGACGAAGGCTGAGAACCCTGGCCGTGTGCAAGTGCCACCGGCTCCTGCTTGATCCTGGGCCTCCCCATGCCTTCCTGTAGAATGGGTAGGAAACTCTGGGTGGAAAGAAGCCACAGGGCCTGTCTTGGGGGCAGGAAAGGCCAATCCCTGAAGCCCGAGGACGAAGAAAGAGTGGAGGAGACCCAGTCTGGCTCGAAGAGCAAGCCCCGGAATTAAGAATGAGGACACCCAGGGTGGGGGGAACTGCAGAAGCCCTCCCCCCCAGCCCAGCCCCCACGGCCCTCACCCCTGCCCTGGCACCCATGTCTTCTCCCAAGCAGCGTTTCCTCCCCAAGACAAGCATCACATGCAATCACCAGGTCCGCGGCCAGCAGAGAATCCATTATTTTTTCCCTTAAAGACACAGCCATGAGCGACAGCAGACGGAGGCCCCCACCTTGCGGGGCTCACCGTCTAGGGGGAGAGAGAAAGTAAGAAATGACTCAGGAACCAACACGACAGTCTCAGGTACAGACCAGGCTTCAGAAGGAGCGGGGGAGCCTGATGAATGAGAAGGGGCCGGCCAGGGGAAGACCCTTCTGGCAGAAGCTCGCAAATGCAGAGTCCCCGACGGAGGAGGAGCCAGGACTAGAGGCCAGTGTGGCCGCAGCAGAGAAAGCAGCGATGCTGGCGACCAGACCTTTGGCAATAAAGATACAAGTGGGTGGGTTCAGGAACTCTCTGCTGGCAGAACTGTCCGAATGGCTTCCTTTGGGTTCTCCCCGAAGCAGAGCCAGAGATCAGGATTCAGCAGCGAGCCCCTGTCTGGGTGAGCCCAGAAAACACAAGAAGGAGCGGGGGAAGGCAGCCTAAGCAGGGAGAGGCGGGCGTCAGGGAAGGACACAGTGTGGAGGGGACCACCCTGAGCCCCGCGGGGGGACGCGGGCAGCCAGTGCAGGACGCACGTGTCCGAGTTTTGGCCGCAGATTCAACAGCGGATCCCCTCGGGCGTTGAGGGCTGCTGGGGGTGGGGCACGGTGCCTGCGTTCCGCTGGGGCGGGTGGGCGAGCCCTGGCGCACTTGGAGGTCAGCAGCCTGTTCCTCCGCGGGGGCACCCCTAGCATCGGCTTGTCTGATTGGAGGTGAGGGGCGGGGCAGTCAGGTGCAGAAGTTTGCCCCAGCCATCGAGGGCCTGGCGTCCCCGACCGACGGGTATGGAGAGGACGGGTTGGGGCGGCCGTGGTGTGCGGTTTGCGTGGGGTTGAGGCGTCTCGCAGGGTGGGAAGGGAGGTAGTTGAAGCCGATGAGATCCTCTAGGGAGCACACCTGGGGTGGGGAGGGACGGCGAAGCAGCCAGATCCTAATGCCTTGGGGGTCACAGAGGAGCCATGGAAGGTGGTGGGGAAGGGGCTTGGGAGGGTTGCCTGCGGCCCCCGGGAGGTTCGGCGGATCCCATAACACTTCTCCCAGGGAGTGCCTTTTATCAGGTAGCCCAGCCGGGGTAGCGGGGGAGGATGGCTGTCCACCCCAGGGGCCACAGGAGGCACTGGGGGCTCCAGTAAAGCCAGGAAGGGAAAGATCCCATCCCATCTGCTGTCAGAGGGGGACTTGGCTTCGGGCACTTTAATTACCCTCAGGTGGCTGCTGCTGCGGTCCCATGAAAGTCATTTGTTCCTCCACTTGTTCAACACATCTTTAGGAAAGATGCTTCTCTGGGCCGGGCCCATGCCGGGTTCTGGAACGTGGGGGGTGTGTTCCTGGACTGGGCAGCTCCCAAGCATGGCCGTGTGGTGTGGCCAGAACTGAAGCGGGCTCAGCGCGGGCGCCGTGTCAGCGGAGGCACGGCGCCTCCTCTGGCTCGGGCTGGGGGCGGGCTGCAGGACAGGGAGGGGACACTTGGCCAGCAGCGATCCAACTTGGTAGGGTCCTACAGCTCCACCGCTTCCCGGGCTAGGTTACCAAAATAGCCGACAAGAGGAGCTCGGTGCCACCAGGCCCGCTGACACTATGTCACCCCGGTGTATGTTCCGAGAACTTGACATTTATCCACTAATTTGATCCTAAACACCGTCCCGTTTTACAGGCAGGGAAATCGAGGCCCAGCAAGTGGCGGAGCTGGGATTTGCACCCAGCCTGTCTGGCTCCAGGTGAGCCGCCCCGTGTCGGTGGGTGGCTCCTGGGCTGGGCACAGCCACCCACAGACACCGGGCAGGGTGCGGGGACCCAGGGCCCAGCCACACGAGGACTTGGTCCTCGCCGACCTCACGGGCAACAAAAGCAGCCTGATCGGGCCGTCTGGGGAGACGACGCCATCTCCAGAACATGCAGCCTCTTAGCCGCGAGTGGGGTTTGGGCCAAGAAAATATTTTGGAAATGCCTGGTCGAGTTTTGCAATATTTCTGCACCGAACAGCTGCTCCGGCTTTGTGGTGGGCTGACGCGGGCAGGAGGAGCGGGGGAGGAAGGACGTCAGCGAGCCCACATTATTAAAGGCTTACTGTTTGCAGGTCTCTGCTCAGCACTTCGCAGCCCTGGGAAGGAGGGGTGATGGCTCTCCCTGTGGGCGTGGAAAAAGTGAGGAGCTGAAAGGCACCCTGACTTGCTGGGATCTCTGGTCCCCTGGCGGATACAGCCCAGCCCAGGGGGCCATCTTCCCCCTTCCTCCGGGTACAGTGCTATCTCTGCTTCCGGCCCCCAAACTCCCACCCTCACCTTTTCTCACTCCCCCCACCCCCGCTCTGCCCCAGCCCCCCTGGCCTCTCTCTTTCTAGAACATGCAGAGCATCCCCCTCACAGGGCCTTTGCGCTCGCCACTCTCTCTGCCTGGCACGCTCTCCCTCTGATTCATCGCACGTCTCACCTTGTCCCACCTTGACTGCTCGGCCAGAAGACCACTTCCTTGGAGAAGCTTCCCCTGACCGCAGCAGCTTCCTTGGTGGCCCTTGTAGCACCCTGCCTTCTGTTCTTCATAGCGCCTGTCCCTCTCTGAACTTACCTTTTATGTTTACGGGCTTGATTTTTGTTCGGTTGTCTCTCCCAACCAGGGTCCAGGGAACCGTGCCCCGTCTTGTTTTGCTCGCGTCTGCATTCTGAGAGTCTAGAACAGTGCGTTACATACAGCAGGTGCTCGATTGTTGGCTCCAGGTTTCTCCCACCACCTCCCGCCCAAGCCGCCGCTTTTCCCTAAGCCACTCCATGCACCTTTGGTGATCGTAACTGCTCCGGGAGTCGCTATTTTTCTCTCGGGCTACTGTGATAGGGATTCTGCCACAGTTTCTTTTTCCCGAGGAAGGCATTTGCTTTTGAAACTTGCCTTTGGGGCTTTGCAGTGCCACCAGCTAGCTCGGGAGCACATCGGATGTGACATTTGATGGAGGCGATGCTGCCATACGGTCCAGGTGTCTGCATCTTTCCTTCAGGGGCAACTGGGGTTTGCAGCTGATTGCAGCTGTCAGGTTCAATGCCTGAGACAAGCTTTTGATTTTGCCAGGTGTGTCTGTAAGGCCAGGCTAGGCTGGGCAAGAGGCTGTCACTTGCCGGGTGCAGAGGTGGCTTCTGGGAATTCCGTCTCGATGGGTCTCTGCCACCGCCGCCCTCAAAATAGCAGAGGGAATTTGGGCGAAGACTTTCCTGGGTCCTGAGCTGCTTGGCATTTTTATTAGATCAAAATCAAATCCAATATCGTACTGCTCAAGTCTGCTTCCTTTATTAAAATGGAAACAGACAGATTTCTGAAATAAACACGAACGCCAAGTCGCTGGGCACCAGACAGGTGTGCAGCCTGGAGACATCCGCGTCCCCGGCACTGGGGGCTGAGAGATCCAGGCCAGCGCTGACACCAGAATCACCTGGGTGGCTCCTTAAAATGCAGATTGCCGGACCCCGTCTCTGAGTTTCTGGCTCAAGAGGGCTGGGCGGGGCCTGGGAGTCTGCATTCCCAAGGGGTCCCAAGTGATACTGTTTCTTGCTGCTCTGTGGACCAGATTCTGAGCAGTCCTCGGCCCAGAGCCAACACCTGTCCCTCTGAAGCTGCGGCCGGGAGCGAGTTTGCATCTTGTCGCTCGGTCGGGCTCTTCAGTGGCTTCTGGATGGAAACTGCTGCTTCTAGGGCCAATTCCTCCCCAATCCGTCCTCCTAAGACACAGTTTTGATCCTGTCTCCCCCCCGCCCCATCCCTCTCTAGCTCCAAAACCTCCCATGCTGGCTCCCATGGCGGGTGTCAGGCACCATGCCAACCCCTCCTGCACATTCCCAAAGAGGCCTTCTCGCCCCCCATCCCATCCCCGCTTTGTTTCTCCGCCATCCGTCCCTCTCGGAATCCTTCTTTGCTAAGTGTCTCCCCACTAGAATGGAGATACCAGGAGGACGGGGCCTCGTCACCACATCTGTGTGCCTAGCCTGCTGTCGGCCATCAGCACACTTCTGGCGAATGATTTAGCTTAGTCCATGACCGTTTCTGCCCAGGGCAGTGTTCCTCCAGGGGCGCCTGGTCCTAAGAAACGCTGGGGGCTCTTGTTAAAATACAGAAATCCCTGGAGATTCCACTTTCCTGGTTTGGGGCAGGGCCGAGGAATCCACATCAGGGAAGTCTGATGATAAGGTGCAAACCCCAGGGGCAGATGAACCCTGTCCCCCTGAGGGGGCATTGCTGGACCTTTTACCCCCGGCACCCAGCGACTCTGGCAACCACAGCCCTCCACGCCTCACCCCGCCAGCCGCGTACACCCTGCTTTCCAGCCACACAGACCTTCTTGCTCGCCACCAACATTGCTAGGCTTTTCACACCTCCTGAAAACCTCATTTACCTGCCAAGAACCTATTTCACACTCTGTTCCTTCTGCCTGAAAAGACCTGTTCCCTTCCTCTGCTTGGCGAAAAACAAACCCTACCAGTGGAATTGCGCGCTTCACGTTGCTTTCCAAGTCTAGTTCAAGGGTCTGGGGATGACAGCCAGGCCCCTCTTCACCCCCTGCCAGAGGTGGACATGTTCACCTCTGCATTTTCCTGCCCTGAGGCTCATGTCTATAAGGTGGGTTTTTTTGTTTTTTTTTTTAATTTTTTTTTATTTTTGGGACAGAGAGAGACAGAGCATGAACGGGGGAGGGGCAGAGAGAGAGGGAGACACAGAATCGGAAACAGGCTCCAGGCTCCGAGCCATCAGCCCAGAGCCTGACGCGGGGCTCGAACTCACGGACCGCGAGATCGTGACCTGGCTGAAGTCGGCCGCTTAACCGACTGCGCCACCCAGGCGCCCCTATAAGGTGGGGTTTTATGGTGGTTACAAGCTCGGCCTTTGGAGGCTGCCTGGGTTGAAATCCAGCAGTGAGACTTTGGGCAAATGACTTAGCCTGTCTGGGCCTCACTTTCCTCATCTGTAAAATGGGCATAGTAATGGCACGTCACTCATATTTCAGGGGATTAAATGAGCCAGTGTACGTGAGGCACAGCGAATGGGTCCTGCCACACTGGGAGAGCTGGGGACACGTGTGCCCTCGTCACTTCCTCCGGTGTGTGTCTGTCTCCCTCACTAGCACTTGGCAGAGGTCTCACCCAGGTGTGCAGATCCAGCACCCAGCATGGAGGCTGACACACAGTAGGTGCCCAACAAATGTTTGATGAGAGAATGAAGAAATCAGTGGTCCTGGGAGAGGTGGAAGGTTACGTGGATTCAACCTGATCCCAAGTGTGGAAAACAGATGAGGAGCATGTTATGGCCCAAGAAACATGGGGTCCCCAGAAGATGGACTCCAGGGGTAGGGTGGCTCAGTTGGTTAAGCATCCAACTCTTGATTGCAGCTCAGGTCATGATCTCACTGTTCGTGGGTTTGAGCCCTGCATCAGGCTCTGCACTGACAGCACAGAGCCTGCTTGGGATTGTCTCTATCCCTCTCTCTCCCTGCCCCTCTCCCCCTTGTGCACATGCTCTCTCTCTCTCTCTCTCTCTCTCTCTCTCTCAAAATAAATAAATACCCAAAGAAAAAATACCTTTATATATAAAAAAAGAAGATGGACTCCAGCGAGGATAAGGACGAGGCCCCCATTCGGGCTCCTAAGACAAGCTGCCCCCAAGGTAGACACAATCCAGCCTCCCCTCCACATGGATCTCACACACACCTGCTCTTCTCCCCAGATCTGCATTATCAATCCCGTCCCTGGAATTGCGCTAGGTGCTGGGGACACAGTAGTAAGAACAGCAGAGCTAGTCTGTGTCCTCATGTCACATAGAGCCTCGTAGGGGAAACTGGGAGGAATCAAGTAAATGGATATTACCAAATACGCCAGAGTCTCTGAAGTGCCCTCAGGATACAGATTTATGGAGCAGGGTTGGCTTGGAGAGGCAGTCATAGTGCCCTCGCCAAGGTGGTGACATTTTAGGAACTGCAAAGGGATGATAGTGTCACTAGCTGAAGGGCCCCCAAAGCCAGACACCTCAGTGCCAACCTTGATTCATTTCTTCATCACTCCCCTAATCCCATCTCTTTCTAGAGGAAAGAGTTCGAGGTTACGCCGTGGGTGGGGCCATGAGTCTTGAAGAGAGGCTTTCAGCACCTTGGAGAGTGCATGTGGGGGGATTGATGGGACGGGGCGGGGGTGTTGGCGTTCCTCTGTTTCTTCTGGGCTGGGCTGCTGTGGGGTCAGAAACGCCAATCCCAGCCACGTGCCCACCGTCATCGATTCCTCTACCAGCTTCAGAGCACCTTGGACAAGTTACATCCCCTATAAGTGCCCCCCTTTCCCTTTTGACACCTGTGTGGTGGCATCGGCATTCTTGGCTTTAAAGGGCCCTTCCAACTCAATGAATCCGTTCCAGAACAGAGGATGTGACTGCACACAATTCAGCAGAGCTAAGAGCTGATCCCCTGGGATCTAGGTGCCTTGAGGGAGTTCGTGACAATGATTTTCCACTGAATGATGGAGAAGTTAGGACCGAAGAGACAGGACATTAAATATGTTCATGTTCATCTGAGCCAAATACTCTGCTAAGCCTGGGAGCTTCCAAGGGAATTTAAAACACAGTACCTGCTATCAACCCTCTGAGTGGCACCTTGGACAGATCTCTTCCCCCCTCCCCCTGCCCCCCACCACCCCCTGGAGCCTTGGCTCCCCCATCTGTGAAGAGAGGTGGTTGAATCCAGATCCTCTCTAGTGCTGGTATTTTGCTATTTCCACATCTGTCCGAAGTCAGATAATGAAGGACTTCTAGCAAGGGGGCCCGCTGGGCCTGCTGACCCCTTTGTAACCCACATCCATTGCAGGCTCAGAGAGAAGGCACTTGTCAAAAGTCACACAGCTTGGGGCGCCTGGGTGGCGCAGTCGGTTAAGCGTCCGACTTCAGCCAGGTCACGATCTCGCGGTCCGTGAGTTCGAGCCCCGCGTCAGGCTCTGGGCTGACGGCTCGGAGCCTGGAGCCTGTTTCCGATTCTGTGTCTCCCTCTCTCTCTGCCCCTCCCCCGTTCATGCTCTGTCTCTCTCTGTCCCAAAAATAAATAAAAAAACGTTGAAAAAAAAAAATTTTAAAAGTCACACAGCTTGGAAAAAAAAAAAAGCTGACACAGCTTGAAAGCAGTGGAGCCTGGATTTGAACAAAAAAAATCTTTATTTTGAGAGAGAGAAAGCATGGGGGGCGGGGGACAGAGAGATGGGGAGAGAGAAAATGTTAAGCAGGCTCCACGCTCAGGGTGAGCCTGACGTGGAGCTCAGTCTCACAGCCGTGAGATCATGACCTGAGCCGAAATCAAGGGTCAGATGCTCAACCGACTGAGCCACCCAGGCGCCCCATTGATTTGAACCTTTGACTGCCAGACTGCAAGTATAGTCTTTCCCCTTCAGCCTGGGTCCAAAAAAGGAGAGACTGACCAAAGAGCCTCTCGTAACGTACAGCATCTCTGAACAGGAACGGCAGGCAGAGCTCTTTCTCCAAGCTTAAGAATCGCTCCATCCTCGTCCCGCATGGTTTCTTCGTTTGTTATAAAAAGCTCAGGACTAGCTCTGTGCCTGGCCAGGTGCTGGCGGCCAAAGGCTCCAGGATGACAGCAGCCCCGGTTCCCGCCTGCACTGAGTCCCCAGGTTAGCCGGGGGGACCCTCATTAACACGAAGTGACAAGCCCAGGGAGAAGAGATCTGCAGCGTGTTGTGGGAACACAGAGGAGGGAGCGAGGCCTGTGCCTATAAGGTCATGGAATTCTTCCAGTTGGGGCGGAGGGGAGCCTTTGAAAGACAAATGGGGCACTCAATAGCCAGAGAACAGCAGGGAAGGGCACTGGGCCAAGGGACCAGAATGTGTAAAGCCACGGAACAGAGCCTGGAACGAAAATGCAGGCGGGAAATAGTCAGAGGTCAGAAATGGCCTCCTGTGCATGGGGACCGAGTCCAGCCTGAGAGATGCTACTTGGCCCACAGACGGTTTTAAAAGCGTCCATGGTCATTATTTAAAGCCAGGAGATTTTATTACGAAATTCTGATTTTCATTGTCTCTAAACTTTTTGGAAAATCTGAGGGCCCGTTTTCCATGGCAACAGTTGGCCAGAGCTGAAGAATGGCCCCTTCTGGCTGCTTCACCCATTTATGTCATCTGATTGGGCCTCGTTGACATTTTGAGGTGGGATTCTGCAGTCTACAGCATAAGGTGTTCTTTTGCCTACACTGGCTGATGACTAGCCAAAAAGTAAAGGGACTGAGAGAAGGGAAGAGAAGGTCATGGTGGCCTGGAGTGGCGGTGGGGGGACCTCCTCAGGCATGGGGAGGACAGAATCCCTGCTCTCCACTGTAAATGACTCTGGGCCCCAACCCCCTCCCGGGAGGCCGAAGAGGAAAGGAGGGCCCCAGTCCTCAGTGATTTGGCCTCTGGATCCAGGAGACAAGGAGCCTGATTTTAACTCAAGGAAGGGCAGGGATCATGGCCTTCCTTTTTCCTTCAGAATGCATGATCACTTCTCTGTTCCAACAAATTCTCCGGGGTTCTGTCTGTTGGCAACGGTAAGAGCAGCCACGATCACTTTTAAATATTCATTTAGAAAAACAATCAAATCTTTCTGCACATCAAATATTTGCCTCTAGATTTTTTTTAAAAAATCCAAACACCTATAATCTTGGCAGCATTTACTTCCAAAGAATGCAACTATTTCGGTGACTGGGGCCAAAACAAATGTTTTTCCTGAGGCCAAACGGTTCCAGAATGTTTGCCAAATATTTCGCACCCTTTTTAAAATACGGTAAAATTACAAAGCCCTAGCATTAAAAAATATTGAAAACAAAAAGTCAGGGGCGCCTGGGTGGCTCAGTCGGTTAAGCATCCGACTTCGGCTCAGGTCACGATCTCATGGTCCGTGAGTTCAAGCCCCGCGTCGGGCTCTGTGCTGACGGCTCAGAGCCTGGAGCCTGTTTCGGATTCTGTGTCTCCCTCTCTCTCTGACCCTCCCCCGTCCATGCTCTGTCTCTCTCTGTCTCAAAAATAAACGTTAGAAAAAATCTTTTTTTAATTAAAAAAGAAAAAACCAAAAAGTCAAAGCAAAAACACAGAACAAAACCCACAACCGTCCCCCACCCCCTAATGGGCACAACTGTCCTCACCTTTGCTTGTTCCCTTCCGGCCTTTGTCATGAGGAAGACCGTCCCAATAGAGCTGCTTTGGGGGTGCAGGAAGAGTAATGAGCTGCCTGTCTTAAGAGGTGTGCAAGCAGGCGCTTGGCCTCAGCAGGAATTCCCACCTCCGGGGGGCTTGCTACAAAGGGCCCGTCTGACCCTGAAGGATGACAGGAATGTCTGAGCATCCACGAGCGCTCCGAGGGGAACAGAACACGGAGCAGACATCTTTAATGCGGAAGTTTGATTGAGTCCGGCTCTACCATAGCTGTGAATCGCGAGACCGCTGCTTGTGCCCGCTGAGCCTCAGTTCCCTCATCTGTAAAATGGGTGGTTGCTACCTCACAGGCTTGTGAGGCTGGAATCAAGTAGGGTATAGACCGTGAACGCCAGGTCGCTGGCCCGTCTCTCCTCCCTCTGTTTTCCCCTCTCGGGCTCCTCCGGCTCTGATCCGTCAGGGAACATGTGCCACGGGTCAAGCCATCGTTCTCCTTCGCTCAGGGCCTAACGGGGGCGGAGCTGGGGACTGCCGCTTGGGGTGTGTGCTCTGAGATGAGCAAAACACCCAGGGGCGGCAAAGAGATGGCAGGGCCCTCCTGTAGGAGGGGAGACGTGAGCCGGGCTTGGGGGGTTGGACGCACAGTAGGTATAGGGACGTTTCAGCAGGTGGGTCTGGTGTGTTAGAAGGCGGTGAGCGTCTGAGAATCCAGAGAAACCCAGGAGCGCGCATGTCGGGTTGGGGCGAGAGCAGCCAGCCTTCCGCTGGCCCGGGGCCCCTGGGAGCAGTGGGCCGTGGAAGGGGCGTGGTGGGGTCTCTGCCAGCTGCCTTGGCCCAGGAAGCTGCTCACAGTTGCTTTGGGTGCCCCCGGGCCCTCCCCCTCGGTGCCGGAGTCACGGACCCTGTTCTCCTTCTCGCCCTCCCACACAGTGTAGCTCAGGGACGCTTGACGGGGCGGTGGGCACACGGGTACGTGCAGAGGTGGTTGCGGGGGGGGGCGGGGCGGGGGGGGGACAGGGCAGGCGGATGGAACATTGGCGGATGGGTGCACGGCGGTGAGTTAGCGGACGCGGCGGCAGGTTGGGAAGTGGACAAGCGAGCAGGTGAGGCGGAGGGTGCGGGTGTTGCGGGCTGCAGGTGGATGGGGATGAGGGCAGCGGGGCGTCGAGGGGGCAGGGGGGAGGAGGATGCTGTGATGGGCGGTGCGGGCGTGCTGACAGGTGGCAGGGGCACGAGCGGGTGGGCTGTGGGTGGGGAGAGTGTGAGAGGAGGGTGCCGGCGGCGGGCAGCGGGTGTGTGGGTGGCGGGGGGCGGCCGTCGGCACTGACCGCCCCGTCTCTTGGCAGGACACCACCCACACATGGGAGATTCCTGGCCGCGGAGCTCCGCTCACGAGATGCCGGAGCTGAACCGTCAGTGCTGGGTCCTGGGGCACTGGGTGTGACCCAGCCTGGCCCCCGGACCTCAGGCGGTCGTCGGAACCGGCCCCCTGCCAGAAGACCACCGGTCTGGCGCCCCTGGAGACCCGGCCCGTGTGCTGTGAACTGATCCAGCCTGTGTGGGAGACGCAGGCCTACCCTTCCCACCGCTGTCTGGGGCTCGGGGCCCTGGCAATGGAGCCGGGGTGGCCTGAGGGAATGCGCAGGGCTGCGCACGGCGACTCTGGGACAGCAGCTCCTGACCCTTGCTGCCGTCACATGCGGCGCCCTGTTCGGTGCAGCTGGGACGCCAGGAGAGGCAAGGTCATCGGCCGCTGAGGGCCGGCCAGGAAGTTCAGGAGGGGGCCGGGCGGTGTGGAGCCCCGCGCGAGGCAGGGAGTGGGTGGGGCCTCCCGGCGCTGGCTCCGCAGGGGGGAGGGGGGTCACACAGCAGGCACATGGCAGGGCCACAATAAATGCTTGTTGAACCTGTCGTCTTGCTGTGTGTGGAGGCCAGTTGCTCTCTGGGCTGTGGCTGCCCCCCGTGGCCCCACCCTGTCGGGTCCTCAAGGAACCTGAAGGTGAGACGGCCTGAGTGTGCTGGGGTCAGGGCCAGACACTGAGGTTCGGGAAGGAAGGAGAGCAGAGTGTAGCTGGGTCTAGGGGGTTGGGTCGGGGGTGGAGCCAGGCTGGCAGGCCGCCCTGGATTCCGGAGGGTGGGCGAGGTGGGGGGTGGGTCAGGCAGGAGGAAAATTTGGGAGACAGGCCCTCAAGCCCGGGCCCTACGCTGCCCTGACCCCCTGGGGACCCTTTACCCTGTGTCTGGAGCTACCTTTACATCAAGTCCTAGGGCTCAGATGCCTGGGGAAACAGGCCTATTGTAAAGATGAGAGAACTTAGAGTCACAGAGATGAAGTAACCTGCCCAAGATCACAGAGCTAGCAAATGGCAGAATTGGGGTCTGAACCAGAGCCTCATCTCTTCCCAGAAGGAATTCTAGAGCTTTCCCCCAAGTAGAGAATGTTCTTTGCCCTTCCATCCACCCATCATTTGTTCATCATCCATCCATTATCCGTCATCTACCCATCATCCATCCGTCGGTCATCTGTCCATCCTTCCTTCCTTCCATCCATCCATCATCCATCCATCCTTCCTTCCATCCATCCATCCATCCATCCTTCCATCCATCCTTCCTTCCATCCATCCATCCTTCCATCCATCCTTCCTTCCATCCATCTATCCTTCCTTCCATCCACCCATCCATCATCCATCCATCTTTCCTTCCATCCATCTATCCTTCCTTCCATCCACCCATCCATCATCCATCCATCCTTCCTTCCATCCATCCATCCTTCCTTCCATCCACCCATCCATCATCCATCCATCCTTCCTTCCATCCATCCATCCTTCCTTCCATCCATCCATCCATCCTTCCAGCCATGCATCCATCATCCATCTACCAGTTGTCATCCTTCCTGTATCAGACGTTCATCCATCCTCCTTTCACGTAGGACCCATCCTCATCATTTAATCAGCGTGTATCCATCTATCCAATGATATAGCTCATTGTGCCCCTACGATGTGTCAAAAACTGCAGTAGGCACTTGAGATAGGATATTGAGCCATCCAGACAGGGTGTCTGTCCTCACGGGTGGACAAGACAGATAACTAGACAGATGGTTATTGTACGGTGGTGTTGTGGTGCCCGACTCCAGGGCCAGGCAGCCTGGGTTAAAAACAATTTATTTATTTATTTATTTTTAATTTTTTTTAACGTTTTATTTATTTTTGAGACAGGGAGAGACAGACCATGAACAGGGGAGGGTCAGAGAGAGGGAGACACAGAATCTGAAACAGGCTCCAGGCTCTGAGCCGTCAGCACAGAGCCCGATGCGGGGCTCGAACTCACGGACCGCGAGATCGTGACCCGAGCCGAAGTCGGCCGCTTAACCGACTGAGCCACCCAGGCGCCCCAACAATTTTTTTTAATGTTTATTTTTGAGAGAGAGAGACAGAGTGAGAGTGGGGAAGGGGCAGAGAGAGAGGAAGACAGAATCTGAAACAGGCTCCAGGCTCTGAGCTGTCAGCACAGTCTGATGCGGGGCTCGAACTCATCACGGCGAGATCGTGACCTAGGCGGAAGTCAGACCCTTAACCGACTGAGCCCCCCCGGCGCCCCGAGGCAGCCTGGGTTTAGATTCCAGCTCCTCCACGTGAGACCTTAAGCAAGTGACCTAACCTCTCTGTGCCTCCTCCCCATGGGCACATGGGGATAATCATTATACCTACCTCTTGCAGCTGTCATGAGGGTTAAGTGAGCTAATACACACAAAGCACTTAGAACAGAGCCAGGCATATAGTGAGTGCTTTGTTAGTGTTTGCTGTTTTCTCGATGAGGGAAAGTTAGGGGCTGGCAGGGGGGGGTGCCAAAGGCAGCACCTGCTGGGGGAGGGAGGAGGAGATGGTGGTCAGGAGGGCTCCTTTGGGAAAAAGAAGGTTGTCTAGATGTCAGGTAGGCAAGACATCCATTCCATGGAGAGGAAGAAAGCTGGAATGTTCTAGGAACTTTACAACAGTCTAGACGGCAGGTGTGGAGAGAAGGGAGAGCCACGGGGTGTGAGGAGGACGGGGGAGCCAGGCAGAAGGATACGGAGCCTCCTTGGGAAGCTCGGTGCTTCCTGAGCACCGCACCCCCCTTTATCCTACGATGTTCGAGGGGAGGGAAGAGGGTGGTCTGGCTTGCACGGTGGCCCCAAGGGATGGGACCATGAGGGCGGATTCAGGAACTAGTCAGGGGGCAGAAATCAACAGACTGCTGTGGGAGGAAGGGAAAGTTGGCAAAGACTCTCGGATTTGGGGCTTGGGTCAGGCGCGGGTTCAGTTGAGTCTCAGATCCCAGCAGACACCCGCGCGGAGGTGTGTGCTCATTCATTATGCATGCGTTGACTAATCACGTGGGCCATTCATTAATCCATTTTCCATTCATTTGGCAAATATTGGCAAATATTGCAGACCTACTGTGTGGGGCTCTCAGGGAAATGGCTCTGGGTGGGACATTGGGGTCCCCTTACAAAGGTCTTGAACGTCAGGGCAAGGAGTTGGGGCTTTGGCCTCTGGGCAAGACGACACCACTTGTAGACGTGGGGCTGGGCCCCCAGGGCACCCGGCATCTTGGGGTCCTTCCTTCTCACCCGAGGTCCTTCTGTACTTGGCGGCTGGACCACAGACGTCCAGGAGATGATCTGAATTGACACGTAGGCAAAATTTCAACCTATTTTAATAGTTGTGTTCATGTACATGTGTATTAGGAAAAAACGTGTAACGGGCACATCGGTGTCACGATCTCACAGACGCTGTTGCTTAGGATGAAACCAAAAATAGGCATTTAAGTAAAAAAGACAGAGCTGGCTTGAAGAAAAATATTCAATAAATAATCGTGCAAGTAGTTTGTGATTATGGTGTGCGGACGGCTCAAGCCAAGGCCTTTCTTACCCCCTGCACGGGCCAGGAGGCTCACGGGGCCACTCTGGCTTCAAGTCCTCCTCTCTGTCTGGGCACCTGTTGGGCAGGAGGGGAGAACCAGCTTTCAGGTCCGTGGAGCCTGTAGCAGGAAGGCTGCTGGTGAGACAAAAGGAAGCATTTGCAGGCGGGCCGGATGCGTGGTCCCAGTGCGTCCCTACCGAGAGTTACTGGGAGGGTTGTGTTCACACAGGGGGCAAATGCCACCGTCTGCCTGAACCTGGGGGGGGGGGGGGCGGGGAGGGAGGACCGGGGGTTTGAAGGCGGGAAGTGCCCGGATGAGCACGTAGCGGTCTGCCCTGGATGCCCGCGCCCCGCGTCGCTGGGTCCACACCCCCTGGGCTCACGTGCACCCACCGGCATCGTACAAGCTTGAGTCAGCGCTTTGTACGCGCACCCGTACAAGGGGGTCTGCTCGGCGCCCATCCGTACCTGCCCGAGACCACCCCCGATCTGCGGTGGGCCCCCTTCATCCGGGAACTACCGGCTGAGCGGCTTCTATGCGCCAGGCATGACGGCGCCCTGGAGCTGCCGCGGTGAGTCAGGAGGACCTGATGTTCACCCTCGTGGAGTTTCTATTCCAGTGAGGAGACAGAGACCACTCAGATAATTCTAGCAACAAAAGTATCCCCTCCGAGTGGGGGAAATGCTATGGAAGCACCCCCAGGGGAGGCCTGGTTTATGCTGGAGCCGTGGGGAAGGGCCATTGCAGCAGGGACGGAAGGAAGCCGCCAGGGAGTTTGGGCAGAAGCCAGAGCCTGTGCAAAGGCCCTGGGGTTGAGAGGAATGCTGGGTGCGGCGCCGTGACAGGACACAGCGCTTGCAGCTCAGGCTGAGGGCACGAGGTCTGCTGCGGAGCAGTTGGTCGTCGGGGGTCAGAGCCTTCGGGGCGTGTGGGTTACGGCACAAAGTGCGCCCTTCACCTGGAAGGCCACAGGGAGCCCCTGGCAGGAGGCTTTTCAGAGGAGGACGCGGTCAGCTCTGCATTTGGGCAAGTTCCTCCTGGTTGCGCGTGGGGAAGGCCTGGGAGGTGGGGTGCAAGGCGGGGGCAGGGTGACCAGAGAGGGGACTGCAGCAGGGCCTGGTGGGAGATGGTGGGGGCTTAGGCTGCGGTGGCACCGGGGACGAGGTAAGTAGCCATAGTGTGGCCTGGGGACGGGTGAGGGCCCGAGGGGCGCCTGGGCTGGGCTGGCTTTTCTCTGCGGCTCCTGTTTGGGCTTTGACGCCGTGCAGGCAGGGACACTGTGGGCCGCACGGGGGCAGCGGCGGGACTCAGGAACAGGTGTCCTCTGAGTGGCTGAATTAGAAAAATCCGTGACCCCAAACCACCGGAGACGCGGCCCGAGGCACACGCTTGGGGGGCGGGGGCGGGGCTGGAGCTTAGCTCCGCTCACCCGTCGCTCAAGGGCTGTGGGCAGCGAACAAATCGCTCCGCCGCACCGGTGGACGATCTCGCCGCAGGATTGAGGACAAACTCAGCCCGGCCGGGGACCATCAGTCATGAGGAAAAACCAATCTCCTCCGTGCGGGGATTTACTGCATGGACAGACAGGAAATCCCGGCGCGGGACCTCTGCCCTGTCCCCACACAGCCCCGCCCGCCATAGCCGGGTAATTGCTTTTGGGGCCACATTTCGTCGTGGACCGACACCGTCTGAGCCTCTGCCTTAAGGGAGGCCGGTGGCTGGGCTGATGCCAGAGGCCTGGCAGGGGAGTGGGCGGCCACCGGGACGGGTCAGGAAGGGGGTCTGGTGCGGGAGAAGTGCCATCACCCCAAGCCCCCGTCCTCGGACCCTCCTGATCCCCCTGGAAACCTCCAGGCTGAGTGTGGGCGGCATGGGGGGGTGCAGGCAGGGAGGTTTGGGGAGAGGAGGCCGGGGGTGGAGAGAATGAACAGAGCAGGGGCAGGAGCTGGCAGAGGAGGAGGGGGAGGAGGGGGAGGAGGGGAAGGGGGAGGGGGAGGAGGGGGAGGGGGAGGAGGGGGAGAGGAGGAGGGAGAGGGGAGGAGGGACAGGGGAGGGGGAGGAAAGAGGAGGAGAGGAGGAGGAGGGGAAGGGGGAGGAGAGGGAGGGCAGCAGGGGGAGGGGGAGGAGGCAGAGGGGGAGGAGGGGGAGGAGGAGGATGGGGAGGAGGGGGAGGAGGAGGGGAAGGAGGAGGAGAGGGAGGGGGAGGGAGAGGAGGGGGAGGGGGAGGAGAGGGGGAGGAGGGGGGAGGAGGAGGAGGAGATGGGCTAAAACACCCGCCTCTGCTCTAAGGCCAATGCCCCTCCTGGGCCAACCAGCTGAGGCCCGGAGGTCGTCCCGAAGGTCTGAAAGGTCAGGTGGAAGGTGGCGCTGAGTGACTCTGGTGAGGAGCCCGGGCCCCGTGCTGGGCAGCCTTGAAGTCCTGAGCCCCAACGACACGATTTCATTACGAAAGCCTCAGTTTGCACACCCGGCAAATGGGCTTAGTCGTGGGACTCGGCAGGTGTGTCTGCCCTCTGGGAAGGGAAGCCGAGGGAGGCCGGAGGTGCAGGGGGTGAAGTTGGTATTTTTGTGGTGCTGTCGCGAAAGGTGACTGCCAGAGGTCGGCCTCCGGCAACGGCTGTGAGCGGAGCAGTTTCCCGGAGGCTGGGGGCCTGGCGGTGGTGTCACGAACGCCTCGCATCACACGGAGGTCCAGGGACGCGCCTGCGGTGAGCCCCACGGCACATGGGGACACGTGACCCGTTGGACGGAGGCCACGTCTGCCTCTTCCGGCCCCGGGCCTGGGCCTGTTGCTGACCGGACCCCAGAGGCTTGGGTTGCGTGGCCCCAGGAGAACCCTCTGGATGGCCAGGCGGCCTGGCACCCCCCGACCCCCCGCCGGGCCCCATGGCACCGTCACCCGCTCAAGCTCTGGTGCCTTGCAGGGCCGCGGTGGTGAGGGAAGCAGGCAGGGCCTGACACGGAGGGGCTGTGGGGGTGTGGTGTCCCGGAGAGCCTGTGCCCGGGCTCCAGTGGCCGTGAGTAATGGGGCCCAGACCCTGCACAGCCACCGGACCCGGGTGGGCTGAGCCGCCAGACCGTGTTCCACTGTTTTGCTCAGAGGCCAAGTGGGTCCTGGGGCCTCAGAAAGGGACTCTAGGTGGGGTGGGAGGTGAGGCTTGGAGAGGGACCCAGGATGTCGCGGCAAACACTCCCAGGTGGGGGGCGGCCGCCTCCTGACTGCGGAAATAGCCCCGGTGGTCTCCTGGGGACCATGTGGGTCCTTCCGAGGTTGTGGGTCCAGGGCCGGAACCGTCGGAGACAAATGAACGAACAAACAGAAGCAGGACCTCCCCACTGCTGGACAGAGGAGGCAGGTGCCCAGGGGGACAGAGGCCTGCGGGGAGGTTCCTCCGGAGCCCCTGCTGCTCTTCTGGAACTCTCCTGTCAGCCTCGGCCGAGAGCTGTGACCCACGACCGGGCGCGGGCATGGCCCTGAGCCCACAGGGATAGCTTTGTGGAAACGTATGCCTGGGGCTGAACAGGGACCAGGATTCGCCTCTGTTCTCCCACCAGGGATGCTGGGGGGGAGGGGGACTGTCACCTCCAGCACGCACAGGTCACTGGGCCAACCCCTGCCTCTGTGCCCAGGGGGGTCTGAGGGCATGATCCCCTCCCTCCTTGGACCTCCTGGGGAGGAACCAGCTGAGGGGCATTCGGGGAGCCACGGTCTTGGAGGGGGGACTGCGGCTTTCAGGGGGACCCGGAAGGGAGGGGGCGCTGGCCTTCATGCTGAGGGAGGGAGGGGGCTGGGGTGGAGGGTGGGCTACACAAGGCTTGTAACCCGTTCGGCTCGCTTGGCGTGTGCTTGGTTAAGCTGAGCCAACATTTAAAAGTTGGATTTTCGGGGCGCCTGGGTGGCTCAGTCGGTTAAGCATCCGACTTCGGCTCAGGTCACGATCTCGCGGTCCGCGGGTTCGAGCCCCGCGTCGGGCTCTGGGCTGATGGCTCAGAGCCTGGAGCCTGCTTCCGATTCTGTGTTTCCCTCTCTTTCTGCCCCTCCCCTGTTCATGCTGTGTCTCTCTCTGTCTGAAAAATAAATAAACGTTAAAAAAAAAATTTTTTTTTAAAAAGTTGGATTTTCGCATTAAAAAAAAATAAAAACACCTGGATTTCCGGCTTCTCGTAAAGTCCTTGAAGGCATCTCCGGACCATTGGAGCTGAGACGCGATCACCCCCTAGTCGGGGCCTGCGCTGCCCTGTTAAGGGGACCCTCCTGGGCCAGCTTTGCTCCCCGATGTCGTCAGAGCAGGGCCCCCGGGCCTCCCACCCCACAGGAGGGCCGGAAGGGCTTGCGTGCCCTCCAGTAGGGGGAGGCTCTCCAACACCGGGTCGCTGGGCAGGGCAGAGCAGGGCCCCTCTGTCTGGGCAGGAGCTCAGAGGCAAGCGGTGGGGTGGGGGGCTGGTCAGGGGAGGGGGTGGGGTTTCCGAGGGGCCCCCTGCTCAGCACCAAGGCGCTCCCTGGCCCCTGAGCTGTAGCCCAGACACCGGCCCCCAAATGAGCCTTCTTCCCCCCCCCCCCCCCGCCCGCCGAGGGTGGCTCTCTCCAGATGCCAAGAGCCCCCAACCAAGGCTCACCTCTGGGGGAAGCAGGGGAGCCGGAAACCACAGGAGGCGGCCCAGGAGTCTGGCATTGGGGGGGGGGGGGGGGGGCTTGGCTTCAAGGATCCACATAAGCCTCGGGGAAACTGCAGGGCCACCGACCCGGGGATTTCACCCCGCCTCAGCTCTCCTGGGGCTGTCCCAGGATTTGTGCGCTGATGGCTTCCAAAGCTGTGTATCTTGGGCAAGCCGCTCAACCGCTCTGTGCCTCAATTCTCTCATCTGTGAAAGGAGGATCATAATAGCGCCTACCCCGTGGGGTTGTTATGTGGATTAAATGAGCGCCGGACACAAAACAACCACTACATACGTGTGGGCTTCTATCGTCTACCCAGGATCATGCCCCCATTTGCAGGTGGAGACAGCGGGGGGGGGGGGGGGGGCTCAGAGAGGGGACTTGCCCCGTGCCACTCAGCCAGCCTCAGTTCCTGGAGGCGGCACAGGCTCCCTCCGTCTGACCCCAAACCCAGCACGTCAGACCAGATTCTTAATAACATCTTTTATTGATTTTGCAAGAGAAAAAAATAGAAATTTATTTTAGAGTTAATGCCTGTACAGCTTTTTTTTCCCCCTCCTAAATTGCATGGTGCATACAATTATTATAAACATCAGTGGAGATTCTGGGAGCGTGTGCGCTGCTCGAGCAATCTCCCCGACAGTCTGACCCGGGCCCCAGCCTCAGGTGGGGACGGGAAGCCGTGACAGCCTTTAAAGTCGTGGCACCTGTTTTGGTCCCCAAGCGCCGGCCTGATCAGCCCCTGACTCCCCCCAAGCCTCGGCTCTCCTGGGAGCCCACAGGCCTTGGGGGCACCCGCCCCATCTGGGAGGTGAGCAGGGGAGCTGCAGCAATGATGGATCTTCTCCGGGAGAAACAATTCCTCGTCTTCGCATCGGCCCCCTGCTCCAAATGAAAAGCGCATTTGCATAGCTGCTCCGCGGAAGCTGCAAAGCTCATAAAGTATCTGCCGGGCTCTCGGTTGCATAGGAACGTACTTCGAGTACAGCGCTGCGGCGGGGCCGGGCTGGGCGCCAGGAAAACAACGGATTAATATTTGGAACGAGAAATTACCCACCACTGGGAAACCAATTAGGTCCCTGATCCGGGCTTGTTACATAGATGGAAATAGATGCGTTCTGAGCTCCACTCGGCTGGGGGTGCAAGGCACATTTCCAACTCGCGGGGAAGCTGCCGGGAGGGGGGGAAGGGGTGGGGGCACCAGACACCTCGCTGCCCGCAGGCAAGGGCGCCCGGCACGGGCGAGACGGGGGGAGGCGAGTGAGAGAAGCCCGTGGCGAGACCGCAGGGATGCGGCCGCCCTCCTCCAGACAGAGTTCAAGGGGAAGGGGAGGTGGGCTCTGGGGCCCGAGGGTGGGGTTGTGGCCCTGGTCCTCGGCCTGCCCTGCGTCCGGAGCCTTCTGGGGCGTGAAGCTGTCCACCCGCGGGTCCCACGTGGGCCTGGCAGCATGGCGGGTGGGCACGGCCCCCTTCCTCTTCCCAATGAGACACACACGTCCCCGGGGATCCGTCCTCCTTGCCTGGGATGAGTGAGGGGGGTGCAGCGGCCCTGGCTAGACCTTCGGGGGACCAGGGAACTGTCCCACCTTCTCAGCCAGCTGCACCGGCCCCCGGATGAGGGAGGGATGTGGGGGCGGGGAGCTGCTGGCACCCCTCCCCTTGCTGTCGGGGTCTGAGGCCTGACCCCGGGCCCGGGACAGCCACACTCTGTGCTGGGAGCAAGTCCTCCCCGGCCACCCCACCATCTGGGCCTGAGCAGGGACAGGCGTGAGTGCGTGTGGCCCTGCTTTGCTGGGTCCTGCGGGAGGGCACCGAGCTGGGTGTCCTGGGAGGGAGCCCCCGAGCCGCAAGGCGGAGGAAGGCCGTGCCACGCGAGTCCTCTTTCCAAGTCCTCTTTCGCGACGGGACTCCTTCTTCCAGCCCCCGGAGTCCAGGCTGCCGAGGCTGAGGTCTGGGGGCGGGCGACACGGGTGCTGGGCGGGGCCGGTGACAGAGCCCGGCTCCGGTCGGGAGGCCCGGCTCTCCCTCCTCCGCCAGTCAGCACCGCCACCGTCGCACTGTCTCCTTCTCGCTTATGCAGGTTTTGGGGCGCAGTGCTGTCGGGGAGAGTACAGAGGGGTGGACGTTACCCAGCCTCAGTCACCGAGGGCGGCCCCACGCCCTGGGGGTGAAGTCCGGACCGTCCTGGTGGCCTGGCCAGGCCACCGCCTGCAGCCCCGGAGCCCATCGCCCGCACGCCGACCCGTCCCCTCCCCTGCAGCGACTCTGCTGCCTCGCCTCCGGGCCTTTGCCACGCTGTCCCCTCTGCCTGGCCAGCTCCCCGTATCTCTTAGGGTGCAGCTCAAACAGCACCTCCTCTGGGAAGCCCTCGCCCCCTGCATCCCCCACTGGTTTCCCAGCCGCCTCCATACAGCACGTCTGCCCTTCGGGGCCTTTTCCCTCTGCGTCCCAAGAGCCTGCCTCCCAGGAAGCCACACCGGGTCACAGGCGCCTGTGGGACGTGGGAAGCACGTTGCCCCTGGGGTTCTGCCCCCACAGCCCCAGCTCAGCCGCCAGGCAGGCTCCTGGGCGGAGCAGAGGGGTCCGAGGGGCGGGCAGGGGCTGCTGGCTCCCGACCGTTCAGCCTTAACTCCCGAGGGCTACGCTCTGGGCCGAGAGGCGACACTGACCTGGGTCAACCGCGCTCTGCTTCCTTTTCGAGTTGGTAATGATTTGGTTTTCGTTCATCATCTGGACGTCCTGATCCTCCACCTGATTGCTGGGGGAGGGAGAGGAAGGAAGGTTCGACCCCTGCCGTCCGTCCCCGTTAGGGCCGGCGGGGGAGGCCGTGGGGCGGGCCTGGGGCGCACCTGATGGCGGTGCGTTTCTCCTGGCGGCACACGTCTGCGTCCTCGGTGAAGAGGATGGTGTGGTAGGGCAGCGTGGGCTCGCACGTGGGCAGGATGCCCCCCACCAGGTGGCCCACCATGGCCAGGATCCCGTTGTACACAAGCAAGTCGTCCACCAGGAGCTGGACAGACAGAGGAGGCGCTGCACCGTGTGGCCGGGGGGGGGGGGGGGGGGGGATAGGGACCCTTCCCCCCACCCCCCTACCCCCGGCCTCGGGCAAAGCAGGTCACTGCTCCGAGCCTCGCCCGCTAGCCCGGCCCGCGTTATGGTGTCAGATCTTTGCAACCCTCGGCCAGACGGGGACGGGGAGGCTTCAAATACCTTTAGCCCACGTGGCCGAGCCGGGAGGCAAATCTGGGCCTCTGGCCCCCGAGGCCCCGGCTCTCCCGGCCCCAGAGTTGCCTCCCGGCGCGAAGAACTCCCTAAACCAATATGACTGGAAAAGACAAGATGAAAGAAAAGCCACTTTCGGTTTGTTTTTTTTTCAGGGTGATGATTCAAATCACTCGAGGCGGGTTTTGAATTCACGATGGGACGGCAAATTTCCCTGCATCTGAGGACCAGGCAGTGGTGTCTAAGGTAGCGACGGAGAGGAGTAAATCAAACGGCGGCGACGAATGGTAATTGCCGGCAGCCTAATTACCAACCAGCATAATTATCTCAAAAAACCCAGCTAATAAGTACTTACGCCAAACTCCTTCACCCCTCGATGGGGCGTTTTTGCATAATTCCACAGTTTGATCATTGACACGGTGGTAGGCAGATCGAAAATCACATAGACCCGGTTCACCTGTCAGAGGCAAGAACTCATTAAAACGGGCATGTTT
The DNA here is from genome assembly GCF_024362965.1 of Panthera pardus. NCBI lineage: Eukaryota > Metazoa > Chordata > Mammalia > Carnivora > Felidae > Panthera > Panthera pardus. The sequence continues at coordinate 17,719,172 of NW_026526980.1, read as the reverse complement.
GGAAACAGAGGCGCGGGGCGGGGCGGGGGGCGCCAGACGCGGGCAGGGGTGAGCCGGGCGGGCGCGGGAGGCAGCGCCTGGGCTGCTGGGGCCGCGGTGCGTGGGGCTCCCGCTGCCTTCTGTCTCCTGGAAGCCCATCTTGAGTCCGGTCACGTGTGGCTGCGTTTGCAACAAACCGCTGAGCTGGCTCCGGGAGGGCCTGTTTTCTCGGGCCTGGCGTGGCCCTCATCTAAATACCCACGGAGAATTGGGTGCGCCCTTCCCTCTCCCCCAGGTCAGGCCAGACGCTTCGCGGGCCAAAGGGGCGGGCCCCGGGTCAAGGAGCACTGTCTCCGGCGATCAGCACGGCCTTGACCCCGATCTGTCCTTTCCCCCAACCACAAATGAGCAGCACGGCGCAGGCCCTGAAAGCAGTGTGGGATAATATCCAGCATGGGTCTTTGAATCTCTGCCTGGCGCAGGGGTGGTGGAGGGGTGTCGGGATCAGTGGCAGAATCAGCTACTAAGGTCAGACCTTCAGCTTCCCCCACCCCCGCCCGCCCGGGCCACCCCCGCTGCCCCCACAAAGACTCTCCAATATCAGGGGGCCCCTTGCACGACAGAATAAAGCAAAAAGCAGTCAGTGCTGGCCCCGGGCTGCAGGCTGCAGGCTCCGTTTTGCCCCAGGCCCTGGGGCTCGGCCTCCGGCCATCCTCAGAATGTCTCAGAGGATGTCGGGAGTGCAGGGGGGTGGGCCAGGGTACTGCTGGGGCAGGGGCAGCCTTCTGACTGCACCACAGAAATAATAAAGGTCCTCAAACTCAGTTGCCCATGGGGCTCAAGCAGATACGAATATTTGAGTCCAAGGGCATCTGGGTGGTTCAGTCGGTTGAGTGTCTGGCTTCGACTCAGGGCATGATCTCAGGGCTCGTGAGTTCAAGCCCCGAGTCGGTCTCTGCCCTCAGCACCGAGCTCGCTTCAGATCCTCTGTTCCCCTCTCTCTCGGCCCCTCCCCAGCTTGTACTCTCTCAACAACAACAACAACAACAAACAAACAAACGTTCGAGTCCAGCTGGGAGAGTGACAGCTGGGCAGACGACTTCACACCAAAAGCCAAGTGAAAGACGACGGGAAAACACGCGCTGGCCAAACACCAGATGGCCGTGGGAGGGCAGGGCCCAGGTCTCAGGGCTGAGAGACCTCCGTGTTTCTCCGCTGCAGCGGTGGGGCTGGCCTCCGCTCAGGGGGGACGGATGCTCGGGGCTCACGGGGGACACTGTTGGAAGAGCTCCCCAACAGAGCTGCTGATGCCGTCTCTGTGCTCTGAGGGCCAAATGTACCTCCCGGTCCTCCTGCCCAGTCACGCGGAGGGGGAGGGGACACTTCCGCCGTCACAGGCGTGCCCCAGGGCCTGCGGCACTCACATACTCGGGCATGAGGGTGGCGCGGGGCTAGAACGACCTGCCCGGCCGGCCTGTCTCCTCTCGCTGTAGCCGGGTGGGTGAAGGCCACCCCCAGGTCCCCCGGTGACCAGCAGGACCAGAGGGAGGGTCTGAGGTCTGCAAAACTGAGTCCGCTGAAGAGCTGGCAGGCAGATCTGGGGCCAGAGGTCAGGGTCCGGTGCCCAGTGCTCTCAAGGCGGAGCAGACACAGAGAATGAGGCCAGAGGATGGGGCTGGGAGGGCAGAGGGGGCTGCTGCACGGGCCCTCCAGAGTCCCATGTGGGCGGCCTCTTGTCGCAACCACCCCAAGAGCGCCGAGAAAGAACTTGCCCCGAAGAGTGCCCGTCAGAGTGTTAGTTAGCTAGACGTGAGCCTTCCTGACGGCCCGCGGGCATTTTGGTTCGTTGGAGATTCACTCGCCTGGAACAAAGACGCGTCACCGAGGCCAAGGACACAAAGTCGCCCTGCCCACCCCGGGGCGGGGAGTCCACGCAAACCCACCAGTCCCGGCAGGATGGGAGCCAGCCACATGTGCCTGCCATCGCAGGTGTCGTTCACTTGGTCGATGAGCTTGTCGGGCGTCCGGACGTCCCCGCACACGCCCTCCAGGGAGTTCACGCTGTCGGGGAAGGCGGCGATATCTGGGGAGCCTCTAAGCTGCCATAACCCAAAGCAGTGTGCTGGCAGCTGCGTGCCACCCTGGCGGCCGCTGGCCTCGTCACGCTGATGGCGTGGCCCAGGGGACGCTGGGGCTGGCGGGCAGAATGGCCGTCCGCTGCTCTGGGCAGCCAGAAGAGCGACAGCCAAATTAGACATGCCAGGGAAAATGAGCACAGAGGCCAACGGGGGTGGGTGTGTGGGGAGGAGGTGACCAGTTTCAAGGAAAGGGGAGGAGCTGTGCAGACAGATGGCGGGGAAAGAGCAGTCTCACCGGACTGCTGGCGGCAGGAACAGAATTTGTGGCTGACGCTTTGGAGAGTGGAGGACAAACTGCTAAGGTGTTCCTTTCCAAGGGGACACGGCCTCGGCATGTGGGGACCAGCCTGAGACTGGATGCAGCGGGGGGGAGCCGGGTCCAGCTATGGCCACTCAACTCCCGGACATTAGCGCGGATCTGGACAAACCAGGTCCGGTGCTGGCTCTGCATTCTGACCTGGGGTCTTGGGAAAGTCACAGAGCACCTTGGGGCCTGTTCTCATCTGTAAAATGGGTATAAAAACCTCCGCGTCCGGGGCGCCTGGGTGGTCAGTCGGTTAAGCGGCCGACTTCGGCTCAGGTCATGATCTCACGGTTCGTGGGTTCAAGCCCCGCGTCGGGCTCTGTGCCGACAGCTCAGAGGCTGGAGCCTGCTTTGGATTCTGTCTCCCTCTCTCTCTGACCCTGCCCCACTCGCACTCTCTCGCTCTCTCTCTCAAAAATAAGTACACGTTAAAAAAAAAAAATTAAAAACCTCCACATCCCAGAATTGATGTGAGGCTCTCAGAGGACACTGGATGTGAGCGTGCCCGGTAAAATCAACACAGCCTTACGTATCCAAGGACTCACTAACAACAATCAAAACCACCAACAATCATTTGTCAGGTGGGGAGGATGGTGTCACCGGGGGAAGGGGCAGAAAAGCTGGATCAGAAAAGGATCCATCTGGAACCCAGGGAATCCCACATAGGTGCAAGGCAGGCTTTGGGGTTGGGGGCGGCTCTGGCCGGTCCCTGTGGTGGGCCAGGGATCACAGGGCAAAGGCCCAGAGGGGTCAGGCAGGTGATGTCAAAGAGACACATGACAGCTTAGTGGTCAGAGCATGGTTTCTGGAGCCGGACTCCCAGGTCCCTCACTCCTATGCTGTGTGACCTTGGGCAAGTTACTTAACCTCTCTGTGTCTCAGGTCTTCATTGGTAAAATGGGGCTAACAGCACTCACTTCACGAGACCGTCGTGAGGGCAAATCAGGTACCACGGGACAAGCCCTCACCGAATGAGCCCTCAGTAAACATTAGCAATTTGGGGGACCTGGCAGGAAACAATAAGGACATGCTTGGGGGAAAGGCCAGTGGATACCGAGGTCCGGCCATCATTGTGGTGCATGACTGTGGCATCAAACATTGCTAATTTTTTCAAGAGCTGCTGAAGAGTGAGGTGTTCCTGTGAAACGCCCTGATCTTTCCAAAACACTAGCAACGAATCTAAAATATTTAAAAACTCAGTGGGCTAATAGTTTGCAGGTTCTGGTGCGGGCGTTCCCTGAACAAAGAGGACCATGGTCAATGAATTCACTGGGCTGAACACAGGGCCACAGGCTGCTCCCTGCAGGCCTTGCCAGAGCCTTTAGAACTCCAAAGTACCTGCGGATCTCCAGGAGGGGGTGCAGTTGGTACCGTCGCCCGAATCCCCGGGCGACAGGACTCTCTGTTTGTGGCACTCCTGTTACCTTGGGACTCCCAAGAGTCAGCCTCTGACCCTCAGCAGAGTCCCCTGGCATTTTCAGTCCCGGGGTCTGGTTCTTGCAGGGACGTCTCCTCTCCTGCCCCCGACCCTCCCACGTTCCCTTTGGTCAGGGTGGGGTCCCCCTTCTGCCTAGAAAGGATACTGTTTTTCCGACAGAGGGATTTTTTCTCCCCGCTCATCATACAGCTCCAGGCCCGTAAGACCGATGTAATAGGGGTCACCCCAGCTGGTCAGGAGCTGGAACTGAAAAATGACTGTGGCACATTATTAAGGAAAAATAGGCTTAATTTTCTGAGAACAAAGCAAGACAATGGCAAAGATCATATTGGGATAGACTTTTTGGGGGCTTATGCAGGTGAAGGGGGGGGGAAATCATTTTTTTCTCGCACGGAGACTGAAACCTACCCAAATATGTGTGGCATTAAATTTTCTTTAATGGAAGCTGTGTATGCATGTGTTTCAAGAATTAAAAACTTCCCTCCACGTCCCAGGAGACAGGAGGACAGGAGGGAGGGAGCTGGCAGGACGGAGGACCATTTGCACCAGAAACTCATCGTGTGGTCATGCCGAACAAAGTGACCGGGAGTCAAACTGTCTTGTGCCTCAATTTCCCTGGTTGTAAAATGACAAAGAACGAAGCACCTGTTCTCTCCTCCGTCCACTTCAAGTGTGCAGGGGGGTGGGGGTGGGGGGGATACATGAGCACCAGGAGGGATGGGCCGTGGCAGGGTGACCGACCCGCCATTGCTGACTGAGTCGCACAATGGGGGCACCAAGCCTGTCCTCAGCCCTGTCCCCAGCCTGCTCCCAGCATTCCAGGGGCAGACAGGGCAGGAAACCAGAGTGGCGGCTTCCGGGCAATATCATAGCCACAGGCAGACCTTCCGGAAGAACGGACTGGTGAGAGAGCCAGGCTGCTCATATTCACTAACCTGTCTTACTCCTTCCCAGCTATGTGGCCTTGGGCAAGCTACTTAGCCTCTCTGGGCCTCAGTTTTCTCATCTGCGAAATGGGGGGTGTTAGCAGTTCCACCGCCCGGGGCTGGGGTGAGGCCTGAGTTAACACAAGCAGCCCAGTGTGAACAGTGTCAGGCCGAGGAAAGGGCCCGGCGACTTTGAGCTCTCCTTACTTCTATCTTTACCTCCTCCCTGCCTGGGTCCGAGGACAGCCTCCAGTTCAGGCCCTGCGGAAAGTTCCAGCTTCTCTGGCCCCGCACCGCTGGAGTCCTGGGTGCTGCTTCCTGAAACATCAGCCGGCCAGGGCGCGGCATCTGGAACTCGGGTGGCTGCCCCCGCCCCGGCAGCACCCAGTGAGCCCGCGGACCCGCCAACCCTCCCACGGCTCCCCGGGTTTCCCTGCGTGGGGCTCCAGCTCCTGGGCTGCAGCCTGCCAGGAACCCCAACGTTGCCAGAGGGGCCGAACCCTCTCCTGGGGTTCCGGACAGGGCCCCTGAGGGCTTGGGACACGCAGACAGGTGGCAGGATACAGCCGCAGGGCATCAGGGGTGCCTCGTAGTCCATGCTTGCCTGCTCCTGGCTTTGCGTGTTGAGCCTGAAAAAAACCCACAAAACGGCACCAGGAAGCAGGAGATTGCAACTACCCTGACCGCTGGCCACTTACTCCCCAGGTGACAGACTTTGAAGACCCTGTGGCCGGAGAGGGTTCCCCGATGTAGTGTGTGCCCACGTGGAGTCCTGTCCTACTCCGGGAGACTCAGTCACCTCCCAGGCGACTGCATGGACACTTCCTTCCCCAGGACGGCCCCAGGAGGTGGGTACGCTTATAGCCCTGGGGTGCGGGTGAGGAAACCGGCACACGGAGAAGTGAAGTCACTTGCTCAGGGCCACACAGCTGGCAGGCGGCCGAACTGGGATGTGACCTGAGGTTGGCCGGTTCCGGAGTCCACACTTAACCACCCAGCTCAGGGATGTACTCAGTAGGTGTCGGCCTGCCCTGATCCTTCTTCAAGCCCCGCCTCACTGCCTGTTCATGAACAAGGCGAGTCCACACTGTGCTGACAGCTGGGCCAGACCCAGGGTGGGGTGGAGTGCCCGGCCGGGACGGGCTACCCTAGGGGGTGGTCAGGGACCCGACGCCTGAGCCAAGAAGGAGGCAGCCGCACAGAGTCAGAAGTGAACCCTGCAAGCAGAGAGGCAGCCAGGGCAAAGGTCCTGCGGCGGGAGAGCAACAAGGAGGCTGCGTTGTGGGGCGGGATGGGAGGCAGGCAGGGAGAGGAGGCCTGCGGAAGGTGGGGCGTACCCTGAAGGCTTTGGCTTTGTGATCCTGAGCAAGTGGCTTCGATAGCAGGGGCCTGAGTTCCCACATCTGTAAAATGGGCGTGATAATCCCTACCTCAAAGGGTGGGTGGAAGGATGAATACAAAGCATCAGAACAGAGCCGGCACCTGGAAGGGGCTGGGGCGTTTCTCCCGGTCCACAGCCAGTACCCTCCAGGCTTGCTGGTTTTCTTCAATTTCAAGGGCAATGTTATAATTAAGTGGCTGTTCCCAATGACCGGCCCAACAAGTGATCCCAGCCACAGCGGAGGGAAACTCATTTTGTTTTGTGAGCATGGCCTCTGGCATTTGGACATCAGGGGGTTTAAATGAGTTAACTGAACGCGGCATTTACAAATTGTTACGGACTTAATGCAGCTGAGACCGGGGCCAAGAAATACCAGCGAACCCACAAAATGTTAGGCTCTCATTTTCTCTTTGAATCTTTCTAAACTGGGAACTGAGAAACAATCGAGAGAGAGAGAAGGCCCTTCCCCAAATTGGCCGGCGGGCATTTCTGGAACGGAGGCAGGCTGGAACCTCTTTTCCCAGCAGGAAGTGCAATGAAGCATTTAAAATCTCCAGCACTCCAGACTGTGAGAAACCCAAACATCCCTAGACAAGGTGGGTACATCCCACAGGCTTCCGGAGAGGCTCGGCTGAGCTTTAGAAAACCGCCAAGTTGAAAAGCAACGCGTTTGATCATCGTTTCAAAACCTTTAGGTATTAACTTCAGAGCGATGCGGGGAGCCGGCAGCCCTGAGGACAGGGAGGGGACACTCCCGGGCCTTCCCCCACTCACCTCTGGGCTGGCTGGGGCAGCTGTCGAGCCTGGAGGTGGTCCACAAAGAGAATTTCTTGAGCGAAATCAAAGTGGCAGTTGCCCGGCCCCTTCCGGATGAGGAAGCCCTCTGGAGGGGAGATGCACAGGCCGTCCAGGGAGGTGTGGACGATTTTGGCCTAGCAAACAAAAGAAAGCCGCGTGCTCGTGTGCCGTGTGTGTGACAGACGGCCTTCACGGAGCCCCCACGCCGGACAAACAGCCCGGCCTGGCCTCCCTCTCAGGCCAGAAGCACCGGGCCGGGCCACTTTCTGGTGCCACCCCCACTCCGTGCCAGGTGCTGTGCTGGGCACTGGGCAGACGGCAGGGGATGATGGTGGCCCACAAGTTGGGGTGGCGCCTGACCCGGCCCGGGTCTCCACCCACCTCACCCGCTGCAGAGCAGCACGGTGGTCAAGGGCACTCAGGTGCCCCGACATCCGCCGTTAGCACCTGTGCGAGTGACTTAACCTCCCTATGCCTCAACTGCCTCCTCTGTTAAGTGGGCTCGATAATGAGTGAACTTGGTAAAATACGCAGAATGCAGTGCCGGGAAAAAGTGATGTACTTGGTAGATGTTGGCCTACCCTGATCCTTCTTCAAGCCCCGCCTCACAGACCACCGCTTCTCCTACGCTGTCCCCAGGACAGAGCGAGCCCCTTCCTGATCTTCCTTCTCATGGCCCTTAGCTCGTTCTCTTTTTTTTTTTTTTTTTTATGTGATGTTTATTTATTATTTTGAGAGAGAAAGAGAGTGTGAGCAGGGAAGGGGCAGGGGTGGGGGTAGGGACAGAGGATCTGAAGCAGGCTCTGTGCTGACAGCAGCAAGCCTGATGTGGGGCTTGAACTCACAAACCGAGAGATCATGGCCTGAGCTGAAGTCGGACGCTTAACCGACTGAGCCCCCCAGGCGCCTCCTTAGCTCAACCGAGCCCCCCAGGCGCCCCCTTAGCTCAACTGACTGAGCCCCCCAGGCGCCCCCTTAGCTCATCCTTTTAGGACGCGTACTCCCTAACAGCGTCCTGAGCGGCTTCTGGGTCTCCCTCCGCGGCAGAGACCCTGGCGAGGCCCCTATACCTGCTTCAGGGCCTGGTGCGTAAGTGGGCGCTTACCAGCTTGCCGAATGGGGTGCATTTGGGCCAACGTGTCCCCCGTTCTAGGATGGATTTCACCAGCCAGGTGGCCAGGATCTACCAGTGAATCTCCAAGCCTGAAGGGCAGGGTCTGAGGTGGCTCGGGTCTGCTCCCCTTGGGCAGGGGGGTGCTGGGTGAGCAGAGAGGGGTAGTCGACCACACATTTTGGAATCAGGCCCGCTTGCGTCGTCCTGGTGAGGAACGTGGGCCCAACTGCAGACCAAATGGGTAGATTCTCACCTCCAGGGGACGCAGAGGGGCTGTGCTCCATGAGAGGAGCCCCCTCATGGCAGCCGGTCACAGGGCACGTAAGCAGGAAGAGTGTAGGGTAAATGGCTTCAGGTATGGCTGGATATGGGGACCCTAGACTGTGACTGCAACTCCCCACTTGGTCTTGCTCCCGGCTGATTCAGACCCTGGCCCAGGGCCGGACCCGGATGTACTGTAACCTGCTGGTCACACGACTGGTCCAGGGACGTGGACCTAGACCAGAACGACCGGCATGACTCCCGGGGTTCTGCTGGCTCGCCTCCAAAGAGGGGTTCCTTCTTCAGCTGGGCTTGGAGCTGGCAGGAGGCTGGTGACAGAGCAGAGGCCCAGGAAGGCCCTGTCCCTCCTCCAGGGCCACCACCTCCACTAGGAGGTGTCCCTGACTTCCCCAGGCCTCTGTTTATTCCATTGGATGGGACTTCTATCACCTCCGTCTTACAGCCAAGGAAATTAGTTCAGAGAGGCTAAGCAATTCGCCTGAGGACACACTGCAGGGACCTTAAGCCCCATCCCCAGCGTGCAAGGCCTGGTTCTAACCACGTGCCAGGGGCCCGTAAACGGAGCGCCCAGAGGGCCTTGGGGGACACCGGCAGCCGAGGCATCTTCCTGGGGAGGGCATGGTTGCCATCACACTGCCCTCTGGAATCTACCCTTACAGATCGTGCCCCTCTCTCCAGTCCATGGTGGCCACTGGTCACCGGCAATGAGGCCGGTGGCCACGGCCAGGCCTGGGAAGCAGGGGCTCTGGGCCCAGCATTTCCAGGTGGCAAATCCGGGTCATGGAGGCTCGACAGGACAGACTGATTCACTCGAGGGAACGTAAAGGCCCAGAGGCACGAGTTGAGCCAGAAGAATGTTTTTTTAACGCCCATATAGCTGACTTTTTAAACCCGCTGAAGCTGAGAGCGTGCTCAGGGAGCCGCCAGCGTGGCCTGGGAGGCTTTGTGAGCTGCGAGCTCACACGCCTGAGGGCTGCTGACTCCACCGTGGCGACCCCCCACGGTTCTGCCCCAGGGGCCCGCGGAAGTAACTCCGTGGCAGGTGCATGGTGGGGTGCCACACGTGGGGCTCACGGGACCCGAGGCCGAGGCCTGGCGTGGTCAAGCTTCGTGTGGCAGAGGATGATGGGTACTCTCCCAAGGCAGGTAGCATCTGCCTCCTCACTTTATAGATGGGGAAACTGAGGCCCAGGGAAAGCAGGCCACTTGCAAAGATCACACAGCTGGTTAGGGTCAGAGCTGGGTTTCAGACCGGGGGCTTGTGACTTTCGGGCCCTGACTGCGTTGCTGTATTTTCGGTGGCCTTCTCACCATCCGCTCTGTGTTGCAGTGGGAGGGGACAAACGTGTCACAGTCCATAGTCACAGGAGGACAGAAAAGCCCACACTGCAGCAGAGGCCCCTGCTTTTTCACACCCAGCAGGAGAACCCGGTGTGGAACCGGAGTGTGAGCCCCACGCCCAGCAGACGTGGACTGGGGGCTCCAGCTGTGTGACCCTGGATGAGTGAATGCACCGTCCTGAACCTCAGTCTAATACCCTGGAAGATGGGGGGTACTGACACCGGCCTCCCAGAGGCTGGGGTGAGGGCCCCATGAAATGAACGGGTACAAAACCCTCAGCTCAGGGCCCGGCCCCCAACCCTCAATGAACCGGCAGGCCTCAGTCTACCATTACGGTTGGGGCCTGGGCCTGCTGGGAACCCCCGAGCCCCCAGAAGAAACAAAGTGTCCCGAGTCTGCCCTGGCCTCTTTAGCCCATATTTGCTCTTTGCAGAAGAAGCCAATGGCAGTGTGTTCTCTCCCTGGCTATAACCCCCCCGCCCCCAGCTCCATTTGGAAAGTTCTGGAAGATTTATGCTCCTCTCTGGCAGCCACACCAGCCATTCATCACGGCGCCGTTTCCCTGACAGTGGACTGAGCGCGGCTGCTATTCCCCAGCTTACCCCGCGATAGGTGTCCTCGGGAGATTTATTGTAGTTCCAGAAGCGCAGGCCTGCGATGCTTTCGGCTCTGTCGAAGCGGATCGTGACCACGTGGTCCAGGCCCGGTGAGAAAGGGATCAGCCACATATGCTCACCCTCCATCGTGATGTTGGCTCCATCGATTAGCCTGCAAATAGTGGGGGGAGCGGTGAGGTGGGGCTTGGCCGTGTCTTCTGGGAGAAATCAGAGCGGGGGTCTACATGTCCCCCCCCCCCCCCCGCCTCCTGTACCCACTGCACCAGCCTGGCTGTGCACAGGGATAAGTCTGTGCTGTTAAAGGTGGGGCGAACCAGTCATCAAGGTTTTTTTCTTTTTAATCTTTTTTAACGTTTATTTATTTTTGAGAGTCAGGTGGGGGAGGAGGGGGAGAGAGAGAGAGAGAGCAGGGGACACAGAATCCAAAGCAGGCTCCAGGCTCTGAGCTGTCCGCACAGAGCCCGACGCGGGGCTTGAACCCACAAACCACGAGATCAGGACCTGAGTCAAAGTCGGACGCTTCACTGACTGAGCCGCTCAGGAGCCCTGCCACCAAGGTTTAAAATAAAAGGGGAGAATGTATCATCTCTCTGGACCCTTTAACTCAGGGGTTCCATTTCTGGAACTGTTCTCCTCTAAGGAAATTTTGTTCAACCTGCCTGAAGGGCTATCTGCACGAAGATATTCATCATAGTGTTGTTTATTTACAAACCACAAAAAACCCCACACCACCACAAAAAAAAAAAAACGACCACAAAAACCCTAAGAGGTCTCAAAACACAAAGAGTCACGGAAATCTGTACACTTGTTGAAACGATCATCGTGAGGATGATGCAGTGACGCGGAAGAGGTGGCCACGGGCACCGATTTTAATGCTGGACAATGGGGACGGGGACCAGGAGAGATGATGCAGAAGTGAAGCACACATTTGTGTCAGGGGGATGGGAGGTGGATGCCTTTGTCTGTTTTCCAAACTTTTTGCGAAATGCTGTGGTGGCTCTATGGCACATTTTGAAATAATTTGATTCGTTCTTTCTTGGGCTGGGGAGAGACGTACTTAGGCACCAGGGTGAACTTGGCAGCTCTCGGTGAGGGAAAAGCACAAGAAGGGGCCGACCTGTGGCCTTAGGAGGGAGCCCCTGGAGCCTTTATGTGCTTCTTGGCCACTATTCTGAATCAACTGGTTACCTTGCCCGGATTGTACTCCCATCCCGGCCGTTTCTTGTTTTCCTGCTCAGAACATCCTGCCTCATCGTTCTCAACTTTGCCTGTGTTTGTCCCAGAGACCATCCTGCCACTGACTGCCCTGGGCTGCCCAGCACACCGCAGCCCAGACCCCAGGCCGTCATCCTGTGGCTCCGGCCTGTGTCTGGCATTGCCACTGAGTGGCCTGGCCCCAGGAACGGGGGCCCAACTCTCAGCTTCTCGGGGAACCCTCTCTCCTCTCCCTCTTATATTCCTGGTGACTTCGAGGCTGCTGCCCTGGGAGACATTCCTAGATTTTAAAATAAAACTTTATGTTTTCCTTTTACATTTTAAAGTTCTGGATTTGGAATAAATCTTACAATCTAAGTGTTCATCCAAGGAGGTAATGTTTCTTTTTTTCTCTAAAAGGCGGTTATTAAATTGAAGGATGGCATGTCTTACAGCTGCTGGCATCTTAAAACTGAGGAAATTCAGCAATTTCAAACGGAGGTGTTTGCGGAATTAGGCTGACCAGAGAACCTTCTGTTTCCTTCTAAAAGCAATTGCTTCTCTGTCCTAGAGATGGGGCTGCCTCCATAGCAACACTGCTGCTTAATTCTGAAAGTAGAGAGAGTTGTTGAAGGGTTTACAGTTGACAGTGAAGGGAAGCCCCTACAGACCCCTTCAAGAATATCTAAATGATACTTCCCAGCTCTGTTCACAGAAAAACCTAGAAACTGGTTTCTACAGAAACTGGTTCCACAGAAACCCAGTAGCAATGAGCATCTCTCGTGGCTAGATTATGGTCTCTAAATACCATTTCCCAATAGAAGGAACCAGAACTTCTTGGGGAAAATGGTCAATTCCACATCTGGGACCAGAAATATACAAGGGGAGCCTGGAATATCTTGTCACATCAGAAAGCAGGAAAGCTGTCACAGACTCCTATTTTTAAAAAAGGATGCAGGGGCACCTGGGTGGCTCAGGCAGTTGAGCATCCGACTTCAGCTCAGGTCATGATCTCGCGGCTTGTGAGTTCGAGCCCCGCGTTGGGCTCTGTGCTGACAGCTGGGAGCCTGGAGCCTGCTTCGGATTCTGTGTACCCCCCTCTCTCTGCCCCTTCCCTGCTTGTGCTCTGTCTCTCAAGAAGAAATAAATGTTAACAAAACTTAAAAAAAAAAAAAAAAAAAAAGGATCCAGGAGCTCTCAGTATCTAAGAGCATCAATAAGATAAAAACTGTAATAAATTGAAAACCTTCAAACACAGTCTGTGTAAGTTCATGATTTATGATCGTCAGACACAAAGTTTTTTTTTTTTTTTTAAGTAGACTTCACACCCAGCATGGAGCTCAATGTGGGGCTTGAACTCACGACCCTGAGATCAAGACCTGAGCTGAGATCAAGAGTCGGATGCTTAGCCAACTGAGCCACCTAGGTGCCCCCAAACACAAATGTTTTAGTATGCGAGAGAAACACCTTTTTATTCTGAAAGCTGAAAAAGAAAGGGAAAGAACCAAGCATTCAGACTGCCTTTCCTATTTGACTTGTACCTCAGAGTAACCAAATCATTGAAGAAAAATTTCTCTTTATTGATGAGAAAAAGAATGATAGGATCAGTGGACCACCATCCTGCACCCAAACCCCTAATATAGTAATGGGTGTGCCCACTGAGCATTGACCGCCAACGTCACAAGAACCCTGACAAGCAGACATTCTGTATGTCCTGAAGGGAATGCACAGTGACATCGACACCCCCGTGGTCACGTCTTGCCCCGGTGGTCAAACTTCCATCGGATCGGGCATCTAGATCTAATGAACAATTTACAGGAAATACAGGGGCCTGAGGAACAGGTTAAACAACACCATAGAGATACAACCAGTAAAATCCTGACACTACGGGGGGGGGGGGGGGGGTGGTGGTGGAAAAAACCCTTTCTTTAACAGATAATTTTGAAGAAAAAGTGAAAAAAAGATGGGAGGGAACCTAGAGATTATAAGAGGCTTAAGAGACTTAACAGGGGCACCTGGGTGGCTCAGTTGGTTGTGTCCAACTTTGGCTCAGGTCATGGTCTCGTGGTTCATGAGTTTGAGCCCAAGTCAGGCTCTGTGCTGACAGCTCAGACCCGGAACCTGCTTCAGATTCTGTGTCTCCCCCTCTCTCTGCCCTTCTCCAACTCGTGCTTTGTCTCTCTCTCTCTCTCTCAAATAAATAAATAAATAAATAAATAAATAAATAAATAAATCAACATTTAAAAAGAAGAAAAGTGACATAACAAAGAATCACAATGCATGGACTTTATCTGGATCCCAAACCAACCAATCACGATGGATGGAACTTATGGGGAATCTCAAAACAACCCATCAGAATGTGTGGATCCTTACCTGGACCTCAATTCGAGAAACAAACTGTTAAAAAGGGAAGGTGAAGAGACTGTCAAGGGAAATAGGAACTTGCTAGATACCCTACTCATTTAGGGAATCAGTGTTAATTTGAATTTTGGGGGGTGGAATGGTGGTAGTGAGATGATGTTCTTCCTAAAGTCCTTATTGGTTAGAGCTACACGCCGAAGTATTCAGAGATGAAGTGCTCTCGGGCCTGGGGTTTGGGGGGGGGGGGTAACACCCCCCCCTGAGGCGGGGGTGGTAGGCGGGTGGGTGTGGATGGACAAGCAGGGCCGGCCGTGGGCTGATCATTTGGCAGCAGGAGCTGGGCTGGCGGGCTCCAAGCCTGAGCATGCGGGAGCCTGATCTGCCAAGATGCGGAGTGCCGCGTGGTTCGTGAGCAGGTGCTGACGGCAGGTGTGAGGGCCGCGGTTAAGGGGTCCCTTAACAAAGCAGGGGGGAGTCCTCTGGGCCAGACAGGGGGTGCGGGTGTGGTGTGGACATCCCCTTCCCGCCCTCCGGCCATGGGATTTATTGTCCTCATGCTACTGATAAGGACACGGAGGCAGTGGAAGACGGTGGAACTTAGTGGTTAATTAAGTGCGTGGATGTTGGTTTCCCCGGGGACCTCCATTCAGAGGACTGTGCCACTCAAAACTAGTCTGGGTGGGGACGGCTGGGTGGCTCAGTCAGTTAAGCGCCCGACTCCCCGTCTCTTGATTTCGGCTCAGGTCATGGTATCATGGTTCATAAGATCAAGCCCTGCCTCGGGCTCTGCGCCGACGATACGGAGCCTGCTCGGGATTCTCTCTTTCTCGCTCCCCCCCTCTCTCAAAATAAATAAGGAAACCTCAAAAAATACAGTAAAATAAACTGGGAAGACCCACACCCCACGGGGTGGCAGGAAGGTGGAAGAGGGAACGCTATTTCATGTCTGAATCTGGAGTCTGAGAGACAGAACAGATCCGCACCAGCTCCACGTCTGAGCGTGAGCGACCCCGCCTCTCGGGGGCCGAAAGTGGTCCACTGCTCGTGGTCGGAGGGGATTGCTCTGGAAGTCGCCGCAGGCGGCTTCTTACGGACAACTTACTTGTCCAGGGTCCGGGAGTCATCGGCATACTCAGGAAGGTCGTTCAGGTCCCTGGGGGAGGCGGAGATCTGGTGCAGGCTGATGGGCAGCGCCTGGCCGTCCTTGCCCACCACTTCCAGGCCTGTGAGCCCCAGGTAGTGCGGGTCCCCCCAGGAGGCAGTGAAGTTCAGCTGAAGGCCTGTAACAGGAGGAAAGGCGGCCCATGAACGCCAAACATTCCGGAGGAGGCTCCCAGACGGAGACGGGAAAAGGGATGACCTTCAGCCTCTGTGTTCTACCGCCTTGAAAACCCAGACTCAGATGAAAGGGCCTTCAGGGTGGGCTCTCCACCTTTCCTCTTAGTGACCCTCAGGCCTGGGACACCGCTGATGTTCTGGAAGCGTCTGCAGGATGACTGGACCAGTGTCGTGTAAACCTGCACATAGCCCTGGATCCTTTCTCCACTCATCCATCACGTTGCCTAACACCGTATCGGGGCTTCCCGCTAGGGTGATGCTTGGCCAACAGGCCTCGTCCATCTGGCTTCTACCTACTTGTCTAACCTCTTACGACAGGGAGCTGGGCTCCACCCAGACTGTCCGTCACTCACATTTCCATTCCTGTCTCCTGTCACGGGGCCTTTGCACATGCTGCTATTGCTGTCTGGAACTCACATAGCCTAGTCAACGGGGTGCGCATCCTTCAGATCCCGACTCACTTCAGAAGCCCGCCTGACCCCGTCAAACCTCTATCCGCAGCCTGCCGTGTCACTGTGAATTTCCATTTCCCTGCCCTGGCCACCACTGTGATCTTGTGACTGTTTGGTAAACATCCGTTTGCCCTGCCGGAGGGTTAACTCTCGGGGTGAGCCACGACCCATGATGACACCTCCATCCTTTCGCCCCTGCCTCACCCGGGCTCCATCAGAGACCCCTTTGGACGTGACCTTCTGGGGTCCTGGGGCAATACGGCCCAGGTGAGTCACCCGTTTGCCCCAATAGCTCAAATCGAACGAATCCTGACCAAGGTCAGTTCCCAACAGGTAGGTGGCTGGAGCTTTTCTCTCCTAACTGGTCTCCCGTTAGAGCGGGGCGCCCTTCTGGGGAGGCCGCGTTCAGAGGGTTCACACTCTTCTGCAGCTTTGACAGGACGCCCACGCTGTGGTGCTGGGGGAAGGCCGCCTGGACGTCCCGTCCAGCTCAGCTCAGGTGCGGAGGCGGAAGCCCGGGGAGTCCGCAGGACACGCTGGGAAGTGGGGCCAGGCCACGCAGTCTCCCCGGAGCCCCGCTCCCTCGCCTACCCGCCTGTCATTTCCAACATACGCGCTGCAACTCAGCCTCAGATCCCGTCTGCTCTCCACGGTGCCGAGGCAGCCCCGGGGCATCTTGGCGGCAGACGGCAAAGCCGGGTGACCTGCATGGTAACGGGCACGTCCTAGCTTCTCACGGCACCGACGGCGTGCACCGTGACCACAGACCCTTTGCCACGAGACTTGGCTGCTCCTCCCGTGCGAAAGCGGGGGGTCTCTCTCTGCACGGCTCGAGTCTGGGTCATGTGACCTGCCGTGGCCAGCGGGGGCACGTAAAGCACACGTGTGCACTGGGGCTTATCCCTTGGGCGTCCTGCCGCGTGGAGGAGCCGGGCCGACCCAGTCTCCCTGCCCCTCCGGCCAACAGCCTCCCAGCTGCCGGACGTGTGAGCGAAGACGCCCTAGACCATTCGGCCGCCGGCCCACCTGCCGGCTGACCAGCAGGCCCAGGAGAGGCCGGCCGAGCCAGCCCATGGGAGGACTGCCCAGCCAGGCCACGGAATTATGAGCCCCTCACGGAGAAACGGGTCGCGCGAAAGCCACTGAAGTCTCGGTTGGTTTGTTCCGCAGCAAAAGCTAATCGACGCGCTCCTTCGCATCGCGAGCCTGTGCTCAAATGTCGTCTCCTCAGACAGGCCTCTCCCGACCACACGAGCCCCAAAGGCGCCCCCATCACTCTCCGCTTTGTTTTCTGCCACGGCGCTTGCTGCCCGACCGCGTGGTCTACATCTGTTTGCTTAGAGGACAGCAAGGCCACCGGCTCTGGGACGGGAGCCAGTGTGATCTGTGGTTAGGACCAAGTGATCGAGGGGGGGCAGTGGCTGGCTCACGTCCTGAAGTCTGGATTTTCTTCTCCCTGAGATGAGAAGCCACTGGAGGGATGGACTTGGAATTTTTTTTTTTTTTTTTAATGTGTATTTATTCTTGAGAGGCAGAGAGAGACAGAGTGCAAGCGGGGGAGGGGCAGAGAGTGAGGGAGACACAGAACCTGAAGCAGGTTCATGGCTCCGAGCTGTCAGCACAGAGCCTGACGCGGGGCTTGAACCCCTGGACTGCGAGAGTAGGACCCAGGCCGGGGTCGGACACGTGAGCCACCCGGGCCCACTTGTGCTCCCAAGAGGCAGTGTGCACGGAGGCAGAGGACGCAGTGGATTTGGATGAGGGGATCCCCGTGAGACAGAAATGCCACCTGCCCCCAGGGAAACAAGGCAGGGCTCCCCAGCCTCTCCCCGGACGCCCCTTGGCTTGCCTGGCACGAGGTACTACTCGGACATCTAATTTGGGGTTGCTCCAAAGGCGCCCGCGCTCCTGTTTGAGCTAATATTCACGCTCCACATTCATTTTCCTCTGGTGTATCAATTAGTATGTATATAAATGGGAATTAATTTTGCTATTTCTCTCCCACATTTCAACTCTCTCAGCTACTTTCCTATTCATCACTGCTGATATTTGCAAAACGCCCCAAATTAGTGTCATCTGCTAACTGGCAAGTCATATATCCCCTTTCAAAACATTAATAGGATTGGCCATATTTACCAACCCCAGCGCACCCCCCCGGGTCACGTTATCAAAGCTCTCTCCACGTGCGCAGGCTGGCGAAGTGGGTTTAGGATTTTAGAGACAGCAGGGAAAACAAAAATGTTCGGGGAAGAGAGACTCAGAAATTGCAGGGCTCCGAAAGGGCAGAGGATGCTTGGTCAGGACGCTCTTCTCCCGACCAAGTAGAGAAGCGGGAAAATCACACTTTCCCTACAGCAAGAAGGGCTCGGAGCTCTACTCTGGGGCAGAACTCTCAGAGGCACTGAAATAACATTTCCAAGAAAGGTCAGAAGCTGGTTGGGCAGGAAGGACATTTACAGACAGCATCTTCGGGGAAATCATCAGATGAAGGGGACAGTGGCTGCTTCTGGCCAGCCTTCCTTCCTTCCTTTTCTGGCTTTGGCATTCTGACCTCTCCTAGAACACTGGGGGGCTGACCGCTCACCTCTGGCTTCAGGGATGCGCCTCTGACCCAGGCTGCACGGAGTTTTCCATCCCACACCCCGACTCCCTCCCCGCTGTGGTGAGCCCCGGTCATTGGTTTATGGATGGGCACGTGACCCAAGCCAGGCCCAGGAGACATGATTCTGGACCCGCTGTTGGACTCAATGGGAACAGAAACTCTCATTTATCTGGGTCTGCCGGGCAGAACGGGAACGTAAAGCCAGAGCTTCCAGAAGCTCTTGGGTGGCCAGGGTCTGAACGGGAGAAAGACAAGAGAGAGTGAGACAGGGCAGAGAGCGGGAGGGAGACACCTAGGCTAGATGAGGTCATTCGCACCCTTGAATCCGGCTGTGCGGACGGAATGAGAACTGAGGGTTCAGTGAGATGACACAGGAAAGCCTCAGCATGGTGCCCGAACGGGGGACAAAACCAAGCCCCAGACCAGGCTCTCGCCTGCACTAGGTTGGTTCTAAAAAATTCTCTGCTGTCAGTTGAGAGAGTGTTCTGGAATGTAAGGATGTGCGGGGATTCAAAGGGAGGCATCTTCCCCTTCTAAGAGGAATTCGTCTTTGTGCAGTGACGGGGGGAGAGCTGGCTCTCGCTCGGCACGTGGGCAGGCTTCCGGGGGGGAGCTGGGTGTGGCAGCAATGCCCTGAGAAGGGGACACGGAGGATGCGGTGGGGGCACAGCCGGGTCCCAGCCCAGGACCGCAGGGCTCATTCCTGCAGCGGAGGGCAGAGCTGACGGCTCACAGCTGAGTCCTCCCACACGCGCTGCCCTGGGCCTTGCCGCTCCCCGCGTGTCCTGACACCCGTAGATACGGGTGTATGAGGCCCGGTCCCCTCACTCAATGCAGGACAAGTCCAAGGGGACTTCGCGGCTCCACAGCTCCCCGTGCAGCTGGCAGAGGCCCCGAGGTGACGGCATGAGGCCCGGCCCCTCCCTCTGCCTGTCCTGCTCGCTGCCCTCCCTCAAGAGGGAGTCTAGCTGGTGTGGCTGCAACGGACTGACCGCCAGGGCCTCCTTCATGGGGGACAGGGAATGGGACCAGGAGGGAGATTGCTCAGCCGGGACCTTGGGCCTGAAGATTCCCCAGGACGCAGCAGAGGTGCTGGTGGGCCGCACACAGAGTAAGGGAGGAACTGGCTGGAAGGGTGAGTGGGAAAAGAAGAGGGAACAGACACAGTGAAGCCCCGATGGGGTTTGCTCAGAGGCCACAAACTGGCACCCTGCTGGCTGGATATACTGTTGTATATATGTTGTATATATGGCGTTCCGTTTGGCTCATGCGGTATTTACAAATAGCACAAAATTAGTCCACCAACGCTTAAAAAATCTGGAGACTTCACATAAAAATCCAGACTTCTCAGAAGACCTGGGACCCTGGGCCAGGATTCCTGCCACTCCCGCCCACCTGGAGCAGGGAGGATGCAGATTTCCTTTGTGCATGAGTTTGAAGGGACAGCCCAAACCACCGGACGACAGATGCCTTGGGTCTCTTCTCGCTCTTACGTCTGCTTGTCCTATGCTTTCTGGGCTCCCGCTGCAGCCTCCTGGGTCAGGGCCACAACTAACACATAAGGTGTCTGCATGCAAGATGCAAAAGTGCGCTTCCGGAAAAGGCCAACTGCAGACAGGTACCCCCTTCTGTGAAATGATGTGGCTCCATCCACGGCTTGGCCTCTCTGTGCAGTGTACAACCTGCCCAACCGTCTAGGGAATCCCTGCCCCAAGTGGCCATGATTGCCCCGGGCCCCTGACAGTCCTCCTTCCACCGGACATCGTCCCAAGAGAGGATACTCACAGATCCCATGGTAGATGCCTGGCTCTGGGGTGGTTACTTCAGGGACAGGCGGACTGAGTGGTGGCTCCAGCTCCGGGACCTACACACAGGTTGGGGGAGAAGCAGAGAGGAAGAAGGTGATTTTGTGATACCCGCACAGCTGGCTAGCCATTTTCCCAGATACTGCTGTCCACGGGGATCTGTGTCTTTTCTTGCATGTTCTACCATTGTGGAAGCTCTGTGACTGGTAACATGGGCAGCCGTCATGTGTCTGAGTCCTCACGAGCAGCTCTTTCTGGTTGGGGAGGAGTCTGACGCCACCAGCTAAAGTGATCAGATTTTCTGGAATAGGGAAGGACCCAATAAATGTTTACCTAGGGTGCTGGAGGGAGGAGAGGGAGAGGAGGATCAGGAGGGAGGGATGAAGAGAAGGAGAGTGAAAAATTTCAACCACAGAGAGTGGTTCTCAGCCTCGGGGCCTGGGCATCTCATTTTAAAAATGGTTATTTATTGGGGCGCCTGGGTGGTGCAGTCGGTTAAGCGTCCGACTTCAGCCAGGTCACGATCTCGCGGCCCGTGAGTTCGAGCCCCGCGTCAGGCTCTGGGCTGATGGCTCGGAGCCTGGAGCCTGTTTCCGATTCTGTGTCTCCCTCTCTCTCTGCCCCTCCCCCGTTCATGCTCTGTCTCTCTCTGTCCCAAAAATAAAAAAAAAAAAAAAAAAAAAAAAAAAACGTTGAAAAAAAAAATGGTTATTTATTTATTTTGAGAGAGTGAGCATGCGCGTGTATGAGCCGGGGGAGGGGCAGAGAGAGAATCCCAAGCAGGCTCAGCATGGAGCCCAGGAACAACCCACTGGATCCTTCGGCCCAGCCCCTAGACAGAGCCTCTTCAGGCCCTTTCCCGCCTGGCTGTGGGGAGGAGAGTGGGGAGGGTGGCCCGCCAGGAGCATCTATGACACCGAGTAGCTTCGGGTCACCAGGGAAGGTCGCTGCCCTGTTCTCCACCCTCCCTGAGCCTCCTGGGACGGCTCATAGAAGGTTTGAAAGCATTTCCACTTAGTTGCCAATAGGTTTTAATTGGGGCAGTTTATATAAAAACCCAGGTTTCTGGCTTCTCTTGAAAAAAAAAAAATCAGGACAATTATCAAGATGAACTGGCAACTCCTGTCTCCTTCTGACCTTGCCAGGCCCCGCCTTCTGTCCTCTGGATTCCAGCGGACCCCTCTCCTCTCCCCCACCCTCTGTAACCATCTCCTTTTCCCCCTTAGGGCCTCAAGAACATCCCTGGGGATGCTGGTTCTTTGGATCGCTGGTCCTTCACTTGGACTGACCCTTTCCCTGAAGGTCGTCTTTCATTTCTGAAAAAATTGGTTTATGAGTTTAAAACACATACTCTGGAGTTACGTCTGGGTGGCTCAGTCAGTTAAGTGTCGGCTCAGGTCAGGATCTTGCGGTCTGTGAGGTCGAGCCCTGCGTCTGGCTCTGTGCTGACAGCTCAGAGCCTGGAGCCTGCTTCGGGTTCTGTGTCTCCCTCTCTCTCTGCCCCTCCCCTGTGTTCTCTCTATGTCTCTGTCACTGTCTCTCTCAAACATAAATAAACATTAAAAAAAAAAAAAAACCAACAGACTTTGGAGTCATACATTCAAGTTCAAGCCTGGTTACTCTCCTGCTGTGTGCCCTTGGGCAACTCACTTAACCTGTCTGAGCCTTGGTTTCTTACATGGGGGTTTTAATGGTCTCTACCTGGTTAAGCATAGTATACACAGTGCTCCACAAGATCACTCTACGTGTGTGGGAAACAATCGCTGGGATTATCATTATTTTAATTCTAAGTCTGCCCATTAAGAGCGTTTCTAGTCCTTTCCGTCAAAAACAACAGTGAGTGATCAAAACACAACCCGAAGCAAAAATTCCCCTGAGACTGCCAACCTCTAAATTACAGAGACGACGCAGGACCGCTTTCTCCTAGCTTTGATTAAAATTTGAATACTTTCTTCACTCTGGTTTAAAAAAAAATAAAAAAATAAAAAATAATTAGAAAATGAAATATGACATACAGGGCCAAAAAATGAAGTAGAAAAATGGGAAATGTCAAAACAGTAGCACCAGCAGCTTAAAGGCTATCTATCTTCATTCTTCCTGTTATACCCGGAGTTGGGAGAAGAAATCCCTCTGGGGGTGCCCCCTGCCCCTACCCGCAACCCCCTCCCCCCCCCCCCCCCCCCGCCAGTCCTACCCGGTCCTCAGCCCATGAGCCGGCCTGGGTGTAGGGCCTCTCCTCCCCCTCGCTGTCGGCAGTGCTCGGCCTCCTCAGCGTCTCCCCACTCTGCAGGCTGCAGGGACCCTCCACGTCCACGTCAAATGTCTCATCAGAACAGAATATGGCCTCCAGAATGTCATCGTCGGTCGTGAATAAGATGGTGTCTCCAAAGTGCTCTGGGGCTGGATGGGTCACAAGCAAGACAGAAGAGTCAACTCACCCCAAATCCAAATAGTTTGTAGACCGGGAACCCAAACCCATCAACCTTTGTGCTAGAAAATCCCAAACCACCCACCGTCCCCGATTTGTGTAAGCAAACCTCATTATTTATTATTCACCCACTGCAAATGGGATTCCCATGGCCTAGATCAATGAAGGGATCTAATCTAAGGAGGGTCATGGTGATCTGTCCTGAAGTAGGTAGTGTTTTTAGGTGTGGGCGAGGCATCCTGGCAGGATGCTGTTGGGACCCCCACCCAGATCCCTGCCGATCCTTTTTTGGGGGGCTGGAGGCTTGCCTGGAAGGGCGTGGGAGTGACACCCCCAAACCGGGGAGCCTGCAGGGTTCCAAAGCTCTTCTGCTTTGCTTTCATGCAGGACGGACTTTGCAGTTTAAGCTCCAGAGCTCTCGCTGGGATCGGGCTGAGGCTGGGCTTCTCCCAAATCGTATCCTTGCCTGGCTTCCCCTCATTCCTATCCTGTCTCTCTCCTTGGACCACAGGCTCTCCTGGGAGCACCCCCTCAATAAGTCGCTTGCAGAAGAACTCCCCCTTCTCCGACTGAGGCTCTAAGGAAGCTGAGTGGGGCCAGCGCCCAGATGAGGCGTTTAAATGAGGTCAGCTCACCCGTGCACCCCCGCACACCCCCGTGCTGCAAAAGGGGAGGAGTGGGCCAGGCCTAGGAAGAGGAGAGACCCATCTGTCACTGGAGAGCCAGGGTCTTTAGTGTTTCCTCAGAGCCTCAGCGGGTGGCAGGTAGAGGCTTCCAGAACATTCTTACAGACATACTGTACCTCCTGTCAGGGTCCCCGAGGCCTTGGCGATTTCTCCTTTGAAGATGCACTGCGAGTCTAACAGCATGGTGATGTCCTTCACGCCACGGAAGGAGTGTATCCGAGATTTATTGTAGTTCCAGATCCGGATCAGGGCGACCTGGCAAGGGTGCATGAAGTCTACGGAGATGGTGTGGGGCTTGCCCAGTGTGAAAGGGGCCAGCCAGACGTGCATGTCGTCCTGGGTCCTGTTCACCCCGTCGATGAGGTTGGTGACCACGCGGGGGTCTTTCCCGTAGGCCGGTAAAATATTGATGTCGGGGGGGTCGGCTTGAATGTTCGCGATCTGCACCGGCTCCCCCTTGGAACTGAATATTTCTATTCCATTAAGGCCGACATAGTGCCTGTCCCCCCACGTCGACTTGATGTCGATGACCAGGCGCTGTCCGTAAGGCAAGACGGGGATTTCAAAGTCACTCGCGTCGTCCGTCTCTATGGGACTGTCTTCCCGGCCTCTCCTTGGCCCCAGCTTCTCCTCCTTCCACGGGGGCGGCTGCTCGCCGTGCCGGCTGGCCTTCTGCTGCTGCAGGAACTCGTCCAGGATGTCCCCCTGCGGCTCCATGTTGGAGATGCGTCCCCGGTGGGAGCGGTCAAAGGCACTGAGGGAGTCCCAGGACTCATGCAGCGTGTGTTCCTGCTCACTGCACCACCGGGGTCGTAGCGGCGTCTCGGTGGACCGGGCGTCTTCTGGAAGAACACAGGAGGGTGAAGCCCCATTAGTGCCCTGTGTGCAAGCAGGGACCTTTACAGACTGTCTCACCCAGGGGCTCTCGGCCAGGTGGGGTCGCCCTCGGGGGTGGGGCGGCATTCTAGAGATCAGTGGGGTGGCTCTTGGGGTCTCAATGCCTAGAGGCCCTGCTGGCCTTTGATGGGTGGGACCGGGATGTTAATATCCTGCCCTGTGCAGGACAGTCGGGGCCTCCTGTCACATGCCACATTCAGGTTGGTAAAAATTGACAATGGTTACTCAAGTCTAGAATCTGGCTGTTTTACAAAAAGCAAAGTATTTTTCAATATACTTTGAATTTTTTTTTTCTTAAGTTTATTTATTTTGAGAGACAGAGAGAGAGAGAGAGAGAGCACGTGCACAAGCAGGGGAGAGGCAGAGAGACAAGGAGAGAGAGAGAAGCCCAAGCAGGCTCTGCCCCGTCAGCACAGAGCCCAACGGGGGGCTTGAACTCACAAACCACAAGATCATGACCTGAGCCGAAACCAAGAGTCGGATGCTTCACCAACTGAGCCAGCCACCCAGGCCTCCCGATAAGACGCTTTGAATTTCCTAAGGCAACTGCCATGCAAATCGAGGGAAGACACTCTGTTGTGTGACAACCTTTGCTGGAAATCATCCGGCGTGTCAGACACTCACAGGACGGGCGGGGGTCACGCCACCGCCAGTCGCGCCCGAGTCAGCAGCCAGGGGGTCTGCTCTGAGACTGTCACGTCACGTGACTTGGACAGCGTCTTCAAAGACTGCCTAACGGCAGGTGGAACACTCGTGAAAGAACGCTGAGTGGGAAAAAGCCAGACCCGCGACTGTCAGATGCAGCAGAGTCTAGCACGGGCGGTGCGCGCCAACGTGTTACCACGATCCTTTCTGGGACGGGAGTAGGAAGGGCTTTTAGCTTCTTTGTCACCTGATCTTCCGAGCTCCCTGGATGTGTTATTTTTATAACCGGGAGAAGGTGCTATAGAAACCGCCAACAACACAGGTATGTTACAAGCAAGGAATTTCCTTCTGTGCGTGGCTAGGTTGGCTTCCAGATCGGAAGCCCGCGTCCCCAGCACACGGAGAACACAGTCGGGCCCTCGGAGGCGCGCTCCGAAGGCTGCACTCTCCTCCTCGCGGAACAGAAAGGGCCCAGCGTGCGCACCAAGCGGCGGCCCTGCCCTCGCGGCCACGCCACGGCTAACTGCCGTGTAAGGGTGTCATTCTGGGAAAACAGCAGCTGATGACACTGACGTTCTGTTTTTTCTCCTTTCATATCGGACGGTGCCCTGCACTCCATTTTCTGCCTGTCTCCTAGGGGGCCCGGCTCCATCGATTATCCCCTCTCTCCAGAACCCTCAATCATCTCTTCCCCACTGGCACCTTGCCCTCTCTCCGCCTGCAGATGCGCATAAATCTCTCCCACCTGAAAGAAAAAGGAAGCCAGACCCGATCTCATGACTTCCTCCAACCGCCCCTCCCCCCCTATTTTCTCCTTCCCTTTGCTGCGGCCACTGTGTTCTTTCTCCCTCAAGCCCTGCAAGCTGGGGCCTCTTTGTGGAGTTGCTGTTGGGCTCACCCAAACCCCGTTTTCCCTTCTCCTGGTTTTCCTTTGGGGATCACCCCGCCTTCAGGCCATCCAGATGAGGCAAATCCCGACGGTGCCCTTCTAGGCTGGGAAGGGAACTATGGAGAGAGGGGGGCTCACTTTGAAGTGGCTCTCCTCTGGGGCACCTGGGTGGCTCAGTCGATTGAGCGTCCGACTTCGGCTCAGGTCATGATCTCGCGGTCTGTGAGATCGAGCCCCGCGTCGGGCTCTGTGCTGACAGCTCGGAGCCTGGAGCCGGCTTCGGATTCCGTGTCTCCCTCTCTCTCTGCCCCTCCCCCGCCCATGCTCTGTCTGTCAAAAATAAAATAAACATTAAAAAAAAAATTTAAAATGGTTCTGTCTGCTGCAGGATATCGGAGGTGAGCGTGCAGTGCCGCTGGCCAGCTTGCTGCGCTGTGGGGGAGGGGGGGCTGCCTGACAACGAAGCCAACACCGGGGACGTGAGCCAGGAGATGGAGAGCCCCAATGACATCATCTGAGCCCCTGGATCCAGCCAAGCCTGAAGCCAAACCCTTGGTGGCTTTCTGTCCCTTGCCTCCATAGGAGTCCTATAATTCCCACGACCCTCCCCTGCGCTGACTTTCTGCATGTACACGATGACTCCGTGCACTCGATCTCTCCTCAGTCCTCATGCCCCACATCCCACGCACTTGGCGGTCCCTCCTCGCCCGCTCAGGAGCGTTGACACTTCCGGGCTCTCCGCTGCTGTTTCTGCTGCTGCTGCTGCTGCTGTCAGCCTCCCCACGCCCTTGCCCTGCCCCAGGCCTCGGCCCCCTCCGGTCCTCCTCTCTGGCCTCGCCCAGCCAGCTCCCGGCTGCCAGGCAGGCACCGCTCGATTTTCTGCATCAAGTTCTGGCTTGTCTCCCCCGGCCACCACCGTCCAGTTCCAAAGACCCCTCGGAAGGCCGAGACGTGTCCATTCTGTCACTCCAAACTCCGTGTGCCTCAAAGGGAATTTGTCACCAAACCCTCCACTGCCACTGTCTCTACCGTGCCGGGAAGCATCTGACTCCTCGCCACGCCGCCACGCCTCATACCTTCCTCCCTGACGATCAGCTCCACCGTGCCAGCCTTTCTGTTCCATGGACACCCCAAGTCTCTTCCTGCGTATCCTTGCAGTGTCTTCTCCCAGGAATGCTCTTCTCCCGGATCCCCACGTGCCTGCCCATCTTGTCCCCGCCTCCTCCTTTGCCCCGTTCCCCAGGTGTGTCCCATAGACGTTGGCGCACGTAAGTGCTCAGTTCATGTGTGCCAGCACAGGGACGGCTGGCTGGTGTCATCGTCATGCAACCCCTGGGTTCAGGCCCGGAGCCGAGGGACCCCCCGCCGCCCCCGGCTTCCACCTGTCAGCTCTCCTGCACCTGTCCTCTCCCCTCCTCATCTGCCATCAAAAAAGACCCTAGGAGTTTCTTCCTTCTTTTCCTCCAGGCGCGAGGCTTAACATCTGGCAGAAGGAACTTCCCATATGGATCGTCATGACATCAGTTTATTGTGATTTGATTTCCACTGACTGAAATGAATGGCCTGGGGGTTGGTCTGCAAGCGCGCGGAGAAGAGAGAACGGACGTCATGTGTCAGGGACTCGGCCTGTGGTTCTCCGCCTGGGTGGCCAAGAAAGGCAGGACTCTGCCCTCACTCTGCGTCTGCGTTCCCGACTTACTCTCCTCGAGATGTACGCTCTGGGTTTCGAACGCAGAGACGTGCAGGCCCTCACCTGGACCTCTCGGACGTGACAGCAGGCTGGCCCACGTTTCCCTCTGTCTGGAGAACACGCGGTCACTGCTCCCCGGGAGTTGGGGAGCTGCCGTGATCCGCGCTTTGTCGTTGTCAACCTCCCCGCCCACAGCCCTGAACGGACACCACAAAGCTGCTGCTGCTTTCACGTGCAGTCGACACAAACTTGGGGGGCGGGGGGGTGGGTGGGTACCCGTATGAGATGGCGGATTTAAGGTTTAAAACTACCTCTTGGCGGAGGGACGTAAACATGGAGCGCGGAGTTCTAAACCTGAGCTTAGGAAAATCAAGGGCACCACCGTGGGGTATGGGCTGATTGTTACTAAAACGGGAAATGAAAACGAACGTAGACACGACAGAGCCATACGCGTTCAAGGTGAACAGCCTCCAGCCACAGCCGATTGGGCCAAGAGCGGTCACCTGACCCAAGTCGACCAATCAGCGGCTCCCGTGAGACTTTGGGAGCCACAACGGGCAACCGTTGCTCCCCGGCGGTGAGGCCGTTGCCCACCCCCA
Organism: Panthera pardus; assembly: GCF_024362965.1. Taxonomy (NCBI): domain Eukaryota; kingdom Metazoa; phylum Chordata; class Mammalia; order Carnivora; family Felidae; genus Panthera; species Panthera pardus. The sequence goes on along the minus strand of NW_026526980.1, from coordinate 17,691,268 downwards.
GGAAAGAGCAGGGGCAGCTGACCTCATGAGGAAGAGTGAGGGAACGTGGCAGAGGCAGGGCCCGGCAGCCCCGGGGAGTCGCGGCCACGTCTCCTGGGTGCACGCTGGCTTTCCGGAGGGTCAGTGCTCCCACCGGGCAGATGTGATTTGGTTCCCCCATTGCCAATGGACCCCTGATGCGGACCCTTCCAAGATGTGGATGCCATTATAATGAGAGGCCCTGTCAGACAAAAGGATTTCCAAGCTCTGTCTTTCGGTGACACCATGACTCCAGTCCCAGGGAAGAACTCGGGCGGTCATCCATTCTACAAGCGTCGTTGGAGGGCTCTGCCTTGCGCCTTTCCTGAAGGGCACGGCTGTGGGATTTGGCTCTACGTAATGGGTAATTTAAAATTTCTAAGCAACTTTCCTTTTTAGCATGACTGGCTTAACAAGCATTAAATCTCAAGGGCCCGGTTCTTAATGTGTCATTGAGCCAAGCAGTGAAATGCCTGGAAAGAAATTAAAATGAGAGAAGATTCTTCTGAACGTGGACAAGTCAGAATAACACCCATCACCTCGGAGCTCCCAGAGGTTGTGCGGGGTCTGTCTTACCAGGAAGGCTCCGCAGTGCCCGGCTCTCCCCGGCCGGGGGCGCTGCGGAGGTGGGGCACCAAAGGGGTGGTAGTTTGAGGCACGGATGCTGGAGCAGGCTGGCCTGGGTTCAAATCCCGCTCTAACCCTCCCTGGCTGCGTGACCTGAGGAGAGTTTCCTAAACCTCACACTTTCTTTATCTGTAAAATGGGGCTGGCGTGAGGAGAAAATGAGGATCATTTGAGTAACGTGCCTGGACGAGAGCCCAGCTTAACACACACACACACACACACACACACACACACACACACACACACACACGTCAGGCATCCAGCCACGGCAGTTCCCCTCCCCCACTGCAGAGGACCCACCATGTGTCAGGCCCCCGGGGCCCCTGACACAGATGAGACACGGCCCCTACCCTCAAAGAGCACCCCCACGTCTGCTCTGCTCTCCTCCCTGACACCCAGTCTCAGGGTTAACTCCAGGTGGGGGTGGGGGGTGGGGGGAGGAGCTCTGGAAGAAGGGAGCCCTTCGCCCACATGGAAAGCCACCTTGAGTCCGAGGGACCTGCCTGGGTGCCCCAGGTGACATCGGGGGTCTGAAAGAGGCCACCGATTCTCTGCATGTCTGAGTGTAGACGTGGGCTGAATGCAGACCTTTGGGGTGTTGTTGTTGTTGTTGTTGTTTTTCAAGTGTATTTGAGAGAGCGAGTGGAGGAGGGGCAGAGAGAGAGGAAGAGAGAGAATCCTAGAGACTCAATCCCACGAACCATGAGATGGTGACCTGAGCTGAAAGCAAGAGTCCAAAGCTGAACTGACGGGGCCCCCGGGGTCTGTCTTCTGGACAGTAACAACAGACACGTCGACCCGATTCGCTAGGAAATAGATTCCCTGGCTTTGCACACAGATACACCAGGAGGCAGAATCCCGGGGTGACGGTGATGAAGAGCAACAGCTCACACCTTCCGGGTGCTTTTTTGGGCCCGACGCTGCACACGTATGACCTCATTTTATCCTCCCACGGGGATGGGTGTTACTGGTGCCATTTTACAGATGAGGACACTGAGGCTCAGAAAGTGGACACGCCAGGCTCTGTTAAGTCCCAGCCCCGAGGTACCAGAGCTCCAAGTCGCAGTGGCTGGACTCAAACGGTTCGACTCGTAGCCGCTATGCTGCCCGCCTTCCCAGTAGCCAGATCTGAGTGCAAATAGTCGGAAACCCAGTCTTCGGCACCCTCCTTTCAGACTGCTCACGTATAATCTACTGCGAAGTTGACAAAACAGGTGAGTCCTCCCAGGAGATTTTTTTTTTTTTTTTGACCCACCTAGTGGTTTAAAAATAATATCAATCAGTTGCCAATGTTGAAAAATAATATTGTACATCTCTGATTTCTCTTCACAAAAGGAGAAGGGAGGGGCGCCTGGGTGGCTCAGTCGGTTGAGCGTCCGACTTCCGCTCAGGTCATGATCTCGTGGTCCGTGAGTTCGAGCCCAGGGTCGGGCTCTGTGCAGACAGCTCGGAGCCTGGAGCCTGCTTCCGATTCTGTGTCTCAATCTCTCTCTCTCTCTCTCTCTCTCTCTCTCTCTCTCTCTCTCTCTGTCCCTCCAAACCCCCTTGCTTTGCAGATGAGGAGGCCCTTATCTGGGGTCCATGGAGCAAAATGGTATCCTGGGGACAATGGCACCCGGGTCAGACCGCTTCTCGAGCTTACCTCTGCTGGTTGGCTGGCCATCACTGTGACCGCTGCTGAGGGCGTCCTTCCTCGGGCCCCTCCTCCCACTAGCAGGGCGCTCTCTGTTGGAGGGCTGGTTAAAGATGTCAAAGTCGTCACAGACGTTGGGGGTCACCTTCTGGGCTCTCTCCCCAGCGATGACATTCCAGCTGCTTGCTCGCCCTTGCTCACGCCTGGGGCCTTTATCCCCGATCTCAGCCTCTCTAGGACCCTCACCCCTGGCGCCAATGACGTCATCAGACAGAAGCCCGCCTTCCCGGTCCAGTGGCTTCTCGGGACTCAGCCACAGGGGTTTTGGCTTCCTGCATCCCTGCTTCCTGCCCTTCCCCGCGGCAGAAGGTTGCAACCAGGAGGGAGTTTTTGCTGGTGGCTCGGAGACTTTTCTGCCCGTGAGGTTTTCCAGCTGTTGGATCAGAGAGGGCCCTGGGTCCAGGGCAGGGCATTCCACAGCCGGGCGGAGGGGAGGAGGACGGGGCACGCCACCCATGGAGGCCGGCATCGGGGCTGGGGCTGCTAATAAGCTCGTGTCTTCGTTTAACTTGGACAAATTGTCTTTCGTGCAATTGGGAGGATTCATCTTTTCGCCAAATAACTTTCCTTGGGAAGAAACCTTCACATCTACCGCTGCTCCGGCTGGCTGTGAGCGGGCCCCATCTGTGCCAGCCGTCTGGCAGGCATCTCCGCCTTCTCCTGAGGGGGCACCCACGGTCCTCTCCATTCTTTCCTCCTTCTTGTTTTTCTGGCCAACCAGGACGCTCAGGTCAGCTGGGCCCTCTCCACCTCCTTTGTCTAACGTGCCATCAAAGATGAGCTTTTTATTGACATAAAGCTTCATGTGCTTGGCACCAATGTCAAGATCCTGAAAACACAAAATTTAACAAAATGAAGCTGTGTGGCACCAGGCTGACGTATCACATTTTGGAAGCGGAAGATCAAAAAGAAAAATGTGGAATGCTGGAAACGCAAGCTTTAAAAAAACCATAGCACCGGGGATGTTAAATAAGGCTGGTGTCATTTCTGTGTGAACTGTTACATACTTTATAAATCAAAGGACTTTCACAAAGAGACGGCCCCAATTGCTGCCTTCTCACCACTGCTCCCTGCTGGGACATTGGTAATAGCCTGCTAATTGGTCTCCCTGCTTCCTGTCTCTTGCTGCCTTCAACCTCAACTTCACATTGCCAGAGTTCGTTCTCTACAAGAGCAGGTCTGGCCCAGTCACTCCCCTTTCCAAAATCGTTCTTGTTTTTCACTGCCTATTCTTTAATATATGGTTCCTGGGACCTCTGTGTCAGGAAAGCCTGATGTGCACAGGAAACGCAGAGCCCCTGGTTCCACAGATATCATTTCAGGTGCCCTGAAAGCAGAGCCTGAGACAAGGGTTGAGTACAGGTTGCTTATGTGAAAGCTGTTCCCAAGAGGGAGTTGGGAGAGTAAGATAGGGCAGGAGAAAACCCCCCAGTGTTTTTCTGAGCCGGTCCCGGCTGTTGTGCACATGGTGTTCCACTCCACTGGGGCCCTCAGAGGAACCCACAGAACACAACTCAGAAGTATCCCTCCCAAGGCGGGAGGCTGGGGTGTTTGTCCACTGACTCCCTTCCCCGCTGTTGAAGGCTGCCCCTGGGGGCACTGACTCCCCACCACACAAACTGAGGCCACTGGGACTTTGGGATCAGGCCCTGAGCAGAAAGGCCGAGAGATCTGGGAGCACTGGAGGCGGTGCCTTGTCAGCATGCCCGGGGACCGTCCCACCTCAGCTGCTATCGGAAGGCGGGGGGGCAAGGGGATGTGGTGTGGTGCTGTGCTGGTAACACGTTCTCCGGACGATTCCTTGGAAGGTGGAGAAGCTCAGGCCGATGGGATGAATTCCGAACTCCTCGGCATGACATATGTACAGTAACCTTCACAGAAGGATCCCTGGCTTAGCCTTCCCGTCTCCTCCCCACGACACTCATGGCCTGCCTCAGGCAGGTATTTAATGTTCCTTTGCTCATGCTTAAAACATAATCACACCTCCTCCTGCTACCGCCCCGACTGTCCATTCCTCTTTACAGCAAAACTCTTTCTTTACAAACAGCTTTATGGGGTGCCTCGCTGGCTGAGTCCGTGAAGCGTCTGACTCTGTTTCAGTTCAGGTCACGATCTCGCGGTTCATGAGTTCGAGCCCAGCACCAAGCCCTGTGCTGACAGCGCGAAGCCTGCGTGGGATTCTCCTCTCTGCCCCTCCTCTGCTCTCTCTCTCTCTCTCTCTCTCAAAATAAATTTTAAGAAGAAAATTTAAAAACAGCTTTATGAGAGAATACATACTTCATACAGTAAACCATGCGTGTTTAAAGCATACAGCTTGGTAAGCTTTAACACCTGTATACGCTGCGTATCAGCTCCGCAGTCAAGCTAAGGAACACATCCATCACCCCCAAATTTCCTTGTACCCCTTTGGAATCCTACCCTCCCCGCTTCCCCTCACCCCCAGGCAGCCACCCGTCAGCTTTCTGTCACTGCAGATTACTTTGCATTTTTCTAGAATTTTCGTATAAAAGGAGTCCTGCACTATTTGGGCTGACTTCTCTGACACAGCGTAACTGAGGTTCCCTGTGTTGTGTGAATTAGTAGTTTTATTCCTTTTAATTGCTGAGGAGTGGTCCGCTGCAGGGATGCCCCACAATTTGTTCAGTTCTGAGGGTCACTGTCACGGCTGCTCCTCCCTGCCTTCCCTCTTGGCCTTTGCCTCCACCTCTACATGGTCCCCTGCTTGGCAAGGGCACCAATCGCTGGGGAGGGGTGAAGCCTCCTTGTTAGTCTGGGACAATTGGGATTTCCTCCTGTTGTCCTGGTGCCATCACTCATAAAGTCCACTTTCCACCCTCTGAAGTGTCCCGGTTCGGACAGTAAATTGAAGGGTCCAGCAGGCTGCCGGATCCCCTGGGAGGTGTGCGGTCCTCAGTTGGGGCAACGGCTTACTCCCCTTCGGTAGATTTCCTTACCAGGCTCCTGGGCCCTGCGCTCCCCTGGTCTCTCCCCTGCTTCCAGCTCTCACCGCTGCAGCCCCGGGTTCCTTGTTGATCCTCCTCTTCGGCTGCCCCAGGGCTCAATCCTAGGCCTCCGGATTCCTCTGCACCCTTTCACTAGGTGGTCTCATCCAAGCCCATGGGCCCTAAATACCATCATCACGTTGATGACTCCTGATTATTTACATTATTTTTATTTTTTGACTCCTGATTATTTTACTCTCCAACCCCGAACTCTCCAGCAAGCCAAGTGACCGCATGACCTCTCTTCTGGGATATCCAACAGGTATCTTAACCTTAACATGCCCCAAACAGAGTCCTTTCTTTTCTTTTGGAGAGAGAGTGCACAAGTAGGGGGTGGGGGGAGGAGCAGAGGGAGAGAGACAGAGAATCTCACGAGGGTTCCACGCTCAGCATGGAGCTCGACGCAGGGCTCGATCCCACAACCCTGGGATCACGACCTCAGCTGAAATCAGGAGTCGGATGCTCAACCAACAGAGCCAGCCAGGCGCCCCTGCCCCCCAAAGAATTCTCGATTCCTTCTTCCCAAACCTGGTCTTCGCCCATCTTAAAAACGGTCAGGGGATGCCTAAACCTCGGAGTCCTGATTCCTCTCGTTCTCTTATGTCACAAGCCCCCAGGGGCTCCCTCCAAAACCCCTCCTGAATCTCGGCCTTCTCGTCTCTGAATGTACTGCTGCCCCCCAGCCCATGTTGTCGCCATCCTCCCTGAGACAATGACCACAGCCTCCTACCTGGCCTCTGCTTCCTCTCTGCTGTGCCTGTGCCCCCCCCTCCCCCCCCCCCCCCGCAACACAAACACACTTGATTGTCTACACAGCAGCCAGGGGTTTTTTTGTTTTGTTTTGTTTTTAAGTAACTTAACAGGTCATGGCAACCCCCTGCTTAAAACCCCCTAGCAATTTTCCACTACACAAAGAATAAACTCCAGTGCCCTTCAGGGGCCGACGAGGCCTATGTGATCTGGCCCCTGCGGACCTCTGCCCCGGCTCCTATCACATTCTTCCTCCTCCCTCCACTCCCAACACACAGGTCTGATGGCTGCCCCGTCATCCCGCAGGGCTCACGGCCACCTTGGGACCTGTGGGCTGGGCTGGAGCAGTCTCGTCCAAGATACCTGCAAGGTGGGCTCTTCCTTGTCCCCAGAGAGATCTTCCTGCCCCTCTCTCGAGCCCTCACCCCATCCGGCCCCCTGTCTCTCCCATCGCCCTGTTTGATTTCCTTCCTGTCTCTGAAATGGTCATGTTCATCAGCTCTTTAGCTTAGCTACGGTCTCCCCCGCTCAGACTCCAGCCCCAAGACAGCGGAGGCCCCGCCGATCCCATCCCAGGGCCCAGCAGGTACCTGGCGCCCGGCTGGCACTCAACACTGACTTTGGAACTAAAAGTGCCCAAACGCAGGTACTTTTCTCCAGGATGGCACTGTTCTCGGACGACGTTCTGAGAACAAATCTGATCGGAGAAAAACGGCGGCCTGTTGTTTCACCGCTGGATCATTTTCCACCTCGCTTTGGCTTCTGATCTGCCTTTGAGGTACGGGATCTGAGACCCCAGGGGTGTCCATCTACGCTCATTCCCCGCCCTTTGCCTTCCGGAAGCGGGGCGAGTAAGCTCTAACTAAATTTCTAGTTCACCAAGCTACTGCTGCAGAGTTTCCGCAGCAATTTAGAACGAGGGGCCCTCAAGCCCATGTTATACCACAGGAACCCGGCTTCAATCATCCAATTGCAGGATGGCAGGCCACTATTTGCCGACTGTCAGAAAAGTCGATTCTCAAACCACTCTTTTACATGTTTATATGGATGTGTTCTCTGTTTAGCGGAGGCACAGAGCAAGCGCGTGCTGGGAATTAATCAGGAAAGAGCTATTCGAGGAGGACAGCACGGGCAGCTTCAATGACTAGTTCTGCACAATTACCACCACGGAAACATCTGGTGAGACAGAAACTCTCATTGCAAGAGGGGAGGGGGTGGTGGGGAGAGGGCTTTCGGTCCGGCATGGCCAGGAGGTGGGCACCGCGGCTCTTATAATGAGATGGCCGGCTCTCCGAGGGTGTTCGTGTACATTCCGCGAACGGCCCGGAGCACCGCCTGACCTCTAGCCGTCCGCTGCCCCAGCTCTCTCCAAGGCGTCTGGCGGAGCGGGGACAGAAGGAGGGAAGCAGGTGCACCGTCAAATGCCCGCAGGGGCCAGGAAGGTGGGAGACAGATGCACTGACGTAGGACCTCAGGGCGTGATGGGGGGCGTGGGGAGCTGGGAGGCTCAGGCCTTGCCTGATGGTGCTTAAATCTGAGACGTTTCCAGCACTCTGCGGCCAAAGAAGCAGTATCTGTGGGTGGATTTGGTCCAACAATCACCAGAGTGGGCTCCCTGGCGGGGAACCAAGCAGTGGTCACTTCTCCGGGGATTCCAAGGGTGAAGAAAATAAAAGCCTGCATCATCTCACGCAGCCCTTGGAGCAAATCCGCACGGTGGGCATTAGGACCCATCCTGCAGATGAAGACAGTGAGGCTCAGCCTTCCCTGAGGTCACACAGCTCGTGCGCAGGAGCGGTTAGCCACTCTGCCTGGCATCTCCCTTGGGGTCAAGCTAGATCCAGAGAAGGTCTGGCCACGGGCAGAATCCCCTGCCCTGGCAGGAGCTCTGATTCCACGTCTAGCTTTTAGGAAGTCCCTGTGGACCCAGTCTCTCCCGTCCCCACCCTGGCTCCCTCCTCACCCCCCAGGGGCAATCACTGTGGACACTGGGTGGGGGGTGTGTGCACATGTGCCCTTCCAGATTTTTCCTCCGTATCTATGTACATACTGATGTCCCCGTCACCGCAGCTCAGGGGCGGGGTTAGACACCATGTGAGATGCACACGTGCAGTGTGGAAGATTCTGCTCGTCCCTATTGCTCGGGGTCCCCGCAGTAAAGCTCTGTATGTGGTATGTCTTTGGACGTGGATATGCGGAGAAGATTCTCCCGCTTCTAAAGAACCAGGCTGCTTCCTCCCTTTCCAATAAGCAGCCCTTTAGTCCTGACTGTTTCCCGCTTTGGCCTGGCCTCCAAGAAGTCCAGGGTGAAATTTTGCCTACCGTCTTAATCTCTAAGAGTCACGTGTGCGCGCGCGCTCGTGTGTGTGTGTGTGTGTGTGTGTGTGTGTGTGTGTATACGCTTATTTCCTTGGCGCTCATGTTTTCTTCCTTGCTTAACTAGCGTTACCTTTATGCCCCTGTCGATGCTGCCTCAAACCCCTTCTGTAATGGGTTTTCAAAAGGACGCTTTGTGAAACCCTATGGTTGGCATGTGATTTGTGGGAACATCCTTCCTCGTCCACATCCCGACTTTGTCGTCCTTCTGTATCTTCCTTCTTTACAGGCGCCGAGAACCAGCCATGTTGAGACAGTCATGCATTTTTAACACATCGGTATTAATATTATTCCAATCTAAGTCATTTGACTGACTCTGCAAGGCCAATTCCCCGCGTGGCCCCGGTGTCGAGTGACATACCCCTTCCAATGAGCGCACAGACTGCTCAGCAAAGATTAATGGCGGTGCAGCTCCGTGGGTATTTGCATTCATGAAGTGCTTTCCCCAGAGACAAACATCTGCCTGAGGCACCGCTGGCAGAATGACATTTGGAGCCAGCCCAGGCTAGGCCTACATGCTGAATGCCCTGGAGGGTCTGTGAGAGCAGACCCTTCCCTGGGCACCCAACTGAAGTTGGGCCAGAGGCACGATGACTGGGCCTCATTCATGGGCAGACTGGGGGGGCCATCCTGAAGGCCCCACTCCATAGGCTCTGTCACGAGCTAGGGGCTTTGGGTGGACCGGGAGGGGTTTACCCTGACAGTAGGCTTATCAGGGGCGGGGGTGAGGGGGGCTTTGGGGTTGAGCCACTGCCGCCCGGGACCCACCGTGCAGGCTTCGGGACCTGGCTCAGGGGCTGACTCGTCCAGGAACCCCTCAGCCCTCCCTGTCTGCCCCTCCTCCCCTCCTCTGGGCTCTCGGAGCTGGGCTTACAAGCTGGATGTGGGCAGCTGAACGTGCGGGGACGTTCAGCTGCTGAGTGCCCACATGTGCATGCCTGTCCTCACCTGGATGTGAGATCTTCAAGGACAGGGAAGAGGCCCAATCCCTAGGTATCTTGGGGCCTAGCTCTGGGAACTGAACGTGCTCCTTCCCGGAGCACCTGAACTTGAATATTTTATGGGGAAGAGATCTCAGTGGCCTTTTACATGTCCCCTGAAAAGAAGGACAATGAAAACCGTTTTTGTGATGGAGAAACTTGAAGAAGACGGTGAGGCACCGTGACATTTAACAAGCACCTAGTACCTGCCGGGCTCTGGGCCAAGCACTCTGACCCTCCCAACATCACACACTCAGGACAACAGACGTGGACGGGCCCTGACAGATCGGGTCACAAGCAGCTCTATGGCTAAATCTGTGCCGGGCTGGCTGTTAAAATTTTCAAAACGAGTCAATAAGATCTACAAATCGGGAGCTTTCACGTAACAATGTGCATTTCCGGCCTCTCTTGAACATTGAGGCCATCTGGCATCATGCGGCCAGGGCTGAAAGGCAGTGGCCGCTGCCTTGATGGGGCACAGCTCTCCGGTGACCAGTCTCCACTGAAAGGCAGGACCATGTGATGGGCACCAGACCGCGTGGTAGTCATGTGACCACGGGCAAGATGCTCTGCTTTTCAGTGCCTCAGTTTCTCCATCTGTAGAATGGAGCCCATCACGCCATACCCATCTTATAGGACGGCTGGACGGAAGAACTGGGCCGATATATGCAAAGTTCCTTTGCCTACTGCCTGGCACACAGCACGTACTCACGAAATGTAAGCTACCATCATGGCCTTATACCCGTTCTACCGCCCCGGACGTATGTACCTGCCAAGGCTGCTACTCAGGGCTAACATGGCCGGGAGACTCCCTACTCCCCTTGTTCCAGGCAGAGGCTGGCAGCAGGTACAGGAAGAGTCCCATCCACTCTAGCGTGGGGCTTAGCATCACTCTCCCTGTCTCGGGTCAGGACTCCCCTACCTCTGGGCCGAGGCACACGGGCAATGTGGCCAGTTCATCCAGAGCCAATTTTCAAATTCATCAAGTGGTCCACAAGCTGTACAACCCCCTGCAGGGGTACACCTGCAGGGCAGATTTGACCAGGGGGCACAAGCTGGGGATATCGGAGCCTCAGCAAACTGAGGAACACCTGGGGAAGCATGTGACTTGGTGCCTGGAAGGGTGCGGCCGGAGATGCCAGAAGAGGCCTGGGGCAGGCTAGAGGCACGCAGGAGGCTTGTGTGTGAAGACACAAGGACCCTGACGTCCCCGAAAGGCGGGGTCTGTGATAAGACAGGCTGGGGCGCCTGGGTGGCCTCGTGGGTTAAGCGTCCGACTTCAGCTCAGGCGATGATCTCGCGGTTCGTGAGTTCGAGCCCCGTGTCGGGTTCTGTGCTGACAACTCAGAACCTGGAGCCTCTTTTGGATTCTGTGTCTCCCTCTTTCTCTGCCCCTCCCTGACTTGCACTCGATCTCTCTCAAAAATGGATAAACGTTAAAAAAAATTTTTTTTTTTAAATAAGATGGGCTAGGCACTCAAGGTTGTGGGAACAGCAGGAGCAAAGGCGTAGTGAAGAGGACAGTGTTATGGAGACCAGAGGGAGAGAAGAGTTGGACAAGGACGGAAGAGCCAGAGGGGCCAGTCTGGGGGGCTGGGAGCGGAGGAGGTCCGCAACACACACGCACACACATGCGTGCAGGGTCCGGGCGAGCATCGCACGTGGGAGGGGCGACATGGTGTGATGCCCGTGTCACTGTGCCGGGGAGACTAGCAGGGACGGGGAGGACGGTGGCGCCGTGATGGAGCTCTGCCACAGCTCCCAGGTGCGGATGTGGCCTGGGGTCGCCACAGCTTCCTTTCTCAATAAAAGTCGAAAATCCCCATTTTCATGTAAAACCGCCCAATTTTTCAAAGTTGGCAACGCAAAGAATTTTGCAAAGGCCGTTGGGAGCCGGCTGAAAGCTGTCTGCGAGCGGCCTGTGGTTGGCCGGGGACACAGCCTCCGTGGTGGCCTTCTTCTCAGGATGGACCAGGGAGGGGTCACGGCAGGGGGCTGTGCCACTCTCCCTGGAGGCTTCCTGCAGCTGCGAGGTCCCCGGCTCATGCCCCGACTCATCCCACGTCACCGCACTGGCCTCATTGAACTGTGGTTCGTTTCTGATGTCGCTGGGTGTGAGCTGGCAGGCGTAGACAGCGCATCTGATTCCTGGCCCCAGCACAACAGCGGAGTGTGGGGGATCGATAAGCCCCTGCTGATGAGGCTAAGGGCTGAGAGGCTAAGCAAGTAGAGAGGGAGATGGGAGGCGTCTCGCTCGGGGGTCTGCGAGCCGAAGGAGCAGCTGGGTCCTGAAGAAGACAGGTTTTGGCCACAGAAATAGCAGGACTTAGGGATGCCCAGTGAGGGGCAGAGGGACAAGAGGAGGACTCAGGGGTGGGAGGCCGCAAAAGGGAGCAGGGGACCAGACCGGCTGGGACAGACCAGCCTGGGCGCGGGGATGCGGAGTTGGGAGGGTCCGTGGATTGCTGGGCAGAAATGCCAAAGACAAGCGTCTGGGGGCCAGGATGAAAGGAAGCTCGGTTCAGAAGTTAAGCTTTGGGGAAGGTTTAGATCTGGGAGCCGATGAATTTGTCCGACGGCACGTGACTTCTGTGCTCTTAGAGAAAAAGTAAAAAGACCTCGTTTGGATATCATTTCCTACGTGTTCCCTTCTCGTGGAGAGAGTACCTCAATTTTCCACTAGGTATCCGTCCCTCCCCCAACCTCTCTTCAGAGGGATAACGTGAACCCCACCACAGGTTGCCTGGCCGGTGTGTCCTAGATCTGGGCCTTTCAGGAGGACAATCTCTGCAAGGGCTGATGTAATAAGGAGTCTGACACCATTAAGTGCCACCCCTTGGAGACTGAGGATGAAGCCAATATAGAGGAAAGCAGAGATGCATGGTAGAGGGAGGTAGATTCTGGACCACATCATGTGAACTCCTGGAACCTGCCATGCCTGAAGCCAGATTCCCTATACTCTCTTGTTACATGAGCTGATGAACTCTCTTTTGTGCTTATGTCAGTTTTTTTTTAAGTTTATTTATTTATTTTGAGAGAGAAAGAGAGTGCAGGAGCGTGTGAGCAGGGGAGGGGCAGAGAGAGAGAATCCCAAGCAGGCTCTAGCACTGTCAGCATGGAGCCTGATGCAGGGATCGAACGCACAAACCATGAGATCATGACCTGAGCCAAAATCAAGAGTCAGATGCTCAACCAACTGAGTCACCCTGTGCTTACGTCAGTTTTAATTAGGTTTTCTGTTCTTTGCTACCAAGAGAATCCTGACTGATACTCTATCTCTGGGACTGAGAACTTTAATCAGTAGGCTCAGCTACTCAGTCAATGCTGGTCAAGGCAGGCAGGAGGTGGGAGGGGGAGCCCCAACCCCTAGGGGGCCCAGGATTTACTGAGACGGGCACCTGCATGCAGGCAGCCCTCCCCTACTCAGACATCCGTCTAGCCCAGCTACCACTTGTTCCCGCTATAGTCCGCACAGCACAGGGCAGGGGTCTCGGCTTCCGTCCTGGTTCTACATCTGTGCCCTCCTCCCTGCTGGGAGGTCGTCTGGTCCTGAATCCCCAACCTGCTGCTTGGATCCTGAACACCTTGTTGGGCCCCCTCTCCGAAGGCTGAATTCTCTGCTTGCCTCTCCTTCCCCTGCAGGCTGGGGGCCTGTTTCAGACCCAGGACTTCTGGGGCTCTCAAGGTTACCATGCCCCTAACCTCCTGAGTGTGGACTCGGCTCCCAGATTTCAGCACCCTCTGGTGACTGACAGTGGCCTAGATCAAGCCCGAGGTCACGCACCTGGGTCGGTCCCCTTCCCACCAGCCACCCTACTGAGATGCATGGTGCTCCCCAGGCTCGAGGCTGCCCAGACCCTGCCATGGGGCACAGCCACCAGGTCGCTCAGACTCGGCTGTACCTCAGTTGCACCTTTGACTTCAAAGCTACTGCCACATTTGGTCTTAATCCAAACAAAACAACTATAAAAAAAACAATTTGGGGGGCACCTGGGTGTCTCAGTTGGTTGAGCATCTGACTTCGGCTCAGGTCATGATCTTGGGGTTTGTGGGTTTGAGCCCATCATCAGGCTCGCTGTTGTTGGCGTGGAGCCTGCTTCAGATCCTCTATCCCCCCATCCTCTCTGCATTCTAACAAAAATAAATAAACATTTTTTAAAAACCCAATTTTTAAGGCACAAACACAGACACTCTGATCAATAGAACAGGATAGAAAACCCAGAAATGGACCCACAAACATATGGCCAACTAATCTTTGACAAAGCAGGAAAGAACATCCAATGGAATAAAGACAGTCTCTTCAGCAAATGGTGCTGGGAAAATTGGACAGCAACATGTGGAAGAATGAACCTGGACCACTTTCTTACACCAGACACAAAAATAAACTCAAAATGGATGAAAGACCTCAATGCAAGACAGGAAGTCATCAAAATCCTCGAGGAGAAAGCAGGCAAAAACCTCTTTGATCTTGCCCGCAGCAACTTCTTACTCAACACGCCTCCGGAGGCAAGGGAAACAAAAGCAAAAATGAACTACTGGGACCTCATCAAAGTAAAAAGCTTCTGCACAGCCAAGGAAACAATCAGCAAAACTAAAAGGCAACCAACAGAATGGGAGAAGATATTTGCAAATGACATATCAGATAAAGGGTTAGTATCCAAAATCTATAAGGAACTTCTCAAACTCAACACCCAAAAAACAAATAACCCGGTGACGAAATGGGCAAAAGACATGAATAGACACTTCTCCAAAGAAGACATCCAGATGGCCAAACGACACATGAAAAGATGCTCAACATCACTCATCATCCGGGAAATACAAATCAAAACCACAATGAGATACCACCTCACACCTGTCAGAATGGCTAACATGAACAACTCAGGCAACAACAGAGGTTGGCGAGGATACAGAGAAAGAGGATCTCTTTTGCATTGCTGGTGGGAACGCAAACTGGTGCAGCCACTCTGGAAAACAGTATGGAGGTTCCTCAAAAAATTGAAAACAGAACTACCCTATGACCCAGCAATGGCACTACTAGGCATTTATCCAAGGGATACAGGTGTGCTGTTTCGAAGGGACACATGCACCCCCATGTTTATAGCAGCACTATCAACAATAGCCCAAGTATGGAAAGGGCCCACATGTCCATCGATGGATGAATGGATAAAGAAGATGTGGTATATACATACAACGGAGTATCACTCGGCAATCCAAAAGAATGAAATCTTGCCATTTGCAACTACATGGACGGAACTAGAGGGTATCGTGCTAAGCAAAATTGGTCAGAGAAAGACAAATATCATATGACTTCACTCATATGAGGACTTTAAGACACAGAACAGATGAACATAAGGGAAGGGAAGCAAAAATAATATGAAAACAGGGAGGGGGACAAAACAGAAGAGACTCTTAATTATGGAGAACAAACTGAGGGTTGCTGGAGGGGTTGTGGGAGGGGGGATGGGCTGAACGGGGAAGGGGCACTAAGGAATCTACTCCTGAAATCATTGTCGCACTCTAGGCTAACTAATTTGGATGTAAACTAAAAATAAATAAATACATGGAGACAATTAGGGATACTTGAACATGAACCGGGCTGTAGCGCACAATAACCAATTACCGCCAGGTATGACAGTGGCATTGGAGTTGCATAAAAACAAACTCCTTATCTGTTAGAGATGCGCACTGAAGAACTGATGACTGGAATGGTATGAGAGCCACAATCCGTGTGGTGGGAAGTAAATGAAACCAGAAGGGCGGGATGCCGATTACCACGGGAGCAGGTGAGGGGTACGTGGGTTGTTTGAGCTCATCTCTTTCCTGCCACGTTTGTTTGAAACTTCTCCCTCCTGCCCCAAACAAAGGCCTTGCTGGAAATGCAAACGTTGCCCTGGGATGAAGCGAGTCTCCCCGTGGGGCACCCCATAAGCACCAGGCCCCTCATCCAAGCCACCATGACCCTTAACTAGACGATGCCAGAAGCCTCCTGTGGGGGCTCCCTGTTCCCTCTAAGCCACTCCCCAAACAGCGGCCGGAGTCATCTTTAAAATTCCTCATATTCTATCACCGCTGGCTCAAAACCCTCCAATCACGACGCCAACTGGTAACACTTGTATAAGAGTCACAAAGCCCAGGAGTCATTCTGAGAACTTCATATGTATTAACTGAAGAATAATTACCCAGTTTTATGGATGAAGAAACGGAGGCACAGAGATGCAGAGCAACATGCCCAAGGTCACACAGCCAGGAAGAGGCGGAAGAGGAGGAGCCAGGACTTGCCCCAGCTGGGCTGGCTCTGGTGCCTGGGCTCTGACCACTTCTCTATATTCTGCCTCTCCGGGCATAAGATCTGAGCCAGGGAGGCCCACGCGACCTGGTTCCCACCCATCTCAGGGACCTCCCCTTACCCTCTCCTTTGTTCAGTATCCCCGGCCTCGGCCTAGACTCCTATCCTAGAAGTGCTAAGCATGCTCCTGCCTCGGGGCCTTTGCTCCGGCTCTGGCCTCTGATGGAAGGTCTCTCGCTACTCAAAGCAGCCCTGCCTCCTTCTCCCCATGCCCCTCTCCCACTCCCTATTACATCGTCTTCGGGACACTTAGCGCTACCTGAAATTACATTATTCGTTTATATCCTTGTCCGTTGCCCTTCCCCACGAGAAGGGACAGGGCCGTGTGGACAGGGCCTTGTCTGTTTGTTCAGCACGGCACCCTGAGTGCCAAGATCCGTGCGGTGCCACACAGTCGCCAGCCACAGATGGCGGCTGGCGTTGCAGTCAAATTAAAGGTAAGATGCAGCTTCTCGTAAGAGATAAGCGTGGGCAAGGATGCAGAGACAAGGGAACCCTGCGCACTGTTGGTGGGTCCGTGACATGGAGCAGCCACTGTGGGGAACAGTATGGAGGCTCCCCCCAGCATGAAGAGCAGAACTTCCACGTGATTCAGCAGTTCTGCATCTGGGGATTTATCCGCATGAAACGCAATCACTAGCTCGAAAAGATACGTCCACCTCAGCATTACTTAGAGCAGCCAAGACACGGAAACAACCCACGTGTCCACGGACAGGGGAATGGACGAGGAAGTTGTGGCACATACACACAGTGGAATATTACCCAGCCATAAAAGATGAAACCTCGCCGTTTGCAAATGGATGGACCTTGACTGCACTGCGCTAAGTGAAATAAGTCAGACAGAGAAAGGCAAATATTGCATCATCCCACTTACACGTGCGGCTTAAAAAAACCCGAACGCAGGGGTGCCTGGGTGGCTCAGTAGGTTAAGCCTCCGACTTCGGCTCAGATCACGATCTCGTGGTCTGTGGGTTCGAGCCCCCCGTTGGGCTCTGTGCTGACAGCGCGGAGACCGGAGCCTGCTTCGGATGCCGTGTCCCCCTCTCTCTCTGCCCCACCCCTGCTTGTGCTTTGTCTCTGTCTCTCAAAAATTAATAACGTTAAAAAGCAAACAAACAAACCTGAACACATAGATCCAGAGAACAGACTGGTGGTTGCCAGAGGCAGGAAGTGGGAGGTGGTGATAAGGGGGGAGAAGCACCAAAAGGCACAAACTTCCAGGTACAAGACAAAAAAGTCCTGGGGATGTAACATACAGCATGGTGACTGTAGTTAACAATACCGTATCGTAAATTTGAAAGTGCCTAGGAAAGTTGATCTTAAAAGTTCTCATCATGAGAAAAAAAAATTTTTGTAACTATGTGAGCTGGTGGATGTTAACTAAACTGATTATTTAGTTTCGTTTATCATTTAGTGATTATTTGCAGTATGTACCTATCTCAAAGCCTGTACCCCTAAAACGAATACAGTCTTACATGTCAATTACACCTCAATTAAATATAAATAAATAAGGGGCGCCTGAGAGGCTCAGTTGGTTAAGTGACCGACTTCGGCTCAGGTCATGATCTCACGGTTCATGAGTTCAAGCCCCGCATCAGGCTCTGTGCTGACAGCTCAGAGCCTGGAGCCCGCTTCAGAGTCTGCGTCTCCCTGTGTCTGCCCCTCCCCCTCTTGCACTCTGTCTCTCGCTCTGTCTCAAAAATAAATAAACGTTTAATAACAATTATAAATAAATAAATAAAATAAAATGCAGTTTCTTAGTTACTGGCCACACTGCAAGTTCTCAACAGCCACCTGTGGCTTGGGGGTTACTGAACCGGCCGGGGCAGACACAGAGCATTGATATCATTGTAGAAAGTTCTCTGGGGCAGCACGGGCTTAGACTGCCATAGCATATCACAGAGTTACACCCGCTGGGGAACTCTGACATCCATTCGTTCATAAACTATCTAAGGAGCAGCTTTTCTGCGTATGAAATACACCCCTGGGTGTCCGTCCTGCCTCACTTGCTGTTGTGACCAACTGGAAGTGACATCGGCACCGGTTACGCTGTGGGCGAAGATGGTGACAACGTGCCTGTCGTTCCTGAAGGGTGCCACCAGATAGCAGATAACTAACAGGCTTGTTACAAAGGGAAACACAGACCCTGGGGAGCGGCCGAAAGCCCACTTTTTGGATGGGTTACTACACACGAGAGTAAGGGAGACTCCTGGTTCCTTCCCCCTCTCTTCTGCAGGGGTGGGGGCGGTGCTGAGAAAAAAACCAGAAAAACCAACACCTCTCACGCTCCCCTCTCCACCGTGTCCCCTGCAAGTCACTAGCTGGGCCAAGTCGTGGAATCTGACAAGTATCAAAAAATGTGACAGACGTATTATCACATCCTCCTCCTGAGCCCGGGGCCGACATCACTGATCAATCACACACCCTCTTCTTTTTGAACCAGAAGGAAGGTTCCAGATCCTTCCCAAGACAGCACTCCAGGCAGCCATTGCCAAGCAGAGCTGGTGAAAAAGACGCAGTCTACCCGCCCCCTAGGAGCTCGCTACTCTAAGCCCCAGCTTCTTCACCTCCAAGGCTGACACCACCTTGTAGGATTATTGGGGGTCAGTCGAGATGATTCATTTGCTCAGTTATTGGTGTTATTTGGGTGCCTCACGCCCGCCTGATGGACGCGGCACTGGATAAACGGCAGCTGTGACAAGGACAGACATCTGTGTGCGGCCTTCTGTTTGCCTGTGTGGATGGATTCCAGCCTCTGTGTCTTCCCTTCCCCTGAAGTCCCTCCCCTCGGGGCCAGCCCACACCCACCGCCTCACCTGATGAGGGGGAGAGGAGCCCAGAAAAGTTAGCCTGGGGATTTAACGGGCGGCATATTTTGCAATAAGAGAGACTTCCCTTTTTCTAGCACCTTCTCGTCTTATGTTCTCAATACGCCTTGGTTGGATTAGCTCCCCCCATTTAACTTTTCTTCCTTGGATTCCCGTACACAAAACACTGTATTAACAAGCCGTGTCTACCAGGCTGAGCTATATTTCCTATAAAGTCTCAGTTTATCTCCTCTAAAACACACAGTAATAGCATTCTCTGGAGAATATTAAATCAAACCAACCTGCAGCTGCATTTGTTTGCGCTTTCTGCCCCCGGTAAATTCTGGCAACAGACGGGGGTGCGTTACATAAGCAGCACCCCTGTCAGGGACTGCAGTCCTCCGCACTCCACTCTGCGTGTAGAGATGCCTCCTCAGGACTCTAATCCCCGCAGCCGAGGCTCCCCAAAGCACCCGCAACGACACCCTGACGTCCTGCTCCTCTTTTTTATTCTCCGCACACAGGGAAGCCTGAGTGCAGGTTCAAGAAGAAAGGCGGGCCGCGGCCAAAAGGGATGAGGCTTATCTGCTTTGTAATCCAGAGCATCAAATCCGCTTTTCTTGGCCTGAGACGTATAGTCAATGACAGGGCTGAGCCACAGGACACGGGCTTGGGCAGTCAGCACTGTTCCATTACTCATTCCGGAAGATGCTGACGACCACCTGCCAGGAAGTGCCCAAGAGGAGAGAGCATGGCCCTACCTGCTGGTAGTGTCCGCGGCTACACAGGGGTGGGGGTCCCGCTAGGGCCTGGAGGACAGCCCCTAAGCACACAGCTGGACGCCCGGGGGGGGTGGGGGTGGGGTGGCTGAGAGAATTAGCAGGAAGAAGTACAGGATGGGGGGGATGGGAAGGAGGGAGGAGGGGCAGACTCCCCTGGACTTGATCCTCAGCTCTAACCTTCCGTACGAGCCTGCTCAAACACCCGGAACTCTGATTCTCTGTGTCTCATCTGGATATCAAAAAGCGTAAGACGGCTGCTTGTGGGTTCTGGGGAATGAACTCATTCCTTCAGCTGGCAACCATGCATGTTCTACTTCGCAGGGTCTTGACGTGGAGACAGGTCCTGCTCCCCAGGTGCCCACGGTGGTCTGGGGGAGGCAGGTGTCAATCTCAGTATGGGGGTGATGGAACATATTCATGAGGGCCAGAAGTGGCATAAGGGCCAGGGGTCAGGGCCAGCTTCCTGGAGAAAATGACGTCTCGTTTTCCAGGAATCTAGGGCAGAGGCGGGCACTTCGAGCTGAGCCGGATGGGAGGGTCCAGGGCCTACAGGGTAACTGCTGTGTGGGGTGGTAGAGAGTCACAACAGCTGACACTCCGGAGTGTGGAGCCAGCAAGGGGCAGGGGCTGATGGGAGACACAGGGCCTGGCGCACAGGGATTACGAGGCCCTGATGTCACACTAAGGGGTTTGACCTGGGTCCTCTGGGACAGGGGGAGCCTCTGAGGGTGTGAAGCAGCAAAGAATGATGATCAGACCTCCCAGGGGCTGCTGGAGACGGACTGGAGGCCTGGGCCTGGGGACAGCAAGAGCAGTTCAGAGGCTGCACCGTTCCGCACCTCAGTGCCTTTGCACATGCGGGGCTCCCCACCTGGGACCCGCTTTCTTCTTTTCTACCTTGGCTCTGTGCTATTGTCTCTTTCTGCCACAGCTCAGTTGTGTGCTCCAAGCCCCTTCCCTGAGCTCTCCCAGCCTGATGCAGGCTCCCTCCACGTTCCAGGGGCTACAGTCTAGACAGGCCAACTCCAGCCCAACGATGAGTTTGCTTTGGACTGTGGAGTGGTTTCAAAGGAATTTCAGTTAGCTGTTGACATTTACAAACCAGAAAGGTTCCTATCAAATTCCAAATTCCCAATTCCCTGGGAATGTTCAGATGACCTAGCAGCACTGGCTGGCATTCCTATATAGCAGCCATTAACTGAAGCTGAAAAGTGGCCTTCCCTTTACCTAAAGCATGGGCTTACCAGTTTGCCACACTCCCCACCATGCCCTGCCGTCTCTTTTCACAATATTGAAGCTGAGGACCAGTTTCCAACATTCATCTCCCTTGCATTATTGCTTCCCTGAGAACAAGTTGGAAGGGAGAGCAGAGCAATTCTTGTCCCCATGTTTGTCATAAGAGGGGAAACAAGTCAGGCTGAGGGGCTCTTGTCCTTCCTCACGCACTGAGTTCCCTGCTGAGTTCCTGGGCTTTCTGTTTGAAACCCTGGGCACTCTGCAGTCACCTCTATCAAGGCCTTCCGCACACTGCGTCCTATTTTTACAATTACTTGTCTGCCAGCTTTTAGACCAGGAGTACCTCCTGGACAGGGACTGGGTCTGTGATACCAATGTCCTCCGAACTGATCAGGAAGGCCGATGGTACATATGCTCAACAATAAATGTCGAATGAAGAAATAAATACAAACGAGAGCATGAAAAAACAGCCCAGAGAAGAAAGAAAGCATAAGTGCCCAGGGGTAGGAGGTGGTGTGGGGGTAGAAAGGAGGGCAGGGATGCTGAAACCGGGGGGACTGAGGAGCACAGAGGTTAAGAGCCTCGCTGTTCAGAGTGGGGTTCTCACCCCAGGGACACTGGCACAGGTGGATGCAAAATCTTGGGCTCTGCTCCAGACCCGCTGAATCGGAACATGCATTTTAGCAAGAGTCCCGGTAAGGTATCGCAGATTAAGGTTTGAGAAGCCCTGGCTAAGTGAACGGGCCCAGAGTCTGACTGCGTGGGTTCAAATTCTCACTGTGACGCTTCCTTGCTGTGTGACTTGGGGCATGTCACACAACCTCTCTGTGTGTCTGTTTCTTACCTATTAACATTGAGCCCCAGTTCCGGCAAAGGGCGGCCACACCTGCAAGCTGAGGCCCTGCTCCTGGTGGCCCCAACCATGCAGTGTGAAATGCACCACCAGGCATTCTGCAACAGGCAGGAAGGGCCGCAGTGGGGCGTCCGCGTACCCATTTTGCAACTTCAGCACTCAGGCTGTTGGACAGCGCCAAAGTGCTTCCGTCAGTCAAACGCCCAAGGAGTAGTCGGGGGCCCTTACTTACACCATCAGCTGTCCAGTAATTCCAAACCTTGATCTTGGCTAGATCAAAGTCGTGCAGCCGGCCCGTGTTGCGGATAACAAAAAAGAGCTGGAGCGGCGGGTGGAAGGGGCACGTCCACAAGGAGGGGTCTTTCTTGCTCTGAAACACCAGCAAGAGAGGGAAGTCGTTAGCCCATTTTCTGCCTCTCCCCAGTGTAAACAAGCTGAGGGCAGGAGGCTAGGCCTCCTCCGTAATCCGAGGTGGAGTCTTAGATCTCAGCCGCCCGGGCTGCACTTTGTAGCAGGTACTGACTCATCCCTGGCACAGGCTGGCTCGAGGGCCTCTCTGCTCTGCCATTCGGACTGAATTTAAAATGCAGCGGGCTTTATTCTAATTGATTAATCAGCTCTGGGGAGATGGCTGAGGATGGGGAGTGAGAGGGGAAGGGAGGTTGGGAAAAGAGCCATCACTTGTGCTATTCATTAACCTGGCAAACAGAGACTTTGGTTTTCTTTTGTAAAAACCCTGTAGAATTAAAAACCTTTAAAAAATAGAAACGGAAGAAAAGAAACCACCGAGCCTCAGGATTTGCTCTGTTCCCTGGCAGGGTTTCCAGGCCTCAGGACCCCAGAGTGTGGTTTCCGCCCACCGGTGAGGCTGCCAAAGCCGCTCTCAAGGCCAGAGGAGCAGGGAAGCCCTGTTGCCGTGTGCATTTTGCACCAACAAAATTCCATGCCACAGGTGCTTTAGATGCAGGTGGAAAAAGCCAAATCTGGGGACTCTTCTCAGCCCCAGCTGCCTCCTGTTCCGTCTCTTTGGATACCTCTTCTACGTTCTGTCCCGAGAAAACTCACAGCTGCTCCCAAACAGCCCCCTGCAGGCTCGGCCTCAGTGCCTTTGCACAGGCTGGGCCTCTGTTTGCAATACTCTTCCAGCCCCTCCCTCCCAGGGAAATTCAGCCCAAATGTGCTGTCACGCCCACAGTCACCCCTTCCCTGTCACCGTCACTCTCTCCTCCAGGCACCTAGGGTTCCTTGCAGTGCCTAAGGTTAGCATTTTACTCAGTGTCCCACAACCACCTGTTTTCCAGTCCAGGTCAGCCCTCCACACACTTGACTGTGAGCTCAAGGGAAGCGTCTGTGTAGAGTTTCCACACGGTTCCCTGGCACATGGTAGATGCCACAGAATCTTTGTCGAATGAATGAATGAATGAATGAATGAAATTTACCTCCTAATAGCTGTCTTTTCATTGCAACTAGAGAAGAGGCTATAAACTCATCTGGCCTGCCTAGCTATTTTGTTTGGCTCATGAAGTATTCAAAAACACTGTTGCCAACATTTAAAGATGGGGAGATTTCGCCTTTCCCTCCAGAGCTAGTGTGTGGACAGGCAAGACGCAGGGCAACACAGGGCCCCTAACAGCTGCTGGCTGGGGCCTAGGGCACAGCTCCCATGGCCGGGCCGGCTGGGGCTCTCGGGCACCCCAGTCCCCACAGCTCCCTACAGTTTTAGAGTTTTGTTTTGTTTTGTTTTAAATTTTGAGAGAGAGAGGGAAAGAGTGTGTGTGAGCTGGGGAGGGGCAGGGAGAGAGAGAGGGGTGGGCAGAGGATCCGAAGTGGGCTCTGTGCTGACAGTGGGGAGCCCGAGGCAGGGCTGGAACTCATGAACCGTGAGATCATGACCTGAGCCGAAGTCAGATGCTTAAGTGACCCACCCAGGCACCCCAGCTTACAGTTTTAGTCTCACACCTACTTCTCTTTCCAGGTTGTGCCCCTGTCTGGCCCCTGCGGGCAACTGAGTCTAGGGTCCCCACCTAGTGGCTGACAGCTGCAGTAAGTCCCATCTGCCAACATAACCACCACATCTCTGATACCAAGGAAGTTGTCCCTTTCACCTAAACGGAGCACCGCCGTGTATTTGAGAAGGTCTCAGCAGACTCCTGTCACCAGGACCAGGCCGGCTACTTGGGCCTGGACACAGCCAGGGGAGGAGACTGGCCGACGCTGGGGTTTTGCTGCCCCCCAGGAGATGCGAGGCCCAGGCTCCAGCTGCGGGGGGAGAACAAAGCTGGCTTGTTCCAGTGACAATGGTGCCTTTCAGGAGGGAGGAGGTTGCTTTTGTTAAGGGGGAGAGAGGAGTTCAAGGGGTTCTGACTTATTCCGGCCAAGTTTCTCAAGCTCTGCAAGGACTTTTAGTGCTCTGGGCAGCTGCAAGGGGTCAGGAGACCACATTTCAGCTTCCAGCGGGTGCATCTCACTCCTTCCCCAAGTTGGGGCCTAAACTGGGTCGCTGTGGCTGCTTGACAAAGGAAGAGTCCGAAGGCTGACCCTTAGACACGGGCGAGGGGACTGTCATTGATTTCCCATCACATTTCTGTCAGCAGGAGGGATAACAGGAGGACTAAGTGGGAATCATGGTGTTCAAAGTCAAAGAACATTAACCTGTGGGTAACTCAGGGCCTCATTAGCAGACAGAGTCTCTGAGATGAAGGCTGATGGGAAGCCGTTGAGGGCTGGCCGAGGCACGCTGCGCGAACCCCCGGATGCCAGGCCAGCAGGCCGAGCGTCTGCTGCACCTGTCCATCACAGGCAGTAACAGAGACGGCAGAACGAGAATCAGGGTTCCCTCTTGCCGCCGCTGTGACCTCCCTGGGTTCTCTCAAAGCCCTGGGAGGGGACGAGTGCTATAACCCTCCCGTCACAGCTCAGCAAGGGAGCAAAGGGTGTGGCTCGCCTACGTGGTGGAGTAAGGATGTACACCTATTTTAATCCATTAATTCGTGCTGTCTTAGTTTGTATTCTCTCAGAAGCAGACCCCCGAGTCCAGGATTTGAGTGTCAGGAGATTATCTGGACACCAAAGGAGCATGGGGAAGAGGAGGGGAGGAAAGGCATTCCATAAAGAGTGTGTTACCCAGAGAGCCCGCTCTGGGAGCCAGAGCAGAACGTGCCCCGGAGCAACTCCACCCCCGGGACAAGGGAGCTGGGGTACTCATACCCCAAAGCCCACCAGCGCAGGTTGAGGGCTGCTCCTGGGGGCTCCGTTCCCCACCGGTTTGGGCCCGCTGCACGGGAGGCAGAGTGGGCCCCAGAGGCCAGAAAAGCAATCCTCCGTCAGAGAATTATCAATGGGAAGTACAGCCAGCACGCTCAGACGTGGGAAGGGCCAGAGGGCCGGGGAGGCTCTCACAGCGTCTGTTACCCATTTGCTCAATACAAATACCCTCCTGTGGGGCAGGTGCCGAACTACAGTCGGGGGTGGGTGGCGGAGCCTGGCCCACCGGGTCCCAGCTCTGCACTGGTCGGGGAAGCAAACAAGTAACACTGCCAGGAAAAAAAAACCCCAAAAACAAAGACAAACCCCAACCAGGCAGGGATAAATTCGACAAAGAAAATAAGAGTGAATTCTTAATGGCCAATGGAAGGGCATTTTTAGAATGGACGGTCAGGGGAGACAGGAGGTCCCTTTCTCATTCCTAATTAAGGTGCTTCCCTCTTCCAGAATTAACCTAATACGGATCTACCCCCTTCAGGGATATGTTGGACTGCCCTCAGAAGTAGCCCCAATTTAATAAATTATCATAATCAAAAGGAACAAGCTATGGACACACACAGTTTGGATGGATGTCAAAGGCATTATACTGAGTGGCAAAAGCCAGTCTCAAAAAGATTACATACAAGATGATTCCTTTTATATAGCACTCTTGAAGCGAAAACAGATCAGCGGTTGCCAACGTTAGGGATGGGTGCGTGGGGGGTTATGGCTGTAAAGGGTTGCGAGGGGGAATCCCTCTCTGGTGATGGAACTGTTGTATTTTGTGCTTGTGTATTTTGATGGGGTGGTGGTTACATGAATCTACACATGAGTGATAACATTGCATAGGACTCATACGCACATGCACACGAATGTGTGTACAAAGGTGTGCACCTGATACTAATGTCAATTTCCTGGGTTTGATAATGTACTACAGTTATACAGAATGTTAGCACTGGGGGACGCTGGTGGGCAAGGGCACAAGGGACCTCTCCATACTTTTTTTTAAAAAATGGAGATATACTTCACATATATATAAAGTCACCACCTTCAAGTATGCAATTCAGCGGGTTTTGTTTTGTTTAGTATATTTCAAGGTTGTGTCACCATCACCACTATCTTTTTCCAGCATATTTCATCACCCTAAAAAAGAACTCCATACCTAATGTGTGGCCTGCCGGGTGTGGGTTCTTCCACATCCCATAATGTTTTCGAAGGTTCATCCTTGTTGCGGTAACAATCGGCGTTTTGTTCCTTTGTACAGCTGAGTAATATTCCATTGTATGGACGTACCACATTTTCTTTACCCATTCATCTGTGGATAAACATTTGAGTTGTTTCCACCTTGTGGCTATCATGAATGATACTGCCATGAACATTTGTGTGTAAGTTTTTGTGGGAACACATTTTCCGTTCCCTTGGGTCTGCACCTAGGAGTGGAACTGCCGGGTCATAGGCTAACTCTACATTTAACTTTTGGAGAAACGGCCGAACTATTTTTCACCACGGCCGCACCACTTTACTTTTGTATTCCTGCCAGCGAGGCATGGTTTTTCCACATGAATTGCCAATACTTTATTCTTTTCTCTTTTCTTTTCAAAACCTGTAACAACCTGGTGGGTATGAAATGATACGTCTTTGGGGTTTTGATTTGCATTTCCCTAACGACTAATGATGTTGACAGCATCTTTCCTGTGCTTCTGGGCCGTGTATGTCTTCTTTGGAGGAAAGTCTATTCTGAGTGCTTTGGTCATATTTTCATGTGGTTGCTTGTCATTTTGTTGTTGAGTTTCAGATTTCTTTTCTTTCTATATTCTGGATGATAGACCCTTATCAGATATATGATTTGCAAATATTTTCTCCCATTTCCTAAGATGTCTTTTCAACTTTCTTGATGAATGTCCTTTGAAGCAAATGTGTTTTAAATTTTGATGAAGTCTGATTTATCTATTTTCTTCTTTTGTTGCTTGTGCTTTCCGTGCCATATGTAAGACCTCATTGAAAAGCTCAAGGGTATGAAGATTTATACCTGTGTTTCTTCTAAGAGTTTTACAGCCTTAAAGCTTTAAAAGTTCTAAGGTCTTTAATCCACCGAGTTAGTTTTTGCACATGATGTTAGGGTAGGAACCCAACTTCGTTCTTCTGCATCAGCAATCCAGTTTGTCCCGATATCATCTGCTAAAAAAATGATTTTTTTTCCTCCACCCAATAGTGTTGGCATCTTTGTTGAAAATCAGTTGCCTGTAGAGGCACCTGGGTGGCTTAGTCGGTTTAGCTGGTTAAGCATCCGACTTTGGCCCAGGTATGATCTCATGCTTTGTGAGTTCGAGCTCTGCGTCGGGCTCTGTGCTGACAGCTCAGAGCCTGGAGCCTGTTTTGGATTCTGTGTCTCTGTTTCTTTCCGCCCCTCCCCCACTCTCGCACATGCTCTCTCTCACTCTCGCTCTCAAAAATAAATAAACATTAAAAAAAGAAAAGAAAATCAGTGGACTGCAGATGTATGGGTCTATTTCTCTATCAATTCTGTTCCATTGACCTATATATATGTCTATCCCTATGCCAGTACCAGAGTCTTGATTACTGTAGGTTGGTTTTGAAATTGGAAGAGTGAGTCTTCCAACTTCCTTCTTTTCCAACATAGTTTTAGCTATTCTGGGTCCCTTGAACTTCCATACATATTTTAAGATCAGCTTATCAATTTCCACAAAAAAAGGCAGTTGGAATTTTGATAGGATTGCATGGAATCTGCAGATAATTCAGGGAGCGTTGCCATATCAACAGTATTAAGTCTTCCGATCTGTGAACATGAAATGTCTTTTCATTTATTTGGGTCTTTTTCAATTCCCACCAATAGTATCTCATACTTTTCAATGTACAAGTCTTTCACTTATTTGGTGAAATTTACTCTTAAGTATCTTTTTTTTTTTTTTTTATGCTATTTTAAAACAGATTTTTTTTTTCAGGGCACCTGGCGGCTCAGTCGGTTAAGTGTCTGACTCTTGATGTTGGCTCAGGTTATGATCTCATGATCTGTGGGACTGAGCCCCGCGTTGCACTCTGCACTGACACTTCAGAGCTTGCTTGGGATTCTCTCTCTCCGCCCCCCTCTGCCCTTCCCCTGCTTGCGCGCGTGCTCTTTCTCTCTCTTGAAAGAAATAAACATTGGGGCGCCTGGGTGGCTCAGTCGGCTGGGCGTCCGACTTCAGCTCAGGTCACAATCTTGCAGTTCGTGGGTTCGAGCCCCGCGTCCGGCTCTGTGCTGACAGCTCAGAGCCTGGAGCCTGTTTCAGATTCTGTATCTCCCTCTCTCTCTGACCTACCCCGTTCATGCCCTATCTCTCTGTCTCACAAATAAATAAATGTTAAAAAAAAATTAAAAAAGAAAGAAAGAAACATTAAAAAAATTTTTTTAAAAACAGATTTTTTTCCCTTAGTTTCCTTTTTCAGATTGCTCATTGCTAGGGTATAGAAATACAACTTTTTTTTTTTTTTTGTATATTAGTCTTTTATAAACTTGCTGAATAGGATTTTAGTTTATCAGTAGTTTTTGTGGATTCTTTAGGGTTTTCTATCTGTAAGATCATATCACCCACAAATATAGTTTTACTTCTTCCTTTCCAACCTCTTATTTTTCTGTTTATTTACTTATTTAAGTTTTTATTTGTTTATTTTGAGAGAGAGAGAGCACACGTGGAGGAGGGGCACAGAGAGAGGCGGAGAGAGAGAACCCCAAGCAGAGCCCAATGCGGGGCTCCAACTCATGAACCATGAGATTATGACCTGAGCTGAAGTCGGATGCTTAACCGACTGAGCCACCCAGGGGCTCTTTATTTCATTTTCTTGCCTAACTTCCCTGGGAAGAATCTCGAGTACAATGTTGAACAGAAGTGGTGAAAGCAGGCATCCCTGTCTTGTTCCTGATCTTAGTGCAAAAGCTTTCAGTCTTTTACCAGCATGATGCGAGCTGTGGGTTTTTTACAGATGCCCTTATTAGGTTGAGAATGTTTCCTTCTCTTCTTGGCTTGTTTATGGTTTTTATCATGAAAGGGTGTTGAATTTTGTCAAATGCTCCTTCTGTGTCTATTAAGAATGTTACATGACTTTTTCCCCTCTATCCTATTAACATGTTGTATTATATCGATCTGTTCTCATATATTGAACAACAAACCATGCATTCCCGGGATCAAGCCCACTAGGTTTCAACATATAAATCTTTCTATGAACTGGGAGACTTGGCTTGCTAATGTTTTGTTGAGGATCTTTACGCTATATTCATAAGGGCTGTTGGTCTATAGTTTTCTTTTCTTGGGATGTCTTTGGTTTTGTGATCAGGGTAAGACTGGTCTCATAAAATGAGTTTGGAAGTCTTCCCTCTTCTTCATTTTAGAAGAGGTTGTGAAGGATTGGTGTTAATTCTTCAAATATTTGGTATGACTCACCAGTGAGCCATCTGGTCCTTGGTTTTTCTTTGTTGGAAGTTTCTTGGATTATTAATTCAATCTCTGTACTTGCTATAGGTCTAGCCAGATGGTCTATTTCCTCTTCACTCAGTCTTGGTGATTTGTGTCTTTCTAGGACGATGTCCATTTCATCCGGGATATCTTTATTTGTTGGCATTAGATTGTCCAGAATATTCCCTAACCATCTTTTTTTCCCTGTCAGGTAGACTAATGTCCCTTCTTTCATTCCTGATTTTAGTTATTTGAATCCTTTCCCCTTTTTCCTTGCCGATCTAGCTAAAGTTTTGTTAACTTTGTCGATCCTTTCAAAAAACCAACTTTTGGCTTCACTGATTTCCCTTTATTATTTTTCTCTTCTCTGCACAAGGTTTTTGTTTTGTTTTGTTTTGTTCACAATTGCCTGCGATTCTACGATTATTTCCAAACAAAAAGTACAAAAAAAATGTAGTGTGAACATTTATGTACTGGGGATGTAGTATGGTGAGGACACGAATGTATAGCTAAGTGTGGGGAGAGGGGAAGACAGATAATAAAGGAGTGAACAAGACCATTTCTTAATGTGAGAAGCGCCCTGAAGAAAGTGAAAGAACAGGATGTGATAGAGACAGGTGGGGAAGACTGGGGTGGCGTGAGAAAAGACTCCTCCACACAGGAGTCAGGGAAGGGCTTGCTGAGAAAGTGGTATTTGGGCTGAAATTCAAATGAAGAGAGAGGAGGTAGCCACACGACACTCTGGAGGAGGGAAGTTCTGGGCAGAGACCAGAGGAGCCATGAGCTTCAAGCGTCAGAAGAGCAGAAGGCAGCCTCTGGCGGCTGGAGCCCCGGGGCCCGAGGCAGTAGAGGGAGCCGAAGGCCTGTTCACAGACAGCCTCCCAGGCCACGGGAGGCATGAGGTTTTACTTCTAAGTATACTGGGAAGTCATGGCTGGGGTTTTAGGCAGGGGAGGGGTGCAAGCTGACATTTGTAAAAGATCACTTTGGTTACAGAGTAGAAAATGGAGCAGATGGGGCCAGAAGAGAAGACGAGGAGACAGGAGGCCATTTGACAGTGGGCACGGGGTGAAGGCGACAGACCCGGGCTCGGTATTGCAGGAGGAATCAACAGGACTTTCTGGTGTCCTGGAAGGTGGCAGGAAGGGGTCGGGGCAGTCAAGGAAGACTCTTAAGAGGTTAAGAGGTGGGCTTAGCAGCAAAGCAGACAGCAATGCCATTTACTGAGCACAGGAATCTTGTAGGCGGGAGAGACGTGGGTAGCGCAGGGGAATGAAAAGTTAGGTTTCAGATCACTGAAGTCTGGGATGTCCAGTAGGTGCCCGACAAGAGACGCCAAGCAGGAAGTTGGCATTTAAATCAGGAACTCAGAGAGGCAGGCAGGCCCTGGCATATCCATCTAGAATCATCTTGAAGCCACGGGCCTGGGCGAAGCCAATGAGAGGGATGGCATGGGCACAGAGGGGAGCCGGGCCTGCACTGAGCGTGGGGCACCCCCGTATCTTCTGGCAGCCCCCAGCTCTCTTCCACTGAAGCAACTTCTCTTCTGAACCCAGACTCCACTTTCAGTTACCTGCTGGTCAGATTTCAGCCGAGCTCCCTGACTCCGTGGCAGTATGGCCCGGGGCAGGTCCCTAGTCCTCCCCGAGACTTGGTTTCTCATTTAATCAAATGTGGAGAGCAGCCCCAGGTTCATGTGAGCATCGCACGAGGGATGTCTGAGGACCCCGGCTAGCACGCTGTGGGGCTAAACCCCAGCGAAACCGGGTGGTCCGGAGAGGCTGCATGTGTTGGTAGT
Source organism: Panthera pardus (assembly GCF_024362965.1). Lineage (NCBI taxonomy): Eukaryota > Metazoa > Chordata > Mammalia > Carnivora > Felidae > Panthera > Panthera pardus. Next base: position 17,660,306 of record NW_026526980.1, on the reverse strand, counting down.
CCCGGACCTCGTGCATAGGAGGACCGTCGGGGAGACCCCATGCCAGGACGGCAGAGGGAATCCAGCCTGCCCACAGCTGGGCCTGGAGACCCAGTAGCCCAGGAAGAGATGGCTGCCTCATGTCCCAACCTCAGGGTCAAAAATTTAAAACCCCAAGCCCACCAAAACCATGGGCTGGACTTGTCCCTGCCGTCACATGGCAAAGCTCACCAGCCTCTGCTAAGCGGAGGAAAAGGAACGCTAATTATAAAAACTGGCAGCCATCAGGGGTGCTGGTGGGGGGGGGGGGGGCTCAGTCGGTTAAGCACCTCACTCTTGCTTTCGGCTCAGGTTATGATCTCAGGGCTTCGTGGGTTTGAGCCCCCCATCGGGCTCTGTGCTGGCCGTGAGGAGCCTGCTTGGGATTCTCTCTCTCTCTGTCCTCTCTCTCTGCCCCTCCCCACCTGGCACTTGTCTCTGTCTCTCTCAAAATAAACAAATAAACTTAAAAAAAAAAAAAAACTGGCCCCCACCAAACCCAATGATGTTTTTACTGCCCCAGGATGCTCTGTTCTGTGCAGCAGGCTTCCAAAGTGCTGCTGCTCTGTGCACAAGGGAGACGGGAGAGGGGTGGCCAGGGCCACGCACGTGGGTGCCTACAGACTCGAAGCAGGAAGCAGAGCGGGAAAACCCAAGGCCAGAGCATCCCAGTGGCTGTGACCTACGGGACCTGTTTCTTTCAAGGTCACGGAGCTGCCGATCTTAGAGGGCTGTCACCACCCAGTCTAACCCCATGGACGGGTAGTGTCTCTCAGAGACCTAGCATCTATCCTGCCTTCCCTTCAGTAACAACCCTGAATCTCCTCCAGGGAGAGTTTCTCCCTGCCCCGCTGTGGCATCTCGGGGTAACTGGCATCACGGTGGCCACTTTCCTAGCCAGGGTCACCCATCAGCCTTCCTCTCCTGCGACTGTGTTATCCGCAGCAGGGCGACAGGATGGCAAATCAACTAATGCACACTGCCCCCCGCCGCCCCCAAAAAAGACCACACCCTTGGTGCACTTCCTGGATGCTGCCTAGAACCCCAACACGACCACGGGGTCCTCTGGCCTGGGTGACAGCCAGTCTCCCAGCTACCCAAAGGCTTGCAACAAATTCCTTTGTTAGAAATTTGCTAAAGTGAGCCAGACTCCAGTTTCTTTTGCAGACAAGTAAGAATCGTATGGGTTATCTGTGCCCTCCAGTTCGATTTTACGGGGGGCCGGGGGTGCGCGGGCGGGGGTGGGGCACAGAAACTGATTCTCTGAGAAGGCAGGTAAGTTGCTGAAGTCAAAACCAGAATGCGGGTCTCTAGAACGGAGGACTCCCAAGCTCCCTTTTCTTACTTCCTCTTCTTTAAATGGGAATGATATCTCTTCTTAGTGGTATTAATATTATTATGAATAAAACAACAAATCTAACAAGAGCTGGTGTTTTGGAGCCCTTAGGAAGAGCCAGCCACGGTGCTGAGCTGTTTATAGTTATGTTCGCTCCCCACAACATCGTAGCAAGGTAAGTTCCATTATTATGCCCATTTTACAGATGAGGAAGCTAAAGTAGAGGTCAGGTGAGTTGCCTGTGCTCATGAGGCTGTAAACGGTAAGCTTCGAACACGGGCCTTTCTGCTTCTTGAGCCTGTGTACTGCTGGGTTTAAATAAGGTTATATGGATGATAGCCCGTGCCTGGCACTAGGTAAGAACTGAACATGTGGTAGCTGGTTTCATTTCCAATACATTTTAAAAAATTTATAATTTGTTCTTTGGAATGGATAATACAGGTGCTTGGCGGGAGATTTACAAGGTGCCAACAAGGCCCCAAAGGAAGTCCTCCTATCGCCTCTGTGCCTTGCCCACCGGGTTCTATGGCCCAGAGGCAAAGTCTGTCCCCAGGTTCTCAGGCCCCCCCTGGGGGCGAAGCACCACATAGTAAAGACATGCTGCTGGGCGGCCTACCTCAGCTTAGCTCCCAGTCTCTGTGTCCAACTTGCAAGTGGAAAGAGGAGAAAATGCCAGTGCTCGCCCTTCCTTCCCTCCTTCCTTCCTCCCTTCCCTCCCTCCTTCTCACCTTCCCTCCTTCCTTCCTTCCCTCCCTTCCTTCCTTCCTTCCTTCCTTCCTCCCCTCCTTCCTTCCTTCCCTCCTCCCTTCCTCCCTCCCTTCCTTCCTTCCTTCCTCCCCTCCTTCCTTCCTCCCCTCCTTCCCTCCCTCCCTCCTTCCTTCCTTCCTCCCTCCCCTCCTTCCTTCCTTCCTTCCTTCCTTCCTTCCTTCCTTCCTTCCTTCCTCCCCTCCCTCCTTCCTCCCCTCCTTCCCTCCCTCCTTCTTTCCTTTTTTGACTATTAGATATTTAAAGGGCAGGAACATTCAGGGCACCTGGGTGGTTCAGTCAGTTGAGCATCTGACCCCTGATTTTGGCTCAGGTCATGATCCTAGGGTTGTAGGATCGAGCCCCATGTTGGGTTCCTTGCTCAACATGGAGCCTGCTTAAGATTCTCTCTCTCTCCCTCTCTCTCTCTGCCCCTCCCCTGCTCATGCATGTGCACACTCTCTCTCCCCCCAAAATAAAATAGAATAAAGGACAGGAAAGTGTGATGTGCATTGGGTGTGTACTTGATGTTTGTTGGGAAGCAGGACTGGGGGGCGGGGGAATGCTGTGGACATGGGCCCTGGGCCAGGCTGCAGGATGTGAACGTGGCCCCACTACCTTCTGGAGGTGTGACCTTGACCAAGTCAATATTCTTCTCCAAGCCTCTGTTTCTTCATTGATAAAATAAAGGCATTGACCTCAATGACCCCCAAGGTTCCGTATTTGGTGGTGACTGTGGCAAACTGCAGGGTGGATAGAAGGAGGTGACTTGGCTCCTCTTTGTGCCCTATTCTCCCAAGAACAAGCCCAGGGATCTGGAAATGAGCTGGGGGACGGCTCGGGGGCCCTCACCCACACCTTTCCCTCAGGCTCCTTCCACTTTGCCTGAATGAATGATGATGGACGACTATCTTCTTCCCCTCCCCATACCTGCACCCCCCACACCCGCGTCACAGACTTATCGCGGGCAGAGAAAATGCATCAAAACACAAGGCCAAGGCTCACTGTAGTTTCGAGCACCGCCTCCACTTACAGCTAAGTTCCTATTGACCAGGTGGCCCAGGTCCCCGGGCGTGTCCGTGTTCCGGATATCCACGTCATGGGGCGACACGTAAAGCTTTGTGTTGTTCCGGTCAAAGAACTCAACTTCCGTGAGACCCACCCGGGACGTATGGCCCCAGTTGGACAGGATTTCCACGGTCACGTAGACGGCATCTTCGATCTCTCCGCCTCTTGTTCTCAGTTTGTCCTTAACAAACATAAAAATAATGCTAACGGGTCAAAACGCGACAGGCTCGATTCAGCTCACCACTACACAACAAGTTATTTAGCCACTCAGTGCCTCAGTTTCCCCATCCATACAATGAGGATAAGAACGGCACCCATTACATATAGTTATTACAAAGATTAAATGAGCTGTTACTGTGAACCGTTGGTATTTTCCATAAGAGTTTGCAAGTAACAAAGAAATGTTTAAAAGGCATCAGATTGTGGCTGAACGTGCTCTTCTCTTCCTCATTACCAAGTGTTCACGGCCTATCGGCTGAGTTGGGGAAGGTGTTACGGGCTAAACTGTGTCCCCCACCTCCCCAAATTCAGATGCGAAAGCCCTAACCCCAGTACCTGAGCATGTTCCTATATTTGGAGACACGACCTTTAAAGAGGTAATTAAGTTAAAATGAGGACGTGAAGGTGGGCCCAAATCCAATGTGAACCATGTCCTTAGAAGAAGGGGAAATCTGGGGGCTCCTGGGTGGCTCAGTCAGTTAAGCGTCCGACTCTTGATGTCTGCTCATGACGAGATCTCACGGTTTGTGAGTTTGAGCCCCACGTGAGGCTTTGCAACGAAGGCACGGAGCCTGCTTAGAATTTTCTCTCCCTCTACCCCACTCATCCTCTCTTTCTCTCTCTCAAAATAAATAAATTTTAAAAATTAAAAAAAAAAAAGGGGGGGGGGTGTAAATCTGCCCGGGAGAGACACCAGAAATGCTTATGCACACAGGAAAGATGGTGTTGAGACACAGCCAGAGCACGGCCATCAGCAAGGCAGGAGAAGAGGCCTCAGGGGCCATCAAACCTGCCCACACCTTGACCTTGGACTTCAGCCTGCAGAACTTGAGAGAAATACATCTCTGTTGTTCAGGCCACCACCCCGTCTGAGGTGTGGCTGCCCTAGCAAATGAATTCAGATGACACCATCTCTCTGACAATCCCGTCACGGAGACTAAGTGAGATACGGATACTGGGGGGGGTCCCTGTCATGGGTCCTGGCCCCCGTGTGCGCTCCCTGAGTGTCCACTTCCTCCCATGTTTTCCCTTCACTGATTTTAGCGCTGCCTCCTTCGTGGGCAGGTGGTCCGGTCCGAGGCCGCGTGAATGCCATCAATAAACAGCCACGCTGCGGAATGGCTTCCCGAGGCCCCTTCGGGCCCCGGCTGCAGTGCTGGTCGCCACGGATCAGTCCCTCATAAAATGGTGCATTCCCTGCGTGCACATGCCCTCTGTTAATTAGCAGTGGTAATCTGCAATGGTTCTGTGAGCAGGGAGTTGAGCAAATGAACAGCAACTGTTCCCTACTTACTTTTTTAATTAATAGCCAGCGAGACGTGCCATCGCCCTCAGCGTGTGTTTGGACGAGCCTTGATGGCCACGCGACGGGGATGGGGACGGGGAGGGAGGGAGGTCAGCTCCCAGCTCCCAGAGGGAACACAGGGCCCGCTCTTATCAGCAGACCCCGCAGGCACCGCCTGCTCTGGGCAGAGCCGGGTGGGGCCCTGGCCAAGGCCCTCTGCCGCCCTGGGCCTGAGTCCCAGAGGCAAAGGACAGTGATGAACCGAAGCCGGCCTCGCTCAAGTGGGGCGGGGGGGGGGGGGGGGGGGGGCGGCGGGGGGGAGGGTGAGGAGGTTAATGAGCTGCTCCACCAGGTGAGCGGCAGGAGGCGTGAAGGGAGGTTCACCTTGGCTGCCAGCAGCAGGGGGAGGTCCAGATGGGAGGCGAGCTGCCTTGCAGAGGGGCCGGCGGATCCCACAGCCCGTGCAATGTAAAACGTGCGACGTCCTGCAGCGGGGCTTCTAAATGAAGCAGCCGGAGGGTCTACTAACTAAGGACGCGTCACAACCTGCCAGCGTCTCGAGTCGATGGCCCCCCTGCTCCTGACTCGCTTGATTTAGGATCCCTCGTGGGGGTCTAAGGTAAATGCGGGTTGGGCCGCTCCGGTCTCCGCACTCCCTGCCCTCCTCTCTCGTGTCTCTTCTCAGCCATGACGATGGTCCCAGAGGGGGAAGGACCCCTTCTCAGCCCAAGGAGGAGCCCGACTGCTCCAATGAAATAGCGTGGCCTGTCCCCTGAGCCACCGAGGGGTGGGGGTGGGGGGGGGTAGCTCTGTGATGGGTACGTGGCCCAATCTCAGTTCTGTGCGTGGAAGAAATGCTCTTCGCTCCTGACTGTAGGGCCCGAGGCGATGAGGGCAAGGGGCGGTAACCACTCTAGCTTTTGAGGGGTCCCAGGGAGACAGCAGAGCCGGGCCTGGGTGCTGAGGTGGGGACGGAGCTTGAGGAAGCAGCTGGCATTGTGGAGACACAGCATGAGCTGCTGGGTTGAGCCCCAACTGGTCCCCACTGTGGCGTTTGTTACAACAGTCTTTCATTTCCTTCGCTTCGGTGTAGAAGTCCGTTTGCCCTGGGTTTTCTGTTTCCTATAAAAAGACTTGATCAACCCAGGCTCTTTTTAACGTGGCGGACGCTGTATCACACTTAGGATCTTCATGGCTGAGAAAGCCACTGTTCCACGTGGGCGGCAGGGGTGGGGGTGGGGGGCAAAGCTTTGACTCCTCTAGATTTTTCTAGATGTCAAACTTTCAACGGGTATTTGCCGGATCCTCCTTGCCTTGTGCCAGGCACTGAGGTGCCCACCCTCACAAAACATTTTGTCCTCACAGCAGCGCATGGCTGTGGATTATTTACCCCGTGTGACAGCAACACCCCACGCAGGATCAGAGAGCTTAAGAGGCTTGCCTCAGGTCACATGCCGTCTAAATCATGGTGCCAGACTCAGAGCCAGACTGCGGTCTAGGCCCGGGCAGGGGGCGGAGGGGGGGGGGTTCTGCCATCACAGGACTTTGACATGTGGCTCTCAGAGGACCTTGAGTTAAGTCCTCATCGGCCAAGCGTAGGGTGGGTGACCGCTGTGCTGAAGAATTACAAGAAAGGCTGGACTCAACGAAGACGAACATCACCTTTTGCAGTTAACTTATTATATCCTTAACATTTTCATTCTGCGTAACCTCCATAACGGTAATTCCCCTCCTTTTATACTACTGCTCTGTGCCGATATATCATACCTTCCCGATTAACTCCGTTATCATGAGACATTTATGTGATTTCTGGTTCTTTTTTTTTTTTTTCCTCATTCTTCCCTACTTCCAATCATTCTGCAACAGAGATCTTTGCGCCTATAGCTTTTTCTCGCTGTGGAGTGATTTCCTGAGGGGGTGGGGAAGCGGGATCGCTGGGCTGGGAGGACATAAGTATTTCTACGGCTCTTCTTAAACCCGGTCTTTGTGCTTTTCAAGAGAGTTCCTTCCACCCGTTTCTATTGCTGCCAGCTGGGTAAGCCTGCTGTAACCCTGCAAGTCCAGAGCTTATCATCAAAAATAATCTGCAAACTCAGATATCAAATAGGAATTAAGGTTGCTCGAATCTGCATTTCTTTTTAAATTTTTTATGTTTATTTTATTTTGAGAGAGAGAGAGGGCGCGCAAGTAGGAGAGGGGCATAAAGAGAGGGAGACACAGAATCCGAAGCAGGCTCCAGGCTCTGACCTGTCAGCACAGAGCCCGATGCAGGCCTCGAACTCATGAACCGTGAGATCATGACCTGAGCTGAAATCAGATGCTTAACCCACTGAGCCACCCAGGCGCCCCTGAATCTGCATTTCTGGATTACCAGCGATGTTGGACATTTTCCTGTGGGTTTACATGCTATTTATATTTTGCCTTTTGTGTGGACAGGCTCCTCTCTCCTGCAACATTTAGTGCCATCACATGTACATCTGGGTGCTGGGCAGGAGGAGGATGGAGACTCGGGCAGAGAGAGGTGAAGTTTACCACTGTGGCAGCCATCCCCCCCCCACCCCTGCCCCGCAGAGAGATAATTGTCCCGAGGGGCCCTTCCTCCCTGACCTTTTGCGCGAGATGCCAGATGCATCTGGAAACCCCCAGAAGCCGAGCATCTCACCTCTGGATCCGGCACTGGCTCCTCTGTCGGTGAAACAGCCCTGCTGAGGCGGACAGAGTCGCTTTCGATGGCCTGGAGGACTTTCAGAAGCCTTTGCTGTTGTCTGAAATGTGATTTGGTTTTAGCAAACGGGTGGTAACAGATGGTATGCAACAGAGAGCGTGCCCGTCAGGGCCCCGCACTGGCTTTTCTATTTCAGAAGAAGCGGCGGTTTGAGAAGAGAGTACCCACCCCGCACGCGGTTCAAAGGCGCACACAGGCTGTTTCCCCCCTTTATCATAAGCACACAATTCGTGATAAAAGAAGAGGAAATTGGGGCAAGGCAGCCCGCAGACTCCCTCGGCTGGGCAGGGGCTGGAGCAGCGGGCTGGCAAAGGACAGCAGGCGGGTGGAATCCAGTCCGCAGCCTGAGAGCTCAGAATGGTTTTTACCTTTTGAAGGGTTGTTAAGACAAACAAACAAACAAAAAGCGAAAAGCCCTACTCACTAGGGCATTTGCTGTGTGGCCCTTTGCTAAACACACGTTTGCTACTCCCGGCCTAGAGACTGACTTTGTACCTCTTGCTTCTGAGGATGCGGGCGTTCCCAACTCAGCAGGATGTGGTTTGCAAATGCACCCCACGCGTGTGCGGTTTAAGGCTGCGGAGCCGCAAGACCCCGGAGCACCAAGGATCTTGAGGGTGGAAAAAGCGGCTCCCGGTGGGGTGTGTGTGTGCTGCCTATAAACAGGACCGCATCAGGTGTGAGGTCGCCTCTGGCACCAGCCCGTGGGCGCAAGGGGAACCAGCGAGGGCTTACTTATGGCCACAGTGATGCACGGCCATGGTTTCCAGGCTCTGGGGTCTGTAGACTCCTAGAGCGATGGCTGGAATGGCCTGTTCAGAGTTTTTCTGCAAATCAGGGGAAGGAAACTCCTCTGCGGTGGACACAGACCTGGAGGGTGCACAGCTTGGCCCGGAAATTCCTCTTTCGTGCAGTGGAGAAAAAGCCCTCGTCCCTCTCCGGGCTGCTGCAGTCCCCGGCGGGGGCCCCAGCTTAGTGACCAGCACGCCAGCTGGATTTCAGCCCCCCTTGCCCCTCAGACAGGCACGGGCCTTCTGCATAGACCACGGCGCGTGCAGCCCCACACGCCGGCCGGGGCAGCGGGGCTGTGGGCCACGCTCACCCTCCACCCCCCAGGCCAGCACTCTCTGCTGCGTGGCATACTTCTGGGGAGGCTTCTGAGGAGGATGAAGTCTTACACCGGGCTGGACCGAATCCAACAGGCGTAGACACGTTTGCCGGGAACACATCGAGTCCGTTCCGGGCTTTCAGGCTGGAGGGGGAGGGAGGCTAGAGTGTCAGGGAGCAGTTTTACGGGGTCTGAAAAAACACAGGGTTTTTGGGGTTCTTGGCTGTGTTTGGAAGCAGGCTCGGTACCTACCTGCTCCCCAGCAGGCCGATTCTGTCAATGGCTTCACGGACGACTGTGGTTCCCCCCGTTGCCCTACACGGCTCCTGCGGGCTGGTCCTGCCAATCGCCTCAGGGGTAGGAAGTGGCTGAGGACGGAGAAGCTTATTAGGAGGAGGGAACAGGAATGAGCATAATAGCCTTTTCCCTGGGCTGATTAGATCCAGGATCCCTCCCCGCCCCACCTCCACCCAGGGCCATGATCTTTGCAAAGAGACAGACCCGTCAGTTTCTTATGATCCGGGAGGTCCCAGGAAGCAATCTCTTCAATCAGCTAAGGCAAAAATTTTCTCTCCTCAAAGTCTTTCCCCATCTCAACCATACCCCTGCTCTGTTTGCTACAAAGTAACCAGACTCCATGGAACATTCCAGTAACATCCTTAGGGCCCTTTCATTTTTAATCCTCCTTCTCTTACATTTGTCATCTAAACTAGACACGTGCTCTGCTCTCTATCCGCAAGTGAGTTTAGTCGCCGGCAGCTCGGTGGGTTGGGGGTGGGGGGTGGTCAGGTCATCCAGAAATCCCAGGCCGTGCGGCGGGCAGGGCCGCAGACTGGTCAGAAATGTCAGCTGGCAATGGTTCAGGACGACGGGGAAATAAGAGACCAAGCAGGAGGGACGCATAAAGAAAACCACTATGGTGCTCTGGCGTCCTGCCCTGCCTACCGCCCTCTCCCATGGGCTCTCTCTCCTCCCCTCTGGGCCTCACTCTCTACCCCCTACCCTCTTGTGTCCCCCTTGTGTTCCCTCTTCCCCCCACCAGTCAGGCTTCTGTCTTCCCGCTCCTGGGTCAGGCTGGGCTCATTCCCACTTCAGAGGGTCTCCTGTTGCTTCCACCTGGACTGCTGTCCCCTGTTGTCGGCTCATTCCCTAAGAGACGGGGCTCAGCTCAAACGGCACCTTCCCGGGGGCTCCCTTGGACCACACTTTCGGAGGCAGCAACATCTATGATCTTTTACTGTCATCTCTCTCTGAAAGCACCTTGTTTATTTATGGCTTTACTTGATTGTTTTCTGGAAGTTCCACGAGGCCAGGGGCTAATCTGACCTGATTTAGCCACTCTGTATTCTAAGCACAGGGCACAGACCTGTGCACAATCTAACAAAGACGTTTCTGGGTGTCCCATTAATAATTCATGGGTCCCCCTTGTGTCTGTTTGCAGGGGCTGTCTTGGCTGAGATAGGTCTGAGTGACCTAGTAGATACAGACGTTATTTATTTATTCAGGATACTAAGATCTGTTTTTGCGTTGTCTTGTCGGGAAACCAAAACGTAACAAGGAGCTGGAGTCCCCAGGCCTGGGTGAATTCCGGCTTCCACTCGTAACCTCGGGCAAGCTGTGCCAGCCCGGGTCTCCCCATCTGTGAAATGGGCAGGACAGCTGCCCAGGGAACACAGTGAGTGTCTGCTGGGACCACGTGGGGAAAGCCCTGGGGAGGCCACCGGGTGCCGTGGGGCACAGTGGGCACCGGGGTTTGCTGTGCTCAGGCCTTCACCAACCTCAGCGCTCTCTTCCTTCCCCTTCAGTAGACTGGTCCACGATTTTGCTGGTGGTCCCTCCGTGTCCTGGAATGAGGTAATCATACGATCTGAGGTCACAACAAAGCCAGGCGCTGTTGACTCCTCATTAATAGATGAGGGCACAGAGGCACGGGGGCTGTCTCGAGATCCTAGAGACACAAATGTCGGGGCAGGGGGGCCCGGGGTGGCTCAGTCGGTTGAATGCCCGACTCTCGATTTCAGCTCAGGTCATGATCTCACGGTCATGAGATCGAGCCCCGCGTTGGGCTCTGTGCTGACGGTGCAGAGCCTGCTTGGGATTCTCTCTCTCTCTCTCTCTCTCTGCCCCTGCTCTGCTCGTGCTCTCTCACACACACAAAGTAAATAAATAAACTTTAAAAAAAGTTGTCAGAGGCAAAGGACCGAGCTTGAGGAAGACAGACAGTAGGGTGCTGCTCGATGAACGCCCCAGAGGGCAGCCCCTAACAGAGCCTGGGGAGAAACTGGTGGTGTGGACGGGGCCCCAGGCCTGTGGGCAGGCATACCTCTGCGCCTTCCAAAGACGTGACCTGAGTGAGCCACCTTGCTCTCTGGGTGCCATCAGTCACATCTAGGAAATGGGGCGATGAGACCAGGCCTGCCTGTTTCTGGCCTACTGGGGGCAACGAGTAGGACAAGCTACAATAAAGGGCTTCGGCCGGTGAGGCGGTTTCTCGGCTTCTGAGAAAGGATGTGTGCTCGGGGGCGTGTCCACAGCCTCCAGCTCCCGAAGGGTCCCTACTCCACCCCACCATGTAGCTTCCTGCTTCTTGCTCGAAGCTGAAGGCAGTGGGCACCAACCCAAACCCCTGCAGGGCCATGGAGGTCTCCTGAACAGGTGCAGTGGGTCAGGGGCAGGACAACAGGAGGTGCTGAGGGCGGCGGAGGCCCGAGGGGCTCACGCTCTGGGGAATGAGGTCTTTCCGGAGAAGCCGGGGCTCTTGTCTACTCTATTCTTTCCCTCAGCCACCAGTTTGCAACCCTGGGCTGAGGCTTCCAGGGCTCGCCGGGAGGTCGGCAAGGATCAGAGGCAAACAGGCATTCACCTTTGGCCTTCGGAAATAAACAAAGAATGGAAGGAAGGTGATGAAATGGGCACTTGGGTAGGTCAGTGAGCGACTGTGCATCCAGCAGTGGACGAGCAGCTAGTCTGAGGTCAGGGACGCCCACAACGTCTCTCTCCTCACCGCGTGCTCTTTGCAAATGCTGCTCAGACACCACCGGGTCCCTGAGTAGCCTCCTGTGTGGTCCTTCCCCTGCGCCCCAGACGCACCTGCAGCGGGCTGCTGGGGGCCTCCCCCTTTCTGCTGAGGAGCGCCCTCTGCAGGGCTTCGTTCTCCACCTGGATGGCCCTGAGCACAGCCAAGGCATCTTCCTCTCGGTCCTCAGCCTCGCGCACGGGTTTCCGGGTTGCTGATAGGGGTCTCTCTCGTCGGCTCCCGGGTCCTGCAGGCAGAAAACAGGGGGTGCTCCTTTATATATATATTATGTTATTGCATTCTCGGAGTGCAGCTCAAAAATCTATTAGACCCAAATTGAGAAGCACTCTATAAAACAACTGGCCTGTACTCTCCAAGAATGTCAAGGTCACGAAAGACAAAGAAAGCCTGGAGAGCTGTTCCAAATTAAAGGAGACTGGGCAGACATGGCAACAGAAGGCAGTGGCGATCCTGGCACTGGATCCCGGGTGGGAAAACACTGCCATAAAGGACATTATGGCAGCAAGGGGAGAAATCCCAGTACAGTTTGAGGTTTAGATAACGGTATTATATTAATGCTAACTATTCAGAATTCCCTAAGTGTAACTGTGGTAATGTAAAATGAATGAATGCCCCTAGTCTTAGGAGCTACACACTGCGGTGTTCAGGGGTAAAAGGGGCAATCTCAGATGGTTAAAAAGCGCACACACACACACACACACACACACATACGCACAGAGAGTACAAATATAAATCAACTAGGACAAGGGGTGCCTGGCTGGCTCGGTAGGAAGAGCCTGCAACTCTTGAGACACTAGTCGTGAATCCAAGCCCCACGATGGGCCTAGAGCTTACTAAGAGAAAAAAAAAAAATCAAATCAACCGATCAATCAATCAGTGAATTAACTGGGACAAAATGTTAACAACCGGTGAGTCGGGTTGGAGGATATATGGAGTGTCGTTTGTACATCCTTGCAACTTTAAGAGTGAAATCGCACCTAAGTAAAAGTTGTAAAAAAAAAAAAAAAATTAACCCTCGCACAAAGTACCTATAAGCAAGAACATATGCTATCTTGGAGACAGATGGGCATTTTGGAGTGTTTTGCTTTATTCTGTCTTGTTTTTCCACGGGTAACAAGAATTGCAAAGAATGTACATCCTAATCGAAGAAAAAAGTATTGCGAAGCTGGGGTCGATTCCAGAAGTTCCAAGGAAAGGACAATCAGCTTCACACAGTGTAAAGAGACATATGCTAACAGCACCCCGTGAGACTGGCCGGATGAAAAAAATTCCGGGATACCCACCTAACAAGTACTATGGAGCGTAAAAAGAAACACATACTCAACTATCTGCAGTTGGAATGAGATGATGGCCTGAACTTGCTTCCTAATCATCTGGGCAGTGGCTGGGGATGTAGACGAAATGACACTGGCCACCAATTCATGATTGCCAAGGTCAGGTAATGGACACAACCGAGTCCCCATGACATCCTCCCAGTCACTTACGTGTGGACCCTTTCAATATCAAACAAACAAACAAAATCTCCATTTAAAAACAGAACTCAAGATGTTTCTATTGGAATGCTTGAAGATGTTTCTACCCATTGAATTTCATCCCCTTGGCAAATATTTATTGAGTGCCGCTGTGTCAGGCTCTGTCCTTGGCACTGGGGACACAGCAGTGACCAGACAGATCAAGAACCTCGCCCTTGTATAGTAAGACAACAAGCCGGGGAATAAGAAACGAAACAGAGTGTTAGACGTCAGAAAATGCTGTGGAAAAACAGGCAAAGCGGAGCAGAGTGGGGCTGGAGGGTGGTGCTGTGCTCCAGGCACCAGTGAGGTGAGATCTGCGTGTGCTTTGTTACTGGAGCACCAAGGTGCAGCCGGGGAAACGGGTTCAGGAGGCCTAAGTGGGGGTGGGTGGGGCCAGGTCACTCAGGGCCTTGCTCTGAGCGAAATGGGGAGCCACTGCAGGTTCTAGGGCAAGGGAGTGCTTGACCTGACTTAGGCGCTGAGCGGGGGACAGACTGAATGAAGGGAGGTGGAGGTGACAGCAGGGAGACCAGGCAGTGGTGGAGGCGGGACACAGGCTGCTCAGATCCCGCGGACACAGTAAAGACAGGACCCAGGGATGTGGCTGGGGGAGAGGAACAGTTGAGCTGGGAAGGCTGTGGGTGGAGCAGGTTTGGGAGCAGAGAGCAGGGGCTCAGGTTCGGACAGATTGGGTCCAAGATGTGATTCTGGCATCGGAGCGGAGCCGTCGGGTTGCGCGAACGCACCGTGCTGGAGACAGATGTGAATTCAACAGCAGCGACTGGACCGCATCATTTAAGTGATGTCGAAGATAACCAAGTGGGCATTCACAGGTACGACCTCTTGGGATGCAGAAAATAGCATCCATCCGTCTTTACGACCTCGGTAAGCCATCCGGGTGGAGCACTGGGGGTTCCTGTTGGAGCGCGTGACCCTTCTGCTATGTTGTGTCACAGAACGTGGGGTCTGAAGGAGAGTTCCGGAAGCGACATCCAGAATGGCACCGGGAGGAGAGGCACGGAAACCCAGCAGCTCTGCTGGGCTGCCTTCCAGGACGGCCGGGCACTGGGTTGATGGGAGGCGGTGGGTTTTTATGGAAAAGCTAAACTAACATGAACAGTATCAGTTTCCACAGGCACCCAGGGAGTGGCTGTGAATTTGAATGCCCTGGGCCGGGGGCCACAGCCCAGCTCCAGCCAGCACCTGCCACATAGGGCTACACTCCTTTTTTTAAATGTTTTAATGTTTACTTATTTTTTAAAGAGAGAGAGAGAGACAGAGAGTGAGCGGGGGAGGGGCAGAGAGAGAAGGAGACACCGAATCCGAAGCAGGCTCCAGACTCTGAGCTGTCAGCACAGAGCCCGACGCGGGGCTCAAACCCACAGACCGTGAGATCATGACCTGAGCTGAGGTTGGACACTGGACCGACTGAGCCACCCAGGCGCCCCCATGTAGGTCTACACTCTTAGCGTTGCCTTTTTTTTCCCCCCAAGAAAAGCTAGAATCAGAAATCTATGTGAAATCCCCTGAATTTTACCTGTTCATGACGTAGCCTGGTTTTTAAGAAACCTTATGAAGGCCAACAGAACCCAAGGGGCTGGCCTACCCCAAGGCCACGACAAGTCCAAGCTGCTCTCCCACGAGGGTCAAGAGCACCCAAAGGAACCTCGCGTGGCTGCAGATGGCCGGCCTGGGCTATAAACAGCAAGTGGGTCATTTTCTGACTTTGGTGTACTGTCCCCTCATCATTGCCCCGACGCCGCTCCTCAGGACAGGAAGGTAAGGGGCTGCCGGATAAGTGACCCGGGATTCTGCTCACCCCAGTCAAGGCTGCTTTATGGTCTCCCCTGGTTGCCCTTCTTCTCAGCGACCCAAACACCGAGCAGAAAGAACGCAAGGGCTGGTAGCAGCTAGGGCTTAACATGCTGATGGGGGTGGGGATCCTTGATGGGGGTGTGGAAATGCCCCCTTGGGGGGACGCAGGGGGCCTCGCGGGGCTCAGGTCCTGGAAGCAGCTGGGGGGATGGGACTCGGTCTTGAGCTACACCGAAGCTAGAACTGAAAAATCCACACGGTCGCCCCAAGGGTGGCTGAAGCGGAAATGGGTTCCCGCAAGGCAAACGCATGAATGACGCAGGCTCTCGACCTTCGCTAGGCTGTGGAATGACACGCTGCTCTGGTAGAACAGCACGGCCCTGCCTCAGAGCCCACAGTCGTGGGGCAGGGACAGACACGGATCACGCAGGTGCACCGTGGACCTACCGGCAGGTGGGGGGCAAGTGGCAGGGTAAAGGCTGGAGAGGATAGAGGGAGTGGACACTATTTGAGGCACTTGGTGAGGGAAGGCCACATCTGAGTGGAGACCTAAGGGCAGTGAGCCCTGTGAATACCCCTATAGTGGAGGGAGGGAAGGGGGTTGCTCCTGGCGGGGGAACAGCAGGTGCCAAGGCCCTGAGGTGGGCTGGGCTTGGGGGTTGGGTTCTCATGCAGCCCCGAGGCCATGTCAGCCCAACAGGCCTCAAGCTACAACCCGGGTGACTGGCACGATGATTTTTGTCAAAGGAACGTATGGAAAGTCCTTTCGACCCCAGACCTTGTCGGTCTCGGTGTTTGCGAATAGCACCAAAGCAATGCTGTTTCCTCCATCAGCTGCAGTGCAGCAGAGCTAAAAAATTCAAGGCCCCTTCAGATGCTCTAGAGGATTCTATAAATAAGGGACCAAGGTCTATAAATAAGAGACAAGTGTGCCCAGGCTCTAACAGTGGGGGTGCGAACCCCCACGTTGGTGGAAGGCTCAGGCAGGACCAAGACCAGCAGAACAAAAGCTCCTTCTCCATTTCCTGCGCGGAGCGCTTATAAAGTCGGTCTACAAGGAGCTGTGTGGTGCCCCTGCCTTGTTACTGTCTTTACGTGCGCAGGTGGCCCGTCCTCTCGTGCCTCAGTGGTCTGGGGCTGGGGAGGAACGGTGCACCCGAGTCTAACCCTCTGTCCTCGGTCGCTGCACCCCTGTGCTCGCCTCTTCTTGGAAAAGGATATCGAGGACGGCGTGTTCTTCCAGTGGGGTCCAGTTCTGCCTACACAAACGCTTCTGCCCCAAGCGAATTTCACTGGGGAGGGAATGCTCCCCTGGCAACAGGATCATCTCCGGCTGCCTGTGCCCTCTGAGTCCTATTATGCTAAGAAGACGCTTTGAAAAATGAAATCACCCTCTTCCCGAGTGAAGGTCAACCCTGCAGCTCCGTTACCAGAGCTTTCCCCGCCCGTGGTTTCCGAGAGACGTCTGCACACGGTGCCGGCGTCCTCCTGAACCCCATTTCTGCTGACCAGCTTGTGTTTACGGTGCATTTCCTCCCGACACACGAGGCGACCACCTTTTAACTCGTTTTGACGCTCTCATCGCTCACTTGGGTGAGCCAGCTTCGCACCAGCCTGAACCCCACGGGGGGGGTGGATTTATTTTCATCACACACCTAGAGAATGGCAGATTTATTCACACAATAAATTTGTGCCACCAGCAGGAACCAAATTGCACATTTTAATTTATCCCACACTGCTCTTTTCTGGTGGAAAACCATCCCTCTTCTGGTCACTTCACTTTCTCTCCCCTTCACCGAAATTTGCCCTTTTTTCTCTCTTACAGAGAAACAAAGAGCATATCAACATGGGAGGTTTACCATGAATACAACACATGTCACAAAAGAAGACAGGGGGGTGCGGGGCTCCCGGTGGACTCACAAGCCAGGTAACTTGCTCCCATCTGCCAGCCGGGACTCCAAAAAACTCAAAGTCAGAGTCTCTGCAAAATTGTCCCTTACCGCATGTGTGGGACCTTTAAGGTCACCTGGGAATCCACTGGAACGGCAAGATCTACATCTGAGAATAACAAGGGTCTATTGTAAAGATCATAAGCCAGCAGCCCACAGGCCAAAACCACCTGCAGATGTGTGTTGTGTGACTTTTACTATTTTTTTTAATTGGAAATAGATGCTAAGCTTTTTTTTTTCTTTTTTTTTTTTTTAAAGAGGAAATCTACTTGATAATTAGAATTCCTGGAGTTTCTTGAAAAATCATAGGAACACAGGGTGCCTGGGTGGTTCCGTCAGTTAAGCATCCGACTTGGTTTTGGCTCAGGTCATGATCTCATGGTTTGGGGGTTCAAGACCTACATCAGGCTCTACACTGACAGCTGCAGAGCCTGCTTGGGGTTCTCCGTCTCCCTCGGTCTCTGCCCCTCCCCCACTCACTCTCTATCTCTTTCTCTCTAAATAAATAAACATTAAAATAAAATCCTATGATCTGGGAACCTCTGACCAGACGGCATTCCCATGTGGGGATCATATGCTGGAGTTGGGTAGTGGGGCCCCCTTTAGACGGGTTATAAGCCCTCTGGGTTCTACGGGGCACCCCTACTCCCTAGGGTCACATGACCATCAGCTTGGAGACTGTGCACTTACTTGCGTGGCAAAAGGTCCAGGGAAACAGCTGACTTAGCCCTCTTTTGTCCTGAGATGCCCACACTCATCCCTAAAATCCTGAGACCGGGTGGCTTAGTTGGCTAAGCGCTGGACTTTGGCTCAGGTCATGATCTCACAGTTCGTGAGTTCGAGCCCCACATCAGTCTCTGCTGTCAGTGCATAGCCCGCTTTGGATCCTCTGTCTCCCTCTCTCTCTGTCCCTCCCCTGTGCTCTCTCTTTTTCTCTCTCAAAAATAGCAAATAAGCATTAAAAAAAATGAAACAAAATAACATCCTGAGATGCCCACACTCGCCTCTAAAATTCAACTGGCAGGTGGGAAGGGGGGGCTACACCCGCACAATGGTCTACACCTGAGTACTCAACCCTCCATGCAGCTGACGACAGCACAGCCTCACCAGGCCACACGCTTCCCATGGCCTAAGAGGCTGTGACCAGTGTCCGCCACCTCCTCCCCTCCCTGGCCCCCCGATGCAACGTCACTCACCGAGGGGTGGAGTCTATTTCTCCAGCTGGGCTCAGCTTGGTGACTTTCTTTGGCCAACAGATCACTGGACAGTCAAGACCAAGCAGAGTCTGCAAAAAGCACTTACACGGGGGCGCCCGGGTGGCTCAGTCGGTCAAGCGTCCGACTTCGGCTCAGGGCATGATCTCACGGTCCGCGAGTTCGAGCCCCGCGTCGGGCTCGGTGCTGGCCGCTCAGAGCCCGGAACCTGCTTCGGATTCTGTGTCTCTCTCTCTCTGCCCCTCCCCCACCCATGCTCTGTCACGCAAGGGACCATCCAGCCCAGGTGGCCACCAGCTCCCTCTGGAGCCGCCCAGCCTGTCTGAGCAAAAAAGGGCTGTTGTCTCAGGCCACCGTATTTTGGGGTTGTTTGTTGGGCGGCTATAAATAGCTGATACACATGGCTTGTCAAGGCCTGTGTTCTTCTGTCTCCGGGCCTCTCCGTGGGCAGGTGCTGTCTGTGACTCAAACACTCATCATGTTACTGCCGTCTCTTTTCTCAGCCCCGGGAATGCACGTGGTTTCCGAGGAAGGCGATGAGGGCTCCCCGCACCACCCTGACTACGTGACTCCGCTCCTTCCTCCGGGATCATCACAGCCCTCTGCTCCACGCCCTGCCTCTGGAGCATCTTTAGCAAAATGTCCTCGGTGCTTAATTTGCACATGAAATGAAGAGCAGTTTGCTTGTGTCTTTCCTGTAAGGGGAACACCATCACAGCGCCCGTGTTTTCTTTGGGGGAACCAGCCCTTCCCCTCTCTTCTCAGGCTACAGACTTTGGACGGATCTGACCCTGCTCCTCGCCCAGCCTTTCCCTGTGACCACAGAGATTGGAGATCCGTTCAGGGGAGAGCTCGTTCCTGGGCTCTGCTGAATTATTAGCAAAGGAGCAGTTTCTTTCTCTAGGGCTGCTGGGCCAGGAAAAAGAGAGCCTAGAGGCCCTGGGGGCCATCCGTGGGCCATGCCTGAGACTAGAGATGTGGTTCTCAAAGTGTGATCCCTGGATCGGTAACCTCAGCATCATCGGAACTTGTTACGGGATCAAAATACTTAGGCTCCAAGATGCACCGAAGCAGAAACTGGGGCTGGGTCCAACAATCCGTGTTTTCATTTGCTTGGCAAAGAATTCTGATGCACATTCCAAGTTTGAGACCCTGCTGGACTGGAGGAGAGAGGAGCTAAGTGATGAAGAGACAGCTTCCTGGTGATATCATCCGGGCACCTAGATCCCACCATGCCTGACGCCGAATCTATAGTCCTGGACTCTCCAGGTCTGTGAGCAATACATTTTCCTTTGTTGCTTTAGCCAGTTTGGATTTCTGTCACTTGCTATTAATAATGAACACGGACCAACTACTAACTGTAAGACTCTGGACTTCGGCAGAGTGGTCTTTCTGCTGCTGGTACCTGACAGAAATGCTAAGTACGGGGCTGTCAGGGTCCTCTAATTCAATCACACTGAGGGTGTTACTTTATTTCTACGGTTGGCAGCTTGTCTGAGAAAAGTGGTTCAGATATATCACTTCCCTAGAGCATTCTGACAACCTTGACAGTAAACTTTGTGCATTAAAGACTAATGTTCTTTCCCCCTCAATAGGACAACAGGTCTCTGGAAGTCTCCTGGGTAGAGATGGGAGTAACACAGGACGTGAGGTCCCTTCATTAGAACCAGGACAGTTACAGTGACAGAGGGGAATAAGCTCTCATGCATCATACGCACACTTAATTGACACAAATTCAATTTTATGACCTTGGCCAAAAGAAAAGGGGCAAGGGGGGAAATAACTCTACAAAGAGTACAGGCAATAGGTTGTACTTCTGGTGACGTTCATCCGGACCCAACTCTTCCTTAGAGCACAGCTAGAAAAGCTGGCCCAAGTGTTACACAAACCTGGTTGAAAAAAAAGACATTTGTTGGAAGGCGTGGAGAATGAACAGGGCTGTGAAGGACTACATGTGAATGAACAGGGCCAAAAGAAGGCAGGAGAAGGAAACCCAGAGAGGTGAACC
The DNA here is from genome assembly GCF_024362965.1 of Panthera pardus. NCBI lineage: Eukaryota > Metazoa > Chordata > Mammalia > Carnivora > Felidae > Panthera > Panthera pardus. Next base: position 17,640,266 of record NW_026526980.1, on the reverse strand, counting down.
CACAAGGAGCTGTTGACTCTTGAGTGAGCCGCTGCTAGCTGGGAGGCTGAGCGGAGCTGGTGACAGACTTGGGGTCACAGCCTGAGAGTCAGGGTGACCTGGCAAAAGCCAGGATGGAAGGGCACAGAAAGGTTAACAACATGGGCAGTCCAGATCACTACTGTGTAAAATTAAGAATAATAGTGATAATAATGACGATGCCGTCACCTAGTGAGGTTTAAAATCTAGACAGAATTAAACAGCATGACAATAATAGCATTTAAGTTGGGAGGGGAATAAATGGAGTTACAGAGTTGTAAGGTCCTTTCACTGAGTGAGAAGTGGTAAACTTGCTAATTTAGACTCAGATAAGTCAAGAATGCGTGTCGCAATCTCAGGTGATGACTGGAAGGATAATAAAAGAATGTATAACTAACAAGCTAATAGAGAGAGAAAGGAGGAATAACAGAAAGTAATCAGCTCAAAAGAGGGCAAGAAAGGAGAGAGAGAGGAACATAAAACAGGCAGAGCCAATAAAAAGCAAACAATACGATAGTAGATTTAAACTCAAGTATATCAGCAATTACATTAAATGTAAATGGACTAAATGTGCCCATTAAAACACATAGATTGTTAGAGGATAAAAATAAAACCCAATTACATGCTGCTTATGAGAGACAAACTTCAACATAAGGAAGGAGAGATTTCAAAGCAAAGGAGGAAAGGAGATACACCATGTAAACACTGACCAAAAGAAAGTTGGTGGGCTTTAGGGCAAAGAGCATCACTAGATTGAAAAAGAGACAATGCGGTGATTAAAGGTTCCATTCACCATGGAGATATAAAGAGGCTGATTTGTGCGTGACCCTCAAAAGCCCGCCCCACAAATACAAAGCATATAAGCAGTCCAGATTGTGCCTGGAAGGGGTGAGATGGTTTGATGTCACTGTCTTGTCAGGAAGTCTCAGGTTCCTTGTGCCTCTGGGGATGTGAACACCCAGCACCCTGAGCACAATGCCAGAGTCTAAAAACACACATTTTCAGGGTGCCTGGGTGACTCAGTTGATTAAGCATCCGACCTGGGCTCAGGTCACGATCTCACAGTTTGTGGGTTCGAGCCCCGCATCGGGCTCTGTGCTGACCGCTCAGAGTCCAGAGCCTGCTTCGGATTCTGTGTCTCCCTCTCTCTCTGCCCCTCCCCCATTCACTCTCTATCTCTCTCTCTCAAAAATAAACAAGCATAAAAAAACTTTTTTAATAAATAAATCAATAAAAAATAAATAAAAACACAGTTTCACTGCAACCCAGACCCTAGACAGAGCCAACTGCTTCATCTGGGGCTCAGCCAAGGAGCTGGGATGGTTCCCACCCTGGAGGAGAGACGATGCTCTGGGGTTGTCTACATATATACACATACACGCTGCCCTTCAGCATCAGTCTGACAGATTTCCAAGGGTTTCTTTGGACACCTGCACTTCTGACCTTCAGAACATAATCCCCGTGTGAAAAGTGGCTCCACCGTAATCCCAGCGCAAGGGTGGGGACAATGCCACGGTTTTCAACTTTCCTTTCTTCCAATGTGGCTTATGTAGGGGCCAAATGTATTTGACAGGCTGAGCTCCAAATCTGTTCAAAATGAAGATTCCATTACCTCAGACAGGGTCCTCTTTCGGGGAGTCGATGGGACAAATCGCTCTAAGAACCAAATACCAGAGACGGCGGGTGATCTGACTTTGATCAGATGGCCCAGTGACATACATTTTTTATATGCATCCACGATTCTTTGCCACGGAAGCTCAGAGCCACAACTGTACCGCCCTCACGTACCCATTTGTTCACCCCCTGGCTTCATCGTGTTTTCTCTACTCTCGTTTTCTCTCCACCCTCACTTCCTCAGGTATGTGTTCGACTCACGCCACAGGTTATATGTAGTTTGTTAAAATATGCCAGAACTTTCTGGAGAATGGCCGATGATAGATTGATTAATTAATTAAGCTCTGCTTCTCAAAATGTTGTCCATGAAGGTCTGTGTTACGGGTTGAACTGAGTCCCCATAAAGGATGCTGGGGTCCTAACCCCCAGGCCCTGTCAACGTGACCTTCCTTGGAAATGGGGTTATTTGCAGATAATTGGGTTAATATGAGGTCGCGAGGGTGGACCTTCATCCAATATGACTGATATCCTTATAAAAAGGGGAAATCTGGACACGTAGACAGATGCCCACGCAGGAGAGCGCCACGTGAAGGTTGGAGTTCCATTGCCCCGAGTCAAGGGACCACCGGGAACTAGAAGGAGGCCCAGCACAGATTCTGCCCTAGAGCCTTCAGAAGGAACACGGCCCTGCTGACACCTTAGTCTTGGACTTCTGGCTTCCAGAGCTGCGAGGCGATACATTTCTGCTCTTCGACTCGATCAGACTGTGGTATTTTGTTACAGCAGCAACCGTAGGAAACGAAGACGCTATTCAAAATTGTTTTAGTTGATGCACTAAAATTTTGTCCACCTTGGAGAATATTAACAGTTATATGCTGACATCAATGAGAATTAGAAAAAAAAAAAATATCTCCTGTGACTCAGTTCTGTGATTTCAGGCTTGTTTTTGGTTCGGACCGGCCCGACGTGGGTACGTCGTAAGTGAGTCACATTGTAGCGGGCACGCGAGGGGCCATGCGGTGGCGTGGCTAAGAAAACAGACTCTGAAGCCACGTTTTCAAGCACTGGTCTCGCCACTCGCTGGCTGTGTGACTTTAGACAGACTCCTCAACCTCTCTGTGCCTTGGTCTCCTCTGTAAAATGGTGTTGCTGACAGCATCCGCCGCCCGGGGTGGTTTAGATGATGACACGTAAGATGACGTGCGTGTTGTAAAACATGCCGCTTTCGGCTCAGTGCTTTGTAAATGCCGGCTTTTCGCTTTATTACCCAGACGCGGGACATCTAGTGATCGCGGCACACGCATGAGGGAGGGGAGCCCCGGTGAGCCCAGCAGGACAGACCAGACTTTTGTTTCCTGAAGCTGCGGTTAACGGAGCCAGTTTGGGTGTCGGAGAAACAGCATCACGCGGGATTTACCATCTGCACCCTCCACGTGCTGTTGGCCCTGCACGTGACGGGGGCCAAGAGCTGACGGGGCCCTTATCTCGTCCCCTGGCCCCCCCCACCTCCTTCCCAGCTTCTTGGTCCTTCATCCAACCAAAGCACATAGATCCAAAACTCACCACGTTTTTCTGACATCTTACATGTTACATCTGACTCTTCACCCCTGTCGACTACATCTCGAAAGACCTATTTACAAATATGGCATCTCCAGCCCCATCGGCGGCTGTGACCTTGGCATGCCCTTGTCAACATATCACTTCTGCGGTGATTCCCTTTCCACGTCTACCTTCCTCGGGTCCCCCCCCAATGCAAGCACCTTTCTAGGCTCTGGCTTTTGCCAAGAAGTCCCAGGAGCCAGTTTGGTTCCAACTCTGCCCACTGGATTCTGGCTCTTCGTGTGGGTAGGACGCACACAACTCCACCACCCGCAGCCTCTGTCTGGTTGTGGTTCGGGGTCACTCCCCGCTGAGGCAGGACGCAGATCAGACCCAGCCTTCCTGCAGTGGGCTTAGCACTGAATACTACCTGTCCAGATCCAGCGGCCTGGCTTACTTAGGTCTCCCTTGCTCCCTTGCTAGATCTCAGGACCTGCACCAGCCAAGTGACAAGCCAGGGAGTCCCCCATCACTGCCGAGTCTCGGCTCTGCTGTCCTATCACGGCAGGCTCCCCACCGCCCAGCTCCTTGCCCTCGGTTGTTCAGGATAAATGTCACAACTAGTCTTGTATGCTTACAACAGACTCCTCGGTTGCTGTCAGGAATCCAGCCACTGGTAAGACTCAGAGACGAGCCACCACCTTCCCCATCCTCTAGTCCCACATCCACCCTGGCTCCCGACAAGCCACACTCCATGTGGCAGCCACAGGGACCTTGTTCAAATATAAAGCAGGTCAGTGCCAAGTCCCTCCCCCGGCCCCTGCTCACCTCTGTGACCCCTCACCCGCCACGCTCTGGCCTCCAGCCTTCTTTCTTATTCTTGAGCCAACTGAGCAGCTCTTTCCTACCTCAGGGCCTTTGCACAGGCTTTCCCTTCTGCAAAGGGCTAGTCCTTGACCTCATCCAGGTCTCAGCTCGTGTCCCCCCTCCTTGGAGAGGCCTCCTCTGACCATGCTGCCAGCCTTGGTGCAGTTGCTGTCTTGGTGGTAGCTGTTACCACCCATCTTCGTGTTTGTTATCTAGCCCCACCCACCGAAATATCAACACCAAGAGAGCAGGAAAAGTGTGTTGCTCACTGGATCACCAGGCCTGGATCAGGGGCCGGCACATAGCGGGTGCTCAGCACACAGGTTTCTGGTGAGGTCAAAAAGACAACAGATGACCTGCTGCCCTACCCAGAACCCCATCCGGGGCTGGACTGGACTGGACTGGAGCATGCCCCTGACCTGCAGCCCCAGGCCTGGGCCCCACGGCCCAGCCTCCCCTGCTGGCCCGGCCCATGGCCCAGGGCACATTCCCAGGATGCTCGCTGCCAGCCCTGCCTACTGTCCTGACCCCCCAACCCAGGGCTCCTGTGCTGTAACGCTGCCTGAGTCACCACCAGACTTGTCAGGGCCCACCCCCAGGTGCCTGCAAGGCCGCCTCTGTGACCAGCCAGCTCGGGGTGGGGGGAGGGGGGAGGGCAGAGGAGCAGCCCGGCACAGCCATCCAGAGCACGAGCCCTGGAGCCTGGGTGTGAATCGTGGCTTTGCTCTCCCGTTACTCCAGGCAAGTAACTTCCCGCGTTCTCAACCTTGGTTTCCCCGCCTGTGAAATGGGAGAAGGGGGTAGCACTATCCAGAGGGATTTCCTGGAATTTGCTGCCTGGCACCCACTGCCTCTGCCTCCGGGGACAGCACCAGTGTCTGCTTCACAGAACCACCCCGACTCAAGCTGGGAGCGACAGCAGCTCCAAGGCTTTGCTGGCCTCGGTGGGAACAGTGCCTGATGGTCCTGCCGAGCACTTGTTCTCGGCCAGGTGACCCTCTAAGTGGCCTATCTCTCCAGCTCTTTGATCCTGATAGCAACCCTCAGATGGGGGGGGTTCTTCTTCTCCCTGTTTGCAGATCGAAGAATGAGGCCCAGAGAGGTTAAGTAACCTGCCCGAGGTCACAGAGCTAGTTGGTGGTCAGGCTTGCTTTCTGCCAGTGTTGCTGGGCTCTGGGCTGCTGGTGGCCATCTCACCACCCTTAAGAGCCTGCCCAGGCACAACGGGCACAAAGAACGTTGAAGTGGAAGATGGGCAGAGGCAGGCTGCTGCTTTTAATCACCCGGATCCAGCTGTGCCTAAAAATCCCACCACCGTCGGACTTTTTAACTACACGGGTTGATGCGGACTCTTTCCCTCAAAGACGCTTTTTCAAAATCACATTGCTACCTAAAATGCCTTGCTCTGTATTAATGTGGGTTTCGGGCTGTGGTAAGAATTAACCAGATAATGCCTGGGTGCAGCCCTGCCCACGTCCCCTCGGGCAAACCTCTGCCCACAGCTCCCCCGGCACAGGGGAGGGGTATGTAAGAACCTGGCTCCCTTGCTCCATCCAGGGTGGGGAGCGGAGGTAGGACGCGGATGTCCAGCACTGGGGATCCCCCAGCCGGGAGGTGTTCCACTTGCCCAGGGAACTTGCGTGGCATCCCCGGTGTGGACGGAATGCCACAGCAACAGAGATCAGGGCCCCTGGCTCAGACAGACTGCTTGTTTAAGCAAGGCTGGCAGGCTGGAGCTGGATTTTGCCCGGGACACCCCAGGGTTCCAAATCCTGGGGACACCAGCATGCCTTGAATTCTCTGGCATTCACAGGATGCCAGAAACCAGAAGCAAGTGGCTTCCTCAGAGCCACTCCACTGGGGCTTGGGGCCTACACTGGCCACTTCCCAGCCGTGTGACTGATCGCCTGCTCTGGGCCTCAGCCCCTCCTCTGTGAAATGGGGACAATCTGTGGGCCTCCCTCAGAGGCTATGTATAAGGATCATAATTTATTACGAATGACATAACACAGCTGACAGCGGTGGCCGGCTCACAGGAAGTGCTCAATGAGCGTGACCTCCCGTCTCCATTAGAAGAGCAACAGGCTGACTTCACCATAACCTCTTCTGTACTATTGGAATTTAGCACCATTGGCATGTATCATGATCCATATGAAGTAGAAAATAACAACAATTTAAAAGCAAAGCCAAAGCTGAAATAGGTTTTCTTCTAGAACCGCATCTTGGTTATAGAATGAGCAAGTGGCTGTGATGGTTGACTTAATGTGTCTATTCAACTGGGCCACAGGGAGCCCAGATATTTCGTTAGACACTACTCTGGTTTCCGAAAGGCGTTTCGGGATGAGGTTAACATTTCAGTTGGAGAATGAAGCAGATTACCCTCCATGATGTGGGTGGGCCCCATCCAATCAGTTGAGCAGCCTGGATTGAACAGAAAGGACTGACCCTCTCCCAAGTAAGAGAGAATTCTCCAGAAGACGGCCTCTGGACTTCATCAGGCAACTTCGACCCTTCCGGTGCGATGGCCTGTGTACTGGAAGACTGGCTCCTCCTGGTTCTGCTAAGCCAGCCTGCAGATTGGACTTTGACACACACACACACACACACACACACACACACACTCTCTCTCTCTCTCTCTCTCTCTCTCTCTCTCTCGGTTCTGTTTCTCTGGAGACCTTGGAGACCTTGACTAACAACACAATTAGGAAAGGTGAGCTCAGGCCTTGACAAAGAGGGTAACACAGCAAAGACTGCTCTATCACGGCATCCCAGTGAGAGTGCCCCAGGCCCAGCCCCAGTCCTGCTCAGAGGCTGCCAGAACTCTTACTTGAACATGCCTTCTCCTGGTCTGGGAACACAGCAGAGGGCTGGGGGTTCAGGTTCAACTCAGGTCTGCTGGGAATGAAAACCTCAGCGTTGTCCTTCCGCTTAGCAGACAAATTCCTCTCCTTCTTACTACCTGCAGGAAAACAGCGGTTTATATGTCAAACGTGGAGCGCTAGCAGAGCGGGGCTTTCTGCTTGGGTATCTGTTGGTTCGTTCACTTATTCATTCGACAAATACTTGCTGAACCCCTACCCTGTGCCAGGCGGCACGCTAGTTTGGAATGGAGATGTGAATTTTGCGGCGCATCCTGGCAAATAAATGAAACTTTCTAGGACACGTTCTAGGTGTAGGTTTTCAGATTTTAACATTTCTGGGACAGAAGAAGGTTCCAGCACCAGGGTCACAGAGGGGCCACGCAGCTGGGAGCATGTGGCCGGCAGGCATGCAGCAGACAGAGAGGAGAGCCCTGACAGGTTACCAGAGGCACGGAGATGGGGCATTCCAGACACAGGGAACAGAATGTGCAAACGGTGAAAGGCACACAGGCCGTGCTTTGAAGTCAACGTTTCCCAAAGTAGGGTGCCTGTACCGCGGGCAGAACAGGAAACGATGCCAGAGGCCGTGCAGGCAAATGTTTTTTAAGCGATTATTTAACTGAACCTGCATGGAAAAAACATGTAACCAGCCTATCGACCCCTTGATTTCATTAATATCATTGCTTAGAACAATCTGAAAATCATTAAAGAAAGGAAAGAAAGAGAAAGGAAGGGCAGGGGGGAAGAAACAGAGGGAGATGGAGAAAGAAAAGGTGCTGATTTAAACAACAGCTAAAACAGTACAGGAGGTTTGTGGCGATGGCAAAAAACAAACAAACAAAAATGCACAAAAAAACAAAAACCAAAGAAACCCCCTGTGACTTCAGAAGGTCTGCAAATGGCTCCAGCTCAGGGGAAATGGCGCTAAGAGCCTCTGTCCAGCGCAGATTTAAGAGCTCGAGAGAACGTGCTTGGGACCAGCGGGCAGAAGGCCAGCTTTGCAGGCCAGCAAGGCTGGCGGCTGAGGAGAACAGACCCTGCCGGCAGGGAGATCAGTCAAGGTCCCAGGATTCGGGACTTCCTGACCTGGGAAGACAGGAAACCCGGGAACTGTCTGCTGAAGTGCCATGTAATCGGAGTCCCAGCAGAGCGATCCCGGGGGCCTCAGGGGGGCCCAGAGGAGAGGGAGTCCCAGAATCCAGGGCCCCATGGGATTCTTGGGGGCTCAGAAGGTGCGGGGTGTCCCGCACCAACCTCTCCACCCTCCGCTGCGGACTTGATGAAGGACATGTGTTTCTCTATACACTTCTGAACTCGCTGCTCCCTGGCTGGCCTGAAATGCAGGACCCAACGGATGACATTCAGGACAGGGGACAAGACAAAGAAGGGACGGGGCAAATGACCACAAGACTGTCTCCCCACATGCCGAAAATATGCAGCTGCTGCTAACAGCGACAGCCAGCACTGATTGAGGTCAGGCCCCTGAGTGCTCAGCTGCGGGGACAGGTCCTTCCCCAGACATCGCACGGGGTGGATGGGAGGCGCCCAAAGATGCCTTGACACAAGGTCACAGGGCAAAGGGGAATCAACAGTGCTGATCAGCCGACTCGAAACTAGGGAGATCATTTTGGGTTATCCCAGTGGATCCAATGGAAGCCACAAGGGTCCTTAAAAGTAGAAGAGGGACAGAGTTTCAGTTTGGGACGATGAAAAACTTGTGGAGCTAGATCGTGGTCATGGTGACTGTCCTTAATAACACCAAATGGTGCTCTTAATGGTGACTTTGGTAAATCTGTGCCGTGTGTACCTGACCACAATAAAACAGACCCAAGCACTCGCACAGGCACAGAGAAGAGGGTGGCACACAAGGAGGGCGAGAGGGAGACAGGATCTGGAAGAAAGGTACAGAGAGACTTGACCTTGCTGGCTCTGGAGGTGGAGGGAGGGACCCTGAGCCAAGGAATGCAGAAGCCTCTGGAAGCTGGAAAAGGCAAGAGGGGTTTTCCCCGAGAGCCTCCAGAAAGCTCACAGCCTTGCGGATACCGTGGTTTTAGCCCAGTGAGCTGATGTCAAAGTTCTGGCCTATAGAACTATAAGATAATAAATCTGTGTTGTGTCGGGCCACCGAGTTCGTCATGATTTGTTACAGCAGCGACAGAGGACTAATACATACTATTACAGAACAGGGCTCTGACGTTCAGGTTGTTGGCCCAAGGTCACAGAGCCAGGGAGCGATGGAAGCAGGTTTTCACCAGGCCCGCCTGGCTTGCTTGGAGCCCTGCCCTGAACCACGTTAATCCCCGTCTACCACCGCCTCCTCTGGATAAGATGACCTTCCAGAAACTGTGGCCCCCAGGCCTGCCTTATCTATCGAAAGTCTACACGAGGATATTTTCTAGGGCTCCAAAGGATCCAGAACCCCCTTGAGTCTTCATGGAAGGTGGCCTGGGACCCCCACCAGCCTCCTCATGAACCTCTCTCCCTACATGCTCGCTTGGCTCCAGCCGCACGGGCCCTTTCTCTGTCCTCGGGTGTGCCAAGTTCGTTCCCTCTTCGAACCCTTTGCACCTGCTACCCCCTGCCCCTGGAATGCTGTTCCCACAGCTGCTCCCTCCTCATTCCCGTCCCAGCTTCACCACGGTCTCCTCTGAGAAGGCTCCTCTGACCCTTCCAGCCACAAGGTCCTTCTCTGACCCCCAGCCCCCAACCAGAGTCCTGTTTTATAATCTTGACAACGTTCCAGGCTCTTGAGGGCACCGTGCTCTCCTCCTACCTGAATTCTTAAGCTGGCCCATGATTTGGCTTCACCTTTCCAGTTTGGGGAAAAACAACTTCTGTTTTTCTCTGTGCCACTCCCGCGCTGGCCCTCACGGACAAGAGGACACATGGAGTGGGACAGGGAGGGCAGGAAGCCATCAGAGCTCAACCCAGCCACTCTCTTCGTTCCTCCAGTGGGCTCGCCCTCAGGGCACACGCGCCCCACTCCCCCGCCCCCGCCCCTGCCATCACACTGGTGGCATTAGTTGCCCAGCTCTGCCCACATCTGGGATCAGGGTCTGTCTACTTTAGCGGGCAGCACTGAGTGGCCAGCAATGCGGCTCTTCTCAGTTGGAAAGGTGGATCATTTGCTCTCCTTCTAGCAGATTCCCAAACCCATCTCTCATTTGTTTCAATTAGGAGGGAAAAGAGGGCTTTGACTCCTCAAAGCCCAACTATTGCTTTATAACTTGATCTGGTTTATTTATTTAGCCTAGTGATTAAGAGCTCAGGCTCTGGGCTCTGACGCCTACAGGCTCAACCCCACTCTGCCCCTCCCTAGCTGTGTGACCTCGGGCAAGTGATCTGACCGCTCCGTGCTTCCGTTTCCCGATAGGTAAAGCAGGTACAATGACAGGACTTGCCTTGGTGTTGTGGTAAGGACTTCGCGTCCTTGGAACAGTGCTTGGCACATGTTAGTAAGAATTCTGCAAATGCTGGCAGTTGTTATCACTGTGGTGTGTGTGTGTTTGTTCTCCTTGCTAGGATTAAGGGCCACGGGAGAAGGGACCGGGGCCTCTTTTGTTCCAGCACAGTGCCTGGGGCGTGATATGCGTCCGGTGGAAAAAAAAGGAACGAACAGCCCAGAACCAAGCACGTCTTTTCCGGACACTATTGACTGGTTTTGAGTAAATGCTCGGGATTAGTTCAGAACTCCAATCCCACGCTGGGGTCTGGGGCGACCCTGCGACAGGCCCCTCAACCTCTGCCTGCTCCTCTCTGTGAGTGGGTTCTCCTGCTGGGGAATCACTAGGGAGAATCACTAGGGAGAACATCCCTAGGAGGCAGGCATCAGCCCTCTGTGGCTCCAGATGAAGCAGCCCCCGCCCAGGGCAGACATCCCCGCGGCCAGCGTGGGGCCTGCCAAACAATCTAATTGTTCGAAAACAAATGTCAAGAGAGTGAAGTTCTCTCTCTTTTTGTTTCACGCTCCAGCATCACTCGCAAAACGGTGCCAGGGGTCCAGCTGTCTGTGGCCTGGTCCTTCACCCCACAAGTGACTATCGTGCCCTCTGTTTCCAGGACAGGGGGGCTCGCTCAGTCTCCTTACAGCCCTCCCCCTCCCTCGTCACTCCTTGGAGAAAACGCAAGCCACTGGTCGCGGCCCCAGCGCGTCTCACGAGTATGTTAACATTTCCCCCACCGCGGGGTACTCCAGCGGGTGGGCATAAAGCTTTCATGCGTTTGACACCAATTTCCCGGGTGGCTTGAACGTGCCAGATGAGTGCTGTCCGCTGGGGAGGCAACGGAGGGGAAGCGCTGATCTGTGCCCTGGCAGAGCTCACAGGCCAGAGAGGGAGAGAGACCCCTGGGAGTCCGGGGCAAGGCCAGCACCATGATGATACTGTGGGAGCAGAGAAGGCACTGAGCTGCCTGGCCGGGGCCAGGAGGGCAAAGGAGGCTTCCTGGAAGAAGCAGCCCCGGAGCTGAGTCTTGAGGGGAAAGCAGGGAGCCAGGTTTCAGGCTTCGGGGTGGAAGGAAGATGTGGTAATCTAGACAGAGGGAGCGGCCCAAGCAAAGGTTTGGAGGTGAGAGCACACAATGAGAGCACGCCTGAGGGACAAATGTTCGCTCTCTGGAAGCAACAACCACCGGGTGTGGGTTTTTCCAGGGCTGCCTGTTATCATGTCTCCCCAAAACTCGTATGTTCAAGGGGCGCCTGGGTGGTTCGAGTGGGTTAAGCGTCTGACTCCGGGATTCGGCTCAGGGCACGATCTCACGGTTCATGAGTCTGAGCCCTGCTTTGGGCTCTGTGCTGACAGCGCGGAGCCCGGTTGGGATTCTCGCTCTCCCGCTCTCTCTCTGCCTCTCCCCTGGTCGGTCTCTCTCTCTCTCTCTCTCAAAAATTAATTATTTAATTAATTAATTAAAAGAAAAAGCAACAACCCATATGTTCAAGTCCCAATCCCCAGGACCTCAGACTGTGACTGTATTTGGAGACAGGGTCTCTAAAGGGGTTAGTGAGGAAAAATGAGTCGCTGGCGCAATCTGCCTGGTGTCCTTGTAAGGAGAAGAGATGAGGACACACAGGCACACACAGAGGGCAGACCAGGTGAGGCCACAAGGGAGGAGATGCCCATGTCCAAGCCAAAGAGAGAGGCTGAAGGAGAAAACAACCTGCTGGCAGCCTGACCTTGGACTTCCAGCCTCCAGCACTGTAAGAAAATAAGTGTCTGTTGCTGTTTAAGCTCCTGGCGCATCTGTGGTACTTTGTTACGCGGCACGAGCAGACTGATACACTCTGTCTGATTTCAAACATTCCCTTGTTCCTCTTCCCTGAGGGTCACTCACGCTTCCCAGCTGGTTGGCCTTGATATTTGGTTCAGAGCATGTGGCACAGCCGGCTTGGAGAAGGATGTGCTCAGAATGGAGAGGGAAGATGGGCACAGACCAAGCCAGCTCGGGCCTGGGCACGGGGACTGTGGCAGGTAGGCCCCTCCCTGCCCCCCCATCAATTGTTTTCTCTACTCAATTTTCCAGGGTCCTTTCTGGAAAACCTCCCCTCGTGGACAGCTGCTGTTTCTGTCTGTCCTGCACGCTTCCTTCCTTCCTCAGATTTACCTTGACTTTTCCTTTGGAAACTACCTGTCCATGTGGTTTGGCTGGCAGTGACCGCACCCAAGGCCTTATTGTCTGGACCTGGTCCATCAGAGCCACAGTGACTAGTTCAGAGATGTGACCCGATGTGGGTTCAAGAGCCAGGCCTGGGACCTGCACTGGAGCTTTTGGGAAGAAAAATCCATTTTCTGAGGGAGGCATAAAGCCAGTGTCTCAATTCTGTGTCAGTTACGTGGAGAGCCCACCTCAGAAGGGTCTCAGGACAAATGAAGGCAGAGACGAGAGGGAGGAAGTGGAGGGGAGAGAAGCGGGGGGGGGGGGGGGGGGGGCGGGGAGGAGGGGCCAAGAGTCCTATGACAGCCCTGGTCTCCTCTGTTCACCAAGCCAATCTAGTCCCTTTTGCTGAAGCCAGTATGCATTAGCCAGTTGGCATGCGGACCCTGTTATACTTCCTACAATGCACAGGCTAGTCCCCCAAAAGTAGCTGCCAGACACCTGCCTTTTGGGATTTCAGGGTCATCTGTAGGCCTCTGGGAGCCTTTGTGTCTTGCGATCAGCAGACAGACCAGATAGACATACCTCCCTGGCCTGCGAGACAGTCTGCCCAAGACCGAACTCCTGAAGCCCTGCTGGAAATACAAGTCCTGCTCTTAGGCCCAGAGCCACCAAAGGCAAAGAAATGCCACATAAGGCAGAGCTCACTTTTGGAAGCTGGGTTAAATTCCAGCACCACGAGGGGGTCTGGCCCCCGGGGAGGGCGTCCTTCCATCTCCTGGTCCTTGGGAACGTCCTTCTGCACCGAGTCCCCACTGGAAGGGGCGGGGTCATCTCTGCGGTGGCCCCCCAGCACCTGCTCCTCGGGCTCTGGCTCCGAGAGCACATCTTCTTCGATAGAGTCATACTCCTCGCTGGAACCATCTTTTTGTTTCCTTTGTAGATTTACACTAAGTTCCAGGCTTTTTCTTAGCTCCTGCCAAAAGTCAAGAAGAGAGGCAAAAAATGAAATATGTTACTTTGAGAAGAACTCATCTGAAAATGGATCATTAGAACCGAGGGACTATTCCCAGCAAACGAACATTTACCAAAATCATCTTGACACACGTGTTGGCATCGCTCGGAAGATACGAAAGGGACAAATGAGCCACTCTCCAGCAGGGCGGTAATTACAGTATGAATTGTGGTCACACGCCTGGGATGTCACTAAGGGTGTACGTGTGTGTGCGTGGGTGTGCGTCACAAGTGTTTTGGTTTGGGGCTCCTGTAAACAGACTGTGGGGTCCCACCTCCCCCCACATCAGCGTCTCCGATTCGGTGGGTCCTGGATGAGGCCCGAGGAGATGCGCTTCTAACGAGGTGATGTTAATGCTGCTGGTCCAGGGACCACACTTTGAATATGAGATCCCAAAAGCCTCCAAATGATCCTGAAATTCCAGACGGTAAAATGTCTGGCAGAGAGTTGTGGGGGGGCTATAAGAGTTGTGGGGGGGGCTATCCTATGTACTGAAGGATGTTTAGAAGCACCTAAGACGTCCTAAGATTTAGCTAGAATACTTTGACCATCTTAGATAAACCATTGTAAAAATACCCGACAGTAGAAATATAATGGACACCAAATGTGCTGCTTGTGGGGACTCGGGAAATAAGGAGCATGTTACGGAAACTAGGGGAGGGGGAGTCCCATGACGTAGTGGCAGGATCTTAGCCGAACTGTGTCTACGGCTACGTGAGAAGTAGTGCGTGGAACGGAGATTTGATGATGTGGGAAACTCTCAGCCTATCTAGGTTGCAAAGGATGCTAAAATGAGGAGATTCACGGTCAGAAAAACACGCTCGGGAGAGAAGCCTGAGCATGGCTGGACAACCTTTCGCTAGTTACTGGAAAAGGATCCAAAGTTTGGAGTATTCAATCATGCTGAGGGTTCTCTCGAGACATGGGACTCATGGATCCTTGGAGACATCTCAGCAGAAGCCAGGAATAGAGGGAAATTCTCCAGGAGAGATCTGTGAAGCAACCTCTTGTCTAATGGAGGGAATCCTAGAGACGTACATAGGAGACCATATGGTTTTTGAGAATGGCATACCAGTGCAAACACTGGCAGCTGGTACCAAACGGAAGAGAGGAAGGACGCAATACAAGTAGGCTTCCCACTCTCCAAATTCTACGGTCAGGAAGCATGAGGCTCTGTGCTGACAGTGTGGAGCCTGCTTGGGATTCGCTTTCTCCCTCTCTCTCTCTCTCTCTCTGCGCCTCCCCTGCTCGTGTTCTCTCTCTCTCAAATAAAAATAAATAAAATTAAAAAAAAAAAAAAACAGATCACTATGGCTCTTGGGTACTGAGTGGAATTTGAGAGGTGGGGCCAGGATGGAAACAGGGCACACAGGTACAGCAGAAGTGGGGGAAGGCAGAGGTGGCTGCGGAGGTAGGGACAGCAGGTGCATTTGGAGATGCGTTTTGGAGGCAGAGATGACAAACGATGGGCTAGAAATGAACAGGGTATATACACCCTTTGACCAAATCTCTCTGAGAATTATCCCTCAGTCCTAATATACGAAGGTCATGGAGGGATCCTTGATAATAGAGAATGATCTTGAGGGATCCTTGACAATGGAGAAGGAGCTCAATGTGCAACGAGAAGAGATAGGTTCAATGGTGCGTCGAGTGGCACCAACGGAGCCCTGAGCAGCCACCACAGAAAACGAGGTAGCTCTCGCGCCCTTACTCAGAAAGATAGGAAGACATACATTTAAGCAAAACCAAGCATGTCAAAAGATGCACACGTAGGATACGTCCAATTGAAAAAAAATGGTTTCTGTCCATGTGTGCAAATATGCCTACAAACAGTCTGGAAAAATAGGGGTGCCTGGGTGGCTCCGTCGGTTGAGCGCCCGACCTCGGCTCAGGTCACAATCTCGCGGTTTGTGAGTTCAAGCCCCGCGTCAGGCTCTGGGCTGACAGCTCGGAGCCTGGAGCCTGTTTTGGATTCTGTGTCTCCCTCTCTCTCTCTCTCTCTCTGCCCCTTCCTCTGTTCACGCTCTGTCTCTCTCTCTCTCTCTCTCTCAAAAATTAAAAAAAAATCCTAAAAAAGTCTGGAAAAATAGTCACCAAATTACTAACAGTGTTCTCTCTGGGGGTGGCATTATGGGAACTTTCTTCTCCATTTTGTTTTACTTTTTTTTTATGTTTATTTATTTATTTTTGAGAGAGAGAGTCTGAACAGGGGAGGGGCAGAGAGAGAGGGAGAGAGAGAATCCCAAGCAGGCTCCACGCTTAGCGCAGAGCCCAACACAGGGGCTCAAACCCATGACTATGAGATCACGACCTGAACCGAAATCAAGAGTTGGATGCTCAACCGACTAAGCCACCCAGGAGCCCCTACTTATTTTCAATTTTTTTTTTATTATTATAAGCACGTTTCCAACTTTGTAATTAGGAGAAAATGATATATTTATATTTATGTTTAAATCCTGTCCGTCACTCTGGCAAATAGGTAAATTCCCCACAGGAATGGTAGAGAGAGTGGGGTAGAGGACCCTGGACAGCCAGTTGTCCGAAAAGGAGCTGCTCTCCATCCCGGACCAAATCTTGTCCCCTCCAAAGAGTGACTCAGAAAAGCAGCAGTGCCTAACTCCGGAAGATGACAGACCAAATGGACCAGATTTCAGAACAACAGACCATCGGGGCACCTGGGTGGCTCAGTCAGCTGAGCGTCTGATTGTTGATTTTGATCATGATCCCAGGGTCATGGGACTGAGCCTGTGTCGGGCTCTGCACTGAGCAGGAAGCCTGCTTAGGATTCTGTCTCTCTTCCTCTGCCCCTCTCCCTTACTCGGGTGCTCTCTCTCTCTCTCTCTCTCTGTCTCTCATAAATAAAGAAAAAAGGGAGGGAGGGAGGGAGGGAGGGAGGAAGGAAGGAAGGAAGGAAAGAAAGAAAGAAAGAAAGAAAGAAAGAAAGAAAGAAAGAAAGAAAGAAAGAAAGAAAAGCAGGCCACCAATTCTAACAGGAAGAAACTCAGGGAATATAGCACTCCTGAGCCTTTCTCAGGAAAAAAAAAAAAAAAAAAAAAACCACAACAACAAACCTCCCAGAACAAAATCCAAACAATGCACGGTGAAATCAAAATAAAGAACACGGAGTTGGAGAATCTGTGGTAAAACATCTGACGGTAAACACGGAAGCCATTTAGAGACCAAATAAATACTAGACAATTACGCACACTTGGGTCATGGACCAGAATGCAATGCTCTAAACCTAAGGCCTTAGCTTAGCTAACAAAAGCCAGAAGACAGCAGGCAGTGTGGGCGGACCCCCGACCTCATTTTCCAGCCACTCATTTCAAATCCATCTTTTTTTATTTTTTTATTTTTTTAAATGTTTATTTATTTTTGAGAGACTGAGAGAGACAGAGCATGAGCGGGGGGGGGGGGGGGGTAGGGGGACAGAGAGAGAGGGAGACACAGAATGTGAAGCAGGCTCCAGGCTCCGAGCTGTCAGCACAGAGCCCAATACGGGGCTCAAACCCACGAACCATGAGATCATGACCTGAGCTGAAGTCTGGCGCTTAACCAACTAAGCCACCCGGGTGCCCCTTCAAATCCATCTTAAATGGAAACACAGAGTTTTTAAAAATGGCAACTCTAACCTGTAAATATTTTTTTTCGTAATTAAACCGATGAAATATTCTTAAATTTTAAAAAAATGTTTATTTATTTATTTTGAGAGAAAGAGAGGGAGAGGCAGGAAGACAGGAAGAGAGAATCCCAAGCAAGGTCCACACTGTGAGTGCAAAACCTGATGCAGGGCTTGAACTCACGAACCATGAAATCACGACCAGAGCCGAAATCAAGAGTCAGATGCTTAACCGACTGAGCCACCCAGGTGCCCCCTGATGAGATATTTTTAAAAACCTCTTGTGATCAAGAAATTTGAATTTTGGGGTGCCTGTGTGGCTCAGTTGGTTAAGTGTTCGACTTCAACTCAGGTCATGATCTCACGGTTTGTGAGTTCAGTCCCCACGTCGGGCTCCCTGCTGTTGGCACAGACCCTGCTTTGGATCCTCTGTCTCTCTGTCTCTCTCTCTCTTTGCCCCTCCCCTGCTCATGCAGAGCATGCTCACTCTCTCTCTCTCTCAAAAATAAATAAACATTAAAAGAAAAAAAAGAAATTTGAATTCAATAATTCCTCCCATTTCAATTTGGTTTTTTGCTTTTGTTAAATTAGTGCAACTTTCAACGCCATAATTGTATTTACAAAATACATAGGAAAAAGAAGCCTAGATTCTGCACAGCTGGTATCTTCTTCACAAAGGAAAATAACACACTTGCTCGCACTGGATGAGCCAACTTTAGGAACCTATGCTCTTATGATGCCCACGTGATTCAAAACCATCTGTTCCAGGGCAAAGGGGAGACAGAGTAAGTAGCAATGCTCCCCCGGGAAAGCCGTTCAAAACCTTTCCATCTGGAAAGATGAAGACCTTGAACTGGTCGCTTTGAAAGCCAACCTGCCCATACTTCAAACGCATACCATGGAGGGGGATCTACTGGTTGCTTTGAAGCTGTCATCCAGAAATTCCTCTGTGAACACTAACTGTAGGGCTTTGCTTTACGATCTTGTGATTTCGGCGTTCAGTGTTGAAAAGTTTTTGTAAGTTTTTATTTATTTATTTTTGGGAGAGAGCCAGAGAGGAGAGAGCAGGGGAGGGGCGGAGTGGGAGGGGCAGAGAGAGAGAGGGACAGAGAGAGAATCCCAAGCAGGCTCCGTGTTGCCAGCACAGAGCCCGACCTGGGGCTCGAACTCACAAACCCTGAGCCGAAACAGGGTGGGACTCTTCACCGACTGAGCCAGCCAGGCGCCCCTCAGCGTTCGCTGTTGAAAATGTTAAGTTCACACCCTTGCGACAGAAAGCCCTCTGTACAGAGGCCAGGCGGTAAACACCACGGGTGGAGAACAAATCGGTCTCCTCCTCTCTGGAGAGCCAGGGGCGAGGCGGAGGAAGGAAGAGACACCAGACCACCAGCTAAAACGTGGCAGGGGTTTGACGGTCAGTGGATTAGTGCCTCACGTGCCTGATCGGCCTCCTTCTGCTGGGCTAGGAAGAGAGGGAACCCGGGCGCCACAAAATGTGAAATGTTTGCCGTAATAGTGACCATAACTGTAACATCAACAGCAGTAGCAGCTACGAATTACGAAGCTTTTGTTTCATACGGGCCACCAAGATAACCTCTCTACGCACCTTGTCTCATTGCTGCCCCTCACCATCCCGCTGGGTGCCCTTATCTTATAGGCTCAGGGCACCTATCTAAGTACCAGGGCGAGGTCACGCAGCCAGCCAATGGCAGGGCCCGTTTGAATGAATGACCGTCTTGACTCCAAAGTCTGGGCTCTTCACCACGTGCCCGTGTTTATTCCCTGCCCTGGTACCAACGCGTCGGAAGCAAGTGGTCCCTCGAGCGGGATGAAAGCGAGGTGCTCAGTGGCTGTCCCCTGGTTTGCATGACAGACGCCTGTAAGAGCTTTTCACACAAAGCTGCCTTGAGGCCACTAAACATGTTGAAGTGCGTGCTAAGTGCTCGTGGATGAAGCATTAAACCTCTCACGACACTCAGAAAAGGGAACGGCTGGGTCTAGGTTCTGGGCCGGGGGTTCTGGGCCTGACTCCAGCCACCCTGTGTCCCCCGGCAAGACTCTGGGCCCAAAGCACCCCCCACGCCCACCCTGCTGATGTGGGAAAATGCGGCCTGGCGAGCTGACAAGGTTGCTGAAGGGTCGCAATGAGATAATAGCTATGAATCAGTGCTCCGTGATTGCTTTTCCAGAGGTCTTGCTTTTCCAGAAAATTTCAAATTGAGATGACAGCACGCTCACCTTTGTGTCTCAGACCCTACTGACTTTGCCTACGAGAAGATCGGACGTTTAGACCACGAAGCCGCAACAGATACGCTGACGGTTTTCGAGGAGAAGCAACAGACTCTGGGGTGGAGATCACTGACCTGCAGCCGGTCCCCCGGCCCCCCCCCCCCCCAACAGTGTCTCTCACTTGGTTGGCAGAGTTATAAAATTGGGATCTGGGACGCTCGAAGTCTGGCCCACACAGTTAGTTGTAATAATTCCCACTCACGCCTACTGCCTTATACGAACCAGATTTATATTCATCTGCCTGGCCCAGAAAGGGTTTTTACCCCGCCTCAAGGGGTTAATCGACTCATTTGTTTTTCTTTTCACTCACTCGTTTATTCGACGAATATTTATTGTTGACTACGCTTATCCCAATAAGTGCGTCTGACTGCTAAATATTAGGGATAGAGGAATGAACCAGGCGGACAGAGTATCTGTTCTCACGGAATTTCTAATCTGGCAACAAAAACAGCCATTTTAGAAGACATTACAGGTGCAACAGGCTTCGAGAGGCCAAACCTGGGGCTTGCCAGCCCACGCCTCAAACCTGGTGGCTCTTGGGTCACAAGCTTTCCAGAATAAAGTGACCTTTAGGGTCCACACCGTGTATTTTTAAAATCACCTTCCCCTACACCAATTCTGGAGAAACTATGGCAAGGAAAATCTGAGTCACATATTATATGCTTCAAATACCCATGTGGTGTTTGGTTTTTGGTACTTTCTTACTGTCCCATTGAACCTTGGATTGTCTTTTACTAATTTTCATTCAAAGCTAAATTTATTTATGAAGCGCCTTGGAGTTCGGTCTCAAACATCTATCATTATGAAGAAATAAATCTATCCTTGCCTTAGGGAGTGGTGACGTAAGGGAAAGGGCAGGGGCCGTGGAGGCAGAAGGGCACTGCCTGTTTCCTTGGCCGTGAGGCACTTGGCAAACCTCTTGGCATTAGTGTGCCTCACCCGGGCCTGCCCAGAGCAGGGGCTGGTTGTAGGAAACTGCGCAGGGATGAGGGGATAGAGACAAAGTAACGAACAATGCTGCCAGCCGCCTAGAAACTTTGAGGAACCCTCTCCACCCCCAATCACAAACCAGTTAGAGATAAATGACAAGGAAGGGGCGCCTGGGTGGCTCAGTCGGTAAGCGACTGACTCCATTTCGGCTGAGGTCATGATCTCACGGTTTGTGAGTCCGAACCCCTCTGACAAGCTCCGAGCCTGGAGCCGGCTTCGGATTCTGTGTCTCCCCCTCTCTCTGCCCCTCCCCTGCTCATGCTCTGTCTCTATATGTCTCTCAAAAATAAATAAATGTGAAAGAAAGAAAGAAAGAAAGAAAGAAAGAAAGAAAGAAAGAGAAATGACAATGAAGACACTATACACAGCAAAATTTGTAGGACAAGGACAAAGCAGTGCTCGGAGGAAAATGTATAGACTTAAAATTGTTATATTAGAAAACAAGATTCATATGTTAGATGTTATGTTAAATAATACGAAATAATGCAAAAATACCTAAGAAATCCTAAGCAGGCTACAAATGCAAGAAATGAACGACATCATTTATTCCACAAGCGATGCAGAGGTCGGTTATTCTTTCCTTTCGTTGAGACTGAAAACGATGCTTTAGTAACTCGGATACCATCCGGTGTCGTCACGTACAGAAATGCTCTCTTGGTTGAACGAATCGCTACGTCTCGCACTTCTGGACCCGCGTTTCGTGGGCCGTTGGTGCCTGTTCAGCATCATTCCACATGAATCACTCCTGCACCGCTGGCCTTGTGCCGTCTGACCCTCCTGCCCGGGACCCTGCCTGATGCCATCGGCCAGGCTGTCCTTTGGTCTGAGCTGTCTAGATGGGCATCTCTGGGTGCGTTCAAGGGAACCTCGCCCCCTGATGGCTCTGAATACCAGGGAGGCTAACTCAAGTGCCACTGAGAACGGAGAAAGGGCGCCGCTTCCTGGCATCAGGAACAGACGAAGCTATCCAAACCGGAAGTTGCAAGCTGGCGGTCTCGGGCCAAACCAGCCATACATTCTGTTTGCTCTATAGAAAATAACGAACCCGTCATCAACATTAAAAAAAAAAGCAAAAACAAAGCAGGGAGAAGCCGAACGCCAAGAAACCCAGACACCTGGCTTCTCTTAAAACTGGAAAGCCCTAGGGGCGCCTGGGTGGCGCAGTCGGTTAAGCGTCCGACTTCAGCCAGGTCACGATCTCGCGGTCCGTGAGTTCGAGCCCCGCGTCAGGCTCTGGGCTGATGGCTCGGAGCCTGGAGCCTGTTTCCGATTCTGTGTCTCCCTCTCTCTCTGCCCCTCCCCCGTTCATGCTCTGTCTCTCTCTGTCCCAAAAATAAAATTAAAAAAAAAAAAAACAAACAAACAAAAAAAAACTGGAAAGCCCGGTACCCCTGGGCCCTTGTGTCCACACGACTGCCCAGCTGTGTCCACAGTGTTCTCTATATCCCCACCGCTCCCTGCCATGCGCGGACACCCAGGCCAAGGGCGGTGCTTGTTACTTGCCTGCCTCACTCCTGTCATTTAAAATACTCATTTCAGTTGGCACCATGTGCCAGCTATCCCAGTATTTCAGGATCCAAACTCCATCCCCCACGCTGATTTTTCTACCACAAGCAGCAAAGAGTCTTGTCAGCTTATGTGTTAGACTCCAAACTCTGACTCATAGTTTGGAAAATACTGTCACCGGGACGTGATGACTGAACTCAGCTTGTGTGGGCTGGCCGGGGTGCCTAATCAATATCTATACCAGCCCCTCGTTCACTGACCACATCAGCCAATGAGTCAATTCACTGGCTTAATGAAGATTTATTTGCAAACGGACTCTATGCCAGGCGCTTCTCTAGGGACCAGAGATCCTGCAGGCAGAGACGATGCACATCTCTGCCGTCATGAAGCTTAGATCTGGGGTGAGGGAAGGGTGTTGCAAGCCCTGAATATGTAACTTTCTTACTACCTACAGAAAGAGTCCCCGGGGTGAGTGGACACTCCATGAATATTATGTAACCTCCACTCCTACGGATATTGTCAGCAGGAACAGAGTTTTCCTATAAACTCCATCAAATCTTTACAATTTCAGAGCTGACAGGCACAGGAAATATCTAATCTACCCCTTCTTGGTGATTGAGAGGAAAGGGCGTCCTGAAGGAGTGACACCTGGCCAAGGCCCCAAAGTTTATGTAAAGCCCAAAATACCCTCTCGAGGCTTACTGAATCTCAGCCACTAGCTCCTTTTGGCTCTGTGAAAAGGAGTCACAAGCTGCAACGTCTTCAGACGATGTAATGTAGCATAAAATGGCAATGGGAGGGTGAGTGTCACACATTAGGGAGCGGTGGGGACCAGGGCAGATGGGAGAGTGCGTGCTCAGAAGAAAAGTTTTCTAATTCAAAATAGAACAGGACTTCCAGGGAGGATGGCAGAGTAGGAGAGCTTTAAGCTCACTTTGTCTCCCACATACAACTAGATAACACCCGCATCGGTGTAAATAACCCAGAAAAAAATGACCCAAAGACCGGCAGAACAGGCAGCTAAATACAGAGAAGAGGCCACGTCGAAGAAAGGAGGAAGAACAGAGACAGTCAGGAGCTAGACGCACCCGCAGGACTGTCCGTGAGAGGGACCGAGGGAGGGATGCTGTAGGTGCAGAGAAGGGAGAGAAACAGACCCTCGCACCAGGCACCCCAAGCGTGGGGAACCTGCACGGGGAAGATGAGTCCCCATAACATCTGGCTTTGAAAACCAGAGGGGCCAATCCTTGTGGGTTCTTATAACCGGTGAGACTTAATCACCTGGAACTTTAAAGATCAGTGGCTCAGCTCTGGGAGAACCAAGAAGGCGAGAGGAAACTGAGTTCCTGCCCTTAAAGAGACAGCACAACAAACATGCCTGTGGAGATACAGCGCAGAAGCAGCAGTTTGAAAAATGCCTGGGGTGTACACGAGGGAGACTTGTTTATTCATCTCAGAGCGTGGGCTGGAGGGGCAGGGACCTTTAGGAGGCTTCTCCAGGAACAAAGGAGATGGCCAGTGCCATTTCCCTCCCATGACCCCAGCCTGGACCTGTGGATGCCTGTGGGAAGGGCACAGTGCCAACAATTCCCACCTAGCTTGCTAACAGTGGGCTGGCCCCGACGTTCTCCTGTGGACACGCCCCTTCAATATGCCCTTGGCCGGAACCCGTCCAAAGTGTTGCCACCAGCCCGGTAGTGTGTAAACAGCCCCACGAGGGGCTAGTGGCACTAAAAGTGACTCCTGCCCCGGGGGCAGGGGGGAGATAACCACACACACCACTCCAACTGCAGACCCGGCAGCGGACTGCGGGCAGACATCCGGTCTGACCGCAGGCCCTGCCCACCAACAAAAGCTTCTTAGGGGACGACACAGGGAAAGCATCCTGCAGTTCAGTGCTACTGCATCTCTGGCAAATGCCTGGTCTGACTCAACCCAAGCCCCAGGTAGCCCCACGCTGGCCTACTAACAACACAGGGAACAAACCCTGCCCTAAACAGGCAAAGAGAGCCACTGAAGATAACTGGACTGAAGGGAACAGTGGCTCGGCCACAACAGCAGGGGGCATGCAACACATAGGAGACACCCCTGAAGCACCAGGTTCCAGAAAACCGGGGACACTGAGCTGAGGGGTCACTGTAGGACCTCTTCTTCAAAAGGCCACTGCTTTCAAGAGCAAGAGATATAGCTGAGTTTTGTAACACGCAGAAACAGACACAGAGAGACAAAATGAGGAAGCAGAGGAATATTCCCAAATGAAAGAATGGGACAAAGTCACAGCAAGAGACATAAATGAAACAGAGAGGAGTAGCCTGCCTCGTAGAGAATTTCAAATAACGGTTCAAAAGATACTCACCGGACTTAAGAGTGGGGGGACTTCACTGAGACTCAATGAAGAGATAGGAAGCACAAATGAACAGATCAGAGGTGAAGAGCTCAATAACTGAAATGAGAAACACACTAGAGGGAATAAACATTAGACTAGAAGAAGGAGAAGAATGGATTAGCAAACTAGAGGACAGATTCACGGAAAGCAATCGAGGTGAACAGGAGAGAGAGAAAAGAATAATAATAAAAAATGACAGTAGATTAAGGGAACTCGGCAACACCATCAAGCCTAATAACAGTCACAATACGGGGATCCCAGAAGGAGAAGAGAGAAAATTGATTTGAAGACATAATTGCTGAAAACCGGGGAGGCACAGAGAGCCCCCAACAAAAATCAACCCAGTGAGGTTCACCTCAAGACATGCAGTTATTAAAGTAGCAAAAAGTAGTGATGATGAGATAACTTTAAAAGCAGCAAAGGGGGCGCCTGGGTGGCTCAGTCGGTTAAGCGGCCGACTTCAGCTCAGGTCACGATCTCGCACTCTGTGAGTTCGAGCCCCACGTCGGGCTCTGTGCTGACAGCTCAGAGCCTGGAGCCTGTTTCAGATTCTGTGTCTCCCTCTCTCTCTGACCCTCCCCCGTTCATGCTCTGTCTCTCCCTGTCTCAAAAATAAATAAACGTTTAAAAAAAATTTTTTTAAAGCAGCAAGGGAGAAATAGAAAAACATTCCATACTCACGGATTGGAAGAACTAATATTGTTAAAATGTCGATACTAATTCAAAGCAATTTACATATTCAATGCAATCCCTGTCAAATAACACCAGCATTCTTCACAGAGCTAGAACCAACAATCCTCAAATTTGAATGGAACCAGAAAAGACCCCGAATAGTCAAAGTAATGTTGAAAAAGAAAAACAAAGCTGGAGGCATCATAACTCCAGACTTCAAGCTACATCCCAAGGCTGTAATCATCAAGACAGTATGGTACTGGCACAAGAACAGACTCACAGATCAGTGGAACAGAATAGAGAACCCAGAAATGGAGACACAAATGTATGGCCTAATCTATGACAAAGCAGGAAAGAATATTCAATGGAAAAAAGATAGTCTCTTCAGCAAATGGTGTTGGCAAAACAGCGACACAGAAAAATGAACCTGGACCACTTTCTTACACCAGACACAAAAATAAACTCAAAATGGATGAAAGACCTAAATGTAAGACAGGAAGCCATCGAAAGCCTAGAGGAAAAAACAGGCAACAACCTCTTTGACCTCGGCTACACCAACTTCTTACCTGACTTGTCTCCAGAGGCAAGGGAAACAAAAGCAAAAATGAACTACTGGGACCTCATCAAGATAAAAAGCTTCTACGCAGCTAAGGAAATGGTCAGTGAAACTAAAAGGCAACCGACAGAATGGGAGAAGATATTTACAAATGACATATCAGATAAAGGGTTGGTACCCAAAATCTATAAAGAACTTACCAAACAACACCCGAAAAACAAATAATCCAGTGAAGAAATGGGCAAAAGACATGCATAGACACTTTTCCAAAGAAGACATCCAGATGGCCAACCAACACATGAAAAAATGCCCAACATCACTCTTCATCAGGAAGCTACAAATCAAAACCACAATGAGATACCACCTCACACTTGTCAGAATAGCTAACATTAACAACTCAGGAAACTACAGATGTTGGTGAGGATGTGGAAAAAGGGGAATTTGCACTGCTTTTCGGAATGCAAACCGGTGCACTCTGGAAAGCAGTATGGTGGCTCCTCAAAAAATTAAAAATAGAACTACCCTACAACCCAGCAATTGCACTACTAAGTATTTATCCAAAGGATTAAAAAAAAAGCTAACTAGAAGGGCACATGCACCCCAATGTTCACAGCAGCACTACTGACAACAGCCAAATTATGGAAAGAGCCCAAATGTTCATTGACTGACAAATGGATAAAGAAGATGTTGTATACATATGGAATATTACTCGGTGATCAAAAAGGATGAAATTGTGCCATTTGCAACAATGTGGATGGAGCTAGAGTGTATTATATTAAGCGAATTAAGTCAGAAAAAGACAAATACCATATGATTTCACAAATATGTGGAATTTAAGAAACAACACAGATGAACATAGAGGAAGGGAAGCAAAAATAAGATAAAAACAGAGGGAGACAAACCATAAGAGACTCTTGAATACAGAGAACAAAGTGAGGGTTGCTGGAGGGGTACTGGGTGGGAGGATGGACATTAAGGAAGGCACTTGTTAGGATGAGCACTGGGTGTTATATGTAAGTGATGGATCACTAAATTCCATTCCTGGAAAAATAAAAATAAATAAAGACAAAAACTTTAAAATGTAAAAAGTAGCAAGGGAAAAGAAAACAGTCATGTACAAGGGAAACCCCAGAAGGCTTTCAGCAGATTTCTTAGCAGAGACCTCTTAGGCCAGAAAGAGTGGTATGATACATTCAAAGTGCTCAAAACAAAACAACCTGCCACCAAGGACACTCTATCCAGCAAGGCTATCATTCATAATAGAAGGAGAGATAAAGAGTTTCCTAGACAAAAGTTAAAGAAATTCATGACCACTAAACCAGCCCTACAAGAAATGTTAAAAGGGGACTCTTTGAGTGAAAAGGAAAGACCGGAAGTAAGAGTCAGAAAAGTAGGGAGCACAAAAACAGTAAAATTAAGTACGTCGGTAAAAATCAGTCAAGGGATTCACAAAATAAAAGGATGTGAAGTATGATACCATATACCCAAAACTGGGGGGGGGGGGGGGCGGTGAGAGGATTAAAGAATGGGTTCAAACATAAGCAACCATCAACTTTATGATATAGAGTGCATATGCATAAGATGTTACATACAAATCTTTGATTTGGTAACCACAAATAAAAAAAAAAAACCAGTAACAGCTAAGCAAAAAATAAAGAGAAAGGAATCCAAGTATACTAAAGAAAGCCAGCTAACAGTGAGAAAAAAAAAAAAGAGCAAGAGAAGAGTAAGAACGTACCTATCAACAATTACTTTGGAACAAATGGTCCAATGAAAAGACACAGGGTATCAGAGTGGATAAACAAACAAGACCCATCCATATGCTGCCTACAAGAGACTCATTTCAGACCTAAAGACACATGTAGCTTAAAAGGAAAGGGAAGGAAGAGCATTTATCATGCAAGAGGAAGGGAAAAGAAAGCTTTGGGTAGCAGCAATACTTACATCAGACAAAACAGACTTTAAAACAAAGACTGTAACAAGAAACAAAGAAGGACACTATATAATCATAAAGGGAACGATTCACCAAGAAGCTGTAACAATTATGAATATTTGCATACCCAACATAGGAGCACCCAAATACACAAAGCAGCTAATAACAAACATAAAGGAAGTAATTGATAGTAATATAATAATAGTAGGGGACTTTAACACCATACTTACATCAATGGATAGATCATCTAAACAGAAAGCAACAAGGAAACAGTGGCTTTGAATGACATTGGACCAGATGGATCTAACAGATATAATCAGAATATTACATCCTGAAGCGGCAGAATACCCAGTCTTTTCAAATACACATAGAACATTTTCCAGAATAAGTCATCTATTAGGCCACAAAACAAGTCTCAACAAATTTAAAAAGATTGAAGTCATACCATGCATCTTTTCTGACCACAATGCTTTTGTAAAACTAGAAATGAACCATGAGGAAAAAAATCTAGAAAGAACAGAAATATATGGAGGTTAAATAACATGCTGCTAAACAGTGAATGGGCTAACCAAGAATTCAGAGGAAATTAAAAAATACATGGAGACAAGTGAAAATGAAAACACAAAGGCCCAAAACTCTTGGGATGCAGCAAAGCTGTTCCAAGAGGCAAGTTTATGGCAATACAGATCTACCTCAGAAAGCAAGCAAAATCTCAAATAAACAACCTAATCTTACACCTAAAGGAACTATAAAAAAGGACAAACAAAACCCAAAACCATAGAAGGAAGGAAATAACGAAAATTGGAGCACAAATAAATGAAATAGAAACTTAGAAAACAATAGAACGGATCAACGAAACCAGGAGCTGGTTCTTTGAAAAGGATCAACAAAATGAATATACCTAGCCAGACTCATCAGAGAGAGAGAGAGAGCGAGAGAGAGAGAAGACTCAGAGAAACAAAATCAGAAATGAAAGAGGAGAAATAACAACAGAAGCGCACCTGGGTGGCTCAGTTGGTTGAGCGTCCGACTTCAGCTCAGGTCACGATCTCACGGTTCGTGAGTTCAAGCCCCACACTGGGCTTTGTGCTGACAGCTCAGAGACTGGAGCCTGTTTCGGATTCTGTGTCTCACTCTCTCTCTGCCCCTCCCCTGCTCGTGCTCTGTCTCTCTCTCTCAAAAATAAATAATCATTAAAAAAGAAAGAAAGAACAACAGATACCACTGAAACACAAAGGATTATAAGAGAATATTATGCAAAATTATATCAACAAATTGGACAACCTAGAAGAAATGGATAAATTCCTAGAAACAGATAATCAACCTCCCAAAACTGAACCAGAGAGAAACAGAAATTTGAACAGACTGGGGTGCCTGGGTGGCTCAGTCAGTTGAGTGTCCAGCTTTGGCTCAGGCCATGATTTCACAGTTCATGAGTTCAAGCCCCACGTTGGGCTCTGTGCTGATAACTCAGAGCCTGGAGCCTGCTTCAGATTCTGTGTCTCCCTCTCCTTCTCTGCCTCTACCCTGTTTGTGCTGTCTCTTGCTCTCAAAAACAAGAAGACATTAAAAAAAAAAAAGAAAGAAAGGAAATTTGAACAGACTGATTACTAGCAATGAAATTGAATCAGTAATCAAAAAAACTTCCAACAAACAAGTGTCCAGGACCAGATGGCTTCACAGGTGAATTCCACCAAATATTTAAAGAATTAATAGCTATTCTTCTCAAAGAATAGAAGAAGGAAAACTGCCAGAAAAAAACAGAAGAGGAAGAAAAACTTCCAAATTCATTCTATGAGGCCAGCATTATCCTGACACCAAAACCAGATAAAGACACTACCAAAAAAAAAAGAAAATTACAGGCCAATGTCTCTGATGAACACAGATGCAAAAATCCTCAACAAAATATTAGCAAACTGAATCCAACAATACCTTAAAGAAATCATTCACCACGATCAAATGGGATTTATTCCTGGGATGCAAGGGTGGTTCAATACTCACAAATCAATCAACATGATACACTGCATCGACAAAAGAAAGGATCAAAACCATATGGTCATTTCAATTGATGCAGAAAAAGCATTTGACAAAGTACAATATTCATTCATGATAAAAACTGTCAACAAAGTAGGTTTAGAGGAAACATAACTCAACATAATAAAGGCCATATATGAAAAATTCACAGCTAACATCATCCTCTAAAACCTGAGAGCTTTTCCCCTAAGGTCAGGAACAAGACAGGGATGTCCACTCTCACCACTTTTATTCAACATAGTACTTTGAAGTCCTAGCCTAAGCAATCAGATAAGAAAAAGAAATAAAAGGCATCCAAACGGGCAAGGAAGAAATAAAACTTTCACTATTTGCAGATGACATGATACTATATAGAGAAAACCCTCAAGATTGCACTAAAAATCTACTAGCACTGATACATGAATGCAGTAAAGTCACAGGATACAAAATCAATACACACAAATATGTTGCATTTCTATACACTAACAATGAAATAGCAAAAAGAGAAATTAATAACCCCAATTACAATTGTACAAAAAATTAAAAAATACCTAGGAATAAAATTAACCAAGGGAGTGAAAGGCCTGTACTCTGAAAACTATAAAACACTGATGAAAGAATTTGAAAATGACACAAACAAATGGAAAGATATTCCATGCTCACAGATTGGAAGAACAAGTATTGTTAAAATGTCCATACCACTCAAAGCAATCTACAGATTTAATGCAAAACCCATCAAAATACCAACAGCATTCTTCACAGAACTAGAACAAATCATCTGAAAATTTGTAGGGAACCACAAAAGACCCTAAATAGCCAAAGCAGTCTTGAAAAAAACACAAAACTGGAGGTATCACATTCCCAGATTTCAAGATATGCTACAAAGCAGTAGTAATTAAAACAATATGGTACTGGCACAAAAACAGACACACAGATCGATGGATCAGAATAGAAAACCTAGAAATAAACCCACAATGTTATGGTCAATTAAACTTTGACAAAGTGGGCAAGAATATCTAATGGAAAAAAGACAATCTCTTCAACAAATGGTGTTGGGGAAACATAACAGCAACACTTGCAAAAGAATGGAACTGGACCTCTTTCTTACACCACACACAAAAATAAACTCAAAATGGATGTGAGACCTGAAACCATAAAAATCCTAGAAGAGAGTACAGGCAGCAATGTCTTTCTCGATATGTCTATAACGACTTCTTTCTAAATATGTCTCCTGAGGCAAGAGAAACAAAAGCAAAAATAAACTATTGGGACTTCGTCAAAACAAAAACCTTCTGCATAGCAGAGGAAACCATCAACAACACTTAAAACACAATGTATTGAATTGGAAAAGATATGTCTGCAAATGACATATCCAATAAAGGGGCAGTATCCAAAAATGTAAAGAACTGATACAACTCAACACCAGAAAGAAAGAAAGAAAGAAAGAAAGAAAGAAAGAAAGAAAGAAAGAAAGAAAGAACCCAATACAAAATGGGCAGAAGACATGAACAGACACTTCTCCAAAGAAGACATCCAGATGGCCAACAGACACATGAAAAGATGCTCAACATCACTCATCAGGGAAATGCAAATCAAAACCACAATGAGAGATCGCCTCATACCTGTCAGAATGGCTGATATCAAAAACACAAGAAACCACAAATATTGTTGAGGATGTGGAGAAATGGGAAGTCTGCTGCACTGCTGGTGGGCATGCAAACTGGTACGGCCACTGTGGAAGACAGTATGGAGTTTCCTCAAAAAAGTAAAAATTGAATTGCCATATGATCCAGTAATCCCACTATTGGGTATTTACCCAAAGAATATGAAAACGCTAATTTACTAATTTGAAAAGATACAGGCACCTCTATGTTTATTGCAGCATTATTTACAATGGCCAAATTATGGAAGCAGCCCAAGTATCCACTGATAGATGAATGGATACACAAGAGTGTGTGAGTGTGTGTGTGTGTGTGTGTGTGTGTGTGTGTGTACACGTCTACACAATGGAATATTACTCATCCATAAAAAAGAATGAAATCTTGGGGTGCCTGGGTGGCTCGGTCGGTTAAGCGACCGGCTTCGGCTCAGGTCATGATCTCGCGGTCTGTGGGTTCGAGCCCCACGTCGGGCTCCGTGCTGACAGCTCGGAGCCTGGAGCCCGCTTTGGATTCTGTGTCTCCCTCTCTCTCTGCCCCTCCCCCGTTCATGTTCTGTCTCTCTCTGTCTCAAAAATAAATAAACATTAAAAAAAATTAAAAAAAAAAAAAAAAGAATGAAATCTTCCCATTTGCAACAATACGGGTAGATTCAGAGGATACGGTGCTAAGTGAAATCAGTCAGGTAGAGAAAGTCCAATACCACGTGATTTTACTCATATGTGGAATTAAAACAAAACAAAACAAATGAACAAAGAAAAAAGAGACAAACCAGAAAACGGACTCTTAACTATAGAGAACAAACTGATGGTCACCAGAGGGGAGATGGGTGAATTAGGTGAAGGGTACACCTACGCACCTGAAACTAATTTAACGCTGCACGTTAACTACACTGGAATTAAAACAGAACAGCCAACAAGACACATCGGTGAGCTAAACCTGGCCCCCGCAGTCAGGGATCCAGGACCTCCCCGCTGGCCATACCTACTTCTTTAAAAAAAAATTTAATGTTTATTTATTTTTGAGACAGAGAGGCAGAGAGACAGAGTGTGAGCGGGAGAGGGACAGAGAGAGACGGAGACACAGAATCCGAAGCAGCCTCCAGGTTCTGAACTGTCAGCACAGAGCCCGACATGGGGCTCGAACCCACGAACTGCAAGACCGTGACCTGAGCCGAAGTTGGACACTTAACCTGCTGAGCCACCCAGGTGCCCCTGGCCACACCTATTTCTATTCATCATTGTATTTCTACCCTTATCCTGAATTCCAGCATAATTTTTTCAAGTCATAACTAATAAATCCTCTCCTACACGCCCCTATTTTCTCTGGGTTGCTTTTTTTTTTTTTCCAGTTTGAAACATACTTTGAATGTGACCAAAGTGAGAAAAAATGTGAAGGGTTCATATTCATTTTCTTAATATAATTATGTATTGATACAGTAACACAAAGTTAATTTCCTATCTAAAATTCATCTCTTTAATCAAAAACCTAAATAAAATAATTTTCTATGAAAATATTTCTAAAATACATTAAGACTTTCCTGTCTTCTTTAAAAGAGTGTGTTGAACATCACTTGGTCTTTTCTTGATACTAATGGTCAAAATTCTGGATAGAAATTGATCTATAATAGAGAAGATGCTGTCAGGAGCTATTATGGTTTTGTATCTTTCATTTGTTATTTTAAGTAACATCCTCTGTCACCAGAAGTATAGGATATGGGCAGAGCCCCTCTCATCCTTTTCTGGCTTTTGTGAACCTCCTGGGTTTTTGTTGTTGTTTTATTTTGTTTTTTACTTTATAGTTATCCTAATTTTGTATGATGGAGATGAGATTCTAACTTTGAATTTTAAAGCTCCTTTTTTGGGGGGTGGGGGGGCGCCTGGGTGACTCAGTCCGTTAAGCAACCGGCTCTTGCTTTCAGCTCAGGTCATATTTTCATGGTTCATGAGTTCAAGCCCTACACTGGGCTCCACACTAACACCACAGAGCCTGCCTGAGATTCTCTCTCTCCTTCTCTGCTGCTCGTATGCTCTGGGTCTCTCTCTCTCTCAAAATAAAATAAATAAACTTAAAGACTTTTAAAGTTTTTTTTATAGTCCCCAGTTCCAACTCACAAAGTGCAAATTATCTCCAAAACTTTCCTTCTGTACGAGGTAAACTGAAATCTTCAGTCCTTCTGATTCACAATCACTGGGAATTCTTTTGTTAAAAACTACGCTATCTCCTATATACAACTTCTGTATCTTAAAAATTAGCTCTAAAATATGCATTTCAAATATTCTACACGATTCTTACAGAATCAAAAATTGAGATCCACAGCTGTCTTTTCCCTAAAACTGGGGTTCTCAAACATGGTGAAATGTTTGCAAAATGTGGGCTACTTCAAACAAACAAACATGCCTGAGCCCAAGCCCAGGATCAAAATCTGAACCTCTGGAAGATAGAACCTATGCATTTGTGTTTATTTTATTTAGTTATTAGCTTTTTACTTTTCATGTTGTGCTTATTGTAGATTTCCTATGCTGTTTGTAAGAAATAACAGAGAGAGAGAGATCCTATGTACCCTTCAGTCAGTTTCCCCCATGGTAGCATCTTGCATAATTAAAGCACAAAAGCACAATCAGGAAATTGACATCAATATAATCCTACAGAGTTTTTAAAACTAGGTCTCCTTAAAAGGAAACTCTTCTCTTTTTCTCTTTGCTGATGCTTAGCTCTACTGAAGCGGCATATCCCCCTCCTTAATGTGCTAGCTTTAAAAAAACAAACAAACTTTTTATTTTGAAAAAAAGGTAAAACCCACAGAAAATATATCTGAATACTATAATGGGAAGGGTATAATGAATACCCACATACCCTCCACCTACATTCATTGGTTCTTCACCAATTCTGGGCAGCCCTGAGAACTGGAGCCTTCTCTTACATAAACAGAACAGACAGAATTATCAAATTCAGGAAATTTAACAACCATACAATATTATCTAATATAATGTAGTTCATTTTCAAATTCGTTAATTTCCCAAAACCATCCTTAAATTTAGGGCAATTAGCAACCCCAACAGCCCCCTGCCCCCCGCCCCCCAACAAGGATTTCATGTGGGGTAACTGTGATATGCTGTTAGCCTCTTTTTTGTTTTTTTTTAATGTTTATTTATTTCTGAGACAGAGAGAGACACAGCATGAGTGGGGGAGGGGCAGAGAGAGAGGGAGACACAGAATCAGAAGCAGGCTCCAGGCTCTGAGGTGTCAGCACAGAGCCCGACGCGGGGCTCGAACTCACAAACCGTGAGATCGTGACCTGAACCGAAGTCAGTCGCTCAACCGACTGAGCCACCCAGGCACCTCTGCTGGTAGCCTCTTTTATCTGGAATAACCTTTCTCACTTATGCCATTGGTAGTTTTGAAGCCTCCACGTGAACTGTTTTGTAGACAGTCCCTCAATTAGGCTTTGTTTGGTTGTTTCCTCATTGGGTTTCATTTTTGAAAAGCACTGTTCATCAACGTTCCCAGCTATGGGTTCACTGAGGAGATAGACATTTGGCAAAGAAGAGGTCTTCTCAATCATAAGCACAACTGACAGATGGCCACCTCTCAGCACCTTGCTTCCAGGCTGAACATCAATGATATTTACAAGACTGTGCCCCTCCAGAGAGCTGGGCACTTTGGGGAGCAAAAGCAGGCCAGCGCAATTCCCAGCCTAGGATTGTTAATTGCAAGGAATAAGGAGTCACAGGGTTGAGGTTTCCAGTCTGGGTTTCTCTGAGGGCTGGGTGAACAACATCCTTTCTCTTGTCCTCAGTTTCTCCAAACTACAAAATGAGGACGAAAGTACCTAGCAGTTAACTCACAGGGTTAATGCAGTGATGGATGCTCCACACTCAGCACGGTGCTTAGCACTTAGTAAATGTTCATCTAATGTGAGCTTCTACCCACATCAAAAACTAGATCATTAAGTCAAATCTCACATGTATTGTTTTAAACCTAACGGGTGGGCTAGAGGTTTTCTGTTAAAGCCAAATCCTGGTGTGATTTTCCTATCCTACAGCCCAGCTGCTTGGCTATGGCAAAGACCCTGGCCCTTCGTGGGGTTATGAGGCTGAAGTCCATCTTACCATTACATCCTGAATAGTTAAGAGGATCCTTTCTTTGTCTGCACTGCTGGCAGGGTCTGGTAATCCATGTGCATTCAGAAGGGAGACATTAAAATCACAGGGCGTGGTGCCCGTAGGAGACTTGGTACCCTAGGGGCAAGCAGAGAGAATGGGCGTGGTAAAAGCAATTTACGTCCCTGAAGATGCGCTGGGTCCCTCGTTCTCTCTGTTGGTCTCCATGCCTCCCGTCTGCCTCCTCACCGTCCATCATTCTCGGCTCTCTCTCTCCCAAAGCTGAGCTGGTCAAACTCATCCCTGCCTTACCCACACCGCTGTAGACACACAGTTAGTAAAGAGACCAGGATTCAAACTCAGGGCACCAACAACCTAGACACTGGGCTCAGTGAGTACCGAGATACGGCGTCCACATCTTGCTGAATAAAGAAAGTGGGATATCAAATAGTGTGGATGGTATATAATCCCATGTATGTGAAAACAGCTATAAAAAGTGAAGGAAAAAATGGTTCTCACTTGAAAGTTATTTAAATGGTAATCCAAAACAGAAGTACCCAAGCAACGCGACGGGCTTAAAAACAATCTTTCATTGTTTAAGCCTCACCGTTGAAATTAATGAATGGCAAACTGGAGGGATTTGCTACAGGGCCCTCCCTGCTGGGAACCGGGTGGGATTCCCACTGGGGGATGCCTGGCCAGTGATGGCACCCTCTAATCTCCACGATTCCCATAGGTGGGTGACCCGTCATGGGCCTCGGCAGAGTCCACACGTGGTGGACCTACTGGGGGCACACAGGCTGTGAACAGGTCTTCAGTTGTTTGTATGTGTCAGCAAATAGCAATGACTTTAAAACATCGAATTGTAATTGTGGGCAAATATCCAGTTCATCCCACACCAGGGTCCACACAATGGAGGCATTCCAGAAGATGATGGGGCGGCCAAGTCTTCCCATCAACCCATCATGCTCGCAGGAAAAATCAAATAACTAAACTCAGGAATTACCACCACTCACTGGGGATGGGCCAGGACTGGAACATTCCAGATAAACCATCTCCTCTTGGATGTAATCAATACCTTTCATATGTTATGAATGTAAGAATTTTTTATTCTGGATGGATACACCCATCTATGACCTCTGGGGCAGTGGGATTATGAAAAGACTTTTATTTTCTTTGTATGGGTTGAATTTTATTTTTTTTAATTTTTATTTTTTATTTTAGACGGGGGGGGGGGGGGCGGGGGGAAGAGGGGTAGAGGGAGAGAAAGAGAGAATCCCAAGCAGGCTCCAGGCTCAGCGCGGAGCCCAAAGCAGGGCTCGATCCCACAACGCTGGGATCGCCACCTGAGCCGAAATCAAAGAGTCAGCCGCTCAACCGACTCAGCCACCCAGACGCCCCGATACATTGTTTATTGTCTGTCTTATCTTCGGTGTGTAGAACGGTACCTGGGATCTGTCGTGGGGACCAGGCACCTGCAGTGCACACACCTGTGTAAGGACACAGCCGCTCCTCAGCTCCGACCGCTGCTGTTACGTAAGGATCTGGCTCCCAAACAGTTCGGATTTTTCAAGAGAAGCCCCAAATTCCCATTTCAACATGGACTCTCCTGATTCTTAAATGTCAGCTAGTAATTCTTTCGAAAACACCGTGCAAGTCCATGGGCTGAGGCCAACGGAGCCTGTCTGCAGCATGCGGGTCTGCGAACTCAGAGCCCGCAAGAAATTGAAGATCACCAAGGGTATGATTGAAGGCAAACAGGCTGGTATGTTTCAACAGTGAAGGTCAGACGAAAAGTACACATGCGGACACGGATTTCCTTTTGCTCCCCCTCGGAGCTGCGCTTGCAAACAGTGTGAGGTGGCTGAATATATTTAGCCACACGCTTTTCTTCTTCTTTTTTTTTTTTTTCCTCTCTAGTTCAGACTGCGTCTCTTAAGCCTTCTGCCTCGGCCGAAAACGCATGTTACCATTTCACTCTTTCGCTTCGCGGGAAAATAACTCCGAGGGGAAATTGACTGTGAAGCCTTACAGAGTGCCCCCTCAAGATGGGGAGAAAAAGGAAAGAAGGAAATACAGTCAAGCGCTCACAGTGGAGACAAGGCAGGGCGGGCAGGGCAGGGCCATGCTGCTTCAGAGCGTGTGTGCACCCAGGAATGCTAATGGGGCTTACAGCTCGTGAGGGGCGGGCTGCCTTGTGCTGCAGGCAGCCTGGGGGCTTGCAAAGGAAGGAATATATGTTCACTTAACAGGAGGTACCAGAGGAGAAGAGGGAACTACCCCACTTTTCGCGCCGAAGGCATGCACACATTCCGTGCGGGGCGGGGGCGTGGCCGGGACTGGACCGGGCTGAACTTGGCTACAGACCAGCCTCCCAAACTAAAAGAAACTGATGGCTGTTGGCAGAGGCACGTGCTCAGACCCTGAGCCGGGCGCCGTTCTGTTGTTCCAAAAGCAAGTGTGTATGTGTGTGAGCGCGTGTGCTGTGTTTGTGGTATGGGAGGTGGGTGTTAAAGGCAGTAAAGCCCACGCTAGAGTGTTGCCTACTGTAAAATCCCTTTAATACGGACTGGGTAGGAAACAAGGGCACTGGGTTAAGTCCATAAAACCAGCGCCACCCCCCCCCCCACCGGCCCCCTCCAGGAAGACAGAATTTCCAATTTACTTTTAGACTTTTGCAGCTGGGATGTGAAACAAAGCAACCCTTTGCTCTTTACCTGTCCTTCTTTTACGAGCAAAGAAGGAAATACAAACAGGCAAACACAACACAAGAATGTTTCCTGGACAATATTCCCACTTTTATGAGTGCTTTGCAGTTCTTAAAGGCAGGGTTTGGTACAGGAGCGGCATTCAAAAGCAAGATTTGGGGGGCACCTGGGTAGCTCCGTCACTTAAGCTTCCGACTTCGGCTCAGGTCGTGATCTCGCGGTTCATGAGTTCGAGCCCTGTGTCCGGCTCTGTGCTGACAGCTCAGAGCCAGGAGCCTGCTTCGGATTCTGTGTCTCCCTCTCTCTCTGCCCCTCTCCTGCTTATGCTCTCTTTCTCTCTCACGCACACACAAATAAATAAACATTAAAAACAATTCTTTTTTTAAAAAAAGCAAGATTTTGTTCTTTTAGGGAGGCTATTGAATCTGCAGCCTGCACTCACAGCGGAACAAAGGCCTGGGGGATGGGACGGGGGATGGCCCCGGGGCCTCTGTCCTGTGGCGTCCCGATAATTTTGCTTCTATATAGACATGGCGATGATCTATGCACTCATTCTATATATAAAAGCGATGCCCTCAGAATAAAACCCAGCTACCTGGACTCACCCCTCACAGCCCCCTCCACTGCCCTGCCCGGGGCTCATCGTGCCCTGCCTGGTCTGCCCCACACTCCCACCTTGCTCATGCTGTGCCTGAGCCTCATGTCGTCTGTGCTTGCTGTTCCCTCTGCCTGCAATGCTTTTCCCACCAGGTTTCAGCTGAACTGTCACACCGGAAGGCAGCCTTCCCGCCCTCTCTGCCGTGTCTGAAGCTGCCCTCTCTCCCACACTCTTCCACTTTCCTCTGTTTTCTTCGCAGAACGTGACCATACCTGCAATTGTTGCTTTCTTTATCTCTTGGTCTATTCTTTTTTTTTTTCAATTTTATTTTTTATTTCTTAAAACTTCCATCTAAGTTAGTGAGCATATAATGCAACAATGATTTCCTTAGTGCTCCTTCCCGATTTAGCCAATCCCCCCTCCCACAACCCCTCCAGTAACCCTCTGTTTGTTCTCCATATTTAAGAGTCTCTTATGCTTTGTCCCCCTCCCTGTTTTTATATTACTTTTGTTTCCCTT
This sequence comes from Panthera pardus, assembly GCF_024362965.1. NCBI lineage: Eukaryota > Metazoa > Chordata > Mammalia > Carnivora > Felidae > Panthera > Panthera pardus. The sequence continues at coordinate 17,601,213 of NW_026526980.1, read as the reverse complement.
CCCTTATGTTCATCTGTTTTGTCTCTTCAAGTCCTCGTATGAGTGAAGTCATAGGATTTTTGTCTTCCTCTGACTAATTTCACTTAGCATAATTCCCTTCAGTTCCATCCACGTGGTTGCAAATGGCAAGATTTCATTCTTTTTGATTGCCGAGTAATACTCCATTATATATATATATGCCACATCTTCTTTATCCATTCATCCGTCGATGGACATTTGGGCTCTTTCCATCCTTTGGCTACTGTCGATCATGCTGCTATAAACATGGGGGTGCTTGTGTCCCTTGGAAACAGCACACCTGTATCCCGTGGAGAAATGCCTCGTAGCGCCATGGCTGGGTCGTAGGGTAGTTCTAGTTTTAGTTTTTCGAGGAACCTCCGTACTGTTCTCCAGAGTGGCTGTGCCAGCTTGCGTTCCCATCTTGGTCTCTTCTTTACTGTCTACCCCCCACCCCCACCCCCGCCCCGGAGTATAAGTTGCTTAAGAATAGGGCCCCCGTGCGTTTTGTTTGTTTCTGTGTCTCTGGTGCCAGGGACAGAGCCTGATGCTCCGAAGTGGGTGCCCAACCAATGCCTGCTGAATAGAAGCCCAGCACGCACCGTCGGAGGTCCCTGGATTTCACAGGTGACACGGCGGTTTGAGGAGGGGACCGAAACGCCCCATTGCCTGCCTCATCAGCGGCTGCGCGGCTGTGGACTCTTGAGCTACAGTTCTGTGGGGCTTCTGGGCATTTCCGTGTGTGGCTTCTGCTGCCCCAGGGGGTGGGGTGATACTCAAAATCTTTAACAGCAGGTGCATACATACAGTTGTGGCCAGGCTGAGTATCAGCTCTGCCCGCCTCCCCTCCCCTCCTTGCCCCACACTCCACCCCAGCCTCTCGGACCCCGGCAAGTGTCACTTCCTCGAGGAAGCCTTCCTGGATACCCTCTCTCCTGGGCCCACCACGCCCTGCCCCACCCCTCAGCAAACTCTTGCGGTGGAGGGACTGTAGGCTGTTGCCTCTTTGGGGTCGGACGCCAGCCCTTCTGACACCTGGACACCGTGTGCCTGGAGGAACATCCAGCATGTGGCCCGGCCTGGGTGCTCGTCACGGCGTGCGAAAGGGAGGACAAGAGTGAAGGAACTTAGGGACAGAAGGAGGGAAGGAATAAACAGCTGTCACAAAGTGCCCCCAGAGCCGCTACAGCACAAGCTGAGGCCAGTCCTACCTGTGGACGGTCCCCGGAAGCGTCCTTGGCCTTGACGGTCACATCCCCACACGGCTCAAAATCTTCAGAAGGGTCCAGAGGCGGCTCGATGTGCAGCCGCGGGCCAGCTTCCGTCCTGATCTGCACCGATTTCTATACAGAAAAAGTCAGATTGCTTGAGATGTGATGGGAGGAGCATCTGAATTCCTCAGAGGGGTGAGCACGTTAGCGGCTGATGGCGAGGCGGTAGGTCTGCATGGGCCACGCCACCTCTGCTCAGAAGCCCTGACTGGAGGGCCGCCTGGGTGGCCCGGTCGGTTAAGAATCGGACTTCGGCTCAGGTCATGATCTCGCGGTTCGTGACTTCGAGCCCCGCGTCAGGATCTATCCAGTCAGCACAGAGCCCCCCTCAGATCCTCTCTTCCCCTCTCTCTCTGCCCCTCCCCTGCTTATGCATGCGTGCACTCTCTCTCTCAAAAGTAAAAAATAAAATTAAAAAAAAAGTCTTTACTGGTTCCTACTGCACAAAGGGTGTTCAGAATTTTTCACTAACTTTTTAGCTTGGAGTACTTTCTCAGTAGAATTTCAGTGGGTGTTACACTCCCCCCATATTGGCTTTGTGATCAAATAAGTTTAGGAGACCCTGGGTTTTCCTCGGGACTTCTAAGGGCTGGGGCCAGGGTGGCACAAGGGAGGCACCCAGGGAGCAACATTTAAGAAGGGGCTCCCTCTTAACAAAAATAATATAAAAACAGGGAGGGGGACAAAACAGAAGAGACTCATAAATATGGAGAACAAACTGAGGGTTGCTGGAGGGGTTGTGGGAGGGGGGATGGGCTCAATGGGTAAGGGGCACTAAGGAATCTACTCCTGAAATCATTGTTGCACTGCATGCTAATTTGGATGTAAATTTTAAAAAATAAAAAATAAAATTAAAAAAAAAGGAAGAAGAAGGGGTTCCCTCTTGGGTGCCCTGCATGTGCACGAATCCAAGAGTGAGGGCCTCCTTAAACTTCCTGCTCCGGGCCTCACTCGAGTGAGGCCTGGCTATTAAAAGGAGGGACAGGTCGGCCAAGCCATGCATACTGGGTTCGTTACCCCGCTGCGGGACAGAGATTTATTTTATTTTTTCTTAAGTTTATTTATTTTTTTGAGAGAGATAGAGAGTGAGCAGGGGAGGGGCAGAGAGAGAGGGAGAAAGAGAGAATCCCAAGCAGGCTATGCACTGTCAGCACAGAGCCCGGTGTGGGGTTTGAACTCATGAGCTGTGAGAGCATGACCTGGGCCGAAACCAAGAGTCTGACGCTTAACCGACTGAGCCACCCAGGCGCCTGGGGACAGTGATTCATGCCTTTCCCCTCATGCCCTGGGTGAGAAGCCTCCATCCCTGTGAGACTCGGCTTCCCCACCAGCCTAGTGAACTTGATGATGAAGAAAATGACGCCGCCTGCGGGACTCTCACTGGGTAGGACCGAACACCTTTCTCATCCACGGTCACGCCGCCCCACCCCGCCCATCCCCGTGAGCGCGTTCACATTATGCGTCACGACACTGAATGCACACTGAGCGCCCCTCCAAGTCCTTCGCGTGCCTTTGCTCGTTCGGTCCTCATAGCAACCCCAGGGGGAAACCGAGGCACAAGGCCACAAGCCCCTTGCCCAAGGTCGCACAGTGAGGAAGCCGCAGAGCCTCGATCTGAACCCCAGCAGCACAGCTCCAGAGGCCTTGCTCCAAACCAGGGATGGGTCCGTGTTTCCTGTACAGACTAAGGATTTTAGGTCCTGCCAATCATATGGTCTCTGTCACCAGAATTCAGCTGTCCCATTGTAGCTGGAAAGCAGCCATAGATAAAGCCTGAATGAATGGGCTTGCCTGTGTCCCCAAAAGACTTTATTTATAAGAACAGGCTGTGGCCAGATTTGGCCCGAGAGCTGTAGTTTGCTGAGGGACCCCAGTACTAACCACCACACTATAATGCCCCCCAAAAGGCACGTGAAGGATAAATGTGCCCGGCCTGGGCTACAGGATGGAGGGAAATGAAGGAACTTCCTGAGAACACGTAACACTCAGAAAAGTAGGCAGGGGCTTGGCTATAGATCATGCGAGAAAAAGATCTTGGAAAGAAAGTTTAAAAAAGAAGAGAGAGAGAAAGAGGCTGAAAAAGGCAGACAGGGGGCCCCTGTTGGGGAACAGGGAGGACGCAGAGGTGCCGAAGGAAGGTGCTTTGGGACACTTTTCCTTCCATAGGCGATCCTGTCACTTAGCGATGCCCCCCAGGCTCCGACACCAAGTGTGAGCTAGCTGCCTCCCAGGCTGCGTCAGCTTGCTCTCAGAGCATTTCTTAGCGTCAGCAGACCTATGGAGGCTAAGCAGGATCCAGGCCGGGAGACACCTGGGAGCTTTCCTGCCTGGGGCCAGGATGAACCTGAAAGGGGTTTGAAGTTCATCTCCAAGATGGATTTTCTACCACAGACGCTGGGGAGGCCAGGCTCCTCCCCACTCCCCAGGATCCACTCAAAAACACCCAAATGCTGAAATGGAGATGGAGAGTGAGAGAGGCAGAGACAGTGGGGTGGGGGGGGCAGGGAGAGAGAGCGAGAGGAGGGAAGGCAGGAAGGAAGGAGCCAGTGGGGAAGGGAGAAGAGGAGGGAGGAGGGAGAAGGGGAAGGGGCTGGGAGGGAGGAGCACCAGGCATGGGGCACACAGCCTGGCCCCTCTACAGGCTTCTGTTCCTTTATCCAGAAAGGGAGGACTCAGACGAGGACCTTACTCGTGGAAGGTCCAGGCACCAGCAGTATTGGCTTCTCCTGGGGATTTGTGAGAAATGCAGAATTTCAAGCCCCATCTCAGAGCTGTGAATCGGAATCTGCATTTTCACAAGAGCCCAGGTGGCTCGCACGCACACTCCAGTCTGAGCAGCGTGAGGTCTGTGAAGTCTTGCGGCGGGTGCTTCCGTCTGTGCTGCACGCGCCCCCCTGTCTTCTGGCAAAGGCACCCTGATTTTCTTTTGGGAAATCCTCCCCCTCCCCACCCCCAATCCAAGTGTTCATGTGGAACGGAGTCCACGGGGGGCTGGAGCATAGGACAGGCCCAGGCGATCTGAGCATTAGATCCTGCTGGCCCAGAGCGACCAGGTGACAGAATGCACGGTGGAGGCTGACAGTGGTCACCTTGGTGCCACCCAGAGCAGCACAGGGAAAAGCAGAGTTGAGAGATGGAGAACGGGCTGTGCAACACTGTCTGAGCACCTGGATCCAGCCATACCTGAACCCCAGTTTCCCGCTGCCAAGTAAGAGAGCTGGCATTAATGCAGTTTTGCTGGTCTGATCTGAAGGATAAATATGAGAAAGAGCTCCAGCATTCAAGGAGGAGAGCCCCGGTATGCCTCTGTCCTCTGCAGCCTTCCCATCCTCCCTTTTCCCAGAAGCGCCCCTCTGCCTTCCCAGGAGCTTGTCACAACTGCTCGCCTGGCCGAGAGGTCGGGAGATGGGTTTGCAGTAGGCATTAAGGCACTTAACCAGCAAGCCCTTACTGAACACGGACTGCATACAAGGTTCTGGAAGCATGTTGAGATAGTAAAAAAAAAAAAAAAAATGTAACAACCCGTGCCCTGGTCTCAAGGAGTTCACACAGAACTTGCAACAGAAGAACGCGTTTCTGAAGCAACACGTAACAAAATTAATGTGGTCCCGGAAGAGTTTTAAATGCCGAGTGGGCGCCGCCGGAGGGGAATAAATAGTCTCCCATCTGGCCTGCTCTCCCACCGCAGCCCCGGGGCTGTACCTCCGCCACCACTGGAGGAGAAGGGGAGCTGCCTCACCCACATCAAGACGCCCACCTCCCAATAAGCGCACGAGGCTGGAGGGTTCCAACCCAGCCCCCGGGCAGCGCCCGCTCCCCGCCGCCCACCTTCACGTGCTGGTGAGCATGATGCCCGAGCGCCTGGCTGGCTCCCCATCTGGCACGTTGCTTTACCTGGAGTGGGTGTTTGTAAGTGGCTGCTTTCTCCTGCCTCCTGGCAGCGCCCAGACCCGGGTGGACCCTGGTGGTATCAGCCACGCATCGGGACGGGGTTTTAAAGCCCTGACACCCGAACACCCATGTTCCAGTTTGCCCGCCCAAGGGCAGATCTTGCCCTCAGCCACACGCAACCCAAGGCCACGCTCAGAGTTATCTGTGTGTATCTGCCGCCCCCTTAGCAAAGCATTCTAAGAGATGCGCGTGCAAGCTGCTGTCAATGCGAAAGATAGACGGAGGCTAGGGGTTGCCCTGTATGGTTGTTCAGGTTGTGTGGTATGCAAATGGCTCCCTCTAGAGGTAGGAGTGCTCTGAAGATACTGACAGGCAGGTTTGGGGTGGGGAGGAAATATACCCTATTTGATATGTTCTTCCCGGATTTTCCTGATCTCTTACAAATAACAGCGCTCGACACTCTGACAGTGTGTGTCGTGCAAGGTCGCCGTAAAAGCCGATGCTTTATGGGCTGTTTCATTTATTGTCCTCTCTGCAGGGGTTTTCAAAACTCAGACACAGGAAAACAAAGGAAAGGGCTTCACGTTTTGACTCATGAGCTTTTCTGGAGGTATCTGCAGCTGCCTAGCCCACAACAGGAACCCGGATATGACAGTGGAGTGAGAGCAAAGCCTTGCTTTCCGGGCCTTGAAGGAAAGCCCACCCCCACCGTAAATTGCTGAAAGGCCAATCCCTTCACTACCAATTTAATGCTAAGAGCCCATGACGTTCATCAAATCTGACAGCATTTTGGTAAACGACAGCTCTGTTGATTAGGCCGCTGTCCACCCAAGTATTACAAGGCTGAGGAAGCCATAAATCTTAATCCGCTGATAGCAGGAGAAAGATCTGAGGCTGAGACGTGGTGGGGGATAAAGACTAGTGCCAACAGGAGCCCATTGATCACCTCCAGGCCGGTCCACGGGGCAGGTGGCAGCTCAGTCCCGGGACGGGTTTTACAGGTGCGGCCGGTCAGGCTCCAGGCCAGCGTTTGGATGAGCCGGTGACCTTCCGGCGCAGGGATCCTTGAGCCCGTGCGCCTGGGGGAGCCCCTTCCAGCGGGGGCATCTCGACCCCAAAGTGCTTCCTAGTTGCGGAGGGCAAGACCCTAAGAAGGGAGGTTATTCTACAGGAAGACACGAAGGCCTGGTCACCGGGAAGGGGCCGTGTGACCCAAAGGAATTTCAGGCAACACTCAGAACAAGTGGCTGGATGCAAGCTGGAGAGTGCAGAGGGCCACAGGGAGGAGGCAGAGTGCTGGCCAGGGGGAGACTGTGGCCGCCGTGTCCCCAGCTGACCCGGCTGTGGTCTGAGATGACACACTGAGTGCCTGTGTGCCCCCCACCATCCCTCCTGCTGGGCACAGCCATACGGGAGAAACCCCAGGACTGGGACAGGGCTGCAGTGCCTCTCCTGACGGGGTGGCTTTTGAGGACTGGCCACCACTGGCCACCGGGGGATTCTGCTTCCCTCACCGCCGCCTACCTCTGGCTGCCTCCAAGGATGGTGAGGCCCACCCAAAGGGGTGAGGGAAAGACTGCCTTCCTCTCTATCCTTGGCACCCGAAAATCCATCCCCATGTACTTCCTACCATGGAGAAACTTTCTACTTAACCCCACTTCTTGGGGCCAAAGGAAACCCGACCAGTGCCTCTTCCTGGTGTAGTCGGTACATTGGGGCTACTTACTGTCCTGGACAAGAAGCTAGGGGACCCAGGCCCCGCTCAGGGAACAGCTCTGGGGCGGGCAGGCTTTGCATCATCCGACCCGGCCCACCTCCGCTCACACCCTCTCAGGGCGGGAGTGGGCATCTGGTCCAGGCTGACCAACTGAGGCATTGTCCCAGACAATTTCAACAAAGACCGGCAGGGAGAAGACACGAAGGGGTGGGTCGAGGAAGCTGAGGTGACCAGGGGACTCTGGGAGTTAGGGAAGGTGCGAGGTGGAGGCTGGGAGGATGAAGAGCCGAAAGCTGGAGAGACAAAGGCCTGCTTCAAAGCCTCCTGCCTGGTCCTCCTACAGCCACCTGGCCCCACGGGCATCCTTCGGCATGGGGCAGAGGGGATCTTTCCAAAATGTGAGCCCAAACACTCAACTCTCCTATTGAAAACCCTCCAGAGGATTCCCCACATTTAAAATGGAATCCAGGGTCGGGGGCGGGGGGGGGGGCGTCTGGGTGGCTCAGTCGGTTGAGCATCCGACTTCGGCTCAGGTCACAATCTCACAGCTCGTGAGTTCGAGAACCCGCGTCGGGCTCTGTGCTGACAGCTCGGAACCTGGAGCCTCCTTCGGATTCTGTGTCTCCCTCCCTCTGCCTCTCCCCTGCTCACGCTCTGTCTCTGTCTCTCTCTCAAAATAAATAACCATTAAAAAAAAATTTCTTCCAAATTTATTTCTAGAGCTACTCTCCCCCCGCAACGACCCTGTCCGTCTCCCCCCCCCCCTCCTGCGTAGCACTTGTTTCTTTGCTTACTTGCTCCTGGTCCTCTGCCTGCCTGCCCACACACCCCGGAACCGTGAGCTCCAGGAGAGCCGGGCCAGGCCTGCCTCGGTCACGGCTCGGACCCCAGCGCCTCTCCGTGTCCACAGTGGAGCAGGTGCTCGGTAGAGGTCACCGAATGAACAACGGACTGAATAAATGAAGGAACACCCTGGAGCGAAGCCCTGAGGTCTCCAGGCAGAGCCGCCCTCGGCACCTGCCCCCCACGGACGACAGTGACGGTCGTGACCGTCTACCGCCTGCTTCCTCTGTGCCGGGCGCTGCTGGCCACGTTGCACAGACACCGGCTCACCCGGTCCTCATGAACTACCCTACCAGGCGGGTGCCATTCTTAACCCCAGCTGCAGACAAGGAAACGGGCACAGAGAGGTTGAGCAGCTTATCCAGGGCCACACAGCTAGGAGGAGGTGGAGCCCGGGCTTTGACGTACGGCTGCGGGGCTCCTGAGTGGGTAAGCTTAAACGCCTCCTTGGATTTGTCCGTCCCCTGCCGCCTGGTGCTCCTACCCGAAGCTGAAGGACCCCCTGTGACACACACCACGCCCGCACTCCCTCCGGGCGGCCTGGGAGGTTTGCACGCAAAGCTCAGAGACCTCACACCGCCGGGGCACACAGCTAGGAAGTAGGTTGACCCCAAAGCCCATTCCCGTCTCTCCAGGGGACGCAGGTTCAAACGCCCCAGGGAGCCAGGCCGGAAATGGAAAGGCAGGAAGCCCCCCCCACCCCCCACCCGTGTGAGAGAAGCAGTGGCCGCAGCACAAGGCCACCACACCTGCCACTGGGCCTCAGCTCTGGGGCGCTAAGGGGGGTGGTGAGGACTGCGGCAAACAGAAGCACTTTGCCCAGCCTTACCGGGGTAGGGGGCAACCACTACTCTGCTCTAAAGGCTGCCTCGCAGAGAGGGGAGGCCGGCGTGAGGGCCAGATCTTTCCATTTTCCCAGGGAAGTAGGAATCTAGCTTTTTAAAAATATAGAAGAACTTTCTGAATTTAAATGTTAGCAAGTGACTAAGTCTTTTTTAAACTGTGTGAGTCCAAAAAACACCCTCCGGGGGACAAGTTCAGCCCACAGGCCTCAAGCTGCGCGCTCCCGAGTCCAGCAGGCCATATGCCTGGAACAGTCACCACGTCTGTCTTGCAGGCTGGGCGGTCCCCAGGCCTTTATAGCCGAGGGGGGGACTCCTGGGGCAGGACCAGAGCCTTATCTGATTTTTTTTTTTTGTTTCGAACCCCAGAGCCCCACACAGTGCCTGGCCCGTGGTAATACATCTTTTTAAATGAAAGGATGATTTGTCTCGAGACATGGCTTCTACCCCTCTCACGACTTCCGTGCGTTCTCTGGCTTGTCCATCTTGGAGGAGTGGTCCCCAAGGCACGGTAGTGGTGGGGGTGGGCTGACCCCCAGGACCCATTCCACTTCCCTCCTAGGGTGGCTTTACGTTCAGGAGAGGCCGGAAAGTCAGCCCGTGTTTCCCAGATACCCTTTCCGTGGGGGTTCTGGATGCGAGCTGGGTGCAGCCGATCCGACGACTTCATACAAGGCAGGGGACGCGGAAATGAGGTGGAAGCAAGGGGACACATGCCGGCTGATTCTGTGCTAACCACAGTGCAGAGGTGAGGGGTTTTGCAAGTGTCCCAGCCTGGCCGGACAGGCTACGGGCATCGTTGCTCTAGCAGGCGCGGCATCATTCGAGGCCATCGGTTGTGGCGGGAGCCACCTGGTTCCCAGATGACAGCTCAGGTGACCCAGCCCTGATGCGGATCCCCCACCTTCCCCACTGGGCCCTAGGGAGCAGTTCTCCTGGCAGGCTGTGTGAGAAGCACAGAGACCTTGTGAGCACCGGACTCCCTGTATTCCATCCATCTCTGATTAAAACAGCCTGAATGGTCTCTACTGTTAGGCAGTGACTGACCCCTGACTGACACGGTACAGAAGGACAATTACAGCCTTCACGGCATCGGGAAGCTAGGAAATTAGCCATGATTAGGCCCTGTGAAGTGTGGGACCACAGGGAGAGGCTGGGGAGGGATGCTAATTAATCTTAGGCCAAGTCTTTTAAATTGCACAGGCTCTGGGGCCGGCCATTAAGTCACAGTCTAAGATGCAAATATGGCTCCTGATAATAGAAGGCACTCAGAACAACCAGAAGGAGGGTCTGAAGTGGGAAGTGGAGACAGGCCTCCTTAATGAGAAATTAACATTCATTGCTGGGGACAAAAGGAGGCCTCCAGGCTGCGTGCCCTGGAGGCCTTGCTCAGCAAGCCCCGGCAGGAACACCCAGCCACATTTAATCACAGACCCACAAAGGCAGGGGAGACCAGTGGGTTTGGGGGTCACCGGTCCAGTGTTCAAACGTCAGCCTACCCTCCTCCCTTAGCGGCTGCGTGACCCTGAGCAGGTCACCTCACTTCTCTGGGCCTCAGTTTCACCAATGGCATGATGAGGATAGTTACAGACCTACAGGGTTATCGCACAGATGGGCCAGTAAAGCTTATGGAAGTATTTACTATAGACCCACACATACAGCCCCGTGCAGAAGGTTCTAAGGGCAGTACTTCCCAACCTGGGTGAACACAGGATTGAAAAGGATTACATACCATTGCTTAAGCCGCACCTCAGACCAGGTGAGTCAGAATCCCTGGGGGGGGGGGGGGGGGGGGGCTCCCCAGGTGGTATGAACGTGCAGTGGGGGGTTGAGAAGCACTCATCCCAAGCAAGTGGCCAGATAAGGACCACGTGGGCAAGAACACCACGCTTGGAGCAAAGGTCTGGGCTGAAGTCTTGATTCTGGTTGACCTTGGAAGAAATCTCACTTAGCTTTTCTGAGCATTCAAGTCTGTGGCTCCCTTAGAAGAGGAAGAACATTGGAACTTTACCCTGCAGGTCTGCCTCGAGGGCAAAGGAGAGGAGTCACGCGGGAGCACGGCTCGTACCTGGTTGGCACTCAAGAACGCCAGCTGCTGGCGTCAGCACCATCAACAAGCAGCCCTAAGTGCATCTCAGGTCTGTGGGACAGGGGCTTTGCCTTGTTACCCACTGCATCCCTGGCATCAAAGACTATGCCCGGCACATAGTAGGTGCTCAATAAAAGACAGCTGTATGAACGAGTCATCATGAAGGGGGCTGAGAGTGCGCACGTGATCCTCCTGCGTAGGGCTGGGGTGACCCCATCGGAAGGGAGGATCACGCCACAGAGAGAGGGCTGGGAGGTCCCCAGTCTCCTCCACTCCCCAGGGGCCAGGACTGCATGCAAAGAGGCCACCTGCAGGGTGCCCGGCCAGCCCCACCGCTGCCCGCGGGGATTCTGAAAGGTTCTGTCACAATAACCCTGCTCCTTCTTCTAAAACATGAGCTCGGGCCATGTGTCTTGACTCTCCCCCCAGGGTTTCCTGACCTGGTGCCATCCTCGGCGCTGAACTTTGGAAGGGGCTGTCCGCGAGTTGCGTCTTAAAGCTTCTTCCGCTTCTCGAAACAGGGTTCTTCGCCCGTAATCTGCACCAGACATGAGAGAAGGGGATTTGGTGAGGCGCCCGTGACAAGCTCACACCCAAGGCAGATTCATGACTCACATCTAAAACGCACATCAGGTGCCCAAAGTCCCGTCTGTGGAGCGGGCCACTGTAGTCCCATTGGTAGCCGCAGGGCGTTAGGAAACAAGCCAAATGCGCAGCGAAAAGGGCAAGGGTAGTAAGTCACAGCTGAATCAGGCAGGTTTATGTACAAAAGGAAAAATCTCCGACATACGGAAGCAGGGCACACACAGTGGGCACAATCGGCCAGCGTTTGTGTAAAAGAGGAGAGGGGAGATATATTTGTTGAATGAGTAAAGATACTACTCCGTGGCCCAAGTAGAAAGACCGTTACCTGCACCTCCCTGAAACCCGGACCAGGAGAGGCCTGCACCTGCCAACTAGCAGCAGGCTGGCCAGAAGCCTCGTCCATGAAACCGTGAAACCTAGAAGAATCATTCCATTCCCCTTGTTGCCCTGGGGGCCAGGAAGCTCATTCTAAACTCTAAGCTCAACTGCAGTGGCTCTCCTAGGGGAAGGTTTGGGGACATGACTTTCGCCTTTTATCTCCTCGTTTTGACTTTTACCGTCTATTTTACTGTTGTTTTGGCTTTTGCCGTCTATTAATGGCTTGGGATATCTACCGTACCTGTAAGGCAATGAATTAGAACAACACAGATCAAGATTATTGTCTGATGGACATTTTACTTTTCTTATGTCAGTTAGTCTTCCTGGCAAGCCCGCAAGGTGGACGTGATTGTTCCCATCTTATAGAAGAGGAAACTGAGGGTCAGAGAGGACCCAACTGCCAGAGGTTTCAAAGCCAGAGAGTGGCAGAACAGAGTTCAAAGCCAGCCCTGCCTCATTCCAAATGCTCTTCCTGTAACTCAGTAGCACACCGGCTTCTCAGATAAAGCCGCCCGACGTGAAGGGCATGCTGGCGCCCCGGGGATGGGCACCCCTGTTAGTCCCATTTGAAAGATGAGGAAACAAAGGCACGTGGCCAAATTGGGACCCGACCCCGTGTGCTCTGCCATTTCATTCATTTTACCGCCAGGTCATTTTTATTGGTGCCTGTTTTGGGCCAGCCCCTCGGTGGGGTGCTCGTATTGCGCCCCCCTCAGCTTTCAGGACAGGACACATGAAATCTGTTGAAAGTACATGGAGCATGGATTAACTAAATTCAGAAATGAACAGTGGGAATCAAATATCACCCAGGGGTTAGGTACTGAGGTTAAGACAGATCCAGTGAAAATCGGGTATCATTTCAATTATCCTAGACATTTCCTTCAATTACTGGCACTATGAAACATAAAAGCCAGGAATTTACCGCCCTGGCCACCTTCGCCCTGGGGTAATGGAGGCCAAGATGACCCTTTAAAAGGAAGAAAAAAGGGTTTCTCTCTCTTCCTCCCTCTCCTGCTCTCTTTCTGGCCAAGCGGGCACAGTTAGTGTGTATGTAGGTTAACCGGTCATTTGCTGGGAAGTTCACGTGCATCGGATGTGGGTCCGCGGTGCCGAACGAGCTAGCGCGTTGCAGGGGCCGGACGGGCCAGTGCTCACCGTGCGTCCCCTCGGCGTGCGAGGCGCTTCTGGTGAAGTCGGGGTGGACAGCTTTCCGGGGTGAGGTCTTCAGCTCAGAGTTGGCCCCGTTGACGTAGACGGAGAAGCCTTGTTCCAAATGCTCCAGTCTCAGCTGCATGGGGTCCTTGGATCTCAAGTGCTTGAGTATCCTGGAAGAGAAACGATCATTCATTCCTCGTTCTGGAAGCCTGGGCCGCCCACCCCCGACGCGGGGGAGGGGGGGAGAGAACTACCGCTCTGATGGGCAAAGCATCTCGAATCGGGAGGCCGGGTGGCGGGCGCCCAGCTGTTCATCGACAAACAGCCTGGAAGAGGCCCATTACGCACACAGAGAAGCAGCAAGGGGGAGACTGTTTTGGGCCCGGCAGGGCTGTTTCTGCTTTCGTTCTGAGGCCCAAGCGCAGGTTAGCGGCGACGAAGGCACACGTCGTCCTCGCCCCGCGGTGGCTGAGACAGAAAGCAGGCGCGTGTGCGCATTGCCTCCACACAGCCTGGGTTTCCTGGGAGACCCCAACCTCATGCATCTCCACGTTGTGTGGACGGTGGCACCTTCTCCAGCGTGCAACGAAACATGCTGGGTGTCAGGTCGTAAGCCTTTGCGAGAGATTTCCTAGAATATCTACGAAGCAGGAAACGTCCCGCGTCAGACCAGGCAGACTGACTCCTTTTGCTTCAGGAAACAAACGCGTTCTCAGACGCTCACCCCTGGTATCCCCGATGTCATCATCTTCTATGCCGATGCAGTGAAAGAACATATCAATGTAGGCTTTAATTCAAGATTAGTGACAGGATTGTCACACCCTCTGGCTGAAAGGGTCTCGGCGTCAACATGGCTGGCCTCTAGTTCAAGTTTTCTTGAAAGCCTTGGGTCTTTCCCAACTATACTGTAGTGCCATAAAGAGCGTGCAGCAACCTCGTCACCCCCCCCCGCCCCCCGCCGTCCCCGTCCCCTGGAGCCGCTCCCGGCTCCAAACCCCAGGGCCTCCACAAACGTCTGTGCTCACTCCCGCGTCAACCGGATTTATTTCCGCACAGGAAGCGATGCAATCAAACCACATGGCAACGAGCGTGCATCCCCTTTGTGATTAAATAAGTTCCTACCAAACAAGCGAAATGTAAATGTTTTTAAAATATGGAAATAGGAATCACCTGGAGGGTGCGTACTAGGTGCCAAACTCTGTTCTAAATGCAGTGCGCATACGGGATCTGATGGTCGTCATCGGTGGTAGTTTTGCTCCGTAAAGTCACCGCAGACACTGAGCTGGTGACTAAAGAAACTCTGTCCCCAGGGCAAAACACGGGATTCGGTTCCTGCGAGCCTCCGTCACAGCATTTTCATCAACTGATCAGTACATAACCTTGCTGTACGTGAGTTTCGGTTTAAAGGCACCTTATTTAACACAGAGTTGATGCGCTGACATCGAACTCACGGCCGACAGCAGTGTTCTAACTCAGGCCTGACGGAAGCTCGTCCAACGCGTGTTATTTTCTCCTTAAGAGACATCATAGCCTTCTCGCGCTTCCGCACACGACATGGCACTTTAGCAACAGGCCCAGGGGCCAGTGTCAACAGCAAAATCACCAACAAAAAGCATGAAAATGTGGAAAACAGGGCACTAAGTATACTGCGAAAAAGACGCTTTGTTTTGGGGGGAAAGGGTTGGAACAAGAAGGTAGAGCGGTCCCGTGTTCTACCAAAGTTGGGAATGTGTGTGTCGCACAATGAAAATGTTTTGCCCCTCTGCACGTGCCTTTGAATGACCACAAGAGCTCTGTAAATACTGACTTTGGGGTTATGAATAAATTTCAGGGAGTGGGTGAATTTGTATTCAGGGAACACGTGAATAATAAGGATTGACTGTATTAAGGCATTAATCTTCCCCCAACAACCCTATGGGGCAATTACTTTTATTGTCCCCAGGTAATAAATAAGACAAGGGAGGCACAGAGAAGTTGAGTCATTTGCCCAAGGCCACACAGCTGGTATGGTGGCAGGGCTAGGATGAAAACGTAAGCAATCGGACTCAAGTCTTTACCACAGCAAAGACAACCTCTGAAGCTAGCCAGATGCCGAAACGGGCAAACTTAGACATTGCTGGTAACTCACAGAACCTTCTCAGAAAGCAATATGAAAATAGAGAAAATGCCATATGCTTGGTCTTTCCCCAGTAAGCCCATTTCGGCAAGACATTCTTTTTTTTTTTTTTGAGAGAGAGAGAGTGCGCATATGTGCGTGAGCAGGGTAGGGGCAGAGAGAGATAGAGGGACAGAGGATTTAAAGCACGCTCTGAGCCCGAGGTGGGGCTCAAACCCACAAACTGAGATCGTGACCTGAGCTAAAGTCGGACGGAGCCACCCACGCGCCCCAAATCATTCTTGACCAGGAACAATGGTCGGTGCTTGGGCATAACAAAACCCAGATGTCCAAAACCGGGGAAGCAGAACCTGAGATCTCACGCAGCTGACATCATCGCGTGGAGTGTGTCCAAACACGAGGAATCGCTTCTGATCGGTGGAGGGCGAAAGAGGCGGAATCAAAACGGTACGTGTGTGTGGTCAAGTGCAAAGTTGGAAAGAAGTGTGTCTGTGGACCCAGAGTGGGAGGTGATAAATGTGAGAATGCAATGGGTTGTTGAGGTAGGGCGGCGGCATTATGGGCGATTTCTTCGTTTGCTTTTTAAATGTTTCTCGAGCTGTTGACACATCCATCTTTTCAACAATCGTGGCAGGAACGTTTATTACCGACTTCTTATCTCCTGCCAGGCTTGGAAGCCCGGGAGATGATTGTCGGGCGGGCAACAGCATAAAACAGAAGGAAAACACAAGTAACTAAGAGACGCTTTCCAAACACAGCAATAGTTGGGGCAAACAGTCGGAGGTTTCAGCGGGCGCCCGGCAGCCCCCAGGGAGACAGCGCGGGGAGCCTGAGCCCCGGGAGGCCCAGAGAGTGGAAAGTCTGAGCACCCGGCCACAGACTGCCGGCCTCGACCTCCCTCCGGAGACCGCCCTGTCTCCTGATGATGCTATCCTGGTGGCTATGGTGGCATCCGTCACCCAGGATCTGGGACTGGCACTCGTGTGCGCGCTTCTGTATTTAAGCGGGACGATCTATGAAAATGCGGATTTACGAAACTGATAAATGGGGAGATAATTATCGAGAGTGTGAAAGGGATTGCTAAAGGAACTCCCTACTGCAGCTGAGCCTTCGGCGATACTCAGGTGGCACCAAAGAAAAGTGGTGGGTTTTTTTTTTGTTTTTTTTTTTTTTAATGGATAGCCTGCTTTGCATAAAAAGCTGCCCTCGGTGTAGACGACTGAGGATAATCAGATTCAGCCTCTGCCCTGTCGAAGACGGAGCCCCTGCCACCTGTGCCCCATCACGCTCTATTCTCCTGTGGCTCACTGCCTCACCCTACAGGATTCTGTCTGTGTGTCTGTTTATTCTCCCTTCTGACCGCCAGACTCTGACCCCCGGGCACAGGGTCCATGCGGAGTGGAATTCTCTCCATACTTATTTCTGGAACTGGCGGCTTCAAGGCGCCCAAGGTCTAGCAGGGGAGAGAAAACATGGATGTGTATGTATCCTAACAGCCGCCGTGGACCCAGTGCCCATCACAGGAACCCTTCCTGTCTTAGCCAGTAGCGACCTGTGGGGCCACCCTGAGGAAGCAGGGCACCCTGAGCTAGCACCGGGTGTCATGAGGGAGTGTGGCGGGGGACATGAGGGGGTGGTCAGGGCACACGCAGGGGGCCAGCTGGCGACAGGGTTCAGCCAGGCTCCAGGGGCAGTCACCTGGGTGTGACTGTGCTGGGGTTAATGGCTAAACCACCTTGGTCTCAGAGAGCTGTGGCTGCTGTGTGACCAGGCTGGCCACAGCGGCCCTTGGATCTCAGTCACCCCAGGGGGCACTCAAGGATTACCCGGAGGTCAGCTCAGGGAGAAGGTGTGTTTAACATTCAAATGACACCTGGGTGCCTAATCCTTCACCGGTCCTGGGATTAAGGTCCTACCATTGGCCTGTTTTATAGATAAATTTGCCCAAGGTCACAGAGCCCAGGAAGCAGCCAGGATTTAAATTCTGGTCCACGATGCTCCAGAGTCCGTCTCCCAGCCACTGTTTCTTGTCTCCTCGCCAGGCTAGCATACCACGGGGGCTCTGAGCTAGCAGAGCGGTGGCTCCCACCTGGGGGCTTCCTGGAGGTGGTGGCGTTTGAGTCTAGCCTTGAAGGATGGAGAGGCGAAGGGCAGTGGTGCAGACCGCCTGCTGTTCCTCCCAGAACCCGGGTGCTCGCAGGCTCGGTGTTCGTCCTTTAGGCTGTCAGCATCCCCCATCCGCGTGGGGGGAAGTGGCAGACGTGGGGGACAATGCTCCGCCCGGGGGAGGCTCTGCCAGTTCCTCGGCTTGTGTGACCTTGGGCAAGTCCCGCCACCCCTGGGGCCTGTTCCCCTTCTGCAAAATGAGCCCCAGAATGCCTCCACCTCTTAGGAATGTCATGAGGATGGAGTGGGGTATCCGGCTGAGGCTCCAGCTCAGAGACTGGTCCATGCCAAGCCCCGTCGGATGCCAGCTCTCCCCTTCCTTCTCTCTCTTTTTTAAATTTTTTTTTAATGTTTATTCATTTTTGAGAGACAGACAGTGAGAGACAGAGCGTGAGCAGGGGAGGGGCAGAGAGAAAGGGAGACACAGAACAGAACCCGAAGCAGGCTCCAGGCTCTAAGATGTCAGCACAGAGCCCCGACGTGGGGCTCGAACTCGCAAACAGCGAGATGCTGACCTGGGCCGAAGGCAGACGCTTAACCGACTGAGCCCCCCAGGCGCCCCTCCCCAGCACTCCAGCCCTTGCTCTGTTGTGAGTCTGTCAGGCATGATGACATCTTTCATGAAGCTGAGTGACCAGAATCACTAAGTGTCCTCCGGGACGGGTTGTGCAGGGGTGACCCAGGGCAGTCACATCTTCCCTCCCCCTCCCCCGGGCCTCTTGGAGCACATGGCCATTTTCTGCTTCCTCTGGTGCAGTTATAAATAGGTGGCCTTGTGCTCCCCTGCCACCCACCAGGGAGTTCCTCAAGGGCAACGGCTCTGGGGTGAACACCTGTTCATTTTTCCTCGCCAGCTACGCTCCCCCACCTTCCAAAACCCAGCCCCTCAGATCCCCTCTGGCAACTGCCCCGTTCCTTCTCTTACTCCGTGTGGTGTGGGTGAGGCTCACTCACTCCACCACCCAGCTTAAGGAGGTAGCCGAGGAGTGGCCAGCGAGACCATGGCACCTCACAGGCACAGGGGACGCCTGGCTCGGGGCTGGGGCTGGAGCCCTCCTCTGCACTTCCGCCGGAACTATCAGGAAGGAAGTGCTCTCTCCTTCTCGAGGCAGGATGTCAGCGTGGGGCCTCCAGTGGCTGCCTTGGTAAAGAAAGTACAGACCTGAGATGCCTCCAACGTGAGCTGAGTGCCTGGATACAGCTATGCCTGAAGCCAAAGTATTATCCTGGGCTTCTTTAATTTCATGAGCCAGTAAGTTTCCTTATTGTTTAAGGTCCATTTACCTTGGGTTTCTGTCCCTGGGACCTCAGGAGCATTAACTATAAAGCGTGTGCCCTCCTCAGCACAGGGTTCTCCTTGGCACTGGCGGCAGTGCTAGGCACCGAGAAGGTACTCGGCGAAATCCTACCGGCTGTGTTCTGGGCCGGCCTCTCCTAGGGACTTGCTCCAATGATCGCACAGCCCTTTCTCAGGTCACAGGCAACCGCATAAGCAGGCTGGGTTTGCATCTCCCTCTATGCACAGGATAAAGCCCAGACACTGGTTCTCCACCGGGTCATAGAACCGGACTCCCAAGTAAACTGCAGTTTATTTCTGCAAAACCCCTCACGGTGAAACTGGCAACCCCGGCAGGTTTCTCTCCTCCTGAGTACTTATGACCACGTCTGACAGAACGCGAATCCGAAAGTACAGCCCAGCCCCACCACTTCCGGGGGGTGTTGCCTCAGGCTTTCTTTTCTGTCAAATGGGTGCAATGGCTGCACCCACACCTCATCGGGGAGGGTGAGGATAAAACGCAACGATGGGGGCGAGGTTCCTGGCGTGCAGGGTGGCAGCCCAGAAAAGGCGCCTCGAAAGCAACGCCCGGTGATAGCTCAGGGGGACGCCCCCTCCTCGTGCCTCCCTTTGGACGTGTTTCCAGCTCTACTTTCTGAGTCCCTGTCGTCCAGCCAGCTCCCTGTCGGTGACCACACGTTCCCCCAGTTTTACGGCAACCCCACGCGGACACGTTTCTTCATTGCCTTTGTGCCGCGACCTCGTCTCTGGATACTCTCCTCCATGCTGTCGGCTCGTACCTCTTTGATCGCAATCTGCCGGTTAATGAGAAGCAACGTGCTCCTGAGAAACCACGACCCTGTCCCCCAGGGTGAGTCACGCGTGTGTGACCCAACGATCACCCAAACGTTCAGTGGCACCATCCAGTCTGCCAGCAATGGAATACAAACATCCTGCTCCATGGCATTAATGATGATAAAAACCCACGTTGGGCTAACGAGCGCAAGCCTCCCGCTATCGTAGTTTGCGGTCGCCCCTGGGCTGGGCAGATGAGCAGAGAGCAGCCGGGCACAGGGGACGCTGCCTGGCATTTCTGGCTGTGCCTTGGGCCTTGATCCGTTCAAGGGTTTGCCACTAAGGGTCGTACTGCCTCACTAGGGGGCAGCTGGCGACTTGGGTGGGTGCTGTTAGAGATACTGGGGGTCTCGGTGGAAATTAGTAAAGGGGCCGGCGGGCAGGACTGCTGAGCTATAGAACACGAAGGACTAAACCTGTGCATATAATATGCCACCAGGGCCCTGCCTGACGAGCACCGGGAGCCCCACCCGCCAGATGAGGGCGGGATGTACATCCAGGGTGACAACCCCCAGGCTCTCCTGCCTGCAAGACCCCAAGTTCATTCCCAGAACACAAACGCCCAGATCAGGGCCCCCTCCTCCTCACTCCCGCCTGATCTGTTTTAGGGGCCCGTAGGATTCTTGCCGTTGTTTTGCAGGGTTTTTTTTTGTTTTGTTTTTGAGAAAGAGAGAGAGAGAATACAAACAGAGGAGGGGCAGAGGGAAAGAGAAGATCTTAAGCAGGCTTCACGCTCAGTGCAGAGCCCGACACGGGGCTCGATCCCACGAGCCTGGGATCACAAGCTGAGCCAGAAACAAGAGCCAGAAACGCTCAACCGACTGTGCTACCCAGACGCCCCTGTTTTGTGTTTTAATCTGAGTGCATTACCGACATTTTAAAACTCAGGAGATTTCACAACACAGAGCCAGACTTCCAGCTTCTCCATCAACCTCGGAGGATACGGACCCCTGGGCCCGTGTGCCCACACACATCAGGTGGCCTGAGCAGAGCAGCATGGGAGTGAGAATTCCAGGTGCCCATGGTCTCCACCGAGCTGGTTGTGCTCACTGCCATCCCGCCCTCCTAGCATCTGAATTTGCGAACCCGGCCTAACGCGAGGCCCGGGGCCCGACGAACTTGCACAGGCCCTGCGAGGGCGCTGAAGACGGGACACCTCTTTCCAACCGGACCCGACCGCTCTGCCCTCAGTCACTAAACACTGCCTCCACCGCTGTGGGTTTTTTTTCAGGAGCTAGCCCTCCAGAGTCAAAATCAGTACGAACTTAACTTTCAACGACATATCGACCAACTTCAAACACAGACGGAAGGTGACTCCACCTGTATCTCACGAGGCAGGATTACAGGCTCAGGTTTCAAGGGGCCCGGCAAAGCCTGTAGGATCACAGACTGGGCTCTTCAGGTGACTGAGGCCCAGGCCCTGCCGGGTTCCAGCTTCTCGCGACAAAGCCACCTCCTCCCAGAACAGGAGCGGGAGGCGAGAGATGGTAGTTACGGGGAGAGCGGTTGGCTACAGCTCAAAGATGCAATTAAATCAGCGGATGGACAACCGGGGGCTGGGACTACAGTTAAAATCCCAAGCCCCTGAGTGGAGGGTGACTACATAACATTCCTACGTGCAACAGAGCCCAAGTGCTGTTAAGCAATCTAACTAGGGTTTTTATGGGGCTGCCGTTGAGCAGCTTTATCTTACCGGTTCCTCTGCTGAAGCAATATTAAATACTCATCATGCTTCTCATCAAAGTCTGGCACCATGTCCTTAGTATAACCCTGAAAGGAAGAAACAGAGCAGTGTGATATCGGAATGCAGGGAATTATTTACTGAGGCAGGAGAGGCGGAGAGGCAGAGGCGAGCTTGACGAGGGCCCAGCTCTCTGGGCGCGTCGCTCTGGAGACCCAGAGCCCCAGAGATCGCCTGACGGCCCGGTGGGCCTTCTGCGTCCACAACTAACAGTCTACAGAAAGCAGGAGGCTGAGTCCCCCGCCTCAACACTGTCCTTCCCTCCCATGCCCTCTAAAATCAGACTAGGGTTGAGCTTTACCGTTTTCTCCACACTCATTATTTATTTATCTGAATGATCATAATCAGATGTACCCCAGATCCGTTGTTTAAGGAGGGATCTCATTTTTCCCTTGCCACGGCAAGAGAAACGCACGCTTATTAAAAAAATACCCAGTCGCTACAAAAACGTATGACCCAGACAGTGAAGGCTCCTTGAGGAGCAGACACTCGTGGTTTTATGCCCCCTTTTCAGGCAACAGAACTCTGGGTTTCCTTCGGAGAACCCTTCGGCCCCTTTTTTCAGTTCACTGGCTTCCGGAGATGCCCTTGGAAGTTCCTTTGGTCTGTGGCTGAGCCAGGGCCCATGTCGGGTGCTCGAAAGTCAGCTCTGGGACGTTGCAGATACTCTTCGGGGAAAAGCTGTTTTCTTTCCACGGGGGTGCCAGGCTGCTGAGACACAGGCCTGGAACTGTCTGAGAACGAGGTCAATGGGGGAGACAGCAGGCGTGAGAGATGGAAAGGAGATCCCTAATGTCATAACCTGAGACCCTGGGTCCACTCATGTATGAACAAGTATCTGGACGATTCAGCTATTCCTTTAGAAGTTTCTGCTGAGTTTCTGTCATGTGCAGCCAAAAGAATTATGTCATATATACCACAATCTGACCATTAGAGATAACCCCTATTACAATTTTTTACAGCTTTATGGAAGGATAATTCAGGTAAAATAAACTACACATATTTAAAGTGACATATGTATATGCCAGTAAAACCCCCATTATAATTTGATACATATACCCTTAGATGTTTTTCTTTAGAATATACGTATATATACATATTTATAAAATACACATGCAAACACAGACATTCTTTTTTTTTTTTATTTTTTTTTTAAGTTTATTTATTTTTGACAGAGACAGAGCGAGCGTGAGCTGGGGAGGTGCAGAGAGAGAGAGGGAAACACAGAATCCGAAGCAGGCTCCAGGCTCCGAGCTGTCAGCACAGAGCCCGACGTGGGGCTCGAACTCACAGACCACGAGATCCTGACCTGGGCCAAAGTCAGATGCCCAACCGACCGAGCCACCCAGGCGCCCGTACAGACATTCTTTCAAACAAAAATAGGATCATCCTGTAAACAATGCTTTGCCATTTTCTACGTTTCTTAAATAACTTTTTTTGCCAAGGGATGGATTAGAGAGGCAATATCAGCTTGGTTCTAGTCACAAGTTACATGGATTAAGTTTTAAATGGCAAGTAAGACATTTGTGATAGAAATGCAATTTGTGTGAAAATCCTAACTACTACCATGGGGAGAAGAGAAAATCCCCATCATTCTCTTCTTCTCAAAAGCTGGCTTCAACACCATTATTCTACCACAACCCTATCCACAGGTGACCCATAACCTCCTTCACCAAATATAATAGCTCTTCCCACATTCATCCTTTCTAGCTGCTCTGGGCCAGGGGGGACTGCTGACCATCCCCCTCCCATCGTCCCCAGATTCTCCTCCTTCAGCTTCTGCAGCTGTAAATGAGCCTCCCTCCCCTCCGATGCCTTGTCTGACTTCCTTCCCCCTTGGCCCCAGTTGGGGATGGTCACTGTTTCTGTCCGTGTCACCCTTCTGTGTCTCCCTCCTCCATTTTCTCTTTCAGAGGAAAGAGGACATTTTCAGGGAACCCAAGGTCACTCCTGGTCCAGGGCTGACGGTCCGATCCCCCTTTCTTGTCCTTTTTCCTTTCTTTAAAAAAAAAAAAAGTTTATTTATTTTTGAGATACACAGAGAGAGAGAGAGAGAGAGAGAGAGAGGGAGAGAGAGAGTGTGAGCACAAGCAGGGGAGGGGCAGTTAGAGAGAGAGGGGGACAAATAATCAGAAGCCGGCTCTGCACCGACAGCAGAGAGCCCGACACGGGGCTCAAACTCACAAACGGTGAGATCGTGACCTGAGCTGAAGTCGGACCTCTTCTCTGTCACCCCCAGCACACCCCCCTCTCTCGAGGTCCACCTGGGGACAGGATGAAGTCCTCATCTCCCATCTTCTTTCCTGTTCTGATGTCCCTGAAACCTCTTCAGTTTTACCCGGGTTTTCCTGCTTGCTCATCTGGCCAAACAATCACGAAGTGGGGACTAATAAGGAATTTAAATAAACAGACTAGCAATAGCTGACCCCATTCTCTTATTTCCCTGGCTTCCTGAGATGCCCAGAGAGGGTACTTTGTCCTCTCTGGGACCCAGCCCTGCCTTGTCCTGAAAGGGAGAAACACTCGTACACCCTCAGCCCTCAGAGAGCGGGTTGCAGGACAACGGGTCTGGGGAGGATTTCTCCCTCCCTTCCAGAATAACACGGGTCTGAGGCAGACAGTTCATGAGCATTTCCATACACATGATTCTCCTTTGATCTTCGAAGGAGCCCTGGAAGTGGTTATTATTACCCCATTTAAGATACAAAGAAACCCATCTCATGCATCTTCCCGGAACACGCAGGCATCCTACTCCGTGGCAATTTACATAACCATTTTGAAATATCAAAGTGACCACTGATGTACTATGGTGTGGAATGAACAGTCAATGACATTTTAAGATGAAATACGAGATGACAAAGAGATCTCAGCGTGGGATGGGCTGCCCGGGGCCTTCACCTCAAACCCTCCGGGAATGCATTTATTCGCCTCTGCCAGGAGAGCGAGGTCCTCACAAAGACTTGAACGGCCCAGACACGTGTCCAGCCAAACTTCTCACCAGCCCCGTGCTTCTCAAATGCTAACTGATGTGCATATCAATCACCTGGGGACTGCGGAGAAACTCTGACTCACAGGTTCTGACTCGGTAGGACTGGGGAGGGCCCAAGGCTGCATTTCTAACCAGCCCCCAGGCAATGCTCTGGGGCCCACGTGGAGAAGCAAGGCCCAAGCCCAGCCCACCTCTAATCGGAAGGTCTCTGAACTTGAGCCGGGAAGAACGGGAGCTTGGAGACCAGGCCCGGCGCTGGGTCCCCGCACTGCCATCAGTTTACTCCCCTGTTAAAATGGAAGTAATAACGATACCTGTGTGGTTGCCTTTTTGTTTCTAGCGTAGGGTTAAACATGGGTGGGAAACAGCAGCAGTGGAAAGGGCTTAGTCCAGTTCCAGCATTTAGAATGTTCTCAGGGAGGGGCTCCTGGGCAGCTCAGTCCGTTAAGCAGCCGACTTTGGCTCAGGACGTGAGGTCGCGGTTCGTGAGTCCGAGCCCCACGTTGGGCTCTCTGCTGTTGTCAGCACAGAGCTGATTTTGGATCCTCCATCCCCCCCCCCCCTCTCTGCCCCTCCCTGGCTTGCGCTCTCTCTCTCTCTCTCTCTCTCTCAAAAATAAACACTGGGGCACCTGGGTGGCTCGGTCGGTTGAGCAGCCAACTCCTGATTTCGGCTCAGGTCATGATCTCACAGTTCGTGGGATCAAGCCCCCCCCACCCCCGTCCCTGCGGAGCCTGTCTCGCATTCTCTCCCCTCTCTCTGCCCCTCCCCCACTCGCGCTCGGTCTCTCAAAATAAATAAACACTGAAAAAACAAACAAAAGAGAGAACTTTCTCCGTGACTATTAGTTACGTTTCCATTCACAGAGCTCCACTATCTCAGGCCTCTCCCTACCCATCCCATGCTCATTCCTACCCTGCCGCCTTTTTCATTCTACTCCCTCATGCAGAAATCCACCCAATATCCTCTCCAGAGCCCAGCTGAGTTCCCAAAGTCTCCCCGAAGCCTTCCCTCGCCACCCTCGCCCCCCGCTCCCTGCAGCTCCTTCTGAAACCCTGCGATTAGCGTGAAATTACATACAATACAGTGAGAAACAGTACATAATTAAGTGCTAAGTTGTTAGCATTTAACTATGTATGTTGCTCACTAATTATCTGGGGATCTGGAGACTTTGGGGGGTGAGCCCTGAACTCTGCTACCTACCTTTGGGGAGCCTCAGTTGCCGCGTCTGTAAAAGGGGGATAATACTGTCTACCTCCCAGGGCTGCTCTGAGGATCAACTAGGAGACAAGCAGGAGTGTCTCAGGATCCTTCTTATTGATTCCACAGCCGGACGATCAAGTCTGGGGCACAGTCGCAGCCTCCCAGCATGCAGCTCTAGGACGATCGCCGCTGAGGCTGACCGAGCGCCACCACGGCTCACCCTCACTGCAGCCCTGGTCAGACACCAGATGCTGACTCCCCCCCACCCCGCGCCGCGCACTTCGCTTTGCCGAGGCGTTATTCGTCCGGCTATAAAATGGAGGCATTTGCATCCAAGGCGCCTCGCGGAGGTGTGAGGACCTTGTCAAGTGCCAAGTTTATCATCGCTGTCTTTCGGCAAACATTTATAAGCGCTCACTGCGTGGCTGTTACATATGCAATGAGGGTCTGACAAAAGCTTGGACCCACTGTGTGTACTCGCCTATATCAGCTGCACCCGACGGCCAGTCAGGGACCCGCACTGTGTGGTCCTACTGTGCACCGCGTCCGGGGAACACGCACTAGCCAGGGGTCCCTAACAGCGGGGATGTGCAGGGGGTTCTAGGAACATGTATTCAGTTGAGTGGAAGTCCATAATTTTCATCAGATTACCAAAGGCATCTGAGCCCCCAAAAGGGAGACAAACGATCGTAACAAAATGTATAAAACGGGATGCCAAGGTTTTGAAGGAGGGACCTGAGAAGGCTCCCAAGGGCACGGCAAGGCTCCCAAGGGCACGGCCAGGCCCCAGTCTCCACAGAGAAACAGTAGGAAGCCCCAAACCTGACCACTTCTCTCCACCTCCCGGCCACCACCCTGGTTCAGCTCGCCCTCCCTGGCCTCCCCCTCCTGCCCTCACCCCTGCTGTCTGCTCTCCCTGCCACAGCCAAGGGGTGCTGCTGAAAGCTGAGTCCAATCACGTCACTCCTCTACTCCAGACTCTGCATGGGTCTCCGAGGCCACCAGGCCTCCGCTCACGTGTCTGACCCACCTCCTACTACTCTACCCCTCCTCCCCATTCCAGTACCCTTGACGCTCAGCACGCTCCCTCCTCAGGGCCTTTGACTCACCAGTGCCTTGGCCCCCTCCCCAGGCGTGGGGTACTCTTCTCCCGGGTAAGTACCCAGGTTGCTCACGCCCTTCAAGGCTTGCCTCACATCTTACCTCCTCCTGTCTCCCTGGTCACCCTGTTTATAATTGTGAGCCGTGCCTCACACCCCCACTCCCAAGCCCCACTAACACACTATTTTATCTTGTTTATTACACCTTTTAGGTATTGATTCCATGAAGGCGGACTGGGTCTGCTTCGATCGCTTGTGTATTCCAAGCCACCAGGACAGTGCTTGGCACACACTTCGCCCTCACTAAATACTGGTTGAGGGGCGCCTGGGTGGCTCAGTCGGTTAAGCATCCAACTTTGGCTCGGGTCATGATCTCGCAGTCTGTAAGTTCGAGCCCTGCATCGGTCTCTGTGCCGACAGCTTGGAGCCGGGAGCCTGCTCTGGGTTCTGTGTCTCCCTCTCTCTCTGACCCTCCCCCACTCATGCTCTGTCTCTGTCTCTCTCAAAAATAAATAAACATTACGGGGCGCCTGGGTGGCTCAGTCGGTTGGGTGTCCAACTTCGGCTTAGGCCATGATCTCCTGGTCCGTGAGTTCGAGCCCCGCGTTGGGCTCTATGCCGACAGCTCGGAGCCTGGAGCCTACTTCGGATTCTGCGTTTCCCTCTCTCTCTGACCCTCCCCTGCTCATGCTCATGCTCTGTCTCTCTCTCAAAATAAACATTAAATAAATAAATAAATACTGGTTGAATGAGTGAATAAATAAGGAGACACATGAGCTGGGATTTTAAAGTTGAAACATTTCCTGGGTCACAAGGAAAGGGAAAGGCATTCCAAGCAACAGCAGCAGCATTGGGCAAAGGTCTGAAAAAGCTTGACGTGTTCGCGGACTGGCCAGAAGTTGGGTCTGACAGGAGGTAGGTGCCCAGGATGTGCGAGTTAACTACGGCTCAGGGTCTGAGGAGTTTGGACGTGACACGGAAGCAAAGTGTCACTGCCACTACTATGAGCCTCATCGTCTTTATCCCTGATGCTGGCCCTGGAGACAGTGCAGAATCTTATCGGTGGCCATACTATTAATTCTCTTTGGGGGGAAAAAATGGAATTGGAAAAAAATGCCAAGAATCAGTTATGTTTAAAGGTGCTCGGCCGCGTCTGTATTTCAGGGATCACAGATTCCTCTGCGGCCGGGATATTGGAATTCTTTCTGAACAGGGGTGATTTAGCAAGCGCCAGTACCCGCTGCATTAACAGGCGGCTGAGAGTGGTAGTGTTCGTTTCCAGGGCTCCCGAATGTTGGGGACCTAGCCTTGCTGGTGTCAGGTCCCAGCAGAGAACAATCACTTTGGAGGGTTTCATAATGAGGCTGTGAAAACACTGCATCTGGGGGCACGGCAGGGTTCCTAGAGCACTTTCACACACCTGAGTTCCTCCACCTCCCCCACCCTGCCTTCTCCCCCACCCCCCCAGGCTCCTGTCGCACCCCAGGGACAATTTAGGAGGCAAGCCCATGCTCCAGGTTACTGGGGCCTCGCTCTGTGGGCAGCCTTAGCTGCCATTTATTATGCTCTCTGCGGGTGCTTATTGTGGCTGTCTGCAATAATGCTATGGTCAATAATGCTATGCCCATTTTACAGAGGAGGAGACTGAGGCTCTGAATGCTGGGGCAAATTGCCTAACGGCCACAAAGCGTCTAGGTGGAGCTAATGCACATCTGTTGTTTGTGTCAGCTCAGCATCTATTCATTTCCTTCTGGTTACAACACCTCGATCTTCCTCTGGGAAACCACCTCTCCTCCACTCCCCATCCACGCGGTTGTGGGTGGAAACAGCACCCCCTTGGTGGACATGTGACCTAGGCCGGGCCAATCAGGGTATTCCATCTCCCTGGCCATGTGATCGGCTCAGGGCTAGGCGTGCGTCCCAAGCCAGGCCGACAGACTCAACTAAGGGATTGGCTGAATCGGCTGGAAAAGTCCCTGGGCCTCTTGCCCTGGAAATATTAGCTGATAGGAGCACAGAGCTACCAGGGAAGGAGTCATTGTTGTCAACTGATTAGGTTCACCCTTGTGAACATCCTTATATGTTCCGTGGAGAGATCTGTCCAAGGGTGACAGCAACACAGGCAGCCGAATTGAGGACAGAAAGAGACCACACAGAAACTAGATCCTCTTAACCGTGTTTAATCCCCCGTATCCAGCCATGCCTGAAGCCAGCCCTACATTGGACTTTTTAGTCACATTTCTTTAACTGGAGCCAGTTTGAAGTGGAGGGGTGGGAAGGCGAGAGAGAGACAGAGCTAGAGAGAGAGAAAGAGAGAAAGATTTACCCCTGAGGGAATTCTGGGTGGCACAATGGTAGAGACAATACTCAGGGCTGTCTAAATCCGAAGTCTCACCTAGGGCTCAGAGAAGTGTTTACTTAGAGGATTCAAATGATACCTTAAGGAATGTGCCCGATGATGACCCACAGCAAGAGATGATCCAAATGTGTCTCAGAGTGTGAAACTCCTATTCTCCCTTCAAAACCCAGCCCAGTACCAACTCCTCTGTTCTCCTAGTGATTCTCTTCTTTATGTCCCCATGTTGTATAGTAGTGAGTCCTTAATGCATATTACTTGAATGGAAAAGTATGGGTCTGAGCTTCCTTTGTACTGTTCTTGCTAACATAACAGGTGACCTCCTATCCTCAAAACAGGAACCCAAAATGCTCTGCATTCAGGAGGCTACCAAAGAAGCCTAAAGCAACGGCTGATACTGCCCCCTAGGGGTGGAACGAAATACGGCAAGGCACAGCAACAAAGATTTGAGTTTCTCATGCCCTGGGGAGACGGGGTAACAAAATCACAAGCTACACACACACCAGATGGATAATCAAAGGAAGAGTTTGGGTTATTTCTCAAACACCTTGGGCTTACATTTATCACGTCACTAACCTGCTATGTACCATTCCTGATTGGTACCAATCATACGGTACCAATACGTACCCGGAGATTTTATCCTTAGTTCCAGGGTTTGTAGAAAGTTAGGGCAGATCCAGAATCCAGGATTTCCTCCAGGACTCCAGGACACAATAAGCTGTATCTTGGTAAAAACGCTTTCCTTACATACCTATCTAAATAAATATCCCAGTACGTATCTGCTAGAAAATAATGAACATGTCTTTTTATTTTTATTTATTTATTTATTTATTTTGAACATGTCTTTTTAATTCTCCGAGAAGTGTTCTCGTAAGACCGCAACGTGTATGATAAACTGTCTTTCAGGCTGGCAAATACAGGTTTTCTCTTTTTAATCTTGAGTGAGTTTACTTTAAAAAGGCAACTCTATATTAATGCCATAAACGGAAAATCAGTATCACTTGCCATAAATAGAAGGCAGTCATAAATACGGACCTACTAAAATAGCACATGGTTTACGAGCCACCTACAGAGCCGTGGAAGCATCCAAGCCACACGCTGGGAATCTCCCCACAACCCTGCAAGGTGGACGGCACTGACCTCATTTTACAAATTCATTTGCTCGCTCAATATTTATCGAACGCCTATTCTGGAGACACACAGTGAGCACATCAAAGTCTCTGCTGTTACATTCTAATGAGAGGAGACAAGCAATAAAAAAAAAAAAAAAGAAAGAAAGAAATAGGTAGTGTGTCGGATGGTGCTAAGTGCTGTGGAGAATGAAAGGCAGAGAAGGGCAGGCGAATGGGGGAGGGGGTTGGGGGGGAAGGTGCTATTTTAGCCAGGGGGTCAGAGAAGGCCTCTGGCAAGGCAACCTTCAAGAGAAGGCTGAAGGGAGTGAAAGAGAAAGTGTGGGGATCTGGACAAAGGGGTTTTCCAGGTGGCAGGAACAGCAAGTGCAAAGGCCCTGAGGTGGGAGCGTGATGGCATGTTTGAGGGCACCTAGGTTTTAAGGGAGCCAGGATGGGCTGAGGCTGCTCCCACCCTCCTTCCTGAGGAGAGCTCTGGAGGGGGCTGAGGCTGGCAGTACCCCTGGACGCACCAAGGGAAGAAAAGAGGCCTGCCTGCTTTCGCACTCCTGGGCTTGTGCTAAACTGATTCGGGCAGCTGTTAGCGGTGAGAGCCTCCCAGTCAGGAAGGACAGGCCCCTTGGCCTGCTGGGGGGAGACAGGCAGCCTGGCTGGGATCTTCTCTTCTCCAATCTCTGCTGCCACCACTCGATTTGCTTCGGAGAACTTTTCCTTCTAAGGGAATGAACCTCCCACAGGGTCCATCCATCCCCGGGTTGGGTTGCGAGAAAGGACGCTCACCGCTCGGGCAGAAGCAGCCCCCAACCCCCTGAAGAGGGGGGAGCACTCAGGGGCCCCTTCCTATTTATTCAACAAATATTCCTTGAGCTTCTCCTACGGGTTGAACACTGCGCGCCAGAGACAGACGGAGACGAATGGGGTCTGGCTTCACCACCCTCCCTGACCTCCTTCCCACCTCCCTTGCCCCCCACCTCCGCCTAATAGTCCTTCTGGCAGTTTCTCAGAAGCCAAGCTGCTGCTAGTTTCCTCCTTGCTTGTGGGCATGTGTGGCCCTTCCTGGGGCCTCTCCTGACTACCCAGGCCTTCCCGGCTGCCTCAAAGTGGCAGTTTTTCTCCCCTCCCGGGAGGGTAGGGCCCGTGCCCGCACTCACCGTTGTACCTCTCAGCCCCGGACCAGTGCCTGGCACCCACGAGGAGCTCACAGAGTGTTGTGGGAAGGAAGGAACAGAAAGAAAAGAAGGAAAGGGAAGCAGGAAGACAAGATCCCTGTCCAAGAACTTAGCGGGGCGGCCACTGAAAGACAACTGTTTGGATGCCGTGGGGTAAGTGCCACAAAGGGGAGGCACAGATGCCAGGGGCCGGTGGGTAGAGTGAGGAATGCCTGGCATCACTCGGGGCTGGGCAGTCTCTACAGAGGAGAGGACACAGCACTGAATGGTAGGTGGATGGGGGAGGGCAGGGGAGGGCCGGGAAGGGCATCCAGGCAGGAAACAGGGAGCTTATCTTGGGGTTGGGATGGAGAACGCTCAGAGCACCTTGGTTTGATCCCAGGGGGTCTGACATTCCAGGTCTGCTTTAGGCTGGTGAAGGGCAAAGCCCACAGTGCCCGTGACAGGTGCTGGCAGGGGGTGGGGAGGGGGGGAAGTGGGCAGGGAAACCTCATGCTCAAGCCTGGGGCAGCACAGTGGGCTGGGAGGCCCAAATTCCATGTCTCCTCACATGCTACAGTTAAAAGTTTTGGAATATAGGGGCACTTGGGTGGTTCAGTCGGTGAAGCGTCCGACTTGGGCTCAGGTCACGATCTCACGGTCCATGAGTTCGAGCCCCGCATCAAGCTCTGTGCTGACAGCTCGGAGCCTGGAGCCTGCTTCCGATTCTGTCTCCCTCTCTCTCTGCCCCTCCCTGACACATCCCTCCCCGCCTCAAAAAATAAACATTAAACATTTTTTTTTTTAAGTTCTGGAACATAAAGGAAGCAGTTCGTGTTAGCTCCCTCCCCCCGTCCCCTCCCCGACCACGCGGGAGCGTGATCAGTTTCTTCCTTCTCTCTCTCCCCATGTCCCCCCTCCTTCCGTTCCTCAGGTTTGCAACTTTCAGGCTTACTGAGCACCTCCCAGCCCCTGCCAGGACAAGTCCCCTTGCCTTACAGACCTGACAGTGTAGTGAGGGGGGCCGATCCTCAACAAACGAGCCCACCACCGAATGTACGCTGTCTACCATTTCAGTCACCTTGAGCTTTACAGGGGACACGGGACTACGGCAGGGAGGTCAGCTGAGGCCTCAAGGGGGAGGCAACACAGAAACCAAATATGAGGGACAAACAAGTTAATTTGGGGGGGGGGGGAGATGGGAGTGTGCTCCAAGCAAAGTGGACACACACGTGATGGCCATGTGACAAGAAGGCACAAAGAGCAGGAGGGACAAGGAAGCTCTGAGGGGCTGGACCCAGGGGAAGGGGAGCAGAGGATGACACAGGGCCGAGGGGCCGGACCACCAAAGCCACGGGGCCCACAGCAAGGAGTTTTGCCCTCGACCCCGGACCACTGGGGAGCCACATCGGGTTACTGGGGCAGAGGGGGCGACATGGAATGAGAGGTTGGAGGTGGCCGAGAGCAGGTGCCGGGAGCAGGTAGGAGGCTGCGGTGGGGGTTCAGACAAGAGGTGTCAGCAACACGGAGGACGTAAGGGGAAGATGTTTTCAAGGGGAAAGGTACGGGACTTGGCGATGGGCTGGAAAAAGGATGGCGGGGAGGGGAAGGTATCGAAGGCTCTGCAGTTTCCGGCCGGTGTGATGGGAAGGGCGGCGCCGTCATTCTTGGGGAGGTGAAAGCTGGCGGGGAGAAGGGCTGACTTTGGCTTGGGGCAGCTGCGTGGAGACGCTGAGGCACCCAAGAGGAGCCATTCATGGGCTGGCAGTTGGGTATAAGGGTTCGGGGCTCAAGGCTTCATGGCACAGCGAAGATGCCCCTTCGTCCCTGCTCCCCACCCCACCCCCATCCCGGGAAGGGTTACGCCCTCCCTCAGCGGTGTCCCTGACGCCTCCTCATGGACCGCTCTCTGTCGCAGCCCTTATCCAAGCCGCTGTGGACGCAGCCCAGATGACTCATTCACACCCAGGTACGGGGACCGGTGATGGCTAGCAGCTCACGGCGGGTCCCTTCCCAGGAAAAAAGCCAGGTTATGCTGGGCTGATGCCAAGGGTCCACAGACCCAGGCTCCTCGCTTGAACTGGGGACTCTCTGAAGCACCACCCATCCCCAGAGCTCCCTGTGGGATTACCCAGGCCTGCATCACCATTCGACCCCTCCCTCTGCTCAGCCCCACGTCCCTCGTCGCCCACGGGTGGAACTCCCCCCAGCCAGCCTCCTGCCGCACATCTTCCCTCCCAGAGTCCGCTCTCCGGGGGAACAAGACAGCGCATCTCTCCTCCCGGGGCTGAGGGTTGTGACATCAGAGGACGTGGATAAACGCATTTTGGATGATATGGACAATCATGACTCAGCCAGGACTCCTGCCCACACGGTCCCGAATGAAAGTCAGACAGACCCGAGTCCCCAAAAGCATGATGGATTCCTCGCGCCACAGGACCCAATTTTTAATTCTCAAGTATGGTGGCCATGGGGGTGTGCGACATAGGCCCCTCAGTCCTGGGTCTTCGTTCCGCGGCTGAGCGGCCAAGAGGGATGGTCGGGACTCGGCTGTGGAGCCGGATGCCTGGGTAGGAATCCCATCCTGCTTGTGCGAGTGGGAAATGGTATTCGTGGCTGAGTTTCCTCTGCCGTCAAACTGGGATGATGGGCTGGTGGCATAGTTCATACCAGCCAAAAAGTGGAAGCAAGCCGGCTTGTCCTTCAAGGGATGAATGGAGAGACAGCAGGTGCGGGATAGCCCTACCACCTCACGTGCTCAGGTCCCCGAAAGGATCCGAGGTACTGAAACGTTCCCCAACATGGATGGACCCCGAAAACATTATGCTTCGTGAAAGGAGCCAGGCGTGTATATGAAACGTCCAGAAGAGGCCAACCCATAGAGACCGAAAGTAGGTCAATAGTCGCCAGGGCCTGGGGGAAGCAGGCAGAGGGAGTCACCGCTAACAGGTACAGGGTTTCCATCTGGGGTGACAGACGTGCTTTGGAATTTGGTAGCGGTGAGGCCCTCACGGCACTATGAATAGGCTAACCACCACCGAAGTATACACTTCAAAGTGGTAAATTCTGTGGCATGGGAATTAGACCTTGATAAAAAAAAAACACCAGAAATGGGCACGGCGATTAAAAGCAGCCACCTTACGAACATACACTGTTCAGGATTCGGCCTGGCTTATGACACGTGCTCAATACACATTAGCAGTTGAGACGACGTTCATGAGACGTCTTCAGAAGTTTCTAGCTCTGACGGCACAACATCTGAACTCACGGTGGACCCCAGCCCCAGCTCCCCGAGCTAACCCCGAAGGCATCCTATACCCCAGTCAACACCCACCTGAAATCCACGCAAAGGAAAGATGACGTAACTCTTTTAAGGACGCAACTTTCCCTTTCCCGTGTGGGCTGTGGCGGAGCTAAACTCTTTCTGGGGAGAGCAGCTGGGTGTAGGATCTGGTCTGCCTCCAGAGAGGGGCTGCTATCGCACCCTCAGAACAGGCGCCGGGCTGGTGACAATCACAAACCCTTGGACGCATTGTCGCGGGGCGGGGCGGGGGGGTGGGGGGGAGGGCAGGCAAAGAACGCTGGCAGGCCGGTGGCGGAATAAGAGGCCCGCTGATAGAGGAGTTGGTCTGCTCTAATAAAAATAGCGTTTTTATAATGTCTCGGCCGGTGTGTTTGTCAAAAGGGGATGGCTTCAAGCTGGTGAGGAAGTCTAGGAATAGAAACTGGCTGGCAGGGAAGAAGCCAGGCTTGCAGGCTGCAGGAGAGAGGGGAATTCATCTGTGCAGGAGGAAAGGAAGGGGCGGGGAGTGTCTGTTGCAGCCCCTAAAGGAACCCGTGTCCCCATCCCCAAGGAGGGTTCTAAGAGTGGAACAGCAGCCCACAGATTCCACGGTCTCTCGGCTTCCTCCTCGCTCCCGACAACCCACGGCCCGCCACACAGATCTCTGTGGCTCCCTTCATTAAAACCCACGGAGGCTGACAAGTCAGATGGAGGCCTATGGGGGGGCAGTATGACCGAAACAAGACCGGACAGAATCCCACATGGCCTCCATCTACTCAGACCCAGCCATGTCACTCCTAGGAAGCCTCCGGAAAGACACAGGTGTCCGAGGAGGAATGTACAAAACGCTAAAGCCCTCCCACGGGAAAACTGGCTGAATAACCCACAGTCTGGCCATAGCATACTGTAACAAAAAAAAAAAAAAAAAAAAAAAAAAAGACCTAGGTTTATTTGTAACACCAAGAATGGAACTCTCCCGGACACAGTTCAGGAAGGATGGGCAGGTTACGAGATACAAAAGCACATCGCTGAAGAACCCATTCATGATGGCACCATTTCGTTAAAATACATACACTCCCAAAATACGCCATGTAGTTTTTACAGATATCCTCGGGTATACAGAGGCACAAAGAAAGGTCTGGAAGGATGCACGCATGCCAAGCTCCTGACAGCAGTGACAGTCAGGGGGAGGCCGGGAGTAGGGAGGGGTGGGAATTGGCAAAAGGGATTTGAGCCTTATCTGGAAGGCTGAAAATAATTTTCTTAAGGAACTTGTTTTCAAGCATTATTTGTGTAACTAATGACCTCCACCCACCCTACTTCCCTTCTCAAAAAAGAAAAAAAAAGCAAAAACAAATCAATGGTTCCATATTCCAGACGGAGGAAGCTTGACATGGCTTTCCCCTTGAATTCCAGATTCTCATATCCAGCTGCCTGCTCGAGGTCTTAACAGGTTTTAAGCTGAATTCCTGGTCTTCCCCCTAAAAGCTGCTGCCACTCCTTCCCATTTCAGGAATTAACCAATCTTTTTTTTTTTTTTTAATTTTTTTTAATATTTATTTTTGACAGAGAGAGAGAGAGAGAGAGAGAGTAGAGAGAGACAGGGCAGGAGCAGGGGAGGGGCAGAGAGAGAGGGAGACACAGAATCCAAAGCAGGTTCCGAGCTCTGAGCTGTCAGCACGGAGTCCGACGTGGGGCTCGAACCCACGAGCTGTGAGATCACGACCTGAGCCGAAGTCGGACGCTCAACCGACTGAGCCACCCAGGCGCCCCAGGAATTAACCAATCTTTTCCTTCCGGTTGCTCAAAACAGAAACTTAAAAGCCCTTCTTGATTCCTCTCTTTCTCTCCCACCCATAGCCGATCCAGCAACAAATCCACGTGGCTCTCCCTTCAGAGGGCTCAGGATCTAGCCCCTTCGCCGCTGCCCCCAATCCCAGCCACCATCACCACCACGTCCTGCTGAGGTCAAGTCCGTTTTGTTCTGGCCCTCTTCTGCTCAAAATGCTCCTGTGGCTCCCTCCTCATTCAGACAAAAGCCCAGGTCCTTATAAAAGGCCACAAAGCCCTACACGACCTGGGCTTTACCCCTCTGTCGGTGCCTCCCACCTGCCTGCCCCTCACTCCCCCTAACTCAGCCACGCAGCCTCCACCCTCGGGAATTTTGTCCTAGCTCTCGTCCCCTCACTGCCCTTAGGATCTGCCCCCTTCTCAGAGAGGCCTTCCTGAGGACTCCCGCCCAGCACTCCCCACCCTCTTTCCCTGCTTTCTTTTTTTCTCTGACACCCTTCCTATTTGACTTACTCATTTGCTTAGTGTCTGCCTCCAGCCACCAGGGCTTAAGCTCCACAGGGGTGTGGACTTGTGTCTGCTTCTTCACGGCAGAATCGACCGGACCCAGGACAGTGCCTGGGACACAGCAGGTACTTGACAAATATTTGCTAAGTCGATGTAGGAATGAGCAAACAAAGGTTTCTCCACTGGCCCCAGTCACCCCCTTGGCTCCCAGTACGTATTCCTGGCTTCGAGCACAATTAACTACTGGCTGGTCCCTCAGACTCCTGCATATCGCGTGTTTGCACCAGTTCTCACCTGCCTGTTACCCCAACCCTCCTCTCCATCCATTATTCCAGTTTCAATGTCATTTCCTCCTTGAAACCCTGGCCAACCCACTTCCCCCATGCTATCCCATTGGCTCAGTTACAGGCTTTCTCCTCTGGACTCCTGTACTTTGTCGTTGCTCCAGAGGTAATCAACTGCTACCATTTATAGAATCGATGACTCTGTGCTGGCCACATGCAGTTTACAAGTATTATCTCATTGAATCATTTAAAAAAATTTTTTTTTTCAACGTTTTTAATTTATTTTTGGGACAGAGAGAGACAGAGCATGAACGGGGGAGGGGCAGAGAGAGAGGGAGACACAGAATCGGAAACAGGCTCCAGGCTCCGAGCCATCAGCCCAGAGCCTGACGCGGGGCTCGAACTCACGGACCGCGAGATCGTGACCTGGCTGAAGTCGGACGCCCAACCGACTGCGCCACCCAGGCGCCCCTCATTGAATCATTTTAACAGCCGATAAAGTAGGTATTGGTATAATCTCCATTTTACAGCTATGGAAACTGAGGCACAGAGAGTCACCAGCCCAAAAGTGACCCACCTGGAGGTCCCCACCGTGGCTGCTGAGTGAGTCACAGAAGAAATAGGCAAACGAACCAATCAAGGGTCTCGGAGCCCTGGGCTGGGGCTGGACCACGGTGATGGCACAAGGTGGTTCTTGACACTGGCCGGCCCTTACCGACACCACCACAGAAGCTGTCCCGGGACAATGTGGCCCAGGGCGAGGAGCACGTTATATTGACATGAGCATGCACATCAGACAAAACCAGGATCAAGTCCTGGTCCCTCTACTTACTAGCCATGTGACTTTGGATCTCTCTTTCATTTGTAAAATGCGCAGGGGGACTCTGGACGTTACCCTGCCCCGTGATCACAGGTGACAGCACTGAGACTCCCACGGGCCACGTCCAGACGGTACGACCCCACCGCGAACTGCAGGCGTCTGGACCGGGAGCGGGTGCCTGACCCAAGTAGGGCCGATAATCCTGGAGAATTGGGACTGACAGGTTCAGGGAAGGTCTGACAGCTCTCTTGAAGGCAGGAAAGTGAACTTGGGTGTTGCCTTGTGGGACCGCTTTCTGCCAGGCGATCTGAGTACGAGAGAAAGCTGCTTTGTACCAAATGACAAGAATCACAGATGCCCACAGACATAAAGATAAGAGTCATCGAGAGAGGATTTTCTGGGACCCTAGAAGGTCGCAGGCACTGGTTCACCATTCTCGACACCCAGGCACATCCCTGCCCTTGGCTTCTGTGAGTTCAGTGCCCACACTGGAGAGTCTCGTAATGAAGTAATACAGTGCTCTGCTAAAGCTAGATTGAGTTTTGTTGTTGTCGTCGTTGTTGTTTTTTAACTGAGTCCTAAGTAATACAAATATTCACCTGGCAGACTTGTTATAAGAAATGAAAGTAATATATGAAAAGCACTTAGCTCAGTGCCTGGCTTGTGGCACATAAGACCCCATACGTGGTTGCTAATATGATTATTAAAATCAAGCCACGAGGACATACGATTACAGGAACTGGACAAATGAATCAACTTGCACAGTCCTCTAAATTACTCTTCCCCTGAAGGGTGGCATGCCATGGCGTTCTGTCCTTGGTCCTATCCCAAGCTGTAATTTTATCAATGGCTGGGTCTGGCTGTTGAAGGCTGTTTATTAAGTCTGCAGATGACATTCAGCTGGGAGGCACACGGAATCAACTGGATGACGGAATCTGGGTTCAGATCAATTTCTACAGCCTAGAGATGGATCGAGAACAGCTTGATAGAATGCATCATGGCCAAGGTAAAGGTCCTACACAAGGAGAGGCACTGGGGGAGAAGCCTGGCTTGAGAAAAGTTCACGAGACAAAGACAGACTTTTAGCTAATGTGCTCAGTATGAGCTAACAGTGTGGTGTGGCTGCCCAAAACAACCCCCCGCCCCCACAGCACACACAATGAGCGTGTTAGAAATTTCGTCAGAATAAGAGGAAGGGAACCAACATGTTTTAGCACCTACCGTGTGCCAGGTCCCGCGTGAAACTCCTGATGTACTATTTCCGTGGGTAGTCTCACCAACCTAAGAGGTGGGTATTATGAGCATTACTCCCGTTCGACAGGCAGGGAAGCGGAGGCTTAGAGAAGCGAATGGCCTTGAACAATGGAGTAGAGGGCAGGGCTGGCATCTGAACCCAGTTCTTATCAGGAAGTGCACCCCATCCCTACATTCTACATGGATCAGCCCATAGATGGAACCAACTGTTTGGTTCCAACACAGTGTATTTTGAGAGAAAGATGAACCTGTTCAGATGAGGGTGGCCAGGAAGGCGAAAGCCGTGACAAGAGGTCACCTTGGGATCGAATCGAGTTGGCAAGACCAAGAGCAAGCATACACGTCAGCCTCTCCTGCCCAAGCCCACAGAAATGACACCACGTGAAATCCGTAAGAGCCTGGGAAGATAAGGAGGGGTGCCCCTGGCAGATGAGAAAGGTCAAGATACCCCTGAGAAATGGATGGCAGACAGAACTGGATTAGTGCAGAAGACACACGGGCCACATCAGAAGAACTGTTGCAAGAGGGGAAGGCAATCTGGGGCTCCCTCAAACCAAGAGGCAACACGTTCTCCAGGGAGAGAAGAGGACCCGAGGTCAACGTTCAAAGACATGGACTACGCACACTTTTATTTTTCTCTACTTTAGACAGCAAGCAGAGGAGAGGGGCAGAGGGAGAAAGAGAGAGAATCTTACTCAGGCTCCGCGCTCAGTGCAGAGCCCAACAGGGGCTTGATCTCATGACCCTGGGATCATGATCCGCGCCGAAATCAAGAGTCGGACGCTCAACTGGCTGAGCCAACCAGGAGCCCTGGATTGCAAATTCTTGTGGGGTCACTAAGAGGTGGCTCTTTGCTCCGCTTGGCTTGGGGGATCCGTGACGGTGAGTCTCTGGAACAGAAAAGCACGGCATATCCAGCAGGAAAAGGAAGATCCCGTGCCCACAAGACAACAAACTATTGGCAGCACCCTTCTCGCAGCAAGCCCCGCCCCTCTGACGCAATCACTGGCTGCCTAGAAAGAAATGCATCCACAGAGAAGAAAACGAGCTCACAGAACACAGAAGAGCACGCATTCACACATCACCGGACATTCCAGGAAAACTCACGCCATCAGAGAGGGGGGCCAACTCAACTAACAGGAGGACCAACAACCAAAGAAATAGAGACGACGATGCAGAGACATTTAACATGCATTTAATATTCTCAGAGGGATAACGGGGGACCTTGTCTCCATCAGATAAGTACAACCTCGTACGGAGAAGAATTAATTAGGAATCACGAGTGAAAGATGTAATCATCAAAATAAAAAGATCAAAAGACCGTGAACAGCAGACGAGATACAGATACAGAGAACATTCCTGAGCTGGAAGATCGGGGAGAGGCATTTACCCAAAACACAGGAGTAAGGACGAAGAATACCGACAAAAATTAAAAGGTTGCGAATAGCCACTATTGGCAAGGTTGGAGGCATTCTCCAATATTTTTGGTAGGAGTGTAAATTAGGTTTTCCTTATGAGGCTATTTCTAGATTTCCTGCCACTTGAGCCAAAGAAATCCCTGTTGTTAAGGCAAGGGTCAGCCAATTCCAACCTATAGGCCAAATCTGGCCTGCCACCTATCTTTGTCAATAAAGTTTTATTGGAACACAGTCACACCCATTCGTTTACATACTGAATATGGCTGTCTCCATGCTAGAATGACAGAGCTGAGTAGCTGTGACAGAGACAGTGTGGCCCTCGAAGCCTAAAATATATGTTACCTGGCCTTTTACAGAAAAAGCTTGCTGACCCCTGATTTAGGCAATAGTTAGGTTTTCTGTTACATGCAGCTGAATACACTCCCAACTACAACGAGTCCAATTGTACAAATAGAATGAAGTCCAAAAAGTCCAAAAAGATGAACATTCCACTGATAACTGGTTATTTCTAGGGAGAAGAGTGAGATTGGGGTAAATTTCAAGGGGAATTTTCATTCAGTGCCTGAACTTGGAATTTTTACAAAGACACTCAAATTACTTGGCAATTTAATTTTTCTTTATTGAAAAAAAATTTTTTTAATGTTCGTATTTCTTTTTGAGACAGAGAGAGACAGAGCAGGAGCAGGGGAGGGGAAGGGAGAGAGGGAGACACAGAATCCGAAACAGGCTCCAAGCTCTGAGCTGTCAGCACAGAGCCAGACACGGGGCTCGAATTCACAGACTGTGAGATCATGACCTGAGCCAAAGTCGGACGCCCAACCGACTGAGCCACCCAGGTGCCCCGCAATTTAATTTTTCTAATAAAAGAACAATTGAGGGGTGCCTGGGTGCCTCAGTTGGTTATCCGGCTCTCTTTTTTTTTTTTTTTGTAAGCTTCCAACTCTTGATTTCAGCTCAGGTCATGATCTTGCAGTTTGTGAGTTTGAGCCCCGAGTTGGGGTCTGTGCCGACAGTACGGAGCCTGCTTGGGATTCTCTGTCTCTCCCTCTCTCTCTGCACCTCCCCCACTCATGTTCTTTCTCTCTCTCTCTCTCAAAACAAATAAACTTAAAAAAAAAGAACAATTGAATTATACTGCACTTAAAAAGAGATGAATCTCACAAATATGCTTAAAACTAAAAAGACATAAAATACGTATTTACTCTGTGATTCCATTTTTACGAAGTTAAATACAGGCAAAATTTATCTATGAGTCCAGACAGTGGATGTGGATAATACCCTTGGAGAGGTTCATGAACAGGGAGTTGGCATGAAGCTGCTAGGAATGTTCTATCTTTTGGTGGAAATTCTTAAAACTATGTACTTAAGATTTTTTACTTTGTCACTGCTAGGAATTTACCCAAGGGATACAGGAGTGCTGATGCATAGGGGCACTTGTACCCCAATGTTTATAGCAGCACTCTCAACAATAGCCAAATTGTGGAAAGAGCCTAAATGTCCATCAACTGATGAATGGATAAAGAAATTGTGGTTTAATACACAATGGAATACTACACGGCAATGAGAAAGAATGAAATATGGCCTTTTGTAGCAACGTGGATGGAACTGGAGAATGTTATGCTAAGTGAAATAAGTCATACAGAGAAAGACAGATACCATATGGTTTCACTCTTATGTGGGTCCTGAGAAACTTAACAGAAGACCATGGGGGAGGGGAAGGGGGAAAAAATTACAGAGAGTGAAGGAGGCAAACCATAAGAGACTCTTAAAAACTGAGGATAAACTGACGGTTGACGGGGAGTGGGAGGGAGGGGAAAGTGGGTGATGGGCATCGAGGAGGGCACCTGCTGGGAGGAGCACTGGCTGTTGTATGGAAATCAATTTGACAATAAATTTCATATTAAAAAAAATAAATTAAAAAAATAAAATTAAGAAAATGCTAAAAAAAAAAAAAAGGGTACGCACTTTGTTGTATGTAAGTTATATCTCAATAAATAAAAAGCCAAAAAGAAGAATGGAAGGTAGGCATTTCTAATTGTCCCATAGCATGATGCTAATTCCAAAATATATGTAGGTGCACACAAAAAAGCCAGAAGGAAACATGAAAACAAGTAATAGTGATTATCTAGATGGTAGGATAATGACAGATGGGTGTACCTTTCTGTATTTTCCTTTTTTCTTTTTTTTTTAAGTTTATTTACTATTTACTTTGAGAGAGAGAGCAAGAATGCGGGACGGGAAGGGGGAGAGAGAGAGGGAGAGAGAATTCTAAGCAGGCTCCTCACTGTGAGCATGGAGCCCGATGCAGGGCCAAAATCCATGAACCGCGAGACCGTGACCTGAGCCAAAACCAAGAGTCAGGTGCTTAACTGACTGAGCCACCCAGACGCCCCACCTTTCTGTATTTTCTAACTTCTCTGCAATCAGCGTTCCTTAGTTCTGGAACCAGACAGAGATGAAGAACATCTAATGCAGGCCCTACCAAGGGGGTAGGACCACACGGGCCCCGCCTCCCTCACTTCCCTTGCCGATGGCACAGGAGGACAGGACCTCCCCCACCCCCAGCCGGACCCGCCCACCTAAATGTGCTGCTATGGTTCCAAGGATCCACTACTCCCTAATTCTCTTTTAACAACTTCACGAGGTGGTAGCCCAACTTTCAGTTCCTTTCTGCAGGTGAGAAAACTGAGGCACGGAAAAACATAACGGAAGCGTATAATTGCCAAAGGCCACACAGCTAGAACCGGGAGGCAAGCCCCAGCAGTCTGAGCTGGACCTCTGCCCCCTGAGGGGTCCCCGACCACCCCCTCTGCCATTCATGAGCCAACCACCGTGCAGGGGGTCAACAAAGCACGAGCAGCCCTGAGAATATTTTTTTGAAAGAGTGTAGGTTTCTGTGTCAAAAAAAAGAAAAAGGAAAGAAATGGAGAACTTCAATGAACTTCCTTATATTTATTTCAGTTTTGTTTTGAATCATCCAGTGGGGGCAGGGAGGGGCACACACTCCCTTCACTGGCCTCTGATTGGAAGCCAGCTGTCGTTAACTGCACTTGGGGGCGCAGGGAGTGAGTATCAATGTCAGCTTGGTCGGTGACGAAACTGAGGTTTTCATGACCTGGCAGTTACCGCCCCTGCTTTCCCGTTCACCTGCCCAGTCCCGTGGTCCCAGGAGGACGGACGGGGGTCCTCGAGGGTCACTCTGAACCGGCAGTAGGGGCCGTGGGGAGAAGCGGGAAAGCAGCCCGTATGAGAGCCACTTGGTGACCCGAGTTGGGCTGGGCTTCGTGCGTTCATCTCTCTCAACCTCAACGAGTCCTCAGACGAGGGAGGAGGGAGTGAAGATGCCCCTTTTACAGGTAAAGAAACCGACCCTTGCTCTCGGGTCCTCACTTCTAAGATGACCAAGAAAAGAAAGAACAATGGCCATGCCCAAAAGGGCCACAGCTACGTGCAGCCTATTTGCTGTGCCAAATGTGCCCCATCGGGGTCCTAGCACAAGGCCACCAAGAAGCCCGGGGGGCTCCGTCGGTCAAGGGTCCAACTCTTGATTTCAGCTCAGGTCACGATCTCACGGTTTGTGAGTTCAAGCCCCGCGTTGGGCTCTGCGCTGACAGAGTGGAGCCTGCTTGGGGTTCTCTCTTTCCCTCTCTCCCTGCTTATGCACGTGCTCT
The DNA here is from genome assembly GCF_024362965.1 of Panthera pardus. NCBI lineage: Eukaryota > Metazoa > Chordata > Mammalia > Carnivora > Felidae > Panthera > Panthera pardus. The sequence goes on along the minus strand of NW_026526980.1, from coordinate 17,557,337 downwards.
CTCACTCTCCCTCAAAATAAATAAACTTCAAAAAAAAAAAAAAGAAAAAAAAGAAGTCTGGGATTTGAAACATGGCAGAGGCCACACTTGTCAGGGACGTTTCCAAAGTGAGTGTCTTGGACGCCTGTGTGCTTCCCAGGCTGCACGTGAAACCCCATTCATGCCTGAGCTGCGCCGTTTCTGGCAAGGCGGTCCGGAACCACTCTGGCACGGCCCAGGAGGACCGAACACCCCCGCCCCAACTTAGACCTGCGGGTGCTGCCCCGTGACCTTTACCAAAGCCCAGCTAAGGAGCTAGGTCCTAGAGGACTAAAGAAAAACTGCCCTCTAGGAAAAAATAAAGTGGACTTAATGCCTTTCAAAAAAAAAAAAAAAAAAGAAAGAAAAGAAGGGAAAATTGAGCCTTGGGACGGTCGCAGGATGCCTGAGGTCCCCCAGGGTGACACACATACTCTCCGCTTTCCGCGGTGCACAGGACGTGGAGTGTCCGTTCAGCCCTGGACTCGCGGCGTTAACCGGGGCGGGTTTGCCTGGGAACCCAGGTGCCCTCGCTTGCAAGATGAGGATCACGTTGCATTCCTCACAGGGTGTCCTGAGGGTTTAACAACTGCAGTATTTTGTCAGCCTCACCGCCTACACGACAAGGTGGCCGTGCGCTGGACAGCTATTGTCTTCTGCCTGCTCGCTATCTACCCTTCCCCCCCTTCTTCTGGTCACGGGATCCCGGGGTTCCTTTGGGAAACACCCCTTCCCTACCACGTGCCTAACATGGGGTCAACTCCCACCCCGGCCCCGTCACCAGGGTGACGCAAAACCCTGGGCTGGCTATGGGTCTCAGTCCGCTCTCCTTTGCCGTAGCGGCTGAGAGAATCGTAATAATGACAGGAAGGGAAGGAGAGGACGAGGCACCTGTCACTTATTCAGGGCTTCCTACGTGCCAGGCGCTGCTCAGAACACCCCTCATGACCTGATGATGTGGGTAACACTATTATCTCCATTCTTTTTTTTTTTAAGTTTATTTATTTTTTGAGAGAGAGAGAGAGAGAGAGAGAGTGTGTGTGCACACACGCATGAGTGGGGGACGGACAGAGAGAGAGGGAGAGAGAGAATCCCAGGCAGGCTCCACACTGTCACAGCCCGATGCGGGGCTCGAACTCACGAACCACAAGATGGTGACCTGAGGCAGAGTCAAGAGCCGGACGCTTAACCAACTGAGCCCCCCAGGCGCCCTTATTATCCCCGTTCTACACAAGAAGAAACTGAGGCCCTCGGTCCACGGACTGAGGGATAATTCTCGCAGGCCCGGTTCCCCCAGGAGACAAACCTTTCAAGAGGAATTTGCGGGAAGCTCCTTCTCTTAGACAGTAGCATTCTCTTTTCTAACCATATTCGGTATTCTACAAAGTGAATTTGGGGGTGGGGAGGTAAAGGGAGATAGTTTCAAGGCAATTTCATGCCTAAGATCTGGAAATATAGAAAACTTTGATGATGCTCTGTTGAAGGGCACACTGTTTATCCAAAACAGGCTCGGGAAGGGGAAGCTGTCAACATTATCTCTTTCTGGTCACAAATTGCAGCCCTCTGATGGGTTTTTCCTAGAGTTTAATCTTGTGCTGGAAGCTAAGCTGATACCAGGAAGGTTTCTGACACGTCAATCTCCTTCCTGGCATTTTATCAGAAATTGATTCTCTTTGCTTTCCGAGGCTCGTGTCTTGGCCTTGCCATTAAACTTGGGTTACGGGCACTGTGTCTGCAGCCACGTTTCCCGCAGCTCCCAGCCTGACTGTGGGGGTCTCAGAGTAGGCTGGCGATTCGGTGCGAGGGATTACGTGAGGTTCCGACGCACCGAAGGGATGAGGAGCGTGGGTCCGATCGGGGCCTGCTTGATTGTGACAAGACCTCTCATCCATCTGTGGCTCTGATGGGATGAGCTTTCTAAACGGGCTACCTTGCCCCTGCCAGTCCTAAATTATAGCCCACAACGTTTACTGAGCTCCTAGTATGTGCCAGGCACCACGCTAAGCACTTTACACGTATTAAATCACTGAATTCTTACCACAACCCTCTGAGGGTGGGCTCTATACTAGCCCCACTCTTTAGAAGAGGAAGTCAAGTCACAGGCAGGATGGGCAACTTGCCTGAATGAAGGGGCTCGCCCAGGAATCCAGGCAATTTGTTTCCAGGGTTCCCAGGCTCCACTACTTTGCTAAGTGGCTTCTAACCCTGCCATGTGACTTATTTGCCCTGGAGAAATCAGTTGTCACTGTCTTGAGGGACCCCCCCCCCCCCTCCAAGCTCTCAGAGCTGCAGAGGCCAAGACCTCAAGAAGCAGAAAGGCTGATAATGGTACCCTCACAACTGGGAATGTACTTGGCAGTTGAATGGAAAACGGACTGGGTCCTTCTCTGCCTAGAAATGTGAACTAAAGGGTTTCGTTCCGGGAGAAGTGTGGATTTGGAATGTCAGCTGTCATATCAGACAGGCTCTTATAATCAAGTGCTATTAGCTTTCATTGTCTTTTTTTTTTCCTTCTCTCTCTCTTCCTTTTTCTTTCTTTCTTTTTTTTTTTTTTTTTTTTTGGTTATTTAAAAAATTTTTTAGTGTGTATTTATTATGAGAGAGATAGTGTGCATGCACACGGCCATACAGGAGCAGGGGAGGAACAGAGAGAGAGGGAGAGAGAAAGAATCCCGTGCTCTTAGTACAGAGCCTGACACAGGACTCGATCTCTGGAACCGTGAGATCATGAGCTGAGCCAAGATCAAGAGTGGGACGCTCAACCGACTGAGCCACCCAGGCACCCCTGTTTTTTAAATTTTTAAACAAAGGCGTTGAGACCTGTACAGATGGAAGGGCCAGCTCCCCATTCTCCAGAAGGCTGAAGTGGCAAGAGTGCTGAGCTCTGAAACGAGGGAGGGGAAAGGTCTGTTGACTGCCTGCTAGCGGGGGGCCTGAAACTTCCAGTACAAGTTACCAGCCCCACTGGCCTCCTGCAATCAGCCAAGCGAGGTGCTCAGAGCCAAGGGCCCGGGAGAGATGGCTTTTAAAAACTGAGGTGCTAGACGTGCCTCCAAATCCTTCTTAGGACAGCTGCCCTGCTCCTACTCCCCCCAAGCATGGCCTGGAGAACATACCGGGGCAGCCACTGAACAGCCCCCGGTGTGCCTACCTCAGCCAAGGGCAGTCACACTTGAACCTGGCCAGCATTCTACAAGGTGGCCTAGAAGAAAAGCTCTGTTCCTCTTCTGTTGTTGGGAGACAAATTGGGAATGTCAGTTTTTAAAAAGCACGTACCCTTTGAGCCATTAATTCCACTTTTGAGAATTTAAACTTTGGCTATTCCTACACGCGTGCACAAAGATGTCTGCTCTAGAGTATTCTTCTTTTTTTTTTAAGTTTAATTATTTATTTTGAGAGAGAGAGAAAGAGACAGCGTGAGTTGGGGAGGGGCAGAGAGAGAGAGAGAGAGAGAGAGAGAGAGAATCCCAAGCATGCTCTGCACTGTCAGCACAGAGCCCAACTCAGGACTCGAACCCACAAACTGTGAAACTATGACCTGAGCCGAAATCGAGAGTCGGACACCCAACTGACTGAGCCACCCAGGCACCCCTAGGATATTCTTTAAAGTACTCTCACGATAGGGGCGCCTGGGTGGCTCAGTCGGTTGAGCGACCGACTTCGGCTCAGGTCATGATCTCGCCGTCCTCGAGCTCAGGCTCCACGTCGGGTTCTGTGCTGACAACTCAGAACCTGGAGCCTGCTTCTGATTCTGTGTCTCTGTCTCTTTCTGCCCCTCCCACACTCATGCTCTGTCTGTCAAAAATAAATAAACATTAAAAAAAAAAACAGTACTCTCACAGTAGCAAAAGGCTCCTAATAGCCTAGAGAGTCGTCAACCAGGATCTAGTAATATATTTACAGACAAGTCCACAATTCTTTACATGTACTTATTTATATTATTTATTTATAGGTTTTTTTTAATGTTTTATTTATTTTTGAGACCATGTGAGAAGGGGAAGGGCAGAGAGGGAGGGGGACAGAGGATCCGAAGCAGGCTTTGTGCGGACAGCAGTGAGCGTGATGTGGGGCTCAAACTCACAAACCGTGAGATCATGTCCTGAGCCAATGTTGGACACACAACCGACTGAGCCACCCAGGCGCCCCTATATGCATTGGTTTAGTATCAAAACCTGATCTGAACTGATATGAAACTCACAGTGTTTTTCCCACCTAGGATGAATATTCATATTTCCCTGCAGATATATTCATGTGTTTGATTATAGGGTGTTGTCCCAGACCATACTGGGATGGTATTACTTTCTAAATTCTAAAACAATGAAACATATTTGGCCCCAAAGGTGTCAAACGAAGAAGTGCGTTTCTGAGCATTCATGATGGAGCACTGTACAGCCATTGAAAAAGAAGGAATGAGGTCTGTGCACATGGCCTGCTATGGAATGCTCTCTAAGACGTGTCATTAAGTGAAAAAAATAATGCCAGGAAAAAAAAAAAGCAGCATGTGTCGCTGTGCTATCATGAGGACAGAGGACAGATACGCTCTGCATAGTTGTATAGCTACAGAATACTTCTGGAAGGACACGTAAGACATTTCTTACTGCGGTTGCCTCTTGAGAGGGCATCTGGGGGACTGATAGCAGGAGCACTTATCCCTTAAACAGCCTTTGGTATTGACCATCAGGTCAGTCTCTCTTTCTGCCTCTGAACTGGGAGAAGGAACAGCTGGTAGGGAAGAGAATCAGGACAAGGACAGGTGCGCAGACAAGAGGGAGCAGCGGCATGTCCCTGGTGGTACACAGAGGCCTGTCCAGCTTTCCCCATCCCTGGAGGCAGCCTGAATCCTGGACTCCCTCCTTCCCTGTGTTCCCTTGAGATCCGGTTCCTCCTCTGCTTGGCAAAGATGGAAGGAGTCGCTAGCCCTTGCACCGAAAGGCTCTGCTCAGCAGCAGGAAGGGCCGTGTGTGCGTGCGCGTGCACTTGTACGTGCATACAAAGGGGAAGCTTAACGTTTTCTAGGTGGTTGAGTTAAATGACTTTTGCAGTCCTTCACAAAGTGAGCTTAGCAGACGGGTGTGCTGGGAAGGGCATTTTTCAGAATCTCCAATCGGCTGCAAAAGAAGGCAGTCCGTCGTCACGGGAGCCTCTCAGACTGGCTCAGGGGCGGGGCGGGGGGGGCGCATGAGCTGGCCTGCCTGGGGCCCACCCGCCTGGGGGCACACAGCCAGGAGACTGGAAGGCTGGAATCAGTCCAAAGTCCAGCTGGAGCAAGGGAGACCCCTTCAGCAAGAAGCACAATCGTGCACTCTGTCCAAGGGCATGGATACCTCTCCGTTAACTGTCAGACATGCTAAGAAATGGCTAAAATAACGTAACGCCTAACGTTTATGGAACGCTTAGGAGGGGTCCCGGCACTGTGCAAGGTATTTTAACACGTTACTGCCTAGTAGACACAATCTCGGGAGGAGAGGGGTCAAGAGAATCGTCCAAGGTCCTATGGCTGGGATTTGAGGCAGAAGCACATGTGGCTACTAATTCGGCCTCCTGGAGTCCCTGTGTCTCTGTGCAGCAGGACAAGTCTCCAGTTACACGTCTGTGAGCCCCACGGTGCCGTGGCCACCAGTATGGACGCTGGAGGGGCGACGAATCAAGATCTGTTCCCTCCTCGGCGGTTTTCTTTTTTACTTTTTTAAACACTGTGTGATAAATTTACTTCCTAATGATTTTTGAGTCAACTACAATGACCACAATTTCAAAGTCATTAATAATTCATGACCGAGGGCCATAAACACTATATAATCTCCACAGGCAAGAAACCACGAATACTTGTTAGCGACAAGGCTGAGAATATCTTTGCCAGCTGAACGGAAGTACGTACCCGCTTCGAGCTACGCCTCCCATACGCGTTTCAGAAATGACCGCAGCCCTTCCAAAGCCTGGGTTCCAGCCTTCTTTCCCTCCTCCAGCACCCCACCCCCTGGGGTTTTATCTGTGCCTGTGGCACGGCTCGAGGACTGAGGTGTCCTGGGGCCAGGCAGCCAAGCAGAGCTCAGGGAAGGATCTGAGCTGACAGCCAGGGGTTACTTACTACGGATCAACCACTGGCTTTCACCTGTGGCTGCACACCGGAACCCCTTGGGGGTGGTTACAAAATTCCGAAGCCTGGGTCCCACCCCTGGAGATTCCGATTTAACTGGTTTGACAAGAGGCCTGAACTTCCGGGTATTTCAAAAGCTCCTGGGGATTCTAATGCGCAGCAACGTTGGTGACCACTGCCACGGTGTGGTTGCTGCTCTCTCTTGGCCACCGAGCAGGTGTCTGTGGAGGCAGGCATGGCAGAATGGAGCGCCCCACTGAAAGGAGCTCTCCTCGACACCAGCCATTGCCCGGTATTGCCTTAAGGGAATAAGGCCTCTGTGGTCGTTCTCCATTTTAGCAAAGAAGCCAGAAGTGCGCATTGTTCTGTGAAAATTGTAAATGCGGATGCCTAATTTTTAAAAAAGGTGTAATGGGGGAGGGTGTCTGGGTGGTTCAGTCAGTTAAGCGCCCGACTTCGGCTCAGGTCACGATCTCACAGTCTGTGAGTTCGAGCCCTGCATCGGGGTCTGTGCTGACAGCTCAGAGCCCGGAGCCTGCTTCGGATTCTGTGTCTCCCTCTCTCTCTGCCCCTCCCCCACTCATTTTCCCCCTCTCTCTCTCTCTCTCTCTCTCTCTCTCTCTCTCAAAATAATAAACATTAAAGATTTTTTAAAAAATAAATAAAAAATTGTAATGGAGTCCGGGCCAAATAAAACACATCTCTGGGCTGACTTTGGCTGGCAAGTTCATTGCAAACAGCCTCCCCTCCTCCCCTCACCATGCTGGCCCATGACGGCGTGGAGAAGTTCCTGATCCCAACCCGGGGAGGAAACGGCACGTTCACCTGCCACGGTGTGAGCCGGCCCGTGTCACCTTACCACCGGAGGAACATGAAGAACCTCCCTGTCTGCTTGTTCCCACGAGCTTGTCTTTTCCTTGCCGTTCATGGTGACAGAGTCTGATCTATACCCGGCATCCTGTGTAAGGCACAGAGTGTCAGGAAGAGCAGATTTCACAGGTGGCGTGGGAGGGATGCGGAAAGGGGAGGTAGGTGGAAAAAAGCACGTTATATCAAGATGAGCATCTGCCAGCTTTTGCCATTAGTTTCCTTCTCCTATTTTTCTAACCAAACAAAAGCCCTGTGAGGAGAACCAGCACCCTCTTTTTCAGAAAGGCCTGAAACCATTTTAAATCTCTCAGATATTGTGATAAATATCTCCACTCTCTTGGTTTGTTTGGTTTTTGTTTGTTTGTTTGTTTCTCATTCCAAGCTCTTCGCCAGGCGGGGTGATCTGAAATGCTCTGGGGCAACTGGCAGGATGGGAGTAGCCAAGAAAGCGGCAATTAGGAAGCCCTGTTGCCAAGGAGAAAGACTGAGGAGGAAAAGAGTATCTCAACTAGTTACCCGCTGCCCTGCTTTGTGGATTCCCAGCAAATTTCTTAATGCAGATAAATGGGATGCTGTTACTCTGTGATCAAAAGCCTCGGTGAGGTCGAAACAATTCATGCCTGGCTTGGGAGCGGGGAGCGGGGGGCGGGGGGGTGCTGGTCACCACCCCCCCCCCCAGGTCACGTCACCAAGGGGGGGGACCAGGAGCCTGCGGGCCTGTGCTCACTCCTGTTCCGGGCTCCTCTGCCCCCCCCCCCCCCCCCCAGTCTCTGGAAAGACTTTGCAGGAGACGTGCACATCTGTTCCTGCTTCCAGAAAAATGTTCTTACCAGAAAGGAGTGATGGAATCCACCCCGGCTCAGTTTCTAGAACATCCAGTGGGGCTGACACTTAAATCTTTTTAGTAGCACCAAAGTCCCTAAGTTATCTCTCAGCCCTCGTCCCAGGTAGGCTGCTTGAATGAGAAGAAAACCCACGGTGGCTGTTCTGGCTACAGTTGAGAAAGGAGACGAGAGGGGATGGGATGACAGCCATCGCAAAGGCCCTTTGCAGTCCAACCCCAACCTGCCTCCTCAGAGCTGGTTTGGGAGGCCAACACAGAGGACACAGACATGGAAAGAGAAAGCCCAAGTGTTGTGGCCATTTCTGAGCCCCTGGACCCAGCTCAGCCTGGGAAATTCCTTTTCATTGTTGGAATTATGTCACTTTACAAGCAAGAGTGTTAACACCTAAGTGTTGATGAATTTCAGGATTGGTCGATACTTACGACGAGCCACACGACTGCATACCCATGTACCCCTACACTCGTCCGTGGCTAAAGACTCCAATTCAAACTCCCATGAGCTGGAAGATGTCATCAAAGGGCCCTGCAGTGACCTATGGGTCCTTGCTATCACTGTGTACTCCCAGGCTCAGCTACTCTTGCAACTTTCCCTATTCGTGTCTCTCTGACTTTGACTTTGACCATGCTGCACACCCCGAGACCAGGGCTGTGTCTCTCTCATCCCTGGTGCCGGGCACAGAGCAAGTGGGCTCGGTGTGGCAGGTTTCAAGAAGGGCCACGGTATCTGTAGATTTCTCACCCAGAGGTGAGACCTATTTCCCCACCCCGCGAATCTGGGCTGGCCTTGTGACCTGTTTTAAGGAAACAAAGTAGCGGTAGTGACACCAGCTTGGGGGGGGGGGGGGGGTCCAGCAGCGTCCACTCTTCATGTGTGTGGCCCTGTGAACCTCCACATGAATAAAGCTGGCTGCCTTACTGGCGGACGAGAAAGCATTCAAAGAGAGCTGAAGCACACTACTGATGCTCAGTCATCCCCAAGGCGACACGGCGGCTCACTGCAAAAGCCTAAGGGAGTCCAGCGGAAATCAGCAGACCTGCCCAGCTCCAATGGCCGACCCACAGAATCACCAACTGAATGCACAGTTCTTGTTCCACATCCCTGAAACGTGGGTTTGGGACTACTCAGTTACACAGACAAAGCTAACTGACACACTTCCTAAGAAATTGTCACTACAATGTAGCGACACTTTGGTTGAGAGCTCTAATTGCCAGCTAGCATTTGGTCCCGGATTCAAGCTGGAGACTCAGAGGGAAACAAGAAGGAAATCCAGGAAAACTTATTCACCAGCATGCTCCCTCAGGTGCCTTCAAACAGAGTCCCCTCCCACCCACCCTCACCAGTGACACATTTACCTCCTTTTTCTCCCTCGAGCAGGACCGGCTTCTGTCAGCCTTCCGCGGAATCTGACCTGTGGCAGTTCAAAAGCAGAACCAGAGATTAAGGCTCTTTTAAAACAGCTAGTTTATCACCATGAAAGCTTTTTATTTGCAAACTGAATAGACGGGACCAATCATAATCAAATGATTTTAAGAAAATGTAGCCTATTATTATAGTGGGAAAATGGCATGCTCTTGAAATAGACCAACGGCAAGGAAATGGTAATTCACACGCTCACGTTATTTGACTGTAATGAACAAAGCCTCAGCTCTTTAATCTGGAACATTATCTGCACTCTGCAAGGGCCGACTGTAGATTTCCCAGTCGAATTACATTTTTATTAAATTGTTTGGAATTATATAAAATGCCTTCCACAAAAATGCCTTCCACTGTGCGCATACACATAACCTTTGATGAGTGCACACCAACGTGCTTCACCAAACCCCCAAACTCAACACCTAGGTGATGGTGCAGATGTGAATTAGCAGTAATCACCCGCATCTCCCATATAACAGGTAATTTCAGGGTGAATGTTGCTTTTCTTAGAAAATTGGAAGACTAACATTTGAGAGTGCGCATAAATTCAACAGCTCAACATCATTATGTTTAAAATGCTGTTCCAAATGCAGTTTTCACAACTTTTATGGACATGTCCATTGTAAAAGGATTCCTTGATGGAAAATTAATGGATGGCCTGGGTTTTAAAACACAAAGCGGGAACCTCTGTGCTTTGGCAACGTGTCTTCCAAACTCTCCGGCCTCGCTCTTGGGTGGCGATTTATGAGGAAATCACAGGGTCCCGTGAGCCAAGAGCACGCCAAAGCAGGAGGAAGAAGGCTTAGTGATGACTCATCAAGAGGCAAGAAGTGGGGACCGAGTCTCAGAGGAAAGATGTTTGTGGGTCTACACAGGTGTGGGGGACCTCATAGCTGGTGATAAAGCACAAGTCAAGGGATGATGCTCTTTCCAAGAAAGTGAAAATAAGGGGAAAAGCAAAGGTCCACAGATGACCCTCTGACCATGGCCAAATTTTGGCACCAATATTATAAAAGGATCTAGAAAAGAGGCCGCTGGAGAGTGCATAGACACTGGGTTGTCTGTCTGCTCAGCTCACAGGGACACCCTAAACTGCTTCCTTCTCTCTCACTCTCCTTCCTGTCCTCAGCGGGGAGCTCCCTGGCAGCCATGACGTGGTACAGGACCCCAACCCCAGTATGGCGCACTGGGGATGGGCCCCTGACCCAACCACAGTCGATCAGAATGCCAGCCCCAGGAATTTGACATTGGTTTGGAAAGACAGAGAAGACAGAGGGCCAGAGCAGGGCTATTTCCACCTGTGAACTTTGATGTGGTCGGCACCCTCCTGCCTTGGGGGACAGACTGACACAGAACGCCAAGGCAGAAAGAACAGATCTGAAATTGACTGCATACCTGTCTTTGCGTTCCGCAGACACGCACTTAATGTACCACTGACATGCCGGATGCCAACAGCGGGGGAAGGCCGTATGTGTGTGCGGACAGCGGGTATATGACACCTCTCTGTACTTTCTACTCAATTTTGCTATCAATCTAAAATTGCTCTAAAAAAGCTTATTAATTAAAAAAAGAAAGAAAAGACCCAGAATCAGGGATCAGGTGATCTGGGTCGTTGGGCTAATTTTATCCCAACCTCCTGCCCCCTGATGCTCTGGAGCAGGAACTAGGGTGGACAGCACCCAGAAACCCTTGTCCACACCTGCCCTAGCTGTCAGTCAAGGGACTCGTCGTAGGCCTGAAGGCCAACGAGAGAGGATGACATGTCGGGTGGTAGGGCACGCGGGGCAGCACCAGGAGCCCGAAGACTGGCCTGGAGCTCGAAGGGGACAGAGAGGGTTGGAGACCAGGGTGTTCTACAGAAGCAGTCCCGAGGCGAGTAGGATGCCAGTAGGAGCAAAAAGGGCCCAGAGTGAAGCTGGGGAGAAGGAAAGCAGAGCTAGCCCAGGGGCAAACAAGGCAGTCCCCAGAGCCTGGCTACAGCTCCTCCAATGTTAGTCAGACACATGCCAAGGGACCTGGTCCAGTGGACAGCTGACCAGTTTACGGGAGCTTGGATAAGTCACAGGATCCCACAGGATCTCTCTGGGCCATATTTTCTTCCTATTTTTTTTTTTTAATTAAAAAGAATTTTTTTTAACGTTTATTTTTGAAAGAGACGGGGCATGAGTGGGGAAGGGGCAGAGAGAGAGAGGGCGACACAGAATCCGACGCAGGCTCCTCCGGGCTCTGAGCTGTCAGCACAGAGCCCGAAGCAGGGCTCAAACCTGAGAACCATGAGATCATGACCTGAGCCGAAGTCAGATGCTGAACCGACTGAGTCACCCAGGTGCCCCATTTTATTTTTAAATTTTAAATGAGAGTTAGGCTAAATCACCTCTGGGGTTGCTTTTCATCTCTAAAATTCTGTTATGCCAACAGAGAACAGTAAGAAAAGTCTTAAGGTGGGCCATAAAAACAAAACATTAATACAAAGAACACAAGAGCTTGACTACTGAATTTTGAAAGCAAATCTCTCTCCTGGAGTTCGTTAGAAGCTTCTTATTCATGGGGCGCCTGGGTGGCTCAGTTGCTTATAAGCAACCAACTCTTGATTTCGGCTCAGGTCAAGGTCTTGCGGTTGTGGGATCGAGCTGCGCGTTGGGATCCGCCGTGAGCGTGGAGCCTGCGTGGGATTCTCTCTCTCTCCTTGTCTCTCTGCCTCTTCCCCACTCACGCTCATGCACTCTCTTTCTCTCAAAATAAATAAATAAACTTCAAAAGGAGCTTCTTGTTCATTAAATTGGGAAACAATTTGCTTACTTTCCAGTGAAGAAGATTCACTCTAATTGTACACGCTTGTTCCCTAACGCCTGTGTCCTCAAGCCACTGAGCCCCTCTCTCTCTGTTCCAGGAGGCTCAATGTGGAGACTGCTCCTTCTCACCAAGGACGGAAGAAATGAGATTACATTGCCCCTTGTCTACGGCACTTAGCTTCTCGGAGTATCTTCCTACTTATATCTCGTTTTATTCTCATGACAGTCAGGGAGGGAGGTGGAAGAAGGTGACATTAATATCAATAAATGCTGCTTGCAAAATTAAGGGGGTGTTCCCCTGCATTTTGCAAGGTGACCTGTCAGCTTCAGCCATGAGACGATAAATAAGGCCAAATGTAAATGATACACGTGTACGTCGCGTTACAAAACCGATGTGTGCCTGGGGAAAAGGGAAAAAAAAAAAAAAGGGTGTGAATGCATATGATACTACGCTCCCACTTAGGACTTCAGAGAGATTTTATCCGCACTTTGGATTTATTTTCAATGGTTCGAGGATTCTGACACTTTGGTTTTACTTTGCTCTGGAGGCAGATAATAACATTCATCGCTGCCATTTAGAAGGGAGGTGCATCTTGCTTGGATGCCAGCTTCTGAAGCCAGCAGGCGAGGGAAAACCAGCGTCAAAATTACCCTCAAAAAAGCCTTAAGCCTCCTGTGAAGTGCAGTCCACAGGACACAGCCTTTTACATCCACTGCTGTGGACTACTTAGGATGTGAGATGTACGGTGCGTGATAAAAATACATCTGCCTGATATCATTTGATGGTATTTCTAATTAAATTATTCATATTGTAATTACTCCATTTTTCCTTTAGGGTAGAAGAAGAGTGGCAGCGGGGGAGGCTGAGGACCAGGCACCAAGTTCAAGAACGTGAATGCTCCACTGAACCGGACACCTACTACGTGCCAGGTTCAACGCACAGCCTTCATCCCCCTGCATCCTCAGAACCACTCCTGGAGGTCAGGGGTCAGTGAACTTGTCTTGTAAAAGGCCAGACGGTAAAGATTTTGGCGAGAGAACAGCTACAGACTATATGTACACAAATGGGCACAACTGTGTTCCAATAAAACTTTATTCACAAATGCAGGCTGCAGGCCAGGTGTCACCCCGGTTGGTCACAGTTTGCTGACTCTTGCTTTAGATGGACAGCACCATGGGGCGCTTGGGTGGCTCAGTCAGTAGAGCATCCAACTTCAGCTCAGGTCATGATCTCACAGTTTGTGGGTTCGAGCCCTGCATCGGGCTCTGTGCTGACAGCTCAGTGCCTGGAGCCTGCTTTCAGTGTCTCTCTCTCTCTCTCTGTCTCTCTCTCTCTCTCTCTCTGCCCCTCCCCCACTCATGCTCTCTCACTCTCTCTAAAACAATAAATAAACATTAAAAAAAATAGAGGGACAGTACTACGCCCTTGGCACAAACCAAGGAAGAAATGAGACACAAACTTTGAGTGAGTGAGTGAGCTGCTTTTTCAAGGCCACACAGATGTATCTTGTAAGTGACAGGGCTCAGTGTGCTCCTAATCATGAGCGTCACTGACATTATCACAATCACAAGCATGTTAATCGCCGCCATTACCATGTGAGCTCACCTTAGTGAGGTTTACTATGTGCCCGGCACTGAGCTCAAGGCTAAGTACGGGAACCAACTCATGTGCTCCTCTCAGCTGCCCAAGAAATAGGCACTGTTATTATCCCACTTGTCAGATGCGGTCACTGAGATCCAAAGAGGTTAGGAAGCTTGCCCAGTATCACGCAGCGAGTGACTAGAGAAGCCTCAACCTGGATCTGAGCAGTCTGGCTCCAGAGCCTACGCTCCTAACCACTGGGCCACACTGCTCCTCAGTCAGGGCTTTGAAGACAAATACAAGAACACCAGAACGTGCCGGGGAGGGAGTCTGATTTAAGGAATTCTTTCTGCGATGCAGCTTTTGAGTGTACTTTGCACTCCTAGAGCAATTCATAAGGGGGTTAGATAAAAATGATTCCCCAATTATCCAAGGAGATGGCGTTGCCGGCTAGCCAGGGTAAATGCCATAAAGTGGCCAAAATGGTAAGGCGTGGCATTAGACACTCACTCCCATCTACTCAGGTGAAATGCTCAGCCTTGGCAGAAAGAGTTGGGCTTTGGAGAACAAATTCAGTGGAAAGAGGGGCCATGCAGGGACCTCCCCAGTGCAAAGGAGCTTCGAACAAAGAACTTGTTTCTCTCCACTGGGGTATGGTGCCGCCATTAGGTTACTCAAATGAGCTGATTGCTTCTGTTGTCCAAATACGAGGGCTTATGTTGCTCTCATTTTATGTATCTCTGGAACTTAATTTAAATGACAAATATCTCACTGAAATACCACTTACTCTCACCAATCCGACTGGCAAAAATCAGAGGCTTGACAAGAGAGCGTTGGCGAGAGCTAGGAAGCTGGTGGTTTTGAGCATTGCCGGGGGAAGTACAAAATGACAGACTCCCTTTGGAAAGGTGTTTTGACAATATCCTCAAAAGGACGAATGCATTTTTCCTTTGGGGCTAGCAATATCGCTTCCAGGAATCTACTGTAAAGAATCACCTCCGCGAATGGGAAACAAATGCACAAGGGTATTCACTGTATCACAATTTGCAATAACAACTGTTGGAAATGATGGGTGAGTCCGTCAGTAGGGACTGGCTGAATAGGGTGAATCCACAAATGAAATGGAATGCTGGAAGAAAGAATGGGCAAGCTGCTTATATATAAGACAGTCATATGTCAAGTGAAAAAAAATCAATAGGCAGAAAGTATATGTAGGATGCAATCTTTTCTCTAAGAGGAAAAGAAGACTACATGGGTTCTGTTTGTAAAGAGAACCACCCAGAGGTACATGCACAAATGCAACCGCTCACTGTCACTTTTTTCTGACGTTTATATATTTATTTTGAGGGAGAGAAAGCATGGAAGGGGCAGAGAGAGAGGGAGAGCGAGAGAATCCCAAGCTGGCTCTATACGGTCAGTGCAACACCCAATGCGGGCTGGAACTCATGAACCGTGAGATGATGTACAAGCCTAAATCAAGAGTCGGATGCTTAACCGACTGAACAATCCAGGGTGCCTCACTGTTACTTTTTATATTGTTTTGATTTTTGAATGGTTTGGACCCATTTTCTATCGAGAAAATTAAAAGAAACTTAAAATATTAAATGTCCAAAAGCCAGATTCAAATTAAAAACAAAACAAAACAAAACAATGGGAAACGCTGTAGAATGTTCCCATGAGAGAACCTAAGAGGGTGGTCTACGGGGGGAGAGGGGAGTAGCCTCTGTGAACTTCAGCACCCCGAAGCTTTGCCGGAAAGACAACGCGATATTTAAGGAAAAAGAAAAAAGCAAGAACAAGGAAAGGAAAATCGAGACCTGTCCGGATGGGTTGCCTGGGAATCGTGGTTTCCTGGTGCTTACAGAGCATCTACACGTGTTCCCCCCCCCCCCACCCCCCACAACTCCATGTTCTTCCCCAGGTGAGAGCTCTCTGTCATGCACAACAAAGCCACGTGGCTCAGAGAAGCAAAGTAACTTGCCCAAGGTCACAGAGCAAGGAAGGGGAAGAACCTGGTTAACAACCAGTCATTCTGGCTGCTAATCCAGTGTTCAGTAGACCCTGGTGCCTGCCGGCACCCCCTTGTCAAGCCCAGGAATGGGAGCAGCCCGCCCCCATGTGCCTTCAGCCCCATGCCAGCTTCCTGGACCTTGATCGTGACTTCCACCTACAGCCTTGGTTTTCAAAGATACCTGTGGCAGAGTAAGGAGGCAGGGAGGCGGACCCAGAAGGCTGCCCAGCCTCAAGGGCAATCACTGTTTGGCTCCTGCCGCCTGTTTCCATGCAGGAATGCGGGCCCCGGTCTTGTTGGATCAGATTTTTCCAGAAGTCCAGTCTTAGAAGACAGCTTCTAATTTTTAAATATTGACAATTACAAAAAAAAAAAAATGTAAAGCTCTGTACAGATGCAACAAAACAGGCTTCTAGTTTCTAACCTAATAGGTAACTAGGCAGAAGACTAGAAAATTTTCCATTATTTACCTCGATGCCGCGGAACCATGGCGGGGGGGAGGGGGGCGAGGGGGAGAGCTCTTTAAGGAAATTTCATCATAGCAACAGAAATCTGTTAGACAAAAAGCGTGACTGTTTGGAAGACAGGTAAACGTGGGCTCTGCGACACACTTTCAAATTCTTTCAAATTCCCCATGTGCTGCCTCCAGGCTGGTTCTGGGACTTGAAGTTACATTCTGTCTCCTGAAAGCCCGAAACAATATCCCTGTCACTCTTCCTTTGCATTTTCTGTGTAACTCAAATTCCCGGGACCCAGTTTACTGCCAAATTACCTGAGATAAACAAGTCATGCTAAGATCCTCTTTTCCTCTCCAAACCCAAACAGCAGCTGGCAGCTAGAAATGGTTATTTATAACCTGCACACTGTTATGCACATTTTCTTGTGCACTTCTAAAAATGCTTAGCCGTGCATTCTTTGGCTGCCTTCATAATTAGATGAGAGCCTGGGGACAATGCCGTGCGGTAGCAGAGAAGGTAGGCTCTGGGTCAGCCTGTCTGGCTCAGCTTCTCATTACCTGTTTGGAAACCCCGATACCGTAATTCCATTTCGGTCTATTGTCAGTGTTAAGACAGTACAGATGAAACGATTAGAGCAGTGCCCTGCACACAGTAGGTGATGGGGTTTGGAGTGGGGGTGGGGATCCGGAGCTGATGGCCAAGAAAGAATTCTTGAGATGTCTTTGGGGCAAAAAGCAGATTTATTAAAGCACGGGGACAGGGCCCATGGGCAGAAAGAGCTGCACTGGGGGTGTGAGGAGTACTATGATATACTATGGAGTTGGAGGAGGTAAAGTCAAGAGGAAGTTTCTTAAAAGGGATTTTCCATATGCTAAAGCCTCACAGATCACTGGAGGCCTAGCTATTGTCAAGCTAAGGTTGTTTTTCCCTCTAGCAAAGCATTGAGACAGTAGGGAGTTCCTGGAGAAGGTTTTACTCTGCCTGCCCTCAAGTGTTTGTCACCTGCCTGCAGGTTATAAGGAAATTTAATTTTACCTGCCATTTCCTTCTTGCCTTTGTTCCCCACATCACTATGGAGGGGAGGGTGATGTTGGGGCTCCAGGAAACAAGCCTATAGGTTTCTGGAGATTAGGCTATTGATAAGATTGCCTTTTTCTTGTAATTTACCAAGGTATTTGTAAACGGATGGACTCGTGTCCTGCAGGACTGCGATCTCTATCAGTTAACCATTTGTGTTCCTTCCTTTCCTTTGTTCTTGGGCAGCCAGGAGTCCACGAGGAATATACGTATCCCACCTGGGGGGGGGTGGGGGGATGGGAGGTATGCTAGCTCGTGCTTGGCCTTCGGCTTGCCTTACGCTCCCTCATCAGAAGAGACATCAGTAGACATCCCTGGAGTCTGTGAATGAATGAACGAATGAATGACCAAATTTTTTGAATGGATAAATGCTGGGAGGACAAGAGGTAAGAGTACGAGAAGCTGTAAAGACTTCATCTTCTCTCACAACGTATTTTCCTGATCCTTCCCCCCCTGCTTTTTCTCAGATGGTGAAATGAAATATGACAAAGTGGGTTTAATACACCACTGGAGATAATTGGAAAATATTGATTTTTTTTCATTTGAAACGGTAAAGATAAGAAAGTGCCCCACTTCTGTAATCTAATCAGTGGCTTATGTGACAACATGCTTCCCAGGCTAAAATGTACTTTGGTCGACCTCTGTATCCATCACACAAGTTCCCAAAAGCATTCCAACTACACCCGCCAGCCCAGCCCCATCCTTTCATCCCAGCTCCTGGCTGAATACAAGTGGGGACACGGCGTTTGTGAATCTATGTGAGCATGTGTGTACACATACAAATTAAAGTGTCTTCTCGGTATTTGTGTTCCACCACCCCCCCACCCCAATGATCTGCAAAACAGCCCTGGAAAACGTAAGAAATAATGCATGAGATTCCCCCAGAATCCTAAAGAAAAAGATACATTCCTGCCTCTGACAGCTAATTTTTACTGAGAACCTATTAAGTACTGGGTACCATTTTAAGAGCTTTATTTATGTTTATTTATTTTTGAGAGAGAGAGAGAGAGTGGGGAAGGGGCAGAGAGAGGGGGACAGAGGATCTGAAATGGGCTCTGTGCAGCAGAAAGCTGCATGCAGGGCTCAAACTCACCAACCATGAGATCATGACCTGAGCTGAAGTTGGATGCTTAACTGACTGAGCCATCCAGGGGCTCTGTTAAGGGCTTTATTTTTTAATTTACTTTTTAAAGTAAACTTTTAAAAGTCTTTTTAAATTTGTTTTATTTTAGAGAAAGAGTGAGAGAGAGAGTGCAGGGGTGGGGGAGAGGGACAGAGGGATGGGGGGGGAGAGAGAGAGGGAGAGAGAGAGAGAGGGAGAGAGAGAGGGGGAGAGAGAGAGAGAGAGAGAGAGAGAGAGAGAGAATCTCAAGCAGGCTTCACACTCAGTGCAGAGCCCAAGGTGGGGCTCGATCCCAGGACCGTGGGATCATGACCTGGGCCAAAACCAAAAGAGTCAGATGCTCAACTGACTGAGCCACCCAGGCGCCCCTTAAGGGCTTTAAATAGATGAATTCATATGATTCTCACGGGGCCTTATGACGTAGTCCTCCTATTAATCTCTATTTTATAATTTGAGAGTCCAGGCACTGAGAGATGAAGTAACTAATCTCCCAAGGTCATGTGGCCTCAGGACCAGAACCCCCTTGGTCGGTCTCCACACTCTGCTCCTCCCTCTCCTCTCCAAGATGAGGAAGGCTCACAGAGTGAGCACCTCTAACTTGAACAGGGAGAGCAGGAGAGCGAGTCCAATCCTCTGCCCTGGTTTTTTCAGAGTTGCCTTCTGCAGGCTTAAAATAAAATCTCCACCTCAAATCATGCAAGAGGCAGGACTTCCCACCACAAAGGCTCATCAGGAGGGAGGCTTTGCAATGGCGGCGGGGCGGGTACAGAAACGGAGCCAGGCTGGTTCTCCGGCAAGTGGCCACCTTAACTCCCCAGGCCTCGGCCTCCACATCTGATAAATGACAGCAATCAGACCAGATCGGAAGTTACTCAACTGGCTGAATCCAGGCCACAGACATTTGTTTGGTCTCCATAATGTTTAAAAAAAATTTTTTTTTTGCAGCCAACAGCTTGGGAGATTTCACATTTTAAAATCCTGAGTTCTGGGGGAAAAAAAAAAAAGAAATACTGAGTTCTGGATTGTTTTTGAAAACCTAGAAGATCTGGCAACACCAGGCTTGCCTTCCTGCCTGGCAACAGTTGTCAGGAGCCGGCAGATGGCTGGTATCCTCTGGTTCCTGGCCCCCTAGCTCTCTGTCTCGCTGCCACTTTGGTCTGACAGGCTTCTCCCTACAGTAAAGATGAAAGTGAAGGTCTGTGTGTCCACACCTCTAGCAAAAGTGAGAATCATTACCATCATCATCCTAACTGCAGCTAACACATTTATACTTATCGTATGCCAGGTCCTGATCTAAGGGCTTTGCATCCATGAACGCATTTAATTTTCACAATAACCCCAGGAGATGGAACAATTATTATCTCTTTTCTACAGATGATGGAGGTATGGAAGAGGCTACATGCTTCAAGGAATTAGTAGACGATCGAGTCCTTTATGACATTGAGGAATAGTCCCAGGTATGCAAAGTTCACGTAGGTGTTGAAAGAATCTGACATCAAGCAGCATAATGAAATAAACCCCAGTCACTGTGGTCATTTACATTACCTGCCTGGACCCTGCAGGCTTCTAAACCTGTATTCCTGCACGGGATCCTCAGAGTTTGGAAATCTATCAGATTCCCTGGACTAGATCTTTTAAGTCCCTCCTGGATCTAACTGTCTGTGATTTTAGGTAGGTTCATAAAAACATAAAAAGGTACATAAATAGTTTGGGGTTCTTGAGAGAGTGTGTGCGTGCGTGCATACACACACACACACACACACACACACACACACACACACACACACACATATCGCATTGCAAGGTCACTCAGAGTTTATAAGAGTGTGGTGGTCCCTGCAGGGCTTCTGTGGTTGGTGACCAGTCATCTGTGATGCCCCACCTTCCTGCCTGGTGCTGCATTTGCCTATAACCCTTCAATGACATGTTAAGTCTCCAGAGAATCCATCAGCTACGGGGGGTCAAGGCAGCATCAGAGTTAGAAATGAGGCAGGAGAGGGGCGCCTGGGTGGCTCAGTCGGTTAAGTGTCCGACTTCAGCTCAGGTCACGATCTCACGGTCCGTGAGTTCAAGCCCCGCGTTGGGCTCTGGGCTGATGGCTCAGAGCCTGGAACCTGCTTCTGATTCTGTGTCTCCCTCTCTCTCTGCCCCTCCCCTGTTCATGCTCTGTCTCTCTCTGTCTCAAAAATAAATAAACGTTAAAAAAAAAAATTAAAAAAAAAAAAAAGAAATGAGGCAGGAGATAGGGGTGATGGTGACTCACTGGGGCAGAAAATGGGGGAAGGGTAAGAATGCTAGCTGAAAAATAGAGGGAGTACAGACTAACAGAGGCCAGGGGTACAGTAAAGGTAGCCAGGTCAAGACATATTATTAGGACTGGGTTGAACTACTCCAAAGGTTTCTGGGAGAAAGAGGAAGATTGAGCTGCAAGGACTTTTTCCCTGCCTGCTTTATGGAGACCAGCTACCCATTCGCTAAGGGACAAATCAGTTCATCTCTTCCCTGATTATGACGTCAGCCCAGCAAACACTCATGTACATCTCCCTGTGCCACTCCTTGGGCCAAGTGTTGGGTGTATAAAGGAACAGGAGTGGGTCTCTATCCCCAAAGAGGAGAAAAGGCTCGGAGCCCAACACCTGTAATATAGCATGGGACATGAGGGCTATGGGATCCTGTCACGTGGGAGGATTAATTCAGCAGATGTCGGTCACCATCATCTACAGCGTGGAGGTGACTTGAAAGAAGGAGACAGCTGGCAGGGAACACAGCAAGGGGAAGGCAGGGAGGTGGAAAAGAATGTAGCGCATGCAAGAAACAGCCAGCTTTCCGAGGTGGCTTGGGCAGGGGTTAATTTCCAGGTGCCCATAGGCTCAGGCGACTATTCTCAATGCAAGAAAAGAGCACTTGATGACAGGTGCCACCAGCCAGAAGAGGTCAAACTGTCATCACATGTCCAAGACCAAGGGGTGACCAATGTTCAGTGCTGGGGACCAGGGCTGTGTGGGAATGCAGGCCCAGCAGGGCCAAAGCACCCTTCTATCAAGAGACTAAATAGCCCCGGTTTTTATGGGAAATCACTATTTTTAAATATGGGAAAACACATCAACGGACCCCGTTCAGCCCAGTATAATACCTCTGGGCAGGAGGGTGGGTGGGTAGGTGGGTATCTAAATATGAGGCTGGAGACCAGCAGACCAACCAAGGGACAGGGGAAGGGAAAGACACTGTTTCCCCAGGGAAATTCTCTGATTTAAGGTGCTGTGTCTGATTTAAAGCTACAAGGGTCAAGCCGTTCAAATCCCACGGGGCATCAGCAGTCAGTCCAGTGCTATTGAGGGCAACTGATACTTCCTTACTCTTATATAAAGTGATCTGTAAACAGCACCAAACTCCAGCTTCCAAGCAACCATACTGCTCCTTGTAAGCCCTCTCTTATGTGTAAACAGAGGAGCAGCCACAGAGTCAGATCCTGAGGGAGCCAAGAGCAAGGGCCAAGGGCAGTGCCTTTTTTTTTTTATTTGCTTTTAAGAGAGAAAGAGAGAGAGAGAGAGCATGGGCAGGGGAGGGACAGAGAAAGAGAGGGAGACAAAGAATCTAAAGCAGGCTCCAGGCTCTGAACTGTCAACACAGAGTCCGATGTGGGGTTCGAACCCATGAACCATGAGATCGTGACCTGGGCGGAAGTCGGCCACTTAACCGACCGAGCCACCCAGGCGTCCCCAGGGCAGTGCCTTTTAAACTGTTTGTTCTTCCACCAGCCTAAGAGGGAGCCTCGCCCCCAGACTCACCCCCTAGGTGAGACGACCTGGCGACACCCTGGCAGGGACAAGTTTGAAACAGGTCTTTGATGACATACTCTAGACATACATTAATTCTAGAGTGTGTGCTTTATTTGGCGGAGTCCTGGTCCTGCTACCCGCTGGCCACGTGGGTGTAAATGGGCCCAGTTACAGTGAGTAGCATATGGAGCTGTCTCAAGCATCAAATCGAATGGATCCCCCATGGAAGGAGTCAGCAAACCTTCCCAGTGAAGGACCAGATAGTAAATACTTCTGGCTTTGTGGGTCATATGGTCTCTGTCACAACAAATCAACTTTGCCAATGAAGCATGGAAACAGCCACAGACCGTGTGCATTTATATGCAGAGGGGGCTTAGCTATGTTCCAATAAAACTTTATTTACAAAAGCAGGCAGTGAGGCAGATTCCTTTGAGAAAGGGGAAGACCTTCACGAATGTCATCTTCCAGGAACTCCCAGGTTGGATTCTAGTTATCTGTTTATGACTGGCTTTCTCACCAGACTATGAAGTTCTTTTTTTTTTTTTTTTTTTTTTTTTTTTTTTTTTAGTTTATTTATTTATTTTGAGAGAGACAGAGACAGAGTGAGTAGGGGAGGGGCAGAGAGAGGGAGAAAGGATCCCAAGCAGGCTCTGCACCATCAGCCCAGAGCCCTACGAGGGGCTCGAACTCACGAGCTGTTGAGACCACGCCCTGAGCTGAAACCAAGAGTTGGACGCTCACCCGACCGAGCCACCCAGGCGTCCCCAGACTATGAAGTTCTTAAGGGCAGGGAATATATCCCCCCTTTTTTTTTCAGATTGAAACTAAGTGAACAAGCATATGCAGCACAGTATGCCACACAGGAATAATTCATAAGGATTCCAACATTGCCCAAGTTAATATGAGAGTAGAATTGTTGCTTCAGATGCCTATGGGGCCCAGGCAGGGAACGCAGGCAATGGAGTTCAGGTAGGTGGCCAGTCAGGTAGGTGCTGTGACAAATTGGAAAGGGCACCTCCCTTCTAAAAGGGTGGTCTCCGTTAGCTCTAGCTGTGAGGAGATTGTTGCCTACAGAATTCTGATCCGGTGCTGATAGACTTCATTGATTTTTAAAGAAAATCCCACAATCAGATGTTTATGAGAAATCTCCCAATCTTCCAATGTTGACAACTCATTCAAAAATTGAAAAAGCAAAACATTAGGGGCCAAGTAAACAGGATTGTGGGCTCATTCGTTCGGAGGCCCCCAGTGTGTAACCTCTGACGTAAAGAATTCGTTTTCAAATTTGCTACATCTTTCTTTTTTTTTTTTAAGGTGAAAAATGCTGGAACTAATATGTTGAAAAAAAGAACTTTACAGGAAGTTTTAAGAGTAATACAATGAACTCCCCTCTACCCTTCACCTGGATCCAGTCTCAATCATCTTGAGATCTCTGGATTCCGGTGCGCAGAAGGCACTGGAATGTGGAGTTACTAAGTGAATGCCCTGAGGAAGAATAAGCAAACCATGCTGTGCCAAGTTCCTGTACGTTAAAATCACAGCTGGAGATGAATACTGGGAAATAGGGAGAGGGGAGAAATGCACCCGACTCAAGGATGGGCGCAAAGAAGGAACGAAGACAGAACAGACCAAGAGATTACATGGACCACATGTTTATTTTGCCCGCTGAATGCTTGCTTTATTTTATTTCATATCGGTTTTTGGCTCGGCTTATTTTACGTAGCAAGAGAAACAGACAAATCACCAGGAGCCCAGGTGAATACCACACCAGAATGAAACAGACCAGGCACGTGGATAGCATACTTCCAACAAAACCTTACTAGTTCGCTCGTCGCCCGTTTTGCAGTTTGGGCTTATTTAGACAAGCTAGGCTAAATTTCATCTCGGCGTTATTAATTCTATGAGAAAGTGTACTAAGCAAATGAACAGTATAAGCAGGGGAAATGTTGAATATTTGCTCTAGGGAGAGCAAAAGCAAATGAACAGCTTTAAAATCCTTTCTAATTATGTTGATGTGCTGAACTTTTGTCTAATTATTATGTTCCTTGAAAACTGAGTAGAAATTTTTTTTTTTTTCCTAAACCATATTTTAAAAGCGCTGGGGGGAAATGTGACTTTAACATAAAGATGAACACTTCAGGGGCAAAAGACTGGGGGCGCCTGGGTGGCTCTGTCTGTTGAGTGTCGGATTTCGGCTCAGATCATGATCTCACAGTTTGTGAGTTCCAGCCCCACATTGGGCTCTGTGCTGACAGCTCAGAGCCTGGAGCCTGCTTCAGATTCTGTGTCTCCCTCTCTCTCTGCCGCACCCCCCCCCCCACCCCCCCGACCCCCGCTCACGCTCTGTCTCTCTCTGTCTCTTGAAAATAAATAAACATCAAAAAAATTAATATATATTCGGGGCAGAAGACTCGCACACTGCCAGTTTACTTTCAGGTAAATACAAAATGTAGCACGTCAGCTTTTCTTTTAAATAAACAGTGAGCTAATTACAAAGATTATTATTTGCTAGAGAGCTTCATCAGATTCCTTCCTCCCTCTTCCGCCAGCTGAAGTCTGCCCATTTGCAGCTAACGACAGCATTAGCTACCACGAGGAGCACTTTTTATATGCCAGACTTGGTGTTAAGAGCATTCATGCATAGTCTTGTTCAATTCACCATTGGGCTAGCAAACAAAACAAAGTAAGCCTTCTCATCAGCTTGACTTTATTGACAGGAAAACTGAAGCTCAGAGGGGTAAGAATCCACATCGAGATATGAATCCACAGATACACGGCCCCCGAAATATACCAGTATTACATTATGATGTACTGCAGAGCCAGATAAAACCTGCCCAAAGTCAAAACCAATGGGTCAGGAAAAATGTTGTGAAAAACCATGGTGATTTGGACATGCAGAATTAACCAAACTACAATCCAGTTTGGGGGTACTTGGTAGATACTTAAGCTTTTGTAAGTTTAGGAAGTAAACATCCTTTTGATAAGGCCTACCTAGTTGGCTAGAATCACAATTCATCACGGTATGCTTCACTTTATCCAACACATATGTGCGTACAAAATTGTTGTGTAAATCTAAGTTTTAAAAATAGTAATGGAAAAAGGGATCCTTTGAATGCTAAATTTTTTTTTAACGTTTATTTATTTTTGAGACAGAGCATGAACGGGGGAGGGTCAGAGAGAGGGAGACACAGAATCTGCAACAGGCTCCAGGCTCTGAGCAGTCAGCACAGAGCCTGGACGCGGGGCTCGAACTCACAGACCGCGAGATCATGACCTGAGCTGAAGTCGGCCACTTAACCGACTGAGCCACCCAGGCGCCCCTTTTGAATGCTAAATCTAATCTTAGGGCAAATGCTTTCTTAAAAGAGAACAAGCTTTTCTTGTTTGTGACCAGTCTGAAAATTAACAGGTTCCTCTATTAGGCCACAGTAATGTTCTAGGAGTGCTGACATGGTAACAGAGCGACAACGTAGACTTCTTGAAAATGGCCTACAGCAATAGTTCTCAAACTATCTTCCACAGACCCTAGGAGGAAGAGAGATCCACAAAGACAAAACTATTCTCACCATAATTCTAAAACTTTTTTTTATTTACATCAGTCAATATTTGCACTGATGATGTGAAAGCAGCGGTAGGTAAAACTGCTTGTGGCCTGAATCTCTACAAGGCAGCAGCACCAAACTGTGTTATTAGTCATTATATTCTTTACTACCACATACTCATGATAAAACAAAACAAAAGAAAAATCATTTTCACCTAAGAATATCCTTATAAAATAGTAGAAATTAATATTATTAAATTTCATTCCTTGAGTACACAACTTTTTAATACTGTGTGTGACAAAATGGGAAGTACACATCGAGCACTTCTGCTATGTGCCAAAGTACAACAGTTGATCCCAGAAAACACTCATGTGCTTGTTTGAGTTACCAGCTGAACTAGCCACGTATGATACTGAATGCCATTTGCACTTAAATGAACAAACTATCATTATTCAAACTTTTCTCAAATATATAAAAAAAAATGAGTCTGTCCCAAATACCCAACTGACAGTGTTTGTTGCCCAAATGAAAACTTGTTTCTTACTACCTTGAGTTTAACAGCTTATATGGTAGTTATATTAACAAATGTGATTTTTTTATATCATAATGACATTCTATTTGATATTAATAATGGAATTTTTAAAATGTCAACATTTGGAAGATTTGTATAACTCGGCAAATCAACATTTCCTAAATGACAAACATTTAATGTAACAAAATCATACATGGGTAAAATATCCAACCAAAGGGCATGATAAACCAATGGATTTTAATGCAATAGAGTATAAAAGTTCACCAATATGGTTTCAGATGCCACACTGTACATAACCTTCAAGAATTACAACTTGCTAAGTCTTGGTGTAGCATCAAAAAAGAATGGTATTTGAAAAGGCAATTAAAATAGTCCCTGCTCCAACTATATATCTGTGTGAGGCCAGACTTTGCTCATATACATCAGCCAGAAAACACATGTTTGGTTGCCAAAGCCGAAATGAGAGTCTAGCTATTTTCTATCAAGCCAGACATTGAAGAGATTTAAGAAAATGTAAAATAATGCTACTACTACTCTTCCTACTACTTTTGGGGGCGGGGGCGCAAAGCTATGTTTCATTAAAATTATTATTTATATTCAGAAGTAATGGGTTCATGGTTATTTTTAAATAAGTTGATAAGTGGATGTTTTAAGATTTTCTCAGCGTTAATTTCTGATATGGTAAATTTCACAGATCTACATAAACAACACTCTTCTGAGGTAAGAGCATAAAGGAGTCCTGAGACCAAAAACATTTGAGAACTGTTGTTCTGTAGAAACATTACATTGATCTTCCCACAAGGCAAACTGCAAATGACATTTTACAGTACCTCTGAAGTACAAAGGGCAAAGCGTCTTTTAAGCGCACATCAGATTATTCAATTAAAAAAAAAAATCCCACACTGCATTAAGTGGATATCACAAAGGAACAAATCCCTGTTAGTGGTGAAATGAGAAAACTGATCTGGATTCTAGCATAGACCCTAACAGTCTGTCTAAACATTAGTCCTCCTGTCTTCAAAATGAGATCCGAGTAGCCTATTTTTAGATTGCTTCCCATGGTCGATTCTCTGATTCTAATCAGGGACCTCTAGACAGTGGCCCACAGGCTCCATCTGGCCTTCAGACTGATTGGCTGTCCCGGTATTTAGAGAAGTGCCCCAGGAAAATAATAGGTTGGAGCCGAGTGAGACGCTTTCCTTTCAAAAGGCGAATTGATTTTCAGTCGCAGCCCAATCCAGCCCGCCAGACTTGTCCCTACAGATATCTGCATTTGCAACTTCTGGAATGAAGGGCCTCTGAAACCCGTTTCAAATCTCAAACTCCGTAATTTGGTTCCAGAGGCAGAGTGTCTGGCTTTCTTACCCACCCTGCCACTTGTGGGCCGTTTGGTTAGGGGCAAGTTAACTTCATTGAGCCTCAGTTGCTTCATTTGCAAAAC
Source organism: Panthera pardus (assembly GCF_024362965.1). Lineage (NCBI taxonomy): Eukaryota > Metazoa > Chordata > Mammalia > Carnivora > Felidae > Panthera > Panthera pardus. Next base: position 17,529,760 of record NW_026526980.1, on the reverse strand, counting down.
AGGAGAACACTACTGACCTCAAAGGGCTGTTCTGAAGCTTAACGAGGTGTTGCTTGAGAGAGCTTACAGAGTTCCTGGCACTGGACGGTACTAATTATTCTCAGCAGAGCTCATAAAGAGAGTATGTCCTAGAATTCCCCCACCCACCTTACCAACTCCCTTTTCCCACTAGCTGACGACCGCACTCCCCAGGGTGACGCTTACTCCCGCACCAACTCCCAGATTGCACAGTTCCACATCCGAGGAAGACACACAGGACCCCCTCGCCCTTAGACTTCTACTTCTCCTTTCCACTCTAAACCTCTTCTGAGCCCCCAGCCTGTACCGGGTTCTTACACGACCACAGCTCTGCACCTTGGCCAGACCACTGACCACTCCCCCCGGCCTCTTCTGGCCATCCCGGATCACTAAGGCTCCCTTTCCCTCAGACCGGAGGCCACCATGGGTCAGGAAGTGGTGGTCCAGGGCTCTCCGGCCTGGGATTCTGTCCGGGGAAGCCTCAGGAGAGGTGAAAGAATAACTGCCCGACCGCCCGGAGGGGCCCACGGACACTCACCGTCCATCCCTAGAGGCGGCGGTTCCGGGTGCTCGAACCGGAAGCGGCCCCTACACTGTTTGCAGTTCCCCTGGTTACTGCGGGGTTCCGGACCAATGGCGGTGGAGATCCAGGGACTGAGCCCGCCCCCAAAGGGAGTGACGTCGCATCGGCGCTCTGGAACTCCTCCTCGGATCTCTAAGTCCATCCCGCCTCTCAGGGCTGCCGAAGGTTGTGCGCAGGCGCGCTGGAGGGCCTATAGTGTCCTGGTGCGCAGGCGCCGGGGGAGCTGCCCACCGAAGTAGCAATGGACGCGCTTGAGTCGTTGTTGGACGAGGTGGCCCTCGAGGGGCTTGATGGCCTGTGTCTGCCTGCGCTGTGGAGCCGTCTGGAGACGCGAGTGCCGCCCTTCCCCCTGCCTTTGGAGCCCTACACGCAGGAGTTCCTGTGGCGGGCCCTTGCCACGCACCCGGGCATCAGCTTCTATGAAGAGCCTCGAGAGCGACCCGACCTCCAGCTCCAGGACCGGTCAGCGGCCTGGTCCTGCGGCGGGCGGGCGAGAGGGCGGGCGCGGAGCCCGGGGTCCGATGGCTCTGGGAGGGGCCCAGGTTCTGACGGGAGGGGGTGGGAGATAGGAGTGGAGCCCGGGGAGGACCGTGAGTCGTGGGGCGGGGGTGGGGGGGGGTGGGGGGGGTGGGGAGGCCTGGGTGTAAGGCTGACTGGGGGTTCCTCGGGCCTGGTAGAGCCCGGGCGTTCGATGGAGTTGAGGGTTATCTCATGATGTCCCATTATGTCCGTGTGGGTGTTGGGTGGTGGTGAGCAGGACCGGCGGGATATTCTTCAAGTTTCAAAGAGTACTCTTCTTCCGTAGTGGTTAGGAGGTGAGTTCAAACCAAGGCTGGAGACCGATGAGTTCAACCACCCTTTCTGGGGCATTCGTTCAGTGCTTGACTGGAGAGCCTAAGTCAATTAGACATCTGCATAACAGCAACCTTAATAATAATAATATAATTATAATAATAATAATAATAATAATAATAATAATAATAATGGCTAGCATTTATGGAGTGCTTATTTTTAGCCTAGTCCTGTACCCTAAGATCCTGTTCTGGGAGCTTCAGGAGACTGAACTCACTTGATCCTCAGCAGTAGGTACTGTTATCTTCCCCATTTTGCAGAGGAGGAAACTGAGCCTTCGATTAAGTAACCTGTTCAACGGTTACAAAGATTATAAGTGACTCACGTGTTGATTTGAACGCAGGCCATCGGTCTGTAGCATCTGTGCTCTAAAGGCATATTGTGAGAAGTTCCCAGAGGTAATACTGTCCAAAACAGGACTTAAAGATTGGATTTAGGTGGGCACTTGGCAGAGTATTCTGGACAGGAAACCGCACATGTGAAGCCTGCAGGAGGAGAAATATGTTAAGTTTGGTTGAAGTGTAGGATTGGAGGTGGGGAATGAGGAATAATGTTTGTCACATGTATGCTTGTTGTGAGCCGGGACTGTTCTAAGATCCTGACATAGAGTGAGTTATTTAATTTTTACAAAAGCCTTAGAAGAGAAGATTGAGGCACAGAGCGTTTAAGTGACTTGTTTAAGATCATCTGCTAGCAAGGCCAGAACCCCCAATTTGAATCCACGAAGTCTGGGGTACAAAACCCACTCTGCCCTTCGCTCAGTTGGACGGGAGAGGGATTTGGGTGGTCTTTTAATCCACTTAAATAGCTTATCCTTTATCGAAAGGGTAGTTAGAAGCCACTGAAAGGCGAGTCAGACTAGGGGCAAAGTGTGAAGTTGAGAGATTTTAGTAATCCAGCCACAAACAACCAATTGTGGTTTTGCTTACCAGGGCGCAGGTGAAAATAAGAGAAGCAGGTGGGATGAGAACCTATGAAACCAGAATAAAGAGGATTGGGTGACTGGATGTGGGGTATAAGGAGAGGTGGGAGTCAGGGATGATTCCTCTGGTTCCTGATATTTGGGTACCTGAGTGAATACTGATGCCCTGCCCTGTTGGTAGGGAACACAGAAGGGCAGCACAGTGGTTGAGTCTTGGGGGAGGTGGGGAAGATGTTGAACGTACTTTGAGACACGTGGAGTTTGAAGTTCCTTTGGGTGACCCTAGTGGAGATTCTGTTTAGTAAACATGTGGCTTCATGCGGGGCGGGGGAGGGGGGAGCAGGCCAGAGAGGAGTCATCCCGTATGGTTGGATGTTTAAGTTGTAGGCCAGGATTCTCCCTGGAGGCCTAAGACATGGCCCTGAGGTGCACCTACGTGGAAGGGCTGGATGAAGGACTAGGAACCTTCCAAGAAGCCTGGGAAGGTGTGGCTGGAGAAATGGAGGGTAGCAGTTCAGGGTGGTGTCCTGGCAGATAGATGGCAGATGTGACTGGGGGTTGGAGGGTTACGCAGTGTAGAGATCGCACAGAAGGCAAAGGAGGAAAGGGCCAATAAGCTTAAGTGGGATTTAGCCTCAACTGGACTAGAGCAGGATGTGAGCGAGGTTTGCAAGGAAAGCTTAACAAAGTTGGCTGACTGGATAAAGGAAGAAACCCAAGTCAAAGATGTCTCCATGACATTGATACGACACAACTGGGAGAGAGTGGAGAGGAGGGACTTTATCAGGGGCGGGGAGTGGCAGTTATAACTTTGCCTTTGATCTCCTTGAATTTGAGGCGTTTGGTAGACAAGCGAAGATACAGGGTCAGTGTTTGGAGGGAAAAGACAGGACGTAGGATCCCAAGGTGAAAATTGTTAACGTACAGGCACCAGATTTGAAGGGAAACCAAAAGGCCACGACTTGGGCCAGTAGGATGGTTCTGGTTCCAGCATTCAGCTTCTTAGGGTGGATTTGGGGGACCCTGGGAAGGCCTGTGTTCTTTGCGTTAAAAAGGCAGGAATGCTGCTCTAATCTGCATTTGCAAAGTGGGAAGACTGAGTGAGCACATTCTCTCTCTCTCTCTGGTCTCAGCAGGAGGTTGTCAGAAGAATGTGGCCCAGTATGTACTGTTTCCGGAGCTGATTTGTGGTTTGGTATTTGTGCCTTCCCTCTTGTAGATACGAAGAGATTGACTTGGAAACCGGAATTTTGGAGTCCCGGAGGGATCCAGTCGCTTTGGAGGACGTCTACCCCATTCACATGATTTTAGAGAATAAAGATGGCATCCAGGGCTCTTGCCGGTACTTTAAGGAGAGGAAAAACATAACCAATGACATCAGGACCAAGTCTTTACAGCCCCGCTGTATGATGGTGGAGGCCTTTGGCAGGTAACTGATCTGCACCGTCAGAAACTCAGGGGAATCCTCCTGCTTTGGAGTCGGGTGCACAGTCAGAGCGCTGAGTCTCGTCAGCCCTTTAGGAAGCCTCTGCCTTCTTCGCTCGGCTCATGTTGCTCAGGGACCTGCCTTTCTCTTTCCCTCGTATCCACAGTCCTGGCACGGTTGGGCAGAGCAGGAGGCTATCATTTGGATCACTCTTTTTTTTTTTTCAATGTGTTGTTTATTTTTGAGAGAGAGCACAAGCGGCAGTCGGGGAGGGAAAGGGGAGGGGGGAACAGAGGCTCTCAAGTGGGCTGTGCGCTGATGGCAGCGAGCCCAGTGTGGGGCTCGAACTCACAAACCATGAGATCGGGACCTGAGCTGAAGTCAGCCACTTAACCACCTGAGCCACCCAGACGTCCCCTGGATCACTCTCTCGTCCCCTGGATCACTCTCTCGTAGGGACTGGGCCCCCTGCTGCCCAGCGGTCCTTTCCTGAGTCTCCGGCCGGACCCCCGGTTTCCCCGAGTGGTCCATTCCACCTGTTACCTTCTAAGCCTAGCCCCACTCCCACCTCCCTCCCCGCTTCACAGAACAGGGAGAAACTGCCCGTGTGAACTCTCCTGACTTCCATCTTCAACTTGCAGCTGTTACACATCTCTTCCTCCCCCCACCCCCACCCCCCAGCTCAGAGGTGACCAGAAACCATGTCACCAGGACCAGGCCCTGTCTAGAGCCTCCCTCTGCTTCTCTTCCTCCTCCTCTGCCCATCCCCCTTCCCGCCCCCCAGCCCAGCTCCCTGTACCTCCTGCTCTTTCCTGCCTCTCTCAGGAAGCTCATCTTTCTCCATCATTTTCTTTCTTTCTTTTTTTTTTTTTTTTTTTAATGTTTATTTGTTTTTGAAAGGGAGGGGCAGAGAGAGAGGGAGACAGGATCCAAAGCAGGCTCTGTGCTGACAGCAGTAAGCCCGATGCGGAGCTCAAAGTCACAAACCTCGAGGTCATGACTTGAGCTGAAGTCAGATGCTTAACCAACTAAGCCACCCAGGTGCCCCTTCTCCGTCATTTCCAACTTTTGGCCTTTCTGCTGGTACTGTTTCCTCAACCCTAACGTGACTCACACAGCTTACAACAGGGCCTTCTCTTGACCTCAGATCCCCTGTGACCATAGATCTCTCTTTCTCTCTGCCGCTTGTAGGACCAAGCTTTCCAGAAGAAATAGCCACTCTCACTCTTTGTCCCCTTCACCTCTGCCCTCTCAGTCCTGATGTCTGACTTTATTACTTCACCGAAATCTTATCCCCGAAGATTCCTAGTAACGAGCCTGTGGACACTGTAGGGCCCTTAACCTCCTTGCCCCCTCCGCCCCATCAAGGACTTGTAAAGCTTTTGTCCCATGGCTTCCTGCTTTATTTTCCTGTTCTAGCCGATCCTTACCAGTTCCCTCATGGACTCCCCGACTTCCTTCCACCCCTTAAATGTTGGGCTGCTCCCCAGGGCTCTGAGTGCTCCCCAGGCGTCTGCCAGGTGCCGTGTGTGAAGTTACAGTAACCTCTTCCTCAGTGCGCCCACAAGTCAGAGCATCACTCTCCTTCACCCCAAACTTGCCTCCTCTTCCATTTCCTGCCCCTTTTGTGTCTTCCCTCTGCTCCGGAGGATTCCCACGCGCCTGCCGTGTAAGACGCAAACTTGGGCCCCTTCTCTCTTTCTACGTTCAGCTGGCCACCGAGTCCTGTGGACTTGACCTTCTGACGTTTTCTCAAACGCCCTTTGGGCTCAAAATAGTACAATAGTCTCTTATCTCCCTTCTTACTGTCTCTCCTCTTCGGAACTTTCCACACTGCATGGAACATTTTTCTCTAAGATGGACTTGCGGTGGAAAGTGCCTTGGTCACTCAGGACAGATATCAGACTGGCCGCATGTCCCCCACAGACATGCTTTGTTTAGCCAGCATGGTGGTTTGTTTGTTTTCAATTTTATTTCATTGCTAATATTTAAAATCTGGATTTCTGCCTCCTCTTAAAAACATTACAGGATCCATGGGGCGCCTGGGTGGCTTGGTTGGTCAAGCCTCTGACGGCAACTCAAGTCATGATCTCCTGGTTTGTAAGTTCGAGCCCCGCCTCGGGCTCTGTGCTGTCAGCAGAGTGCTTTGGATCTTCTGTCTCCCTCTCTCTCTGCCCCTCCCGACTTGTGCTCTCTCTCTCTCTGGGACTGTGATTTTCCCTTGGTATTTAGGCCAGAACCATGAGCCATGTCCCACCTAGTGCTGCCCACCCTGCTGAGTGGCCCATCAGGCTCCATATGCCTACCCGCTGCCCACCCAGCTCTCCCCCCATAGCCCTCTCTGTGCTTTGGCCCGAACACGCCGGGCTAATCTTACTCAGGGCTGCAACACATGTTGTTCCTTTTGCTTAGAGTCTTCTGCCTTCAGGACTCCTGGGGGGCTCGGTTGGTTAAACGTCTGACTCTTGATTTCGGCTCAGGTCATGATCTCACGGTTCGTGAGATCGAGCCCCTATTCGTCGGACTCTGAGCTGACAGCGCGGAGCCTGCTTGGGATTCTTTGTCTGCCGCTCCCCGACTCACGCACACTCCTCTCTCTCTGTCTCTCTCTCTCTCTCTCTCTCTCTCTCTCTCAAATAAATAAACTTAAAAAAAAAATTCTGCTTCAGATCTTCACATCTCCACCCTCTTCTCTTCATTCAGCCTTGGACTTGACTCCTCAAGAAGTATGTCCCTGTTGCCCAGACATCATCGTATTACTCACGTCAGTACCACAAATGGTCTTCAGTGTTTATTTACGTCACTCTTTCCATACCAGACTGTAACCTTGAGGGCGGAAACTCTTGTTTGTTCATGGCTGTATCCCTAGGATCTAGACTATGCCTGGCACCACATCGGCTCCTGAGAGTGCATGTTGACTGACTGACTGTCCTGTTGGTCTGGAAGTTCTAACCCCTGACCTGTGGCATGGCATCCAAACTCCCTGGACGGCACTGCCAGGCCTTTTGGGATGTGGACTCGCACTGACCTCTCGGGCTCTCCTTCCTTCTGCTTTCCAGCCTGCGACCCCACACCAGGCTTCCCGGCCGGGCCATTTGCCCCCAGGACAGGCGCACTGCTTCATGCCTCCAGAAACTTGCAGGTTCTGCTTCCTTGCCCTTCACCGCCCCCGCCCCCAAGCTTAGTGCTCACTCAACACCCCCTCCTGTGAGAGCGTTCCCTAGTTACTGTGCGTGTGCTCCGTTCACACGCGCAGCTTAGATGGAATTGGGCTCTGGACGCATGCCATTTCCTGGGTGCTCTCTGGCAGCTGTTGGATCATAGCATAATCGCTCACTTTCTGGACTTCCTCCTCCAGTGGACTGTGAGCTCCTTGAAGGTGGACACCGCTCTTATCTATCTTGGCATCTCTGGTACTTTACATTGTGCTTAATCAGTATTTGACATCCTGTCTGGTGACCACACTCAGCATTTTAAGCCTAGCAGGAGTCCCTTAGTCAGCTAATTGGAACTGTCGGGATTATGATAGTGCAGCGTAGTAAACAAATCTGAGCCTGTGCGAAAAGCAGCAAACCTGTTCCCCAGTTTTCCAGCTTTCTTTTCCCAGCTGGCCTCTTCCAGTTTGACTTAATGAACCTGTTTCGGACGAGAGAGCAAAGGTCCTAAGTCTGTGATGTGCAGACACAGGAAGTGGACTCTTTCATGGGTGTTCGCAACCATTCTCTCTGAGGATGGATTCTGCCGACTTCCATGACTCTACAGAAGACTTATTTTAGGTCACAAACAGTGTAAGGTTAAAAGGAAGACAACCTCTTCTTTCATCTTTGCCCCAGTTGGTGGTAGAAGTGAAACCAGCCAGTGTGGGGTAGGAGGAAGGAGAACCGTCAGCCTGAGGGATGTGATAGAAGAAATCCGTTTCTCTGCCGAGTCTCCATCACTTAAGTCTGAGGCTCCACCCACTGGGCCTCATCTGCTAATTTAAGCCAACATCTTGGGCAGATTGGCCCACTCCATTCACATACTCTTGGGGTCCAAGCCCTGCAGCAGAGATCCCACGAGGGTGTGCTGGCAGAGAACCCCTCACTCACTCACTTCTTGGCATCAAGATACCCCCACTTGGAAGCGCTCCCTTTCCCAGATGAATGCATCACTGAGGGTCCCTGTATAAGAACTCATGGACTACCAACCCCTCAAATCTGGGCCAGCATCTAATTCTTCTTAGCTCTGTTGTTTACACATCTAACCACAAGGCCTGTCTCCCATCACGTCACTCAGTCTGAAATGCCTTGCTAGGACGTATTCTTGGCCTCTTTATTATTTTCACACCTCAAGTCACTAGGAGGAGCTGACGATTCTTCCAGGGTCTGGTCTTCAACAGAGTACAAATCCGCTGATTAGCCAGTTCGGTACAGACCTACCTCGTCGTCCTGCACTTCACAGATACTGCGTTTTTTAGAAATTGAAGGTTCGTGGCAACCTTGCGTCAAGCAAGTCTGTTGGCACCATTTTTCCCAGCAGCATTTGCTCGCTTCGTGTCTCTGTATCACATGTCAGTCATTTTCTCAATATATTTTCTTTCCTTTTCTTTATTTTTTTTTAATGTTTGAAAGAGAGACAGAATACAAGCGAGAGAGGGGCAGAGAGAGAGGGAGACACAGAATCTGAAACAGGCTCCAAGCTCTGAGCTGTCAGGACAGAGCCCGGCACGGGGCTCGAACTCACAAATTGTAAAGACCATGACCTGAGCTAAAGTTGGACGCTTAACCAACTGAGCCACACAGGCGCCCCAATTTTCTCAATATTTTGAACTTTTTCGTTCAAATATATTCAAATATATTTTGAATTCGTTCAAATATATTTTTGTTCAAATATATTCGTTATGGTGATCTGGGATCGGTGATTACAGTTTGGCGAAGGTTCAGATGATGGTTCGCATTTCTTAGCAATAGTATTTTTTAATTAAGGTACACACATTGGTTTTTTTTTTGGACGTAATGTCATTGCACACTTAATACACTATAGTATAAACATACTTTTATATGCACCGGAAACCAGAAACTTTATTTGACTAGCTTTATTGTGATACTTGCTTTATCACAATATTTGCTTTCTCGCGATGGTCTAGAATTGAACCCACAACATCTCTGAGGCGTGCCTGTATTTTTGACTCTGAAGCTTATCTGTCCAGTTCAGTAGGCTAGTTTGCTCACTTAACAAATACTCACAGAGCCCCGACTATGCACTACAATCATACTAGGCACTGAAGGTGTCCTAGTGAACAGGTCAGTACCATGTGCCTACTTTTATGGCACTTAAATTTGAAGGGAGGAGATGGACAAGAATGTCTGCCAAAAAAAAAAAAAAAAAAAATGACCTTTAAAAAAAATTTTTTTTACGTTTATCTACTTTTGAGAGAGAGAGACAGAGCACGACTGGGGGAGGGGCAGCGAGTGAGGGCGACACAGAACCCGAAGCAGGATCCAGGCTCCGAGCTGTCAGCACAGAGCCTGATGCGGAGCTCGAACTCACCAACCATGAGATCATGACCTGAGCCAAAGTCAGACGCTCAACTGACTGAGCCCCTGAGGCATCCCCGAAATACGACCATTTTTAAGAGTGCCGGGTGCTGTAAAGAATATGACAATGGCCGGGTAGGGGATAGCTGGGGCTACACTTTCAGGAAGGCCCGAGGAGGTCATGTCTAAGCAGTAGCCCTAATAATGAGAAGGAATCCGTCACCTACAGATTCGGGGAGGGGCCCGGGCAGAGGAAGCAGCTCATTTGAGGACCAGCAGGGCCATGGAGGGTGCGTCAGATGTACCAGGCCCTGCTGGGGAGTTTGGGCTTTGGTCTGAGTGTCCTGACGAGACCTCGGAGGGCACCACATAAGGAGAACACAAGGTTGGCTCTGTTCACCCCAAATGCTGCAGTTTGGACACTGAAAGCGCCTTAATGGGGGGGATTGTAAAGCTGTAAGAAGCAGCACAAAATGATGATTCTCTAAGGTTCAGGGTTTTGTTTGTTCTTTTAAGTTTGTTTATAAATAAGTGTGCAGGGGAGGGGCAGGGTGAGCAACAATCCCAAGCAGGCGTCATGCTCTGCACTGAGCCTGACGTGGGGCTCGATTCCATGAACCGCGAGATCATGGCCTGAGCGAAAACCAAGAGTCTGATGCTTAACTGACTGAGCCACCCAGGCACCCCCTGTTTTTTCATATTTTCTTCAAATCACTTAAAGTTATTTCTTCTGTGTGGTCGTTTCTGATCCGCAGGTGGGGAAAGAGACTGATCATCGTCGCCTCCCAGGACATGCGGTACAGGGCCTTGATAGGCTTGGAGGGTGACCCCGACCTGAAGCTCCCTGACTTCTCCTACTGCATTTTGGAGCGGTTGGGCCGGTCCCGGTGGCAAGGCGAGCTCCAGCGTGACCTCCACAGCACTGCTTTCAAGTAAGGGGATGATTCGCTTGACAGGGCTCCCTGATGATTGTGCCCTGCCCCCCAGCCTGTTGACCTACCTCCTTCCCCGTTCCTCTCAGCCCTGCCACTGGGGCAGTCTGCAACCTATGCTGACTGGGAGTGCAGGGCTTTGTGTATGAAGAGACCCTGGAGTGATCCTATCATTTAGTATCTAAACCAGACATTTTGAGAGTGGAGAGTGGGGCCCCAGGGCAAGGCCAAGGCAGTGGTCATAAATTGGGACCGCCGGGCAAACCAGGATGTATAGTCCCCCTAGTTATTGGCCACTACAGGATTGGGCACCTGTATTTGATGGTGTCATCGCTAACCCTCATCGTCGCCCACCCCACCGTCTGTCCCGTGCCCATTTCCCTGGGCCTCCACCCCCATCCCCCGTCTGCCTCTGCCGGGGACCTCGGCTGTGCTCTTAGGCTGAAGCATGGCTGTTGTTTTCAAGGCCGCTGTCTCACAGTGACTGTCGTCGTAGAGTGGCTGGGTAGGACTAGCCAGTGCTACAGTGTGTGTCTAGCACTGATGTTCAGGTGAGAGGCCCTCTGCGCTGTTGGGAGAAAGCAGCCAGCAAAGCAAAAATGACAGAGCCACGCTCCTCCTCTCCTCCAGGGTTGATGCCGGGAAGCTCCACTATCACCGGAAAATTCTGAACAAAAACGGGCTCATTACGATGCAGTCACATGTGATCCGATTACCCACCGGAGCCCAGCAGCACTCGATCCTCCTCCTCCTGAATCGGTTTCACGTGGACAGGTATAGCGTGTGCACGCCAGAGCACTCCGTTCTGCCCTGCGCGTTAGGCCTTTACAAACCATGGAGGCTAAATCACAGCACGACTGTAGCTTTTTACTTTTATTGATTTATGTTTTGCTTTTATTTTAGAGACGACGAGCACACACATACATGCGCAAGCAGGGGAGGGGCAGAGGGAGGGAGAGAATCTTTTAAGTTTTTTTTTAAACATTTATTTTTTTTGAGAGACATAGACAGAGCACAAGTGGGGGAGGGGCAGAGGGAGAGGGAGCCACGGAATCCGAAGCGGGTTCCAGGTTCTGAGCTGTCAGCACAGAGCCCGAAGCAGGGCTTGAACTATGAACCATCAGATCATGACCTGAACCAAAGTCAGGACGCTTGACCGATTGAGCCACCCAGGTGCCCCAAGGGAGACAGCCTTAAGCAAGCTCCACTCTAAGCATGGAGCCCAATATAGGGTTCGATCCCACAACCCTGGGACCATGATCTGAGGCAAAATCAAGGGTTGGATGCTCAACCAACTGAGCCACCCCAGGTGTCCATGACTATAGGTTTTTTTTCTTTTTTTTTTTTTAACTATTTATTTATTTTGAGAGAGAGAACATGAGCACAAATGGGAGAGAGGGACGGGGGGTGGGGAGAGAGAGAGAGAGAGAGAGAGAGAATCTTAGACTCCACACTCAGTGAGGAGCCCAACGTGGGGCCTGAACTCATGAACCATCAGATCATGAACCAAAGTCAAGAGCCAGACGCTTAACCTACTGAGCTACCCAGGTGCCCTAGACTATAGCTTTTTAAAAGAGATTTACTATCTATTTTTGATTGTGAAAATAAGTCATGCTGATTTAGAAAATTTGGACATTATATTGAAAAAAAGGAAAAAAAATTCCTGTAACCCTATTGCCCGGCAATAGGGACTGTTAACATTTTGGTGAAATTTGGGGGGGGAGTATAAAAATAAAAACAAATCAGTCAAATCAGATTTGTTTTGGTGACAGAATTGAGATTGAATTGTATCCGATTTAAAATTGGCATGTTTTTCCAACACGCAACTCTCATAATCAGCCTAGACGGTGAGATGTGGAGGTTGTGCTGAGTGATCACCGTGCATGACGTTGCTATTTAGCCTCGGGTCCTGGTCCAGCCAGTATAGCAAGGTGGTGAGATGTGTACATTCCCTTCTGAGGATGAGGGTTTCTGGGAGTGAGTCTCTGACTCCTTCCTGCTCCCTGTTGGGGTGACTGCCTGGCATAGGAATGGGGGAAAGCAGTGTTCCACCACGCTTGAGACAGGCCTCAGCCTGCCCTCCGGCACCTCATGGCCTCCTTGGTGAGACGTCCAGAGACCAGGCTAGGGAAGGATCGAGCTGGAGTAGGCCTTGGAAAAGGTGGCCCTTGGGTGAGTAAGCGGGAGCCCCCGAGCGCCTGGCCACCTGTGCTCCACAGTGGAGTCGGGCAATGTCACGGAATCCTTGAGAGGCAGTAGGCAGGCCCTTCCTTTCCCTGGACCACAGGGAATGACTCTGACTCTCCCCTAGCCGAACGACAGAGACCTTGCCCATTACCAGTGGCCAGGCATGCTGTCCAAATGGGAGGTGAGTGAACACTCAGGATTAAGTATAAGTTTTAAAGTCGACAGTGTCCGCTGCCTAGCACAGGCCTGGGCCCAAAGAAAGTGCTTGATACACATGTAGGCAGACTGTTGACTAAGGATTTCCAGGAGTAATGATATCACTGCATTCCTGTCAAAATTCCAAATTTGTCGTCAAACCTATATTTTAGGAATCCTACTGGAGAGAGAATCATGCTTCTACAGTTTGCATTTTATTTATTTAGTCTTACTTTCCACTAGTTAAATACAGTATCACTAGACTCCTACCTGGTGTAGGCGGCAGCTGTGGGTGGAAGAGATTAACAGTGGACTAAGTCAAGATCTGTTTTTAAATCTTTGCCCCTTACTTGGGCAAAGGCACTTGACCTCTCTGAACCACGGTTTCTTCTCCTAGAAAATGGCCAAGACTCAGTGCTTGGTGTTAATTCACATGCAGTAAATATCTGTGCCTTCCTTTATCCTTTCATGTGTTGAGAGGCAGTCGAAGTGGAGAAGTGGGTGCAGACTCCGTATCCCATACATAAGCCCTCCGTGACCCTGAGCTTGTGACCAGTTAAAGTCAAGGTCACCTTCCCAGCTACGCCCTGCCCCCCAGCCTCCCCAGGCACACATAGTCGAGAGCCCTCCGCTCTCTTTCATAGCTTCCTTGGTGGCCATTAGCTTGGAAGCAGTCATTTATGATTCTACACAATAAAAATGAGGTGGGGGGTGGGCTTGATCAGGGCAGTGAAGTCAGAGTAGAGGCCAGCCTTCAGAATCAAAGGCATCATGATACAGCGAACAGAGCGCTGGATGTGGGCAAGGACCTAGGTTCATGTCTTGAGTCTGAAGTTTAGAAAACCTGTTTCACTTCTTTATGAAATAATCCCCTCCTTCACCAAGCGATTTATATAGAAATACCTAAGGTCCTTCCTAAACTTGATGCTATTATAAAAACATAAGGCATTTTGAAGAATCCTTACGGCTGCGGCCCAAAGGTCTAGTTTGTACACGGCCACTACCTAGGTGCCCTTGGCCATGTGACCGAGCCACTCAGAGCCGGTCTCTGCCCCACCAAGTGCGCGTTGTGGGCTGGATGGTGGCCGAGACCGAAGATGAAGGTTCTGTAATTTGGGATGTGGTCACTGAAGGCTTGCGAGGCACTCTTTAGCAATAGGTTTGACCAGACAAGCTGTTTTGTGTTTCTCACAGGAGGAGCAAATATGACATCCTCATGGAGAAGCTCTCGGGTGTGCTGAGCACACGGAGTAACCAGATGGAGACCCTGGGCAGGCTGCGAGAAGAGCTGGTAAGTGCCCGGGGCCGCCTGTGCTCTGGGCCGGACTGAACTGTGCCACAGCCTGGACATCTTTGTTTAGTGTACCTTGATGGTGGCTTGTAATCAGCCCTGTTCACAGACTTAACCGTCCTTAACCTGGAAGCGAGTGGGATCTTCCTTTGTTCCACAGAAGGAAAAAGTGCCCAGGCCTTCATCGAAGGCCTTCCTGCCCTAGGCTGGCTCCCGTTTTCCCCAGGGTTTGCTCGAGGCCCTGCGGTATAAGTTCGTGTGGAATGGTGGACCTGGGTACTTAGGGGTGCTTCTGTGAGCACGCTTCTAATTCCATCACACCGGTTTAATACTGAAATGATAGTGTGACGGCACGGGGAGAGAAGTGCTTACCCACCGGCCTAGTCTCTGGGCCCCGCAGTAGAGTTGGGGGGAGGAGGAAAGCACAGAGGGGGCATGTGGCCTCCAGGCTGATTAGAACAGTGTTCGGCGGAGCCAGCATTAGACAGGGGAGAGAAACAAATTGCCCTGCCAGTTAGACAGCGGAACTTAAACCTGAAGTTTAAAGGCAGCCTGTTTGGGTCATAGTGATTAGCCCACAAAGGACCGTGATTTGGAATCTGATTATCAACATCAGGGTTGGGGCGCCTGGGTGGCTCAGTAGGTTAAGCATCCGACTCTGGATTTTAGCTCGGGTCATGATCTCATGGTTCGTGGGATCGAGCCCCTTGTTGGGCTTCATGCTGAGCTTGGAGCCTGCTTGGGATTCTCTCTCCCTCTCTCTCTGCCCTTCCCTGTCCCTCAAAATAAATAAACATTAAAAAAACCAAAAAACAATAATCCTTGCTCCTTACCTCCTGCATTGGTGAGTGGAGCCCTCATCTCTGATTCCGTCATAGAGGGAAATGGGCCTCTTCTCTATGCTAGATCTCCTCTACGCCCGAGCCCCTCATTTGTTCATTTATTTATTTAGAGCTAGAGAGAGCACACGAGCAAGGAAGGGCAGAGGGAGAGAGAATCTTAAGCAGGTTCCTTGCCCGACACAGAGCTCGATCTCCTACTCCCGACTGAGATCATGACCTGAGCAGAAATCAGGAGTCAGATGCTTAACCGACTGAGCCACACAGGCCCCCATGCCCAAGTCTCTTTGAGGCAGAGCTTAGGAACTGAGGCCTGGGGGTCAGATTTGGCCTATATGTTGTTAAAAGTACATTTGACCTGGCATTTTTTTTTTTTTTTTTAAACTGAGATTTCACGGACAAATCTAAGTTCCCTGCTTCCTTTGACATATCAGAGGCTCCGTCAAGCCTGGGCCTGCAGTCTCTCCTGATGGCAGTCAGCTAGAGCCAGCTGTGCGCTGGCCAGCCGCCCCTCCGCCCGCCCCCCACCGGCCCCTTCCTTCCTGCCACCTCTCAGACACCAGGCCCTTGTCATTTGTCATGACATGTGCACTGCTGTTTGTGGTAAGAAATATTTTTCGGTATCTGAGTCTCCATGAAGAGTGGAAAATGAAAGAAAAATACATCTTTCTCTTGAGAGATCCTAGTAGAAATGAAGAAAATCCCTATTTAATAAACAAATCTCTGCCCACATTGTTCCTCATATTTCTTGTCCAGCAGACATCGGTGATTGAAACCCTCCGCCCTACTGGGTCACTCGGGCGTGCGGAGACCGGGCTAGTCGGGTCCCAGGTCAGCACTGCGGACTGTCTAAGTGATACGAATGGACTGTCACAGGATGCTGTTCTCTTATTTCTCCAGCAGATACTTTAGTGAATGTCTGCTTTGAGTCAGAACTGTGTCCTGTACTTCGATGACAAAAATTAGTGAGGATGACAGGTCTCCCACTGTCGTGGAGCAGTCTCACTGGAGAGGCAGACGTGCGAACACATGCTCAGGCTCGAAGGCACCTCGCAAGGACGCGCTTCAGGGAGCTGGGAGAGGCTTTATAGAGCAAGTTGCAGCTGAGCTGGGCTGTGAAGAAGTGTTCCCAAAGTAGACAGACAAGAAATGGCATCTCGGGCACGGGAGGGTGGCTCCAGCAGGTTGTCAGAGGCGCAGTAACCGAGCCGTCGCCAGGCGGCAGTGTGCTCAGGCAGGAGGAACGGCAATGTGGCTGGAGCGCTAAGAAAGGTCTAGAGCACCGGGCTGGGGGGCTGGTCTGTGGCCTTCAGCCTCGTAAACCGCCAGTGGCAATTCAGAGACGGAGAAGTTACGAGGAGGGAAGAGTGTTTATAGGAAATGAACCTGGCAGAGGAAGAGAGATTGGAGGCGTGGGTGGCAAGGTGGATGCTGTTGACTCTGGCCGGGGGTGATGACCGCTAGAAGGGAGATGTTTTGGAGAGGAGCTAGCAGGGCGGAGTGAGCGCCTGAGGCCAGGACGTGGAGGTGAGTGAAAGGGAAGGAGTCTTGCTGTCCGGCTTGAGTAATGGCTCCTCACTGAAGCCGATGGGGCTGGAGGGCAGGCTCCCGAGAGCAGGGACTGGGGACCAGCGACCGTGCCTGTTTGTTCACTGCTGAAGCCCCACCAGGCGGACGTTGCCTGGCCCATGGTAGGCGCTCAGTAAGTATTTGTGGAATGGGTGTCTGAATAAAGTAGGGAGTTCAGAAGGAGGAACACGTTTGCACGAGGACGAGGAGCATGACAAATTTGATGTTAGGATTTATTGAGTGTGACGGTCTTCTGGGACTTTGACTTAGTGATGTCTCATCGGCAGCCGGAAACAGGGTCAGAGGAAGCGGAGCAGGATTTGGTGAATAATTAGCCAACACGTGAGGTTGATGCCATGAATATGCATGCTGTCCTTTGGGGGGAGTGGGGGAGGCTCACACGGCCTCTTTCCCTTGTTGCTGGGCAGATTGTGCGAGACCCTGATGGCAGACCCCCCGGAGGGCAGGACTCCCATCATCCTCTCCCGCGCTTGGGATCGTCCAGGACGTAGGACCCTATGTTAGGGGCTGGGGTTTGATGGATGAGCTTCCGTAGGGTCTTTCCATGATGCCGAGGGCACAGCTAGATTAACAAGAGATCCCATTTACAAGCCGGTGGCTTCGGATGAGCCATATGTGAGTCATCTGTAATTCCTTGATAGCCGTATGTCCTCCTGCCCGAGGGCTGGGGCACTGGCTGCTCTGAGAGTTGATCACATATGTGGTGGCGGCAGCCCGCAGACATTTTGCTCCCTCTCTCT
Organism: Panthera pardus; assembly: GCF_024362965.1. Taxonomy (NCBI): domain Eukaryota; kingdom Metazoa; phylum Chordata; class Mammalia; order Carnivora; family Felidae; genus Panthera; species Panthera pardus. Next base: position 17,512,669 of record NW_026526980.1, on the reverse strand, counting down.
CCCCCAGAGAGTAAGAGGAAACCCGTAAGACTCCACTAAGGGCTCTTAGTGGTAAGTGCCTCCTGTCATTCAGCCCACGGCCTACAGCAGCCGGAACTGGCCTCATGACTCCAGGGGTGGCCAAGTCAATGCTCGTCGCAGCCAGGATGGATTTATGAACAAATGAAACAGGCCGGGTGTAAAAAATGTTTTTGCTCTCGGTATGGATTCAAGAAATATGTAATCCTCCTGGTAACTACTGTAGGAGAAGACGGCACATAACTGGTGACCTTCAACCCCAATGTACCAGAGGCTGATGGGGCCACCGTGCATGGGCCTGCCTGTCGCGGCTCCCTCTGACTGCTGCTCTGAGGAACCGCAGTCCAAGGATTTGTTGCTGGATTTTTTTTCTAGGAGAAGCTAGAACCTGCTTCGTATATATACATACATATATATGTATATATGTATGTATGTATATATACATACACACACGCATATATATGTTTATATACGTTTATATGATAAATATATATACACACAAACGTGCATATGTATGAAATCTCTCACTTTCCAATGTTGGCAAGTAAATCAGTTATTTTCAAAAACGTGCAGATGGGAAAGCATGGCCTGCACTGGAGGCTGCACATCAGCCACCCCTGCAGCTGGGGTCACGTAGGGTCATTATGGGCACGTTGCCTTGCAGAGCTGTGAGCGGTGGGGCGCACGTGATCATCCTCACGTTGTGGAAACTTCACTGATAGACTACAATTTTTTTTCTCCTGAATCTTTTTTTCTGTTTGTTCCATTGCCTGTGAGAGGTGTGTGTGTGTGTGTGTGTGTGTTAATGATACACTTCCTTGGTTAGAAAACCAAACCACTGAAAAAGTATACGGCGAAAAGCCTCCTGGCTCTGCTCCCATCTGCCTCACTCCCACCCCTGTGTATCCATTTATAGAATCATCTACACCTTCTTCTGTTCCCTTGACAGCATAGCTTGGAGTCTTTCCTCATCAGCCCCTCCAGTGTTTCGTCGCGCAAGATAATCGGTTAACTCAGGTCTTGAGCCTGTGTTCGTTCACATGACTTTAGCGGTCGCAAACGCCGTGCTCGTATCTGATAGCAGCTCTTAAATTGTGTGTTGGCAGGGGCTGTGCGAAAGGACGTTTAAGCGGCTGTACCAGTACATGCTGAATGCTGGCCTCGCGAAGGTGGTGTCTCTCCCCTTACAAGAGATTCACCCTGAGTGTGGACCTTGTAAGACAAAGAAAGGTAAAGAGTCTCGGCCTCTGTTCCCTTGGCTGCGCAGACGGCTTTCTCTTCTCCCCTCCAAGCTCCAGCCTTTCTGTGTCACTACGTTTGGCCTTGCGGTGGGAGGACTTCACGTATTTGGTCGAGTCTTCATTCCTCGGTGCCTGACTTAGGATCTCCTGTAGCAAAAGTGCTCAGGAAATGTTTGCCGGATGAAAGCAATCCTGAGGGCCCGCACCCATCTCCGTGTCGGTGTCCCTCCAGCATCTCTGCTCCGTGGCGTCCAAAACCAAGTTCGTGTTTTCCTTCTCAGGCTAAGCCACTGTCCATTCCAGCATTTGCAAGTCCCTCAGCCGTGTCGCATGATCTCATTCTGTAGCCCTTGCGAGGTAGGTGGTAGGGTCACCTTTTAGGTGTAAGAAAATAAAACTTAAGAGGTGCTAGTAACTTACAAAAGGTTGAGCAATCGTAAGTGACAGATGGGGGATTCGAGCCTTCCCAGAGAGTTAAACTCAGGACAAGAGACCGTAAAACTTTAAAAACCTTCCTTAGTGCTTTATTTTTCTCTATCCTTGAGTTTTGCACCATGCTGCTCCTGACCAACCGAAGTCATTGAAAGAGCCGAGGGTCAGAGCTTTCAGTGAAAGATGATAGATGGAGCATACGCATGTATCCGCACTCTCCCCAAACTCCTCCCTAGTGACAACAAGGGATAGAAAAGGAATAAACCAGCAGGTGCAAAGAGGCTAGGGCAGGAATGACAGCACAGAGTCCACAGTATTCTGGTGCCCGAGGCAGACGAACGCGTGGTAACAGACTGAGCGGCCTGGGGAACCTGAATGCCTGTGTGTGGCAAGAGCCAAGGATTGATGCCTCCACACCCGAAATTAACTAAAGATGTGGAGATCCCAGGTACCCTTGAGCACAAGTTTGGATGGTGCCAGAGACGAGGGGGTCGGTTGGCAGCGTGTGCAAGAAGCCGCCGCTTCCCCAGGTCCCCTCCCTTACTTTGCATGGCCGGGGTAGAAGTCCTTTCCCACACAAGTCTGGGCTTATCTCAGGATGAGATGCATGAGAGCGTCTCTGGGCTCGCAGACCCAGCCGGGGACAGGGTGCCGTGCTGGCAATGGGACACAAAAAGGTGAGGGTCCTCTCCCTGCGGTCCCCCCATGTGGCTCCTGAACATTGGTGGCCAGACTTACCGTCCCCTAGGCCGGAGGCTGGAGGCTGCTTTCCTGCAGAGACCGACCTGTCCGAGAAACGTCCTCCAGATGCTGAAATTTAGGGGTATCCCAGCAACACAGCGGGCCCCTGCCCGCTCACCGTTCCTGGAACCCCACGCCATGACAGCCTCTCCCCTGCTCCTCCTCACCCTGCACGACATCCAGAACACAGGCTCCAGGCAGCAACTGAATACTTCCCTGAACATCTGAGAACTCTAACAGGAATGTAAGAGAGACAAATGGGGGAACTAGGAACAAAGTGAGGAGCAGAGGAAAGCCTGGAAGGACTTGCAGAGAGGAGGCGTCGCATCTGTGAAAACACAGCGAGAAGCTGTAAAGGGGGGACGGACGGAAGATAAAAAAGAGCTGTTGGAAATAGAAGAAATCCGCTTATCGCAGTGAAAGAGTTAGCGGGAGGGAAGGTGGTAAGATAAAGTTGAGAAGGATCTCAGAAACTCAAAAGAGGCGGGAAGTAGAGCTCAGTTGAAAACAAGATGCTAAGCCTCGAAGGTCCGACAGCCCGCACGACGGGCTCACAGTGGGGGAGACGGAATGTGGGCAGGGGAGGAGAGGGGAGGAGGTGATGAGAAATGACACAAGGGATTCTCCCAGATCTGCAGCACGGAGGTTCTAGAGCAAGAGACCTATCAGGTGCCTAGCGTGAAGAACATAACAGAAACCCACACCAACACCCACCATCCTGGAACTTGAGAAACCCCGAGCCAAAGAGCCTCCAGAGAGGAGACGTCAGACTTCCCGGGAGTCACCGAAGCTGGGCGGCCTTGGAGCAGTGCTTTCCTTCTGAAGGGAATGGACTTTCAGTCTGGAGTCCTTTATTCAGCTTTTGCATCGATCCGCTGTGAAAATCAGGAATCTGAAACCGCTCGTCTCCCATGTTCCCTTTCAGGAAGCTGCAGGAGGATGCCCACCATCAAACAGCAGACTGAAACAAGAGGCGGGGAAAATGGGGTCCAGGGAGTGAGGAGACCAGGAGAAACGTGGGAAGGTGGTGAAGGGAAGTCACCATGACCGGCACGAGGGCAGCCCGTCCCGGCAGGGGAGCAGGAGAAGGGGGCTCCAGGAGGGACGGAAGTCCACGCAAAGGATCAGTTGCCCGGTGGGTGTGAATGTGTTTAGAGAAGGTTGTATGTCGGCAGAGAGTCTGCGTGTGAATTAGGGACAGGTACGCAGAAAACCAAGCCATTGGGAAAAAATGAAGTTATTAATTCCAGGAAAACCAAAAGGTGCATGAGAAAAAAAGGTTGGGGCCTGTAAGCTTGACTTTGTGGGCAACCTATCAGTCACTGCCCACCCTAACTGGCTCCCTGTATCTGAGAAAAGTCTCAGATGGGGAGAGGAGATGGGAACACACCCATATTATCATCCAACAGGTGAATAAACCAGGGAAGGAGCCCCCAGGGGCGTAGGGGAAGCTCCTAGAGGGCACCTCCCCTTTGAGTCCCTTCAGTGCCGAGTGCACACGTGACTGGTTGAATGCCTGGCATCCCTCTTCTCGGGAACGGGTGGGCGGCATCAGCCTTCTCAGGAGGAAGAACACCGGGAAGTGCTGCTGGGTCCTGTGGCGGGGACAAAAGTCCCAGGCTTAAGTGCATTTGACTCGAAGTGGGATCACCTGAATGCTTAAAATAGTCATTGCCCGTGGGTCTGTTAATCTCTTTTTTTTTTTTTTTTTTTAATTTTAGAGTGTAAGCGGGGGAGGGGCAGAGGAAGAGAATCTTTTTTTTTTCTTTAATGTTTATTTATTTTGAGAGAAGGAGCATCCACACACATATATACACACGTGGGGGAGGGGCAGAGAGGAAGAGAGAGAATCCCATGCAGGCTCCATGCTGTCAGCACAGAGCCCAACATGGGGCTCGATCTCACAGACCACAAGATCATGACCTGAGCCAAAATCAAGAGCCTGACGCTTAACCGACTAAGCCACTCAGGTGCACCCCCTCTTTTTAATTTGAGAGAGAGACTGCATGTGAGTCAGGGGGAAAGGAGTAGAGGGAGAAAGGATCTTAAGCAGGCTCCAGGCTCAGCATGGAGCCTGACTCAGGGCTCAATCCCATGACCCTGGGATCATGACCTGAGCCTAAATCAAGAGTCAGATGCTCAACTGACTAAGCCACCCAGGCGCCCCAAGAGAGAGAGAATCTTTTTTTTTTAATTTATTTATTTTAATTATGAGAAAAAGAGAACACGAATAGGGGAGGGGCAGAGAGAGAGAATCTGGAGCAGGCTCATTGCCGTCAGCACTGAGCCCAACGTGGGGCTCGAACTCACAAACCATGAGATCGTGACCTGAGCTGAAATCAAGAGTCAGATGCTCAACCAGCTGAGCCACCTAGGCGCCCCGAGAGAAAGAGAATCTTGAGGAGGCTCTATACTCAGCATGGAGCCCAACTCAGGGCCGAATCCCATGACCCTGGGATTATGATCTGAGCCAAAATCAAGGCTCAGACACTCAATGACTCAGCCATCTAAGCGCCCTTAATCATCTTTATTTCCTGATTTCTTGCAAAGAAGACATTAAAAATAAACAGACTGGATTGATTATATTTTTAAAGTAGAGAAACTAAGAAGGAAATGCCCTTAAATAACCTTTCTTGCTGGGCGGGCAGCCACGGAGCAAAGCTTCTCCCAGGCTTGAGGTCCCTGGAAATTCAAGCCAGCCGCTTGCAACTGAGACACCTGAGTGAACTTTGATGTAAGACAGCCCTGGGTCAGAATTCTTATTTTGTCACTTCCTGTTGGGGTGACTCTCAGCAAATTTTGACCTCTCTGTACCTCAGTTTCCTCAGCAGGGTTTTCTGGAGATAATAATACAACTTTCCAGAGTGTCATGGGGCTGCCCGAAAACCGTGCACACACAGCGGGGGCCACAGAATGGTAACGGCCATATGTAGCCATGTATTTTGCTTGGCTCACGGCATGTGTTTTCATTGGGTAGGTTACCGGTCTTTTAAAAATCAGAAATTGCACCTAAGGAGTCAGCCTTTCAACTTGCCTGCACAAATGAAATTAGGCAACGTGAAACTGCATTTCTTTAATAGTAAAGGGTCAGGCCCCATTCCCCAAGGACACCCCGCTTCCTGCTATGTAGCCCATAGCCAGCTTCACTCTGGTATGTCATCGACCTGACCCTTGAAGGTGTGTCTGTGGTCGGGGTTTTCTCGAGGCCTGGTGCTGGGACTAGAAGCTTCCGAGACTGGGTACTGATGGTAATGATGGCTTTGGCTCCTTCTGCAGGGTTAAGTGGGCAGGCACCTAAGACAATGACGATTGGAAATTTTAGATTGTCACCCACAACCACGGTGAGCCCATTCTGACTGTCCAGGGGGCTCATCTCTCCCCGGTGGGCTTGTCACCCACCTTCTGCTGCTCAGGCTTATCGACTGGGTTCTCCTGACTTCCTCTGTCACACTGTGATTTGGTTGTTTGCGTGACTTTTTTCCAAACTAAGTAGTGAGCTTCTTGAGAGCAGCCACCACACTCCTCACATCCCTTCTATCCTTGAGACCCGTGCAGGGTCTGCTTGGAACAGAGTAGGGCTAAGCAAATGCTTAGCAAATTTAATTTAATTAGGTAGCACTTCAGTTACTTTCCTGGGGCAGGAGACAAGGGATGAAGGCACAGTTCTAGTCTTTTTTGCCTTGTGCGTCATCCCACTTTGCAGAATTAATATAAACCTTCCCTCTAAGGCATGAGGGAGCAGACAAGACTTAATAAGTAAAGATGATGGATTACTTCGTGTAAATTTACAGGTGTGCTTGGATATATACGAGTTGTTTCTAAAAGCTGTAAATAGTTTGGGTTTCACATATTTCAAATACATTACAGTAAGCTGCAGTGATCTGCTTTGCAGAAAGGCGGGGTGGGGTGGGGGGGAGTCTGGGTAATGAAAACAGTCACCCTGAACTGATCTGTTTTGCAAATTTGGATTATAGTCTTCAAGAGTGGACTAGTCAGACTGTATTTATTCAGTTGGGCTGAGAACAAAAGGGAAGAGAAAGAGAAGTTAATGGCGTGATCCTTCATAAAATAATGGCAACTGGAAGCAGTTGACAGAAGTCGTGCCCCCCCGCCCCCCCCCCCCAGGGCTAATGATGGAGGCGGTGAGTCAGCGGGTTTTCCAGGTTGGGTGACGAGGCAGGTCCAGCATTGAAGAGGATGGGGGAGGGGCCCTAGCATCTGTATCACCCTGTTCGTGATGTAGCCTCTTCCCATAGCTATTAACCCAGGGCCCTTAAAAAATAAGGAACAAGTTCAACAAGACAGCGGGACACGAGATCAATATACAAAAATCAGTTGTATTTCCATTCATTGATAACAGGCACCCCAAAAATGAAATCAAGAAAGCAGTCCTCCCATTAGCATCAAAAAGAATAAAATACTTGGGAATACATTCAAGCAAAACAAGCGTAAAAACATATACTCTGAGAATGACAAAACATTGTTGACCGAAATTTCCGATCTAAGCCAGAGGGAAAACCTCCCTTGTTCACGGATCCGGAGAGGTAGCCTAGTTCAGATGGCTGCACTCCCCGAATGAGCAGAACCCCAGCTGACCTATGTGCAAACATTGGCGAGCCAATCCAGAGTTCATCTGGAATTGCAAGGTGCCCAGAAAGTTAATCCTGGGAAACAAGAATCCAACACAAAGCAACAATAATCAAGCCAACACGGTACCGGCACAAAGAGACCACGGAGTAGAGCCGACAGTCCGGAGGTACACCTACACATCGATGGTCGGCTGATGTTCAACAAGGGCTGCAAGACCATTCAATGGAGAGAGAAGCCATTCACAAGAGGCCATTACAGCGTGATTCCATTTGGGTGAAAGTTCAGGACAGGGAATCCGGAAGGAGATTAATAAGTGCTTAGGGCTACGGGGTGGCCACACAGGGGTGCCAGCGGCTACAAGGTCTGAGGCAGTGAGGACGTTCTCAGACGGCCTGGTGACAGGTTGACAGGTGCACGTACCTGGGAATACACGACATCACCATCGACTTGCACGCTTCGCACGGTGAATGGAGTGGAATAGGAATTGTAGCTCAATAAAGCTGTTAAAAATTAAAGTAAAACCAGCAAACACTTGTAACAGGGTACAGCAAGCTTAAGATCATTCAAATGGCACAAGGCGACATTTAAAAAGTTCTAGTAGGATTCAGGTATACGAGCTAAGAAAAAAGAGAAATGAGCCATATCAAGAAGGATTAACACACAATAAAATAAAGGTTTAAAAGAGTTTTGGAACCAGGAGAGTAGAATTAAAAAGAACGAAGATCAGAAACACAGAAAGGATAAAAGGTGAGCATAAACATGAAAAGAATAGAAGAAGGTTGTCAGGGCCGAGTTTAAAGCCTAGCAAATTAGTGGTGCTGGGGGAAAACCAGTTAAATCGGTTAAAAATAGCAAGATCTCTTTAAGTTAAAAGTGACAAAGTTGATCCAAGGATGCTAGCTAAAAAATGAAGGGTAATTACTCTCAGTAATATTTCTCGTAAATGAAAGAAACAGTCACTTTATGGCAAAAGCGATTAAAGGCAAGAACCTCAAAGAGTAGAAGGAGTAAAACACCCTAGTGGCATAATTCCAGGCCGCGTTCCTGCTGTCCAGGAGGGAACTTGTACTGAAGCCTGCTGACCGTGAGGGAATGTTCCGTCAACCTCCCTGAGCAGGAAAACGTGCCTGTCCAGGCTGTGCTAGGGGAGGGGGAGGCTGGTGGCAAGTGGAAGGGGAGTGGGGCAGGGGGAGAATTCTGGAGAATCGGACTGGGGCAGATGGCAGTCGATGTGCCAGAGATATGGGGAGGGCCTGGCCAGGTTCTTTGGGCTTGCAAGAGCCCAGAGGCCAGTGCAAGGACTTGTGAGCTCGAGACTGGCCGCACGGGTGACCAGCTGGCCACAGGTTGGCGAGGGGCCAGTAAAGTGACTGCGATGTGTCTGCTGAGCACCTGGCTCAGAGCCCTCAAGAAAAGTGCACGGTTTACCCCAGCCCTTTCCATCTGTGGGTCTCTAAGAACTTTGGGGGCCTAACCGAGTCCATCACTAACTCAGCCCAAGGGCTTGGGAGGTGGTCCCTACCCTGGGTATTTAATGGTGGCTCTGGAACTCTCTCAACCGAGGACATTTCTACAGTGTCCTGAAGTTCGTGAGCCCTCTGTATGCATGTATGTGATTGTCCGTGCCCTTGTTACCTTGTGCAGTTAGCAAGGGAAACCTTAGATCCTGTGGGCTTATCTCAGGGCGTGAAAAAGAAGGCACCAGGGGAGATTCTGCCGTTTTGTAATCCCATCCTGTTAGTCTTGGAGCCAGGAGAGAGATGGGAAAGCCATCCAGATAACATGTCAGGCTCTATGCCAAGTGTTCGTGCTGTGTTCTGATCCTTTTGGCCACCCCATCGTGCGGGTGCCCTCTTCTTTTTCTTCCCTTCACTGATCAGAAAACCAGAGCGCAGATCCCTTGCCTCAGGTCCTAGAGCTAGGTTCTGTGGGGGGGTTGAGCACAGAAGGTGCGAGTCTGTCACCAGGGCCCTCTGCTGCCTCCCTGACAGATGACAGGGGTGACCGGATGGGCGGTAGAAGCTGGCAGGCAGGGGCGGGGCTGAAGGTGGGGCCAGCCGAGGACAGCTGTCCCAGGGGCAGGAGAGTCGGGAGATGTGGACTACCCCTGCGGACCATCTTCTCTCCAGTCTGTCTTCCACATCCACCGTGGAAATAACTTCGAGTCACGCCTACGGAATAAAAGCAAATATGCATAGAAAGTGAAAACTACAATATCCATCGCTTGGCCTGGAAACCTTTTGCAGTCGGTCTTCCCCTTCAGTCCCGCCCTCCCACCACCCCTGCCCGCCTCGGTGCCTCTGCCCGTGCCTTCCTCCCGCCTCGACAACTGCGTATCCTCTAGCGTCCCGCTTTGGGGCCACCCTCGGTACCTCCTCCCCCCACGCCGCCTGGCCCCACCTGCCTCCCCGCTCACCAGCATCGTGCATGCGGGCGGTAGAGCCCTGCCTCATAGCTTCTTTCTCTGTAGTCACTGAGCACTTAGCGTGTTTAGGAGTGAAGCTGAACACCTTACCTGCATTTACTCCTGTAGTCCTCAGCAGGTTAGTCTAGACATGCCATTAGAAGTGTGCCCATTTTATAGATGAGGAGCCGGAGGCTCAGAGAGGTTAGCAGATTGCCCAGGGAGAATCAGTCAGAACTGAAATCCGGGCTCGTGTTGAAACCTCAGCAGACGGCCCACCTGCGCTCTCCAGCCTCTGTCTCAGACGCCACCCTCTGCAGGCAGGAACCCTGCAGTCTTCGTCCTCATGTGTTCTGGGCCCAACGCACAGCAGATGCCTGAAATTGAATTCGAGCCCCCAGGCGATCTCCTGGTATTTTTGGCCCGGGTGACGGGCTATGACCCTTGGTCCTCAGAAGCTGTGTTTTTCTAAGGTTGCTGTAGTGGTAACAGTAAGAAAAGCGGGAGCAAGTGCCGCCTACGTGTGTGCCCGGCGCGGTCCTGGGGAGGAAGATCCTGTTCCTGTCCCCATTTACTAGGGAGCGGCCCGAGGCACAGACTGGTCTTCTCCCTTCACCATGGTTATCCAGCTGGTGAGTGGCAGAGGCAGGTTCTCACCAGAGGGAGACTCCAGAGCCCGTGTTTCTAACCCATCCCATCACCCTGGCGTGTGGGCAGCAGCACCCCCCTCCGCCACTGAGTGCAGTCCCGGACTCTTTGTGTCCCCTGGGCGTGCTTCTCATTTCAGTGTCTGGACTACCTGAATGACTCCCGAGCACTGACCAGCCTAGGCCCGTCCAGGGGTGGGTGCGTGCGTGTGCGTGCGTGGGTGGTGAGACAGGAGCAAAGCACTGAATTTGCATAACCTCCCCCTGGCTTACCAGTAGGACTGTCCCTTCACTGGTGACTCTTCCAGAGCACGTCTGTCCTGGTGCTCGTTCGTTCCCATCTTGCTCTTGCTTTCTCCCGGGTTAACCACTTGGGGAGCAGCACTCTGCCCCGTGGCCAGGTGAGATCTTCCCCGGGGGTGTGAGAAACACAGGCTGTTGGTTCCACTTCGTAGCAGCTTGGGGCTTTCCTTTACAGTGAGCGGTGTTTTCTGATAGAAGTTGGAAGTTCTAGCCCAGCCGGGTTGCCTAGTGTGGAAAAAAGGCCACTTTCTAGGTCCAAGACGTCCAGTTGGGTCCCTTGACCCCTCTGAGCCTCAGTTTCCTTTTTCATGGGATGGTAGTGGTTACTTGCAGAATCCACACGACGATTCAGATAGCATCTGAAACCACCTCCCGCAGTGCCTGATGCATCCCGGATGCTCAGTAAGGATTCCTCCCTCCCGCCTTCTTTTCTGGGTCTTCAGAATGTCTAATAAGTGAAGCCATTCTTTCTTCATGCCAAGGCAAGCCCATCTGGGTCTTTGACACAAAAGAACGGTGTGATTGGTTTGTGTTGAACTGCTGACATTGGTGCACGCTGTGTCTTTAAGATGCCTGAAACTCCTCATGCTTGACTGCGTGTGCAGTGATCTGGCTGGCTCTCTCTCTCTCCTGCCTTCCGTTCCCGGGAAGTAAGCCCCGCACCCAGGGATCGGCGGTTGCCATTAACAGACCCGTGACTTCTCCGCTAGAGCGTCTAGTCACTGAGGCGGCCGCTCAGATGGCGTGACGGGCGCTACTCACGCTGTGTGCCTGTGCTGACCGGGGTCTCACTCTGGCCCCTTCTGTGGCTTCTGCTGGCTTACAGTCTGGAACAGACTCCTGAGAATTTGCCTTAAAAATAGGCAAATAAGAGCTGAAGGGACTTCAATACTAAAAATTGACATTTTGAGGCTGTTTAAACTCCAGAGCTATGGGAAAGGTGTATGAGGCTGCTGCAGTCAGGAGCCACAGACCACACCGTGTGGCATCCTTCACCTGCCTTATCTCTTGCAATTCTCCCCACCACCCCCTGAGGCTAGACGTTCTCCTTAGCCTTAGTTTCCAGGCAAGTCCGTTGAAGCTGAGGGAAGTCAACCGGTTTGCTCAGGTTTGCACACCGGCTCTGGAAGAAGAGTCCAGATTCTTTTCTTTTTTTTCCTTTTTAATGTTTATTGATTTTTGAGAGAGAGACAGAGTGCAAGTGGGGAAGGGGCAGGGAGAGAGGGAGACACGGAATCGGAAGCAGGCTCCAGGCCCTGAGCTGTCGGCACAGAGCCCGACACGGGGCTTGAACTCGTGAACTGCCAAGATCGTGACCTGAGCCAAAGTTGGACGCTCAAACAACTGAGCCACCCAGGCGCGCCAAGAGTCCAGATCCTTAACCACCATGCACGCTACCTGTCTAACACGAAATTTTCCAAAGTAAGGGTACATTTGACACAGCATGGGGAAATGGACGTGTTTCTGCGATCAGTGTTTTGAGAAAGACCAGAGACAGACAGCTTGGGGTTTGCTTGTCTGATGGCTCCAGAAGAAAGTCCGTGCAGTTGGGCTTCATGGCAGAGAAATGAGCTGTGCTTTGTGGGTTAGGTAGAGCTGCAGACCCCGTGGCCCGAAACCTCACCGGCAGCCATGTGCACGTGTCACGCCTGGCCTTCCAGAAGCACGCTGGGCCCCGTCTGAGATGCTCGAGCCGCCCCACCACTCAGGGTGTGCCGGAGACCCTCCCTGTATCATGGGGCTCACGGGGACTGGCAGCCTCGGCTTGTCGTGAATTCATAACAGCCGTGACACAGGACTGGCCCTCAGCACGGGCTGGCTGGCCGTAGGATGACTGCTGTGTTCCGGCCTCTGCACAGACGTCCTCCCCAGTCATCCTTACACCAACACGTGATGTACAGAACGCCAGCCTCTCATTTTGCTGAGCTTCACACGAAGAGCTACACTAAGTCCTTCCTCCCAAGTCCCGGACACGGGAGGTTGTAGGGCTGAGACAGGCCCACGGCTGCCCGACCCGGGAGCCCAGGTTCGCCCCGATGCTCCTCTGAAGGTCCGGCCGCCCTGGCTGGCAGCGGAGACGTCAGCGGGGCCGTTTGGACCAGGCCATGACGGGACGGACATCAAGTGGCGTAGAAGCAGAGGTGAGCACGGGTGGCGACTTGATGCCGTGAGGAGCGGAGGCTGGGAAGGCTGAGCGGGGTTTTCCCTCTTCCCCCTTCACCCTTGGAGAGCTGTCCTTCGTGGTGTTGTTTTAAAAAGAAAAAAAAAAAAAAAAAAAAACCTTAAAAATGTTGAGCGTGGAGCCCAACGCAGGGCTGGAACTCGCCACCCTGAGATCAAGACCGGGGCTGAGATCAAGGAGTCGGGTGCTTCAGCGACCGAGCCACCCGGCCACCCTCCTCCTTCACCCTTTGGGTTCCCCGAGTGCGTACTAGTGTTTCTCCTCCTCCACTTGCGCCGATGTCCAGCGCTGCTCTGTGCGTCTTTTCTTGGCCGATTAACCTCGTGAGGAAGTTAGAACCGGATGGAAGGAATAACGCCAGGCTGTTGCTGAGACGTGCTGGCCTGCCCGAGTGCCGCATTGGACCGTCGCTCCCGCAGAGGCCAGCGTCCCTGGCCCCGGGTCACCCGCCGTTCTTGGTCACGTGGGTGTCTTTGAATTAGGGGCCGTATGTTGCCCAAGGTTTGGGCCCCAGGCTCGGAAGGCAGACTGTCTGATAAATCCCGGTTCCTCCCTTGCTAAGGGGTGGGAGTTTGGGCGAATGCCTTAGCTCCAGCTGTTCTCAAGTGTGAAACAGAATGGTAGCAGCCACCTCCCACGGCCGTGATGAGGGCCAGCTCGTGTGACACGTGGAGAGCTTGTGTTGGCGTCTGAGGAACGGGAGCAGCTTTATCGGGAGCAGCAGGTCACTCTTTGGGCACCGTCTGAGGGGCGAGGTGGGGGTTGAGGGGGCTGGGAGGGGGCTTGGGGAGAGGTCGGGGGGAGGACCCAGTGGGGAGTGACTCCGTGGTTGGTGGGCTGACCACAGGTGCCTCCATCTGCGGCCGCGAGAAGGAAACCCGCACGGAGCACCCAGTTCTGGTCACCTGAGCCTTGAAATAATTTTCAGCCATGCACATGGGCGCAAGGGTCCCCCTCGTCGCCGTGGCTCCCCTCCTGGTTGTTTTAGGCTCCTGGGAGGGAGAAGTGGAGGGGGAGGGCAGGGCAGGCACTCCGAGCCATGGGCAAAGCTGTGGGCAACAGGAGAACCTCGGAGGGCCTGGCAGGTGCGGAGGAAGCCAGTGCTGTGATGTCATGTTTCTTCTGTTGAAAAGTCATGAACGGGGGATTTTCTGTCACTGTGAGGAGTGCAGGCCAATTAGCATGAGGCTAATGCCTGAGGACTTACCAGGCTGCCCTCACTTCTGTGTCCATTTGCCCCAGGCCTGCCCACCCCCCCATGAGGTTCTGGTGGGTCCGCCATGGCAGACCCTCCTCTGAGGGTAAATCTGATGAGTTCAGGGCCCTGAGACGCACTACTGTTTGTGAAGGACACCTGTGGGCCACGTGCTGTGTCCCCCCCATGATAATCCCCTGCCCCAGCTGGGGTGGTCGTACCTGACCTTGCTCCGAGGTCAGTCTGCAGTGCTCGGTGTGGGCATGCCACACCCCGCAGGAAGGCCCTCAGGGCCCGCAGCTCCCGCACAAGAGGCGCTGGGTGGCAGAGGCCAGCTTTATTGTCGCCCCTCCTTGCCCCGGTACCCAGGATTGTGCTCCTCGGTGGCCCGGTGGAGAGACCATCTGTATCCCTGATGTGATAACTACTGCAGATTTGGTGACTGAAGACAGCATTTTCTTTATTATTTTAGTTTTTACTTCTATTTATTATTATTATTTTATAATTCTGGAGGTCTGAAATGGGTGTCCTTGGGCCACAGTTGTGATGTTGGCAGGGCTTTGTTCCTTCCAGAGGCGCTAGGCGAGAATCCATTTCCCGTGGCCATTTCCAGTTTCTGGAGGCCCCGTGCATTCCTTGGCCTCGCGCTCCCTTCCTCCGTCTTCAAAGCCAGCAGCCTAGCATCCCCCAGTCTCTCACTCTGATCCTTCTGTCTGTCTCTTTAAGGACTCTGTGACACGGGACCCGCCCAGATTCTCCAGTATAAGCAGCTAACTGCGACCCCTGCAGCAAAAAGCCTTAATTCAGTCACACCTGCAAGTCCCTTTTGCCACAGAAGGGAACATATTCACAGGTTCCGGGTGTCAGGGCGTGGACATCCTCAAGGGGCCCTTATTCTGCCTCCACACTCCTGTGTCACAGGACGTCTCAGTGCTGGATCGTTTCTTGCGCTTTGGAGGCCTGTGACTCCTGAGTAACCTTGCACCTGTCGTTTACAAGCTCTGGGGAGCTTGGGCAAGTCGTGTAATCCTCTGAACCTCGGTTTCTCCATCTGTAAAATGCCTCCCAGGATTGTCAGGATCGAATGAGTGAGTTTGCACTAGCAAAGCGTTAAGATGTTGTTGCTTCTCCCTGTACCTGTGTCTCGGTCCAGCCGTAGGCAACACTTGTTACGTCGTGCTTCTGGGGTGGCATCCAGGCGCACTGTGGTTGCGTGAGGGCAGGCGCTAGTGCACAGAGTGGTGGCTTGTCCGTGTGCTGCCACTTAGCCCCTCATCACTGTTTCTGTCACTCAGAAAAGCTAGCTCTAACGAGTGCTGTGTGGACCTCTTCGTCCCGGCAGCTCTCACCTCTTTCTATTTTCTTGGAATAAATTCCCACTCTTGGAGCAGTGTTCTCAGAGGCTGCTAGGACCCGTTTACGTGGCTGCCACACCTTACTGGCTGTGGGTGTCCGCTTTAAAAGGGGAAAAAAAAACAGCTTTCATTCTTGAAGCAATACGGCTTGTGTGCCAGGCACCGTGCTGGACAGGCAGGCCCACTTCCTCTTGTCACAGAGCAAACGCGACCAGGAGAGGGCTGCTACTGTTTCTTTAACAGCCTGACACAGGGCCTCATTATCCCCCTCATTTGCATGTCTTTGTTTCCTAATTATATTGAAAACAGAAAGCGGTTTTATGGAGGAAACTTTCAGGTCTCGTGCCCCAGGATGTGCGGTTTCAAATGTTCCCAACTCGATGCTACATACAGGCTTTCTTGGGTCTCTGTCCCAGCGGGGCCCCCCCACCCCCACCCCCACCCCCGTCCCCAGCAGTGTTGTGCTCACTGCTGGAAAACATGCCACGTTGTGTTCCTAGGGACGGACGTCATGGTGCGCTGCCTCAGGCTGCTCAAGGAATTTAAACGGAAGGTCGAGGACGACCACGACCAGGACGACGATGAGGACGAGGAGGTCATCTCCAAGGGAGTACCCCCGGTGGACATCGTGTACGAGCGGGACATGCTCACGCAGACCTACGAGCTCAGTAAGTCCCGTTCCCATGCCTGCTTGCGTGCGGCTCGAACCCCGGGAGTCGAGGGGTGTGTTGCCCACGTGTTGAGAGAGGGCTGTGCTGTGGAGCGTGTGAAGCGGCAGGGAGTCCTGGGGCTCCCGTGAAGGGTTAGGCTTTGGGCCCGATTGGAGCGTGAATCGTTGCTGTGTAGAGCATCGGCAAGGTCTCTGAGCCTCAGTTCCCACATCTGTAAAATGGGGATGGCGGTCACCGTAGCACGTGAATGAGGAGCAGAATTAGAACGCCGGCGTCGGGCCTGCTATGTGGGAAGCGCTCAGGAAATGAGCAAAGATTTGAGGGCTACCTGCCATGTTCTCAAATTGGTCTGAGTTGCTGCAGCCTGGTGGCACCTCCCCCCCACTCCTCACCCTTTCCCTGGACCCCCTAGAATCCACGGAAGACAGCGGTCACCCAGAGCCGTAGACGGTGTGGCCGCACGTCCCGTGGGGAGGACAGAGGAGAAGGTGCGGTGGCCACGGGACCAGCAGCTCATACGAAGCCACGTTGGCGAATTGGCACGGCCTTTTCGAGGGGCCTTTTGGTCGTTTTTATGAACTCTTAATATCACTCTGAATGGGTTCCTCTGAACACGGTTTGGGAAAAGCTGCCCTTAACCCTTCTGTGGCTTCTTTGAGCATGTTAGTAGCTCAACATGGGAACGCATCTTAGCCCCCTCTTTCCTGATGTTTATTTTCATGCACACACAACACAGCAAGAGCACCGTTATCCAGATGGCTTGTACCTGGCAGCGTGAGCTATGCGATGCAGCAGGAAATAGAGGGGCGCTGTTTCTGAACAGAGTTTTCCCACAAAGCCTGCCCTGTGGTTTGTGCACTTCGCTGGGGGAGGGGGGTTCCCTGCCGCGCGCCCCCCCCCCCCCCCCCCCCCCCCCCGCCTCCCAGGCTCCATCCTGGGATTCCCAGTCCAGAGCCGTTGGGTAGATTTATTTTTTATTTTTGTATTTCCTATGTATGTATGTATGTATGTATGAGAGCATGAGCAAGGGAGAGGGGCAGAGGGAGGGGAGAGAGAGAGAGAGAAAGAGAGAGAGGGACCCAAGCAGGCTCCACACTCAGCCCAGAGCCCGATGCAGGGCTCAATCCCACGACCAGAGCCAAAAGCAAGAGTGAGACTCTCAACCGCCTGAGCCACACAGGCGCCCCCATTGAGTACACTTAAAAGGGCTTCTTAGAGGCAGCGACGGTCACAGCACCGAGCGGTGACAGCATGTAGCAGGGCAGGAGCTGGCCAACTAGAGGGGGCAGATAGTGCAGCCCGGTTGTCTGCTGTCGCGTGCTGCAGGGCCCAACAGCGTCACCCCCTCCCTGGCCTGCTGGCGGGCGGCTGTCACGGACGGCACAGTGATCGGTATTCCTCGTGCCTCTGAGTCGCAGTCTGCGTCTGCCGAGAAAGCCAGGGAGATGAAACAAGTTCTTAATTAAAAACCATTTTTTGAAAAAGGATCTTTTTCATTTGTCTGGAGAAGCTCCCCGCTGCCGGGCACAAGCGGGAACTGCCGGGGCTGAGGACGTCCGCGGCGGGCCACTGGCCACGTGCTGTCCTAACGCGGGGGAGCCCGGTGGCGCTGAAAAGTTAGCTGCCGGAAGTGGCTGGCGCTCAGAGGTGCCGGGGAGGCGAGGTCGAGAGGAGACCCGGGGTCTATTCTGCCCGTGGGCTCTGCCGCGCCGACCGCTCTGTGCTGAACTGGGGCGGTGGGAGCGGACTGGCCTCGGGCGCGAGGCTGCGCTTCACACGTCCTGTCCTTCCCTGCAGTTGAGCGCAGAGGCACGAAAGGAATTTCCCAAGCTGAAATCCGAGCGGCTATGAACGTGGGAAAGCTGGAGGCGAGAATGCTGTGTCGTCTTCTTCAGAGATTTAAGGTTGTCAAGGTAACATCGTGAGCCCTCCGCACACTTCATTGTCTTCGGGCGTGCGCACGGTGTGACAGTGAGGGGCCGACTCAGGTGGGCCGAGGACGCGTCGCCTGCGTCTCTGCCACCAGGGGCCGCCCGGGGGCGTGGCGTGTCTCCCAACCCCCTGACTTGGTTTCTGTTGGCTTTCACTTGTTAAAAACCGGGTGAACCTTCAGCACTGATAAGTCAGTAGATGATGTGACCGCGGGGGGAGCACAGCCGCGCAGGGACTCTCAGGAAGCCGGCTAGCCCCCCACTGCCCTTTCAGACAGGGCGGGTGCTGTCCAGGGACCCCAGCCCCCACTCAGGCCTCCCTCTCTCTTGTCACTCTCCTGGCTCCTGGGGACATACGTGTCTGCTGGTCCCCTTTTGGAATTCACACCTGCCCTCCAGGCCTTATCCTTCACTCTCTTCTTGCCAACAATGTGACCATTTTGTTGGAAGGCAGTCGAGCTCATGATCGCAGAGCATTTAGTATGGCCCTTGGCATGTGGTTGGCATGTAGAAGGTGTTGCTTTTCCGGCCGTTAAGGGCCCAGGAGAGCCCCTTTCCCCCGTCCTGAAGATACGGGTGAGTGTGGGTTGGTGATGACCTCATCCTCCGTCCCAGAGGCAGGGACTGCATGGGGCTGGCGACCTCCAGTCTGTGACAGCGGTTCTGAGCCCTCAAATTCTGCGTAGCCAACACTCACCGCTCGCTAACCATTTCCTGTGGGCCTGGTCTGGTGCCAGGCACCGGGGAGATGGGGAGGGCCAAGGTAGGGCCCCGCCCTCAAGGAGTTCACGGTCCCGTAGAGCAGACACACATTCAGGGCTGCGGTTTGAAAACCCACCTGAGGGACGGCCAGACAGGCGGACGGCGACGGAGCGTCAGCTGGGCGGACGTGGGGCCTGGGTGGTGACGGGAGGTGCGGGAAGGATCAGGAGATAGATATCGCAGCCCCCCGCTCTCCCGTGTGCCCGAGTATGGCAGCGCCCCCCAGATGCGATTCAACCCGTCTCCTCCCCACCAGGGTTTCATGGAGGACGAGGGCCGGCAGCGGACCACCAAGTACATCTCGTGCGTATTTGCAGAAGAGAGCGATCTCAGCCGGCAGTACAAGAGAGAGAAGGCCCGGAGCAAGCTGCTGACCACAGTGAGCTTGGCCTCGGTGCAGGAGGAGTCCCTCCTGCCCGAGGTGGAGGACAGCTTCCTCTCCGACTCAGACAGCGAAGAGGAGCGCGGCAGCAGCAGCAAGAGGAAAGGCAGAGTGTCCCAGGGCGACGGGAGAGGCTGCTTCGGCGCCGGTCTCGGGACCCAGCCTCATCACTCCACCCCAGCGAAGGGTACGGGGTGCTCTCGGGCTGCGGGGAGGGGCCTCGGTCTGAGCTGCTGCAATCCTCCCTTGCTCCGGGGGTCTTCAGAGAACAGCCCGTTCACTTAGCACCCGAGGGCGCCGTTGGTGGTGCCCTGACTGGGGACACGGTCACATGACCCTGTGTCTAGAGGAGATGGTCACGTGGTCTGTCCCCTGGCTGCTGGCAAGGCCGTTCCCCTTGGCAGATAGTCGGTTTGTCTTGCGGTGTCTTTACCATTCAAGGGATGGAATCCAGTAAACCTTCCTCTCTCCCCTTCTCTCCAGCGATCTGAGGGCCCTCAAGTTTTTAGTTTAGTTACAGACTTTTTTAAACATGCGGAGGGTGAGACGAAGACAGGCTTTCGAGTCTGGTATTCAGCTAAGCACGGGGTGGTGGCGGGGGGTGGGGAGGGCGTCGCCGCTGCTCGCTGCGTCCTCCCCCCATCCTCAAACCAACCAGAAGGAATCGTTGGCCTGCGTGGGCCTTGTCTGGGCGAGTGTAAGTGCCCCTTTCTCCGTCCCTCCGTATGGCCACCGTTCATTCATGCCTCTCCCGCCCCCTCCACTGCAGGTGGCTGGAAAGTAAACCTCCACCCATTGAAGAAGCAGCTGCCCTCCTCCCTAGCGGTGGCCGAGGAGAAGGCCTGCCAGAGCTCTGCGGGCGGGGACAGCCTCCTGGACACCAGCGCCTCCGCGTACCCCGGCGCGCCCTTTGGCTCCCACTGCATGGAGAGTAGCAGTGGCGACATGACCGTGATCGAAGAGGTCAGGCTTGAAAACCCGAAGGTGAGGGCTCACGGTGGGGACGCCTTTTGTCCAGCAGGGGCCCGTGGCGGGTGGACCTTGGCCTTCTCGGTCCCATGTTTGAGAATCACAGCAGGGACACCTGCGTGACTCAGTCCATTAAGCATCCAGCTCTTGGTTTCAGCTCAGGTCATGATGTCATGGTTCATGGGATCGAGCCCCACATCAGCCTCTGTGCCGCAGTACAGAGCCTGCTTGGGATTCTCCATCTCTCTCTCTCTCTCTGCCCTTCCTCACGCTCTCTCTCTCTCTCGCGCTCTCTCTCTCTCTCTCTCTGTCTCTGTCTCTCTCTGCCCCTTCCTCACGCTCTCTGTCTCTCGCGCTCTCTCTCTCTCTGTCTCTCTGCCCCTTCCTCACGCTCTCTCTCTCTCGCTCTATCTCTCTGTCTCTGTCTCTGTCTCTCTCTGCCCCTTCCTCACGCTCTCTCGCTCTCTCTCTCTCTGTCTCTCTCTCTCTCTGTCTCTCTGCCCCTTCCTCACGCTCTCTCTCTCTCTCTCTCTCTCTGTCTCTCTCTCTCTGTCTCTGTCTCTCTCTGCCCCTTCCTCACGCTCTCTCTCTCGCTCTCTCTCTCTCTCTCTCTCAAAAACAAATAAATAGACATGAAAACAAAGAGCCACAGCAACACAAAATCAGTAACAGGAAAAGCGCTGTGCGCTGAGTGCTCGCTTTGTGCCAGGCGGTGGGCTAGTCCTGCCCAGGAAGTAACACGGTGCTCGTTTATACACCGCCTTTTTACCCAACCAGAAAGCACCCGCACCGCTGTTGACACGGTGTTTTAATCTCCAACGACTTGCTTTCTTCGCATAAAACTTATTTTGGAGGGAACGGTTCGTTTAGATTAGTGGTTCCCACTCTCAGTGATTTGGGCCCCCGGGGGACGTCTGGCATGGCTGGCGGAGACGTATCCTAGAACCTGCAGGAGAGCCCACGAGAGAGAATTGTCCAGCCCCAAATGTCAGCAGTGCCAGTGTTGAGAAGCCCTGCCTTCCATGAAAGGCCAACGTCCTTTGCCATAAAAGGAAGCTAATTCTAAAATAGATAAAAAGAAAGCCAAAACTGCTTAGTGCGTGCTGGTCAAACACTGTTGTGTGCCAGCGTCGGAGATGCGATAGAATCCATTGCTTTCATTCACGTAATTAGAGGGTTTAGAAAGGCAGCTGACACGGGCCCGCCGTTCTCATGATGCGATTCGGGGCATCTTGTGCCGTCCTTTGTCACTCGAACGTGCCTCATGCTGCCAGTGGCAACCCGCCTGGGCTCTGGGCTTCAGAAGCACCCCGGCAGAGGACGGGGCCCCCAGCGCGGCGCACAGCTGTGACCAGGCAGCCGTAGGGGCTGTTGCTGCTCTCTGAGGCCTCCGGACACCCCTGAGAGAGAAGCGTTGTCTCTGGGCTGGGACGAGACAGTGCAGGCCCCCCGGGATCAAGTGACTTGCACCTGCTCAGCGAATGACACAGTGAGGACTGGAAACCATGTGTGCGGGGCTCCCCCCGTGCTGCTCCCTTCCTGGTGTGGACACCTGTGCTTTAGTACCACCCCCGCGGCAGAAGCGATGGGGCACAGGGTGCAAACGTTTTCCGTGGGTTGTTCTAGAACCTTTCAGCCTTTCCGAGGCTTTGGGCGCCATAACTTCTCAAGTCCTGGTTGGGTCTGTGTCGAACTGAAGAAGCTGGGCCTGCCAGCAGGTGCATCCCAGAAGGTTCTGGAGGGTCTGTCTGCGTTGCTCACACCCTCGCCCCTGCTGCGCCTTCTGATCCGGCTCACGTCTCTGGTAGCGTGCTCCTGCCGGGTCCCAGAATTGCTTCGCTTGCTGCCCAGCTCAGCTCTTTCTCTTCCTCTCAGAAATCTGTTCCCAGAGTAACGGCAGAATGCTGTCCATTCTACATCCGTGCTGAGAAGAGGGCACGAGCAACGTATCTGGAGGGCCATTGGCAAAGGATGTTCTTCACCATGCTCTCCAGCAGCCCCACAGCACGTGGCCAGTTTACTCATGGGTCCCCTCCCCCCAACCCCAAAATGTTTGCTCTGCAGTGCAGGGGAGCACAAAGGTCTTTCTCACGGGCCCCTTCTTGAATCTTGAGCCCTTTTGAGCCGGTCCCCCTTCAGGAAAGAACCGTTCCTCTCCCGAAGCCCCGGCACTCAGCCGGGAAGTGATCTGGAGCCGGCGGTCCTGACAGCGGGACATTCTCGTTCTCCTGAAGCGTCCCTGCAAGTGAGGAGCACATCCGGCAAAACAGGCCCCGGGCCGCCACGGGGGTTCGTTTGCGCTGAGTGATCCGCAAGGAGTATGTTAGAGTCAGGATTTTCCTTTCCCTTCAGGGGCACTGGGGCTTCACAGATTTGATCCGAGGGCAGATGGCACAAGTTCATGGAAGCTCCTGGAAGACAGTAGCCATGAAGAGAGCTGTGGGCATTTTGGCAGGAAGGGAGACAGAACACGGATCTGTCTTCTCCCTTCGTCTGTCGTTCGGCACACATCCTGACTTACCTAGGGACAGCCTGAGTCCGGAAGCCTGCCTCTGCTTCCGTCCCATATTCCCAGAGAAACAAGCCCTCTTGACTTTCCTTCTTGAAACGTGGGCATAGAAATTCCCTCATGAGGCAAAGCGCACCCACAGGAATGGCGTCTGGCCCCTAACCTTGCCAAACTTGTTGTATGCTTGTCCTCTCGGTCCTCGCTCTAGGAGAGTGGCAGTTCCCAAAAGACGGGGAAGCACGGCCCAGGCCAAGACAAACCCCACGAAACCTACCGGCTGCTCAAACGCAGGAACCTGATCATAGAAGCCGTCACCAACCTACGCTTAATCGAGAGCTTGTTCACGTAAGGAGCTATCTGTCTGTCTGTCTGTCTGTCTTGCACTGACAGTAAATCTCAGGCCAGCTCGTTGTCACAAGCCACAGAAATGTCACAAGCCACGAGAGGCATTGGCGTCTTCTGCTCTATAGACTCTCGTGGCATCCCTGTCTGGTAGAAAGGATTCAGCATTTGTTCTAGTGGTTCGGAAAGTGTAGGCATTGCAGAACATTGAGACGCTAGATGGGGAGAGAGTGACTGAGCTATAAGTGGAAGTTGGGGAGAGTTCCTCTCTTTCCTTGGAGGAGGGACTGAGATAACAGCATCAGCTTATGAACTTTTCTTAGGTCAGCATGGGGCCTTTTGTTCAAATGCAATCTTACATGGAAACAAAAACAAAGAGACGCGGGTGGAACCTGTGTGTTTGCGGTGGCTCTGTTCACGGAGAGGCTCTGCACTCTGGTGGGGTCCTTTAACCCACCATCACCGCTGCCTCCTGGGCGGCATCTTCGGGCTTCTGAGGCACCCGGCGTCAAAGCCACTCGTTCTCTAGGGAATGGGGAGACCGTGTGCAGACACTGTGGCCTCGTCTGTGCAGTGAGGGGTTTGGCTGGGCGTCCGAATGTCCTTCCGGCCCTGCCATTCGATGACCGGTGGGTGAGCTAGAAACATCCCTGTAGTGACTCAGTAAGATGTCTGAGGAGAGGAATCAGAAAGAGCTGCGGACCTGAGAGTGTCGGCGACAGTACATTAGACAATCCTTCGGGCCTTAAATTAACCCAAAGACGGATGAAGACATCTCCGTCGTGGTGCTTAGTGTCCCTGCCGTCATCGTCAGGTTCTGGTGAAAGGCTCAGAATGTGACGCTGCTGTGCTTGGCGGCTCGTCTTTAGCTAACTCATTTATCGCTAAAAGAGTTGACTGTAACGTGTCCAGAAGTCAGCCCTTCAATGGCGAAACCCCCCTCTGACTCTCCCCGAGTTTCTGCTGGTTACCACTAGGCAGGCTCTCAGCTGCCTGGGTTGAAAGGGGGTTGAAACAGATCTTCCTTGCTGAGATTGGGAATATTAACTTCTTATTTTGTTTGTGACACCCCAGGATTCAGAAAATGATCATGGATCAGGAGAAGCAGGAAGGCGTGTCTACCAAGTGCTGTAAGAAGTCCATCGTCCGCTTGGTGCGGAACCTGTCCGAGGAAGGTCTCTTGAGACTGTACCGGACTACGGTTATTCAGGATGGAATCAAGAAGAAGGTACGCGTGGTTCTCCTGACGCCCACCGCGCCAGCCCCGTGCCGTTGGAAGTTTCCTTGACCGGCTTCTCTTGTGCCCGTCAGATTTCACTTGTTCCTTTGCTGCCAGTAACTCAGAATTTCCCCCTGTGCCTCCCCATCTGGGTCACAGGGGCCGTGCCAATTATCTGTGGAGGTTGGCCACTGAAAAGGGGAATAACTTGCTTGGATCTCAGAGCAGCACACTCAGGCCTTAGAGCAGGTGTCCGGCCCGCAGCCCAGCCTTGAACGACAGGAAGGCAAGTAGGACCCCCTGGAGCTCGGCAGGGCAGTGCTGGCCGACATCAAGCCACATTTAGCAGGTGGAAGGTTTAGACGAGGCAGCAAGAACAGTTTCCACCGAGATCCGAGGAGACGTCCCCGAGGAAGCGAGTGCCGGGGCGGTTTGGCAGGGGAGCCATAGATCTTCTGTCTCAGTTTATCTGTTTCTGTAAGATTTAAAGTTTGGGGCCATTCCCATAGCAACCGTAGCTCAGCAGCCCTGCTCATACTCCAAGGCCTCCGTTTTTCAGGGGCAGAGTAATTTGAGATCGCCCTGCTGGGCACGGGACCATAGAGAAGCTGCTGCGGGGACAGTCACTTGCACTTGCCTGACCTTGTGTTCTGGCTACGTTTTAAACCTCTGCCTTAAGAAAGCTGTGCCTTAATGTTTTGTTTCCTTAATAAGCTGGCAAGGTCATTTCTGGCTTTTTTTACTTTACCTTATCTTTTTGAGACGTTCGAGGTTTGAAAAACACAGAGCGATATACAAAGTGACTTAAAGCGTTTCTGCCATTCCAGGGTGGCAGCTTTCATCAGTTTTTATACCTGCCATCGGGGCCCCTTGGCCTTACCTCCTCCTGCCCCCCGCCGGCCTGCCACTCCTTTCCTGGAGCGGGCAGGAGGTCCGTGTGCTGATCTCTGCCATCGGAGCACAAAAGCCCCCACCCCTCAGCAGCAGCACCTGCGATTTCTGTGCGTCGTCACAGAGCAGTTGCCTCAGATGCGGGCATCCTGCTTGGGACAGTGATCGAGGACAAGAACACCCCCCACCCACCCCCACCCCCAGTCTGAGAGTGGAGAGGGGCGGCTCCCACAGGTGCCCACTGTGTCTCCGGCTCCCGTTCGGCCTAGTGTGGCATCCACCAGGCGGTGTGGAGGCAGGGGTGAGGGGTGAGGGCGGGGAAGCACCACCTGGAAAGCGAAGGCGCCGGCACGGGGGCCTCTGCCGCGGGGCACTGACGGTGCTACCGTGCTGGCGGCCGTTTCCCGCTGGAACGAGCTGCCTCCAGAATAAGCTTAAGTAGCTCAGCAGCTCCTTCTCTGGTTCACCAAGCGCACGCCAGCGGCAGGCTGCCCTCCGAGCCCCCGAAGGCACGTTGATCCCCCTGCGCACTCACACCCCTCTGCCCCGTGTGGCAGCGTCCGCTTCGGCCTTTGCTCCTGTGTCCTGTGCTGCCCGCTGGGCCTTCGGGGAGTGGCTGGGCCATCCGGCTGTGGACAGTGGGGAAATAGGAATGCTTTGTATTTGCACCAGGCTTTTAAGTACACCGAGGTGTTACCTAACCGCCTCTTTTGCGCCCCACAAAATCCCAGAAAAGTTGGCAGGGCGTGGGGGAGGGGCCCCCATTTCACAAACGAGCCGCCCAGTCCCTGTGATCAGCCTCTCTCGGGGCATTCTTGGCCTTCTCGGCGTGAAGCCTGATGGCCAGAGTCCCACATTTAGAAGACCTTACCTTGCTCTCTCCTGCCAGTGTCAGACACGGAAGAGAAGCCTGGCTCTCCGGGGCCCCTGGCCCCAGGGCCTGCCATCCTGCCCGGCCAACGCACTCACACCCCTCTGCTCCCCCAGGCCGTTCCCATTTGCCCTCCTAGACAGCACTCACGAACTGGTAACCGCCCTAGCCGTTCAGCTCCAGTACCTTGGCAGAGGTAAAATAGCAAAAGCAGCTCTAAACCCTCTGCCAGTCGGTTTCCAAGTGCGCCTGGCAGGAGTCCCACGGTGGCACTCTCGGCGAGGGGAGATTAATGAAAGCTGCTTACCTTTTCCAGATGGGAGGCCTCAGGATTCACGAACAACTGTGGGAAATTCTCAGATAGCTGGCGGGGGGGGGGGGGGCATCAGGAGCGGGCCACCAGGTAGCTGCAAGGCCCCTGGGCCGGGACAGCCCCGCCAGGGGACTGCAGGGCGGGTCGCTCCGGCTCCAGGCCAGAAAGTCCTCACCTGAGCAGAGCGGCACGTCACCGACGACAGAGCTTTCTCGCTCGGTCGCCGGAGGAGGGATTTTGATGCCAGAAATTGTCATGGCAGACCGTTCAGCAACACCTTTTGCTCCGGGCTTACACGTGTCTCTTGGAAGTGTTAGTGAAAGCAGGCACAGCCAGTGTTCGGCAAAAGGAACCGAGCCGTAGAGCTCCGTGTCCCCCGGCTCCCCCCCTGCCCTGTGGGACGCTGCTCCGCCCTCTCTGCAGGTGGACCTGGTCGTGCACCCGTCCATGGACCAGAATGACCCGCTGGTGAGGAGTGCCATCGAGCAGGTGCGCTTCCGGATCTCCAACTCCAGCATGGCAAACAGGCAAGTCGCAGCGCCCCGCGGGAATTCACAGGGAAGCCGCCTGGGTCTCTGTGGCCTTCCTGGAGCAGCTTTCACGAGCACCCTTTATTCGCACCCGTTTGAGATCAACACACTCACGGGCTTAGGAGCAATTTCTAGAGTTTTCAGAAAAAACAAAGTCCTCATTTCGTTCGTTCGACTCTGCCTCGCGGCATCGACAGAGCACTCCGAACCACAGGCCCTGTGTGTGCGAGGCTCGCTCAGTCCCCTAACGGCTCCAAATGAGTCCAGTTGCCTTTCTGAGGCCTTCTCTAATCTTGTGAAGTGTCTCGTGCACTGAGAAAACTCGGGGACGGGAGAAAATTCTTAGCCGGGTTTAACCTGGGGATGGCCGATGGGCAGGCAAAGGGCTCCGCGTGGATTGCGGGCCTTGGCTCACGTACTTTGAACCGGCTGCTGATTGATTTCCCATCACATCCCTTACCTCTGGCATTTCTGAAAGCGTCAGAGGACCCGGCACGTTGGGCCGCCTTTCTCAGAAGGCTGTCCTGGAAGTGGGGGCACACTCTACAGGTCTCCACAGCCCTGTCGTCCCCAAACATCTCGTGACCTGACACATTTTATTCATGCACAGCACCTGCTTGGCTCCTGCGGGCAGCCAAGGTTGAAACTCCAGGGCCAAGTGGCTTCATCTGATCTGCCAGGACAGACCCTGTCCTTTCTCCCAGCTCTTGGTCCTCGCAGCAGGGTGTTGATCTTCTATTTGAACTGCAGGGTTAAAGTGGTCCAGCCTCCAGCGCCTCAAGCAGAAGCTGAAGAAGAAAGTCCAGAAAAAGAGGGTCCGAGCGGATCAGGAGACTCTCAGCTGAATACTTCCTCCAAATCAGAAACTGGACGGGTGAAAAAAACGGATGAGAAAATGGGCATCACCCAGCTGAAAAATTATCACCCTGTTGTAGGTAAAAAGCAGCTTCTCGTCGACGTCTGATGGTGTGTCGGTGGTTGGTGGTTGGCTGCATGATGGCGTTTGAGTCCCTTGGTGTTCTGCGGTCTAGCACTCGGCTAGAGTCCGAGGAATCAGGTTTGCGTGGCTAGCTGGGTCATGGGGGCTGGCCACGTGACTTCTGCTGCCGTCAATACCCCCATCTGCCAAATGGGCAAGGTCTCAGCCCCGTGGGCCTCACATCTGAGTATGAGACTCAGATGAAACTGTGCTAGATCCTAGCGAGAGGAGTTAGGCACAAAGATTCATTCTGCTCCGCATCCTTGGGCTGGAATGTGAACCACATAAACCACAGAAAACCTCCGTCCCTCCCGACCCCATAAACCTTCTGGTAGATCTAGTCATTGATGAGTTTGAACACCGTGTCATTTTCCCAGAGTCTGTTCTCCGACAGGGTTGCCTCCTCCCTCAGCCCCCGTCGAGCCGCCCTAGTGTGAAAGTGTGCGGGCCCAGTGCAGGCGGCCAGGTACGCGTCACTCTTCTCCCGGCTCATGGGGCACGGGCCGTGGCCCGGTGTGGGTGCAGCGCAGCAGACCTGAGATCCCGGGGCAGAAGACAGCGTGTGTGTGTGTGACCTCCCTCGGTGCCCCACATCACCGCAGGAGGCCTGCCCTTGCTCTGCGGGTCCCGGAGTGTTCCGTGGTTAGCAACCGCAGTCCGTGGGAGCCCAGGGCCGGGGCCAGTGCCGGGGCAGCAGATCGGCCCACGCGCTGGCCACACAGAAGGCATTGAGCATGCTGCTCGAGTGGGCACGGTGGTGGAGGAGGGCCTCTGCCCGCTCGCCCTCACTCCCTGATCCTGTGGCTCCTTACTTTCTCTCCTGTCCTCTCTCCTTGGGAAAAGCCAAGGAGTACTTTATTTGTGTCAACAAAGAAACAGGATGCTTTCAAAGAACCCCGATGTGGGGGTGTTTTGCACAGCCCTGTCAAGCCCGGGTCCCCGTGCGGAGGCCTGTCAGGCTCTGTGTGGCGGTATCCTCCTCTGTCACACTCTGGCTTGCTCACTGCACTCTCCTCCTTCCTTGCTCCCCCCCACCCCCTGCCCCTGGCCTCTGGCCCTCCACGGTACGTGCCGGGCACACGCTCACCTCCGGCACCTTGCATTTGTCCCAGGGTGCACCTCCCCAAGTCCCTGCGTGTCCCCACCACCCCACCACCTTAGTTGCCCTCTAGGTGGAATTCTAGCCCTCCTCCCACGTCCCCACTGGTTCTCTGCACCGGCCATTTCCATCTGTCGTGTGACTTTAGGTATCTTGTTAATACCTAAAAAGTATTAGTAAGTTCTGTGAGAGTCCGAACAGCACTCACTGTGAGTTTGACTGGACTGAACTGAAGTGAATCTGGGAGTTTTCAAGCATTCCCTCCCCCCACCCTCTCTTGCCTCAGTTCCAGGACTTGGCCGTTCTCTAGGATTTCTGCCCAAAATGCCTCGCCTGCGGGTGGTACACATGTTTCTGTGGTACCTAATCTACGGGCACCCTGCCAGCCATGTGCGGACAAAGCTGGGCCTTGGCAGTGAAAGAAGAATGGGAAAGCAGGAGTCAGGCAGGATGGGAGTCCGGCCCTTCTCCAGAAATTACATGGAGACCTCCTCTGATGCCCTGCCCAAGGACAGCCTAGGGGGAACCTTCCTGGAGACTGAAGTGGAGCCCCCCACGGAGAAAGGTGAGCTGTTGCCCTCTGGAGGGGAGTCCTAATGGTTCCTCATCCTTCTCATCTGAACTGGCTGAATCCCCACAGCGCCCCATCAAAGTAGAGTCATAATCTAGACTTTATGAACCCGTGGGCCTCCTGCCTGACAAGTAGGGTTTTGCCCGAGTTTGTGGTGAGAGGGAATCCGGACCTACCGGGATGATGTCACCATCATGTCTGGCGCCCTGCCTGCAGCACTGACTCTGATTCTCTCCTAGTGTATGTGGATGAAGCCTCATGGATGCGCTATGTCCCTCCCATCCCTGTCCATAAGGACTTTGGCTTCGGCTGGGCTCTCGTCAGTGACATTCTCCTCTGCCTGCCCCTTTCCATCTTCATTCAGATTGTGCAAGTCAGTTATAAGGTACTGATGACTCCCAGGGCTATTGTGGGGGCTGGTCCCTCAGCCTAGACCAGAGGACCTACACTCACCTGGTCAAGGGAAAAAGTACTTCCAGATTTGTGGTTGTCTGGATGGACGGATGGAAGGAAGGAAGGAAGGAAGGAAGGAAGGAAGGAAGGAAGGATTGGATGGGTGGATGGTTGGGTGGATGGATGAGCGGGTGGAAGGAAGGTAGGAAGGGAGGGAGGCATGGAGGGAAGGGGGATAGATGGAGATGAGATGGATGGATGGAGAGATGGGATGGATGGATGGAGAGATAAGATGAATGGGTGGGTAGATAGGCAGACAGATAGGTAGGTGATGGAGAATGATTGGATGGATGGACAGCTTGGATGGATGGATGGGTGGGTGGGCAGATAGACAGATAGATAGGATAAACAGGATGGCTGGATAGACATAGCTAAATTATTGGCTGGATAGATGGATGGTTGCTTGGTGTGTCAAAGGAAATACTTGAAAGACTTAAAGTTAGATCAATTAGATATATCGAAAGAGACAGATAATTATGTTGTAGCAATATGCTTCTAGAAACTTGGTAAATACCAAAAAAGGAGAAAATAGGTTCAGAGAGACTGCTGCCCAGAAAGGAGTGGTGTGTGTTTTTTCACGGTTCTTGCAATTGACCCTGGCCTTGAGGGTAAGCTGATCTTGAAAATGACCTCTTAGGTAGACAACCTTGAGGAGTTTCTGAACGACCCTCTGAAGAAGCACACGCTGATCCGCTTTCTCCCCAGGCCCATCCGACAGCAGCTTCTGTACAAGAGGTAAGGTCCCTGAAAACGATGCAGGCTGGGTGACAGTCCCAGTGGGCCCCTTGAAGTTAGGTTCTGAATAATTGTTCACCAGGAACAGAAAAAGGTTCTGCCCCCCAGCCTGTGAGGACTCGGGGGTTTCATTCATTCAGTGACCCTGTGAGCCTTGTGGATAAAGCACAGAGGCAGACGAAGTGGGGGCTGGAGAAATTTGTCACTTAATTTCAAGGTTCTTTTCAAGTAAAATCTGTCGATAAAGACTGCGAGGTTCGGAGTCGTTTTTTTTTTCCTTTGGCTAATGTTACTTTCTCAATCAAAACCCCATGTCGGATCCACGCTCCGTTGCCCTGGTCGGGTGCCGGGAAGGGGCTTCCGGGTCTCTGCACAGGTCAGGCCCCATGAGGTAGAAGAGGGCGCCACGAGCGAGTCCCACGCCTTCGCCCGACGCGGGCCGCCTGGCCACGGCCGAGTGTGCTGGCACCGGAACCCGCCGCTCCCCTCTGTTTTCCAGACGCTACATTTTCTCTGTGGTGGAGAACCTTCAGAGGCTGTGCCACATGGGGCTGCTGCAGTTCGGCCCCACAGAAAAGTTTCAGGACAAGGATCAGGTAACGTGTCCTGCGCCCAAACGAAGGGGGTCCTGATGGCCAAGCCGTTTCCAGACAGCTGGCCGGCCGTGGTTCTGAGCTTCCCCCCTCGCCCCGTCCGCGTCTCCCTAGGTGTTCATTTTCTTGAAGAAGAACGCGGTCATCGTTGACACCACCATCTGTGACCCACATTACAACCTGGCCCGCAGCAGCCGGCCCTTCGAGAGGCGTCTTTACGTCCTGAAGTCCATGCAGGATGTGGAGAACTACTGGTTTGACCTGCAGTGCGTCTGCCTCAACACCCCTCTAGGTACCGTCTGTCGTTGCGGGGCTCCCTGTTCTCCCCGCTCTCTGTGCCATCACTGGGGTTTAGAGCAAGAAGAAACTAGAAGTCACCGCCGGTTTGCAAACTGTTCTCCAGAGACCTGGAGTGTCCTTGGGGCTCCCTTAGGAAGGAGGGCGATGGGCTTCGAGGAGGGGGGCCCCCAGGCCACTCTGCTTTGTCTTCATTCACTCGTGCATTCAGTAGGTGTTTGTTGCACACCTGGTGTCTGTCATTCCTGGGCCTGACCAGGACACACGCACCCCTGCCTTCCTGAGTCTTAGTTCTCAATAGAGAAGACACACAGATCCACGTCACTTGCTGAGACAGATGCTGCGGAGGAAGTATACGGGGGCGTGAGTGGAGGCTGTTTTAATGGGGTGGCATTTGAGCCGAGCTCTGAAGGCTGAGGCCGAGCCCAGAGCCGGGGAAGAGCAGTACAGGCGTGGGAACGTCACGTGCATCATTGGGAGAAGCAAGAGGCTGGTGAGGGCGGGGAGGAGAGTGGCAGCTGCCATTGGAGAAGCAGGGAGGAGTCAGGACTCTGGGGGCCCTGTAGGACTTGGTACGGGGTTCGGGTTTATTCTAAGAGCAGGAAGAAGCCGCTGGATAGTTGTAGGCAAGAAGTGACAAGATCTCTTCCATTTTTCAAAGCTCACTCTGGCTGCTGGGTGGGGAACGGACGGAGGAGCCCGAGAGTAGAAACAGGGCCATGACTCCTGTCCCAGAGAGATGTCCACTGGTGACAGTGAAGGAGGGGGGCAGCTTGGCAGGTGTTTTGGAGGAAGAACTGAACAGATTGGGCCAGCAGGTCGGATGAGTCGGGTTTGGGGGTCAGGCCTTTGCTTGTGTCTCCTTCCTATCCCTGCCATGTCCCTTGACCTGTGTTCACCTGGCAGTGACCACTCGTGCATCAAGCATCGTCTCTTTGAGGAAGGCTTTTCAGCACCTTTATGCTGTCAGCTGCTCTTTCTGAGGATTCCTTGCGCACAGGAGATTTGGCTTCCATCCCCACGGTGTCTCAAAGTGCCTGGTGCACGGTCGACGTGCCGTGAATGTTGGTTGACTAGATGGAGGCTTTGTGCAAGGCCGTAGACCAGTGCTCTTTCCTCCAAGCCAGTTTCCACCTGGTCTCTTCGTGCCACCTCTACTAGGAGGAAGGGCTGCCATGTCCGGTCTGAACCTGGGAGGGGAGCCCTCTTCCCCTGCTCCTGTCACAGAGCCGAAAGGTCACCATTGCACCTCACTTCTTGGAAAGCCGGAGGCCCAGGTCTGGATGGGGGCGAGGGGCTGCGGGGGAGCCCATGCCCCACACTGCACGCTTGAGTTTGGTAGATTTGTTTACTGTTGGCAGGGTGATGAACCCTTGCAGTGAGAACCTTTGATGTAATGGGTCCAGACAGGTTTTAGAACTCGTGTGTTTCATAGAATCCTCTGGCATTCAGTAAGCTAAGCTTTTACCATTTCAGATTTTTAGAGTGCCCTAATTCCTCTGCATTTTATACCCAGATAAAAATTTGTGAACCGGTATGTTATTTGCACCAGAGTTGTTGAGGCTTGACAACTGGTGAATTTCCATCCCTTTTAGTGTTCATGAGCAGAAATAGGGGAGGCTTAGAGTCCATTAAGCAGGCACCGATTGTCCCTTCGTTTAACAAACACTCGAGGAGGGGCGCCTGGGTGGCTCAGTCGGTTAAGCATCCGACTTCAGCTCAGGTCATGATCTCGCGTCTGGTGAGTTCGAGCCCCGCGTCGGGCTCTGTGCTGACAGCCTGGAGCCTGCTTCGGATTCTGTGTCTCCCTCTCTCTCTGCCCCTCCTCTGCTTCATGCTCTGTCTCTGTATGAAAAATAAATAAATGTTAAAGAAAAAAATTTAAAAAAAACCACTCAAGGAGGTTCTGCCCCAAGGACTAAGGGGAAAGTACCATATAATAAGACAGGAACCTCCTTCAGAGCAAGGGCTCACCAAGCATGGGTATGGGTATCACCAAACAGATTCACTGGGAGAGACTGTTAAAATGCAGATTACCGGGCCCTGTCCAGAGCTTTGGATTCAGCAGGTGTGGGGATGGCCTAAATCTGCATTTCGAACTCACAGCGAGGTGGCGCACAGGAGAAGCATTGCCTTAAGTCCTCCTAGACTTAACCAGCCATTCACATGCGTGACCTTGAGCTCCCCTGAAGACCTCTCTGAGGTTGACGTCTTCATTTCTAAGCCAGGAACACCAACAACAACAAATTATGGGCTGAAGCAGAGCCTGAACCCCGTGTCTTATGTAAACACCAGCGAGCAGTGTGGGGCATGGGCTCCCCCGCAGCCCCCCGCCCCCACCCAGACCAATGTCTCCAGTCGAGCATGTTGGAAGACCGTCTTTGGTAGTGTGCAAATCACCAGAATCTTCCTTTGCCTTACTCAAGCAACAGTTCGTAGCGGTTTGTTTTCTTGCAAGAAACACAGTTTTCTTTATTGTGCCTTTACAGAACGCTATTTCTCAACTGTGTTAATGCAGCTCCTGGACACTCAGAGAACATCTGGCTGTCCTCCAGACCCCACCTGGCCCAGGGACACTGCACTGAGCTATCTGCCCAGATCCCTGCTGACCCCGACTCCACGGCCCCTGCCAAGTGCATCATTTTTGCTTACCGCCTCCTCCGGGCTGGCACACGGGAGCTCCGTAGGCTTTCCCTGAGGAAGGAGGCCCCAGGGCTCCTCTGCTCGCGATCCCCCCATGGCCGTTGGCCTCTCCTGTTGCCAGCTCGCCTTCCCTCCCTCGTGGAGTTCAGCCAGAGTACAAATCCTTTACTCGGGTTCACACCCCAGTGTTTGACCCCCTGACATCTATGATAACGCATTTGTACGAAGAGGGTCTACCAGTTTCAGAGCCTGTCCCGCGGTGGTGAGCGGAGTCACAGGAAGGGAATCTTTTGCCCGCGGCTGCGAGGCGGCCTGCCGGAGCCACGGCAGGACACGGTCCCCAGGGAAGCTTGCGTTTGCTCTCTCAGGTGTGGTGCGCTACCCGCGCATCAGGAAGAACGGCACCCAGGATGAGGGCACTGATGAGGAGGGCAGTCTGCAGAAGGAGCAGGAGAGCGCCATCGACAAACACAATCTGGAGCGCAAGTGTGCCCTGATGGAGTACAGCACGTGCGTCCCCGCACCCCCCCCCCCCCGCCCCCAAGTGCAGTCCCACAGGCTCCAGCTCCTGGGTGTCCGGCCACACAGGTCAGGCCGGGAGCGCCCACGTCTCTGGTGCAGAGGCCCCTCTGGCCCCGGCCAGCCCTTGGCCCACATACTGTTAAAACAGAACAAACTTGGTTGCCACAGTTCAGAAGTTGGGAAATTTACGTAAAATTCTGGGGTCGGGCAAGCGTTTTCCCTTCTGTCACGTGTTACCGAGAAGGTAAAAGGTAGTTAGGAAAAATACCTCCACCGTGTCGCGGGCTCTCTTTTCAGTTCCCAAGAAGGTCTCTCTTTCCGTTTACTTCCCACCTCTCAGGGGGAGCCGTGAGGTCGTGGACGAAGGCTCGATCCCCGGGGACGGGCTGGGAGCCGCCGGGCTCGATTCTAGTTTCTACGGGCACCTAAAGCGTAACTGGATCTGGACCAGCTACATCATCAACAAGGCCAAGAAGGTGGGCTTCGGGGGGTACGGGGAACACGCATCCCCGGGCCACTCCCCAGCCGCTGCCGCAGCTGCCCACCCCGCCTGCCCTTTCCCGGCTCGCTGTTTCTGATTTGGTAAAACCAAAGTTGACCAGAGGCACAAGTACTTATATCCGTATGTATTGAAGGCACATCAGGCCCTTGAAATACCTGCCTGGCCAGTGTTGTTGTTTGTTTTGTTTTTTGTTTTTTTCAACGGATTCTAACTGATTCTGTCACACGGACAGGTATTCCTTTTTAAAGAAGGAACAGAAAGTCCATGAGACACAGGTCATACATGAGGGAGCACGTGTGCAAGAAGCAAGTGGCTGCCCAGGGGAAGCCCAGCCCCAGGGGCAGCCCGACGGCTTCTGGAACGCAGCTGCACAGCCGCCCTCACCTCTCTGGCAGAGACCAGTACACCTCAGTGCATGTGACGCTCTGGCTCCCTGGGGATTCAGGGACGCCCCTGCTTCTTTCCAGTGATGCGCTTGTCTTTTAGGAGAACACTGCATCTGAAAATGGGCTCATGGTGAGACTCCAGACGTTTCTGTCCAGGCGCCCGTTGCCACTCAGTGCTGGAGGTACGTGAGCTGGGGGTTCACCTTGGAAACAGACACGGGACCGGCCCAGGCCGCGTGACTACCTACCACACGTTCCATTCGGCTTCTGGCCTTCACGGGGCTCATCCTGAAATGCTCACCTCCTGTGCTTATTTCCAGGCAGTGGCAGGTTGAATATCTGGGGGGAAGCCAGAGCAGGATCTGAGCTCTGCACCGACAGGGAAGAGCAGTTCGAGATGGACCGAGAGCCCACACTGGACCGGAACTGGAGAGTGAGGGGTGGGAAAAGCCAGAAGCGGAAACGGCTGAAGAAAGACCCCGGAAAGAAGATCAAGAAAAAGAAAAAAGGTCCCGTGATGGTCGCTCGCGTCGGCTAGGCCTTGTCTTTGTACATTCCGACTCAGAGACGGACTGCAGTCTCACTGCGGCCGGGGCTGAGCTCTGCCCCCAGACCCGGGCTTCTCTTCTCCCTCTGTCTGTAGGGCTGACTGTGCACGGTCGCCGTCTTGTCCTCCACATCGAGCTGGCAGACTGAGAGATCCTCAAGCTTCTTACATGCTTCCTGTCTTTGTGTCTTATAGGGTCTTTCAGCTTTGTGACGCCCCTCAGTTCAATTTTCTAACTTCATCTCAACTGAAAAAACCTTAGCAAAAATCATTAGCAGAAATCCTCATCTCAACCAGCCAAAATCTTATTATTCTTTTGGTTTGGCTTTTGATACTTGCATTATATTAATCGGGGCAAAGTTCAAAAGTCACGTTGTGTTTTTAACTCAGAGGAAAGGTGGGAGTCGGTCAGGCCAGGCCTGCGGAATCTCTTCCAGTCTCGTGAGCCCCCTGGGTGTGTCTTAGACTGCTGTTTTGGATCCTTCCCCTGGGCAAGTATTATAGCGAAGGACAGCAGGAGGACAGTGAGGAGATGGGTGCCTGTGTTTTCGTTCATTTTTACATCATCTAAGTGGTCTGTGTGTCGTAACAACGATCTGATAGCTATACCGTTTTCCGATGAGAACAGAATGTTTAAATGGGAACCTGTTTTCAGTGGTTTACTTGGCTGCTGTTTATAACAAATAGGCTTGTGTCCATTGGAAAGCCCCGCGCCCCACCCCCCTCCCCCCAACTTCAGCTCAGCCTATCCAGATAGGCATGGGGTCAGTTTGGCTCACAAAGACCTGAATTCATCACAAGGCAAAATCCGGTGGTGGTGTCCCGTGGAATCCCAAATGTTCTCACCCTACTTTTCTTCTGCCTTAATTTGGAAGAAACGTCCTAAACAAACAGTCTCTTGGAATTAGCAGCAGCATATGGTGTTTACCTTGTCAAACTGCCATGAGTCTATCCCGAGGGGAGGAGATGTTGAGAGAACCTGGTGGGTAAGAGCTCACGGTTCAGACCCTCTGTCTGCTACTGACTGGGCTGTGCGACTTTGGGCAAATTGCCGTGTCTCACCGTGTTTCAGAGTCCTCAGCTACGAAATGGGGATTATAACTGCCTCCTTATAGAGTTGATGCAAAGTAGCATTTTGATTATGGGTTGTTAATATGTAAACAGCTTAAACCAGTGCTTGGCATACAGTAAATACTCCATAATGTTGGTGACTGGCACCGCACGGGGTATTTTATACCCAGTCTGGTTCAGTCCTCACGGCAGCCCTGAAGGATGCGCCTTGTTGTCTCCATGGTGCCCCGGAGTGTGCCCAGCATCTCAGAGGTCGCCAAGCGGGAGAATGGTGGGGGCCCTGCGCATGCTCCAGCCCTCAAAGTGCCTACCACCGTGGTGGGAGGGATGGGACATGGGCTGCGTTCAGGCTGCCCAGCTTGTCACAATGAAATTTGACCAGAGAGAAAATGATAGAAGCGGTTAAAGTATCTATCTGTCAAGGCCCGAGTCTTTTGCAGTTAGTTTCTATGGTTTCTGACACAATGGGATTCTGGTAGCTGATAGCCTTGGTCAGATCTCACTAGCCAAGTAGGGGCCCTTCCCCTCCAGAGTGCCAGCTCCAATCCGGCTGTTAGAAGCTCCCTCTCTTCTCCCCCTGATATTCTTAGAAGAGTCCCCCAAAGAGAAAAACAGGAGGCTGCGTTACCACGATGAGGCCGACCAGAGCGCGCTGCAGAGGATGACCCGTCTGCGCGTCACGTGGTCCATGCAGGAGGACGGGCTGCTCATGCTCTGCCGGATCGCCAGCAACGTCCTCAATGCCAAGGTATTTGGCCCCCGGGCCCCCGGGCCCCCAGGCCCCTGCCCCTCCCTGGCCTGCCTCCTCGCTTTCCCTCTCCATCACCAGCAACGTCCTCAATGCCAAGGTGTTTGGCCCCCGGGCCCCCGGGCCCCCAGGCCCCTGCCCCTCCCTGGCCTGCCGCCTCACTTTCCCTCTCCATCGCCAGCAACGTCCTCAATGCCAAGGTGTTTGGCCCCCGGGCCCTCAGGCCCCTGCCCCTCCCTGGCCTGCCGCCTCGCTTTCCCTCTCGTGGGGAGCTCTGTTCCCTATGTGGCCACACACAGACACTCAAGGCCCCTGGGACGCTCAACTGTTTTGCTTGGCCACCAGGAAAAACGTTTCCCAGAATCCCACAGATGAATATTCCCGGCCTTGCTCATTTCTTTCCAGCCTTCGGCTAACACACATAGATCTTTGCCTACCTGCAGGCTAAACAGCTCGGCGCTGTTCTTACTCTCTTCACTGGGAACCTAACACTTTCTGCTCCCCTTCTCCTGCCCTCACCTGCCTGGAAAACTCCTATTTTTCTTTCATAACTGCTTATCATCTCTGGAGAGGCTTCATCGATCCTGCCAATTGGAAGTAATTACCGCGTTCTTACCATGTCCTTCGCACGTGGACTTTTCACGCTGCTTCTGTTGCTTCTGGCCCCTCTTGGCTTGCGGGAGTGGCTGCCACTCAAGGCAGGGAGACCGCCCGTTTGTTTCGTAGCCACAGCCCCTAGCACGGTGCTCACCACATGGTAACCACTGGGTCGTCGTTCCCCGAATCCGTGTGGGATGGTGATGATGGCCTCAGCCTGGCTCCCCGGCTTCGTCACGGCTCAGTCCCCGCCTTCCGTGCCAGTCCCCCACACTCACGTCTTCCTCCCGGTCTGTGTCCTTGAACCCCGGCAGCTGGGGAGGGGCTTCCCATCGAGCAAATTCTTCCCCTTTCCTCTGATGTCACTGCCTCCAAGAAGGTTCCCCAGCCCGAGCCAGAGCTCCCCTTCTCACCATGTTCCCCAGAGTAGCCTCACTGACTCCTAGTCTGACTATTCCTGCCTCTTTGCCCGGCTCTGATCTTCTGAGTTTGCAGCAGGGCGTGGGGAGAGCCATCCAGGTAGGCGAACGTCCAGGCCGGCTGGTTCACAGAAGCCGCCAGAGGATGGGCTCTGCCACCGTGTAGTCCAGGGCCTCCTCCGGGTAGTAACACCACCGGCTTCCTCGGTGCCCAGGTTGCGTGCCCTGTCCTCGGGCGCATCAGCCAAGAGAAGCCCCGGCAGAGGTCCCGTGCCCAGAATGCCCTCTGCGTCAGGCCTGCTGGATCCCTTTTCTCGACCACTTCTCCAGATGCTCGCACCCCCATTCCCTCCTAAGTTCCAGCCCAGTTCTTCCTCCAGGGAACAAGCTGGAGGTGACAGGCTGCCATCCCTGGTCTCTGTTCCTCGCCTCTGATAGCGGAGAGATGTGCCTGCCTCCACCCACCCTCCTTGCAGCCGGTGGGACCAGGAGAGCCCTGCTTGGTTCTGGGGCAGCAGACCCTCCCCTCATCTGCTTAAATACACACCACATTCTTGGGCCACCTCATTCTGGGGGCTTTCGGAAAATAACCTCGTGATCAAGCCCCTTCCCTGTCTTGGTGCTCCTTTCCTGCATGTTTTTGGCAGAGATGTTCTCCTGAGTCTCTGATGGTGAAGCTAATTCAGTGCTTCTGTTTCTACTAACGCACAGAATGTTTCTGAGCGTACGCGATGTGCTCTTAAACCTCGAGAACCGCCCAGCTGACACATGTTTGGCATAACCTTCCCTAACATGCTGCCCTTCCAGACAGCATTACCCTGTGCCCTCCGAGTACCTGTTACTTGCCGGAACACTCTTCCCCACCAGTTGTTGAGGATTTGGCTTATTCTTCTCTGCCCAGCACCTCACTCGTGCCAGGCGCACCGTCAGTGCTCCGTAAATGTGATCCAAGTAAAGCCGGGAGGGGCCAGCTTTAAGTGTCCGCTGAGGAAGGAGGCGCCGCAGAACATACCTTCCCCCATCCTTCGCGATCGTGACCCATAACGCGGGCTCTGGGGATACTGATTTTCCTTCTTGGCTTGTGTGTGTTCCAGGTGAAGGGCCCATTTGTCCCCTGGCAAGTTGTGCGGGACATTTTGCACTCTACCTTTGAAGAGTCTCTGGATAAAACCTCCCATTCGGTCGGACGAAGAGCTCGCTACATAGTCCGAAACCCCCAGGCCTATCTGAACTATAAGTAAGCCGTGTTTGAACTTCCATAAGTTGGGGCCACAGTTACTCCCGAGCTTCTAGTTCGTTCTTTACTTTCCTTGCATCTCGTTTGCCCAAGAGTCCGCCCTGAAATCCAGAGAGAGTGGTGCGTGTGCAACAGCTCGCCCGTAGCCCGAGTGTTGGGGCCTGTGGGTGAAACCGCTCGTGAGTTTTCAAGGGCTCGGCCTGCCTCTGGGCCGTTTTCCGTATCCGGGGTCTTACACGCTTCAGGACAGCCTTGTGACGTACGTGCTGTTCTCCTTCACTACCCATGAGGACGCGGAGGCCAGTCAGGCTGGGCGGCTTACTGAATGCATCCCGCCAGCGGCGTGTGGTCAGGCAGAGGCGTCTGCTGAGTTTCGCCACTGTCTTCAGCGCTCAGGGCGGTTCTAGATGTCAGGGCCCGTCACATAGCTCCCTCCAGGAAGAAGCGGGGCAGGACCGGAGCCATCGGACCCAAGAGCACTGTCCCCATTACGTCCTCAGCACGTCCTCGGCGTTCCCCTAGAGGGCCGGGTCCGCGTAGTGGTGGCAGCTGGCCGGGGGCCGCAAAGCGTCCTCGTTGTGGCTTGTCGGTTGCCAGTGAGGCTGCCCACCCAGGCCTTCCTCCCACGGCCAGGGCACGGCGCTGTCGCCCGCCCTGTCAGCCCCCGCCACAGGCGTGGGCTCGAGTGGGGAGGACCAGCGGGCGTCCGGGCTGTGCGCGGGGGGGCCCGAGCGTTGCCGCCAGCACGAGAGCGGGGCCAGGAGGGGGCACGTGGCAGGGTTGGGAAGGACTGCTCCCACCGACTGGTTGTTCGTGCCCTGGGTCGGCAGGAGAACGTGGCTCGGGTTGACTCTGAGCCGTGGGCTGCCTGCCATCCGCTGGGTTGTAGAGGGAGACAGCCCAGCCGTGGATTGTGGAGTAAACCACTGCGACCAGTTGCTCACCCTCAGCACGACTGACATTTGGGGCCAGGTCATTGTTTGTTGTGGGGCCGTCCTGTGCACTGTAGCATGTTCAGTAGAAGCCCCGCCTCCACCCACTAGATGCCAGCGGCGCCCCACCCCCCGACCGTGACAACCACACACGCAGGGGCCAGCGCACGAGGGCCCTTCCTGTGGGGAGCCACTTGGCCCTATGTGGAGAATCTTAGACTTTTCTAGAAGGGCTGTGGTCACCTGCTCCAAACCCCTCTTTTTTCAGAGTGGGAACAGCCCCAGAGAGAGGATGCAAGTCAGCCAGGGTGATAGTGCGTTGGCAGTGGAGTGAGTTCTGGAACTTGGGCTTCCTGGCCCCTGCCTGATGCTTCTCCGCTTGTCCCGCAGCGGCTGCTGGGCGAGGGGGACACGAAGGGCTGCGGCCCAGAGCCGCAGGACCCGGCACGAGACGTGTATCCACTTGGGGGCTGTGCCCTCACCTGCGAACAGAACGATACAGCCAATGTTAGCCACCCCTGGCCCACCCGCCCCGGCCCTCGGCAGGCAGGTGACCGTGGGGCCCCGACACCTCACTGAGCTCTAGGACGGAATGACAGCCTCCACCTTGCAAGCTCTTTGTGGAGGTGCAAGTGCCCGGCTCATAGCAGCCCTGCAAACACGGGTTGCCTTTGCCCGCGCTTCTTAGTGGGCAGGTCAGACTCTCCTTACGTCGCGGAGAGACAAAGATGTGTAGCGGACAGAGAGCGCTTTTGGAGATGAGAGCTCTTTCCCGTAGTGACACCAGGGCCTGTGTGATAGTTTAACATTTAGAGTACATCTTCACATAGGACATCTCATTTGGTCCTGGCCAGATGCCTGTGAGGGCAGGCAGGCGGGAGTCCCTGTTCTCAGTTTATAAGTGGAGGACGGAAGCTCGGAGAGGCCCAGCGTGTGACGTGTGGGCGGCCACAGACCTGACTTGACTCAGGGTTGGCTGACCCCAAATCCTGCACTGTTAAGAGCCGTCATCACCCAGCAGGTATAAGGAAATCGTACTCTGTGTTTAGCCAAGGCCAGATGTGTTAGAACAGGAGCCTTCCGGCGACTCTGAACACAGACCTCAAGCCAGACCTCACGGCCGTCCTCCCTCCCTGCAGGGTTTGCCTGGCCGAGGTGTACCAGGATAAAGCACTTGTCGGGGACTTCATGAATCGAAAGGGCGACTACGAAGACCCAAAGGTAGGCCCCCCTGGGTCATCAGGCTCAGCCTGCCCTGAGGGCAGGGGTCTCTGGGTTCCCGTCTGGTCCTGTGGGTCCCGCAGCGCCTCCGCTGGCCTTACAACGTGGATGTTTCTCCCACGCGTCTGGGAGATCGGCTCCTTCGTTCTGTGGCTTTGGCCCCCGTTTGATGTGGCTCTAGCACCGGTTCTCAGAGGTGGTTAGAATCTGACACGCCACTTTGCAGTTG
Source organism: Panthera pardus (assembly GCF_024362965.1). Taxonomy (NCBI): domain Eukaryota; kingdom Metazoa; phylum Chordata; class Mammalia; order Carnivora; family Felidae; genus Panthera; species Panthera pardus. Next base: position 17,470,390 of record NW_026526980.1, on the reverse strand, counting down.
GGCCTGTTTCGTTAAGAAAACAGGGCCGCTCTTCGGAACGTCCAAACCGCTGGACTCCCTGGAAAGTTAGCAGACAGGACGGGGCCTGAGTTTTCTGGATACTTTGTGGGCGGGCTGGGCCGGCGGCTGACAGGAGTGAAGCCATCTTTCCAGACCCAGATTCCCTGCCCTGTGGCTCAGAGTCTCCTCATCCCCCGCTCGCCGAGCCAGCGCCGGGCTCTGTGCACGTGCGTCAGGCCTGGCGCCAGGCGAGGCCGGTCACAGCAGAGACCCAGCCCTTCTCGGGGAGCCCAGGGCAGTGGACAGGCAGAGAAGTGACTCTTCAGAGCAGTGCAGTCACCCGAGGGGAAAGCCCAGGCCCGCTGAGGTCGCACAGGGAGTACTGAGTGCTTTTGGTGCAGATGACAGAACACAACAACCCCACGGGGCTTCCAGCTGTTTCTCCCACGTGCCCAGCACCTCAGAAGAGGGCAGCCCTGTGCGGGCACAGCAAAGCAGAGATGTCATCAAGGCCCCACGTTCAGTCTGTCACTGGCTCCTGGTCCCTAATGGTCAGTGTTCATCCTCATACTGGCCACCTCGTGGTTGCCCCCTGACAGGTGGAGCTCCGTCCTCATCCCAGAATCCCAGGGCAGGAAGGATGGGGAGAGGGTGGCACTGGACCCTGGGATCAGGCAGGGGCCAGCCTTGCCCAGAGGCCCCTGAGGTTGCTGTCATTGGTTTAGATTCATCTTGACTCCTCCTGGGAGGCTGGGCAAATCAGATCGGGGCTGGCTCCAGGCTGAACGAACGGGGCCCCGGAAATGGGCTGCCAGCAGCATCTACTGCAGAGGGCTTCCGAAGGTGTTAGCACTTAGCCTAGACTCCAAAGATGAGGGACCCACTGAGGCAGAGGCAGCAAAGGAAGGGGGAACAGGGTGCTGGGGAGGGGGCCGCAGTGGGGCAGGAGCACGCCCTCCTCCTGCAGCGTGGGACAGCTTGCCCCCTGTGGGACGGATTAGAGGTGAGGCAGCGGGGAGAGTGATCTGTGCCCTAGTCTGGACTGGGCTGGGGGCAGCGCAGGGAGGGAGGGAGCCATTTGGGGTCCACAGTTGAGGGTGGGAGGGGAGGAGGAGGAGGCCGAGGCCGCTGTGCTCAGGGTGAGCCAGGGAGGAACAGAGCTGGGAAGGGGGAGGCGGCAGGGGAGCACGGGCCGGGCCTGCTGATAGGTGGCGCGCAACCGTGGGAGGCTGCAGGGATAGTGTGGGACACACTTGGGCCTTCCTGGGGCCTGGGGCCTGGGTCAGAGCTGGCAGTGCAGGAGTGAGGGCTGGCAGCGTGTTCCTTGACCGAAATCCCTGGGCCCAGTGGCGTCTGTCACCTTCCCAGGTGGATTCATCAGGCTCAAGAGGCAGGAAGGCAGAGGAGGTTACGGTTCTCTGTCCACATTTCCGGGGGGTCGCTGCTGGGAATTTGTGACAAGATTTCCCTTGACGTATCAGCAAAACCTCCCTTCAGGGAGAGAAACGGCTTAATCTCATTCTCTCATCTTGAAAGGTTTGTGCCAATGAGTACAAAGAGTTTGTGGAGAAGCTCAAGGAGAAGTTCAGCTCAGCCCTGAAGAATCCTAATCTTGAAACCCCAGACACACTCCAGGAGCTGTTTGCCAGGTAAGGTTCTTCTGGCAAGTTTCTGTGTGACTCTTACGGGGCAAGAGGAAGAGTCACCAGCCACGGGCGTCTCCCCTGGTCAGCAGTTCCACGGCCTTGCAGCTGACCTGGCTGTGTCCCCTGACTCTGAACCAGCTCGCCTCCTCTCGTGGGCGACTTGAAAAAGGAGAGGCCAGTGCCAACCCCAGCACCCCACCGGGCGCCCCCATTCCTTCTCCCACAGAGGCCCTGCTGCTGACTTAATCCGGGCTTCCCCGCGCACCGGGTGTGCTTTTACTAAGATTGCTCACTTGACCTAGGAGGACACTCCAGGATAGAAGTAGCCCTCCCGAGGCGGCAGCGCTTGTGACCCACAGGGCCAGGGTTTGAACTTCCGCGGTGGGCCTGATTCCAGAGCCCCCAGCTCTTTCCAGCTCGGCCGCTGGGCGCCTGGAGAACATACTTGGGTCCAAGCACGGAACCCGTGAAATGTTTGAGTCTTGAGTTCTGTGATCCAGGCCTGTTGCCACTGCCTAATTCACCTGTGAATCCCTTCTTACCAGCCCCATCGAGGCGGTCCCTCAGGCCACTAGATGTCTGAATTTCTTCCTGTAGAGAGGACGTTCATCTGTTGGTTCCCGTTTGGGAACCCTAGGACATGGTTGCATTTAGCCCCAACAGCTTCATCCGGAGATCTCGATCTTCCATCCGTCCAACAGACAATTTACGTGGTGCCCGCGTATGCCAGCGAGCGATTTGTAGTTGTTTTCAGAGTTGACATCAGTACCTTCTCTTGTGTTTGGGGCTCGTTTTTGCAGAGTTCCCCAGAACTCTCAAAGGGCATGGTTTATGTTCAGTCTTAAAGGTGTTTCAAATGGCCCGCATATTTTCAGTAAATTTACGAGGCAACTTTTAGTTATAAAAAAAATACGGTTAAAATAAAGCCTTTTTATTTTTTAAAGGAGAGTTCATGAACCATCTGGAGGAAGGAAGAAGTCCCGCCCAGTTGTAACAGTTTAACACTAAATTTGATCTGGAGCATTCTGGCAGGACAGGCAAAAAAGAAAATGGATCCAAATACTTTGACTGAAACCAGTTCACATTTCCTGTTAACTAAATTTTAGGAAGAATTTACTGTTGCCAAGACAAATTTTGACTTTAGAATTATAGAAGCCAAAGAAATGTCTTGCAAATGAACAGCCATTATTTTTTTTAAGTGAGTTCTGCGATTTTTGTCTTACGTTGAATTGCCTGGCTCTGAAATGCAATGGCTGGCACATTGGACTTTTCTTCTTGTATTTGTTTGCTTGGTAGGAACACAAACAACATTACTCGAAGCTCAGAAACACAGATGGGGACATAGCCTGCTATCTGATACAGCTACTCCCTCTTTTGAGATCTTTTCTTCCAGACATCTTTCTTATGCTTGTTTTTAATCCTGATGGGCCCACGATTTTAGATCCCCTTCCCTTGACAATTAGCGGTGGCTCTCTGCCAATAGGCACTTTTCTGTGTTGTTTCATAATTGTCCATAAATGAACACTCCTCATTTTCTCAACCCTCTTTTTACCAGCGCGCTCGTTTGACGAGTGGAGTATGGTATTTTCTCATTGTAATTGACACGTACGTGTTTGAATGTTAACGAGTTTCACATTTTCTCCAGCACAGTCGCCAGCGAATGGCCACGTTGAGCAAGCATCCGCGCAGCGAAGGTCTCCTGTGTTCCACTGACATGCTCTCCTTTCGTCCCTTATGCAGATACCGAGTTTTGGCGATTGGAGACGAAAAGGATCTGACCAGGAAAGAGGATGAACTTAATAGGTAGGTACTGATGTACTGAGTGCCTTTCCCTCAGCCCATGATCCTGGCTGCCTGCGGCCTGGCACAGGAGTCACCCCGGGCCCGACCTAGCCTGCCAGCCATCTTTGAAGGTGAAGTTGTGTGCGAACGCAGCCTGTTCTGTGGGTCGTCTGTGCTGGTTTCATCCTGCAACATCAGGTCAAGTGACTATGGCAGAGACCACACAGCCCTCGAAGACCGAAATATTTATTATCTGGCCCTTTCCGGGAAAAGCTTGCCCACCCGAGCCTCACATAGCAGTGGCTTAGCCTTAAAGTGAGTTGAGGAGGAGACAGTTTCAATTCTCAGCCCGTGAGCTTTCCACGCAAAGCTCTGCTTAGAAAGCTCAGCTGGTTTTTCTCATGTTGGATAACCAAGATTCAGTTTGATTTTAGCTCTACATTTCAATGAGAAGCCTCTCCTTTTTGGAGAAGAACTTGTTGGAGGTTGGATGAAAATGGGGCACGTGGCTGGGCCAGTCAGTGGAGCGTGCTACTCTTGATCTCATAGGTAGGTAGGTAGGTGTACTGAAAAAAATCTCAGCCCTGACTACATTTGTCAGTTGTCACGTACACCTGTTTTACGGCACCACTTACCCACTAGACTCAAACATTTTTTCCTGCAAACATGGAGCAGTTAGTAAGGCTTAAAAACCACCATGTGTTTTGTTTCGGTTTATGAATAGTCTAGGTGTTCGTAGCACTTTCATGGGAGGCAGCACTTTTTGAAAACGAGAACTGAATCCACCCAAAGTGAGCAGTGCCCGTGGCCCGCGGCCTCACGTGCTCTGCCGCCCACCCCACTGTCTTTCAGCGTGGATGACATCCACTTCCTGGTGCTCCAGAACCTGGTCCAGAGCACGCTGGCCCTCTCGGACAGCCAGATGGAGTCCTGCCGGTCGTTTCAGGTGGGTAGCGGGCACCCGGCGGCAGCTTTGCGGGAGCGCTGTGGGGCTCGCCCTGTCAGAGGCGGGAGCCGAGGGAGGCCCTCCTCGCTCATTCTCTTCTCAGCTGTGCGGTCTCGGGGGGTCCGATTTCCCCTGAGACTCACGCCCTCACTTCTTTGATCTCGGAAGTGTGGCGGCAGGATCCAGTGACCGTCCCCCCCAAATCCTTCCTGTGCTGAGGTTTTCGGTCTGATGTTTAAGGCAGAAACTTAGGCAGAAGAGGAGGTGAGCCATGACAAAGGACTGAGGCAGCAATTGAGCTGTACAGCTTATCTTCTCAAATCAGAACTTCTAAATGTCGAGATACTTTGATCTCTGGAGATCACCGTGCGGGAAGGCTGCCTTTCTCCGGGCCACAAGCTTAGATCTCTCCTGAGAACGTCTTAGAACGTAATGCTGCTTTATCTTGGCTGAGGGAGGGTGGAGGGCAGGCAGGCGCTTCTCCTTGAACCCCATCCCGAGCCTGGGGAGGTGCTGATATTAATTAGCACTCGCTACAAACAGGAAACTTGCGTTTCCCAGGGCGCGAAAAAGCAAATGTCCACGATCACACGACTCTCCATTGACCCAGAGTCCATGTGGCTCCAGGGCCCCAGCGGAGAGGTGCTCAGAAGGGCCTGCCCCCTGCCCCAAGCCAGTGCCTCCCTTGTTTTTGATGGTCACACAGGTGTATTCCAGATGGAACCTATTCACTTTTGTTTTTAACCTCCAAATCTGAAACTCAGCCCTGGTTTACGTTACCAAATCAGCCCAGTTTGGAACACGAGAGGGACAAATATGAAAAAAAGGGATGGTATTATTTCTTTCTTTTTTTTTATTTTCTTCTATTTTTTTTTAAATTTTTTTTTAACGTTTATTTATTTTTTTTATTTTTGAGACAGAGAGACACAGAGCATGAACGGGGGAGGGTCAGAGACAGAGGGAGACACAGAATCGGAAACAGGCTCCAGGCTCTGAGCTGTGAGCACAGAGCCCGACGCGGGGCTCGAACTCACGGACTGCGAGATCGTGACCTGAGCTGAAGTCAGACACTTAACCGACTGAGCCACCCACGCGCCCCTATTTTATTTTAATGTTTCTTCATTTTTGAGAGAGAGAGAGAGAGACAGAGCACAAGCAGGGGAGGGGCAGAGAGAGAGAGGGAGACACAGAATCTGAAGCAGGCTCCAGGCTCCGAGCTGTCAGCACAGAGCCTAAAGTGGGACTCGAACCCACAGACCACAAGATCATGACCTGAGCCGAAGTCGGACGCTCAACCGATTGAGCCACCCAGGCGCCCGTTTCTAATCCCACTGATGAGTTCAGACAGGTAGTGTCCCAAACTTTGGGTACCTCCTCATCCACCAGGGAGCCCTTGCAGCATGTGGCCCCCAGGCCCCGCGCCCAGAGACCGCAGAGGGGGTGGGATCCTCACAAGCATGCTGCCGGCCCCAGGATTCCGACCAGGGTCCTCGGAGCACCCTGGGGGAAGACACGGTGTAGACCCAGCTTGGACACTGCACATATCTTCCAGATGGTGCTTGTTACTTTGGCCACAGAGGAGATGAGGAGCACTGGGGGGAAACGGAGCGATTTAGGGAAAATACGTGACCCCGTGTGACCTGGTGGTGCTTCAGAGCACCACCCCGGCCCGAGTCCTTTTACGGCAACGGCCAGGCCTCTGCAGACTCAAGACTGAACGCTCTTTCCATGCCTCTCTCAATTCGTCACCGTGAGATGCAGCTGTGGTGGAGGGGTCCCCAGTCATCCTGTTCTTGCCCCCCTCGGTGCCACGCAGCACTTGAGCCACGTTTATTCACGTGACGTGTGTACGTCTCGGAGTGGGAGGCTGGTGGTGGTGCCTCGCCCCTCCTGCATCCCAGCACTTTACAGATAAAGAGGGCAAAGCCTTGTGGGAGTCTCAACACACAGAGAACAAGAATGGAACGGTTTTGGGGTGGGGGGCAGAAGTCCCAAGCAGACGGCCCCCAGTCTGGCCCTGGCTCTGTCTTGTCAGACCCAAGCTTGTTTAAAAAGAAAAAAAAAAATGTTTTTAATTTACTGCCAGCATTGCCCATAAAGATCCCAATTTCCGACTTTATACCTGTGGCCGTGGAGGGACCTTTTGGCTCTTCTGCCCAGCAGGGATTCGAGCCGGACGGCACCTCGGGGGTCAGTCCAACCGCTCATCACACAAGCAAGCCCGGCCCCAAAGTTAACGGCCAAAGCCAGGTCCCCGCGTCCCAGCCAGGGCCTCGTCCCCCGCGTCATCCTGCTGCTGTCCCTCCTCCGGTTCCGTTGGCAGGCGGCGTCTGGGTTCTGGTGGGTGGTGCCGAAGGCCTCATCACTCTCCTTGCCCCCCGGGGGCGTGGGTAGTTGCGTGAGGCAGTGCCTGGGCCACAGCAAGAGGCGGGTGCTTCGTCAGTGACTGCCCGGCTGGCACTGAACGCTGGAGGGCCATCGGGGATGAGGTCAGAGGCCTTATATGGGATCCCACAAGGCTCCCTGCAGCCCCAAACTTCCGGAGGGGCTCTGCAGGGAAGCAGCCACTCCCAGGGGGCCGTGGTCGACTGTCTGCCTCTCGCATATCTGGCAGGCTGGGCCACACTCGCTCACTCCCCAGGCTTGGTGTGAGTGCTCCTGCACCAGCAGTCATCTGGGGAGCATGCCCATCACACAAGGCTTTTCTTTTTTTCCTTTCTTTTTTTAAATACGACTTATCGTCGAGTTGACTAACATACAGTGTGTACAGTGTGGTTTTGGGGGTAGGTTACAGGGCTTTTCACAGGAAGTGGAGCCCAGCTCCCCCCTCCCCAGAGGAGAGGAATGATGGCAAATTGGCCCCTCCCCCACCTCTTTCCCTCTGCCCCATGCAGTGCTTTCCCTTCAGGCTTGATGGTCTATGCACCATGCCTGACGTCGAAGCTCTGTCTAGAGACATCGAGGGTGGTGTGTGGGCCTCAGACTGACAAGCCCAGTGTGTGCCCAGATCCCCCTCCGGCCAGCACCCCGACTGACTAGTGCCTTGGCTCTGCTGATCTCCTAAGTCCCTCTGCCATGGCACAGTGGTGAGGTCACTGGACTTGAGGGCAAGGCCTCGTTCTCGCCTCTTCTTGGTCCCACCCCTGCCCAGCAATGTGGCCTCGGAAGCTCCCTCGAAGTCCACGAGCCTCCGTCTTCTCTGGCACTCGTGGTTCTGGGGGCGATGCGGCAGAGAACCTTCCGAGCCTAAAATGCTCAGACCGTGACCATACTTTTTCCTGGCCAGCACTTTTGAGGAGACAGGCCTAGCAGGAACTGTCCTGGGGTCTAGTGGATGCTGGACATTTGCTGTTGGGCCAGTTGGCCAGATGGTGTGGACGCAGTAAAGCGGACGTGTTTGGGAACATACTGTGTGGGCGGAGCCAACCAGACGTACTAATGGGCTGAGTGAGGAGTAGGGAAAAGAGTGATATCAGAGATGATTCTGTGTTGACTCCCACTGTCTTTTTTTTATTTAAAAAATTTTTTTTAACGTTTATTTATTTTGAGACAGAAAGAGACAGAGCATGAATGGGGGAGGGTCCGAGAGAGGGAGACACAGAATCTGAAACAGGCTCCAGGCTCTGAGCTGTCAGCACAGAGCCCGACGCGGGGCTCGAACTCCCGGACCGCGAGATCATGACCTAAGCCGAAGTCGGCCGCTTAACCGACTGAGTCACCCAGGCGCCCCAACTCCCACTGTCTTTTTATCCAAGACTTAGCTGTGGGGTGCAGAGCAGTCCTTTCTCCCAGCTGCCTGTCCCTCTCTGTAGTCTCCGGGGTGAGATGTGATGGGAGGGAGAAGTTTGAGGGTCGGAACTGCTGGCTTCCTCTGGGCACTCTCACACCACACCCCCGGGTGTCCTTGTCCCCCTGTGGGCCCCTCCTCTGCAGACCAGCTGTAGCGTCTGCTCCCCCCACCCCCCAGCTGCGGGACCACCTTGCTCACCCGCTGCCTTGCTGTGTCACAGACTTTCCGCCTGTACCGGGAGTACAAGGACCATATTCTGGTGAAGGCCTTCATGGAGTGCCAGAAAAGGAGCTTGGTCAACCGGCGCCGCGTCAACCACATGCTCGGCCCGAAGAAAAACCGGGCTCTGCCCTTCGTGCCCATGTCCTACCAGTTGTCCCAGACCTACTACAGGTGAGCCCCGGGCGGGGCTGGGGAAGGCGCAGGGCGTCACCTCCAGGGGGCGCCACCTCCAGGGGGGGGCGTCACCTCCAGGGGGCGTGGGGCCCTCCCGTGGCCACAAGTGCAGGGTGCAGCTTCTGGAACGAGTTTCCTTCTCTGCACCTGTGCCACCTGCTGTGGGGATAAGGGCAGTGCTCGCAATGGTTTGTTCTGGGACATTTACCAAAATGAGTTTCTAACGTAACAATTCGACTAACGGCACAGCCTCGTCGTCGGGCCTAATCGGTCATTCTCACAGCTCAGAGCTGCTCCGGGCTTCATCTTGAAGCCATCCCGTATTTTCCAGACTCCATTTGCAGCACACCAGCCACCCGAGTGGTGGTTTGGGTTGCTGTGAGTCACCTTCCGGAGCGCCTCCTGACGGGAGCACTCCTCACAGCGTGGTCCGCAGCCGGCGTGGCTGGTCTTGGTCACCCGCTCCGCATTTTGTGCCACTGGCCTCCTTAACCACACACATGGAGAGGAAATCTGTGGAAATAGTCCCAGGAGTCTCCTCTCCTTGGCAGCCCTCGGCCTTGGCTGGCCTCCTCTTCTCCAGGCTGTTCTCCTTGTCCGTCCTCAGATCTGCACTGAGGTCGTCAGAAACAGAAGAGCAGCGAAATGAGGGGGTTTGGGTTTTCTTAGGCATCCCTTTGCCCGTAACTCGAGACGCTCACGCCTTTCTTGAAGGCCCCTCCCGAGTGACCTTCTGCGTCCTTTGCCTTCCTGGGATGCCGCCTGCTGCAGTAAAAAGAGCCGTGGCTTGGGAGGCAGGAGACATGGGTCCAGGTCCAGCAAGGTCACTTCTCGACCGTTTTTTCCCCTGCAGCATTCTAGTCTGTGAGCCAAGGGGTGGTGTTCACATCAGGAAGACCTCTGGGTCCCTCCCTGGGACCTGGGCCCGCGTTACAGCGATATGGGAAGGCACACTTGTGGACAGAGACCAGGCCTTGACTGTGCAGCCACCTCATGGAGACAGTGAGACAGACACACTCGTGTCCTCTCATCTCCCCGTGGTTCAGGGCTTGCCTCGCTAAAGGTTACCGCTAACAAAACGTGCATCCGCCTTCCCCAATTTGGCGCCTGTTCATAGCGAAAGGCCGCGAGGCGTGGAGTAGCGGGTTAGATGAAAGGCCACGGCCCCTCCGTGCAGGTGTCCGGTGAGCAGGGAAGGCACACGCGGAGGGGATTGGAACGCGGCGCCCTCACAGAGGCGGAAAAGAGGGCTTTGCGGGGGGGCTGGCGTGGCCAGTTTTGAACGCCAGGGTCTGAAGCGCCCATAGCCCATCCACGCGAAGCCCTCCAACATCCCGTCCTCAGTTCGGACCTTACCTCCTTTTTGTCCGCACAGGATTTTTACTTGGCGATTTCCAAGCACCGTCTGCACAGAATCGTTCCAGTTCTTCAAGAAAATCCTGGCTGCCGGCAAGTTGGACCAGCCTGATAATTTTTCCTTCAAAGACCAGGATAATAATGAGCCTGCACGCGACATGGTGGCATTTTCTCTGGACGGCCCCGGAGGACACTGTGTGGCCGCCCTGACCCTCTTCTCTCTGGGCCTCATTTCCGTGGACGTCCGGATCCCGGAGCAGATCGTGGTGGTGGACAGCTCCATGGTGGAGAACGAGGTCATTAAGAGGTAAGGGCTGGGGTGTAAGCAGGTGGGGCACGCACGCTGCTCTGAGCACAGCCGGGGCTCCGGCACCGGGGGCTTCCTCTCACGGCCGCGGCGCCACAGCGGCCACGCCCTGGGGGAGCCGGGGTGCGGCAGCCAGGCCGGGCCCGGCTCGCGCGCGGTCCCCTAGGTCCGTTTTCCTCTCCCAGCCTGGGGAAGGACGGGGGCTTGGACGAGGATGACGACGAAGAGGAAGACCTGGACGAGGGCTCTGGGGGCAAGCACCGGGCCATCGAGGTGAAAGCCCGCCAGGCCTCCCACACCAACTACCTGCTGATGCGGGGCTACTGCGCGCCCGGCATCGTCAGCACCCGCAACCTGAACCCCAACGACAGCATCGTGGTGAACTCCTGTCTGGTGAAGTTCCGGCTCCGCCGCACCCCGGCGCCCACCCGGCTCTGGCCCATCGGTGAGTGGCGCCGGCCGCCCCACGCCCCGACCCCCCTCGCCCACCCCCAGGCCTCGCGGGGGAGCCTCCGCTGGCCAGCCCTTCTCCTCCTGGGCCACCCCCCCCAGCGGCCGCGTTAGAGCGGACCCCCTCTTCTGTTCCTTTCCCTCAGTCCCACGTGCAGGCCTACGCCCTCAGGTGGCCCCCTGGGCCCCGTGTCCTGGCCCACTCGCCACGCAGCCTTGTCATACTGCCGGTTCCCTCCATCGCTTGAAATCACATACTTTCACAAACTGCTTACGTGTCACTTCTGACCTCTTGCTAGGACAGTCGGGTGTTCGGCCCGACATTCATTGCCTGTCACCTCCCTTATTTACACTTTTTATACTCTTTCTGTCTCTTCTGTTAATTACGTCTGAAGCTCTAAGTAGCCTGCTTAAACCTTCCGTTCCCACATACCCTGAATGTGAGGCAGTCTCTTCCTCTCCCCCCACAGAAAGTGAACACATTCGGGCCCCTTCCCACCCCTTTCCTGCCTCCGCCTTTCCTTCGCCTTCCCCCGTCGGGGTGCACGGTGTTTACTTTCAGTTTCAGAACCCCAGTTAGTGGTCCGTGTGACCGTGGTCGTGGCAGAGACAGCTTTTACGGGAAGAACGCACACCGGCCCCGCTTGCGAGAGCACACGTGGGAGTTGGGGGCGGGGGCCCGCGATGTCTCCCGGGGTCTGAGGAGCAGGGAACACGGGAGCACCGACAAGGCAGGGCCCCCTCCGGGACTGCGAGGCTGCACTTCTCAGACCCTGGCCCCAAGGGGCATCAAGGGACACGTGTCGGGAGCCCAACTGCCAGGGGCCGTGCCCTGTGCAGCCAGAAGGTGACCCCTTGCTGTTCGGGGGGCAGTGAGCTGGCGTTGGAGCCCGTGCTCCGGTCTGGGCTGATTCGGGTCTCCCTGTCTTCACAGTCACGTCTCTGGAAGAGCTCCCCGTGGGAATATCCTGCCTCCCCGACACGTTCACCAGGCTGATCAACAGCCAGGAGGGCCCCTGCAGCTTGGATGAGTTTGTCCACCAGGTGGAGCTGTCCGGGTATGAACCTGGAGACGTGTGCGCGGCCCTGGAGGTCCAGGGGGCCATTGCAGCCACGGGGTGCTTCGGGGTAGACCGAGTGGAGCTGAGCAGGTGGTTCTCCGCCTTCGAGGGGACAGATGGCGAGCGCACCAGGACCTTCGCAGACTACGTCCAGGTGAGCCGTGCTCTCGGGTCACCTGGCGCAGCTGCAGCTCGGGGGCCGGATGCACAGAGTGGGTGGGCATGGCTTGGGATGCGTGGCGGAATTACTTGCCAAGATTAAAAATAGGAGATATTACCTAAAACCCAGCTTTGGGATGTTAGAAGGTCTGGCAGCCTGGGCCCCGTTGCTTTAGCCACACAGCACGGTTGGACAGAGCCAAGTAGGGCCATGTCCGCGGCCGTGACTCCCGGGGATCCTGCCCCTGGCCCCGCGTACTCACCCCTCTACCTGCCTGGGCCCAGTTTCATCAGGCACCCTTGCACCCAGAGAATGTCAAAACAGATGGACCTCTTAAATCAAGTGCCGTGGGGCCTGGCTCGCCCTCCTGCGTGTCGTCCGTAGTTGGAACAAGTGGGATGCACGTCAGCTATCGGTGATGTCACAGAGATGCCTGCCTCGCAGCGTTCATGGTGGGGGAGGAGAGTAGAGACCAGTGTTCCTGGTTATCAAACCAGTTTTTAGGAGCACAGGACAGGAGAGAGGGGTCGTGACGACCATTCACGTGGTGTTTCACTGTTCACATAACTCCTGCCTCTGGAGCTCTAGGAGGTAAACCGACACGGGTCAGGCGGCTCCCTGTGTTCCCTGCTGCCCAGCCCCGGGCCCCAGGTGGCGAGTGCCCGCATGACCCTCCCCACCAGTCCTGCCTGACCTGGTTTCGGGACGTGAACTGGGGCAAGTTTCTTGAACCCTGACCTATGGGTCTTCGAATCTGGAAATGAAAAGAAGGACCACCCAGCGTTGGTGCAGTGCCTAGATCAGAACAAGGACCTCGGAAGCAGGGCTTGGCATAAGTACGAGAGGAGAGTTCCCGTCATTCATGTGGGAACGGTCTTGGCCTTTACAGAGCTCGGGGTGTTGAGTCCCCTGGGAGGACGCTTTGATGGCCGCGTCAAGGGCACAGCTTCGGTTCCCCGAAGTTCACACCAAGCGTAGAGAGGGCCACACGGCCAGCTGGCACCCACCTGGGGCTGGAAGGCAGACCTGGGCCCCGAGTTGTCCGTCCCGGAGGGACTGGGCTTGCCGTTTGCTCAGGGCGTTCAGACACATCGGGCAAGGGAAGCGGGCGTGAGGATCGTGGGGTCCCCCACAGACCCAGTGTGTCCCCCGCTTCTCCTAGGACCTCTTGGAGTACCACCAGGTGGTGGAGGTCGGCGGCAACACTGTTCGCCTGGTGGCCATGGCCTCTGCCCAGCCCTGGCTCCTGCACTCGGTGCGGCTGAAAGGCAAAAAGGAGGATGCGGACGCTCAAAGAGAAGACCACCGGAGCCCCCGGAGCGCCAAGAGGCGTGCCAGCTGGACGAGCAGCGATGTGGCCCGTGAGGGTGGGGACACCGACCTGGAGAGTCCCCAGAAGCCCCCCGCCAAGAGGCCCGCGCTCCAGGATGTGCGCTTGGCCCTGAGCCCCAGGCCCAGAGCGGAAGAGGAGCCGGAAGCCCTGGCGCCTGCTCCGCCAGCAGCTCCCGGAGACGCGGGCGTGAAGGAGCCTGCCCCGGGGGCGCCGGAGGCTGGGCAAGAGTTCCAAGAGAATCTGAGGGCAGCCAGCCCTCTAGGCCAGGAGCCGCTGAGCTGTCAGGCCCAGCTTCCAGAGGGATCTGAAGACCCCAGAGGTACCGAGCCTTGTCGCCGGCCCACCCTCCCCCACCTGCCCATTCTCTGCCCTCGGGTCCGAGCAGTCCCCACATGCCGCTGGGAACCTGCCACCGGCCACAGAAGGCCGTTGCCTCCAGCCTTTCGTGTCTCCGCGTAGAAAGGTCTCGCCTGCGTCCGCTCACTGCTTCCACTAGAGGGCCTCAGACTCCTGAGTGGGGGTGGGGGTTCTAAGCGTGGTCACCGGGGTGCTTCTGGAGGGCTGTGTGTGCCAAGGTGTCCCGTGCGAGGGAGCGGTGCCTGAAATAGGAGGCGTCTCGCTTTCCGTCGGGACCGGCTGACGCCTGGGGACTGAAACCTCCCCTGTGGCGAGAGCGCTCCTGTCTGGGCTCAACGCGGGCCTCTTCACGGGGCTTCAGAAGGTCTTGCCTGGGGTTGATGCACAGAGCTCTGCGGTCAGGGCTTCTGGGCGGGAGGGGCTCGCTTGGCTCCCCTTGTGGGGGCTCCTCGGGGCCCCGGGAACACCCCTCACACTCACACGCCATGGCCCAACCCGGCTTCGTTCTGGGCGTGCCGGCTTTGTTCCCTCAGCCCCAGAGCCCGCACGTGCGTGTCGCACGGAGGGAGGAGGAAGAGGTAGACTCCGCCCCTTAGTCTCCCTTGCCCTTTCCCTCTCCTGTCAGGTTCGGCAGAGAGTTCTGTGGCCGGCAGCCTGTCCCAGGCAGCATGGGAAAAGTGAGTGTGTGCCCAGATTCGGGGGGCCTGGGCGGGGCGTGGGTGCGAGGGTGGGGAGTATGCCCCAGGGTCCCCGTAGCGATCATCACGTGGAGGTGGTTCACGGTCGGGCACAGCGGTTCTCGGCGGGGAGACCTGCAGACTCACAGCACGTTGTCCTGCTTGCTGGGGGCACAAGGCAGGAGCTTCTTGCGTGCGGTGGGCGAGGGCCCGGGGTGTGGGCTTCTGCAGTGTGGGTCCATCTGGAACCGTGGCCTTTCTGGTGGGGGGGCACCCCCACAAGTGCGTACGTGGCCCTCAGCTTGGCGGGGCCGAGCGCCCCCGGCTCAGATGCAGCCCTTCCAGGGCCCAGCCAGGGCGGGCGGAGCCAAGTGTCCAGCCGATGCCGGGCCTGCCCTGTGCCTGGACCCTGCGCGGCAGACCGGTCCTGGGGATAAGGGGGGAGGGGGGCTGCCAGATAGGACACGGAAGTAGAGCTTCCGCATAAGGACCCCAGCTTGGCCCAGTGTGCAGGCAGCCATTGCGTCAGGGTCCGGGATGGAGCTGGTGAGTCCAGAAATCGAAGCTCTTTTCCGTCCCCAGCCAGTGGGGGTCCGGTGGGGGGCTCATCGAGGCCTCGGTTGAGGCTGAGGGGGAACGGGTCCCCTCAGCCGGCGATCCTGGGCCCCGGGGCCGGGACTCCTCCGTCCAGGTGGGAAGGGCCTCGGCGTCCCCTCTGTGGAGCGGGGGGTCCGCGCCTCAGCGAGCCTGTCCCCTCACCCGCCAAGCCCGACAGCGGACTGCCGTCCCCGCAGGGACTGCGAGGGCATCTCGTTCGTCGCCCGCCCGTGGCGCATTGTGGACGGCCACCTGAACGTGCCGGTGTGCAAGGGCATGATGGAGGCCATCCTCTACCACATCATGACCAGGCCCGGCATTCCCGAGACCTGCCTGCTGCAGCACTACCAGGGCGTCCTGCAGCCCGTCGCCGTGCTCGAGCTGCTCCAGGTGTGGCCGGGCCGTCGGGGGGGTTTCTAGGATGGGCCTGAGGGTGCCGAGACTCCCCCCCCCCCCCACCCCCCCCGCCCCAGAGAGTCCTACCCCCCAGCCCTGCCGAGAGATGAGCCCCACGCCTGTGTCCTGCCCCGGCCCTGGGGCCCTGTCTCCTGCCCCGGCCCTGGGGCCCTGTGTCCTGCCCCGGCCCTGGGGTCCTGCAGCTCCCAGGATGGGGCGGAGGATGCGATCCGCAGGTAAGCCCGCCAACCTGGGTGTCCCGCTGTCTCCAGGGCCTGGAGTCCCTCGGCTGCATTAAGAAGTGCTTGCTGAGAAAGCCCGCGGCCGTCTCGCTCTTCTCCAAGCCCCGGCTCCAGGAGGCCCAGGCGCCCTCCAGCCTGAGCGACAGCCCCACGGTGTTCTACGAACCCACGCTGGACTGCACCCTGCGACTGGGCCGCGTGTTCCCCCACGAGGTCAACTGGAACAAGTGGATCCACTTATGAGGCACGTGTGGTCACCACGACCCCCCTCGCACCACTGGCTCCTGAGGAGGGGGTGACTGGTGGGGGGGAGGGCTCCACTTCGGCCCCGCGCACACCCCACCCTGTCCAGCGCACGGGGGCGGGTCAGTGCCAAGCCTCCCCTCCGGCCCGAAACTCAGAAGGGGGCCGCTCGCCTGCCCTCTCCGGGGCTCCCTCCGGCTGGCCTGACACCCCGCTAGGTCCCAGCGGGAGCTGTCGGGGAGCAACTGCCAGGAGACTCCGGTCCCCACTCTCCCCCTCTTGTTCCCAGGGCATCTCGGCCCTTGCTGCCCGCACAGACGCTGCCCTCGACGCTGCAGCCCGCCTCCTCTGGGGAGGCCGGGCTATGGCGAGTTTGAGCAGCCCTCGTGGGCCTGGACTCCGAGGGCTTCCGAGTTGTGGCCGCCGTTGGGGAACAGAGCCGCCTGCCCGGGCCCCTGAGTCTTCGGTGTGGACCTCAGCCTCATTGTCCTTTGGCCAGCGAGAGATCGGGAGCCCACGTCGCTCATGCCTCCGATGCAGATTACAGCCACCGTGGCGGAAAGCCCGAGTGCCCCTGAGTGGCAAGGCCCCAGCGGGGACTTCCTCCGCTCCAGGCAGGACATCTGACCCAGCCACCCAGAGAGGACCCTGCGCTTCCCTTTTTATTAGCCTGGCGAGCCGCCCGGCAAGCCTGCAGCGGGATGGGCGCTCCTTCCTGCTGGCTGCAGCCCAGGAGCCACGGAGGCCTTGGATTTGTTTGTTCTTTTCACCTCTTTTCTCTTTAAAAAAAAAAAAAAAAAAAAAAAAAATCTCTTGGCATGTATTTATTTTGGGTTTTTTTTTTTAATTAAAGTGAAGTCAAATGCATTTAGTTTGATGTGTTTCCTAAAGACTCTCTGATCCCCTGGGGGATCCCCTGCTTCCACTTGCAGAACAGCCAGGAATAAATGTTCCCAGTAGAACCAGAGGAAGAGGGGGTGGCCAGCCCTGGGCACCGCCTCGCCCGCCTGCCTCTGCCCTGAGAGCCTTCCTCCTCCTCAGCTGGGCCCCGGGCCTGTCCTTGACAGAGAAGTGACTGGAGGTGTGCCAGGCCAGCAGGCCGCAGAGGTCACAGGCCTGTAGTGTGGGTTTAGGGAATGAAGTTCTCTTTCGCTCTCTTCCCTCCACTCCCCTCCTTCCTTCCGTATGTGTGTGTGTATGTGTGTGCGTGTGTTAATTGCCAACATTTTTTAAAAATTGGGCATTTCACATTTTTTAAAAATCCAGAGTTTTAGTTTCTTAAAAAAAATGGAGAGATCCAGCAACAACTGTATCCACAGCCAGAAGTGTGGCACGTGCCCCCCTGGTCCCCAGGGTCCTGGCCCGGGCCCGGCCACATGCCCACCAGCTTCTCCAACTTAAAAAGCAGCCCATCTGGGCCATGTCTGACCTGCAGCACCTGACCTGGCCCAGCTCACGGCCCATTATCTCTATCCTGGGACCTGGACCCTGGACCCTGGTCACTCCAGGCCAGACTCCAGGGTGACAAAGGGCAGGATGGGGCACAGGGTGGGGAGTCAGGGTGAACCCCAGCACAGCCAAGAGCGGGCCACGTCTTACCATCATTTTTTTTTCTTTTCTCATTTTTACTCAAATGTAAAAGAAATAGCATTTAGGGGGATTTTTTGAGATCAAATAGAATAAGAAGTGTTATCTGCTCTACGAACAGAAAATACTTTACAAATGCCAGGTGCTTCCTTTGGGAACACGTCATGTGGTAGAAGAAAGGTGGGGTCATGGGAACCCAGTGTTGACATTCACATCTCAGAGCCTTAGTTTTCTCACTTGAAAAATGGGGTAGACTACCTCTCTCATGGGAGGACCAGATACACTGAAGAACTCCCAACTGTGAGCGCATGGTAGGGTTCAGCAAAGTTTATCTTCTCTTTTCTTTCTCTCCTGCCCCCTGCCCAGATGAATGATGGTTTGGGCCTGTGTTTGGGGGTTAGCACATAGGGATGAGGGGTGCAGCCCTCTGGTGGAGAGATGGGCTTCTGTGACCACTGTTCCACATTCCACAGCCAGCCATTCTGTGCAAGGATGATCTGTTCCTCCCACTACCTACCTGTGCATCTGTCCATCCACCCATCCATCCACTTGCCCACCCACCCATCCATCCACCCATCCACTTGCCCATCCATCCATCTGTCCACCCGTCCACCCATCCATCCATCCACCCATCCACTTGCCCATCCTCCCATCCATCCATCCATCCACCTACCCATCCAC
This sequence comes from Panthera pardus, assembly GCF_024362965.1. NCBI lineage: Eukaryota > Metazoa > Chordata > Mammalia > Carnivora > Felidae > Panthera > Panthera pardus. The sequence continues at coordinate 17,452,383 of NW_026526980.1, read as the reverse complement.
CCATCTACCCATCCACCCATCCACCCATCCACCCATCCATCTATCCACCCATCCACCCATCCACCCATCCACTTGCCCATCCACCCATCCATCCATCCATCCATCCATCCATCCATCCACCTACCCATCCATCCATCCATCCATCCATCCACCCATCTACCCATCCATCCATCCATCCATCCATCCACCTACCCATCCACCCATCCACCCATCCACCCATCCATCCATCCACCCATCCACCCATCCACCCATCCACTTGCCCATCCTCCCATCCATCCATCCATCCATCCACCTACCCATCCATCCATCCATCCATCCATCCACCCATCTACCCATCCATCCATCCATCCATCCATCCACCTACCCATCCACCCATCTACCCATCCACCCATCCACCCATCCACCCATCCATCCATCCACCCATCCACCCATCCACTTGCCCATCCTCCCATCCATCCATCCATCCATCCATCCATCCATCCACCTACCCATCCACCCATCCATCCATCCATCCATCCACCTACCCATCCATCCATCCATCCATCCATCCACCCATCTACCCATCCACCCATCCACCCATCCACCCATCCATCCATCCACCCATCCACCCATCCACCCATCCACTTGCCCATCCTCCCATCCATCCATCCATCCATCCATCCATCCACCTACCCATCCACCCATCCATCCATCCATCCATCCATCCACCTACCCATCCATCCATCCATCCATCCATCCATCCATCCACCCATCTACCCATCCATCCATCCATCCATCCATCCACCTACCCATCCACCCATCCACCCATCCACCCATCCATCCATCCACCCATCCACCCATCCACCCATCCACTTGCCCATCCTCCCATCCATCCATCCATCCATCCACCTACCCATCCATCCATCCATCCATCCATCCATCCACCCATCTACCCATCCACCCATCCACCCATCCACCCATCCATCCATCCACCCATCCACCCATCCACCCATCCACTTGCCCATCCTCCCATCCATCCATCCATCCATCCACCTACCCATCCACCCATCCTTCCATCCATCCATCCACCTACCCATCCATCCATCCATCCATCCATCCATCCATCCACCCATCTACCCATCCACCCATCCACCCATCCACCCATCCATCCATCCATCCATCCATCCATCCACCTACCCATCCATCCATCCATCCATCCATCCATCCATCCACCCATCTACCCATCCACCCATCCACCCATCCATCCATCCATCCATCCATCCACCTACCCATCCATCCATCCATCCATCCATCCACCCATCTACCCATCCATTCATCCATCCATCCACCCATCCACTTGCCCATCCATCCATCTGTCCACCCGTCCACCCATCCATCCATCCACCCATCCACTTGCCCATCCTCCCATCCATCCATCCATCCACCTACCCATTCACCCATCCACTTGCCCATCCCCCCATCCATCCATCCATCCACCTACCCATCCATCCATCCATCCATCCACCCATCCACCCATCCATCCATCCATCCATCCACTCACTCACCCACCCAGTCATCCAGCCACATCCATCCATCCACTCAAGGTAGCTCTGCCCTTCTAAGTTCTACAAAGTGTTCTAGGAACCACAGCAGAGACCAGAAGGTCTGAGCACAGATGCCTTCAGGGGTCAAGCAGGTAACATAAATGACAGGAAGAGGAGCCCTGTGTTAAATATGAGCGCTAGGGAGTGGTAGAGGCTGTGGAAAACTAAATTGTGTGTGTGAAGGGTGGGAAAGAGTTCACGTTTGGACTGAGCAGCAAAGGCGGGGGTGAGGAGGGACGCTGAGCCCAGAGGGCAGACATCCTGTTCACCCTGGCCTGCCCCTCACTGGAGGCTGGCACCACAGGGCCCGGACACCCGTGCCTCTGTCTTCTTGGTGTCCCCAACCTGCAACATGGTAATCCAGTCTCTTTAAAACAGTACAGTAAGACTTAAGCCTCCGAGTTCCTTTCCCCTGAAGACCTTTTTCTTTGTGCTTCCCTTTTATGCGCCCCTGGAAAACAGGCCTGTGATGATAAAGCTCACTCCGCTCCCCCGCGGGGTCCCTGGCACACCCACATCATCACATCTCCCGCTAACCGGCAGGAGTCCCCGGCACAGGCCCCCATGTCCTGAATGTCCCCCCTCCTTTCCCTGGGGGTGAGCACCGTGGTTCCTGGTTTCCCCCACCGAGCACCCTGGCAGCTGCCTCCCCAGACTCCGCCTCCCTTCTGTCTTGAGTCCTTAGATCTTGTCCAGCCCTCCTGGGTGCCTCCACCTGAGTCCTTCTTCCTCCCCTTCCTGCCTCGTTTCTCACCTGGGCTGAGAGTGATCTCTGCCTTCTGACCCTTGACCCACTTCTGCCGGAGATTTTCCAGTTGTGCTTGTATGCGTGGATCTGTGTGCAGACGTGTAGGTGTGTGGACGTGCATGTGCGTGGGTGTGCGTGCCCGCGTGCGATCTCCCTGCTTTGTGAGATTTCACCACCCCCACCCTCCAGGGCCCTGTGCGTGTCCAGCCGCCCAACGCGTAGCAGTCAACCCGTGTTGAACTAACGAAAGAACCCCATCAGCTCACTTTGTGTCCTCACCACCATATTCCCACTGCGGAGGGTTGCTGTGACCATCGTACAGGGCCATATAAGCCACCTGACCCCAGCCTGAGGCCGCTGCCCTCCGGGGACACGTCAGCCTAGTTCCAGTGGTCACCAGCAGGTGGCAGCACTGTTCGCTGCTCGTTCAGCGGGCTCTCCAGAGGTCTGTCCAGCCTGGGCTGCGGTTGAGATCAAATCTCAACCTCAAATCTCTTGCCACTAAAGATGGGGGAAAGACCCCATGGTGTGAGCAACAGGGGAGGGTCTCCTGCTCCATTTACAGACTTCCAAGCAGGCCCCTGTCTTCATCTCTGTATCCCATTCTGTGGCACTTCCAGGGTCGGGGCCAGGTGGCCCTCTCCTGGTCTCGGTCCCCTCCTTCCTCTCTGCCCACTGCCTTGTCAGTGGATATTCTGCCTTTGATTGATTCACTCACTCATTCGTTCATTTACTCAGTATTTGCTGAGCACCTGCTCAATGCAGGTGCTATTCTAGACTCTGAGACATAGAAGTGAATAAAACAGACAAGACCCGGGGCGCCTGGGTGGCTCAGTCGGTTAAGTATCTGACTCTTCATTTTGGCTCAGGTCGTGATCCCAGGGTCATGGGATCGAGTTCTGCGTCGGGCTCCCTGCTGAGCATGGAGCCTGCTTGGGATTCTCTCTCTCCCTCTCTCTCTCTGCTCCTCCCCCACCCTCTGAAAATAAATAAACATTTAAAAAAATTGTAAAAGAAAGCAAAGAGCAAAATTATCTTTAACAACAACAACAAAAATCCCAAAAAACAAACAAACAAAAAAAGACAAAACCCCTGTGCTAGTGGGATAGACAATAAATAAAATAAATCAAAGACATAGTTTAGAGCTTAATAAAAGGTTATGGAAAGAAAGAAAACTACGTCAGCGGGGGGTGCTTTGGCTCTGAGTGAGGGGCCCTGGGCAGGTCCTGCTGAGAAGGTGACATCTGAGCGGAGACGTGATTCCTCTCGTTTCCCATTCCAGGGTTGATGTTTCTTGACTGCCGAAGATTCCTCTCCCGTTTCCTTCCTGCTGAGAACGCAGCTTGCTTCCTCCTGCCTTCTGGGTGTGATGGGCTCCCGGGACGGGAAATGCATGTGCTGACTCTCCCATCTTTCCTGTCCCCGGTTTTCCGAGAAACGTCCGGAGCAGCCGCGGTGGGATGTGCCCTGCACGGTTCCGGTGGCCAGTCCCAGGTGGGAAGGGGGCAGAGGCTTCCCCTGCAACAGGGAGCCTCCAGGAAGAGGCTCTGCCCCTGCTCTGCTTTCTTGTGTGTTGGCCTCATCCCAGGTGAGCGGTCCCTCCCAGCAAGCTGAGGGGCTGATGGCTGTCCCCCACCCCCTGCCCAACGACGACGGGGAAATTGAGGCTCAGAGACAGAGAGCGACAGCCCAAGGCTGTTCGTGAGAAGGGACAGAACCTGGTCCTCTGGTCTCAGGATGGGAGGAGAGTCCTCACGAGGCTAGGACACTCCCCACGGCAAGTGACACAAAACCATCTCAAACCCACGGAGGCCAAAAAGGGAAACTCACGGCCCCTCAGCCCTGTCGGGCCAGGCTGGGTTGTGCTGAGCTAACAAGCAGCCCCCTAATCTTGGTAGGTTACAACAGGGATTTATTTCTCACTCACGACTCGTGTCCCTCTCGGGTGACCTGGAGACTCCGATCTCCGTGTCTCCTGATGGAGCAGCCCCCAGCTCACCCGTCACGGTGGCAGAGAGGAACAGCGCTCTGGAGGACATAACGATGGTCAGGGAAATGCTCTGGTCCAGAAGTGAGACGTCACCACTTCTCCTTACAACTCACTGGCCAGTCCCGGTCACGTGGTACCACACAAGAGGAACCAGAGAGGGAAGAGCTGGAAATATTTGGTCAACAGCATAATGACTTCCGTACCCATGGTTTCAGGCATGGCTGGATCCAGGAGCTCAAGAGGTATTACCAGGAATCTCTCTCCACTCCCGGCTCTGCTTTCTTGGGGGGTGGCCTCATCCCAGGTGAACTGTTCCTTCCTGGTGCCCCCCACCCTGCCCTGCGGCCCCAGGCTTTGTTTAGTCCCGGTTCCAGCAGAAAGAGCACACTGAGCTGCTCGGGTCATGTGCATGTCCCTGAACCAGCAGCGTGGCTGGGAGGGGCACAGAATGCTCTGTCAGCCAGGCCCGGGTCATGCAGTGGCCACTCCCAGAGCTGGGGTCAGCAGCCCCACACGGACGCCGCACAGGCAGGAACAACGGGCAGCCTCGGGTGTTTGCCGAGAGTTTGTTACCTCTTGACCTCGGTCCCTTCCAGCAGAGCAGAGCTATGCTTGGGATCGGGAGACTAGAGCCCGAAGTGGGGCTCGAACACAAGAACCCTGAGATCGTGACCTGAGCCGAAGTCGGATGCTTAACCCACGGAGCCACCCAGGCGCCCCGATCCTCCTGACTCTTAACTTAAAAGAGTCTTAGCGGGGTTGAGTGTCTGACTCTCGATCTCAGCTTGGGTCATGATCTCGTGGTTTGTGGGTTCGAGCCCAGTGTCGGGCTCCGTGCTAACGGGAAGGAGCCTGCTTGACATTCTGTCTCTCCTCCTCTCTGCCCCTCGCTTGTTCGTGCTCTCTCTCTCTCAAAATAAATAAATAAACTTAAAAGAGAGAGAGAGAGAGAGACTCATTGGCAATTCTGGCCTCACCTTCCCCCACCTGCAGATGCTCAGGGCTCCAACATACCTCCAGGTCCTTCCTCAACCTCTTCCTTCTGCCTGAAGGGCTGGTGAATCGAACAGCTCCTATTCGCGTTTCAGAGTGCAACAAACACCACCTCCTCCCTGAAGCCCCCCAGCCCCTCCTGATGCCCCTCTGGGCTCCCATCAGTGGGGCGTGCTGCCGGGGCTGGCCCGGCCCAGCCGGGAGAGTCGATGGCACGCCCCCTTTTCCCGATCCCGTTTAGAGTTGTCAGGTGAGTAGCTGGGAATCGGCCGTCTACACCATGGAAATAAGCACATGCCACACACTATACAAATCGGGCTGTTTTGAGTGGCTCGGATGTGCCGGGCTACAGATGGAACAGTGAACAAAATCGAGCGAGTCGCCCTCGTGGCGCTTAGAGTCGACTTGCCATCTCTGTCTCCAGCACCTGTTTCCAGAGTTCTTCCTTCAAGGCTTTCGCTGTCCCTGTCTCCACCCATCCGTGCCCCCACCGGCCCCTCTGCTGTCCATCCACCCACCTCTGCTCATCTGTCCTCTCAGGAGGGCCAGCTCTTGCCTCTGTTTTGCACCCGAGTTTAGGAGCAGAGTCCCCTTCAGAGACAGAGGCAGTGAGGAGCCGTGGCAGGGCCAGGCCCGAGCCCCCCACCAAGCCCCAGGCCTGGCCTCCGTGACCCTGGTGCCCCTCCCCTGCACCCCGGCCCAGAGCTCTGTCGCCTGGAGAGCTGGGCTGCCTCCCCAGGGAGCTGGTGGCTCAGGTGGCCCCTGGACCCCATTGCCCCCGAGAGGATGTGAAAACCACAGCACAATTTGCCCCAAGTGTCCCCGGGGGGGGAGGGTGGGGGATGGGGAGGGCTGCTCGCACGAGCAGGGCCTCCGGTTTCAGACCCCAGCTCCTGTGTGAGCCTCACTCACTTTGATCCCGGGTCCGCAGCCCCACAGTTGAAGCCATCAATGTTCTAGAACTTTCAGCACCAAGGAGTCTCATGTGTGACTCTCTCGGGGACTTCCCCAGTCACCCCATCTTACAGATGAGTCACAGCGAGGCTTTCAGCAGGACCGACTGATATCTACCAACTTGTAGGTCAGATTCATCCAAGAGGAGGGACAAAGCAGAGCTTTCTCCTTTAGAAAATGTCACCCTGCAGCCTGGCCTCTGGGGACAATGACAGGAGGACGGGCTCAGACAGTTCCAGGCAGGAGTGGGGATGCCCCCAGGGCTCTGAGAGCAGGCCAGCTGAACCCCACTCTCTGCCTCCTTAACCCTGCTTGGTGGTCTTGAAAAAAAACGTCTCTAAGGGCGCCTAAGGGGCTACGTCTGTTAAGCACCCAACTTTGGCTCAGGTCATGATCTCGGTTTGTGGGTTCAAGCCCCGCATCAGGCTCTGTGCCGACAGCTCAGAGCCTGGAACCCACTTCGAGTTCTGTGTCTCCCTCTGCCCCTCCCTGTTCAGTCTCTCTCTCTCTCTCTCTCTCTCAAATATAAGTAAACATTAAAAAAAAATTTTTTTTTAAGGAAAAAGCCATCTCTAAAGGTGAGCACACTTATTGGAAAAACGATCTATGTTCTTGTGGGGTTTTTTGTTGTTGATGTAAAAGTAGGAGTTGACTGATACCCAGCTCCCGTGCAAAGCTCATGTTCAGGAAGGTGCCTTCAAACGTGGCTAAGAAGTGTCTTCTTAGCTTCTTAATTCACATTTGAACAGGCTCTCTGATAAATCATCAACAAGAACTTGACTTCCCCCTAAGTCCCCGGAGGGGAACGGAGGGCTACATCATCACTGCCGATTCCTGCCCGCCCCTCCCCCAAGGGAGGTTTCCGCCCCCAGTGCTCCCCCCACCCCGCCGCCGGGTACCCCAGAACCCGGCACGTACTTCTGCCCCATGAATATTTCTTGGGTGCGTTAAAGGAATAACTAAGTGGGCAGCAGGAACCAGAAACAGAAATCTTGGTTGGTGGGGGCTGTTTCGAAGAGACAGGCTGATGTTAAGCCTGGAAACCCCCCGTGCGCCCCTCAGTCTGGTGGGAGAGCCCACAGGCGCCCGGGCTGTGGCCGATTTCTCAACCCCGCCCACCTCCAGCCCCAGGCTTGGTCTGGGCAGCAGAAGGAAGGAAACTGAGTTTATTGAGGGTCTGCTCTGTCGCACCCTGTACACTGGGTGACCTCACCCATTTCTCCCCAAGATGGGTCACGCACCCCCACACCCTAGTCCAAACGGGAAACTCCAGCCCAGAGAGGGGAAGCGGCTGGCCCAAGGCGGCACAGCCCAGAGGCATCACAGTTAGGAAGCAGATCTTGACCCACCAGGCTCCCCCCAAACCTCCCCACACCCAGGATCACGGTGGGCCCCCTCCATCCTCTTCCCCGCCCCGAGAAGTGAAAAGGAACAGTATGGACGTCCTGCGGCTCCTGGAGGCCGGATCCGGAGGGCTGGAATTCGGACGCCGCAGGCAGTGGCCTGGTCCCGTCAGGGCCGTGAGTAACCCTGGACCAGCCCCTCGGCACACGACCTGGGGCCACCCCACGTGTCTGGCCACGAGCGAGGCTGGCATCCCGTGCACACAGTCACGGACACATGTGCTTCTCACATCCGTACACACGGGGACCTCGGGTGGGCACAGACGCGTGTGGCCTCGGGCACGTGGCTTCACCGCGGCACGCTCCGTGCCCTCTGGCAGCTGTGCTGGTCACACACGGACACAGCAGTGTGCACCTGGGTCGCCGTAAACACCGGGCCCGGGGGCCCCGTCGGGGGGATGGGAGGTTGCAGGCCGCTTCACCCTCCGGCCCAGGGGCCCCCAGCTCTGGCTCAGGGCCGAATGGCTCGGCCGGCTCCGGACGGCCAGTCGGCCTCGCTAGCTGGCCTGCGGCCCAGATCCCTCAGGTGGAGGGGTCATGACCACCCACTGGCGGAGGTAGCTCCTGGGGGGCCCTGCGTCCCCGGGGCTGGCGAAGTCACACTCCACAGGGCTCCCGCAGTCAGAGCCCGCGAAGCCGCTGTCAAAGGTGTCCATGTCTAGGCCGGCCGGGGGCGAGCCTGCCTCGCTGCCAGGCACCCCTCGGGGTGGCCCGCCGCTCCAGGGTGGCCCCGGGGTCCAACCCGCCTCATCTTTGAGGGGCAGCTTCAGCCTGTCGAGGAGGCTGCCCAGAGGGCTGTCCGGCCCGCCCAGGCCACCAGTCGAGACGCAGCCACAGGACAGGACTGTGGTCTCTGTGTCCAAGAGCGGGTCCCCGGTGCTCGAGCCGGGCTCCAGACTGGCGTCCAAGTTCAGGGCTGGGTAGCCATCATCTCCGCAGGTGCAGGACCAGGCACAGGGCCCCTCGGTGTCCGCCACGGTCACCGTGTCAATGGACACGAGGCCGTACGGCCGGTCCCTCTCCTGGCTGTAAGCTGAGCCTCCGAGGCTGCTGACGACGGAGTGGGCTGGGCCCCAGAAGCCCAGCTCGGGCACCCCGTCCGCCTCCACCAGGTCCGCGGGCTCCGGCAGCTCCGTGGGCTCCGGCCCCTTGCTGGCACCCTGCGGCGGGCAGCCGGTGTGCGTCTCCAGGGACGAAAGCGCCTCTGGGCTCCAGGGCACCAGCTCCAAGCTGGAGGCAGTGAAGGGCGTGCCCACCCATTTCTGTACAAGAGAAAAGGGGCCGGTCATGACGGGACACGGGCGAGGACGGTGTGAACAGACACAGAGACCAGACAGAGACAGCAAGTGACGGGGACACCAGTAGATAAAGAGAGTGACGGCGGCCAGAACCCTGGTGTGCCCCTGTCCAGACACGCTCCTCACCACCGTCCCCTCCTCCCCGGGCCACCTGCAGTGGCCTGCCAGACCACTGGTGTTCAGAGGCCCGGGGTCTGCGTAGGGCCTGGGTAGAGGGGGCCAAGATTCCTGAGCGGCGGGGACATGGGGGCGGGAGGGCCTGAGTCCAGGGTGACAGCGCCGTGGCCTGGTCCCCCGGTTCACTTCCTCCGGGACGCTTCTCGAAAATGGCCATGTTCCTGTTGGCGTCCCCACTAGTGTGGACGCTTCGGGCGCCAGCCTCTATTCTTCCGGTCGCAGCTGCGTCCCTAGAGGCTCACACAGCGCCTCGCACACAGTAGGTGCCTAATAAATGCTTATTAACTAAACGAACGCACAGAGTGAATCAGCGACAAGCCGCTTGGAAAGGCCTCTGTGTGCTTAGTGGGTGAAGGATGTGGGGCGATGATAAACCAAGGCGGCGGCCCCCAAGCTTTGAGAACCCCCCTGCCCTCGCTGGCCGGGGGTCCCACTCATGACACAGGGCCCCCGCCCAATGGGGAGTGAAAATCCCTGAGGACCCGGGGCTCCCAGTTCGGGCACCTTCTGCCTCAGAAAACCCATCTCAGGACCCGGCTGAGGCCCCCGCGACTGATTTGAAATTACTTGTCAGCTGAGGCACCAGTTGCTTGGCCTTTCTGTGCCTCAGTTTCCTCCTCTGCAAAACGGACCTGCCAGTGGCACCGACCCCACGGGGTTGTTGCAAAGAGTGAACGGGTTCCTATCTCTGAAGCTCCTGAGGGTCGGTCGAGGGAGCACCGAACAGGTGCTCGAGCTTCAGGGCAGGTGCAGAGGGGAGACGAAAGTCTCTCTCCCGTGGGGGGGAGTGGGGGGAGCCCGGGCCGCTCCCCTGCCTCCCTAAGGCCGTTTCCCCACCCCGAGCCTCAGACGGAAGGGGCAGGGGGCAGAGAGCGCTCAGTGCGGTGCCAGCCAGCCAGCAGGGGCTCAGCCACTGCTCTGGTCCGCGTTTCCTGACATCCAGGTTCAGACGGAGGAGGCGGGCGGCTCCCCTCCCCACCCCCCCCACCCCCCGCCCCGCCAGTCACCACATCCTCTGTGCGGCGGGCCCTCCCACGCTGGGTGGGTGTCGAGCGGTAAATGGGCACAGAGCCCCGTGGGCGCCAGCGGGTGCCGGGTGGGTGGGGCTCAGCGGGAGATCCGCGTGTTTTGCAGGTAGGGCCAGAGGCTCCCCAGAACCCGCTCCCCGTCTACCTGCCTGTCAAGGGCTCCCGACAAAAGACCCAGGAGGCCAGTTTGTGGCTCACCCAGCCCCTGGCCCAGCTGGGCTCCCCGGTCGGGAAATGCCGCCCCGTGTCGTGTCATTTTTACACCAGGTCTGCCCCACCGGAATGATTTCCTGCACTTTGCAGGTGCGGCGACCGAGGCCTGGCTGGGGCCCGGGGGCTCTGGGCCCACACACCTGGCGTGCGGGTGCACGTACGCCCCCAGGGGGTGAGAGGTTTCGAGGGGCTTGTCCCCGGGGGCAGGGCACTCACCCTGAAGTCTCCGCTGTGGCTCACGTAGAGGGGCTGGAAGAACTGCTCTGGGCTGGGCACCTGCACCCACTCTTTACACAGCCTGGGAGGGCAGAGACAAGGTGAGAACCCAGCTCCCCAGCCCCCCAGAAGGCGGCCCGGCCTCCCGCTCAGGTGCCCCCCCACTTTGTCCCGCAGGAGACTCAGCCCCTCCCAAAACACACCCCGGCACCTCCCTTCCAGTCCTCTACTCCCGGGCCTCAGTTGCCACATCTGTAAAATGGGGGCAGGGAGTCTCGTGAAAGTGCCCAGAGTTTAAGTGCCTGACTGCCTATTCTCTGCCGGGCTGGTGCTGCCCCTTCTGAGCCTCGACTCCCTCCTCTGCCACCAGGGACGCCACAGGGGAGTGAGGAGCGGTCGGTGGGTGTCCGCACGGCGCCCTGCCCGGCTCCCCGGCAGCCAGACAGTGCCCTGTGCTCTCCGCTGTTATTCGTGTCGCTCTCTCTCCCCCTCCAGCTTCCCTGCCTCTGGATGAAGATGAACGAATTGAACTGCGCCCGGGGCGGCTTGGGGGCTGTGGGGGTGCGGATCCCCTGCCCAGGGCTCGGCACACGGCACCTGCATTTCCTGCCTCTGCCAGCAGCACTCATGAAGGCCAAGGGCGTTTAGGTTTTAACGTTAATCGGTGGCGACCTTCAGCAGAAACCCAATAAATAAACGGATGAAAGCAAAGGCTGTGGTTGGAGCAGAAGGGGCGGGGCGGGGGTGGATGATCACCCCTACCTTTCACCCCCACCTGGCGGCCCCACGTGACCCCCCCCTCCCCAAACCCCGGACTCAAAGCTTAAACTTCACCAGACGAGATCATAGCCTACGTCGCCGTCATGAGCACAGGCTCAGCCCCCCTATTTCAGAGCTGTGCGGCTTTGGGCAAGTTCTTTGACAGCTCTGTGCGTCCTCGGTTTCCCCATTTGCGCAGTGAAGGTTGTCACCAAATATCCAGCTCATAGGGCTGCTGTGAAGGGGTGAGTGGGCACCCCAGCTGCACCGTGCCCAGTCAACAGGAGCCGTTTCCTATCTCCGTCACTGTCATTATCACTGTCGCGATGACAGGTTGTGTCCCCCAACCGTGGGTGGGCACAGAGAGGCCGAACCCCTCCCGGCCTCCCCGAATCCCTGGCCTCACCTCCAAGGCAGGTCGATCTTCAGGCCCAAGAAGACTATGACTACAATGACCAGGAAGATATACAGCAGGTAGATGTGGCCGTCTCCCTTTAGCTCTAGGAAGGAAGCAGACCCTGGGTAAAATGGAACCAACCTCCAGCGGAGGCCACAGGGGGCGGGGGGGGGGGGGGTCGACGGGTCGGGGCTGGTGTGGGGGGGGCATTGGAGGCTGCCGGTGCCTCGAAGTGAGATGGGCTGGCGGCCTGCTCCCACCCACCCCCCCCAGACAAGCGACTTCATCTCTCTGAGCCTCCGTGTTCCCAGCTGCAAAATGGGCAGGTGCCCCTAGCGTGGGGTGACCAGGAGCAACCGGGTGCCTCACAGGAGTCCTACCCACCTTCCGGCAGGGTGTGAAAGGTGACCGGGTCACTCCACTCGCTCCACGTCCCCTGGAAGGCAGAGCCCGGCTGCGGCCCCGAGCGCACCTGGACCTCGTAGTCCGAGTCAAAGCGGAACTCCAAGGGAAGGAGAGAGACGCTCCTCGCGTCCACGGAGACCAGCTTTCTCCCCGGACTCTGCCGGCACAGAGACAGGATGCACCGGGTCAGCCCAGGCCAGCCGCCACCGGCAGCAGAAGCACCCTTCACCAGCTGCCACGAAAGGGTCCCCGTCTCTCCTGCAGAGTCCCTGCCCCCCTACAAGGACCAGGCTCAGCCTGAGTCCCGGCCACTGCAGGGTGGGGGCAACACGGAGCCACGGGCACTGCCTAAACCTTGCATGTCATACAACGCCTTGTTCTGTTTGTGACCCCAGCTGTCCTGGCAGGGGACCCTCGCCGCAGGGGCTGGGGACGCCCCAGGAGCAGCGGTGGCCCCCTCCTGGGAATCTCTACCCAGTGGGCACTTTTGGGATTCTCCCACAGAGGGCCTTCTCAATAGTAGGCATTTCTGGAAGCCTTCAACCACAGGCATCCCAGCAGCGGATGCCTCTGGACGTCTTCCCCTGGGGACCGTCCAAACGACCGCATGTATGGAATTCTTCAACTGGGACCCTTCTGAAGGGTGGATGATTCTAGAGGTCTTTGGCCGCGATGGTTCTTGAAGAGAGGGCCATTTGGGATCTCTCCAACACTCTAAACAAGGACACCTCCAGAAGCCTTCAGCTGGGAAACAATGGTCCCTCTAACACTGGACATTCTCGGTTATTGAAACTTCCAGAGTTCTTCAATTGTGGCCGTTCTAAGCCCAGCAGGAAGGTTCCGGATGGCGCCTATCTCTGAAACTTCCTCTACTGTGACCAGGCTCAAGGTGGAGCCCGGGGAAATGCCAACCCCTTCCTCTCTGGCACGCTGTCTCTAGGAGCCCCCTCCCCACCGCCAGCACCCAGGCTGCTCAGCCCTGTGCCTCCCCTCCCCTCTGTCCCCCGAGAGCCTCACCAGCGCCCAGGGGTCTCCCTGCCTCCTGTACCGCAGCTCATGTTGTAGCTTGCCCTTCAGCGGATAGGAATCGTGATTGGAGTCCCAGGAGACGTTATAATGTTCCGAGAAGGTCACGGTCACATTGAAAGGGGGGGACGGCTTGACTTAAAGGAAAAAGCCAGAAAGATAAGAAGGGGTGAGACTGGGCAGCAGCCGAGGAGGGTGTGGTGGCGGGAAGAAGTTCCCTGACCCCGGCTGGGCGATGGTGAGGTCGGGATCCGTGTCCCCAACCCCCCCAAGTGACTCTGGGGGAAGCAGCCCCTGTCTCCGGGCCTCAGTTTGTTCCTCTGGAAAATGGGAGGTTTAGACTAGCCGGGGGCTGCAGCCGCAGGGGCAGGAGGGTGACAGGAGTGGGCAAAGCCTGTCTGGGGACTGAGGCCATGTAAAGGGCCCTCCCAGTGTAAAGGGAGATGCCGTCACTCAAGCTGGGCAGGACCGCAGACCAGGGTGGCCAGAGAAGGACAACCTGGAATCCCAGACGGGGGAAAAGCTCTCTCAAGCCCTGAAGGAGCCACTAATCCAAAACCTTGCTAAGCAACATGTGAGCCAGAGGCACCCCTGCCTAGACGATGACATCATTTCCGTTCTAAACGATGACGTCATTTGCTCTTAGCGCCAGCTTCCCTGAGAAGCCCAAAGATTCTCCATTAGCATCGATGCTAATGAGCCATCGTTAATACTAATTGATGCTAACGTGCGATCGTTAATATTAATTAATGCTAATGACAAAAGCGATCACTTCCGTACAGGAGCAGAGGCACCACCTGCCCCTTCTCCAGGATCTTAGCTGCGTCGGGCAGAGGTTGTCCTCTCCGGGGTCAGTGTCGCGCCCACGGCTCCCAGGACAGGGCAGGAGCAGGATGTGCCCTTGAGAAATACTTGTAGATCAACAAATGAAACTTGCAGGGGCCGCAGGAAGGAACCGGAAAGGTGGGTTGCTGCCTCTCGCTCAGAGGCCGGAGGGTGGCCCTGCTCCGTGAGCTTGCCACGCTGAGATCCAGAGGGCCCAATGAGCATGTGCGTGCCCATATGTGCGTGTGTGGACATGCACGTACACGCGTCTGCATGCATGTGCACGTGTCTGAGACAGTGTCTCTGTCCATGCTGTCCAGGCCAGGGTTGGGGGGACATCTGTGCATTTGAGGGTGTACTTATGAGTGTGTGTGCGCGCATGTACAAGTGTGGGTGCGTCTGGATACGTGTGAAGCTTTGCTCACCCGCTGTGTGCCAAGGGGTGCAAACATGGACCCCCAGAGTGTGAATGACGATGGCCTCTTATCTTCTTGTCCCACCGCCGGGAATCTGGGGACAGTAACTCCCAGACCTCAGGGGCTGAGCCTTCCCAAGGGCAGGTCCCTCTTGGCGGTCTGTCTGCACGCTTCTGGGCACGGGGTTCTCACTCGCTCCCTGGACCCTCCACTTTGGGTACATGCACACGCACACACACACGCACACACACACACAGCCGCTTCCTATGCCCTTCCCCACCCCACCCTGGTTCTGGACCCATAGAAACAACGGTTTCCACCAGGGTCCCTCCCTTCCTCCAGGGTGGAGGGAAATTCTGGGCCCCATAAATGGGAGAAATCTCAGGGAAGTTTTTCCCTTGTGACAGTCTCCCCCGCTCGCCTCATGATGGGGGCAGAATCCCAGAGAGTTGGGATTTAAAGGGCCCTCATTCTACAAAGAGTGAACAAGTCCAAGGTCACCTACAGGCAGGTCCTGGGCCCCGGGCCAGGCCCATTTCGTGCCTCTGCTGCCTCTCTTTGGTTAAGGCCCAAGCCTAGTTATCAACCCAACACGACTTCACATCTGCAGAACAAACTCTAAGGGCAATAAGGACACAGGACAGGTTGGTTTCGATGATGGGGGAGGGCCGGCCCGGGGGGCAGGGGGCCCAGCCCCCACCCGGGTGCCCCCTGTGCTCCGGGTCCCGAGGGATACTCACTGCTCTTAGCCAGGACAAAGCTGCCACACTCCTGGGAGCGATTGCCGGACTGATCTGTCATGTTGACACTGAAAATGTCGTCGGCCATGAAGTGGAACACATCCATGTGGCACGTGTACTCTGTGTGTGTGGCATTGTGGGTGGACCGGCGGAGGCTGCAGGAGGTGACCTCGTCCACTAGTTCTCCGTATAGGTCTTGCCTTCAAGGACAGAGCAGCCGATCACGGCTGGAAGCCAGCGGGGCTCAGTGCACAGGGCCAGGGCGGAGGCCCCGAATCTCGGGGCTGGGCGGGATTTGAGGCGAGGCTGGGGGTCACCTGGTCTACCAACACTTTCCCAGGGAAGGTATTCCTTCCCCTGCAGCATCCCCGGTGGGCTGTCTCCAGGCTTGGCTTGCATGCCTCCAAGGAGCCGGGAACTCACCACCTCACATAGGGCAGCAACTCTCAGCTTGCCTAGACTGAGCCTAAATCTGTCCCTGTCGATTCCATCAACTGGATCACTGTCCTACGGGAAGGATGCTAACAGCATTTCAGGTCTCCTTCCTGCCTTCCTGCCATCCAACACCCACTGAATACCTAATAAGAACCTGTGCTGGAGGCTAAGGGCCAAATGAACCTCACCCCCTGCTCTGGGTGAATTTCCAGGGAGGCTGTGGAGAATGGGGTTGGCGGGGGGGAATGCTCTGGCTTTTTAACTCCCACTGGGCAATAAACAATGGGTCTTGAAGTGTGCATAGGAGTTCGGCAGATTCTTGTTTCCCTGCCTACACCTTCAGGCTCTGAACATGACCACGCTTCAGGGCCAATAGGGACGTGTGGACTCTGTTCTTTGCTAAATATTTCTTAGAATAGAAACGTCCGCTCTGGCCTCTGCCTACCTCTTACCTTCTTTGCTTGTTATTCTCGCTCACGCTGACTCACTCTACTCGGGCCACACTGACTTCCTCACTATTCCTCAAACTCGGCCGCTCTCCCTCCCTCTGGGCCTTTGCACGGGCAGTGCCCTCTGTCTGGAATGCTCTTTCACCAGCTCTCCGGCTGCTTCCTCATCCAGAGCGTCCTGTCCTGACCACCTGCCCCCATGTCACTTGCTCTGTACCCCCGTGGCCCAGGTTCCCGTTCCCTTTCATTGTTATCAGAAAGCAGCCTGACAGTTGTTTGTGTGATTATTGTCTGTCTCCCCAGATATTTCCCACACTGCAGAGCTTCTGGGACCTCATTGGTCTTGCGCTCTGCTGAGCCCCCAGGGCCTGCAGGGGTGTAGCATTAATTATGGCAAGACTCCTGCTAAGTCAGGTGAGCCAGAATCCGCCCCCCCTGGATGTCTGACGAGGCTCCTCACTTCCCATCATCCCCCTGGGCGACACCTGACCAGCCCGAGCTGCCGTCAGCAAGAACCCTATTAGGTCATTTAGCCAGAAACCCCCTTACCCTGGCCTCGTCCTATTGGTAATTTTCTATCCACTGACCCCACCCCTGCTCGTTGGCTCTAAATCCCTGCTTTTCCTGTCCCACCATTCTTAAACGAGTGTCGTCAATGAGTTTTTCTTTCACCACACGGACGGATGGGGGCCCCGCGGGTTTTGGAATCAAGCTGCCCGTGTTTCAACCCCAGCTCCACCAGTCACCGGCTGTGCGACCTTGGGCAAGTTGCATAACCTCTCTGAACCCCGGAGTCCTCGTTTGGAAAACGGGTGCAATAACCGTGGGGACTGGAAGGGATCATTCACAGGGAGCACAGAGCAGGGAGGCACGGAGGGCTCAAAAAAAAAATCACGTGGGAGTCTGGTGATCCGCGGGTCTCAAAATTACAATTGGGCTTCCGTGGGCGAGAAAGTACGGCCTTTGGGGCTGGACCGAACTGCCCCGTTCGTCTCTCAAGGGCATGCTCCGGACACGTCGGTGGGCCCCGTGTGGCCGTCCCTAAGACCGGCACGGTGATTCCAGGCTCACAGTCTTTCTTGGGGCTAAACCACCTGTTGCTGGTGACATTGCTGACAGGACGGTCCGGAAGTGGCGGCTGTTATTTTAATTGCTAAGCCACGTGCCCGGCACACAGTGGGTCCAGCTCGGCCTGTGGGCTCCCGCGGTCCCGCTCCACCGCAGTCCCAGGGCCGGTGAGGCCCGGCGAGGCCCGGCCACTTACCAGGTAAGGGTGAGCGTGCCGGGGTGCAGGGTCCATGTCTCTAGGGTGCAGGTGACTGTCTTGAAGTAATCGGTGTAGCAGACGAGGTCTAGGCAACCCCAGGCTGGAAGGTTAGGAAGAGAGAGGCCGTGGTGGGGGGGGGGGCGGGCCGGAGGTCGAGTGGAGAAAGCATCCCCCCAAACCAAGAAGCCTTCAAATACTTTGGCCAAAACGTATTACCCTTCTGGCCACACCGCTGCCTCCGCCGAGGGACGTGGGCCGTTTTGTTGGGAGACATGAATCGCTCCCCTTTATTCTGAAAGCATGGGTGCAATCGTAGCCTCAATGCACCTACATGTTTGACAACACATCTAATAACCTTTAGCTTCGTTTTGTTTCGTAAGATCAAGGGCCAAGAGTCCTGTTTCCCCCGCCCCCAACCCCCCCAGCTATTTACCAGAAATTTGTTCCCCTTTTCAAGCGGATTCATTCTTAGTGGCTATTTTCCTATTTGTCCTTCACTAATGAAGGCCCAAGGGGGTGGCGGGTACATTCCCTTCCTGGGCCTCACTTTAGGTCAGAAGCCAGCTCTGCAGCCAAGGAGGCTGTTGCCAGAAAACCCTTCTTCGGCTGCCCCTGCCATCTATTTTTTTTTTTTTAATTTTTTTAACGTTTATTTATTTTTGAGACAGAGAGAGACAGAGCATGAATGGGGGAGGGTCAGAGAGAGAGGGAGACACAGAATCGGAAGCAGGCTCCAGGCTCTGAGCTGTCAGCACAGAGCCGGACGCGGGGCTCGAACTCACGGACCGTGAGATCATGACCTGAGCCGAAGTCGGACGCTCAACCGACTGCGCCACCCAGGCGCCCCAGCCCCTGCCATCTTATAGATGAAGACCTGGAGGCTCTGAGACTGGACCACACCTCCAGTCACTCTGGGTCCGGGTCCGGGTGTGGGTCTGGGTCGCGGGGACGCTCACCCAGGAAAGGAAAATCGCATCTGAGCTACCGACTGACATCCGCAGGCACAGCAGACATTACTAATCGATCATGGCGCTCTCTCCCCTGGGCGACCCTCAGAATCCTCCTCAACACAAATCTCCGTGTGGCCAGCACCAAGGGCGCTGAGTTGTGGCGGGGAGTCCAGCTCTAGGAGGAGGCTACCCCCCCGCCCCCGGGGAGGAACCCAGGGCCTGTCGGTGGGCACAGGGGGCCCCGGGCCGACACTTGGTGGTGAAAACCTCTTTGGTCTTGATCTTGGCAAGGCCTAGACCCCGGGGCCGCAGAAGCCACCGTACGTTTATATACTCCTTGTTTATGCTCTGGTTATTCTCCCTCAGGGTTCCAGAACTTGGAGAGGAGCTGCCATTCCCAGCCAGGCTCGAGGTCACCAGGGGACAAAGTTTGTCCTAAACTTAACATGAGACACTGGGGAGGGGACAGCAGCCACGAAGCCAGCGTGGATGTGCTTTCAGGGGCCCAGTGGCCTGGTCGGTAGCCCAACCCCCGGGGCCACCCCCTGCCCCGGGTCAGCAAAGCGCGCAGGAGGCTGCGAGAGGCCGGAAAAGTGGACGTGTGACTCACGACTGCTCCGACGTGGGGGGGTGTGGGGGTATGTGGGTGGCATCAAACCAGCACAGACCATGCTGCCTGCCCGGGGCACTCAGTTAAAGCAGCAAAGAGGCTAAGCCCACGGGGATGAGACAGACTTAGGGTTCCAGCGGCCTGGCTGTGTGGCTGTGGGCCTATCCCTCAACCTCTCTGAGCCTTGGTGTCCTCAAGTGAGAACCAGATGTCCGGGCAGCACGGACTGCACGGGGCGGTGAGGTGATTCCCGGCACCCAGTACGCAGCGAGGGATTATTATTTGCACCCACGGGGCGTGGCCCCCTGGCGGGTGACCTAGCACGGGTGCTGGTCACTCAGAAGAGGAAAATAAAAGAGCCAGACATCTGTTTCCTGAAGAAACTATTTGAAGCTCTGGGTCTTTCGGTAAAAACCAGAGAGAAATTCAGAGTCAGCAGAGCAGCGGCCGAGGGACCCCTGCTTCTAGTCCAGCCCCGCTGTCGAGCCTGGATGCCGCGTCCCGCCTCCTCCGGGAAGGCTTCCTGGATCTCTCAGCCCCGGCTGTGCCTCCAAGTCTAACCTCTGGTCTCTGACTTTCTCCCTCCGAACTGCAGCGTCCTCTAGTCCCCTGGGGTGCCTTCCAGGGTTTGGCTACTTTGGTCTCCACCTCCCCTCCTCCCCCCCCCCAACAGGGGACCATCCGTGCCTGCTGAGGATCCTGTGGTTGTTGAAAAACATCTCTCAGGAGAGCCAGTCCATCAAGACAAAAGGAGGTTAGCCCAAAGGCAGTGCTTCCTCACTCCGAGGAGTGGCAGCTGCAGAGACGAAGGAGTCTCTTACCCCCTCAGGGGGACCCGAAGACCCCAGGTGTTTGCTGCAGAAGCCGTGCAGCCCGCGGGACTCAACACCAACCCCTCCCGGCTAACGGAGCCCTGTGGTTGCACGGGTTCAGCTTGACAGAGCGGGCTGGTCCAGCCCAAGTGGGCAGACACCACAGCCGCCGCCCCGGAGCTTCCAGCCATTCCCCGGATCCCACAGGCCGGCCCGGTCCTCCCCACCCGCAGACCTGGGGGCGCCCCTACTCACCACCCTGGAGCATCAGCAGGAACAGAGGGGCCGCCCAGCCACACAGCATGCTGGCTCTCGGGATCCTGGAAGAGACGCACAGTGAGAGGGAGGGCTCAGGCCTGGGGACCCAGGGACCCCGAACAGCCTCCCTGTCTCTGGTCCTTTCCCTCCCTTGGAAGCCTTGCCTCGGATTCTTGCAGAAGCCAGAGTTTGAGGAGCCCGTGGACGCTCCCAGGGGAGGGGACACTGGTATTTGACAAGCACAGATCTTGAGTCCTGTTCTCCACGAAGCACCCGTGTGGATGCTAGTTGGCAGGACAGACGGGCTCCCTACTGAATAGCAGATCCAAGGGTTCGCCCACGAAGGAGAGCCCTCCTGGATTCCAAAGATAAGGTGAGCCCGGAACGAGACTTCCGCGTCGGTCACGGAGCCCAGGTTAGTGAGTACGCTAGGAAGCTTGCGGGGAACCCAGGCCGGACCCCCCCGGAGGACCCACACCCTGACTCCGGGACCCGGACGAGACGGAGGAGAGGCCTCTTTGGAGAACTGCACGGACCTGCCCGGGAGGAGCGACCCACCAGGCTGGCACTGGAGGCCTCTTGCGGGCACTTTGCCTGCTGCATCCCAGCTCCGAGTCTGCTTAAGCAGATGCCAGCCAGAGGCCCCGGGGGTTCACCTGCCCAGGCCCGGGAGCCCCATCCACACTGGCCCCTGGGGTCAGGATTGTAGCTGGAACGGGAGCCTAGAGGGATGACCCATGCAGGGGCTGAGCTATACACGCGGCTTCTTCCAGACACGATCCCTGAGCCCACAATGGGAAGACACCCCCCCCCCCCCATCCTGGGTTTCCCTCCACCCTACTCTGGCCCCACTAAGAGCTCCCTCTGAGCTCCCTAACGAGTCACCAAGCAGGCAGTGGTTAAGCGCACTGAGAGGTTGAGATCACCAGCTGCGTTGCTCTGGGCTGGTCACTTCCTCTCTCTGAGCCCTAGAGAGACGGTAAAGCCTGCTTCCCAGATTGTTGTGAGAGTTCAGAAAAGCATTTTGCAGACAGCCCTGGACGTGGCCCCTGACACATAAACACCCAACACACAGCTGTGACTCGTACAGACTTTAGAGCATTCGAAGTAGAGGGACCCCGGAATGTTCTAGCCAAGAGGTCCCTACATTTCTCACTTTCAAAATGTGGGCCATATTTGTAGGTCGTGTGTACTATCATTTATTTAACGTTTTCTATAAATGAGCTCCCTTAAAAAAATCTAACTCCAGCGGGGCGCCTGGGTGGCTCAGTCGGTTAAGCATCTGACTCTTGGTTTCAGCTCAGGTGGTGATCTCACGGTTCGTGAGTTTGAGCCCCGCATCGGGCTCTGCACTGGCAGCACAGGGCCAGCTTGGGATTCTCTCCCTCTCTCTCTCTCTGCCCTTCTCCTGCTCTCTTTGTCTCTTGAAACTAAATAATACATAAAATTGTCTTTAAAAATCTAACTCCAGACTCATCCTAAGCAATAATATCCAGAGCTCTTGTGTTTTTTCCTCACACACCTGAAAATAAATAGCATAGCTATGAAAATAAAATAATGTTGGCTGCTGAGCGCCAACAACCAACAGCTGAGCTGTTGTACGTACGTGAAGATAGAACCAGATAAAATAGTGTTGAAGACAAAAACTTTTCAGTTTTTACCAGCCTGCTGGAAGCTGGTAATCTTTTTTTTTTTTTTTTTGTGAAAGAGAGAGACAGAGCACAAGCAGGGGGTGGGGCAGAGAGAGCGGGGGACGCATAACATGAAGCAGACTCCAGGCTCCGAGCTGTCAGCACAGAGCCTGACGCGGGGCTCGAACTCACGAGCCGCAAGATCATGACCCGAGCCGAAGCCGGACGCTCAACCGACTGAGCCACCCGGGTGCCCCTGGAAGCTGGTAATCTTTATCGCCTCTTAAGGACAGCCTGCCTGAAACTTTCTCAAAACCTGAGAAATACAAATCCAGAGTCCCCATGGCACTATTTGAGGACCTGGATCCAGCCGTATCTGATGTCCACCTCTGGCCTTTTCATTTATACAAGCTGGAGAAAAAACACACCCTATTTGGCTCAACCATGTTGAATTATATTTCTCTTGCTTGCCCCCAAAGATACCTGGATACAGTGGAATAGAGCAAGGGGCCCAGAATCTGGAGCCAGCATATCTCGGAGCAAATAACAGCTTATCTCTGGTGTTTCTTCTCTCTGACCTCGGTTATCATCTCTAAAAGGGGGACAATCATGCCCACTGCACCTGGCAGTTCGGGTCAGTGGAAAACAGATGTGACGGTGTTCCGTGAAGTGTAAAATGCTATACAAAGGTGTTGGGTTCTTGCAATTACTGGCCAGCTTCTGTGAATTACTCAGCACCCCCTTAGCACTGAGGCCCCATCATGCCTCTCTGCCTTTGCATGAGGCGAATTCTTGTGCTGAGTCTTCTCCTTGAACACCTTTCCCCCTCCCGACCCTCTAAACTCAGTCTTCGTGGCCCCCTTCCTCTACCTTTGTATCCGTGAAGCCTCCTTGGAATGTTCCAGAACGCCTGCCACTTAACTGCCTTCAAGGTTTTCACGGGTGCTATTATCTACTTGCTAATGATCTTTACCTTGCCTTCCATTTCTGGCTCCAATCAACATGTCCCGAAAGGAAATGAATCCGTGCAATCAACAGGTAACTCGTATGAAACGGAGAGACCGTGTGCACCGCGGTGGTTAAAACACAGGCTCAGGGCCAGCCTGCCTCAGCTCAGACCCCAGCACTGCCGTTTATAGGCGGTGTGACCTCAGGGAAGGTTCCTGGGCCTCAGAGTCCTCATCAGTGAAATGGAGACAATCCTAACCGTACCCACCTCGGAGGGGCCCTGGGAGAAGTACGTTACTCAGTGTTTGTAAAGCCTCGGGAACAGTGCCCAACATACGTGTAGATGTTCTGTTGGTGTTTCTTAAACAAAATGGTTGCTCGGCTGTAAAACTAAACGCAAGGGAAACAAAAGAGAGCAACTGAATTTGGGTGAGATGCCATCTCCTGCCTGGCACGTGCAGGTGGGGCAATCCCGCCCGCGACCATCAAAAAGGAGGATTCAAGAGCATCAGAGGGGTGTCGAGGGCCACATAGCGCCAAACGGAGATTCCCACCACTTCCCGGATCAGAGGACTAAAAGAAGACTGAAAAAGGCCTAACTCTTTCATTCGGGGGTGCAGGGATATTTCACACCTAAAATCAGCCCCTCCATTTGGGAAAGAACAGCCCAGAATGGTAAAGGCCTCCTCCCCGGTCCCATCGCGCTCTCCCTGCGCCAGAATCTGCCCCTCGGTGGGTCTTCATGCTCAGGCTGAGTCGTGAGGACAACAGCACTTTCTCCCCAGGTGCACACCAAACCACCCGCGTGCTTTCTGAGCGAAGGGCAGAGGGTCCCCTAAGCGCCTTCCTGCGGTGGGACCCCCTGTGGGAGCGCCTACCGCTGGGGTCTCCTACAGAGGAGTGAAGGGCGCCCGGATCCCAACTGTGCGTCCTTGGGCAAGTTGCTGGCCCCTCTGATTCTCTGTGTTCTCGTCTGTAAAATGGGGATGGACCGGAGCCCCGGAGGGGTGTTGATCCACCAGGCTCGGAGTTCAGGGGTTGTAGTAGTTCAGACTAAAAGCTGAATTCCAGGAGATTCTAGGGAAGTAGAGAAGCTTGGAGGTCGCAAATCAGAAGCAGGAGAAGCAGGGGCCACGGGATCAGAAAGTGCTTAACCTCACAGTCAAGAAAGACATGCAAATGAAAACCACAACGGCGTGCCGTTTAATTTTACTAGTCGGTGGCAATTCAAAGGCTGACAACATCGCGTGGCGCTGAGGACACGGTGTCATGGAAACAAACACCTATTGACGGCCATTGGTGTCTGGGAAATAGTGTGGATACCCTTCCGCGAGAGAAGGGAAAGATAAGGTGTGGTGTGAGCGCTCCGTGTGAAAATGAATCGTAGCTCCGCACCAACAAAGCAAGCGACCCCCACAAGCAAAATGCATGATGAAGATAAAATAAAATAAGCAGAAATGCATGTAAGACCATCTATGGCACAAAACACTGCGTAAAACAGCGCTCTCTCTGTCGTTTAGGTGAACATACCTGTGTCCTGGCCGTATAAGGAAATTCAAGGGGACGATAAGAAAAATATCAAACTGAACAGTGTAGAAAAGGAGGGGATGGGATGGGGGGGTGGTATCCAAATGTGTCAACAGTTTGGTGAAACCGAGCCAAGCTCCCCCATATGGGTGTTGACTCTGTTATCTGATACACCTTTTTGTACGACCGAACTGTTTCATAAAAGTTCACGTGTCAGTTAATCTCGTATTTGCAAAAATAAAACGTGAAGGGGGACTTCCATTTCTGGCTACGGTGGAGTAGCTGGTATCAGACAGAAGCCCTACAGTCGAGAACAGCTACTAAGCAAGAAAAAAACGTGAGAAGACACGAGAGAGAGCGACCAAGTTAGAGCGTAGTTGAGAGGCCAGGGTTCCAGAGAGACAGCAAAAAAAATGCATTGGAATCCTGCACGCAATTTCCCCTCAAATCATTTGCCAAGTCATTGCAAATGAGCCAGCAGCAGAGAGAATCTGGCAAGAGGCTGAAAACCGAAGAAGAGATTTTGACAATTTCACAAGGCTGAGGGAAGTCTTGGGGTTCAGGGCCTGACAAGGAAGATGGGACCTGGTAAATACCCAGTTATTCGGGAAAGGGTATACCTTGGGAATAAGGAAAAGTCAGGACCCGTTGAGCTGTGACTGCATCCAAATGACCTGCCTGTCTGCTAGGAGAAAGTTAGAACCTATGTGGAAAAAGTTAGCTTCACTCAAAGCCTCTATATTTTTCATGCACAATGTCCAGCATTCAATTAAATTGACAAGGCAGACCAGGAAACAGTACCAAATGACCAAAAACCAAGAGGAAAATAGAAACGGACACGTGGGCGATTCAGAAAGTGGCATTATCTAACACGATTTAAAAGAACCCGGATGAGGATGTTCAAGAATTCCACCAGAAATCTAGAACCTATTTAAAAGTAGGAGCCCCAGCACTAAGAAAATTCAATTAATCGAAATTTATAAGAATTGAATGAATTTAGCAACAGATTAGTAACATTAGAAGAGAGGATTGGTGAGCTGGAATGGAAAATACTCAGACTGAAGCATGCAAAGAAAAAGAATGTTTAGGAATACAGAAAAGAGCAAAAGAGACATATCCATTGCAAAGATGTCCCACATACATGGATTTAGAACATCGAGGAGACAGAACAAGTTGGAAGCAATAATAGAGACGTTGGTTAAGAATTTTTCAAAAGTAGGAAAAGACATTAATCCAAAGATTTGAAAAGTCTTACAAACCTCAAGAAGGACAAATACAAAAACGATCAAACAAGCAAACAAAACCCACACTCTACACAGATGATAGGAAAACTATTTAAACATTTAAAGAAAAATACATACTAAAAGCCAACTTAGAATTTTATATAAAAAAAAAATCCTTCGCAAAAATAAGGCAAGCTCAATATGAAAAAAAAAAAAAGATCTACTAAAATCCCACAGTCAACATTATACTTAATGGTGAAAAACTGAGAGCTTTTCCTGTAAGATCATAAACAAGACCAAGATGTCCACTCTCATGATGTCTATTAAACGTTGTACGGGAAATTCTAGCCAAGACAACCAGTCAAGAGAAAGAAATAAAAGTCATCCTGATTGGACAAGAAGACGTAAAGCATTTCTGTTTGCAGATGACATGATCTTGCATATACATTCTGGAGAATCCACACCAAAAAGCCAAAGTGAAACAAAACACACAAATAAACAAAAACTATTAGGCCCAATAAGTCAGTTTAGCAGGGTTGCAGGATACAAGAGCAACATGAAAAACCAATTGTATCTTTGTACAACAGGAATGAACAATCTGAATGTGTGATGAAGAACGTAATTTCAGGGCTCCTGGGTGGCTCAGTTGGTTAAGCGCTGGACTTTGGCTCAGGTCACGGTCTCGTGGTTCGCGAGTTCGAGCCCTGGGTCGGGCTCAGTACTGACACGTCGGAGCCTGGAGCCTGCTTTGGATTCTGTGTCTCCCTCTCTCTCTCTGCCCCTCCCCTGTTCCGTCTCTCTCTCTCTTTCAACACTAGATATGCATTTAAAAAAAAAGAAAGTAATTTATTTCACTTACAATAATATCAAAAAGAATGAAATAGAAATTTAACAAAAGTGCAAGACTTGCACACCGAAAACTACTAAACATTGTTGAAAGAATGATAGAAGACCCAAATAAATGGAAGGCTATCCCACGTTCATGCATTGGAAGACTCAGTATTGTTAAGATGACTTCTCCAAACGACCAACGGATTCAAAGTTATCCCTATAAAAAGCCCAGCTGGCTCTTTTGCAGAAGTTAAAAAGCTGATCTTAAAATTCATATGGAGATACGGAGGGCCAGCATAGACACAATAATCTTGAAACAGAAGAACAAAATTGAAGGACTCAGACTTCTCTATTTCAAAGCCTACTACAAGACTACACCAATCAACAGAGTATGATATTAACCTGTATATAGATCAATGGAATCGAATTCAAAGTCCAGGGAGAAACTTATACGTTCGTGTTCAAGTGATATTTGACAAGGGTACCAAGACAATTTGCTGGGGGTAAATAGCCTTTGAAACCAACAGTGCTGGGACAATGGGACATCCACACGCAATAGCGTGAAATTGGACTCCCATCTCACACCATATACAAAAGCTAACTCAAAATGGTTTGAAGACCGCGCTGTAAGAGGGAGAACTATTAAACTTTAAAAATAGAACACGGGTGGAACTCTTGGTGACCTTGATCACATAGTAGTTTCTTAGCTATGACCCCGAAAGCACAAGGATCAAAGAAAAAATAGATACATTGGACTACTTCAAAAGTTAAAACTTTTATGCATCAAAAGACACTAGCAAGAAAGTGAAAAGGCAATATACAAAATGAGAAAAAAAAATTGGATTTTGTTTATGTTTATTTATTTTTTTTTATAGTTTCTTTATTTTTGAGAGAGAGACACAGAGAGGGGGAGTAGGGGAGGGGCGGAGAGAGCGGGGAAAGCAAGAATCCCAGGCAGGCTCCCCACCGTCAGCACAGAGCCCGACGCGGGGCTTGAACTCACAAACCATGAGATCACAACCTGAGCCAAAACCAAGGGTTGGACGTTTAACTGACTGAGCCACCCAGGCGCCCCTGAGAAAAAATATTTTTAAATTATATATTTGTTAGGGCTCTAGTATCAGGATATTTAAAGGGTTCTTACAACTCAAGATCGAAAAGATAACGCAATTTTAAATTGTACAAAATATTTGAACGGACATTTCTCCAAAGAAGTTATACTCATGAGCAATGAACATATGAGAAGATGCTCATCATCATTAGTCATTAGGGAAACTCAAATAACACCCACTAGATGGCGATTTTAAAGACAGAAATATTAAAAGTGGGGGAAAAGGATGTAGCGTTTTGGAATCCTTATACATTGCTCATGGGATTGTAAAATGATACATTTGCTGGGACGCTCAGTCAGCTGGGTGTCTGACTTCAGTTCAGGTCCTGATCTCACAGTTCGTGAGTTCGAGCCCCACGTCGGGCTCTGTGCTGACAGCTCAGAGCCCGGAGCCTGCTTCCGATTCTGTGTCTCCCTCTCTCTCTGCCCCTCCCCTGCTTGCTCTCTCTCTCTCTCTCTCAAAAAATAAATAAATGTTAAAAAGATTTTTTAAAAATGGTACATTTGCCATAGAAAGCAGTTTAAAAGTTTCTCAAAAAGTTCATATAGGGTTACCACATGGCAAAGCAAACTGACTTCTAGGTACACAGTAAAAGGAATTGAAAACATACGCCCATTAAAAAAAACCTCTGTACCTGAATATTCACAACAGCATTGTTCATAACAGTCCCAAACTTGAAGCAGCCCCAATGTCCTTCGGTTGAATGGACAAAGCATAGAATAACCATAGAACAGATTATTATTCAGCCATAAAGATGAATAAAGTAGTAACACATGCCTCAACACAGATGCATCTTGAAAATTGATACTGAGGTAAAGAAACCGGGCACAAAAAGCCACATATTGTACGACTCCATTTACATGACATTTCTAGCACAGGCAGCTTCATAGAGCCAGGAAAGAGATTAGTGGTTGCCAGGGGCTGGAGCTTTGGAAGGAGAGGGAATGGCGGATGATGGCTAATGGGTATGGCTTTTTTATTTTTCTTTGGGTGTTGAAAATATTGTGCAGTTAGCAGGGCTGATGGTCGCACAACTTTGTGAATGTACTAACAACCGCTTAATCGTACACTGTTAAAAAGTGAATAAATAAATCCGTGAATTGGATCTTAATTGCGATTTTTAAAAAATGTGAATCTTTAAAAATAAAGAGATTTTTCGAAGCAAAACAAAGCAAAACACCTGAGAGAATTTGTCACTAATAGACGCTAACTTGTCACTGATAGGCTGATAATGTCTTAGGAAGGTTAAACTTATGCAGAATTGAAACACATTACCGTGATGC
Source organism: Panthera pardus (assembly GCF_024362965.1). Taxonomy (NCBI): domain Eukaryota; kingdom Metazoa; phylum Chordata; class Mammalia; order Carnivora; family Felidae; genus Panthera; species Panthera pardus. Next base: position 17,423,876 of record NW_026526980.1, on the reverse strand, counting down.
CCCAAAGGTAAGGAGTGAATAAAGTTAAAGGTTACTGTATTGTCTGGGAAGTGATAAAAGGACCAACACAAAGTAGACTCAAAACAAAAAAATCAAATATGCATATTGTAATCTCTAAGATAAGCCCTAAAAAATTATAAAAGAAAATAAAACAGAAAAGAAACATACAATACTAATGTTTTAAATTTTATTCTTCCAGGGGTGCCTGGGTGGCTCAGTCGGTTGAGCGTCCGACTTCGGCTCAGGTCACGATCTCGCGGTATGTGAGTTCGAGCCCCGCGTCGGGCTCTGTGCTGATGGCTCAGAGCCTGGAGCCTGCTTCCAATTCTGTGTCTCCCTCTCTCTCTGCCCTTCCCCCGTTCGTGCTCTGTGTCTCTCTGTCTCAAAAATAAATTAACGTTATAAAAAAAAAATTTTTTTTAAATAATAAAAAAAAAAAATAAATTTTATTCTTCCAAAAAACGAAACAAAGAAGAAAAAAGGAGTTAAGAATAGACAAAAGGAAAACGAATAGCAAAAGATGGTGGATTTAATCCCAAACACGTCAGTACTTTCATCAAATGTAAGTGAACTAACCCTAGAATGAAAGACGTAACTTTGTATCAAAACTTGACACTAAGGGGCACCTTGCTGGCTCAGTCAGTTGAGCATCCGACTCTTGATTTTAGCTCAGGTCACGATCCCAGGGTCATGGGATTGAGCCCCACGTTGGGCTCCCCAGTGAGCTTGGAGCCTGCTCGAGATTCCCTCTCTCTCCTTCTGCCCCTCTCCCCTGCTTGTGCTCCTTCTCGCTCTCTCTCTCTAAAATAAAAAATAAATAATAAAAATAAAATTTAACACCTTGACATTAAAAGAAAGTAAAATTAGGGGCTCCTGGGTGGCTCAGCCAGTTAGGCGACTGACTTCGGCTCAGGTCATGATCTCGCAGTTTGTGAGTTCGAGCCCCGCGTCGGGCTCTGTGCTGACAGCTCGGAGCCTGGAGCCTGTGTTGGATTCTGTGTCTCCCTCTCTCTGCCCCTCCCCTGCTCATGCTGTCTCTCTCTGTCTCTCAAAAATAAATAAATGTTAAAAAAAAATTTTTAATAAAAAGAAAGAAAGTAAAATTATAGGTCAATCGTTCTCATAAATATACAGACAAAATATTAACAAATCAAAGGTAACGATATACACAAAATATGTATATGTGTATATGTGATACACATCATTATCACGTGAGGTTTATTTCAGGAATACAAGGTTAGGTTGACATTTGAAAGTCAGTAATCTATGTCATCACATTAGGAAAATAAGAAAGAAAATGTGTATCCTAATTTAACAGGTCCAGAAAACACATTTAAAAAGTTGTAACACCCATTCGTGATTTTTTAAAACACTCTCAAAAAACCAGGAATAGAAGGAATCTTCTTTGATCTGATAAGGAGCGCACAGACAGGCATGTGTGCATAATATACACAACCAACATCATGTGTCATGGTCAAATACTGAACATGATATACTTGAGGGCAGGAAAAAGACGCGTGTCTTATCCTGGAGGCCCCAGTCAATGCAGTAAGGCAAGAAAAATAAATAAATTTATAAAGATCAAAAAACTATAAAGAGTAAAATGATATAAGGACTGAACACCTAGAAATGTCCAGATACTTAACAAACTATTAGGATAATAATCATTGAACAAGGATACTGGATATGAGAACGATATAAAAAAAAATCTACTGTATTTCTAAAGATCAACAAAATTGACAAACTTTTAGCTAGACTAACAAAAGTAAGAGAAGACTCAAGTAACTAAAATCAGAAAAGAAACAGAAGACATTGCAACCGATGCCACAAAAATAAAAAGGATTGTAAGAGAATACTACAAATAATTATACACCAACAAACTCAATAATGTAGAAGTGGATAAATTCTTCGAAACATACAACCTACCAACACTGAATTATGAAGAAATAGAAAATCTGAACAGACCTATAAATAGTGAGGAGGTTGATTCGGTCACCAAAACTGTCACAGCAAAGAAAAGCCCAGGACCAGATGACCTCACTGGTAAATTCTACCAAACATTTTAAGAAGAATTAATGCCAACCCTTCTCAAACTCTGGAAAAATGGAAGATAAGAGAACAATTCCAAACTCATTTCAGGAGGGCAGCATTATACCGATATCAAAGCCAGACAAAGAAAACTCCAAACCAATATCCCTGATGAATACTGATGCAAAACTCCTTGATAACATACTAATAAATGGAATCCAACAACATATTAAAATGGTTATATGCCACAATCAAGTGGAATTTGTCCCTGGGATGCAAAGATGATTCAGTATACAAAAATACACCACATTAATAGAGCAAAAGGCAAATCACATGATCATTTCAACTGATGCAGAAAAGGCATTTGACAAAATTCAACATCTTTTCATGATAGAGACATTTAACAAACCAGAAACAGAAGGAAATTATCTCAACCCAAAAAAGGCCATATATGAAAGGCCACAGCTAACCTCTTACCCAGTGGTAGAAAACTGATAGATTTTCCTCTAAGGTCAGGAACAAAGCAAGAATGCCCACTCTCACCACTTCTATTTAATATAGAACCATAAGTCCTAGTCAAAGCAATTAGGGAAAAAAAAAAAAAAGGCAGTCAAATTGGAAGGAAGAAGTAAAATGATCTCTGTTCATAGCTGACATGACCTTATATAGAGAAAACTCTAAAGATTACACATACACACACACACACACACACACACACACACACTAATTAACAAATTCATTAACAAATTCATTAATTAACAAATTCACAAATTCACAAATTCATTAACAAATGATATAAAATCAACACTCAAAAATCAGTTGCATTTCTATATGTTAACAATGAACAATTCAAAAGGAAATTAAAATAATATTTATAATAGCATCAAAAACAATAAAATATTTGGGAAGAAATTTAACCAAGAAGGTGAAAGACTTGTACTCTAAAAACCACAAAACATTGCTAAAAGAAATGAAAAGAAAGCACAAATAAATGGAAAGACATCCCATGTTCATGGATTGGAAGGCTTAATACTAAAAATGTCCACAGCAATCTACAGATTCAAGGCAGTTTCTGTCAAGATCCCAATGGCATGTTTTGCAGAAATAGGTAAAAAACCATCCTAAAATTCACATGGAATCTCGAAGGACTCTAAATAATCAAAGCAATCTTTGACAATGAAGAACAAAGCTACAGACCTCACACTTCCTGATTTCAAAACGTATTACCAAGCTACGGTAATCACTGTAGGTATAGACATAAAGGCAGACAGGCACATACTGCTGCATAGACAGACAAAGTAGGTATTGGCATAAAAGCAGGCATACAGATCAATGGAGCAAAATAGAGAACCCGGAAATAAACCTTTGCATACATGGCCAATGAAGAAAGGACTCTTTCTTTGAAGAACTCCTTCAGTGAAGAAGGACTCTTCAACAAATGGTGCTGGGAAACCTGAATATGAAGCATGGACTCTTCCCTCATACACAGAAATTAACTTAAAATGGATTAAAGACCTATATGTAAGCCTTGAAACTATAAAACTTCTAGAAGAAAACATAAGGGAAAACTTCAGAACATTGGGCTTGGCAATGATTTCTTGGCTATGACACTGACGAGAAAGACGCAGACAACAAAGCAAACGTAGACAAACAGGACCGCATTAAAAGCCTCTGCGTAGCACAGGAAATAATCAATAAGGTGAAAGGACAACCTAGAGAATGATACCAAATATTTTGCAAACCGTATACTGAATACATTCAGAATTATGAACTCCTACCATTCAGTAGCAAAACAAAACAAAACAGAACAAATGGCCTGACTGCAAAATGACTAAAGGTCTTGCATAGATATTTCTCCAAAGAAGATTGAAAAAAAATGGCCAACAGGTGTATGAAAAGATGCTCGATATCACTCATCATCAGGGAAATGCAAATCAAAACCACAATGAGTTATTACTGCACACCTATTAAGTTGGATACAACGTTGGTGAGAATGTGGAAAAACCATAACCCTTATGCCCTCTTTGTGGGATTAGTCAATGGTGCGGGCGTGACCGAAGACAGTGTGGGGGCTCCTCAAAAAATCGAAAAGAGAACCACCGTGTGATCAATCCAGCACCCCACTTCTGGGTAGGTATCCAGAAGAATTGAAAACAGAGTCTCAAAGGTACTTGCACGCCAATGTTCCCTGCAGCATTAGTCACAACAGCCGAGACCTGAAAGGCACCTAAGTTTACCAACTGATGAATGAATAAAGAAAATGTGCTACCCACATACGATGGAATATCATTCAGCCTTAAAAAAGAAAGAAGGCTGCAACGTGGACGAATGTTGAGGACATTACGCTAAATGAAATAAGCCAACCACTAAAAGACGAACACTGCATGATTTTACTTATAAGACAGATCTGAAGTCATCAGACTTGTAGAAACAGAAAGCAGAATGGTGGTTTTTCAGGGGAATGGGGGGGGTGGGGGTGGTGGGTAACGGGGAGTGGTTCAATGGGTATGAAGTTTCAGTTGTATGAGGTGAAAAAGTTTCAGAGATCGGTCATACAACAACACACATACGCTTAACAATACTGTCCTGATCTGTATGGTCCCTGCAAAACTTGTTAAGAGGATACAAAAATGTTACTAGTTTATGAAGTCCACAGCTGGGATGCTCTGTCTTGCACTTATGACCTGAGCAGATGGGGGGGGGGGGGTCTGCAAACCCCCCTGCAAACCTTACAAGGTAAGAAACAAAACAAAACTACAAGACAAAGGTAAGAAGTCCCCAGCTGGGGACTGGGTTTGGTAGCTATTTCTTTCTATATCTGAAGCTCCAGTTTGAAAAAGCGTGTTAACAAAGTTAAGAAAGTGCGAAGAAGATCTGGTGTATTTCTATATACCAAGAGCAAGCATGATTAAAATGATACCGTTTGCATCAGCATAAGAAATCAAATACTCTAATGAACCCCAGTGAAAGACGTACAGGACCTCTACACAGACGCCTACGAGATATCAGTTACATACATTTTTAAAGATATCAATAAATGAAGGGAGATACATGTTCATGAATTAGAAATGAAACAGTTTAAAGATGTCCATTCTCCCCTCGTTGGACTAAAGTTTCAAATGAAATCTCAAGTTTCAAGAAAATCCCCAGCAAGATTTCCTTTGGTGGAAATTGACAAGCCAGTGCTCAAATTTATACAGAAATGCAAAGACCTGAGAAGAGTTTAGAGAATCAAAAATAATGTGGTATTGTTGCAAAGGAAAAAAAAACCTTGCCAATGGAAAGGAATAGAGTCCAGAAATAGACTGGTGTTTATAGTCATTTGGTTTTCAAGAAAGGCACTACCGAAAAGTCATGGGGAAAGCATGATTAAAACAAACAAAAAAAAAAGACAGTAGATCAATTGGATATTCATATGAGGAAAAAATGCACCTTGACCCTCCACTTTATATCATACACAAAAACAAATCCAGATATTTTGTAGACCTATTGTCAGAGGTGAAACAATAAAACTTCCACAAGGAGGCAGAGGATAATATTTTCATGACCTTAGGGTCGATGACGCTTCCTAAACAGCACATAGAAAGCTCGAGCCATAAAGAAAAAGACTGATAAATTGAACCTCATTAAAATTAAGAATTTTTGTCCACCAAAAGATTTCATTAAGAGGATGGAAAAGGGAAATGGGAAGAGATTATACCTGTATCTATACAATATAGGTTTCTTTTATATAATTATATATATAATTCAGATTTTATATAGTTACATATAATATGTAATATATATAAATTATAAAATATGTTATATATCATTTTTATATATCTGTGATCTATATATAGCTTGTGTGTGTGTGTGTGTGTGTGTGTGTGTGTGTGTGTGTATACACACACATATAGATCTGTATCCAGAGTATGTAAAGAACTCCTACAAAACAATAAACAAGGGCACCTGGGTGGGTCAGTTGGTTAAGCGTCCGATCCTTGATTTCGGCTCAGGTCACGATCTCACGATTTGTGAGATCGAGCCCCGCGTCCGTCTCTGCCCTGACAGTGCAAGAACCTGCTAGGGACTCTCTCTTCCCCCTCTCTCTGCCTCTCCCCGGCTTGCTCTCTCTCCCTCAAAATAAATGAATACATATTAAAAAAAAATTATTTAAACACAACGATAAACAGCACAAAACTCCGTTTGGCAAGAAAGGAAAAGAGCTTAAAGAGACACTTCACCAAAGAAGACCTTCCAAATGGCCAAGAAGCATAGTAAAAGTTGCTTGAAATCATGACTCATCATGCAAATTTACATCTCTGTAACACCACTACACGTCAACCCGGAAAGGCTAAAATGAGAAAGGCAGACACCATGCCGTGTCTACGAAGGACGCAGGGTAACCCAAACTTCTCAACCTCCCCTCAGTCTTCTGGGGTGCGTGCCATTCGGCACGGCCACCCTGGGACGCTTCTGCTGAACAGAACCCCATTCTAGACCGGGCATCGAAGAGAAACGTGTACACGCGCAGACGTGGGCCGGAGGGTCCCCGCAGCGGCATTCGCAACCTCCCCAAACTGGAAAGAACCCGAGCTTTGGTTACCCCGTGTCTTTCCCTCACTGACGCTTCAGGAACGGGATTGTGGAGGGTCACAGGTCAGCTGTCATCTCCAGCGGGGGGCTCGGGAGGGGATTGGGGCTGGAAAGTGAAAGGTAGGCGAGGAGTGTGGTAAAAGCAAAGCGGCCCGTTTCCCAGAGGGACCGAGGAGAAACGAGGTGGGTGAAAAGGGACTCCCCAGCCATGCCAGAAACAAAAGCCGACGGGTCGCCAGATGGGGAAGTGTCAAGACTGAGGGACTTCCCGAAAGGGAACATAGGCGAAAGGGCTCCCAGTTTACCCCTGGGCTTCAAGGACTTCTGCCCACCTGCCCTCCTGCCAGCCTCCTCCCTGATCTCTCCGGCACCCAGCTGTGGCCCTCCCAACCACGTCCCCGTTGCAACTGGGTCATTCGGTGGCTCCCCATTGCCCTTCAGAGAAGACCCCGGATTTCTTAGCGCAGCATTCAACACATTTCGGGATCTGCCCCCCCGCCCCAACATTCGTTCCCTCTGGCCCCCAGCACCCACCCTGAGCTGCAGGTACCCCAGGCTCCCGACAGCTTCACCAACAGTCCCCATGCATCTGGCTTCCACACCTCTGCACGTGTTCTTTCAGCCGCCGGAACGTTCTACCCTCCGGGGCGGACTGACAGCCTCCTACTCAGTCTTCAAAATCCAATTCACTTGTCACCTCCTCTGGCAGTCTCCCACCCCTCCAAAGAGTATGAGTCACTCCTTCCTCTGGGGTCTCTCCCTCCGCCAGGGCACCCTGCTCGGGGTGCTTTCACGGACGTTCGCAGCAACAGGCAGGCAAGGACCGTGTGCCTCTTGGCTACCGCTGAACCACGCCAGGGGTGAACCGGTGCCCGACACGCAGCGGAGGCTCAAAACACTTGTGACACGGGCGGCCACGTGAAAGGGTAACGGGTTCTGAGGCCCACCCTCGGAGCTAAAACCTGCATAGACCGTGCACTCCGAAATGAATTGCTATTCTTTTCGACTCCACTCTCTTAAATTTGGTGCCTGGAACATCTTTACGTAGTCGATAAGGGTAAAATCTCCAGTGCTCCCACTCTCCTCCTCCACCCCAGGGCCTTGGCACATGCCTCTGTCCAGAACACTTTTCCTCGTGCTTCTCTGCTTCCTCATCCTCCGGTTTCAACTTCAGTGTCACCTCCTCAAGGAGGCGATCGCCGCTGGCTGGTCTGGATCTCCCCTGCAGTGCTCTGGGCCCCACATCCTTCTGTTTCCTTCTTCACGGTTGTAATATTAGGGTCAGGTCAGTAAACGCTTCTGTTTTTGTGTTTATGACCTGTCTCTGTCCCGGAGCATAAGCCCCGCCCCCACCCCCACCCCCACCCCCACCCCCACCCCGGGAGGCTGGGAAATCATCTGTTTTGTTCACCAAAGAAAGTATCCTTAGTGCGCAGAACGGGGCCGGGAACTCAGTGGGTGCTCGACGAGTAGCTGAGGAGTTGGCAAACGAACGAAAGAGGGTAAGAGTTGCCGTGTCCAGTTACACGAGGAGCGAGGAGTGGGGCCGCAGGCAGCCCCCGAGACATCTGTTTCCCCATCAGCTTCATCACGGTCCCCAGGAACTTCCCTCCACCCTGAGCAACACCCTCAGCTCCCGGGGTCTGAGCAGTCACGACTGCTGTCATCGGATTAGTAACAAGGAACCTTCAGAGAGGGATGGCGGGGCGCCCAGGGTCATACAGAAAGTTCTTAGCCAAGCAGAGCGCTCAGGTTGGGGGAGAATCAGCCTGGTGGCCCTGGGGGACCCTGAGGCATATCCATTCCTTTCTCTGGGACTCAGTTTTCCTCATCCATAGAATGGGGCAGCGCCCTGGCCTGGCCGAGGTGGTGTGGGGCAGGCACACTGTAGGCGAGTGGGTAACGTCAGTTGTTTTTTCACAATTTTTTTTTTGTGTGCCAGTGGCAAGGGGCGGGTTGTGGGTGTCTGAGGACAGATGTCCCAGGACCCTGGGGTCATAGCTTAGGCAGTAGGAGCCGAACATGAGGGGAAGTTCCCATCCCAACCTGTCAGTCTTCCTCTGTCTCCCAGCCAGGCCGGGATCCCGGTCCACGAAGCCTCTTTTAGCCTGAACGAGCTCTGCCTACTGCACAGCCTGGGCAACCGTTCACTCCAGCCGCCTTCCCGCCAGACCAGGAGAAAGAAGAGAGGTTTGCAGCTGCGGGGTGAGGGATGGGGGCAGGGCTGGCAGCCTGCCTTCTGTCTGGCCCCCTGCTTGGCAGGCCCCCCGCCCCCCCCCCCCCCGCCAGTCTGCCCTGGCCAAAGTAGGCTGAGTGTCACGGATTCGTACAGGAGAAGCTTGGCAGGCCCTAGTCCCAACGTACACCATCAAGCCCCCTTGCAGATGAGGAAATAGAGGCCCAGAGAGGCCCAGTGCCTTGCCTATGGTCACACAGCGAGGAAGGACTGGGGCCTGAGCAGGGAGCCAGGCTGGGGTATTTGCCCCACCTCTCTGGGGACACTTCGGGTGGCCGGACCCTTCCTGGGGGCTGTGGGGACCAGCAGGCGAGGCCCCTTGCTGCAGGTGTCCTGGCCATCGGGGGGGCATCAGCAGGGCCCCTGCCTGCACCCTGGGGAATATTCTCAGGTTGTTTCAGAAGTTCCAAGTTTACTCAGATCCTGCATATGAGCTGTCATCAAAAGTCCCTTTGGCCAGGCGCCCAGGCAAGGAGTGGGGGCGGTGGCACCTGTGAGCCAGGGGTGGGGGTGGGGCTCCTCTCCGCTCCCACCCCCAGCCCCGCCTCCGCATTTCGGGGTGCCCTAGAGGGCAAGGGAGAAGGGGGTGAGGAGGGGGCCTCTCCTCGAAGTGTCTGTTCCCCCCTCTCTCCCCAGTTTCCTTCCCTCTGCTTGCGAATGACTCCCTGGGTGACCCTGAAAACCCTACCCCTCTCTGAGCCTCAGTTTCCCCAGCTGTGCAAGGGAGCGTAAAATCACCATGCGAGCTATCGTTTATTGAGGGCTTAGTGTATGCCGGTAGGGACGCCGTGCGTTCTAGCGAATAACAAGGCAATTATTACCAGCCATCCCTAAGGTAAAGCGTAATTGCTACTATTTCTTGTGAACCACTGCTCATGGCGCTGGCCCTGTCTCCGCCACTGAATCCCCAGGACCTAGGACAGTGCCTGACGCCCCAGTGGGTGCTCAAAAACTACGCATAGAATAAAACCTCACGACAAACCGGAAATGGATGTTAGAGACGGGGAAACGGAGGTTCAAGGGAGGTGAAGTGGTTTACTCAAGGTCACCCCAGAACTAGGGGGCGGAGCTGGGTCTCCACCCAGTCCTGGCCGCCTCCAGGGCCCGGGATCGCCCGTGGAGGTGTGTTGGCAAGCGGGCCACGGGTCCCACAGCCCCCCACCTGACCGCAGGGGGGACCTCCCAGCTATCACTCCTGCCCGCAAGGGATTCTGAAGGCACTGGCTCTCCTCCCTGCGTGGAGGATGCCTTCTTCCCTTCATTCATTTATTTATCAGGCACCAGGGAGGGAAATGGTGCCTCCCCAAGCTTCTGGTGCCTTCCCTCTTTCCATCTCCTCTTCAACGGGCCTCCTCCACCTGCCCGCCCCCACTGCCCTCAAGCCTTTTGTGGTCCCCAGCCCCCACCCCCACCCTTCACTGGACAGGTGGCAGCCTAGGGCTCAGGCTTTGTCTTGTTCACCCCACGCCTCCGGGCCCTCGATTTTGTTCTCCTAACACTCGGGCTCCTGGTTTCCTCCACTGCGGGGTGGTAAGGATCCAGACACCCTCCCAGGTGTGAGGTGGGCAGGACCAGGGCTCCCTCGAGTCCACCATGGGGAGCAGGTCGTCAGGCCTGTCCCTCCCCTTCTCAGAAGGGTTCTCGAGACTATGAGTCTTGTTTTTATGCCATCCTGTCTGGCAGTGTGGCCCTGCGGTCAAGCGGACCGGTGGCCCAAACCCAGCTCTGCGTCTCACGGCCACGTGGTCCTGGGGTCCTCGATCTCCTCATCTGTGAAATGGGCTGAATGGGCTCCCGGCCTCACCTGATGTTGTAAGGATAACGGGAGCCCCTCAAGTGCCAGCAGCGGGCTGAGCCCCGGCGCTCGGAGGACCAGAACCACGGGGGCTGAGGGAAGCCGATCGCGGGTTCTCGAATGTGCCCCCCGCACCTTCCACCGCTCTTGGACCCTGGCCCTCCTCTGCCACGGGCCCCCCTTCCTGGTGGAACAAGCTGTCTTCCTGGGCGGATCTCCCACCGGCAACTTTCATATTTTTATGCCCCCCAATCTTCACAACTAGCCCCACAGGGATGGAGCTGCCTTCATCCCCATTTTAGAGATGAGAAAACTGAGGCTCCATGAGGTTGGAAGAAGCACAGAAACTTGCTCAAGTTCACCCAGCTAGGGAGTCGCATGGCCGGCTTTTGAACCCGCCAGGTTTTCCCCACTCGGCCATGTGCTTCTAAACCCATGCTCTCCCCCCCCCCCCCCGGGGGAATACAAATGTCCTGAGGGGAGCAGCCTGTGACTTTTGAATGCCCCCGGCCCCGGGGCCGCTCCTCCCACTGCGCAGGCTGGCCGTTCCTTCTCGAAGTCCAGGGTTCCCACCAGAGGCCTCTCCCCACCCAGCTGCTCTGCCGGGAAGGTGTCTGCCTCCTCCTTCTTTCCTCTCCTGTCCACATGTCAAACTTCAACCCCTGCCTCCAGACTCAGCCTCCCCGCGTCTCCCGGCCTCCCTCTCTTCCACGCACAGAGGGCCCTTGGCTTCTCACCATCGGCCCATCCCCTGTGCTTTGGTGAGAAGGAGACAGCGTGGAGGACGGGGCCAGCCTCCGAGTCACCTGCCCGCCCTGCTCCGCGCTGTTGAGTCTCCTTGGGAAAATCGCTCTGGCCCTGGAGCCCCTGTTCTCTGTCTGTGAAATGGGCACAGAAATCCGTGTGGAGGGGTTACAGGACACAAAGACGCTGAAACCCAGAATCTGCCCCCAAAACCAATGCCCCTCCCCAGAGGGGGCCCCCTAGAAATGCCACACCATCACGCCGTCACCCCCGTGCCCACCCCTGCCCTCCTCGGCTGCCGGGAACCGCGGTGACTGTGGCATCCCGTTTGGCCTGGGACCGGCTTTCCTCCCGCAGCCCCGGCCTTTTGGAGCTCACGGGGTCATCTCAGCCGTGTCCCAGCCTCCAGACCTCCAGGCCTCCCGCAGACGCACAAAAAGGCACTTTGGGCGTCCTGGGCTGGGCTGAACAGGAGACTCCAGCCCCAGCTCTGCCGGCCTCACTGTCCCCAGCTGTGAGGAGGGGGCAAAACCCCTCTGTGTCCTCCCACCTCGGGCAGAGAAGGCGCCAGACCCCCCGCAGAGAACAGTGGCTGGAGCTGAGTTACCTGCTGTCCCAGCTTCTCCCTCAGGAATCCATTCTGTGTGCTCGGGGGGGAATCCAGTGGCCTTCCAGGGGTGGGGGCGCGGGACGGGAGTCAGAGGGAGCAGGCGGGTGTAGGGGGTGGGGATCCACAGCCTGTCCTGAGTCACCAGCCAGACAAGCCTACGACCTGTCACCGGGACGGATGGCCCCGGGCCCTAGGCAGGCAGGCCACACAGAGAGAGCCAGCCGGGGTCACAGGCAGTGGTCGCTCACATCCCAGGGAGGTCACACACAGACAGAGGACAGAGATCGACTGCACCAGGGAGAGACCCACAGCAGACCAGGGCTGGTCAGACAGGCAGACGGACAGACAGGGGAAGGGAAGTCGAGCAGACAGGCAGGTGGCCAGCCGGGCAGACGCAAAGAGAGACAGGCAGGCAGGCAGGCAGGCGGCCGTGTGGCTGTCAGTCACACTCAGGGAGGAGCAAACAGTCGGCCCCGGAGCCCATGGGTCACTTGGCAGAGCCCCATGGGTCTGTCAGAGCGCGGCTGCTGCCCTGCCGCGTGCACAGGGTGGGGAGGCAGGGGAGGATGTGGCGAGCAGCAGCTCTCCCCGCAGGCCCTGCCCACAGAGCAGCTGGCCCCTCCCTGAGGGAGTGAGAAAGAGGTGGGAGGGGGCCGGGCCCCTGGCAGAGCCCTCGCTCACCAAAGGTCACCTGCTAGGAAGACATTTGGGGCCACCAGGGTGATGTCTGCCTCTTGCGGATGGGTGGTGTTACCCCCCCCACCCCGAGGTCTCACGGTCATGACCTATGAGGCAGGCAGGGCCCGTGAGCCACTGCTTCTCACAGATGTGGCGACCGAGGCTCAGAGGGGTGTGGAGGTAGGTTAGTGGACCCAGGGGGCCCCGGTGGTCCCGAGAGCCCAACTCTCAGTTCAGAGAGAAAGTTGAGGGCCCAGGGCCGGAGACCCCCCACCCCCCGCCCCCCGCCCCGAGGTCCCATGCTTCACTCACGCACACCACCTGCCTGGCCCAGGAGGGGGCTGCGTTTGGACCCCCCACCCCCACCCCAGCCAGACCCCTCTGACTTCGCTTCCTTTGAATCCAGCTTTCCACTGCAGGGTTGCAGGGAGCAGCCCCCTGTCCCCAAGCCCTTCAGAAGACAGTCCCTCGGGCGTGTCACAGCACCTCTCTGAATGCCTCTGAATGTCAAGCGGGGATGCCTAGCCGAGGGGAGACGGCAGCCATGGGTAACACATGAGAACTCAGGCAAAAAATAGAGAAAAGCAATTCTCAAGAGAGTTTTCTTTCACCTTGCGGACAAGCCGGGGGCCCGTGAGAGGGTCAGACGTCTCTCTCTGGCAGAAGTTTAAGAAATCAGAGACAAAATCCAGCAGGCTCCTGCCCAGCAGCCTCACAGGGAGAGCCAGAGAACTTACCACAACCCCTACCGTTACTCTCTTGCATTTTTTAGGCCCCTCCACGATCTCATTTTATGCCCCAGACCCTGCCAGGCAGAGCAGAGTGCTTCCCTTTTAGAGATGGAGCAAACAAGGCTCAGAGAAGTGAAATGTCACAGAAGCTACGGAGTGTCATAGCTGGGGTTTGGACCTGGGGGGTATCTGATTCCTAAGCCCGCACCAGGCTGTGACGACGAGTCTGAACCGGGACCAGATGCTATCAGGGTGCATGGGGGCTCCTTTGTGCTGTGTTGATGACACAGGTTGGCTTGGAAACACATGCCATCTGCCCCCCCAGCTGACTCATTTTTGGGAAACGATTTGCAGCTAACCCACATGACCGCTCCAAAGAAAAAGAGAAAGCATCTTACTATTTATTTCTTCTATTTTTTTTTTTCTTTTTCTAGCTGTTTTTGAGGAACTTGGTACAAATTCCCCTGTGGTTGATCTGAAGGATGTTTGCCCTATAGAAATTCTCTTCCTCACTGCTGAAATATCTTGTGTTCTCTGGAGAACCCACGTTAGGAGGAAGCCAGATTTTCTTTTTCTCTCTCCTGATCTTCAGGGTGAGTTTGACGATGCCATGCATCAGTAATCTGAGTGGTGGAAAGATCAAGAAAAGGAATAGTGCCATGGACCTAATATTTGCTGAGAGTTTACTCTGTGCCAGGTTGTTTTGGGTTTGTTTTTTTTTTAAATAAGGTTGTTGGGTTTTTTTTTGTTTTTTTTAAAGTAATCTCTACACCTAGCGTGGGACTTGAACCCTCAACCCCAAGATCAAGAGCCACACGCTTCACTGACTGAGCCAGGCGGGCACCCCTGTGCCAGGGTTTTTAAGGACTTTAAAGATGTATCATCTCACTTAAAACTTATCGTCATGGTCCCTATTTTACAGGGAAGGAAAATGAGATTCGGAGAGGGTAAATGACTTGTCCAAGGTCACACAGCTGGTGAGTGGCAGAGTTGGGATGAGTGAGTGGCAGACTTCAGGCTCCTATGTTCTAGATCATTCACAGCACTGTTTCTGAACGTGCGTTAACCTAAGGATATTTGATCTCTCTGGCCTGCCTCCCTTCTACCTGCCTGCCTGTCTGCCTCCCTAACCTTCTCTCCACCCACCCATTCACCCACCTACCTACTCATCCATCCTTCTATCCACCTGCCCACCCAGCCATCCATTCTCCCATCCCTGCCTTCTGGCCACCAATACTGAGCAAGCCCTTGGCTTTGAACTGGGGGTGCCCCGCAGAAATATTCACAAGCGACAATCCTCATGTGGCCTGTATTCTAACGGGGGAGACAGACAAAACGAAGTGATGGGCAAATGAAATGCAAATTGTACTAAGCGTCACAGAAAACTGATGAGAGATCAAGGCATCAACTCAGCCGTAGGGGAAATATTTTAGGCAGAAGACACTGGAGGTGCAAAGGTCCTGAGACAGGAAGGAATGTGGCCTGCTCCAGGAACACTGAGGTCAGTGGGGTGGAACAGAGCAAGGAAGCAAAGGCATACAAGGAGGCGGGCCACAGAAGTCACACACCCTGCACACCGCCTAGGACCGTGCAGGACAGCAAGGAAGGTAGATTGGGTTCCAGGGGAAACTGGAAGCCATCCGAGATTTTCATCAGAGGAGTGGCTTCGTTCAATGAACCTTTTCAAAAGATTGCTCTGGCCATGACTTAGGGAGGGGGTGGGGTGCAGCAGGGGCCATTTTAACCCCTCATGTTTAAAAAGCAGATACTTTTTTTGGGAGGTGGAAATTGAACAGATACCATGTCCTCTGGGGTGACGTGAGTCCCCTCAGAAACAGATGTGTGTTGAAGGAAGGTTCCCAGTGCGGAGGGAGGGCTTAGGGCCTGTCTCACAAGCGTGGCCCCCAAGGTCCGGAAGGAGAGTGTAATCGGATGTCTCAACATCACCCAACCCCCCCTCCCACCCTGGTATTCAGAGCTGGTCAATGGAGAGGAAGTGGTTAAATTTACATTTCAGCCAGAGGCCTACTGGGGAAAAATAATTGAGACAACCCCCTTCAACTCATTTCCTCTTTTTTATTTTTATTTCAACAGCTTTATTAAGATACAACTTACCTAGCATCAATTCCAGCCATGGGACGTGCATAATTCGGTGATTTTTTAGGTAAGTGGTGCAACCATCCCCACGACCCAAGTTTAGGACGTTCCCAAAAAAGATCCCTTGTACCCGCTGGCAAGCAATCCCATTTGCCCTCCCGGCCCAACCCATCTCCTTTCTCTCTTTGCTGATTTCCTTTCCCCTTGCTGGGTGTTTCGTATATAAACTGAATCGCGCGTGTGTTCATTCATTTGTGTTGCTGAGTAATATTCCATTGCAATGATATTATTGTAACGTAATAATAATGCAATGATGTACCCAATGGATCTGCCACCTCTGGTACATCCATTCATCAGCTGGTGGACATTGGGAACATGCTCACTTTGTCTTTATCCTAAATAATACTGCTGTGAACATCTCCATGCAAATCTTGGCACAGACATGCATTTTCAAACCTTTTGGGTGCACGACTGCCAGGATTGGATTGCTGGGTCTTAGGGTCATTCTACGTGTCATTCCCTGAAGAGCTAACGGTCTGTTTTCCAAAGCAGCTGACCATTTTATATTGTCACCAGCAATGTACGAGAATGTCAGTTTGTCCACATGCTTGGCGACACTCTTATTTTCCTTTTTTTTTTTTTTTTTACTGTGGACATCCGAGTGGGTATGAGGTAGTGTCTCACTGTGGTTTGGCTTTGCATTTCCTTAACAGCTAATGATGGTGAACATCTTTACATGGGCTGGGCACTCATTTGTTTATCTCCTTTGGAGAAATGTCTATTCAAGTCCTTTGCCCATTTTTTTTTCCATTGGGTTGTGCTATGGACACAACGCTGTGTCACACAACCGGCCCTCCAATCATATGTTGAAATTCTAACCCCCAGTGTGATGGTAACAGGACATGGGGCCTCTGAGAGATGATTAGGATATTAGACCAGAGCCCTCATGAATGGTGCCTTTATGAGTATCCTTATAAAAGAGACCCCAGAGAGATAACTCACCTTTCCTACCCTGCGAGAACACAGTGGTCTCTGACCCAGGAAGCAGGTCTCACTGGACATCGAGTCTGCTGGAAACTTGATCTTGGACTTCCCAGTCTCCAGAACTGGGTGAAATAAATGTTTGTTGTTTATAAGCCACTTAATCAACTATATTTTGTCGTAGCACTCTGAATGGACCAAGACAGGTTGTCATTTTGTTGTTGAGTTGTAAGAGCTCTTTATATATTCTAGATACTATCAGATATATAATTTGCAAATATTTTCTCTCATTCTGTAGTTCCCCTTTTCACTTTCTTGATAATGTCCTTTGATGCACAAAGGTTTTTAATTTTTATGAAGTACAATTTTTCTCTTTTTTCTTTTGCTGCTCCTGCTTTGGTGTCATTGTCTAGGATCCATCACCAAATCTAAGATCATGAAGATTTACCCCTATGTCTTCCTCTAAGAGTTTTATTGTGATAGTTCTTATATTTAGGTCTCTGATCCGTTTATATAAATTGTTGTATATGATGTGTGATAAGGGTCCAACTTAATTATTTTGTGCGTAGATATCCTGCTGTCCCAGGGTCATTTGCTGAAGACACTGTTCCTTCCCACTGAGTCGTCTTAGCATCTTTGTCGAAAATCATTGGCCATCGATGCATAGATTTATTTCTGGACTCTCAAGTCAATTCCATTGGTCTCTATTTCTACCCTGAGCCAGTATCGCTCTGCCTTGATTACCGTAGATTTGTAGTAAGTTTTGAAATTGGGAGTTCGAATCCTCCAACTTTCTTGTTCTTTTTAAAGACTGTTTTGGGTGTTCTGGGCCCCTCGCAATTCCATATGAATTTTAGGATCAACTTTTCCATTTCTGAGCAAACAAAAGGCTATTGGGATTTTGATAGGGATCGCGTTGAATCCATAGGTCGCTTTGAGGAATACCTGCCACCTTAACAATACTAATTCCTCCTTTAACCTGAACACAGGATATTCTTTCATTTATTTAGGTCTTTAATCTCTTTTAGTAATGCTTCATAGTTTCCACTATGCACATCTTTTACCTCCTTGGTTAAATCTATTCCCAAGGAGCCTATTCTTTTTAACGTTATTGCATCTGGAATTATTTTCTTAATTTCCTTTTCATCTTGTTAGTTCTAGTGTAGAGAAGCTAATTTTTGTATGTGGATCTTGCACCCTGCCCTTTTGCTTAGTTTATGAGCCTTCATAATTTCTTTGTGAATTTTTTAGTATTTTCTATTTTTTTTTTAATTTTTTTTAACGTTTATTTATTTTTGAGACAGAGAGAGACAGAGCATGAACGGAGGAGGGTCAGAGAGAGAGGGAGACACAGAATCTGAAACAGGCTCCAGGCTCTGAGCCATCAGCACAGAGCCCGACGCGGGGCTCGAACCCACATACTGCGAGATCGTGACCTGAGCCGAAGTCAGACGCTTAACCGACTGAGCCACCCAGGCGCCCCTAGTATTTTCTATTTTAAGTTTATTGTTACTATTGATTTTGAGAGAGAGAGAGAGCACACAAGCGGGGGAGTGGCAGAGAGAGAGAGAGAGGGAGGGAGAATTCCAAGCAGGATCCGCACTGTCAGCGCAGAGCCTAATGTAAGGCTCAAACTCACGAACCGTGAGATCATGACCTGAGCTGAGATCAAGAGTTGGACGCTTAACCGACTGCTTCACCCAGGCACCCCCTTCAGTATTTTCTAGATATGGTATTATGTCATCCATAAATAGAGGTAGTTTTACCTCTTCCTTGCCAATTTCCTTTTCTGGCTGACGTGCTCTAAAACTTTCAGTACGATGTTGAACAGCGGTGGTACAAGCGGGCATCCTTGCTCCTGGTGTTGGAAGGAAAGCCTTCAGCTTCTCATCCATCGAGTGTGATGCTAGCTGTGGGTTTTTATATATATATAACAATATCACCACAATCATGTTGAGGGATGTCTCTTCTGTTCCTAGTTGGCGGAGTATTTTTAGCACAAAACAAAATGTTCGATTTTGCCAAATGCTTTTTTTGCACCCATTGAGATGATCATGCGGGTTTCTTTTCTCCCCCCTTAATTTTATTAGTGTGGTGTGGTACGTTGATTCATTTTCTCGTGTTGAATCTCACTTGCACACCTGGGATAACTCCTGTTTGGTCATGGTATATAATCCTTTTAACACGCGCTAGGATTCGGTTTGCTAATGTCTTGTTGAGAATTTTGCATCGTTATTCATAAAAGATATTTGTCCATAGCGTCCTTCCTCCCTCCCTCCTTCCCTCCCTTCCTTCCTTTCCTATTTAAATTAATTTTATTAATTTCACTTTTGGGTATGGTCCATAGTGTTCTTTTCTTCTGATGTCTGGCTCTGGTATTACAGAATGATTGAGGAAATGTTCCTTCCTCTTCTATTTCGGGGAAGAGTTTGAGAAAGATCGGAGTTCATTCTTCTTTATTATTTTTTTTTTAATTTTTTTTAAGTTTATTTATTTATTTTGAGAGACACAGACAGAGCACACGAGTGGGAGAGGGGCAGAGAAAGAGGGGGACAGAGGATCCAAAGCTGGCTCCTTGCTGACAGCAGAGAGCCTGATGCGGGGCTCGAGCCCACAGACCGTGAGATCACGGCCCAAGCCAAAATCAGAAGCTTCACCGACTGAGCCACCCAGGTGCCCCTCTTCCTCTGTAAATGTTGGGGAGAACTTACCAGTGAAGGCATGCAACTCTAGATTTTTGTTGTTCTTAGGAGGTTTTTGATTACTGATTCAATTCTCTACTTCTTACATGCCTGTTTAGACTTTCTATTTCTTCGTGAGTCATTTTTGGTAATTCGTGTCTTTCTAGGTATTTGTCCATTTCATCTAGGTTATCTAATTTGCTGCCTACAATTGTTCGTAGTATTCTCTTATAATCCTTTTTTTTTTTTTCTGTAAGTTTGGTAGTAATGTCCCCATTATTTCCATTTCCAATTTTACTTGCATTTTTCATTTCTTCTTCTTCTCTCTCTCTCTCTTGCTCTCACCCTTGCTCTCTCTCTTTTGGTTTTGCTTAATTCAGTTAAAGGAGTACCAACTTTTTTTTTCAATAAATAATTCTTAGTTGTGTTGGTCCTCTCTATCGTGTTTCTATTTTTTATTTCATTTGTCTCATCTTTATTATCTCCTTCCTTCTGCTAGCACTGGGTTTAATTTGCTCTCCTTTTTCTAGTTCCTTAAGGTGCACAGTTAACGTTACTAATTTGGAATCTTTCTTATTTTTTAATGAAGGCATTTGTAGCTCCAAATTTCCCTCTTAGCTCTGTTTTCACTGCATCCCGTACATTTTGGTATGTTGCGTTTTCATTTTCACTCATCCTTAAGCATTTTCTAATGTCTCTTGTTATTTCTTATTTTGTTCCTTAGTTGTTTAAGAGCGTGTTGTTTAATTTCCACTTATTTGTGAGTTCACCGGTTTTCCTTCTGTTACTGATATCAAGCTCCGTTCCACTGTGGTCAGAGAAGATATTTGTATGATTGTAATCTTTTAAAATGTATTGAGATTTGTTTTGTGGCCTAACGTATAATCTGTATAGAGAATGTTTCGTGTGCACTTGGAGATCACTGCTGGGCTTGGATGCTGTGTTCTATACGTGTCTGTCTGGTCTCTTTGGTTTATAGTATTGTTCTAACCCTCTATTTCCTTAGGAGCCTTCTGTCTAGGTGTTCTATCTAGTATTGAAAGTGGGCCCTGAGGGGGTGCCTGGGTGGCTCAGTCGGTTAAGCGTCCGACTTCGGCTCAGGTCACGCTCTCGCGGTTCGTGAGTTCGAGCCCCGCGTCGGGCTCTGTGCTGACAGCTCAGAGCCTGGAGCCTGTTTCGGATTCTGTGTCTCCCTCTCTCTCTGACCCTCCCCCGTTCATGCTCTGTCTCTCTCTGTCTCAAAAATAAATAAACGTTAAAAAAATATATATTAAAAAAAAAAGTGGGCCCTGAGGTCTTCAGCTATTACTCTAAACTGTCTATTTTCTTCTTCGGTTCTGTGAGCATTTGCTTTATTATTTTGGGACTCTGTTAGTTGGTGCATACCTACTCGCAGTTGTTATACCTTTTTGATAAATTGACACTTTTAGCAACATATAATGTCCTTCTGGGTCTCCCATAAAAATTTGACTTACAGCTCATTTTACTGATATTATTAGAGCCTCTCCGGCTCTCTTCTGGTTACCATTTGCACAGAATATACTCTTCTATCCTTCCGCATTCGTCCTCTTTGTGTCTTTGGACATGAAGTGAGTCTCCTTAGACAACATAAAGCTGGACCATGGCTTCTTTCTGTCTCTCAGTGTGTTCTCTGTTCTCTCAGAGACAAAAAGACGAGTTACAAACCAAAAATATAGTAATACTGGCTCTTACATTACCTGTGTATTTACCTTTACTGGCATTCTTTACTCATTCATATGGCTTCGAGTTACTTTCTAGCTAGCATCCTTTTATTTTGGCCTGAAATACTCCCTTGGGCATTTCTCATAGGGTAGATCTCCTGGTGATAAACTCCCTCAACTCTTGCTTATCTTGGATTTTTTTTTTTAAGGCAGATTCTGTGCATGTGTTCGTGGGCGGGGGTTGTGGTGAGGTTCTGCATGTCTTTCTTTTCTTTTTTTTTTTTTAATGTTTGTTTATTTTTGAGAGAGTGCAAGCAGGGGAGGGGCAGAGAGAGGGGGGCAGAGGATCCAGAGCAGGTCCTGCCCTGACAGCAGAGAGCTGGATGTGGGGCACGAACTCACGAACCAGCCGTGAGATCATGCCATGAGCCAAAGTCGGACGCTTGACTGAGACGCCCGGGTGCCCCCTTCTTTATTTTTTGACCCAAGATGAGCACTCCCCTGGTTGCTGTGTGGTTTGGGTCAGATTCCAGAGTGTCAAAAAAGTTAATTCTGACTGTTTCTGCCAGCTTAATGGTTGCTTCAGTGGAAAGACTAATCCTTGGAGCTCCCTACATTTTATAAATTTTCCTGAAGTTCAGTTTACCAATTTGTGTGAGTGTGTGAATTACACTTTTGCTGCCATGTCTAAGGTAACAAAGGTAACAGATGTCTTCTTTTTTAAAATTATTATTCTTTTTTTTTTTATTTTAAGTAGGCCGCCTACCCGACATGAGGCTTGAACTCACAACCCTGAGATCAAGAGTTGTGTGTCCTACCAGCTGAGCCAGCCAGACACCCCAACAAAGACCTCCTTCATGTTGTCTTCTCTAAGTCTTACTGTTTAAGTTCTCATGTTCAGAACTATGATTCATTTTGAGTTACTTTGTGTGTGTGGTGTGAGATAATGATCTAAATGTATCTTTTTTGCTTGTGGCTACCCAAGTGTCCCGGAATGATGTGCTGAAAAGATTATCCTCTCCCCCCTGAATTACCTTGGCGCCTATTTTGGAAATTAATTCACTCTTACATGTATGGGTTTATTTCTGGACTCTCTGCTCTGTCTCATCAGGACCACATTGTCTTGATGAGAGCCTCGTAGTTAAGTTTGGAAATCGGGAAGTGAAAATCATCCATCTCTGTCCTGCTTTTCCAGAATGGCTTCAGCTACTCTAGGTCCTTTGCATTTCCCTAAAAGTTGTTAGGATCAGCTTGTTAATTCCTGCAAAATTCCCTGCTGAGAATTTGACAAGGAACGTGACGACTGTAGGTCAACTTGGGGAGATATTGTGTCTTCCAGTCCAGGCAGGGGGACTAGCTCTCCATTTATTTAGGTCTTTAAAAGTTTTCTCTCAGATCCCTCCTTCCTCACCCATTCCCTTTTGTGGCCCAACATTGTGGGGCTCCTCTGATGGTTCAAATGGTCTACTGAGGGTCACAGTAGACCCAACGAAGGGCAGGAGGCGTTTCACTGGGAGCTCAGCTCACAAGAAGGCAACACCCAAGAGGGTCATTACGGGAGGGCTGGGCTATACACACATGTGGCTGAGATTGGAAACCCCCTTTTCACCCAGTTATCTTGACACAGTGGGTTCATTGGAAGAGCAGTGGCTGAATATGAAGGCAAAATGAATAAATAGTACCCTCAGTTATCAGCAATGCAGAAGGGATAGGATTATCCTCCTTTAGAGACTCACCTTGTTTGTATCAGGCTCTGGACCCATAGCTGTGTCATTCAAGAAGATGATAAGAATCTTTTCGGATTTTGTAAATCCATGCCTCAAATTAAGCTCTCTGGTGGGCTGATCAGACCCCCCAGCCATTGATGACATTGACTGCTATTTGAGGATGAGGGCTGTCTTGGTGGGGTTCCCCAGAAACTGTTTCTAATTAGGGCTTTCAGTGCAGGTAGTGGATTTGGGAGGCGGTCCCAGGAACCACTTGTAGGGGAGTCGGGAAGTGAGGCAGGGCAGGGAAGAAGGACAAATAGAACGTTCCTCCCAAGTGTCCCAGATGTGGAACAAGGAAGCCGGGCTATTTCTTCACAAAGACCCAAGACCCCATCTGCCAGGAGTAGAGGGTTGCTTCCTGAGGCAGAGTTCTGGCACTTCCAGATGGCTAGCCATGTGCACCTGCAGCCAAAAATAAACCCTGAGGCAGAGAGTTGATGGTTTTTGCAGTAGGAATGCCTCAGTGTGTAGAGCTGAGAGGGTAAGGGTGAGGCTCCGACACCTACTACAATGCAAATGGCAGCAAATCATCCATTGGCCATCCAATGGCTCCAGTCTCCCATGATGCCCTTCTTTCTCCTATGAGAACCAAGGTGTAATTCTGGACAGGGACGTGCCCAGCTAACAGACTACTCCCCAGTCTCTGTTGCAGCTAGCGATGGGAGTGTTCAGATGGAGCTTCTGAGAGCACCCTTGACCCCTTCTCTCTTTCGCTTCCTCCTTTCTCCTGATTAAAGGGTAGATGTGATGGCTGGTGCTCAAGCAGCCATTTTGGAACCAAAGGAAAAGACCAAGAGAATCACAGAGAACTTGGCCCTAATATCACAGGCCGTGCACCAATGTCAGTAGCTACTTGCCTCCAGGCTTCACGTTCCACAGGAGAATAAACCCTTAAGGGTTTCAGCCACCAGAGTTGGCCTTATGACAGCCTCTGAAGGCAACTTCCAACCACACGAGGAGCTTGAATGACTCTCAAAAAGACAAAGGAGCTTATTTGTATGCCCAAACTGGTGAAGCAAGTTATTCCAGGTACGATTAAAACTACCGACAAAGTCTAAATGAACCAGGAAAAGAGGGTTGAATTCATAATTTATAAAGCATCTACAAAACGGAATACTCTGCAGATATTAAAAATGGATGATTTGTCTATAAACATTGATGATAATAGAAATGGATATCCCAGGGGCACCTGGATGGCTCAGTCGGTTAAGCGTCTGACTTTAGCTCAGGTCATGATCTCACGGCTTACGAGTTCGAGCCCCGCGTCAGGCTCTGCGCTGACAGCTCGGAGCCTGGAGCCTGCTTTGGATTCTGGGTCTCCCTCTCTCTCTGCCCCTCCCCACTCACACTCTGTTTCTGTCTCTCTCAAAAATAAATAAACATTAAAAAAAACTTTTTTTTAAAGAATAGAATAGAATAGGGGCGCCTGGGTGGCGCAGTCGGTTAAGCGTCCGACTTCAGCCAGGTCACGATCTCGCGGTCCGTGAGTTCGAGCCCCGCGTCAGGCTCTGGGCTGATGGCTCGGAGCCTGGAGCCTGTTTCCGATTCTGTGTCTCCCTCTCTCTCTGCCCTCCCCCGTTCATGCTCTGTCTCTCTCTGTCCCAAAAATAAATAAAAAATGTTGAAAAAAAAAAATTAACAAAAAAAGAATAGAATAGAATAGAATAGGGGTGCCTGGGTGGTTCAGCCAGCTAAGCGTCTGACTTCAGCTCAGGTCATGATCTCATCGCTTCTGAGTTCGAGCCCCGCATCGGGCTCTGTGCTGTCAGTGCGGAGCTGGCTTTGGTTCCTATCTCCCTCTCTCTCTGCCCCTCCCCAGCTCGTGCTTTCTCTCTGCCTCAAAAATAAATAGCCACATCAAAGAAAATTCTTTCAAAAAGAATAAAATAAAATAAAATAAAATAAAATAAAATAAAATAAAGTAAGTAAAGCACATTTTCTTGCTACCTGGAGCGTGGGTGTGGTGGTGGGCATCTTGGACAATGTAGACGAAGGCAAAAATCCTAGGGAGGGCAGAGCAGCCGGCATGGGTCCCTGGGTGACCTTGTGGACGCCTACCTCCACACTGTGACAAGGGGGAGGAACCTCTCTTACTTAGGCCACTGTCAGTTTGGGGCTCTGTATATGCAACTGAGCCTACCTTTGAGCTCGTGCTCACAGATACAGATTTAGACACGCACGTGGATGTAGGCACAGAGGTGGGTGGAGCCATAGCTATAACCCCGACTGATGGCTAGACGGCTGTCGGGGTCTGTACAGACTGAAGAAGAAGAAGAAGGACAAGGCTGATACTGGGTAGGCAACTAAACATCGCTGTCATATCCCGGAAAATAAAGTAAATCACATGCGATCCCTCGGTGCCCGTGAGTGACACAATTATTTCAGCTGCAGTCCTAGAAAACCAAATCGAGTACGCTTAGCGAAAATGGGACTGTGCTGCAGAGAAGGAGGAGGTGCCCCAGGATACCGCCGGGGCTCAACAGAACTGCCAACTCACCGGCAGTCAGAGCGGGGGGGAACAATGGTTCCCATGGCCTCCCGCCAGAAAAGTCCCAGGGAATTCTTTGATTGGCTTGGATTGCCTCACAAGCCAATCTGCGCACCAGTCTGGGGTCAATGGTGGCTCAGCGTGAGTAACCTGGTAATCCCTGGACCAGGGCCCGTGGCCAGAGGGAGGGGGACTCTGGGTAAATGCCAGCCCATCTCTGCGGCTGTCACAAAAAGAAGGCGGTGAGGCAGTGCGGGGTCGTTCTGTGCAACATTCCGTGCAAAGACAATAGCCACTACATAGACTGATATTGTCTTGACGGACAGAACTGTGTCTCCCTCCCCCCCCACCCCCAAAACGCATATGTTGAAGTCCTAACTCCCAATGTGATGCTCTCTGGACACAGGGCCTTCCGGAGGTCAGAGTTAAAGAAGATCGTAAACGTAGAGCTCTGGGCCGACAGGCCTGAGGTCTTTGAAGAACGAGAAGAGACACCAGGGTTCTCTCTCTCCACCGTGTGAGGACGCACCAGGAAGGAAGAGGGGCCTCCCCAGAAAATGACCATGGTGACACTGTGATCTTAGACTTCCAGCCTCCAGAACCGGGAGGACAACGGTTTCTGTTGTTTCGTACTTTGTAACTTGTTTACAGTTTTAAGGGGCTTACCATGTAGCAGGCCCTGCGTAAAGCTATCCTAACCACGTATTAATATCCACATTTTAGACAGGGGGAAACAGAGGTACCAGAGATTAAGCAATTTGCCCGTGACCACAGATCATAGGGAGTGGAGTCAGGATTGGAACGTGGACAGTCTATCTCCAAGTGGTAACAAGGCTATTTGTAGGTCATGGGGGTTTTTATTGCTAATTTTCTTGTACTTTTCTGTATTGATTTTTTAAAGTGATGTATTACTTCTAGAACAATAATAAAGCTATTCGATTTTGGAAATTAAAGGAAGGAAGGTCACAGTGTACCTGCGTGCTGGGGAAAGGGCACAGCAAGAAGGGAAGGCATTAAAAAATCTATGGAGGGGCACCCGGGTGGCTCAGTCGGTTAAGCGGCCGACTTCGGCTCAGGTCATGATCTCACGGTCCGTGAGTTCGAGCCCCGCGTCGGGCTCTGTGCTGACAGCTCAGAGCCTGGAGCCTGTTTCAGATTCTCTGTCTCCCTCTCTCTGACCCTCCCCCGTTCGTGCTCTGTCTCTCTCCGCCTCAAAAATAAATAAACGTTAAAAAAAAATTAAAAAAAAAAATCTATGGAGATGTAAGGGGTCCTTCCAAAACCACTGACCAAGGATGAGTGCCGTGCCCTTTACTTTAGGTCCAGCGGTCAATTTCACAGGTATGAGGATTAGAATCACTGAAGCAACATGTGCTTGGGGGCTTTTCCCCAACTCAAGAGTGTCTCATGGCCCAGAGAAACTTGAAGCCCCCTGGGACTCCATTAATAGAGGTATGGAGCACAGAGTAAGGGAGGTTATCCTCACCACAATGGCCAGACCAGCAGCCTATGTCCAGTTCTGAGCCCTCATTTTAAGAACATTGGTAAATTGGAGTATATTTAGGAGAAGGAACCAAGAAACTGGGGGGTGGGGGGGTGGGGGAAGGGGTGTGGAGAGGGTCTGATAACCATGAGCGAGTAGAGGTAAGGAGCTTGAAGAAGAGACAATCCAGGGTGGGAGACATGAGAGCTGACCTTCAGGCTCAGACCAGTGCAGTCAGAGTTGCCTCATTGAGGGACAGTGAGCTTCCTGTCTCTGGTGGTATGCAAACCAAGGCTTGGCCACCTGTTGATGTGGGTATATGGTTGGATTGATTGAGTGTGTGGTTGGACCACAGGGCCATAAAGGCTCCTTTCACGTTTAGTGTCTACGTGACTCTGATTTCTGGAAAGATGTGGGAGGGTTTACCCTGGAAGGCAAGTGCTATGCACCAAATCGTGTTCGTGTCTCCCCGGAAAATTCCCGCGTTGCAACTCTAACCCGGCTGTCACTGTCTTTGGAGATGGGGCCACCCAGGAAGTCGTGAAGAATCGGATTAGCGTCCTCGTTAGAAGAGCCACCAGTGAGCTTGTGCCCTCTCTCCACATGCACGGAGGAAATACCACGCGAAGACACAGCAAGCAAGTGGCTGTCTGTCTGCACACGAGGGAGCGGGGTCTCACCAGGAGCTGAATCAGCCAGCACTCTCTCTTGGCCTTTCCTGCCTGCGGCACCGTGAGAAAGACGTGTCTGTCGTTAAAGCCACCCTGTCCGTGGTGTTTTGTTACAGCAGCCCGAGCTGACTAAGACAGAGAGTTACCACAGCGGTTGCACACATCAGATGCCTCTGCTTAGCCTCCCCCAGGGGATCCTGGGGCTGAAGCCCCAGCCTCAGGGTGCCAGCCTCCAAGGTCTGGGGGGTGGGCTGATCAGGGGAGAGAAGGAGTTGCCCATCTCCCCCCGCCCCCACCCCCACACACAGCCAACTTGACGTTTGATTTTTTTTCAGTAGGTAGAACAGATCTTCTCTTTACTGTTGAGAGTCTCAAGTCCAGTGGGGAAGGGACACACAGGACTGAAAACAAGGCACTTGGGATAATGGCATGTGGCAAGTGTAAGCGTGACCTTTAGGAGTTGTTGTGGTCAGTAATGGGCAGCATTGCCTTGTTTTTGGCTTTTCAGCATTGGAAATGCTAGCATTGTATCCTGGTAATTTTTGTATCCTGATTTTTTTTTTTTCTGAGATGCCACCCCTCCTCCTTGCTTAGTTTCTCTCCCCAGGAGGGCACGTGACCCTGCCCTAAGTCGATTCACTCTATTCTTCAGGCCATGTTCATTGATCCCATTAGAGTAGGTGACCCAGTCAGAACCAATGAGACCCCATGAAACTTTTGATTGGAATGATTGGGGCAAAGACTGGGCTCGGAGCAGAGAGGATATGCTATCTGAAGCGACTTTACATATCTTGTGGCCACAGTGGGAGAACTTGCCTCAGAACAGAATGGAGTCAACATACAAGAAGTGACTCATGACAGGAATTGAATCATCGGGCATTAGGACCCCTTGATCCAGCTGTGCCTGAAAGCCAGACTTTTTAGTGAAATGAGACAATAAGTTCCCTTTTGGTTTCAGCCAGCTTGGGTCAGTTGTCTTTCACTTGAAACTGAAAAGTTCTTGACAGATATAGCACTGTGTGCCTACCAGTGTTACACGATGATCTGTACAAAGTGCCACGGGAAAAGAGGGGAGGCAACTAATTATATGCCTGGGGTGGTGTGGAGGGAGCGTCCAGGGAAGGCTTTGCAGAGGAGGGGTCACTTAAACTGGAGTTGGAAGGAAGAAGAGCAAGCAGTTCATCTTGTCCGAAAGACAGAAGTGACCGTTCCAAAGCTTGTCAAAAACATGGGCGGGGAGGCCAAGAAATACACTTATAAATAATCTAAGGGATAATGAGAAAAACCACAGTGGGAAAGTCAGAAAACATTTTGAACTGAACGACATAGAAAATGCCTATCAAAACTTAACGGGTGCAGCTAAAGTCATACTTAGAGGGAAATTTGTAGCCTTAGAATTTGTAAATTGGAAAAGAAGACACCCTAAGAATAAATGTTCTGAGCATCCCTCTCAAGAAGTTAGCAGCAAGATAAACAGAAGAAAGTAAAAGAAGGGAAATCATCGTGATAGAAAACAGACCGAAAGAGGAAGGAAGCAGAGCCTGGGGAGGATCAACAAAGCCCCAAGTCTGCCGCTGGTGAGCCAGAGACTCAGGGGCGTGACCGCATGGCCTATTTGGGGAACAATACCCCCCCCCCCCCCGCCGGTGCCAGAATGGGTGGACTGGGCAGAGGAGGCCGCCAGCAAGAGGGAAATGGTGAGGCTGGAGACTGGAGAGGTCAGTGGTGCCCAGAGCCCAGAGGAGCAGGACCAGGACCCCACCCCGTGGGCCATGGAAGCCATGGAAGGTTCTCAGCAGGTTACTGGGCTGGGGACGTATCTGGCCCTTGGGGACCCTCTGCAGATGAGAGTGGTGGCTCAGATGCTGGGGCTGATTGAAAAGGAGAAGAAAAGCCACAAGGATGTCATGTTCAGGTTTCCAGGAACCAGCCTCCGTCACGGGGAACTGTCACCACCGCTGTCTGCTCCCACGGCCACCTTGCACGTGGCACAGGCTCACTTCCCTTTCAGGCAGGGGCTGCCAAGCCCCGAGGGTGGTCTCTGAGAAGGCCCTGGAAGGTAGGGAGAGTCTGGTTTTTCAACCTCAGCACCTCTGACATCCGGGCTGGACAATTCTTTGCGTCGGGGGCTGTCCTGTGCATGGTGTATCCTGGGCCCTAGGCACTGAGGGCCAACAGCACGTCTTCCCAGTTGTGACAGCCGACGGTGTCTCCAGACGTTGCCAAGCATCCCCCGGAGGGGCCACTGATTTGCTGTCGTGGTGGAGGGGCGGGCTAGACCCCCTGCCAGTGACATCTTCCCCCCACCTGTCAAACGGGGCTGAGGAGACCCACCGCACAAGATAATAACGGGCATGCGGTGGGGTCACCGACCCTGGCAGAGGAGGGGCTCAACACACAGCAGGGCTCACGATTACGCGCCTGGGTGACAACTATTTCGCCTGCCTCTGCGGTGGGGCCGGAGGGGCTGGACCGCCAGTGCAGCCGTGTCCCCAGCACAGCCACCGAGCTGGCTCAGCCGTGCCTGCCGCTGTCTCTCAGGACCCTACACCCGGCCTCAGGAAGCCTCCAGTTCCACCTTGAAAGATGCCCGGAATCCACAGCGACGGCCACCAGCATCCCTCAGCGACAGCAGGCCGCTAATTCCCCACCTCCATTTCTGGGCCTCCAAAAGCCACTGTTCTCCTCACTGCAGCGATGGTTTTCAAGCTTTTTTCAAATGTTTTATTTTATTTTTGAGAGCGTGCAAGTGGGGGAGGGGAAAAGAGAGAGGGAGACACAGAATCCAAAGCAGGTTCCAGGCTCCGAGCTGTCAGCGCAGAGCCCCATGCGGGGCCTGAACCCACGAACCCTGAGATCGTGATCCGAGCCGAAGTCGGACGCTCACCAGACTGAGCCACCCAGGGGCCCCTGCAGTGATCATTTTAAAGCAAAACCTCCAAAGTCTCCCTGCCATTCTCGAAGAAACGGGAGTCCTCACTGTGACAGGACTGTCACCCATCATCTCATTTCTGCCTCCCCAGACCCCTGCGAGCTGGGCAGGCAAAGACTGGCCCATCCAGCCTGGGAGGGTGGCGTCAGGTGACCAAGGAGAGACCAGGTTCTCTGGTGAATGGGTGGGAGAGACGGCTGAGGGGAAGGGACAGCAACGCCCTGCCCACTCCCGCTCCAATCACCGTCGAGCAGGAGCCTCTCAGTTCCCCGTAACCCACCTGTGAATCTCGGTGCCCAGCAGAGACAGGGTCCTCGTTTCTCCAGCGCCGGGGCGGGGGGCTTGTCGGGGGACACAAACGTGCATACCCAGGTGTGTGCAACGCAGAAATAAAAACAGCAGCAGGTGGCCTGCTGGAAGGCTGCTGTGTGCCAGGTGCTGGTATCTGATTTAGTCCCCAGAACAGCTCTAGGAGGCAGGTGCTGTGCTTACCCCCACCGCACAAAGAAACGGAGGCACGGAGAATGTAAGCTGCCCGTCCAGGGCTGTGCAGATAGGAAGGAATGAAACCGGAATTCCAACCCCGGGCAGCGTGGCACCAGAGCCTGGGCTGTCACCCACCGCCCCGCGATCTCGATCACGAATGCCCGCGCGGGACCCTGTAGGAACACAGCTCACACACGCACAGGTGCACGTGAAACCACGCCCTCGCTGGCGCACTCACGTGCCGCTCACGCTCAGAGGCGGAAGTTCCCACCGGCGAGAGGTCCACCGCGCACGGTCACGCAGGCCTGGGAGGCCCCGCCCTGCTTGCTCGCGCATGCTCTTTGAACACATCCGCGCACGCCTGCGTAGAAAGCGTGCAACACCGCCGTCCCCCCCCCCCCCCCAAGGGCAGACGTGTGCAAGCACACGCTCGTTGTCCTGTCAGCGCAGGCGTATATACGTGCACGTGGGCGCGCTTGCTCATGAGTAAGTATTCGCGGAGCACCTGCTAGGCGCCAGACGCCGTGCCAGGGAGACGGCGGTGAGGAGCACAGTGGCCGCCTTCCCAGGGCGCGTCCTTCAGCGGGGGCACATGCCTGCGTAGGTCCGCGCCTGCGATGGTCCCAGCCGGTCGATCGACCCTGGCTCTCACGTATTTACCGCGTGTCAGATGCAGAGCTGAGCGTTGGGAGGCCGCGGGAGCACCGCCCTCCCGTGTGCACACGCGTGTAGTCCAAGCCCCTTTTTGGCAGGAGCCGCAGGGCACAACCTGGGTCTTGGCAAGAGGCGAATGCGGTGCAGGGGACAGAAATCAGTGTTACTTTCAGCAGCCTCTGTGGTCTGAGGGTCCCGGAGCCTCCTTCAACCCGTCTGAAGCCAGACCGTGATCGGAGTGACAAATGCCATGTGCATTTGCAGACACGGGCACACGCCCACGTATGCTGGTATATGGGCACATGTGTGTGCCAGCCCCCCCCCCCCGCCCCATCAAGAGCCTCCTCCCCAAAGTTCCCAACCGCCTCCTCACCGCCCCCCCCCCCCCCATCTTACACCTAAGGGAGCCACAGCCCAGAGCCACTTGGGTCCTCCAAGAGGCTGCACACACAGGGAAGAAGGGCACCGATGACTCCATTTCCAGGCAGCTGTGGTGAGTTTCTGCAAAGACTCCCTTCCTCAAAGAGGCTCCTCTTTACTGAAAGTTCAGGCTGCTGTGGTTTCCCCGCACTGACACAGAGGAAAGGTCAAACTCACAAAAATGTTTACCAAAAAACTGTCCATCAGTCGATCAGCAAGCATGTACTGACAGCTGCCGTTTGCACCCTGGGCCGCGTGCAGCGCCGGGGGGGAAAGAGGGAGAGGAGTAAGCACGGTTTGTCCTACGGAAAGGTCAAGGACCACGCGGGAGCTGTGGTTGGTCCAGAAGAGAGGGAGCTCCATGCACAAAGCCGGGTGGTGGTGGATGGGGGGGGGGGGGGGTGCGGGCTGGGGAGGGGAAGCATGTTCTGGGCAGACCAAAACAGGTGTTCCTTTGCCCCCCCCCCCAAATCACAGCTGGCAGTGGACTGCTAAGCCAACCATCAAGAAACAAAAAACAAAAACTTTACATGTGGCATTTGCTGCTGTCTGTGGTGTGAACAACACCCCCGCCCCGGCCAGTTTCAACCCGATCCGCCAAACGCAGGGTTGACAGGGATGCGCACAACGGACCCGCGGGAGGGAGCTGGTGCGAGCCCGCCTCGGCATCCCGCGGAGCCACGGCCTTCTCTTTCCAGCGACAGGTGGAGGACGGAGCCAGAAGTCCCGGTTACAAAGGCCAAGGTCGAAAACAAAACCACTGCTCGTTCCTCAGTGCGTGTCCTGGTTTGCCCTTTCATTAACTCGGCACCCACCCTGCGCCGGATGCCGGCCCCCCACCCCCGGGGGTGCCACAGCCCATCCTACCTGTGCTGATGGGGAAGCACAGGTGCTGAGGAGCCCGGAAGACTTCTTGGAGGAGGCGGCATCTAAGCTGAAACATAACGCAGTGAGATCGTGAGCGAGGGGTAAGAAAGGGCTCTTTCTGAGCAGAGGAAATAGCCTGAATGAGGGCTTTAGCGATGTCATGCACTTCTTGGTTAACCCAGCCAAAGCATCCTGTTGAACAGACTCCTTAAATGAGCCGGCATAAGTGCCATACGGGTCCTCGCTCATGTCGTCCTCAGATGACCCTGCGAGGTACTTACTATTTTTAACCTCCTTGTACCTATGGGACAACGGAGACCAAGAGGAGGTGAGCCAACAGATCCGCGATCACTGGTTCCCTCTGCCTCTGCACACACCTCCTCTGAGCATCTGAAGTGGGTGCAGCTTGGGGAAATTTTCGGGGGTACCCAGACACGGCAACCACCTGTAAGTTCAGTTTGGGGTTTAATTAAATGTCAGCGTGTGGGAAGTGATCTGTTCAGCTCAAGCGTAGTCCTCGCCCCCCCTTTACACACAAACAAGGCAAGAGTGCCGTCCACGGTCGAAGTGTTTCCCGGAGACGTCAGTCAGCCAGTCCGCACACGCTGGTCAGCATCGGCACGTCTTGGCCTGGCCTGGGGCCGAGACGTTTAGAGTGAGCCCTTGTTCACTCTCGGTCTTGTCTTGTTTTTCCACTGAGCGTTTCGTCTGGGCCGGGCCCGGGGCTGGGGGCTGGGAGTCACAAGAGGAAATAGGTTCTAGTCCCTGTTCTCCACGTGTCTGGTAGGAGAGACGCCCCAGCAGTGACTTCCTGTATGTTTGAAATATTCCGTTATCAAATACAGAAAATAAAATTGACAATTACAATAAGTGATCGTAAAGGGGTTATGTGCTGAAGAGAGATCGATTCTGCCCTGTGTTTAGGAACGGGCTCAGAGGGAAATGTCCACTGAAACGGGGCATTAGAAGGTGATATTTCATCCATTACTGGGTGGTTGGGGGGTGCAAGTTGGGAGTGATGATATCTAGGGATGGCCAGGTCGCGGGGTCTAGGGGTGACAGGTCATGGGTCTAGGGGTGCCCAGGCCATGGTGTCTGTGGCTGGCTGAGTCACAGTATCTAGGGATGGCCAAGTCATGGGTCTAGGGGTGACAGGTCATGGTATCTACGGGTGACAGATCATTGGTCTGGGAGTGACAGGTCATGGGCCTAGGGGTGCCCAGGCCATGGTGTTTGTGGGTGGCCAGGTCACATTGAGTGGTGGTGCCCAGATCCCAGTGTCTAGGGGGCCCCGGGTATGATTTCGACACTAATTTCCACATGTGTGGGTCTCTACACCACCAAGCCGTTAACTCCATTCTAACACTACCTGCCTGGAGATGCACCAGATCCCACAGGTTGAGGGCTCAGTCCTACCAGACGGCCCTGCCCCACGCGCTTCAGACACCCATGTCAAGTCCGGCTGTCACCTGCGCTTCTGGCAGACCAGCAACCGATCAGAGGTTCCACTTCTGCTCCCCGGGCTCCACTCGTTTGCTAGAGCCGCTCAATGTCACTTACTAGGTTTCCGGTCTATGACGAAGGGATAGAACTCAGGAACAGCCAGATTTAGGGTTCTCGGGCAAGATACGGGGAGAGCCCAGAACTTCCAGGCTTCGCTGGAGCTCGCCATTCTCCCAGCCCCTCTGTGTTCACCAACCCAGACGTCCCCCTGAACTTAATCCCTTTTGGGGTTTTATGGAGGCTTCGTTACCTAGTTGTGATTGGCCATTGGTGTCTGCAGCCCTCCTCCCTTCCCCAGAGGTCAAGGAGGTAGGACCAACGCTTTCAACCGAAGGACACAGTTGGTTCCCCTGGCAACCAGCCCCATCCTAAGGTGGCCTAGGGACTTCCCAAAGGTCACCTCATTAACATAACAAAAGACACATTATTGCTCTAATCACTTAGGAAATTCCAAGGGTTTTAGGGGCTCTGAGCCAGAAAGGGGACAAAACCAAAGACACATTTCTTATGTAAATCACAATATCACACCAGCTTGCAGATTCTAGGGTGCCCAGGTCATGTCTCGAGGCGATAGGTTAAGGTGTCTCGGGGTGACCAGGTCATGTCGTCCAGGGGTGACAGGTCACACTGTACCCAGGGCCAACAGGTCATGCTACTTAGGGGCGACAGGTCACGATGTCTAGGGTGTAATGTAGGCTGAAGGGACAAGAAGAGAACGAGCCAGGAGCCAGGTGGCAAAGGGGTTTGGACTCTGAGCTGTAGACCAGTGTCTACATGAACAGCGCCACAGGCCATTTCTTCCAAGCTTCCCTTTTCTCCTCCACCATCGTGTCCTTAAACTTGCTCTCATAGGGCCTTGCTTGTTTTCTTTAAGTCATTTTATTTTAAAAAGAAACGTTGCCCTCCTCACACATGGAAAACAAGAATCCTGTGTCACAAATAGAAGGGAACTGTAAAAACAAAAACAGTGAAACCAAAACTGAGTTATTAAATTCTGGCGACACGCTGCGACCGTGGAAGGCTAGTCAGATGAGGACAGAATTGAAAAAGGATTCGTTTCCTCGGCTCACAGCCCTTTTACGCCACACCCATGTGCCACCTAAAAGCATCTCAGGGCTTTGTGTCCCCCACCTGGGTTACCCTGGGGTGAGTGACCCATACTCCTGCCCTACTGGGAGCCAGGAGGTACTGGGAGCAGGGAAGGGAGGTGACTAGCCCGAGTCTTGGGAAAGAGGGAGTAAATGGGCCGCCTGGGGCAAAGCCTGCTGTGGCCTTAGCAACTGGGACCCAGAAGGAGGGGGTTTGGGGAGGGTGATGGAGCGCCCGCGTGGGATACGCTGATTCTGAGATGTGGGGACGTCCATGTGGGGATCCATTCCTTTGTTCAAAAAGTATTTACTGAGCACCTACTGTGTACCGCACACTGTTCTAAGGCCCTGGGGATAATGCGGTGAACCAACCAAACAAAAATCTCTGTCCCCGTGGGGTCTACGTTCTTGTGGGGGAGATGTGGGAGCCCTGATAAGAAATAAGGGAGTTAAAAATACCTCATAATAGGGGCGCCTGGGTGGCTCAGTCCGTTGAGCGTCTGACTCTTGATTTTGGCTCAGGCCATGATCTCACGGTTTGTGAGTTCGAGCCCCACACCGGGCTCTGTGCTGATGGTGCAGAGCCTGCTTGGGATTCTGTCTTCCCTTCTCTCTGCCCCTCTGCAGCTTGTTCTCTCTCTCTCTCTCTCTCTCTCTCAAAATAAATAAACTTAAAAAATTGTTTTTAAATATGTCATAATATATGTCACATTAGATAGTGATGCGTACTGGGTAAAACACGTGTGTCTGGGTGGGAGAGGTGAGAATTGAGCTGGATGTATGGGTCTGGAGTTCAGGCAAGAGACCTGGGCTGGGGAGACCTATTTAGAAGACATCATTCATTCATTCATTCATTCATTCAACAAATGTTTGTGGAGCGCAATCTATGTATCAGCCATAGATACATAATGCTGGTACACACAGCCTTCGAAACTCCAGTCCAGTTATAGTTAACTCGATGGTGATGGGGTGCAGGGGAGGTCGCCCCCAAATGCCCCAAATAATCAAAATATTGATTATTTTGAATTAAAGTTACTTAAGACAGCGTGTGCAAAAAGGACACTGTGACCCTCCTCTGTCCCCCTGAAAGCAGGGAATAAATCTCCTGGGGGAAAGGTCCCCTCCGTGTACCAGGTGGTAAAGAGATGCCCTTCTCACCAGAGAGGGGACATTCAGGGCCGAAAAGGCTGTAGAAACAAACCTTGTTACTTTTACCACTTTGTCGCCTCAACCCAAATTTTGCTTACAACTCCTTACTAGTTGAAGCTCCCAAGCGTAATTTTCCTTTGTCCTGTCTGTTCCTCACGGATTTGCGTCTGTCTACAGGATATCAGAGCTGCATGCTTTTTCGTCGTTTCTTGGGTCTCCGTTTTATCATTGGATCTCCCTGTGCACCTCATTACACTTGGGTTTTTTTTTTTTTTTCTGCCATTAGTCTGTCTCGTATCAATTTAATTCTTAGACCAGCCCGAAGAACCCTTGAAGGGGACCAGAAAAGTTTTCCTCCTCAACAATGGAAACAGATGAGATTGCCCATGGAGCGTGTGGGTAGGTGGGTGTGGTGGGGGGTGCTGGGGACCCCCAATGTTTACGGTGGGGCAGAAGGGAAGACCCAAGGAAAGGAGCCTGAGCAGGAGCCAGCGGCTGTTACCAGAAGAACCAACAAGGGCAGAAAGGTATGGACTGAAACAGACCTGAACTTGGTGGCTGGTCTCTGTGAAGGCAGTTTTGCAGCTTCTGCACAGAGAGGGCTGGGGAGTGGGTGTGCAGGGAGGAAGTGGAAACAGAGAGGAGACAGCTTTCAAGAACGTGGCCGGGGAGGGAAGGAGACAGAGAGAAAGAAGGAGAAGTAGGAGGGGTGGAGGGAAACTTTGACGGCTTGCAGAATGAGGGGACTTGACCAGAGACCCGCAGGGATGGGCAGAAGGCGGCAGAGGGAAGGAGCTGAGAACACAGGGGACGGTGGTGTCTGGGGTCCAGAGAGAGTGGTGGGCTCAACCTTGGAGCCAAGGGCCAACCCTATTTCAGGAACGTTTACGTAACTCGAGGGACTCAGGGCAAAATGCAAGTGAAGGTCTTCTTCTTCAAAAAGTACTAAGAATTCAAAATGGTGACTCTTGGTACCCAGATGGGTAGTGGAGAAGAGGCTTGACTTCTTGGCTTGGCTGAGTTGACAGAATCCACTGGATGTGCAAACTGGGTGCCGATCATGAGAGAGAGAATGGAGATGTGGGGATAGGGCTTGAGGAAAAGGCCGGGAAATATCCGTGTATTCGTTCCCTATTGTTGCTGTAACAAGTTGCTGCAAATCTAGTGGCTTGAAACGAACATCCATTATCTTACAAGTCCTGGAGGTCAGGAGACTAAGATCGGTCTCGCTGAGCTGAAAATCAAGACGTCAGCCGTCCTGCATTCCTGCTGGAGAAATCTAGGGAAGAATCTGTCCTTGTCTCTTCCAGCTTTTAGCGGTCACCTGCATTCCTGGCTCACGGCCCCTTCTTCTGTCTTCGACGCCGGCTGCATGGAATCTTCACCTTTCTCTGGGACACTAACTCTCCTACATCCCCTTTTCACGATTATAGGGACCCTTGTGATTCTAAGAGCCTTGGGCCCCTCCAGATAATCTAGGATCATCTTTCCATTGCAAAGTCAGTTGATCAGCTGACCGGATTCCACCTTCAACCTTGACCCCGCCTTGCGCTGTAACATAACAGATTCACGGTTTCCAGGGACTAGGATGTCCATATCTTTGGAGGTTCATTATTCTATCTGCTACAATCTTTAAGGCTGCTTTATGGCTGCAAAAGGAACTCCACAGTGACTTAAACAAAATCAGGTTTATGGTTTATTTAAGAATCCAGAGGTTGGGGCGCCTGGGTGGCTCAGTCGGTTAAGCGTCTGACTTCGGCTCAGGTCACGATCTCATGGTCCGTGAGTTCGAGCCCCGCGTCGGGCTCTGGGCTGACGGCTCAGAGCCTGGAGCCTGTTTCCGATTCTGTGTCTCCCTCTCTCTCTGACCCTCCTCCGTTCATGCTCTGTCTCTCTCTGTCTCAAAAATAAATAAACGTTAAAAAAAAATTAAAAAAAAAAAAAAAGAATCCAGAGGTTGATTTGATCACTTGATGATGTAATCAAGGACTCATGGTCTTTTCTTCTCCCGTGTGGCCATATTCAAGACACTAGCTTTCATCTCCGGTCTTGTTCCCTCATGATCACGAGATGGTTGCCAAACCACCAGACATCACATCCCAAGCAGCATGGATGATGGCAAAGGGACCTTCTCCTACTGCCACTCTCTTTGGTTAAAAAAGGAGAACTGCCAGCTTGCCCTGCGGTTCCGTGGCAAAAAGGAAGGACCACATATGTTGACCAACTCGAGCTGAATTTACCAGCTGGAAATCAGGAAATGCCAGTTCCTGGTTGGGGTGGGGTGTCAGTGTATAGGAGTGAGGAGTCCAGATGGCCAGAATCACAGTCTACAGCTGGGGTCAAAGATTAGTTTGTGGCCAGGGAGAGGGGTCAGCATGTGGCTGGGGTCAGTGTGCAACCAGGATCATGATGAATAGGTCCCTAGCGTGGGTCAGGAATCATTCTATGGCTTGAGTCAGAAGTCATTCTGTGGTTGGAGTCAGGTTTCAAACTGGAGCTAGGATCAGAAGTTTGGGGGTGCGCCTGGGTGGCTCAGTCGGTTGGGCGTCCGACTCACGGTCCGTGGGTTCGAGCCCCGCGTCGGGCTCTGTGCTGACAGCTCGGAGCCTGGAGCCTGCTTCCCATCCTGTGTCTCCCTCTCTCTCTTCCCCTCCCCTGCTTGTGCGCTCGCGCTGTCTCTCATTCTTTCTCTCAAAAATAAGTAAATAAACTTAAAAAAAAAAAAAGAGAGAGAAGTTTGGTTTAGCATTGCGCTCTCTCTCCCTGCATCTCTCCCGTCTCATTCTCTGGATTATTTACACTGATGTGAGTGTATGTAGTCGGGTCCAGGAGACGAGGTGAGCTCAGGGCCCTACTCGGCCATCTTCCCAGGCTCTCTCGTCTCCTTCTCCTTCTCTGACAAGAGCTGCTGAAAGCTTGGTGACTTGGGTCTGTGGGGAAGAGAGAAGCAGAGTCTGGGCAAGACCCTTAAAGACAGGCGGGGGGGGGGGGTGTGGGGTATGGAGGAGGAAAAGACTGCAGTAAAACATCGATGGCGGGAGGGCGAAAATACATACAATGTGAATGGATAGATGGGGAGAGATCCGTGAGCCAAACACACACCTACCCATCCCGCATATGAACAGCATCCAGAAGCGATGTGCGGACAGCTACAAACACGAATTGGTGAGGTGTTGCCATTGGGACCATTCCTGTCCTTCTGGTGTGCTAGTCTGAACTTTTGGCAATAAATTAGCATTAAATTCAGAGTGCCGTTGTTTCTTTGAATCATATTTCGTGCCTTCATTTCCACAAAACCCACGGACCCATTCGGTCTAACAAGAGTGCTAGCAAGCCCGTGGACAGCGTTGCCCGTGTGCAGGCGCCATTCTGAGCCTTCCACCTATCGACATACACGCCAATATCGGGTTAATTTTTAACAACTGGTCCATGAGGGCGGTGCTATTATCGTTCCCATTTTACAGATGAGGAAGCAAACACAGAGAAGTTATGTGACTGGCCCGGAGCCACACAACCGGTCCTTGGAGCACTCTGAGGTCCTAATGTGTGGCAGGCCCTTTTGCCGGGTGCAGAAGGGGACAGGGGACAAAGGCAGGTGCGCGGAGATCGCCCACGCCTACTTTTCTGGGCGTGGCATCGCCTCGGAGCCGCCGAGGCAGAGGCAGGCGCTGGGGCCAGAGCCGGTCACTAGGGGGCAGCAGGGACCAAGGAGCGAGCCTGCAGCCCATCGGCTGCTGCCGGTTCCCCCCACTGGGCTGGTCAAAAGACACGTGGGAACGGGTGGGATTCTAAGGAAGAGCTGGCGCTGTCCAGCTGCCGTCAGGTAACTTAGGCAGATGCATCACAAGGGCAGCTGGGCATCCATCACCACCTCTGCTGCTCACCCTACCTCTGTGGGCCGTGGGCTGCAGGCTACTTCTTTCCGTCTTTGACGGGGTGGACATCAAGGCCCAGAGTGGTCAAGTACTTTGCCCGCAGTCACACAGCCCCAAATTGGCAAAGGCAGGTTTAAACGAGGCAAGATGAGTGCAGAGCCCTTGTTCCCCGGAGGCTGTGTTCTCCCCTGGAAAAGGGATATGCGAGGACGGGCAAACGGTGGCCACGAGCGACCAGGAATCAGGGCTCCTCACGGGCAAGTCCTGCCCACGTCACAGCCTGGGGATCCTAGCTGTGGGGATCCGCTGAGATCACGCCTCTCTCTTGCAGTGGGGGCTCAAAAACTTCTTGCTGTTTTTTTCTTTTTCTGATTAATAACTTTCGTGGGAAAATAATGTCAGAAAGGTTATTCAACAGGATATGCACGGAGATACACCTTCAAAAACAAACATTCATTTTTGTGACCTCCCACATGGTTCCAGGAGCAGGGGCGGGGGATGGGATTTCCGGTGGTTTTCACTTTTCTCTTTATACCTTTATGTTTTCTCTGAATCAGAGAATCCTGGCATGTGCCAATTTAGTAATCAGAAACAAACAAATAAGCAGGGTTTTTGTGTAAAAAAAAAAAAAAGAATAAAAATAAAGTAAAACAAAATAATTTTAAAATAAAATAAGATAAAATAAAGCATAGGCACACCCCTTCCCCCCCCCACCCCCGCCGCCGGGGGAAATCTTGGTAAAATCGAGGCTGGGGGTGTGCAGGGCCGGAGTGTGAGGGGGGGAACCCTGGAATCAATGCATCGGCAAGCCCAACCCCTTCACTCTCTGCACCTCTAGTCCTGTCCCGCAGGGGGGCGCTGGGAAACTCCAGCCTTCAGCATCTCCCTCCGCCCACACCCCTGCCGCCTGCTTCTAGTTCTGGGCTCCCCCCATCTGCCAGACCCTCACCCCTCTGGGGCTCTTGGGGCAAACATTTGGTGCAGCCAATCCCTGTTCTTCCCCTCATCTTTCCGGATCGTTGCCTCTCCCCTCCACACCAGGGCAATGGA
The DNA here is from genome assembly GCF_024362965.1 of Panthera pardus. NCBI lineage: Eukaryota > Metazoa > Chordata > Mammalia > Carnivora > Felidae > Panthera > Panthera pardus. The sequence goes on along the minus strand of NW_026526980.1, from coordinate 17,382,603 downwards.
TGTCTAAAACAGCAGGGTCCATTCATTTGCCTTGCCACAAAATCCCTTTCTACAATTATCTTTTTTGAGCCGACATTTTCTCTTTCTCTTTTCTTCTGATTTCCTTCCTGCAGATCTCACCTGAAACTTTGGTCCATGCTCATAATTTGAATTTTTGTGTTTCCTTTAACAACTGACTCCCAGGGAGTAGTTACTAAACATTTGAGTGAGGGAGTGTTCTGCCAGGTGGGGAACTCCTGGCCAGCGAAGGAGTAGGCATGAGCCAGAGAGCTTGGGGACCGAGAGAGGGCACAGGCAGGGGAGCTCCCACGTCAGGAGCCATCAGAGACCCACCAGGGAAGCTTGGAAGGAGCCCAGGGGATGATGAAGATGAAAAGGGACTCGATCTCCAGGACAACCCCAGGAGGGAGGTGTTATTATCTTTCCTGTTTTACAAATGAGAAAGCTCAGGCATAAAGGGGGTGCAGCAGAGAAGGGGGCTGGGGCTCCCTGCCCCAAATACCCTTGGGGTTTCTTGCCTAATGTGGAGACCTGGGAGGCCAAGAACCAGATTTTAAGGGGATTTTTAAAAGTCCTTTGTTGAAGAAATGTCCAGAAAGGCCCTGGCAGCCAGCCATTCCCTGGGGGAAGTCACTTCAGTCCTGAGTGAGAATATCAGCAATGAGGATTTTTAAGCCGCGCCCCCCCCCCCAACTCCCCTTGGCTGTAGTCAGGAGGGCTGTAGTCCCCTGCTTATGGGTAGCTTAGTTTGGGGACTGGCTGGTTTCTTTCGGACCATGTATCTCAGTGCATGGGCTAATGTGCAGTTGAGCCAAGATAAAAATTCCTCACTCCAGCCCCCATCCTGCCTGATCTTATCTCCCACCATTGTCCCTGGCTCACTGCGCTCTAGCTGATCTTTTCTGAACTATGAACAGGTCGAGTACATTATGCCACAGGACCTTTGCACTTGCTGTACCGTCTTGCCTGATAAATGCTCAGTAAATATCGGTGGGGTGTGCAGCTTCCCTGCCCTCTGCTTCCTCCTTCCTGGTGTTAAGCTGGAGAAGAAGGTTGGGGAAGCAAGAACAGTGGCCTTGTCCCAGCTTCCCTGAACCAAGGAGGGTGGGTTTAAATCCACGTAAGAAATGCGAGGTGTCTGATTCTCTACTCCCGCTTCCCAAAGCCCAGACGACTCTCTGTTACGAGAGGAGCCTCAGCTGACCACCTGGGTCCCTTTTCTCTTAAGATCCTGGCGGGGCAACGAAGAGACCGGCGTCAGGTCTGTGTCAGACTTCCATCCCGACCACCCCTCCACCACTCGCACATCTTTTCTGTTTGCTGCTTGCTTTTAACAGTTGGTTTTCTGAGACGACGCTCAGGCAAAATGGACTGGAGCTGGTATTTGAGTGGATGGCATACCATGGCGGCTGGGAGCTCTGCAGCCTGACCTGGGTTCAAGTCCTGCTCCGGGATGTCCTCGCTGTGTGGTCCTAAGCGAAACCTCAGCCTCTCTGGGCCTGCTTCCTCATCTATAAAATGGGGGTAGTAACTGAACCTGCCCGCCAGAGACGTGACGTCGTGGACGTAGAGCACTTAGCACATTGCTTGGCCTTAAAGAGAGATTTTTATTAAGAATTATATATATAATTTTTATAAAGAGCTCTTGAAGGCAAAAAGTCCAGAGGGCTAGTTCAGGCTCCGTCATTCACTGTGTGACCTTGGGCAAGTCCCTTTTCCTCTCTAGCACAAAGTTCCCCCATCTGTAAATCATGGGGTGGTGGGGGGTGGGGGGGAGATGACTTAGGCCTCTAAAGGGGTAGATTTGGGCTCAGCACAGAGGAAGGATTTCTAACAAACATCAGGCTGCATGTGAGGTAGTGAGCTCCCCATCACTCCTAGCGCATGGTACAGAAGGCCAGAACAGAAGGGAACCTCATGCGGCCCAGCCGCTTCTTTTGCCAAGGGTGGCCGTCCGGGTAGCTACTCAGGGAGCAGACTGATCACAGACACAGAGCTTACGTCCCCGGCCTGTGTCTTCATGCCATCTGCCCGGGTTCAGCTACGGGCCTGCCACTGACTAGCTGGGCCACCTTGGCAAAGTGCAGCAGCTTCCGGTAATCCTTCGTACCTCTCCGTCTGGGAGAGCGTCCAGAGGAAGCTGGTGGCCCAACACCCGGCTCCCTCACCCCTGCAGGGATAGCTTTGGACAGGCGCTGTGCATGGTTACCCGAGGCTCCCAGCGGGTGGAAGGTCAGTTGCCCGGGCTGGCCCCGTTGGATAACACACCGTTTACTGCCTCCTGACCTTCCCCGCCTCACATCCCCACTCCCGAGCAAGGTTTCCTGGAATCACCACCTACAGCAGCTAACTGCCCTTGAGTCCTTGGCTCGGGGAGCAGGGGCGGGGGGGAACCCAAACAAACAGAGACAGAAAGTTAACCTCTTGGACCTCATTTCCTCTGGATGGAAAGATCCAATGAGTTAACAGAGATAAAGAGCTCACCACCTCGGGGAGCAGGGGCGGGGGGGGGGGAACCCAAACAAACAGAGACAGAAAGTTAACCTCTTGGACCTCATTTCCTCTGGATGGAAAGATCCAATGAGTTAACAGAGATAAAGAGCTCACCACCACCTCGGCCCGGATGTTTGTTTAATACACGGAGAGGGCAGGGAACGGAGATAAAGAGGCTTTATTTACACAAAACACCACGCCCTGCCCTCCGATTCCACGCTTCTCAGCGAAGACAAATCCCAGGCGATAAAATAATCTTCGAGATGCAAACAAGCATTACACAACCAGAGGGGCAGGTCGCCGTGCCAGCTGAGGGTGTGGTGTGGGCCAGCAGAGCCCTAGCTCGGCCAATCCCTCCCTCCCTCCGGCTGCTGCGGCTGCCAGCAAAGCGCCCGCGGGGGCACAGACTGGCCCCGAGGTAGCTGGCTGTGTTCATTCTGGGGCTCCTGTGCTTAACAGGAGCCCCTGGTCTCAGCGGTTGTGTGGGAACCAGACAGCAGCCAGTCGTGGCTTGGTGATCCCAGTCTTTCGGGTCCTTTTGTGTCTGTTACCGCACTTGAGTTCGCGCCCCGCCACGGCCCAGGTCCCGCCCCCAGGGTCGACTTAAGGAAGGTCTGTTGAATGAATGGGCACCTCCAGGCAAATGACCACCTTTCCAGGACCAGGATGTCCCATCCATTTCCCAAGGTCTCCCAAGTCATTCCCCGGTGGGCTCGGCCTCCAATCCCGTGAGACAGCGGCAGCCGATCCCAGAACCCGGCAAGACATGAGTAACAGAGTGACGAGCGGACAAAGCGCACCCAGGGTGAGCGTGGCAGGGACAGCGCGTGGACCCATGAAGTGGCCAGTGGCTCGTGCATAAGCCGAGGCACCCAAGGAGCTCCCGATCCCCGCAGGGGCCTCTCCCCCGTGCCCTCCACTCCCTTGGGTTGTGGCGAGCCCAGGCCAAGGCTGGGAGCTGGCGGAGGGGCGGGGTGGAGTCCAGTCTCTGTACCCCCAGGTCAGACCACCTCCCAGCTTCATAGCAGGGTTCTCCAAGTCTTTCGCAAATCTGCCGGCCTAGCCGCCTTCCAGGAGGAGGCACTTCCCAGGCCGGGCTGAGGCCCAGCCCTCACTCGTAGACGGCAGTGACAAGAGGGCACACGCCTAGGAAGCCATCGTGCACGTGGGCTCTGGGGAGAGCATGACCACCTTTTTGGGGGTCTGGCTTGAGCTGTGAGCATGGCTCGGGGCAGGCTGGAAGCACAGGGAGGACGGGCCCTCCTCTGAGACAGCCAAGGGTGCCGGGGAGGCTGGAGCGAGGCTGGCCTCCAGGGGCACCCCACCTGGCAGGGGGTCCGGGGCCCTCAGAGGGCTCACCAGCGGGGAGGACCTGTCTCCACAGCAGCAGCCGCAGCAGGGGCTGGCCACGGGATGGGCCTCGCCACCCTCCTCCTGGCCGTGACACTGCTTCAGGTGGCCACACAGGTGGCAGGTGAGGGCTGAGTAGACAATGCCGCTGGCCAGGTCGTCCCGGAGGGGGTCTGCGGCCTGCTCCGGGGCCGGCGGGGTCTTGTGGCTGTCCTGTGCCTTCCCCGCTGGCTCTGGGGAGCTGCCCGGGAGGGGGGAGTCCTGCGGGCAATGAGGTGGCTCCGCGTCCAGTCCGAAGGTGAACAGGGGGACGGGGACTGGGGCGGGGGCCCCAGGGCAGCCAGGAGTGAGGCTCTGGAAGGGCTTGTAACCCCCGTCCCCACTGCCGGCCTCACCCCCGGACGTCTCTGGGCAGACGGCACCGCTAGTGAGCAGACTCGAGAAGGCCTTGTACCCGGCCTCCTCCGAAGGGCCGAAGCCCCCCACCCCGCCGTCCTGGGTGCTGCCCTGCCTCACGGCGCACACAAACTCTCGGTAGCCGCTGCCGGGGGCCGGGGCCGGGGCCCCCCTGTGCTGCAGGACTCGCTGACGCAGAATCTGCTCCCAGGTCTCTGGCTCGGGCTGGAGCGCGGAAGGCGCCTCCGAAGGCTGGGGGGCAGCGGGGATGCCGGGGTCCGCCTCCCCCAGGCGTCCCGCCAGCTCCGGGCCCGAGTCACACTCGCCGGGACCTGAGGACTGGCCCTGGAAGGTCCCGAAGCTGCGGTAGGCGGGGTTGTCTGTGACGACCGGGGGCGTCTCTGGGAAAGTCGGGCTGGCTGGGCTCTGGGGCAGAGTGGCCAGAGGACCGGACCGGGGGTCGAAAGGCTGCTCCTTGCCCTGGGGCGATGCCTCCTGGGGCCCCGGACCCGGAAACTCAGCCCAGGGCATCTGAGCACCTGCACTTCCCGAAGGAGGAGGAAACCACGATTCCAGAGAGCCCTGTGGGCCAAAGCCCCCTTTCTCAACCCCGAGAAGGTCCAGGAAGAGGCTTTCTGTCAGCCGGGCCGCGATGCCCTCCCTGCCCTCCTGGAAGCTGTCCTCGAGGTTCACAGGCGAGGGGCAGAAGCTCCCTTTATCTTCCTCCTCCTCCTCCTCCTCGCTCTCCACCGGGGCCTCCAGGAGCTCCACACATCGCACCACGCTGATGCTCTCGGGCCAGAGGATCGTCTTGCTGACCTCCACGGGGCACCATGCTGATTTTCCAGAACCCTGCAAAGGCCCATTTCTGGCAATCTTGGAGGGATCCTCTTTCCTTTCCATGCCGTGCTCCAGTAAACAGGGCAGGAGCTTCCTAAGACAAGTCTTCCAGTGTCTGCAACAGCAAAGAAAAGTTTGGTTGGGATTCGCTTTCTCTGCTGGAAAAACTCCTATTCGTCCTTCAAAGCCCAGCTTAAAATCAGCCTGGACTGACGTCTATCTAATGCAGACAGGCCTCCTGACTTTAATTTTTTTTTTTTTTAACATTTATTTATTTTTGAGACAGAGAGAGACAGAGCATGAACAGGGGAGGGTCAGAGGGAGAGGGAGACACAGAATCCGAAACAGGCTCCAGGCTCTGAGCTGTCAGTGCAGAGCCCAACGCGGGGCTTGAACTCACAGACCGTGAGATCATGACCTGAGCCGAAGTCGGACACTTAACCGACTGAGCCACCCAGGCACCCCTGGCCTCCTGACTTTATAGTCAATAATCTGTCAGTCTGACTTCCCTACTAGCCCAGGAACTCCCTGAAGGCAGGGCCCGTGTCTCACTTTGAGATTTCTGGAGGCCACACATACAACCTGGCACCCGATGCAAACTCAGTCTACTGAATAAGGAAAAGTCTCCGTCAGGGACGATGACATTTAAAAATACTTATCAGGTTGACAATAAACTTCATATATTGAAAAAAAAAATACTTATCAGGGGCACCTGGGTGGCTCAGTCGGTTAAGCGTCCGACTCTTGGTGCCAGCTTGGGTCACGATCTCACAGTTTGTGCGTTCGAGCCCCACGTAGGAGCCTGCGTGGGATTCTGTCTGCCCCTCCCCCACTTGTGTGTGCGCACGCACTCTCTCTCTCAAAAATAAAAATAAAAATAAACTGAAAAAAATACTGATCAATTTAAAATATTTATCAATACCACAGCACAAGTAATGACCGGGGCTGTGGGGTCCTAGGCTGGGGCAGTGTCCTGGGGCCCCCGTGCTGTGCCAGGTACCAACTCTTTAGTTACTGGATTGTGGGTCATCCAGGGACGAGCTAGGGGAGGCAGGGGCGATGGTCAGACACTCAGGGGTTCCAGAGTTGGCGATTCGCCAACCAGCACGCGATGCTGTTGACATTGTAACAACCGGCACAGCCGTCCGGCTTGTAACCTCTACGAGCCTGGCTCAGGCCAGACTGCGCACTTCCGAGGGGGTTCGGCCTGGGCCTGACCCCTGGGGAAATTCAGGGGGCTTAGCCAACATGCCCACCTACCCAGACCTCCTCTCCTCCTGCCACCCTCCAAGCCCAGTGTCCCAGGGCAAGTCCTGAATGCTCGGGAGGAAAAACAGGCGGGTGCGGGGGTGGGGGTGTGGTCCTACCGCCCCGCTTCCAACATCCTCCAAATCCACATAGGCTGTGATCTGAGTTCATATACATACGGGCACTTGGCTGGTTCCTGGCCTCGGGACCGCTTCCCCCACAGCGACACCTAAAATACAGAGACAGCCAATGAAATGGAGTGGAGAGGCCTTGCGGCCCAGCCTGGCATACGGCACGGCTCAGGGAGTGTTTGCTGCAAAAGGAGTGTTCGACGTGACATCACATAGGCCGGGGGTCCAATCGAGGTCACTTCAGCTCTCTGAGCCTCAGCGTCCCGCGGGATCGACGAGACTGCCCAGATATCAAGTCGCCGGGGGCGGACGGTAAAAATGGCCACACTGCTCTGAAGCTCCTCCCACCCTCTGAATCTGGCCTGGGCGTGTGACTCGCTTTGACCGACAGGATGCCGCGGAGTGACATCGGGCCGGCCAGCTCGAGGACGTCGCCACTGCTCCAGCTGACAGTCAGCCAACTTCCAGACCTGTGACTGAGGCCACTGGGAAGGGGCCCATCCCAGAGCCTTCCACCCTCACCACTGCATGGAGCCCAAACTGCCCACCTGCAGAAGCAAGTGCTAATTTAGAGTGTTTCAGCTCTCTAAATTTGGGGCTGATTTGTTACACAGCAAAGCTCACTGATACATGAACAGCACTTATGACGTGCAGGACCCTGCAATATATACTTTATATGTGTCGCCTCCATGAATTCCAGTATCAGGTAAGCACTACAATAACCCACATGAAGAAACTGGCTCAGAGAGGTTAAGCAACATGCCCGAGTCCACACCGCAGGTAAATGGCGAAGCCAGGGTTCCAAGCCAGACCACTGGACTCCAGAGCCTGCCAGCGGGTCCCTGGAGAACGGAGGACACTTGGATGTTCTGTTCTAGACAGGGCTTGTGTCCTCCCTCCCTCCCTCCTACAGAGCCCTGAGATCACCCAGGAAACCCCACGTGGCCATGGCATTGGAGAAGCTCATCCCCCCTTAGTTCAGGGGTATCCATCTAGCTGGTCTCAGAGCATCCCCACTCCCTTACTGGTGAATGCTTTAGGAAAGGGCGTGTGGTACAGTTCAGACCGACGAGAATCGAGGAGAGATTTGCTCATGCTTTGGGGGCAGTTTTCTGCTCGTAAGAGGAAGACACAGGAAGCCTGTCCCCAACCCCCTCACCTTTTGGCTTCTTGCCCTGGTACAGAGACCTTTCCAGGAGATGACACGGAGGTGACCTCATGGGTCACCTCCTCCCGGGGGAGATAAGACGCCAAGCAACCAACCCAGAGGAACCCGGCCTGTCAGAAAGAGTAGCCACGGAAGCTAGGGGGCAGGGAGCAAAGGCCTCTGGGCTCCTAGTGACCACACGAAGCTGCTGCTGAAATCCGGAAACCTTCCTGATTTGTCACGTGCGGTTCCAAAAGCCAACAGCCTCCCAGGCATTTTGAATCCTGCTTCCTGATGCGTGCGGCCTACAAAACGCTAACCAACCCACTCTCCTACCTGTGGGTCCTGGATGACTATCGCCACTAGGTGGCTGTGGGCGGGGTTGGGAATCTGGTCCCACCATTCTTTCTTAATCCTGAAAAAGAAAAGGGAGAGTTATTGAGGGGCGCCTGCGTGGCTCAGCCGGTTAAGCGGCCGAATCTTGATTTCGGCCCAGGTCACGATCTCACAGTTTGTGGGTTCGAGCCCCGCGTCAGACTCTGAGCTGACAGCCCAGAGCCTGCTTGGGATTCTCCGTCTCCCTCTCTCTCTCTCTCTCTGCCTCTCCCATTCGTGCTCTCTCAAAATGAAAAAAAATAAACATAGAGTTATTGGGTGCGTGAACAGGTTGACGTTCTTTCCGTGAAGGGGTCAGGGACCACGTTGGGAGGGTTCGTGGATGCCTTGCCCTAACCTCATTCTACAGATGAAGACACCAAGGCCCAGAAGTGAAGTGACAGCTGGACCGTGGGCAGAACAGCCAGGTTCTGTTAGCCAGGATGGAGCTCCTGATGTGGCCACCTCTGCCCTCCGTGGGAATAAGCCCCAGGGAGTTAGGAGACACCCAGGCAGCAGAGAGAGAATTCTGGGTTTCCCCATCAGCAATTCTGCCCTCCCCGGGGCAGCCGAGACCAAGATGCTGGGGTGAGGCCTGGGATGGCCAGAGCAGTTGAGGGAACCCAGAGAGAAACGGAGTCCTTCTCTCCGCCTGGTCTGTCCGGAGCCACACAGCGTCAGTGCTGGGAGGGAAGGTTCTCACATCACCTCTGACTGGCTTCCCGCTTCACTCAGTCTGGCAACACATATTTATTGAGCATTTGCTATGCACCATTCACTGGTCCAGGCGTCGGGAACGCAACAGTGAACAAGACAGACAAAATTCTCCGCCCTGGCGGAACTGACCTTCTAGAAGAGAGCGACCTCAGCCATGGCAACTTCAGTGTCATGAATAAAAACACACAAGAAAGGGAATAGAGAGGAATGGAGGGTGTGCTCGCGGAAGGCCTCTTGGAGGAGGGGACTTCTGAGTGGCCACGGAGGCGGGGGCAGGAGCCACGGTGACACCCGGGGAAAGGGCCTCCCTGGCAGGGAGGGACCGCCGATAGGGAAACTGAGGCTCACAGAAGGGGAAAAGACCAGCCCAGGGTCACGCAGAGCCATCCGGAATAAGACACGAAGGGAACCTGTATTTGCTGCATGCCTACTGTGTGGCCGGCAAAATGCAGGACCCGGCTCGCTCAGCGCCCAGTCGTCGCTAAGCCTCACGCGGTGAGCCAAGGCTCGCTGGTCCCATTTCAGAGATGGGAAGATGGCCGCTGCGAGACACCACGAACCCAAGTGCCTGAGCTCTCACTGGAAACAAGGCTCCTTCTATCCCCCCCGCCTACTGTGGCCCGGGACTGTCTCAGGACTCTCAGCACTCATGAAATAAGCTCCTTCCACCTGCAACAGAGACCCAAGGCTGAGCGGTTCGGCCTCTTATTGGCCACAAAGCTCCCGAGCTCCAAGGCCAAGATCCAAACGCAGGTCTCCGGGGCAACTGTCTAGAATTCCTCTGTCTCCTGCCACGTGCTCTGAGTGTCTGGACCTCACCCTGGGGACCCACGATGACCCATCTTCCTTCTGCTGGAGGAAAGTCCCTCCCCAGCTCATTCTCCCTCCAGAATATCCCTCAGCTCGAATATCGCCTCCTCAGAGGGGCCCGCCTGGCCTCCCGACCCAGCAGCCCGCACATTTCTTCCCTTCACCCCGGCAGATTCCCTTCAGCGCACGGATCACCATGGAAACCAGCTGTGGTTATTGGTTGACCGATGGCTTCGGTCTCCCCACAAAGAGCACAGACAGGGTCGTGGTCGGCCCTGCTCTCAGCTGTTGCCCCTGGGCCTCGCGCATAGTAGCTGCTCAATAAATACGTATCGTGAGAGCGGACGGACCCGAGGGGGGTTCCCACCCTCCGCACACCCCAGCGGGGCCGGCTCGCGGGCCATCCCGTGGCGAAGCCCCGGACTCACTTGATGACGCTGAGGTAGCAGGACAGGCAGACGGCCAGGATGACAAGGCAGGAGATGCTGACGCCAAGTGGGAGGTGCTGCTCCCAGGGCTCGTAGTCTGCAAGTGGGAGGGAAGCCGTGAGCCTGCGCCGTGCTGGGTGCCGCCCGCTGGTTCCCAGGCCGCCGAGGCCTCCGGAAAGGGTCCGCTCAGACCCTGCGTGGCCCGGCCTCCACCCAGCGCTCCCGCCTCACCCACTGCTACTGAGCCCTGGCCACACGGCCTCCTCACTCTCCCCTGCTCCTCCCAAGCTCCGTGGCACCCCAGGATCTTGAACTCGCTGCTGCCCCTCTCCTGAAGCCCAGAGGTCAAGAGCGGGGGGCCTGCGGAGCCCGACTACCTGAGTTCAAAGCCTGACTCTCATATCCTTGCTGGTGACCCAGGACAAGGCCCTCAGCCTCTCTGTGTGCCTCGGCTTCCTCATCTGTACACTGGGGTTAACACAGCACTGAGGTCGCAGGGCAGTTGTGGGGATCACACGACGCGGTCAGAGCAGCGCCCGCATGTCCCATAAGCCTTTGCCGTTGTTGTCTGTGCACAGCTGGCCCCTTCTCATTCACTTCACCGTCACCTGCTCCAAAAAGTTCCGGCACGCCCTCTCCCCTGCTGCCCCTCCCATCTCTCCGTGCCTGCACCCTGATTTTCTCCCCGGACTTAATGTCATACGGGTCAAGGGCTATCTGATTTATTTTCCTGTTGACTTGTTTGTTCTCTGTCTCGCCTCCAGAAGGTCCGTCCCACAAGATCAGGGATTTCTGTCTGTTTCGTTCATGGCTGATGCCCCAGAGTCTAACACAGGGCCAGGCGTGCCGTATGGGCTCAATACATATTTGTGGAAATAACGAATGAGTGTCCAGCCCATCGTACATGCTCCATAGAAGCCATTTCTCTCCCTTTCCTTCCCTTCCCCAGGGCAGTGGTATAATTGAGTGAACTTTGCCCAGCACTATACCACGTGGGACACTCAGTGGGAGAAGATCCTACCTATGGAGTGGAAGGCAGATGGGTCAGGAGACGTCTGCAAGGCAAGACGAACAACACAAGAGGGCTAAGGTCAGGGGCGGGGGCGGGGCGGGGCGGGGCGGGTGGGGTACCCACCCGCGGCCACTTTGCCCGGCACTTTGAAGACCCTTCTCCCACTGGGTGCCCACAACAGCCCTGCTCCTTCTCCATGGTACAGACTGGTGCCTGAGGCGGCCCCCTTACTCAACAGGGAGCAGTGTGCCCACCCTGAGGTTTGGGTCAATCGTGATTATCTTATTCTCTTTTCCAGGCATGAGTTTCCAGCCTCTCTTGCAGCTGGGAGAGGCCCCGCGACAGTCCTGGCCAATGAGATCTAAGGGAAGTCCGCTAGGGAAGCTTCTGGAAAGATTTTTGCTTCCTGATGAAAGAGATGTCCGAGGAGCACTTGTTTGTGGAGCCTTTCATTTCTTTTAGGCTTTGGGGCATGAGGGCGTGTGCAGCAGCCAGCTTGGGGCACGGGGTAACAAGTCTAAGGATAAAATGCTACCACGCTAAGGAGGGCTGGGGGAAAGAAAACAAGCCTCTGGGGCCACATCACTGAGCTGGGGTATAAACCAGGGAAGGTCCACTTGTCAGACTTCATTTTATGTGAGATAAATCAATGTTTCCATTGCAAAAAGCCATGAGTAACAGTGTTGCAAAGACCGCTTGTGGGGGCCGGTGGGGGTAATGCAGCTACTGTATGAGGGACTACATCTCCCAGAATCCCTTGCAGCTCTGTGTGGCCATGTGACTAGTTCCACCAATAAAACTGGAGAGGAAGTGGTGTGTGTGTGTGTGTGTGTGTGTGTGTGTGTGTGTGTGTGTGTCACTTCTGGGCTCAGGTTTTTAAGAAGCGCTTTCTTACGCCATAAACAAAAATAAATTCAAAATGGATGACCTAAATGTGAGACCTAAATTGCGACAGGAAATCATAACACAGGCAGCAATCTCTTTGGCCTCGGCCGTGGCAACTTACTAGACTTGTTGACAGAGGCCAGGGAAACAAAAACAAAAATCAGCTACTGGGACCTCATCCAGATAAAGAGCTTCTGCACAGTGAAGGAAACAATCAACAAAACTAAAAGGCAGTCTACGGCATGGGAGAAGATATTTGCTAACGACATATCTGATAAAGGGTTCTCCTCCAAAATCTATAAAGAACTTATCAAATTCAACATCCAGAAACCAAATAATCCAGCGAAGAAATGAGAAGACATGAATAGGCGTTTCTCCAAAGAAGACATCCAGATGGCCGACAGACACATGACAAGCTGCTCACCATCACTCATCATCGGGGAAACACAAATCAAAACCATAATGAGATACCACCTCACACCTGTCAGAATGGCTCACATTAACGACTCAAGAAACGGTAGATGTTGGCGAGGATGCGGAGAAAGAGGATCTCTTTTGCACTGTTGGTTGGAATGCAAGCGGGTGCGGCCGCTCTGGAAAACAGTGTGGAGATTCCTCATAAAGTTAAAAAGAGAACTACCGTTAAGACCCAGCAATTGCACTGCTAAGTATTTACCGAAAGGAGACAAAATTATAGATTTGAAAGGGTAAATGCACCCCAACGTTTATAGCAGCATTATCAACAATAGCCAAAGCATGGAAAGAGCTCAAATGTCCACCGATGGATGAATGGATAAAGACGCAGTGCGCGCGCGCACACACACACACACACACACACACACACACACACACACACAGAGGAATATTACTCAGCCATCAAAAAGAATGAAATCTTGCCATTTACAATAATGTGGATGGAGCTAGAATGTATTATGCTAGTGAAATAAGTCAGAGAAAGGCAGATACCATGTGATTTCACTCATATGTGGAACTTAAGAAGCGAAACAGATGAACATAGGGCAAGGGAGAAAAAAAAGAGGGACACACACCATACGAGACGCTTAATGACAGAGAACAAACTGAGGGTTGACGGAGGTGGGGGGGGGATGGGCTAGATGGGGGATGGGTATTAAGGAGGGCAACTGTTGGGATGAGCACTGGGTGTTGTACGTAAGGGATGAGTCCCTGAATTCTACTCCGACCCATACCGCGCTGTATGTTAACCAACTAGGGTTTAAATAAAAATTTGAAAAGAACAAAAAATAAATTCACTTGTTCAATTCTCTTAAAAAAAAAAAAAAAAAAAAGGATCTTCGTCCTAGAGAATGATGGAAACCACAGGAAGAGAACCATCCACAAACCAGCGATGTTCACGCCGGACCGTTACGTGAGCGAGTCATACGTTTCGGCGGTGTTGAGCCGCACGCCTCGTGGGCTTATCTGTGACCGCAGCCTCGCCCTGGCCACCCTGAGCAGTACACCAGGTCAGTCGGGAATTCCGTTACCTGCGGTCAGAGGCACTCTATGGGACCCATAGGGTGGGCAGGCGGTGGGGGGGGGCGGGGTCTGGCCAATAGGACAAATGGGAGTGGCCCCGGCTCCAACTGCCCATGGCTCCCAGGAGATACTCACAGTTAAGCCACTTGGTGCTGGGGCTCCACTCGCTCCAGGTGCTGTTGTAGCTCTGAGCCCAGGCCCTCACGCGTGCGCTGTAGGAAGCCCCAGACTTCAGGGTGCTGGCTGCCACGCGGAGGGTGGGCCCCATGTAGGTCACGTTATAGATTCTGGACTGGGAGAGGAAAGGGACACGTTAACGCGCCAGCTCGGGGCAAAGGAGGTACCGGCTCCCACCCTGGCTGCTGTCCTTGGCTGACCCCCCGCAGTGTCGAAGGGCCACCAGCCTCGGTGTTTGGTTGTTCCTCCAATTCAGGCCTGTGGCTGCCACCTCCACAACCGTGACCAGAGTCAGGTGGGAGGGGTCAGGGAATGCCCTCCCCCCACCCCCGGCCCCGGCGCCCTGACGATCAGCCATGCAGCATGACTGGGGCCAGCCGATTAAGCTTTGAGTTGTAATTTCCTCCTCTGTAAAACGAGGGTAGGAGTCCCTGCTGCCACTTTTTAGCTGTGTGACCCTAGGTGAGTCGCATAACCTCTCTGGACCTTGACATCCTTCTTCTGCAAAATGGTAATAAGTAATAAATAACGATTTATCTTTTATTAATAATCATTATTAACAATGATTTATTTTATTATGATTTATTTATTCCTGGCACACAGGAAGCATGAGAGCGACCTTTCTACAGCACAGGTAAGGTCCCCGGTGTCTCTCTCTCTCTCTCCTTTGTGGGCTCTCTGGAGCCGTCACAGTCAAGCCCAAACTCTGGCCTAGAATCTCAGCCCTGCTCCAACTGCTGGGAAGGGACTTCTAAGGCCTGTTATCAAGTGAAAAACGTAAATGAAAAGTAGTATGTGCTGACTACTGCTTTTTATGTTTAAAAAAAAGGGGGGGGCGCCTGGGTGGCTGAGTCAGTTAAGCATCCAACTTTTGATTTTGGCTCTGGTCATGCTCTCACGGTTCATGAGTTTGAGCCCCACAAGGGGCTCTGCGCTGAGGGTGTGGAGATTGGGATTTTCTCTCTCTCCCTCTCTCTGTGCACTGTCTCTCTCAAAATAAATAAGTAAATAAACTTTAAAAAAAAAAAAAAGACAGACTCTGGGATGGCCCTGCGATCCCCCACCCTGTATCACGCCCCTGTGTAATCCCCTCTTCTTGAGTGTGGCCAGGGCTTGCGACCCACCATGGGATTATATTCTGTAAGGCTATATAATTCCAACTTGCTAGGAGACTCTCTCCTTTGCTGGCTTTGAGAAGACAACAGGGAAGGAACTGAGGGCAGCCTCCCACAAAGGGCCAGCGAGAACCCAAGGCCCTCAGTCCAGCAGCCCGTAAGAAACAATGCTGCCAACAACATAGTACTGGGGAGTGATCTTCCCCAGTCAAGCCTCAGATGAGACCGCAGCCCCAGCTGAGTCCTTGACTGTGCCCTTGGGAGAGCTGAAGCTGTAAGCCACACCCAGACTCCTGGTCCCCAGAAATGGTCAATAAAATGTGTGATGTTTAAAGTCGCTACACTGGGGCACCTGGATGCCTCAGCTGGTTAAGTGCCTGACTTTGGCTCAGCTCATGATCTCTTGGTTCATGAGTTCAAAACCCGCATCGGGCTCTGTGCCTCCAGCTTGGAGCCTGGAGCCTGCTTCGAATTCTGTGTCTCCCTCTCTCTCTCTGCCCCTCCCCTGCTCATGCTCTGTCTCTGTCTCTCTCTCAAAAATAAATAATAACATTAAAAAAAAATAAAGCAGCTGCATTGGTGGTGATATTATTACATAACAAGAGAAAACTGACACGGCGGTGAATGAACACACATGTTTCATGCTTGCTTGTACAGGCACACACTCTCTGGGAGGACACAACAGCCTTCATGACCTCTCCTGGCTCTAACCTGGCCTTCCTTCCCCTCCTGGCAGGAGACGGGAGCAGTCAATCTCTGGGGGTTGGGGTCACAAGAGAAACATATTACCGTTCTAAGTGCTTTCAAGCCATCTGGCTTTTTTACTACTCGTAAATATTACTTGTATTTAAAAACCTTTAAGACGCGAAATGAAATCTGTGTTCAGGATCGATCTGATGACATGGGAGTAGCCTGAATCCTCTGCCCGCGGCTCCTCTCCCTGCTAGGTCCGTCCCTTTGCAGCCCTGCTTCCACTCACGGGTTGGAGCAGAGGTCAAGGGGAGAGTTATGGGAGGAAGCGAGGGCAGAAGACAAGGACACTCACTCACAGCCCTATTTTCTCTCTAAATATGAGTAAGCAGGAAGCAACAGCTGGACCTAGGTTGCCAAAGGAATCGTATACCCCAGAAAGGAGTGGGGGGTGGGGGGGGGTGAGAAATGTTTTACCAAGAAACAGAACAGAAATTGGGGATTCCCAGGAAACACTTGTGGTTTATTGTTGTTGTTGTTGTTATTGTTTTGGCAAAAAGGGCCAAGTGTTTGGGAGGCCACCCCTGAGAGAAGGATCCAAGGAAGAGGAAACAGCACTGGCTCTGGAGTTCAAATCCTGGCTTCCCAGCCCGGCTCTGCCTTTTCCAGCCGGGGGGCCCTGGGCAAGCCATTCCACCTCTCAGGCCTCAGTTTCCTCATCACTAAAATGGAGAGACCAACACCCTCCCACCTGCAGGGCTGTGTTGTGCCTAGCACATTTCAGGCACGCAAGCAATGGTAACCATTCACGATCCTGAACAGACTGGTGGCCTCCTTTTCTGTTGCTTCACTGCACTCACTGCCACATCTCCGTAATCCCCAGACACGCCATGAATCTTCTTATCCCCCAAGCCTTTGCTCACGTGGTTCCCTCTGCCTGGCCTCCTACTCTTCCCTTCCTTCCCCGTCCAGAAAACTCTTCTACGGCCTCCAATGCCCGGGCCAAAACTCCACCTCCATTATGGACCCCTGTCCAGAGATCATCCAGGACAATAGGTAGCTCCACTCCCCAAATTCCACTTCTAAGGTATCTTCTAGAACTGATCCCATCTATGTCATCCATGGGGAACACAGTTGCTCATATTCTTTTCACTCTGTGTGGTGACAGATGGTAACCAGACTTACTGTGGGTGATCATTTTGCAATGTGTACAAAACGTCAAATCACTACGTTGGGGTGCACCTGAAACTATTACAATATCGTATGTCAATTATACCTCGGAAAACAGCAAAACAAAAAAATCGGTCCCACCCTATCGGAGCTGTAGCTGGCGTCTGCAATATGGTAGCAAACGGGGCCGGCCGCCCATCTTTGCCGTTGGGGACACGTCCTCAAAGCTCAGGGCAGGTAAGCCTCTGACTCCACCTCCAGGGCTCATCCTCATTGGCCAGGACCAGTTGTGCCCACCCCGTTGTCTAGCCTGTGATTGGTTAGAGATCAACTCCGGCCAATGAGGAGTGAGGGGACTTCTACAGGCTGGGTCCAGCCCTGGGAAAGGGAGAGATGGGCAGAGGGGTGTCTCCGTGGCGTCTGCCCCACCAACAAGGGAAGCTGAGTCAGGAATTCTGAGGCTCCGGGCGGCGCCCAGCACGTCCGTGACAACTGAGCCATAGCTCGGGTACACTGATTAATTCTACCTGCTGGTTGGGAGTCCAGGCCCAGGTCCCAAGGCTGGCTGTTACAGCCAGCCCTGTCCCCGCTTCCCCTTCCCTGGAGTTTGCTCCGGGGAGCCACCCCTCCCTCCTTCCCAGCCCTCGTGGCTTGGGGGGAACTGACCACACCTGCGCTCCAGAGGTGGGCGTGTGACTCACCTCTGGCCAATCAGAGCACAGTACGAGCACCCTCCTTCCTGCCCACAGCCTGGGCCAGGGTCAGAGATTTGCAAGTGATCCGAGCCAGGCGACCGAGCATCGGCCCCAGAACTTCTACCGGGACTAATTAAAAGTGGGACTCTCCCAGTGTGGCGCTGGCACGTAGCCCCGGAGGCGCTGGGGTGGGGTGGGGGGGGCATGCTGGCCACCACTTAAAAATGAACCTAACCCAGAATAAAGCCGGGCCGAGGGAGGGACAGATTCCCGGAACCTGGATGCAGCCACGATAAGCAAATGAAGAACACTTCACACCCCTCTCTCCCCTCCGGACTTCACCCCCCTGAAGCCCTGCACAGGCTCAGCACACGGGGAGGGGATTCACCTACGAAATGGGATCTGCCTATCTCTTTCGGCATCAGAGCAGCCTTGCCAGTGCGTTCTGAGCCTCCGCTGTCACACCCGGGCCCCTCCATCCCTGCTCCCACCCTGCGCCGTGGCCCAGAGCCAAGGGGGAAACCACACCTGAGAAACCGAGAGATGGAAGCCAACACCCGCCCCCTCCCTGGCTTAGGTGGGAAGGACAGGAAGCAGAGAAGCTGATGTGAGAGGGCGAGACGAGTGGGGCCTGCTCCCTGGCAGCGGAAGCCAGGCCAGCCTGGGTCCCAGGACACAGGACACGGGGCGTGGCTCTGAAGAGGCCCTCGGCGACGCTGACGTAGCGAGTTCTAGACCAAGGTGTGGGAGGCCAAGGCCGCCGGGGCTTTCCAAGGCCTGTGGCGCCCCGGCGAAAAGGAGAACAGTGCTTACGACACATTTAGAGCCAGGCCGGGGGAGCCTGTGTCACACGCTTGGCGCCCTCAAGGGCTGATGGGGCGGGGACGCTTACCCTCCCCATGTCACAGAGGGGGAAACCGGGGCCCCAGGAGGTTAAGCGACAGGGCTAGGGCCCCGCAGCCAGGGAGCGGAAACAGGTATCGGGAGCCCGCTCTGTGGGAGGCCGGGGCCCAGGGTGCTCAGATGTGCCTCCCGTGGGGATGCCTGAGGGGAAGACATGGGTGGCAGGAAATGATCTCCAGCCCCGCCTGAAACTAAACTCAGAGGCCAAGCCATCCCGTGTGCAGGCCCCTGCCAGTATTGACCCGGTGGTTTGCTGCCCATCAGCTCTCCCTTCTAAAAACCGTCAACGCGTCGTTTAAGAAGGAAACTCACGATCAGTGCTGTGATCGCAAACCAGGTGTCAGCCTCCATCGGCCGCCTCTAGAAGTAAGTGCTATGAGGACCCAGCGACGGCATGAAATGACGGCACACTGGGAACCAGGCACACGGCGGGGGCGGGGTGCACAGGGCCAGGGTGGAAGTCGGGCTCCAGGGGCCCCGGTCTCCACCCGCCCGAGTCCCGAGAGGTGGCAGAGAAACCCCGAGGCGCACACACTCACATCCGTGGGGTCGTCTTCGCTCGAGATGTTGACCATGTAGGTGAGCTCGGCGTGCAGGTGGTTCTCACGGGGGTAAGGGTTGCTCCACCTCAGCAGCCACGTGTGGGAGACGTTGGGGTGAACCGTGAGGTTTCCGGGAGCCCTGGGTTTCACTGCGGAGAAGCAGTGGCTGGTGAGGCGCTTGTCCAGGTGCGGGGAGGAGAAGGGTCCGCAGGGCACGGGTCATTTAGATGCTCTCGGTCGAGCACACCTCCGTAGCACATTTACGGAATAGCGTGTGGATATCGTCTCAGCAGAGAATGGCCACCATCATACTGATTACGATGTCGCTAAAACTCCGCTTCCCACGAGTGGGGACTACCCGACTTTCTACAGTGAGTGCAGGAAGCATAAGGCAAAGGAACCCAAAATGTGGCTTTTTCACTTCGGTTCCTTCACACTTGGGGCCACATCTATGCGCTGTGTTATGACTCAGAGTTTTTGTTGATCTTGACCCGCGTGTTTTAAAACTCAGTCTCCTTTTAAGCAATCCTATCCAGGAGATTACAGGTATGTAAAGTCGGCCCACCCGTGCAGAAACGATTTTAATTCATGGGTTCGTTCTTGGGTCTATCTCAACAACCCCCCGACCGTGGGCGGTAACTGCTGAGCTCTGAGCTCGGCGATACTCTTGCAAGAATATTCCTCTGCAGCTTTGTGGCCGTGTGACCCGGGGCAGGTTACGCGCCTCCTCCGTATTATACCCGATCGTAAAACGGGGATAGCTCTCTTCTGGAAAAGGAGGCCCAGAGAGGTGATGTGACTTGCCCAAGGTCACAGAGCAATAAATGATGTCCGAACCTCCCGTCACGGTACCGCAGCAGAATCGTGGTGAATTGCTGTGGGGACTCTGGCTACCAGGATGAAGTCAGACTTCTGAGGTCAGACTGTCCGAAGAAGCAGCAGCTGACCAGTCCACACAGCGGGGAAGGAAGGTTCCCAGCTCAGTCTGTGGTCTACAGCAATGCCTTCTATTAAGCACGCCTCATCTCAGCACCCCAGGCTGGGCACTTACATTCAGGCGGCCGAGACGCGTAGACTGAAGGGGACCTGACGTCCTAGGGAGCCCAGCCCCATTTCAAAGACGGGAAGCCGGAGCCCAGAAAGGGGCAAAAATCCCGTCACGTCTGGGGACGCGCAGAAGACTGCTTGCGCCTCCCTCCCCCGCGTGGAGCCTGCCGGCCCCCCCCCCCCCGCCCCGCCCCAGAGCCCAGCCGGGGTTGGGGGTCCGGGAAGCCCACCCCGTGCCCCTCACCGTGACTGCTGGGCTTGAAGGAGCCGCTCCACAGCAGCTGTGTCCCCGCCCACAGGTGCAGCTGATACACGTCCGCCTCGACGAAGTCGTCCATCAGCATGCTGCACGCACACGCCGCGCCTTCTCCGTTCTCAGGGACACACGTGCGGTTTCTGCAGACACGGGTGTCGCGTTAGGCTGGCTGTGACCCACGGGCATCCCGGGAACGTGCCTCAAGGGACACGCGCTTGGAGGGCCACGCTGTGTGTGTCTCAGCCATTCAAGTCTGCTCTCCTAGCACAAAAG
This sequence comes from Panthera pardus, assembly GCF_024362965.1. Taxonomy (NCBI): domain Eukaryota; kingdom Metazoa; phylum Chordata; class Mammalia; order Carnivora; family Felidae; genus Panthera; species Panthera pardus. The sequence goes on along the minus strand of NW_026526980.1, from coordinate 17,362,406 downwards.
CAGCCACGGGGAACGCAGGAGCGAATGGGCGTGGCTGTGTGCCGATAAAACTTTATTTACAAAAGCAGCTGGTGGGCCAGATGCGGACCTCGGGCCGTAGTCTGCAGAGCCCTGGTCTAGGCCAGCGTACCACATTTAGAAGCAGAGCCCGTCTGCCTCGGTAGGTAGGGGAAGGCCTCTGGCAACGTACCCTGCACTCTGGGGTGGGCACACCCCAACACGCCCCCGTGACTGCGTGCCTCGCGTACCCAGCCGCACCCTCAGCGCCGCCTGGAAGAGCACCCCATGTGCCACGGCTGTCCCGGTGACCCAGCCGGAACCACGTACCCCAGGCTCCACGGTCCCCCAAAGAACACCGTGGGCTCCACCGCTAACGTGCCCAAACAAGCGGTCTAGCCAGCGGTTCTCAAAGCGGGGTCCGGGGGGTCACGAGGTCAAACTCTTTTCATAATACCAAGAGGCCGTGCGCCGTTTTCCACTGTTTCTTTCAAGCGTAAGGTGGAATTTTCCAGACGCTACACAGCGCGCAATCATTGCCCCGACGGCTTAGCGAATGTGGACCCGCGTGCTGTCGTGATCTAGTATCTCTGTTTTAATTACTAACAGGCTAAATAGCAATATTACGAGCCACTGAGACAAGAGCTTTGGTCTAACTTTGAAGCAGACGAACAAACCCCGGGACTCCAAAGTCTAGTCCAACATTCCACCACACCCACACGCCACGCGCCTCAGTGACAGTGCACTTAGAGCACCGTGACATGCCCACTGAGCCCCAGGGCGCCTCCCTTTTTTTTTTTTTTTTTTATAACGTTTATCCATGTTTGACAGAGAGAGAGACAGAGAGACAGAGCGCGAGAGAGGAAGACGTAGAGAGAGAGAGGGAGACGCAGAATCCGAAACGGGCTCCAGGCTCCGAGCCGTCAGCACAGAGCCCGACGCGGGGCTCGAACCCACGCACCGCGAGATCATGACCTGAGCTGACCGACCGAGCCACCCAGGCACCCCAGGGCGCCTCACTTCGAACACCACGCTCAGTCAGCTGCGGGGAACCCCATTCAGCACCCCGCGCTCCAGGGCACCACCGGGACCAAGTGAACTCCTGGGGTGAACGCTCTGGGCTCAGCCTCCCCCAGATCCCAGCTCCACTCGTGGCTTACTCGGACCCCATGAAGTTCAGCTGGTAGGACAGGCGGAGCTCAGCGCTGCAGTTCGTGGGCACATCCATGTTCCACTGGCAGACGGAGGTGCTGAGGTAGTCGGAGAAGCAGGTGGGCGCACGCAGGACCTTGACGCTCCCTGGGGAGACACAGGAGCGCCTGACTCGGGGCTCGAACTCACGGACCGCGAGATCGTGACCTGGCTGAAGTCGGACGCTTAACCGACTGCGCCACCCAGGCACCCCAAGGACGTTTCTAATCTAAGGCATTTCTAGTCTTTTCCATCACCACGGGCATCTGCTCCAGAGCCGTGTGAGCAGGAGGAGGGCTGCCGTCCATTTGCCCGCTCCCGGACCCCATCCGTTCTGCACCCCTCTCTGGCTCAGGCGGCTGACCGCCATGGTCTTGGCACTCAGGCGCCCCTGTCCTCTGGCTGCCAGTTCGGTTCAGCCAATGTCAAGGGCAGCATGAAAGGCTGGGGTATTTCTTCCCACTGGCCAGTGGCAGAGCCGGGGTGTGAGCCCGGCAGGGCGCATACTGGGTTTGCCAAATCGTTCGAGAGCCCGACAACAGACAGGCAGGTGCCTTCTCGCTCTGATGCCCAGCACCAGCCTCCACAGCGGATACGTTTGCACACGCTCGCCGGATAAAGGACTTAACGTGTCAGGCAGAGTCTTAGATACCTAACAAAGATCTCAAACTCACCTCGTGTCCAAAACTAACGTCCGATTCCCCACCCCCCGCAAATACGTGCCCCCGACTCTGTTCTGTGCTGTGTTTTTCTATCACTTTCTAACGCTCTTTACAATTGACTTATAATTAGGACCCTCTGTCATTGGCCGTCCCCTCCCACTACAATGTAAGCTCCTCAGGGCCCGGAATCTGTGTTCCTTTCGCTGATTATCCTAGGACCCTGGCATCTAAACAGCCAATGAACGTTTGCTGAATGAATGAGTGGATGAATGAATGAGAGGTGATGACTTACCAGAGCCTGCCGCCCACATCAGGATCAGACAGCTCACAGGGAACGTGAGCCCAGAGCAAAGCCGCCCCATTGGGAGATCCTAAGACACCTGCTGAGTGAAAGCGAGCCAGGTTAGTGCCAAGAATGAGCCCTCTGTGTTCACTAGAGCTCACCCTCTCTCTCTCTCTCTATCTACCTATCATCATCATGAAACGGTTGTGTTTCAGATGTACAAAGCCCACAATGCTTGCCCGCAAGAGACACTTCGTGAAAAAAATCCCATGACCTGCTAAGTTTAAGCAGCCCCTTGGACTTACGGGAGACCATAATGCACATTTGTGTGTAAAGGCTCTGATAAGTCCTGCAGCAAAGAAACTTATTTTCTTCATTTAACCCAACACTTGCCAAATTTATTTCCCTACTCAACCTTCATCTGTATGTGTGTGTAGGCTAAACCCCCAATTAAACCCCCAAGAGACTTACAATTCCTTGAAATGTACTTTGGAGATGTTAATCTGTTTAGCCTTACGGGGCAGGTTAAATGAACAGTAGACCCATGCAATGCAGTATTAGGTGGCCACTAAAAAGGATGCTGTTGAATGTGTTAGACTTACACCAATGGCCCCAATTCTTCCCAGTCCTCCTGGATCCATGTAACCTTGCGGTGCCCACCGCCTCCTTCCCCTCCCCCCCTCCCCCTCCCACTGCCCCGCGCAGGGCATTCTCCCCTGGCCTTCGATTTTGGGCTCAACCACGTGACTCGCTCTGGCCGGTAGAATACGAGCAAAAGGGATGCACTGAAGAAGCCTGCTTTTGCACGACCACTGTCTTAAGAACGCACGTGCCAGCCTGCTGGAGGATGTGGACACGTCGCATTCTGCATCGGGGAACAGGCAGCCACCCCCAGTCACGTGAGCGAGATCAGCAGATCGGCAGAACTGTGTAACCGACCCCAGGCCGACCACAGGGGCACAGGTGACAACCTCCAGCGAGGTTGGCCACGCCCAGGTAAGCCGGCTCTCCCGGACCTGAGCTAAGTAAGCCTCTCCTGCTACATGCTCCTGGGGTTTTGTGCTTTATTGCCATTCTCCGTCCAGTCGTTCCCCACCACCTGGACTCCTAACCCCATAGATGACCTCTGTGTTTTGTGTTTCGGATAAATGGGATCATACACTGCCCCTACTGTGTTAGATGCGTCCCATGTAATACATGACTGGGGAATAGAAGTCAGCAGCACAGACACCCAGAAAGAAAACACAGTTCCAATCCCTCCAAATCACAAGGCCACGTACACGTTCGTATCAACTCTTCCAGATTTGTATCTGTACAAACAGGGAGATAAGTACGAATTTTGTTTCCCCAACTAGCAGCACCCTCTTCCTACTGAAACTTAAATTTTAAGCTTAATATATCATTAAATATCTTTCCATACCACTAGAGATTCAAAGCATCCAATCAGTGGGATCTCCCTGTGTGTCACTGGATTTTAGCCTTTAGTGACTACTCTTACTGCTTTGTTGTTCTTTGTTTTGTTTTTTTAAGGTATGATATTGATCTTTTTTCCTATTACAAAAGCCACACGGGATCACCGTAGACAATTCGGAAAAGAGAGACAAGCAAACGTACAACAAGAATGCCTGTAGGGGGCGCCTGGGTGGCTCCGTCAGTGAAGCCCCTGGCTGGCTCTTCACTTCCGCTGGGGTCCAGGTCTCCAGGTCTGTGGGACCGAGCCCCAGGTCGGGCTCTGTGCCGACAGCGCGGGACCCGCTTGGGATTCTCCGTCTCCTCTCTCTGCCCCGCCCCTGCTCACAGGTGCACGCTCTCTCTCTCTCAAAACTAAAGAAACTTAAAAAAGAACAGCTGTAATTCCGTCACCTGGAAAAACGCCCCTGGAGACATCTGGCATCCAAATCTAGTCCTTTCCACGCGTACCTAGTTTGACAGATCGGGCCGGTACAACGTCTTCTGTTTTGGAGCTTGTGCTTACATCCTGCCCCCCTCCCTCCTCTCCCCGCAATGGCTGTGCAGCGTCTTCCTGAAGTTTGAACACCTGCTCTGTCCCTTACTCGTTATGAACGTTCAGCAAACCGCTTAGCCCCTCCGTGCCTCAGTTTCCCGCCCGGTGAAGTGGCGCTGGGAACGGCCCCCACCTGACCAGGGTGCTGTGGGCACTGAATGGGCTAACACACGCAGGGTCCTCAAACAGTGACCTGAACACAGCCACGGCCCAAGGAGTCGCTTTCGTGAAGGGAAATGCTCCGCAGTGGGATCTCGCCGGGTCAAGGGGCGTGCGCTTCCCCCCACGGCACTCGCGGCACGTGGCGCCCTCTAAAGCGCGACGTATGGAGGAGGCAGGTTTCCCGGCGATGCTCACAGCATCCGCTCTCCCTGTCCCCGTGTGGGTCTCGACCTCGGCGTCGCATTCAGCCAAGCGGCGGCCAGGCTTCCTCCTGGGGCTTGGGAGCTATGTGCGGTTCAAGGCAGTCCCGCGCTCATCATCGCAGCGTGGGCCTCCTTACCTGCAACGTGCAGATGAGACGGAGCCTAACCTCGCAGCTGTACTGCAGAAACGAAGAGACGCGCGGACCTGAAGCCCTCCGCACGGTGTCTGTGCAGCATGGGGGGGGGGGGTGCTTTATGTCCCTGCCGGAAGCTCCCCAGGGACTCTGTTCCCCTTGCAGGGCCTCCCCAGCGGGGCCCCGCCCCCCTCTCCACCTGGCCCAGCACCTGTGCACGGTGCTCCCGCCACCGGCCACATCCTCGCTCCTTGCTGCTCGTGAAACACACGAAACCCATTCCCGAGTGCACACCTTCCCCCTCAGTCTGTCTCTGTTTTATTCATTTTATGTATTCGTTTGTTCACAATGAATAAATCACTCCTTAAGGCTCCAGTGTATATTTCGGAGAACGAGGTCATTCATTCTCCTGCAGCCACAATGCAACTGCCCAAATCAGGACATTAACACTGACGCATGACTGTCGGCGGGTCCGCAGACCCTATTTCCATCTTGCTCGTTGCCTCCACAGAGCTCCTTCTTTTTAAAAAATTTTTTTTCTTCATGTTTTTATTTATTTTTGAGACAGAGAGAGACAGAGCATGAGCAGGGAAGGGGCAGAGAGAGAGGGAGACACAGAATCGGAAGCAGGCTCCAGGCTCCGAGCCATCAGCACAGAGCCCGACGCGGGGCTCGAACTCGCGGACCGTGAGATCATGACCTGAGCCGAAGTCGGTCGCTCGACCGACTGAGCCACCCAGGTGCCCCTCCACAGAGCTCCTTCTAATGAGTCCAGGATCCGAGCAGGGAAAGTGCATGACGAGCCTGGAATCCTTGTGTCAGAGGGTAAGGACGCGCTCCAAGAATGATGGGCTCCCGTCAAAAAAAAAAAAAAGACACAGGAGCCAGCTAAACCGCGTCCACCGGCCCACACGGGCACAAGTGAAGCACCCCAATAAAGGTACAGTAACCAACCGTAACCCCTGGAGTTCAATAGGGGTGCGGGAGTCTGTCCCGATATAGATCTATACGCGGGGCAGAGAGAGCAGCTGTATTTCAGCAGGGGCAGCCTCTAAGCATCTGCCCACAAAATTCGTATTGTCTATTGACTAACGAATCAAAACGCTTGTTAACTTTACCGCATCCTATGCTTCATAGACGTGTGTGCGTAAAATCGGAGATGATGTAGAACCCTGGGAGGCCCCACCTTCAACCAAGTGGTCAAAGGTGACATCTCCAGGAACGGGACAAAGCAGGGTCATGAGCTCTCTGAGACTATCCCCTGAGAACATAGCCTTCCTTCTCTGGCGATGCTGCCCCAAGGGCACAAATCACAGGGGAGTGTCAGACAAACCTAACGGAGAAGTCTATAAAAGAACTTGCCTGTGGTTTTCCAAAAAATGCTGGGGGCGGGGGGGGCGGGGGGGGGGAGACAAAAGGCAAGGAAAGTCCAGAACAGCTGTTCTTTTTCAGTTGCCTGTCATCCTGAGAGCTGTCATTTGTCTTGTTCACTGCCAGGTTCCTGGTGCCTCTACGTTGGTGCCTGGCGTATAACAGCTGCTCAGTTAATGTTTGTGGAATAAAGTCATTTTGGACATGATGTGGGGCCTCTAACGGGCTCAGCACGGGTCTGGAAACCCTCCCCAGGGGGAACCTGGTATCTGTTCCAAGCCCCAGCTCGCTTCCCTTCAAGAGTCACAGTGAAGAACAAGGAAGAAGGGGCGGGAGTGGAGCGGTGGACCCGTGACGCTGGGGTCCTCTACGAAGTCCTGGTGACGCTGCCTCTGACAAGTTCACACGGGGCCACAGCCTCCTATGGCAGAGACGGCAAAGGTGTCACTTTCGCCCCGATTTCGAATGAAGAGAAACAGAGAGGGCAAGACGTGCGTACAAGGTCACACAGCAGCCCAGCGTCCGTTTGCACGCCTCCACGGCAGGACGCTCAGCTCCAGGTCATGGCTGAGCAGAACTGAGACTGGAAACAGTTTCCTTAGATCGAGCCAAAGATTTGTGTAAACACAACCCCTCTTGTGAAGTGCTCACATTGTGCCTGGCACTTAGCTGCGTGCGTTAGGAACATTACCTTATTGAATCTGCCCAAGAGCCCTGCTACATGGGCCGTTACTTCCGTTTTCGACCTGAGGGAACTGAGGCCAAAGAGGTCAAATAGCTTGCCCGTCAGGAACCACAGCTGGCAAGAGGGGAGCGCTAGGGTCAGAAGCCAGTCTACTGGCCTCTGAGCCCGAAGTTCATTCTGGCATTATCAGTGCCTTCACCTTCTCCAAGGACTGCAGAAAGGGCTCAACTGGGTGAATGAAATAAGCCAGGAAGAGCTGGCCCCCCTGCTTGCCAATTTCTTTCTTTCTTTTTAAAATGTTTTAATGTTTATTTGTTTTTGAAGGAAAGAGAGAGCGTGAGCAGGGGAGGGGCAAAGAGAGAGGGAGACACAGAATCTGAAGCAGGCTCCAGGCTCCGAGATGTCAGCACAGACCCGGACGCGGGGCTTGACCTCACAAGCCGCGAGATCACGACCTGAGATAAAGTTGGATGCTTAACCGACTGAGCCACCCAACGCCCCTGTCAATTTCTAACGTAAGCTGCCCAAGCAAAGAACCAGAAACAGCAGAAAACACTCAGGGCTTTTGATGTCTGCAAATGCCCCACACACCATAGGTGAAGCAGCACCTTAAAAAAAAAAAAAAAAAAAAAAGACAAAAAAAAAGCCAGTGAAAGTCATATTAACAGAGATATGAAAGCCAGGACAAAGGAGGGGACAGTGCCCAACCACACCTGTGTATCCCTTTGGAAGAAACCCTGCTGATCTGAAGCTTGTCTAGAGGATGATTGATAACTGACACAGAGAGGGCTTGAAAATCCCAGAGGGCCTAGTAAGTTTTTGCCTAAATGTTCTGCCCCCCTACACCCTATAGGCTCATGATTCACTTAACAAACATACAATATTTCCCACGTGCCAAGTTTCCTTGTGAACGCAGCCCTATGAAGTAGGTACTATTCTTTCCCCCATTTTTAGATGAGGCAACCAAATCACAGAAGGAGTAAGTGACTTGTCTGAGGGTACAGAGCCGTGGAGGTCACGAGATCTGAACAGGGGCCGTCAGGTTCGGGGGCCTCAGCTCCTAACCACTATCTCTGTCTGGAAGGCACAGTCCTTAATGTTCTGGAGATCACTGATCCATCTGAATATGTGATGCAAACTCCAAACCCTCCTTCTCGAAAAGTGCACACGTTACATTTTGCATCCCATTTTAGGGGTTCACAGCTCCCCCAGAGCCCAGGCTAAGGGCTCCAGGTCAAAGACCCCTCCTCTAGGCAATGAGTGGTTTTTAAGGGTCTTTGAATTAAATTTCTTTTAAGTTTATTTTGAGAGACAGAGACAGGGGGGAGGGGGCAGAGCATGAGTGGAGGAGGGGCAGAGAGAGAAGGAGACACAGAATCTGAAGCAGGCTCCAGGCTCTGAGCTGTCAGCACAGAGCCCGACGCGGGGCTCGAACTCACGGACCACGAGACCATGACCTGAGCCGAAGTCAGACGCGTAACTGACAGCCACCCAGGTGCCCCTTAAGGGTCTTTGAACAGGGTTGTGGCAAGATTTTCCAAAGGGCTAGTCTGGGGCTGAGAGAATGATGGGGCAGGGCAGGGTGGGCGGCAAGGAATTAGCAGTTACTGCAAACATGAGTCACTTCGTTTCTTCGCCACACTGCAGGCAGAATCATTTTTTTTTTAAGTTTATTTATTTTTGAGAGAGAGAGAGAGAGAGAGGCAGAGAGAGAGAGAGGGAAACACAGAATCCAAAGCAGGCTTCAGGCTCCGAGCTGTCAACACAGAGCCCGATGCGGGGCTCAAACCCACAAACCATGAGATCATGACCCGAGCCAAAGTCAGACGCTTAACCTGCTGAGCCCCCCTCAGGCGCCCCGGCAGAGTCATTTTAACATCAGAAACCAGGCCATGAACTGTCTGCTCAAGCCCTTCGTTAGCCTCTGGCTCCCAAAGGGTGTCTTCGCCCAGGGACAAGGATGCCTGGAGTTCATGGCCCATCCAAGAGGAGCATCTCTGACTCAGCATTCAACCCAAGCCCGGGAGTGAAAACAGCCAATCCAAAAGGGTGCAGCCTGTGTGATTCCATTTATGTAACATTCTTGAAATGACAAAATTATGGAAATGGAGAACAGATGCACAGGCGGCGGGTAGGAAGGGAGGTCCGTGTGGCTATAAAAGGGCAACACGGGGCTCCTCGAGTCGCGGCTGCTGTGCTGGCGAAACAAACCTGCACACGGGGTGAAACTCCACAGAACCAAACACCCGCAAATGGGTACAAGGAAAACAGGGGTGCTCAGCGGATCCTATCAATGTCAATATCCCGGTTAGGCTACTGTGTTTTGTGAGACGGCACTCTTGGGCAGCAACAGACTCTGTTATTTCTTACAACTGTGTGTGAGTCTACAATCGTCTTAAAATAAGAAGTGTAAGAAATGCAAAAACCCAAACCAACCAAACAAAACCTTAAGCCCCCTGACGATCTGGCCCGGTACACATCCACCGTTGCCTCCCACCCCGTCCCCGTCCCCCACGAGCCTTTGGTCCCACTGGCCTCCGAGCACCTTGACGCACTCCTAAGCCCTCTTCTCCCTCACAGCCTTTACACCCAGAAACCCTACCCACTGAGGGTGCCCCCCTGTTAACTGCTCATCGCAACACCCTGTTTATTTCTGTCCTACACTTATCAGCATCTCTGTTCGTATCACTGAGGTTACACATGTGAATGTTTATTTCAGAACGTAGCCGGCAAAGACTGAGAGATCTGACTGCAAAAATGTTTTCAACTTCCCCAGTTCAAAATGCACCACTAAAAAAAAAAAAAAAAAAAGCAGGACGCCTCGGGGGCTCAGGGCGTTGACTCCTGATTTCAGCTCGGGTCATGATCCCAGGACTGTGGGATCGAGCCCTGTGTTGGGGCTCCGTGCTGAGCGTGGAGCCTGCTTAACATTCTCTCTCTCTCTGCCTCTACCTCTCTCCAGCCTCCCCTCTCTCAGATTTAAAAAAAAAAAAAGCAAGCAAAGACTAGACAAAGATAGCAATCTACATTGTAGACAGCTAATGACCTTCCTATAAAGAGACCTTACAAATCAGTAAGACAAACATCCCTTTAAGAAAAACAGGCAAAGGTGGGGCGCCTGAGTGGCTCAGTCAGTTAAGTGTCTGACTTCAGCTCAGGTCATGATCTCACGGTTCCTGGGTTTGAGCCCCGCACCGGGCTCTGTCTGTACTGACAGCTCAGAGCCTGGAGCCTGCTTCGGATTCTGTGTCTCCCTCTCTCTCTGCCCCTCCCCTGCTCACGGTCTGTCTCTCCCTGTCTCTCAAAAATGAATAAATGTAAAATATTAAAAAAAAAGAAGAAAAAAAAACAGGCAAAGGGCATAAATTATTCACCCAAGAACTATTCCACGTTGGCAAAACATGAAACAGCCCCTCTCATTCTGCTGCTAGTTTGCAATGTTCTGAGTGTAGAGGATCACCCATACCATTTAAATTATTTGTCTATATATGTATTGTTTTTCCCCCCTGCCCCACACACCCCATCAGAAGGCAAGCCCCATGAGGACAGAGCTTTATGGTCATTGTTTTGTCCCCAGGACCTGAATAGTGCCTGACACATACATAGTGTATGCTCAATAAACATCTATTAAATGAGTGGCTAAAAATCAAGAATAACAGATTCTGTAATCTATTTTCAAACACGGGGTGCCGAGCTGTTGCTTATGACGATTGCCGTGCATACACCTCTATAAGGCAGGCTGCCATTGAAACCCCCATTTTACACAGGAGGAGACAGAGGCACAGAGAAGTTACACAGCTAGGATTTGAACCCAGGCAGCCTCACTCCAGAAGCCACGTGCCTGACCACTTGTCTTTGCCGCCTCGTGAAATGCCATCCCTGGCCCCCTGGGAATGCGGTGTTATGGCCAAAACTGAGGCCTAGAGACGGGCAAGTGACAAAACCAAGGTCAGGGAGGTAGGAAGCAGCACTTAGTGAAAGCCTGAGCCAGGAAGAGGTCAGAAGTGCTCTGAGTGGGAAAACCCTCCTGCTGGCAGTGAAATACACTTAACTCACTCTTTCTGTTGGGGAGGAGGGGAGTGGAGAGTCTTGAAATGTCAAGGCCGGTGGCAGTCAGGCAGTGACCAGGCAGGCTCTTCCTGAGCCCAAAAGGGTTGCAAGGCCGCCCACACGGGCTCCTCTTTCCTCTCTTGACCGCAAACCGGCTCGAAGTGGGGCTGGACGGGCAGACAGGATGCAGCCAGTCCCATGAGGAGCGAGCGCATGTGAAGAGGAAGCCGATGACAGCAGGGGCTGACGGTGGCCTCCCTGGGGGGAGCCACCAGCCCCTGAAACTCCACAGTCTTAAGCCAGCCTGGAGCTTCCTCTGGCCTCCGGGACAGCTAGGCCAGTCTGGCGGGGAGCCAGGGGCACACTTCTCCTCCCAGCGGTCGCCTTCCCAGAAGCGCTGCCCGGCAGAGGTTCCCGGAACCGGCAGCCGCGTCAGCAGCCCCGCCTGGCCGGCAAGGCGGGCCAGGCCAGGGCCCCAAGACCGAAAGCGGGAGTGAGGAGTGACGGCAGGCTGCCTCCACTACTGCTGGAGGCAAGAACCGGCCACCTTGGCCAACAGAGCCCAGCGGGCTCCCCGTGCACCTACTGTGTGCTCCCAGCCTTTGCCCGCGTGTATTCTCGCGGCGGGTGTTACTAAGCACCTACTACGTGCCGGCGACCGCAGACGTGGGAGAAGCCACTCATGCATTCGCTCATTCACTTCCTCCCTCTGACAAGTACTTGAGAAGATAAGTCACTGGAGGTTTTTGAGCAGAGACGTGACATTATGAGACGTTTTAAGCCATCTCTCCGCTTATGTGGTCTACAGGGCCCACGGGGTGAAGGGCAGAAGCAGGTACCGGTGAGGAGCCTCCTGCGCTGGTCCAGGCAGCAGGTGCCGGGAAGGGGTCTGTAAGAGCAGGCTGGATTCCAGATCTGTCGAGGGCACAGCCAGCAGCATTTGCTGACCGCACAGACTTTGCCAAGAGAAGAGAGCCATCAAAAAGGCTAGATCTGGTCTTGTCAGGATGCCACGCAGTGTGGGAGGGACCCATGCGGGAAGCAGGCCTGCAGAGAGGCTGTGGGAACAGCATTAGGAAAGGTATGACGAGGCTGTCGGCAGGCAGCCGTCAGGGAGGATCCACGCTGGTCCTCGAGGGTCAAGTGTCCCTAGAGGGACTCCCCAGGGGAGGGCAGGGGTGCCGTGTGCAGAGGGAGGAAGACCTTCCCACGCACGGGAGGCGCCGTGGACTCCGTGAGGGCAGGCCACGTCGCGTCCTCTGTAAGCAGAAGGCCAAGCCCGGCGGCCGGTGCAGGGTACCTCCTCAACAAGCAACCCTGCGTCTTCCACCTTGTTCTTATTTCTACACTTACACGGTGCTCCCCCAGTGCCAGCCGCTGTTCTAGATGCTCTAAGTCCTCACTGTGAGGGGGCGACAGTAATTAAGCCCATTTTTGATCCTGAGAAGTCTCGGGAGAAGGCAAGAGACGGGGGAAGTGACGAGTGAAGGATGAGTGAATAGCCAGGGAGTATGGAGGGCATGGCCCATCCCCCACCCCGCAAGATAGGCCGTGGGCTGCAGGGACGGACAGAAGGAGAGGTCAGTGGGGCCAGAAGACAACACTGCCAACCAGGCACAGTGCGTGGTTCAGACCCCGTCCATCCCCAGTGCAACGGGAAGCCACTGAAGGCTGTCAGGCAGGGCAGGAGCAGGTGCACCTTGCCAGAAAGTCCACTCCACCTTAGGTGTGGAGAAGGGCTGTAGGTTCGAGGCCGAGGTGGCCGGGCTGAGGGGCGTGCTGGGTGCTGCTGGAGACGAGGGGCAGACTCAGCCCTGCACGGGAGGTAAGGGTGGTGAACTTGCCGATGGCTGGCAGTGGGTGCCAGGAAGATCACGCGCCCCCCATGCCGGGGACACGGGGAGTCGAAGCAGGTGGTGGGGAGTGGGCATCCAGTCCGGGAGGCAATATATTCTTTTTTTTTTTTAATTTTTTTTAACGTTTACTTTTGAGACAGAGAAAGGCAGAGCATGAACGGGGGGAGGGGCAGAGAGAGACGGAGACACAGAATCCGAAGCAGGCTCCAGGCTCCGAGCTGTCAGCACAGAGCCCGATGTGGGGCTCGAACTCACAAGGAGTGAGATCATGACCTGAGCTGAAGTCAGACGCTACACCGACCGAGCCCCCTAGGCGCCCCACGGAGGCAATACATTCTACTGGCCTGGAGCTCAGAAGGTAGGCTTGGGCTGGAGACAGGCCTGAAGGTCATTAGCCGTGTCAGAACCCACGCGGTTGCGCAGAGTTAGGGAGGGCCTTGTCTGAGGGGGACAGGAGAGGGTTGGAGACCGTGGACCTCCTTCACAGGACATGGCGGGGCCAGACCCGCTGGAGGGGGCACCATCTTGGGGACAGGCTGGCCACTTTATGGCAGTGGGGACACTCGTGCTGGCTGTCCCAAGCTGCCAGTGGGAACCCAGGGGAGGCTGGACCTCAGAAGGTCCTGGAGGCCCCAGGGAGGAGGCCGAGCCTACGGGCCCCGTGTCCAGACGCCGCAGAGTCAGGAACGGCAGCTGACCCCCGTCACTTGCAAGGCCATTTCTGTGTTTAGCACTTATCCCTTGAGGCTCACCACATGCACACACGTCCTGTACCTCGGTCCCAGCTCCCACGAGACCCGAGGCTGTGTCCACCCTGTTCACGGCTGGCACCCCAGAGCCATACGCCGCTCGGCACACAGCAGAGGGGCCACGGGTATGTGCTCAGTGCAGGAGGGCCTGGACGGCCATCCCTCACGAAAGCAGGGACACAGCTCCACAAGCTGGAATTTTCCACCTCTCACAGCTAGATAAACACTGACCAATTCTGGCTCCGAATTTCCTTAAATACCTTAATGCAGGCACCGATCTTGGCCACCCCCGGGGGAAGTGACTGCAGAATGCTGGTAATTGGGGCATTACCATGATTATGACATCTGGCCCCAAGATGCTGATTAGATTTTGCTGGTCTTAGGGACAGTCACGGCTCCCAGTGGGCCTGCTTCCCGAGGTCCGCAGAAGTCACCATGATTGCCCCTGTGTGTCCCCAGTTCCTCCAGCCATTAGAGACCATGCCCTGGGCCCTTCTGCCCAGGGGTTCCACCCCACCCCCCAAACTGACCGGCCGCAGCCTTGGTCAGAGCAGACTGTCGTGCACTTACAAGTTAACCAACTCATTTAACCCTAACAGCAACCCGAGGAACAGGGCAGGTGCGGTTAGTACCCTCCCCACGGCAGACACGGGGGAAACTGACACCCAGAGGCCCAGGAACCTGCCTAAGAACCGCAGAGAGAGAGGGAAGCCGAGGCTCAGAGGCGTTCAGGGATCATCCAAGGTGACCAGGCAGGAAGTGAGTGAGCTGGAACTTGGCTTCTGTCCGTTTGCCCAGCCCTCCTCTGTGAACTTGTCTCAACAGTGACCAGGACTTTGCCCCCTGGGCAAACCCACAGCCGGTAGGTAGCATGTCAGCACAGGCAAGATCTCCCTGTTCACTTTCTGCCTGCAGACAGGTGCTGGGGGCAGAGGTCTCTCCCTGGAGCGCATCCTGCTGTCCACCCTGCCCTGTGCCAATGTTATCCCTGGCACGGTGAGGGACACACGGACGCGTGGGGCCGCCCACGTGGGCAGCGACCTCAGAGCATCTGACACACAGAAGCCTAACTCTGGGCCTAAGTGTGCAGGCCCTGCCCTGCCCGGCTGACAGGCCTAGGCAAGCCAGGGGCCCTCTCAGAGCATCAGTCTCCTCGTCTGTGATGTGAGGACAGAACCACTTGCCTCGCCGGTCGCACAAGGGGACGCAGAGACCACAGCGGGGTGGAAGAGGCACTAGGGACAGCGTTGATGGAGCAGGTGGCAAAAGCCCATCTTCAAGCACCAAGGAAACGCTCCGAGACCCTGAGTAGCGACAGCGGCCATGACAACCGTGGTCAGGTCTCACGGGCGCGAACTGAATGGAGGAAGCCGGGTTCCAAAGGGCAAAACTGATTCCATTTACATCAAGTTCCAGAGGAGACACCCCTTGATCCTGGGGGTCAGAAGTCAGGGAAGTGTCTTTGGCGGGGCAGGCAGGAGGGAACCTTCTGGGGGGCCGGTCAAGCTGGGTTACACACGCAAGTGCACGCTTTGGGAAAATGCACGAAGCTGTGCACCGGCCTGCACGTAAGCTCACTAAGGAGGAAAAGGGAGAGAGATGGGTGAACGGGTGTGCGATCCGGGCTGAGGGGGCACGGCCGCAAACATCTCAGCCCACCCGTGCTCAGGCCCACGAGGGTCCCCAAAGACCCCGCAGTCCACTCCCCAGCCTTTACAGGGGCCCCCGACTTCAGCCTACCTGCTTCTTCACTCACTGTCTCGGCGGGGAGGTCGCACAGCTCACTGCCACCTGCCCCAGATGACCCAGGTGTCTACGGGATCACAGACCCGACACCTCAATGGCAGAGAAGGGACAAGCCGCAGCGGGCGGGCACAGGCCCAGCCCTAAAGGGCAGCCGTCACTCTGTGTCAGCCGCTTTTTGCCACATCAGCGAAGGCCTGGGCATTGCTAGGTCTCCTGATTTTTCAAAAGAAGCTAGAAATCCAGATTTCTATGCATATTTTCCTGATTTTTAAACGTCGGAAAAGAGTTCCATTTTCAAAAACCACACCACACATCTGTGGTCTCCCTTTGGCTTCTGATGACCAGCTGGTGTCATCTGGGGTGGGTGGGTGTCCTGAGACACCCCCCCCCCCCAGCCTCCTGGTGCACCGGCCCCACCCCCACCCCTAAAGGTGTTAAGGCTGATACCTTTCCCTCCCTTCTGTCCCTAGTTCCTCTTATTCATTATGGGATGTGGTTGTTATGGTGACAAGGAAGGGGTGGGGCTGGAGACCCAGCTTTGCCTGCTCTTTGGTGTCAAGGATCCTCCAAATTCTGCAAGCCCCCTGCCTTCCTCCTTCGTTGGGGAGGACGAGGAGCCCAAGAGCGGTCCTTACCAACCTTGCGCCCTCCCAGCGCTGCCCTCCACCCGTCCCCAAATGTGCCCCAGACTCCCCTCTCAGTGCCCACCTCCTAAGCCACCCCCTTGGGACACTGCTACTCAAACCCCGCTCCTTCCTCAGCCCTTCCCTGCCTGTCCCTCTGTCCCATGAGCAGTGAGCTGCACCTTCTTCCAGACCAGAAGCCCCTCCAGGCCAGAGACTGTGTCTTACTCGTGTATCTGTGAACAGCCCAGGAAGCCAACCAGGGGCGGCCACCGTGAAGTCGGCCTTCACCCTCAGGGCTCCGGCACAGTCCTCCCTCCCCCTCCCTCCTTCTCCGTCCCTCCCTCTTCTCACCGTCTGGAAAGCCAGCCCATATTCACACCCAGTGACTAACTTGTAGGGATGTAGGCAGCTCCTTTTCTATTCTCCACTCTCATTATTTTTCCAGAAACCCGAGAGGAGAGGCCAAGTGAGTCATGTCCCCATTTTACAGATGAGGAAATTTAAGGCCCAAACAGGCAAAAGGACTTGCCCCAAATTATGCAGCAAGTGGGTTACAGAGCTGAGTCTGAGAGGTATATGTGTGTATATATACACACACATATATATATAATTATTTTTAATTTATGTGGCTACAAGACTGTAGTCAAAGAAAATTCCTAGAAAAGTCCTTCAACTTTAGTGTTGAAGAAAAGAAGACAGAGAATTGGTCAAGAGACCAATGCGCATAAAGATAAGAGGTACGGGAATGAAGGAACACTGAATAAAATAAATTCAAGACAGCAAAGTATTAAAAGAGAGAAAGGTGGCTCTTTTATACTGATAAAAGGAGCAATTCACCAGAAGGAATAAATATCATGAACCCTTCTTCGATTCATGTTTTGTTTTTATATGCACCGAACAACACAGCTTTGAAAATAAAGCAAAAAAAAAAAAAAACAAACAAGAAAAGGTCAAGGTGAAATGAATAGATCCTTTATCAGAGCGGGAGATAAGTCAGATAGAGAAAAACACATAAAAATGTAGAAAACATGAATGATGTAATTAGCAAAATTGATCTAAGAGCTCTATTTCTGAAACGTTACACCCACCTTGGGGGAGCCTGGGTGGCTCAGTCGGTTGAGCCTCAGGCTCTGGATTTCAGCTCAGGTCATGATCTCACGGTTTGTGAGTTCAAGCCCCACATCGGCCTCTCTGTTGTCACTGCGGAGACTGCTTCAGACCTTTGGTCCCTCTCTCTCTCTCTCTCTCTCTCTCTCTCTCTCTGCCCCTCCCCCACTTGCACTCTCTCTCTTTCAAAAATAAACAAACATTAAAAACAAAACAAAAACCTCCACACCCACCAGAAAATATACATCCTTTCAAACACAAGTGGAAGATACAAAAGAAACTAACCAGAGAATCTTACAAAGATCTTCACAAATTCTCCATCACTGATATCATACAGGCCATAAATACTGACCACAATGCAACAAATTGAGACTCCAAGCATACAAGAATAACTTCAAAAAAAGAAAAATCCATTCATCTTTAAAAACGTTTGAAGTGCGTAACACTTTTAATCAAAAGGGAAACTGAATTATTTTTGCATTGTGTCACAAGACCTGTGGAATGAAGCCAAAGGAGTACTCAAAGAAAAAAAAATTACAGCCTCTTAGCCTGAAGTAGATTTACTAGAAAACAAGAAAGCCTAAAAAACAACTGCCAGCCTCAAATAAGGAGTCTCATGACGGAATATACTTTGACAGACAGCAGCTCGTGCAGAAGAGAGATCTGGAGGTTTTAGCTGGCAAGCCCAATGTACGCCCCAAGCGGGATGTGGTCACTATAAAGTATGATTGCAGGTTGTATCAACAAAGATATGGGTCCAAATCCAAGGAGGTGAGAGTCTTCCTCCTCTGTGACTGGGCAGACACTGGGGGAAGCAATGGGTTTTATGTGAGACTTTGACGAATCTGTTCATGTCTAAAGCCAAGCTGAATTCTCTACAATTCCTTGAGTCAGGAAGAGTGGTTGAAAGGACTATACCTGTGTAGTCTGAATAAGAGAAATATTGGGCTCAGGTTGGGGGGAGCTGGTTACTACTTCCAAGGGGGGCAGAACCAGAGTCGGAAAGTGAATGTTACCGGAAAGTGAGTTTGGCTAAATCTCAGGAAAGATTTTCTCCCAGTTAGAGCTGTCCAGCTTTGAGGATCTGCCTTCCAGAAGGCCCGTGCTCTATGGCCAGGGGCAAGATCGTCAAGAGGCTATGGCTCCAGGAGCCTGGAGGACTGCCCGTCCAGAGATCTAGTGTCTCCCCTCTCCAGAGAGATTCCGTTTCCTCTTTTCAAAAGGCAGAACGCTTTCCTGGCTCCTTCAGGAAAACCTCAGGGCCTCCCAAGTTCCCCAAAATGGCTCTGGGTGACTGTGCTCCCCTCATTTCTGACCGTGAAACGTAGTTCTCTACTCCTTGGGCTGTATGGCTCAGAACAGCGGTTAAATGCATAGGCTCCCAGGTCAGCAGCCGTGGGTTTGAATCCAGACTCTGCCCCCTTGGAGCTGTGCCACCCACATCGGCCACTTACCCAGAGCCTCAGTTTCCTCCTCGGGGAAACGGGGAGGCGCCCACTCATCTACCCGTGTTCACCCAGCGCAGTGCCTGATCCTCACTGTATGCTCTGTGCTGTGGTGGATGTCACGGTCACGGTCACAGGCCGGGAACGTGCTCATTGGCAGAATGATCTGTAAAACGATCTGTATGATGATGGAATCACCCGTAACACCAATCCGGGCCTGACCACATCCAGGTGTTTTTTTGTTGTTTTTTTTTTAATTTTTAACGTTTATTTATTTTTGAGACAGAGAGAGACAGAGCATGAACGGGGGAGGGTCAGAGAGAGGGAGACACAGAATCAGAAACAGGCTCCGGGCTCTGAGCCGTCAGCACAGAGCCCGACGCGGGGCTGGAACTCACGGACCACGAGATCGTGACCTGAGCCGAAGTCGGACGCTCAACCGACTGAGCCACCCAGGCGCCCCCACATCCAGGTGTTTAAACACCGTGGTAAAGACTGGAGATGCTGGAGCTGCTGGGTTCACGGCCCCGCGCTGCCACCCGTGTGACCCCGGACAAGTTACTCAACTACTCAGTGCCTGTTTCTTCATCGGCAGAGTCTAGATAAGAGCAGTTCCTACTTGGGAAGGTTACTTTACAAGGTGAATGAGACACTGCAGGGATCTGGTTCCCGTTTTCCTCCCTGACCTATGCTCCTACCCCTCGGTGTCTGGTTCACTTCCATACCACCACATCAGCTTCCTTGTGGGTCAGATGCACCAAGCCTGTTCCCACCTCAGGGCCTTTGCACCTGCTGTTCCCGCTGCTGGAATCACTCTCCGGATGTCCATGTGCCTTTTTACCTCAGGTCTCACCTCAAAAGTCACCTCCCCCGCTAGACTGTCAGCTCTAAGAGGGCTCTCGTTTCTGTGTCATTCACTGCTGTGTCCCCAGTCCCTAACACGTCTGCTGAGCGAGTGGAAGCCTGGTGCTGACCCTCAAGACGTGTGTGTACCTGTTACTTTCAGGTGTGTGGTTAGTCCCTTCAACCCGCTGCTCAGAACTACAGTCCTTCCGCTAATATTAGGAAGGGTTCCACCAAACCCAGGAAGCCACGCTCTCTTCCCCTCACACGGACCCACTTCCTTCCTCTGTCCCTGGAGGAGGGAGGCGGGTGGAGGGAGGACTCAGATGCCCGCCCCGCTGCTGATCCTCTCCAGCCGGCTGGCACCCGGGCCTGCTTGAGACAAGTCCCAGAATCTCTAAAGCAAACTCGGAAATGCCACGCGGGCCCCCGTGGGTGAGAATGAGTCAGTCAGAGCCAAACCCGAAATCTCAGACTCACGGTCACATCTTGGAAAGGCAAGGACATGCGAGTTTAGACAGAACTGTGCGCCCAGAGCCAGGGACAAGCAGCGGGCCAGGAGGCGGGGTTGGTGGGGTGGATGAGACCTTCCCTGCGGGCTCCCTCCCCGCCCCTGGCCCATTCTTCCCCGGGGCCTCTGCCCCACATCGTCCTAAATGTGGCTCCTCGGGAGAGGCTCCTGCAAAGTCCACCCTCACCCGGCTTTCGTCTTCCTCCCCAGTCCTGACAGGGTCCTGAAGGTCCCTGTCCTCTTGTGTGAAATCCCGGGGGACCAGGCATGTCTCAGAAGTCACAGTAACTCAGATTATAGACAGGTTATTGAGGATAAAATCCCACCAGGCGTAACCACCCACCCTGCCTCCCTCCCCCCATGGGTCCAGCACTACCCCCTCCCTCCCCCCCATCGCTCACGTCAATTTCTCCACAGGGCAACACATAAGCGTTGGCGTCCAGGGGGATTAACAAACACACCAAAGAACCCCCTGATTAGTTGCCCTCAGTTCTTGCTTCCAACTGAATGATGGAAAACCTTGTCGGTTTTCAGAACTTGCAGAGTTCAGAATTAGGAATAAGGGTGATACATGTGAATGTGTTTGCTTAGTTGTGTATCGCCCGTCTTCAAACTAGAATTTAAACTCTAGGAGAGCAAGGACTTTGTCCAATACTCGGTCAGTAGCTCCTGGAACATATAGGTGCTTGATGAACATTTGAAGACATGAATGAGCTAGCCAGGTGCTGGATATGGAGAAGCGATTGTCCTAAGAAGAGAAACCGCCATCACTGAGCCGTGGGCAAGGTGCCTGTAAAAACTATGCCCTGAACACCCCCCAATATTCATTTTCGTGACAAGCAAACCGAGGCTCACAGAGGTTAAGCAAGTGCCTCATGATCACACAGATAGGAAATAGCAAGGTCAGATCTGAACCCGGGGCCCCTGTCTGCAAGCCTGTGTCCTTCTCTCTGCCTCCTGCTCAGAGAAACAGAATGACTCGATGGCAGTCAGAAAACAGGGAGACAGCCCTGGGTGACGCTGGTTGCCCTGGCCTCTGCAAGAGCCTTCAGTCTCCCCTGGGCTTCCTGTCCACACTCTTGCAAAGGGCAAGTTCATACACAGCCAGGCGAGCCACTGGCCTGTCTTCCAGCCTAGCCAAGGGAATTCTGGCCAAACGTGACTGGGCATGTGGAACGCTCAGAAAGACGTCCCTCTTGCTAACCTGAGCAAACTGACATAGCGGGAGAGAACTCAGGCTGGGGAGAAAGGCAGATTCAAATCCTTCCCTGTCGCTCCTAGACAACATGGCCTTAGGCAAGGCCACTGCACACATCTCTGGGTCTCAGTTTCCTCCCTGGCAAAATGGATCGATTCCATCCCATCCAATGGGGTTCCTTTATTTATTTAACAAATACATAGTGCTCAGTCAGTACCAGGCACTGCTCTGGAGGCTCGACATGTATCCGTTCACTTAATCGTTGCTACAATGGTATAAAGCAGTCACTGTAATTTCGTAAACGGGGAGACTGAGGTCCTGACAAATTAGTAAATTGGAAAGCCAGCATTTGAACCTCGGCAACCTGGCTCCAGAGTCCATACTCGTTACCTCCACGCTATACTTCCTAACGGGTAAAAACAGTCATGAACATTTGTTGTGCATGTACGACGCTTTGGAAACTGTGTTAAGTATCTTATAAAACATGATGCCCTTAGCCTTCGTGAAAGCCCAGCCTGACAAATGTGAAGCACCCCGGGGGGCTCTGTCCCTGCCTCCCTTGCAGGTGCCATCAAAGGCAGCTGAGGGCAGAGGGCAGCACCTCCATTCTGGGGGGCAGGGGAGTAGGGGTGGAGGGAGAGGACGGGTCCAGGACAGGCCCTCTCCTCACTTCTCCCACAGTGCATTTCAGCCGCGTTGCTAAATCAGAGCATCTGGAAACTGACTGCCTCAGGGGACCACCTCCCTGCCCCTGCTGTGTGGTACAAAACACATCAGTTACTGAGCTGCTGCCCGGAATGTGGAAATCTTCAGGTGATCCCAGATCTGCTGGTAACTGGGCGTGTGGTAACCAGAGTGCCTGACTCACGAGTGGTTTTCCCTCCCTGCTGCCTTCCCAAGGCCTCCCTCCAGCCTTGGCTTCAGGGATCCGGGGGCACCCAGGAATCTGCATTGTGGTTTTTATGGCTCGGGCTGAGGTGAAGTGCACTGGGCCACACTCTTCAGCATGGCATTCAAGGCCTTCCACAACGTGGCCAGACGCACCTTCCCATCCCTGTCTGGCTGCCCCCCCCTCCCCCGGCACCTCTCCCTCAGGCCTCTCCCAGCTGCTCCCAGCTGCTCCCTCCCATTCTCCCGCAGCCAAGCTCCCCCGCCCCTCTTCCAAGGCTGGCTCAGGGGTCCCCGCTCCATGAAGCCTGTCCCTGCCAGGTGATCACCCCTACTTGCGCGAGCCCCCCCGAAAGGCAAACACCAGTGCTATTTAGAGCAGTGTCCTGTAGGAGCCCAGCGGGTGCTGATTAATGAATGGATGGCTGCGGGAGGTTGCCCCCCCCAACCCCTTGCTCCCTGCCAACACCACAGCATCCACATCTGTAACCACTGGGCAGGTGAGCTGCTCTTGAGGAGTCTTTGCAGGACTCTGGAATCCCCTGACCGTGGGGGGACACCCTGGACAGAGGTGCACCTCACTCTCAGTTTCCCCATCGGACTTTAGGATTGTAATCAAGGCACTGATGTCCCAGAAAATGCCCAGGCTTCTAACAGGCCACCCTTAGGGAAGGAGCAGCAGGGGTGGAACCTGGGAGGCAGCTGGGGAAGAGCAGAGGCTAGGACCCCGCCGGGATGAGTGCTGGCAGGGGAGCCATCTGCAAATCCCAGCAGCAGGACCACTGAGGGTTGCTTGGTCCCCAGTCTTGCTTGATATAAGAAATCCAGATGTTGTGGGTTTTTAAAACTCCAGATTCCTAGATTTACTGAATCGCAACCTCACTGAAGACAGCCCGGGGAATCTGCCTTTTAATAAAATCCCTTGGATAATTCGTTTATGGGGTAGTTTGACAAATATTGCCGACGGGTGGACCACGACAGGCTCTGGCGTCAGAACCGCCTGGGTTCGAATCCTGCCGCACCCTTTCCAGGCAGTTGTCCACCTCGGGCAAGTCATTTAAATTGCCTGTGCCACACAGCGTCCTCCTCTGAAAAACGGACGGACACACGGCACCGACCAAAACAGTTATTTTGCGATTTAACTCAGAATACGTTCAATGCTCAGGACAGAATCTGTACAAAATGAGTCCAGTTAAATGACCGCTATTGTTACTGGGTCTACCCAACGTTCAAGTAAGGAGACAAGGAGTCGACAGGGCCCCGTTTCCCCAGATGCCTCGACCGGGTAACCAAGTTCAGTTTTCGGAACTCCCCCTCCCCCCCTCCGCCCCAATCCTCACCCATTTCCTGCGCGCGGGGCAGGGGGTGATCGCTGGGACACTGGCGCTGCATGGCCCGAGCCCCGCCTCACCCCACGCTCACGACGGCCCCGGGTCCCCGAGGGGCCGTCCCCGCTGGCGTCTCCGGGCCAGCACGAGTTTGGGGGGCGCGCCGGGGTCCCCGCTCCGCGCGTCCGCCGCCCCCGGGGGCGCCCGGGCCGAGCCGGCCGCCGCTCGGGGCGCGGGGAGGAGCGGGCTCCGGGCGACCCCCGACGGGGTCTGGTCGGCCCGGGGGTCCCCGTCGCCTGGAACCCCGCCGGCGGCCGAGCCCGTCCCCCGGCCGGTCCCCCGTCTCCGCCGCGCGCATCGGCCCGCGTCCTACCTGCGCGCCCCGGGTCCATTCGCCGCGCCGGCGCCCGAGCGGGATGTGGGGGACCCCCGGTCGGCCAGTCCTGCCCGCGCCGCGCGGGGCTTTCCTGGGCGCGCGAGCCGGCCCGCCCCGGCTTCCTGCGCCCCGCCCCTCCGCAGGCCCCGCCCCCCCCCCGCAGGCCCCGCCCCGTGCCCCCGCCCTCCCCGCCCTCCCCTTGCCTCCCGGCCGCCCACTGTCCCGGTCTGGCTCCCGGGCCCGCCTCCTCGCCCGCGAGGCCTCTCCCGGCAGAACCCCGCAGTGCTTCCCCCTGGCTCTCCGAATGGCGTCCCGGCTCCGGTCCCCAGCCTCGCGTCGCAGAGGGGCAGGTGCATGTGGGGCTGGGGCGTTGGGCGGCTTTCATCCCTCTGCCCTTCCCAAAGGCCCAGCTTCTGCGAGGTGCCCCTGTGCGTTTGTTCCTTCAATATTTCCTGAGCGCCTGCCTTATGCCGGGGGCCCGAAGAATTTAGATAGTGGAACAACTCTTCTGGCAATAGCTGGTAAGATCTGGCAGGCTCTGTTGTGAGGCACTGCATGTAGTAATTTATTTAACTCTCACAACTACCCTAGGAGGGAGCTGTATTACTATCACTCGTTTTTACGGATGGGGAAACTGAGGCACAGAGGGGCAACTTGGTGAGAATCGTGCAGCAGGTGTGGGATTTGAGCCCAGGCCCCGTAGACCACTAACCACTGGACACCATAAAAACCCCAATGGAGCCAAGCAGTAGGGAAGAATGCTAAGAGAATAAAATATTTCAGGTGACAAGAGGTCCGGAGAAGAAAGTAAAGCAGAGAGGGACCTATTAGGCCAGTCGGGGTCGGTGGTTGAAAGGTGTCCCTGATGAAGACACGTTTGAGCTGATCCTGAACAGAATATGGGGGAAGACTAGTTCAGGGAGAGAAAACAGCAAGTGCAAAGGCCCTGGGGTGGCGTGTTGGAGTAATTGTCTGAAGGCTAGCTTGGCCGGAGAGACTTGAGGAAGGGAAAATGGAAGGAGGTAAGGTAAGAGGATGTGCTGACTCAGGCTGCGAAGTGCTGGAGATCCAGAGGGTAATTTGACCCCATCTTAGGCTCAAGGAGCTCCTGGTCTTAGAGTAGAGGCAGAATCCTCACAGCCAAGGACAGCCCGATGGGCTTGCTGTGGTGGAGGGTGAGCCAGGGGAGCAGAGAAGCCTCTGGGAGGGGACACAGTACTTCAATTCTCTTTCGTTATTTTTCATGCACTTATTTTTCTCTCGGCCCTACTGTGTGCCTAAGCCTGTGACAAGTGCTGAGGACACAGATATGGAGATAAATATGGACCCTGCTTACTGAGACCTTACAGTTCAAGTATATGACAGTAGACAGTTTGGGGGGGAGTCAAGGGTGGCTTCCTGGAGGACATGGCCTCTGACGGTCTCTCCAAAGATCAGTGCAGAAAAGGGAGGGAAAAGGGAAAGGCATTCAGGCAGAGGGGATGGGGCGAGCAAATACCTAGAGGTGAGAAAAGCTACAATAATTTAGCATGTATGTATTAATGCCTCCATGTGCCAGGGCCTGAGCTGGGGGCAGGAGAGAGTGAGAAATACCCATCCCTTGCTTTCTTAGCCCTGGGGGGTCAGGCGGGAGCCCTGACAAGTCACAAACGCAAGCAGTTGTGTGTAATGAACGCTGGTTGGGGACAGCCAGGGCAGCCAGGGAGAGAGGCCTCAGCAAGAGCCAGGATGCTTGGCCAGACAAGCTGTGAATTCCAAGAGGAATTCAGGTCAGATGGGAATTCTGCATTTCTTTTTTTTTTCATGTTTTTATTTATTTATTTTGAGAGAGAGAGAGAGAGACCGAGCATGAGCAGGGGAGGGGCAGAGAGAGAGAATCCCAAGCAGGCTCTGCACAGAGCCCTACACGGGACTCGATCTCGTGAACCATAAGATCACGACCTGAGCCGAAGTCAAGAGTCGGACGCTTACCCAACTTAATCACCCAGGCGCCCGGGAATTCTGCATTTCACGTGAAATCCGCCAAGAGCAATGGCCGGGGGGGGGGGGGGTTGGGGGCAGGTATAGGCATTGCTTCACTGACAAAGGTTTGTTCCTGCCTAGAAAAGCTTGCACGCACGTTCACACCCACCCTCACACCCACTCACTCACATTCTCCAAACACGTTCACGTGCATACATTCACACTCACGTACTCACACATCCACTCGCACACCCGCACACATTCACACCCACACCCGGGGACTCAAACTCATATACAGCTGACCCTTGAATGACATGGGGGGCTAGGGGTGCAGACCCCGGGGCAGTAGAAAATCCACATGTAACTTTGACTCCCCAAAAACGTAAGTCCTAATAGCCTACTGTTGACCAAAGCCTTACAGATAACACAGTTGATTAAACCATATTTTCCATGTTGTACAGTATTATATACTGTATTTTTAGAATACAGGAAGCTAGAGGGGCGCCTGGGGGGCTCAGCTGGTTAAGTGTCTGGTTCCTGGTTTCGGTTCAGGTCATGATCTTATGGTTCGTGGGTTCGAGCCCTGTGTCAGGCTCTGGGCTGACAGGGCGGAGCCTGCTTGGGATTCTCTCTCTCTCTCCCTCTCTCTGCCCTTCCTCCGTGCTCTGTCTCTCAAAATAAATAAATAGACATGTTTTAAAAGCTTTCAAAAAAATTTTTTTTTAATATTTATTTTTGAGAGGTAGAGACAGAGCGTGAGCGGGGGAGGGGCAGAGAGAGAGGGAGACACAGAATCTGAAACAGGCTCCAGGCTCCGAGCCGTCAGCACAGAGCCTGACGCGGGGCTCGAACCCACGAGCTGTGAGATCAAGACCCGAGCCGAAGTCGGACGCTTAACCGACTGAGCCACCCAGGCACCCCATAAGTTTATATATTTTTTGAGAGAGAGGGAGAGAGCACAAGCGGGGAAGGGGGCAGAGAGAGGCACACAGAATCCGAAGCAGGCTCCAGGCTCCGAGCCGTCAGCACAGAGCCCGACGCGGGGCTTGAACCCACGAACCACAAGATCATGACCTGCGCTGAAGTCGGATGCTCAACCGACTGAGCCACCCAGGCGCCCACAAAAGCTTTTAATAAAAATAATAATAATAATAATAATAAAGTAAGCTAGAGTAAAGAATGTTATTAAGAAAGTCATAAGGAAGAGACAGCCTGGGTGGCTCAGTCAGTTGAGCGCCTGACTCTTGATCTCGGGGCCTGTGCCGTCTGCCCTCCCACACTCCCAGCTTGGCTCCCACCCTGTTTTCTGCGGTTTTAAGTCAAGCTCCCTCTTCAATTGCCGCCAAAACATCTGCCTCCGCAGACCAAGTCCACCACTTACTGACTGTGGAACTCTGGGCCGCAGGGTCACCATCCCTGTGCCTCAACTTCCACATCTGCCAAGTGGGACCCCGACGGGCTGCTTCCTGGGGCCAGGTGAGGGGAAATGCCAAACGGCCGGTGAAGTGCTTGCAACGATGCCCCGCACGTCGTAGGCGCTCAGTGAATGTTCATCATTGTTCCTAACAGAACGAAGATGAAAATGGGGCCTTTCCCTCAGCCCGTTTCTTCCTTGGGAAATGGGGCTGAAAACACTGGAAAGACAGGGAAGCTCACACCACATGGGGTCCTCCGTGAAGGCTTGGGGGGGGGGGGAAATCGGGGGAAGGGAACACGGGAATTCTTTGGACGACTCTCGCCACCTGCCTGTAAGTCTGAAATGATGTCAACATAGGAGTTCAAGAGAACAGGGAATTGTCGTGAGGCCCCAGAGGCAATAAATGGGAAGCTTGTCACTTTGCATACGGTTTCATTATTCAAATTCACCTGCCCGGCGCTATGCAGCCTTTATCGGCTCTGTGTCGGGCCTAGGGAGGAGCCTGGAGACCCCCAAATAATAAAAACCCAGTCCCTTCACCCAGGGGGTTCCCAAGTGTGGCTTCAATACAAATTCAGCTCACATCACATCGTAACTCACTCGTTTTAAGCCCATCTCTCAGGTTTTAAAGGAGTGGTAAAGATGAATAAAATTGTTCAATAAGAGGTGTAGATTTACAGAAAAACGGGTAGTGCAGACCGGTCCCACACACCTCCCTTCCATGAGCATGACTTCCCCTGTTACTAGCGTCTTGCCTTAAGGTGGTGAATTTGTTCCGGTTAGTGACCAATATTTACGCAGTTGCTATTAACTAAAGTCTGCAGTTTACGTCCCGGTTCACTCACTCCGTGACACTTTTGACAAAATCGGGTTTGGACAAATGCGCGATGACTTGTGTCTGCCAGGATAGAGCAGCGTGAACCTTGGAAGCCACTGATCTATTTACTGTTCCTGTTTAGTTTTCCGCACTTAGAATACGCTTTTAGGATTCCTCCTTGTCTTTTGGGGGCTTGATGGTTTTCTTTTTCTTTTTTTTTTTTTCTTTCTTTCTTTTTCTTTTTCTTTTTCTTTTTCTTCTTCATTCTCTTTTTCTTTTTCTTTCTTTTTTTTTCTTCGTTCTCTTTTTCTTTTTCTTTTTCTTCTTCATTCTTTTTCTTTTTCTTTTTTTTTCTTCTTCGTTCTCTTTTTCTTTTTCTTTTTCTTCATTCTCTTTTTCTTCCTCATTCTCTTTTTCTTTTTCTTTTTCTTCCTCATTCTCTTTTTCTTTTTCTTTTTCTTTTTCTTCTTCATTCTCTTTTTCTTTTTCTTTTTTTTTTCTTCATTCTCTTTTTCTTTTTCTTTTTCTTCTTCGTTCTCTTTTTCTTTTTCTTCCTCATTCTCTTTTTCTTTTTCTTTTTCTTTTTCTTCTTCATTCTCTTTTTCTTTTTCTTTTTCTTCTTCGTTCTCTTTTTCTTTTTCTTTCAGTACTGAATACTATTCCGTCGTCGGGATGTACCACATTTTATCCAAATCAGTCTTGGGTGGTTAGGAATAAAGCTGCTTCAAGCCCTTGTGCGCAAGTTTTGTGTGGACATGTTTTCAACTCCTTTGGGCAAATACAGAGGGGTGCGATTGCTGGATCACATGGTTAGAGAATGTTTCGTTTTGCACGAAACTTTCAAACGCTTTTCCAGAGTGTCCCTACCGGTGTGCATTTCCAGCAGCAATGAACGAGGCTTCTGATGCTTTGCATTCTTGCCAGCATTTGGTGTGGTCAGTGTTTTTGCATTTTAGCTAGTCTGGTAGGTGTGTACTGGCATATTATTGTTATTTAAAAAAAAAAAATTTAATATTTATTTATTTTTGAGAGAGAGAGAGAGAGAGAGAGAGACAGAGCCAAGCAGGGGAGAGGCAGAGAGAGAGGGAGACACAGAATCTGAAGCAGGCTCCAGGCTCTGAGCTGTCAGCACAGAACCCGAGCAGGGCTCGAACCCACAAACGGCGACTTTGTGACCTGAGCCATAGCCAGACGCCTAACCAACTGAGCCACTGAGCGCCCCCTATCATTGTCATTTTAATTTGCAATTCCCCTAAGGACATACTGTGTGGAGCATATTTTAATATGCTTATTTTTCATCTTTTAGGTTACTGATTTTAGAGTTTTCTTTATTTCGGGGCACCTGGGTGGCTCAGTAGGTTGGGGGACAGACTTCGGCTCAGGTCATGATCTCATGTTCCGTGAGTCTGAGCCCCATGTTGGGCTCTGTGCTGACTGCTCAGAGCCTGGAGCCTGCTTTGGATTCTGTGTCTCCCTCTCTTGTGTTCTATCAAAAATAAATAAACATTTTTAAAAATCTAGTTTTATTTCTTTTTTTTTTTAATTTAGAATGTGAGGGGGGTGCTGGGGAGAAGGGCAGAAGGGGAGAGAGAGAGAGAGAGAGAGAGAGAGAGAGAGGGAGAGAGAGAGAATCTTAAGCAGGCTCCACGCTAAGCGTGGGCTCGATCCCACAATCCTGGGACCATGATCTGATCTGAAATCAACAGTCGGATGCTCAACCGACTGAGCCACCCAGGCGCCCCAAGATTTCTTAAGTTCTAGTATCTGTGTTCTTAGATTTCCCTCTAAGCACCTCTTTCACCACACCTCACAAATTTCGGTAAGTTATGTTTTTATTTTCATTTATTTAAAAATATTTCAGGGGCACCTGGGTGGCTCTCAGTTGGTTAAGTGTCCGACTCTTGATTTCAGCTCAGGTCATGATCTCAGTCGTGAGATTGAGCCCTGCATCGGGCTCTGTGCTGACAGTGTGGAGCATGCTTGGGATTCCCTCTCTCTCTCTCTCTCTCTGCCCTTTACCACTCATGATTGTTCTCTCTCTCTCTCTCAAAATAAATAAACTTTAAACAATAAAAATAAAATACTTAAAAAATTTCTTCTCTGATGTATTCTTTGATCTATGTGTGCTTTTTCTTCTCCAATTATTTTGGGATTTTCCAGGTTGCTTTCTATTATTGATTTCTAGTTTAATTCCGTTGTAGACTAAGTATGTATTTTATATGATTTCTAATCTTTTAAATTTGTTACAGTTACTTTACAGTCTAAACTGTGGTCTGTCTTGGTGAATGTCCCATGTGAGCTTAGAAGAAAGTATAATCTTCTGTTGTTAAGTTATGTGAATGTCCATTAGATTCAGTTGATTGATAGTGCTGTTCGATTTAGCTATATGCTTACTGAGTTTTGCTTAATGGATCTGTCAATCACTAAAAAAAAAAGGTGTTGAAGTCTCCAACTTCCAATATTATTAAGATCCAATGATATTATTACCCAAATGATAGTGGATTTGTCTATTTCTCCTTGCCGTTCTATCAGTTTTTGCCTTATGTATTTTGACACTCTGTTGTTAGGTGCATATACATTAAGGGCTGTTATGTCTTCTTGGAGAATGGACCCTTTTATCATTTTATAATTTCCTCTTTAATCCCTGCTACTATTCCTTGTGCTGAAGTCTGCTTTGTCTGAAGTTAATACGGCTACTCCAGCTTTCTTTTGATTAATGTTAGCATGGTATACCTTTCTTTATCCCATTAGTTTTCATTTAAGCGCATGTATACAATTAAGATGGGTTTCTTGTAGGGGCACGTGGATGGCTCAGTCAGTTAAGCATTCAACTTTGGCTCAGGTCATGATCTCACAGTTCGCAAGTTCAAGCCCTGTGTCAGGCTCTGCGGACAGCTCAGAGGCTGGAGTCTGGAGCCTGTTTCAGATTCTGTGACTTCCTCTTTCTCTTCCCCTCCCCCCCTTACACACACTCTCTCTCTCTCAAAAATAAACGTAAAAAAAATTTTTTAATGGGTTTCTTGTAGACAAAATGCAGTTGGGTCTTACTTTTTAATCCACTCTGACAGTCTCTATATTTTAGTTGGTGTATTCAAACTATTCAACTTTAAAACGTTTATCAGTATAATTGGGCTAATATCTAGCATGTTGGTAACTGGTTTGTATTCATTGCACTTTTTCTTTGTTTCTTAAAAAAACATGCTCTTTTTCTGATTTTTCTGGTCTTCACTGAGCATTTTATAGAATTAAGTTTTCTCTCCTCTCTTAACATATAAATTATACTTCTTTTTTTTTAAAGTTTACTGATTGTCATAGAGTTTTGCATACACATTTGTCATACATATTGCAATATGTATTTACAACGTAATCTAAATTTATTTTCGAGCAACACTGTGTTGTGTTACAGGTACTACAAAGTTTTCCCAATTCGTCCTTCCCATTCCCTGTAACTTTGTTGCCATTCATTTCACTTATTCATATGTTATAATCACCCAACATGATTATTACTTTGAATAGCTATGTATCACATCAGTTCAGGGTTTTTCGTACAATTTCATTTTTATTTTCCTTAATTTATTTCTCCTCTGACACTCTTCTTTATGTAGATCTGAGTTTCTAACATTATTTTCTTTCTCTCCAAAGAACTTCTTTTAACAATTCTTGGGAGGCAGGTCTATTGGCCACAAATTTCCTTGGTTTTTGTTTGTTTGAGAACATCTCCTTCACTTTTGAGGGGTAATTTCACGGGATGCTAAATTCTAGGTTGGTGGCTTTTATCTTTTTTTTTTTTTAATGTTTATTTATTTATTTTGAGAGAGAGGGTGAGAGAGTGATAGCATGCACTCGAGTGGGGGGAGGGGCGGGGGGGCGGAGAGAGAATCCCAAGCAGGCTCCACACTGTCAGCCCTGAGCCTGACTCCGGGCTCAGTCTCACGAACCGTGAGATCACGACCTGAGCGGAAATCAAGAGTCGGAGGCTTAACCAACTGAGCCACCCAGGTGCCCTGGTGGTTTTCTCTTTCAATACTTTGAATACTTCATCCCACTCTCTTCTTGCTAGCCTGGTTTTGACAAAAAGTCTGTTTCTTTATAGATAAGGGGTTTCCCCCCCACTTGCTCCTTTCAAGATTTCTTCTTTGTCTTTGGCTTTCTGCAGTTTGAATATGGCATGCCCAGGTACAGATCCTTTGATATTTATCTTGCGCCTGGTATTCTTTAAGCTTCCTGGATCTGTTCTGTAGTGTTTGTCGTTAGCGTAGAAGATTCTCCACCATAGCGGGGGAGCTAAGCACGTCAAACATTCCTTCTGTTCCTTTCTCATTTTCTTCCCCTTCTGGTTTTCCCCTTATGCGTATGCAGCGCCTTTTCAGTGACACCACAGTCCTTGAATATTTTCTCCCTTTTTTTTCTTTTTTCAGTCTTTTTCTGTCTGCATTTCAGTTTGGGAAGTGTCTGTTGACAAAACTTCAAGCTCCCTGGGCTGTGTCCAGCCAACTCACGTGCCCACTAAGACCGTTACTCATCTCTGTGTGGCGTATTTTTTTTTTTCCCTGACGGTCTTTTCTGAGTCCTCCATAGAGTGTCCTTTTCTGTGCTTCCACATCGTCTACTTTCTCTGTGAGGTGCTTTACTATCTATCCGTTTGTAGTTACTGTCGGATTAAGTTTCGAACCTGGATCCTCTCTGCCTCTGAGAGTTGCTTTGTCTTCTCAGGCTGTGTTTTTTTTCTTGCCTTTACAGCGTATCTTGGAAATTTCTGTGGAAAGCCGGACCCGATACAGCGCATAATAGGAAACAAGATAATTAGGTTGCTAATGTGAGGTTAATCTGGCGAGAAGCTGGCTGTGTTTGATATTTGCTGTAGCTGTAGGTACTGAAGGCTTTTGTTTTCTCCTGTTTCCTTTTTTTTTTTTTTTTTTTAACCCTCTGTGGTCTTTGGGTTTCCCTAAGAACTCCTTAGTAAATAAAATCAGTCTTTCTATTCTCAGTCGTACTCCACCGGTACACTGGAGCCCGTGGATAGGGTGGCAGGGTGTCAGAGGAGAAGCCATCTATAACTTGTAGGACCTGAGTTCCCAGTCTGACCTTCAGAAGCATTTCTTAGACTTTTTTTTTTTTTCTTGCCTTACTAGAGATGGGAAGGCTAGATGAGGCTGGAGTTGTCTTAATTTCCCTTTTCTCAGCTCAGATGTGGCCCTGGAAGCCTCCCTGAGAGGGCGGGCCTTTGTTATGGAGAATGCTTTCTGCATATTTTAGAAGGGTTACTTCCCCCTCTCCCTACCCCCAGACAGGAGGGGATTTCTGTCTGGTGTTAACTGAGAATGTGCTAGGCTCCTCGAAGTAAAATCTATGAAAGTACGGGGTCCTTCTAAGACTGGGCCCCCAGGATTTATCTCCCGAGCTAGTTCAGTCGACTTCCTGCAGTTTATCAGAATTATCATGTAAGTGTGCCTACCGATTATTAGCTAAGGTGGTTTCTGCACCTGGTAAGCTGGTCTTCTTAGCTGTGAATCTCTGTGTTCACCTTGTCTCTCCAGATTTCGGGGTGGCGGCACGCCCCATGACCTCCATTCCCTGAAGGGTCTACGGAACGTCCTCGGTCTTCACTTTGTTCAGCTTCTCTCCTGTGAGGGTGGCAGCGATGATGTCCAAGCGCTTTCCGTGGCAGAGCTGAGACTCCGAGTCCTGTCCTCCAAGTTCTAAACCTCGTTGCCTTCCTTTGTTTTCCCTGGAAGCAGACTCTGAGACTAGGATTCTCATGCCAGCAACTTATGTCCACGGAGATCCCAGGAAAACCCGAGAGAGGTATGGGAAGCACGACTGGGAAGGGAAAGAGTGAACACAGTCTGCATCACTAAGTGGGTAGTCCCTGTGGCCAACTGAGGCTTAGCTGTGCCGCAGAACTCTTGGAAGAGGGGACCGAGCACGGTAAGTCATCTCACCAAGGGGGAGGGAGCTGGGGTATTTATACGCCTCCTCCTCCCAGTCATTCGCCCAGAGCCCCAGAGGGTGGAAGTAGGAGAAGGACCAGAGGGGGTGCTGAGCAGGCTCCCAAAGCCAGGAGACAAGCCCCCAGGCAAAGAGCTGCGGGTGCTGGAGGTCAGAGGTCAGGAGGTGGCAAGGCTGACTGGACCAAGGCCAAGGCGGGAGACAGTAACTGCCACAGGGTTGCTCTGCCTCTAGAATGAGGAATACTGGGGTCCGTGGGCGGCTCGGTCAGTTACGCAGCCGACCTCAGCTCAGATCATGGTCTTGTGCTTCATGGACCCAAGCCCCGCGTCGGGCTCTGTGCTGACGGCTCAGAGCCTGGAGCCTGCTTTGGATTCTGTGTCTCCCTCTCTCTCTGCTCCTCCCCCGCTCGCGCTCTCGTGCTCTGTCTCTCTCTCCCAAAAATAAACACTAAAAAAGTTAAAATTAAATGAGGAATTACTTCCTTTGCTGAGCAGACCCCACTCTGATTCTTCGGAGAGCAAACAGCTGTAAGTTTTAGGATCTGAAGAGAGAAAAGCGATTCAAAGCATTGGTCAGCTGTCCTCTTAATTCTCCACCCAACACAGTGCTTTACCGTCTGTTTTTTTTTTCTAGGTCTCTGTCATTGGTACGTAGATGTGACATTAAAACACGTCCAATCATTTATCTCCCTCCCAAAAGATGGACTCTAGTTCCCCTCTCCTACTCGTGACCTGGCCTCAGTGGGCCTCTTCTTTTTTCTTTCTTTCTTTTTTTTTAACGTTTATTTATTTTTGAGAGACAGGGAGAAACCGAGTCAGAGCGGGGGAGGAGCAGAGAGAGAGGGAGATACAGAATTTGGAGCAGGCTCCAGGCCCTGAGCCCGATGCGGGGCACGAACCCGCGAACCGTGAGATCATGACCCGCGCCGAGGTCAGACGCTTAACCAGCCAAACCACCCAGGCGCCCCTCAGTGGGCCTCTTCTAATAAATAGGATGTGGTGGAAATAGGATGCAGTGACTTCTAAGGTCCTGCTTCTACTAGGAATGCTCGCTCGCTCTCTCTCCCTCCCTCCATCCCTCTATCTCCCTCCCTCCCTCTCTTTCTCTTAACTCACACCTTGGGATCCCTGAGCTGACACGCGGGAAGTCCGGTTACACTGGAGGGAGCATATGGGCCGTCCACATAGAGATACAGTGAGAAGCCCAGGGAGCCCCAGCTGTTTGGAACTTTCCAAGCCCAGGTCCAGATGTGAGCGAGCGGGTCATCAGCTGATTCTAGAGCCATCCCAGCTGACAGCAAGGGGAACGGAGATGAGCTTAACTCACCAAACTCCGACAAAATCGCAAAAATCATGTGCAAAATAAATGTCGCTGTTGTTGTAACCTGTCGCCAAGTGGAGCAGAGACCCGCTGTCCCCACTGAGCCCTGCCAGATTGCAGACTCATGGGGCAAAGTAAATGCCACAAAATTCGGGGATGGCTTGGCACGCAGCCATAGTACCTTGACGTATAACCGTGACACTCAACCCCCCACGTTCTTCCTTGCTGATGGAACCCAGACTTTATCTGGGGGCAGCGATGTACCCTGCCTGATTCCGCCAGTCATGGCAATCCCGTTCTAGCTTTGTCAGCCTCCTTTGTCCTGCGGGGGCAGGGCAGGGGGCAGGGGGTAGGCTGAGTAACGCAGTTCTGCCAGTGAAACACAAGCGGGAGTCTGTGGGGAGGAAGCCTCTGGGAAAATGTTAGCATTCCTGATGGCAGTGGTCTTCCAGCTGCAACCACAGAACGTCTTGCCCCCGTGAGAGGGGGGTCAAGACAACCACATTTGTGGGAGCCCTGACATCTGTGAACGAACTGGCAACAGCCAGTATCTGGAATTCTTGGAAGGTGAGAGGGAATTCACTGACATCTTCGAGCAGTTGAACTACACCAGCTGTGGCCAAGCTCCAGCCTGCCTTTACTAGGAGAAACTTGAAACCTCTGTTTATGCTTTCGTTGCCTGGTTTGGGGGGAGGAGGGGGTTGGTTTTCTGTCTGGTTTTGTTTTAGTTCTACAGGACGGCCCCTGTGGGATCGTTTCGAGAGTGAGAGCCATCTGGAACCTCTGAGCTGGCGTGGCTCTTTGGTTTTGGCGGGTAAGGACGGAGGGAGAGCCCACGACCCTGAGCCAAGTTCTGTGGACATAGCCAGGAGACTGTGTCGAAGGGGCTGAGCGTTGGTCCTTTTGGCCGTCGCCTTTGGGGCAGGGTGACATCCAGTCGTGCCCCAGTCGGGTGGTCTCCATAAACAAGCTTTCTCTAGAAGAAAACAATGATGGTGATGGTGATGGTGGGGATGACAGGTGTGGGGGGGCAGGGACGTTGATGACGATGTTGGTGGAGATGATGATGGTGGTTAAAAAGGTGATGGTAAGTGGGGGCGACGGTAACGTCAATGATGATGTTGGTGATGGTGGTGGGGATAATGACGGGATGGTATTAAGAGCCAATACGTACAGGGTGGCTCAGTCGGTTGAGCATGTGACTCTTTTTTTTTTTTTAATTTTTTTTTTTAACGTT
Organism: Panthera pardus; assembly: GCF_024362965.1. Taxonomy (NCBI): domain Eukaryota; kingdom Metazoa; phylum Chordata; class Mammalia; order Carnivora; family Felidae; genus Panthera; species Panthera pardus. Next base: position 17,326,285 of record NW_026526980.1, on the reverse strand, counting down.
TATTTATTTTTGAGACAGAGAGAGACAGAGCATGAACAGGGGAGGGTCAGAGAGAGAGGGAGACACAGAATCCGAAACAGGCTCCGGGCTCTGAGCCGTCAGCACAGAGCCCGACGCGGGCTCGAACTCATGGACCGTGAGATCGTGACCTGAGCCGAAGTCAGCCGCCCAACCGACTGAGCCACCCAGGCGCCCCGAGCATGTGACTCTTGATTTCGGCTCAGGTCACGGTCCCAGGGGTGTGGGATCGAGCCCCACGTGAGGCTCCATGTGTGGAGCCTGCTTTGGATTCTCTCTTTCCCTCTCCCTCTGCCCCTCCCCCCCCCGCCCCCGCACACACTCTCTCTCTTAAAAAAAAAAAAAAAAAGACATTAGGGATTACATATGGAATTACCTATTACAAAAGATCCTAGATAGTAGTGTGGCACTTTATGCCAGACCCTGTTGTAGCCCAATATACCTACATACTAATTCCGGAAGCTCTAGGACTTAGGTGCTATTCGTCCCTTTTTTAAAACAGGCACAGAGAAGGTCAGTAACTTGCTCAAGATCTCGTAACTCGTCAGTGCTGAGCGTGCATGCCCTTTCTCGGAAGAGGGAACCATCTCCCAGGAGCCCAACAGACATTACGTACCCACTTTGCTGGTTGCAATGGTTATGATCTGTCATCTGGGAGGAATGTACACGGGGCTGAAGAACAATAGACTCCTTACTTGGCTGATTTCCTGGGGGGGGGGGGGAGGGAAAAGTCCTGAATTACCCTGGTCTTGGGGTGTCTTCATCCAGGCCACCACCAACCCAGCTGTCGGAGTTCACAAAGTTGAATCAATCTCTCTCCCCCCGCCCCCCCCCAATCAAGAATCCCTCTGTAGCTCCCCGTTGCTGAAGGGTTAAACCAGAGTTTCTCAATCTCAGCTCTGTTGACATTTTGAACCGGATAGCCCCTGCCGTGAGCGGCTGTCCAGTGCATTGTAGAATATTTAGTGGCACGTTTGGCCTCTTCTCACTAGATTCCAGAAACATCCTCCCAGCTGTGACCATCATCATGTCTCCATATGTTGCCAAATGCCCCCTTGTTGAGGGAGGGGGAATCACGTGGCCCCCACTTTAGAACCCCGGGGTTAAAGGAAACAGGCTTCCCACCTATAGAAAGCGATTTGACCACAGGTCTTAGAAGACCCTCCCAGCAGACAGTGGGCTCCCCAAAGGGTGGGGTCCCAGCCTTACTCCTTGTTTCTAGTCCCTTGAGGTTGATCTGTAGCTCGTAGCAATGACGACTCAAGAAATAGTGCTCAGTTCAGGCATAACCAGACTGTGGTCGGGGATGAAACTGTGCAAACAGAGAGCATGGGGAGTACTGAGGAGGGCGGGGGGGGGGGCCTCCGGAAGAGGTCCTAAGGACATCTCTGAAGAGGAGAGGCCTGCAGTTGGAAGCAGAGGAGCCTTCTGGCAGAGGCAGAAGGGAAGACGGGCAACTGAGGCACAAAAGGCAGTGTGGGGCGTTCAAGTCCACCCCGGGGAGTGCCGCGGTGGGGTGAGCCGTGCGGCTCAGGCGCTGTTACAAAAAGATCTTGAACACTAGGATTGGGTGACGTGGAGCCTCGAAGAATTCCAAACCAAGGCATGAGAGGCCCAGCCTTGGCTTTTAGAATAACCTCTGTCTGTGGCAGCTGTGTGGATGGAGACACAGCTGGGGACCAGCTGGGACAATAATCCAAGTGAGAGCTGGGGCCCAGTGGAGGGGAGAGCAGGAGCCAGGGTCCTCCCATTTCCTTGTGCGTAAATTCTGAGCCTTTCCAAGCGTGTAAAGGCAGATGGAAAATTTCCAGCCCCTAATAAGAGGTTAGTAATAGAACTTTCTTCCCCGTCAGCTCTGCACCGCGGTTTACGCGGTTCCTGGGCTAGCTGTGCGTTTCCTCCTTTCCTCAGGCTGGGAAAGCATCTTCTTCCGTAAGGACCTGATGCCTCCTCACTGGAGAATTCTTGAGCCCGAGACAGAGGCTCCCTCCTCAACAGGGCTGAGGGCATGTTACAATTCGTTTGTTTTCTCTGTTAGACAGTGAGCATTTTGAGGCTATGACTTTTGTCTTGCCCATTGATTCCTGGAACCAGTATTGAATGGGCACCTGCTACGTGCCAGGCACTGGGATACGGCTGTGAACACCTGTCTTGTATCCCGAGCACCCAAAGAGGGCCCGGTGACTGAGTGAGTGAATGAGTGAGAATGAATGGAGAGTGGGGCAGGAGAGGAAGGCTGAGGCCTGGAGAGGTTCCGTGAGTTACCCGTGACTGTCTGGCAGGAAGTGGCCGAGGAGGAGCTGAAGCCCCAGACAATGAAAGAACATGGAAACCAGGGCTTGGCACACAGTGGGGCTCCATTCCGGGTGCTCTCCTGTGAGGTTCTCTGTTTTCCCAGAGCTGCCCCCACCTTCAGCAGGACCAGGCATGGCTTTGCCTCTTCAGCTGGTTGATCAAAGACGTAGGAACTATGCGCATGTTTGTGGGGGATGTGAGTGGCTTGTCTCCCACACACACTTGTCCCCATGCTGCAAAGTAACGGCCTGCTTTCCCTCCGGGGATCTGCCCACCCTCAACTCTCCATGCACATGCATGCACGGGACTCGATGCCCAGCCTAGGATGGGAACGTGTGGTCCACACCTCTGTCATTCAGTGGACCTGGTGCCACGGGCCTCAAGGCCACAGAGCTTGGTCAGGGGGCAAGCATGTGACCCGAGTGCCCTCCGCGCGTGTCCCAATCGGGCTGAGCTTCAAGGCTATGGTGGGCCTCTGGGACAAGAGCACGTACACCCTTTGGCAACTGGACGCGAGTGCGGAAGGTGCAGATTTTAACTTCGTTGCCTTTGGGTGCCATCAAATAACCACCAGGTGAGGTCCTTTCTATCAATGGAAACCCACAGAAGGAAGTCAAGAGACGGAGAAAGAGAGAGTGAAATTACATCCCGATGTTCGATGTTTCTGTCTGAGCTCCCAGATCCAGCCAGGTCGGAAGCCAGCAAGATCTCCCCCTACCTACATTTTGGTTATTTTCTCAAGCCAGTCTATTGGATTTACAGTCTTAACTCTTGTGGTGCTTTACTGGCTGCTCAGCCTGTAGCAGGGAAATCTTGGTACTGGTTAGTCTCCGGTGGGAGGAAGTAGGAACACAGCATGGAAAAGCTGTTGACAGGGTGACCTCCCCCCCTCCAACATTGTGGCTGTTTTGCAAGAAGAAGGCAGTAGAACGCCAGACCCTTTGAACAAGGGACAAGCCAATGTATGTGCTGCATTCCCAGAGTCTATTTCCTAAACGGGGTGGCCTCCTGGTTCCAGACTTTCTTTTTGGGTCTTCTCGCAGACTCTGGCACAATCAGTGCTTCCTGTCCTTGGTGACGTCCTTCACTCCTCCTTGAGTGCTGTCCCTGTCTTTAGCTCAACTTACTTCTGGCTGATTCTCCTACCTCCTCCTTGTCTCAGGACACTCAGAGATGCCTCTGGAAATGTCACTCCTCCAGACTGGACTCAGCCCTGTAGCTCTCATTTCTTGGAAATTCACCATGTGCCCAGTGCCGTGTAATCAACTGAGGCCCAGAGAGGTGAGGTGACTTGCCCCAGGTCTCACAGCTAGTGAGTGGGGAAAGCGAACTATACCCTGTACCTCCCCTACTCCACAGCCCGTGCCTTTAACCGCTCTGGGATTCTATCCAGAGGCTCTGTACCTATGGGCTTCCTTGCCTCGAGGGCAGGACCCAGACCAAAATGAACTCCTGTCCTAACCTGAGACCTGTTTTTCCCACCATAGTAGATGCTGTCAACGCCCCGCCCCTAACCCCTAGCACGTACCAGTCCAGCTTCTGGATGCAAGCACCAGTGACTCGACCCAAGGACATTCTCTGGCCACGGGAGACAGCTTAGCCTGTGCAGAGGGCGAGGAGAAGTGTCAGAGACTTAGGGCCCACGGAGGCAAGTCGCAGCCAATGGTGATTGGAATTGGCAGGTAAATCGCCCAGTTTCTTGCACCCCAGGTCATTTGTCAGGGACAACTTGAAGGCATGCTCTGTGGTGTCCCGGAGGCTCCAGAGGGACGGAGCTTGGTCCCCCAGCATTAACCTGCTCACTAACACTCCTGCATGGGCTCCCTTCCCTCCCCCATCACTTCCCCGCCCTCTCACAGTCTTTTCGGGGATCCCTTCACAGATATATTGTGTTCCAATCCCTGTCTCAGAGACTTCTGGGGCTACCTAACCTAAGTCAGCCACCTTCTGTAGCATCCTTGATAGTCCTCCGGTGAGCCACCCTCCCTGAACCTCAGTCCATATAAATTAGGTAGGATTGACTCCACCCCAGCTCAAAAGTGGGCAGGTGACTCAGGAGGGGCCAATCAGAACTCTGTGGTCCCTTAGGCTTAGTGATTTGGTAAGAGACTGGGCTTGTGACTCATTGGAGCCAGAGAGACTCTGAGATTCTTCTGGAGCTGCTAAAATAGAGAGTTCACCTGTGCTGTCCACAGGTGTCTCACCCGTGCCACCTGGAGGATGTGGGGCTGGAGCCCTGGCAGCCATCTTGCATGAAACCAGCTTACTGCATCTGAATATACAAAGACAGAACATGTGTTGTAGGCAGTTGCAATGATGGTCTCTCTTAACCCTCCCTAGACACCCTCCCTGACGTGTAACTTATCGGTGCCTCTGACTTGGACTCCAAGCTCCACCATGTGACTCGTTCTGGCCAATAGGATGTTAGCAGATGTGATGGGGGAGGCGGGGTGTGGAAGCGTGGTTTGCTTCCAAGATTGGATTTATTTGCATTTCTGCCCTTGCCACGAGGATGCCTCAAGGCTGGGCCCACGCACAGGATAAGAGATAATGTGGAGTAGAGTTGCTTCATCTGTCAAGCCGTGACCAGTCTAGATCGGCCATCAGCCAGCCATGCCCAGACATGAAAGAGCCCAGCCAAGGCCAGCAGAGTCACCTGGCCAACCATTGTCCCGTGGGCAGCATTCCTATAGCACTATATAATTGATGCAATTCTCAGTTAAATTAGCAAGTTGAAGCCATACAGAAAAGCTTAAAAAACTGAGTGAAAATCACCTCAAATCTCAGAGGTGGCCCCTGGTGACATTTTGGTGACCATCTCTCCGGTGCACGTGACGCGCACCATGCACACCTCCATGCACAACCACGGCCACAGAATTAATATAACTTTGGCAAGATGGGGGAGGGTCCTGGGGCAAAAGGCCGCAAAGAGAAGGCTATGACGTCATCTTCTAAGGAAGGTTGTTGCCTCAGGACATCTGGGAGGCAATAATGATGATGAAAGGGTTAGCATTGGGCATGCAGAGAGGAAAATTAAAAGGCTGAGGTCTCAGGGCGATTGAAGGAGGTTTTAAAAACCTGATGGTTAAGAAATCAGAGATACACAGGGTAAAAAAAAAAAAAAAAAGCAGGAATGGGAAGATTGTTGGGAAAGAATCAGGCTGGTTTATTTAAAACTCTGTTGCCTCAGGGGCGCCTGGGCGGCTTAGTCAGTTAAGTATCCAACTTTGGCTCAAGTCACGATCTCATGGTTCATGGGTTCGAGCCCTGCACACGGCTCTGTGCTGACAGCTCAGAGCCCGGAGCCTGCTTCAGATTCTGTGTCTCCCTCTCTCTCTGCCCCTTCCCTGCTTGTGCTCTGTCTCTCTGTCTCTCAAAAATAAATAAATGTTAAAAAAAAACAAACCCAAAAACCTCTGTTGCCCCAAACTCTGTGGTTTATTCATTCATTAATTCAATGAACTTTTATTGATGCCTATTATGTGTCATCACATCCTAGTTGCTAAGGAATGCAAAGGTGAATGAGCCATGCCCCCAGTCCCCAGGGAGCTTGTGGTCAGCTGAAGAAAAGAGTGACCTGATAATTAGGGTTCAGCATGATGCCAGTTCTGAGAGGGGAAAGCATGCAAATGGAGAAAATTTTCTAGAGAAGGGCCAACCAAGCTGGCATCTGATGGATGAATGGGAGTTCTCCAGTTTGAAGATGAGTGGGACGAGATGGGGAGAGTGACCCAAGGGGAACAAAATTTGCAGAAGTTTGAAAGTGAGACCAGTCACTGGGGTAATTGATATGAGATCCGGGAAGCAAGGGGGTAGGGAGAGTGACAAGACAGGTAGAAAAGAAACAGTTCTAATCCAGGAGAACAGTAGCTTTTAAATCTTTTTGATTGCCCCATGGTAAGATATGCATATTCTATTTTGGCCCTGTATAATCATGCGTGTGTGTGTGTGTGTGTGTGCGCATGCATGTGTGTGTATCTGAAGCAAAGGTCAGAAAAGCAATATTTCACCCTGCAGCATGCTATTCATTCTGATATTTTCTATTTTGTTCTATTTTGTTTTAAAATGTTGGCCAGGGGTGAAATAAGCTGACCACAAAATAACCCACATCGTATGATTTCATTCCTATAAAATTCTGTTAACAGGCAAAACTAATGAGATCAGTCGTTGCGTGGGGGTGCGGTCTGGGTGGGAGCAAGGTTAACTGCAAAGAAGTGAAAGAGAACTTTCTCAAGAGATGGAAAATTTCTATATCTCGACTGGGGTGGTGGTTACATGGGCACATGCATTTGTCAAAAACAAATACATAAAAATAAACGCATGCGAGAGAACTTTCTTGGGTGGTGTTGCTGTGCTATATCTTGATAAAGGATTTGCATTGCACAGGTGAACGCATTTGTCAAAACTCACCAAACGGCACACGTAAGATCTGTGCCCTTCATTGTATGTAAATTTTACATAAAAAAAAAAAGAAAACTGTGGACAAACACTGACCTGTAGTTGGTGAGGTAGGTGCACGCTGAAGGATTAGGAGGAAGTATTGTGGTGTCGGCAGCAAACCATTTTGAAATGGGGAGAGCCATGTGCAGATGGACGGATAGGTGATGAACGTACAGTAAAATGCTAATGCATGTCACTCAGTGAAAAAAGACTAGGCTTTTTCGTTCCTGATGCTGGAATAACTGGACATCCACCTGCAAAAGGATGAAGCTGGATCCCTACCTCACGTCATATCCAAACATTAATTCAAAATGGATCAAGGACCTAAACACAAGAGATAAACTATAAAACTCTTAAGCGAAGACATAGGGTGTGCATCTTCCAGACCTTGGGTTAGGCAACGGTTTCTTAGCTATGACACAAAAAAGTACAATCAACAAGAGAACAAAAAAAAAAAAAAACAAGGAAACTTGATATCGTCAAATTGCAAAGCTTCTGTGGTTTGGAGGATGCCACCAAGAAAGTGGAAAGACAATCCACAGAATCAAAGAACACTTTTGCCAACCCTGTATCTGATAAAAGGCTTGTCTCTAGAATGTGTCAGCAACAATTGCACCTCAGTAATAACAATACGGATGACTCAATTTTAAAATGGTAAAAGATCTGAACAGACAGGTGTCCAAAAAAGATACACAAGTGGCCAACACGCACAGGAAAAAAAATACTCAACTTCATCAGGGAGATGCAAATCAAAACCACCATGAGGTACCGCTTGGAACCCACCAGGAGGGCTATTATCAAAAAGACAGACAATAGTGAGCGTTGGTGAGGATGCAGAGAAATTGCAGTTCTGTATCCAGCTGGTAGAGGTGTCAGGGAGCACAGCTACTTTGGAAAACAGGCTGGCAGTTTATGACCCAGAAATTCCACTCGTAGGCATATAAGCAAGAGGAGCTAAAACTTGTGTCCATATGAAAACTTGTACGCAAATGTTCATAGCAGCTTTATGTGTAATAGCCGAAGGGGCAGAAACGGTCCAGATGTTCATCAACTGACGGCGGATAAATAAAACGTGGCATATCCATACGAGAGAGTGTTATTTGGGAATAAAAAGGAATCAAGCACTGGTACCTTCCACAGCATGGATGAACCTTAAAAACATGATGCTAAGTTAAAGAAGTCAGTTGCAAAGGATCCCGTGTTGTGTGTTCTATGAGTAGGAAATGCCCACAGTAAGCAAATTCAGAGTGATAGAAAGCAGATTAGCGTTGCTAGGGCTGGAGGTGGGAAGGGTGGAGTAGGAGGCTAAGGGTTGAGGGGTGCAGGATTTCTCTGGGAGGATGAAGGTGTTCTAAAATTGATTGTGGTGAAGGTTGCACAAGTCTGTGAGCATACCAAAGCAATCGAGTTGCACACCTTCAATGAATGAATTGTAGGATTTGCGTACCGCATCTCAATAAAGCTGTTCAAAAATGTCAACATAGGGCCCCCTGGGTGGCTCAGTCAGTTAAGCATCTGACTCTTGATTTCGGCTCAGGCCGTGATCTCACGGTTTGTGAGTTAGAGCCTCACATCGGGCTCTGGGCTGACATCATGGAGCCTGCTTGGGATTCTGTCTCCCTCTCTCTCTCTGCCCCTTCCCTGCTCTCTCTCTCTATCTTTCTCAAAATAAATAAAAATAAACTTACAGGCTCCTGGGTGGCTCGGTCGGTTAAGCGTCCGACTTCAGCTCAGGTCATGAGCTCACGGTTCGTGAGTTTGAGCCCCACATTGGGCTCTGTGTTGACAGCTTAGAGCCTGGAGCCTGCTTCAAATTCTGTGTCTCCCTCTCTCTCTGCTCCTCCCCGCTCATGCTCTCTCTCTCAAAAATAAATAAAAATAAATAAAAAAAATAAACTTAAAAAACGTTAACATAGATATAAATGAAACATTTGATAAGTTGCCCTTAACCCAAATGAAACACTTTTGCTCTTCAAAAGACACTACCAAGAAAATAAAAAAGATCTGCCACAGAATGGTAGAAAATACGTGCAAATTATATACCTAAGAAAGGACTCGCATCCATAGTATATAAAGAACGCTCCAAACTCGATAAGAAAACAACTAAACATTTTTAAATGGGCAAAAGGCTTGAACAGGCATTTCACCAATAAATATAAACATATGGCAAATAAGCACATGAAAGGATGTTCAATGTCAGCAGTCATTTGGGAATTAGAAATTAAAACCACAATGAGACAGCACAATACACATTAGAATGGCTCACATTTTTTCAGTGTACTGACACTACCGACTGATTGCGAGAGCGGAAACAACTGGAATTCTCATACATTGCTGGTGGGGAGGCAAAATGACAGTCATTTAGAAAATAGTTCGGCAGTTTCTTATAAGGTAAAACATGTTTTACCATATGACCTACTGTCCTACTCCTAGGTATTTACTCTAGAGAAACGAAATGTCTTCATTTCTGTCTGCAGGGGTGCCTGGGTGGCTCAGGTGGTTAAGCGTCTGACTCTTGACTTTGGCTCAGGTCACGATCTCGTGGTTCACGGGTTCGAGCCCCGTGTTGGGCTCTGCATTGACAGAGCAGAGCCTGCTTGGGATTCTCTCTCCCTCTCTCCCTGCCCCTCCTCTGTTCGCTTGCTTATTCTCTAAATACATACATACATACATACATACGTAGAAAAATCTGTCTGCAGATGTTTATAGTGACCTTATTTGTAATCACCAAAAAATAGAAACAACCCAAATGTGCCTCAGCTGGTGGTGAATGGATAAATAAACTTGGCTACATCCATACGATGGAACACTGCTGAGCAGCCAAAAGGAACAATCCTCTGATACACACAACACTACAGAAAAATCTCCAATGGGTTGTGTGTTATGAAAGAAGCCATACTCAAAATGCTGCATACTGTATGACTCTCTTTCCGTGACAAGCTATAGGGAGAGAATAGATCAGGGGTTGCCAGGAGCTGGGGGTGGAAAGAAGGGTCACTGCAAAGGGGCAGGTGAGAATTTTGTGGATTAAAGGAACAATTCTGGAAAAAATAGTTTCAAACAGAGAGGGAGGGAACATCTAAGAGACTCTTAAATACAGAGAACAAACTGAGCGTTGATGGTGGGAGGCAGGGGAGAAGGAGAAGTAGGTGATGGGCACTGAAGAGGGCGCTTGTTGGGATGAGCACTGGGTGTTGTATGTAAGCGATGAGTCATGGGAATCTACCCCCGAAGCCAAGAGCACACTGTATACACTGCATGTTAGCTAACTTGACAATAAATTATATTTAAAAAAATAAACAGGCACAAAAACAGACACTCAGATCAATGGAACAGAATAGAGAACCCAGAAATGGACCCACAAATGTGTGGCCAACTAATCTTTGACAAAGCAGGAAAGAACCCAGAAATGGACCCACGAACAATCCTAAAATTTGTATGGAACCAGAAAAGACCCCGAATAGCCAAAGCAATCTCGAAAAAGAAAACCAAAGCAGGAGGCATCACAATCCCAGACTTCAAGCTATACTACAAAGCTGTAATCATCAAGACAGTATGGTACTGGCACAAGAACAGACACTCGGTTCAATGGAACAGAGTAGAGAACCCAGAAATGGACCCACAAACCTATGGCCAACTAATCTTTGACCAAGCAGGAAAGAATACCCAATGGAATAAAAACAGTTTCTTCAGCAAGCGGTGCTGGGAAAACTGGACGGCGACATGCAGAAGAGTGAACCTGGACAACTTTCTCACACCAGACACAAAAGTAAACTCAACATGGATGAAAGACCTCAATGTAAGATGGGACGCCATCAAACTCCTCGAGGAGAAAGCAGGCAAAAACCCCTTTGACCTCAGATGCAGCAACTTCTTACTCAATACGTCTCCGGAGGCAAGGGAAACAAAAGCAAAAATGAACTATTGGGATCTCATCAAGATAAAAATCTTCTGCACAGCAAAGGAAACAATCAGCAAAAATAAAAGGCAACCGACAGAATGGGAGAAGATGTTTGCAAACGACATATCAGATAAAGGGTTAGTATCCAACACCTATAAAGAACTTATCAAACTCTTACCAAACCAAAAGACAAATAATCCAGTGAAGAAATGGGCAAAAGACATGACTAGACACTTCTCCAAAGAAGACATCCGGATGGTCAACCGACACATGAAAAAATGCTCAACGTCACTCGTCATCAGGGAAATACAAATCAAAACCACAATGAGATACCACCTCACACCTGTCAGAATGGCTCACATTAACAACTCGGGCAACAACAGACGTTGGCGAGGATGCGGAGAAAGAGGATCTCTTTTGCATTGTTGGGGGGAATGCAAGCGGGTGCACCCACTGTGGAAAACAGTGTGGAGGTTCCTCAAAAAACTAAAAATAGAACTACCCTACCACCCAGCAATGGCGCTATGACGCATTTCTCCACGGGATACAGGTGTGCTGTTTTGAAGGGACACATGCACCCCCATGTTTATAGCAGCAGTATCAACAATAGCCAAAGTATGGAAAGAGCCCAAATGTCCATCGGTGGCTGAATGGATAAAGAAGATGTGATACAATGATCTATACAATGGAGTATTACTCAGCAATCAAAAAGAATGAAATCTTGCCATTTGCAACTACATGGATGGAACTGGAGGGTGTTATGCTAAGTGAAATTATTCAGTCAGAGAAATATAAATATCATATGATTTCACTCATATGAGGAATTTTAGATACCAAGCAGATGAACATAAGGGAAGGGAAGCAAAAATAATATAAAAATAAGGAGAGGACAAAACATAAGAGACTTTTAAATACAGAAAATAAACTGAGGGTTGCTGGAGGGGTTGTGGGAGGGGGGATGGGCTAAATGGGGACAGGGCATTAAGGAAAACACTTGTTGGGATAAGCACTGGGTGCTATACTTTGGGGATGAATCTCTGGAATCTACTCCTGAAATCATTATTGTACTACATGCTAACTCACTTGGATGCAAATTAAAAAATAAAGAAAAAAAGAATAAATACATAAATAAATAAATAAATTTAAAAAAAGGAACAATTCTGTATCATGCCTGGGGCGGTGGCTCTTCCACTATATTTGCCAAAACTCATAGAACTGTACTCTAAAACAGGTGAATCTCGCTGTATGTAAATTATACCTTCATCTCAAAAAAAAAAACCCTAAAAATATGGATTAATGGTAGACTCTGGATGATGGGAATTGTACAGTGATTGTGCACTGTGCAATTCTTACAACTCTTTGGCACGTTTGACCCTGCTCCTAACCAGCTATTTGGCAAAAAACATCAAAAAGATGTGAGGCGGTTGATGAAAATAAAGAAATGTACACCATGACCAAAACAACCTAACAAGCAATTAGTTAAATAAATGAAATCAGTCAGTCATCTCACCCTTCCAATCTTAAATAATAATAAATAAAAAATACAATCAGTAAAGCATTATAGGTCCCGGCCCACTACATTGATTTTGTAAGCCGTTGATGGGCCATGACCTTCAGTTTGGAAGACACTGCTTTAGACCTGGTTAAGGGGCTTGAACTTGAACCTGAGAGAGGCTGGGGAGATTGAGGTCCCCAGGCGTGCGTTGAGCTGGGCAGACTCCCCACTCTTGGACCAGGAGTAGTTGGGGGTCCTGAGGAATAGCTGGGGAACGTGTCCAGCTCAGACAGAAATCACTGCCTGGTGTCCCCGGGGAAGCTAGACCAGGAAAAGGATTCAGTGTCTTGCATCACGGGGTCAGCTCGGGGTGACCGCCGAGGGCAGTCAGCATTCCAAAAGTGGTCACCTGTGTGGATACAAACGGAAGCTCTCCTCAACCATCTGGACTGGATCCAAATTGGATTTTCTCACGACTGTGGATAGAAGAGGGCTCTCCCCTTATGACCAAGAGAATAGCTTTCTCACCGGCCTCGTCACCGGGCACACAGGGGCAGGCTTAGTTTAATTTATTAGCAAAGCCCCATTTCCTGCATTCAAGACCATTGCAGTCAGGGAAAAAAAAAATTATCCCTTTTGTATTGGATATATATATTGGAGTTACATTCAATTTCAACTTTCGTAAAGGGGTTCACGAATATGAAAATAGTCTTGCTACTTGAACGCGCAAGTTTGGAAACCTCTTAATCAGACTCATTTGAAGAGCTTTATCTACCGATGGTCTTGAAGCTTAAGATAATTCCCTGAGGTCTTTCCCGAGCCCCATCTCCTGACCTCTGTGCCATTTGCCCCAAATGCTCAGTTCTGAGGGAGAACAAGGTCTTTATATTTCTTTGCCTTTGCGTAGAGCCTGTCTCTCTCTTGTCCCCCTGGTGAACTCCTATCCATCCCTCAGGACCCTGCTTCAGCCGCACCTCGTCTGTGGAGACTTACCTGGATTCTTTGTCCTTAGGACAGCAGCAGTGATCCCTTTTTCTGCATTTCCACCTGTCTGCATGCAGCTGTAAGGTCAGACTGGCTTTCTCTCTGGATGCAGGAAACGCCATGGGAATTTGCTGTTCCGGATAAAAGTAAGCCTGATGCCAAGCCCTCATGCTCCAGAGTATAACGAATGATTCTCAGTAGCTGCTGGAGCCTCTCCCCGCTTCCAGGGTGACACAAAGGGTGGAGGTGTCATACGTAGAGCAAATGATTACGGAGAGCCCTCTGGGCTGTAATCTGCAAGAGGCACCACGGAGGGGCCATTGTCTGATTCTGCCTGCCCCTGGGTGTCCTCACTGCTCCTTCCCAGCTTGGGCCCCCCCCCTCCTCACCTCACGCAGTCCCAATGGGGTCCTGTCACCTCTCTGTGAGCCGCAAGGCAGCACGGCGTTGTCACGCCACCCCAAAACGCTCCCACCCACTCCCCACCCCGGGTTTGGGGAACTCTCCCCCTCCCGAGGCTCCCTGCTTCTGCTCGTCTCCCCACCACACCCTTCCAATACTTCTGTTCCATTCCTCCCTGGGAGGTTTCATTGGCAACACAGTGTGGCCTGGCTTGCCCGAGGAAGGGGGGAAAGGAACACTGATGCCAGACAATTTCTTACTAACTCACACCCTGTTGTACGTGAATTAACACTCACCTCACCACATTACAGTGATACATTTGCCAGCCTGGACCTTCCCCTGAACTGTGAGCCTTTGGAAGTCAAGTACTATCTCATTGGCTTTGGCCTCTAAAAGGCCAACGGTGGGCTTTCTAAGTGTGATGATGGCAAGCTTTGCAAACGTCTCTGAGGCTTCATGTCCTTGCCTATATAATAGGGGCAACAATAATATCAATCTCATACTAGTGTGGTTGGCACGAACCAAAGTAATGCGTGTTGGGCCCTTACGACAGTGCCTGACACGTAGTTGTAGCTCAATTAAAATTAGCTGCCATGAGTACTTTTCATTCTCATTCTGGTTCCTTGCAGTGGCTGTGTGGTTGCCTACCCAACAGTCATCCCCAGCTCCTTTCTGCCACTACGGAGAGTAAAAACTTGCCAACTGGGCAGGGGCATGTGACCCAGTCTTGGGCAACAGGACTGGAATGGAAGGCTTCTGGGAAAGAGTTTCCTCTCTCATAAAGACAGGGAAACACGGACAGAGGTGATGTTTGGAGCTGTGGCAGCCATCTTGTGACCGCGAGGGCAGAGCTAAACAGAAAAGTCGACATGTTGAAGATGTCAGAGCAGAAAAATAGAAGAGTTAGGGGTCTTTAGGACATTATTGCTGCCCCAGCCCTGGAACCTCCTACCTTAGAACACTCTGGCAAGGTAGATCTGAAAGGTCCTCATTATAAAGGCCACTTTTAGACGGGTATTCCGGTGTGAGCAGCTGAAGCTGTTCCGTGGCACACATAATTACAGAAACGTATGCTCAGTGACTGTTGAAGTGACGGTGCCGGGATGGAAGTCCTGGACTTCGGAGGTCCGGGTAAGTGGGTTTTTGCTGAACGTCTTCTACTGTCCAGCCCCCACTGCCCATCCCGGATCACATTAGCACAAGAGCTGGCTGCCACTGAGGTCATAGCTGGGTAATTCTTCTTGGCCCACTAGTATATGTGTTGGCCTTATGGGCAGTTCTACAGTGTGTTCATAGGAAAGCCAGTAAACACACAGCAAATAAAAATACCAAAGGGAGGGAGAAAGGAATCGCTCGCCAGTGAATAATCCAAATTCCTCGGGCTTTGTGTTCGCTCAGTCTTGGCACACGGCCTTGTTCGTTTAACCTGGGGCATCTGGTCCCCTAATCTGAGTTGGAACACTGGGTCAGTCTGCCGTTGGCCAGCAGAGAAACACTTAGCTGCTGCGTTTCTAACTCACTCGTGGTATGTTGTTCGTTCCCTTGCCTCGGAGACTCTGTTTCTCTGTTGCTGAGAAAAGGAGGGGCGGGGGTTATGCTTCTCTTGTTTCTGGTTAATTTTGTGGCTAGAGAAAATTTCGTGGGAAAGACAAAGGCACAACACAGTTTTACCACAACAACTACCGGTCCCATGGTGATGCAGGATGTTGTAGGAATCACCAGTGTGCACCTTGTACAAGTTCACATTCTAGTTAACCCTTCTCAGTTTGGCGGTCAAAGCCAAGCTCAAAAGAGAGGGCTGGTGGGATAATACATCTTCAGGACGTGGCTGGTCTCCCGTGACCAAGAAATAGCACTTTTCTGCTCCCTTGAGCTCCTGGGTTCGCTCATGTCCTCACACTGCTGTGCGTAGGGGAGGAAAATCTTTTCCCTTCTTCGCTTCCAGATTCTTTGGCCGGGCCCAATAATTACATTGACACGAGACAGGAGAGAAACGAGTTTAATTTCATAACGCAATGGGGGCTCGTAAAAATCTAAGACTCAAAGAAGCGGCCAGAGCAGGCAGCTTTTTGTAATTTTCAGGCGACGACAACAATACGTTTGGGAAGAATTAATGACACAAAGCAGTTTGGGCTCGGGGCAGAAAAGGAGTGAGATAACAAGAGTGGTTTCCACGGCCTTCTCGGCCCTGAGTTGCCACATCTCTGCCGATAAGGATACCTTCTGCCTTCCACATACAGCGAGGCCACTCTCCACACGGGGCAAGTTAGTCCTGCTTTTAGAGGGACAGAGGAGAGTCCGAGTGTCCTTCTGAGACTGGCGGTTTCTTAAGCAGCTTGAATTCAAACTAGTCGATTTGCCCAAGTGTCATGTTTCGGGACGGGGCCTGCACTGAACCCCATCGCGGATATAGGACTATGTTTTGTCTGCACACGACCCGCACTTTCCAGGGTCAGCAATGAGGTTTCACTAAACACGAAGCCTGTCTTTTTTATTTTTTTTTTTAATTTTTTTTTTTTTAACGTTTATTTATTTTTGAGACAGAGAGAGACAGAGCATGAACGGGGAGGGTCAGAGAGAGGGAGACACAGAATCGGAAACAGGCTCCAGGCTCTGAGCTGTCCGCACAGAGCCGGACGCGGGGCTCGAACTCACGGACCGCGAGATCGTGACCTGAGCCGAAGTCGGCCGCTTAACCGACTGAGCCACCCAGGCGCCCCAAAGCCTGTCTTTTTTAGACTCTCCTTAAGGTTTCCTCCACCTCTGCAGCCACTCATTCTTTTTTCCCGCAGTTCTGTCCTGATTCTCTAATTACCTTCTAACCTCCTCTACGTGGAATCACACATCATACCCTCCTCTTTTTCCTCTAGCGCTCTCCTTCTGGTTCAGCTCATTAGTTTTTTTTTAGATATTTTTTTAAAGCTTATTGATGCTGAGAGAGAGAGAGGGCAAGGGGGGGGGAGGAACAGAAAGAGGGAGAGAGAGAGTCCCAAGCAGGCTCCACCCCGTGAGCCCAGAGCCCGACGTGGGGCTGGAACCCACAAACCGCGAGATCATGACCTGAGCTGAAACCAAGAAGTTTAACTTATAAATTAGTTAACCGTAAAAGGTTAACAACACAATTGCTAGTAAAATAGAACAGTTATAACAATGCAGTATAACACAAGTTACATGAATGGGTCTCTCTCTCTTAAAGTGTCTTATTATCCTCTCTTTGTGAGAATGGGAGATGGTAAATGTGTCCGTGATGAGATGAAGTGAGGGGCGTGATTAGGCACTGTGACATAGCGCGAGGTTACTATTGACCTCCTCATGATACTGGGAGGATTGCCTGCTTCTGGACTGCATTTGACCGTGGGGAACCGAAGCCGCAGATAAGGGGGCACCGCTCTCCAGCTCCAGGCTCATAACCAGCACTCTCTTCATCTGGCCCTATCCACCCTCCCACGCCTTCTGGGCCTTTCCCCCTAGCTATCTCTAAGATCTCTCTGACCCCAAAAGCCCAAGACCAAAGTCATTATCTTTCTGGAACCTCACTTCTCTGTGTTCTCAGACTCGGTTAATGCCGTCACCATTCAATTAAGCAAGCTGGAAACGGTGTCTTCACCTTTGACTTCCCTCTCTCTGTCTCTGTCTCTGTCTCTCTTTCTCTCTCCCCTTGTCTCTCATGAAAGACAAACATGAGCCGCCACGATCAGTCTACTCTACTTGGGTCTCCACATTCACACCTGACCTGTTTCCCTTTCCCCATTGCCTCCGCCCTGGTCCAGGCCCTAACTCCCTCTCGTATGACCTAAAGTGACGTCCTTCCCTGCTTTGTGTTGCTGGTGGCAGTCTCCGTATATCGCCTCCCCAGTACCATTGTACCCCTTCCTCCCCCCGACTTCATCCAGCCTGTAATGGCCCCCACACCTAGAGAAGGAATCATGAGCAATCCCATTGGCCCTGAACAGATTCTCACCTTCCCCAGCTCGCTTGCAGCGAGGGGCGGCAACGTGATTCCACCCCGGCCAGTAAGACATACGGGGCAAATCTGGAAAGAGACCCACGAAGAGAAAGACCTCCGTGCCCCTCCCCCACTACCATCATTTTCTTTTGTGTTCTAGAAGCTTAAGCTCTGTAGGCGGGCAGAAACCCTTTAGATGCTACAACGCAGCCCCCAACGTCTCTCTCCTCCAACATTGCCCACTTCCCCACTCCCCCCACTCTCTTGCCCTCTCTCTCTCTCAACATCAATAAGCTTTAAAAAAATATCTAAAAAAAACCCTAATGAGCTGAACAAGAAGGACAGCACTAGAGGAAAAAAAAAGCTCCTCATGCTGGAGCTTGGCGGTAGAATGCTTAGGCCCGGGGACATCCTTTGTGGAGGCTGGTCTCCAGAGATGGGGTGCAAGTCAAGCCTGTCCCCAGCAGTCATGGTCTTGTGCCGCCCTCTCTTGCTCTGAATCTGCACTGGTGCTGGGAAAAAAGCTTAAGTCCCAGATCCTAGCAAAGGACCTGATGCCCAGCCAGCCTGCACCAAGACGACCTACCAGATTCCGGCTTTGTGCTCCCGGCTGCCCTAGTAAGCAATCCAACCTGGCCGAGACCCCAGGCTTCGAGGTGCCAGTTAACCACAGGGGAGGCCACGTGGAGGACAGCTGCCGAGAATCTCAGTCAACACAGAAGACCACGGCCTCACATTCGTGACAGAGCTTGAACGGTCCCCACCAGCCCCCACCCCTTTGTGTCCACGTGGAGCACAGACAAGCCGGGTCAGTTGGGGTGGAAAAGCAACTGAAAATCACTTCTTCTGGTCACACTCAACTCATTTTCTCTTTCTGGCGGAGGACTGCCCCTCTCCTGCATCCGCGCTTTGTTTGCGTTGCCCTCGGCCTGGACTGTCTTTCCCCCCCATCCAACGTGTCCCTTCCTTCAAGCTTCATCTTGAATGCCACCTCTTCTAGAAAACCTCCATTACGCCAAGCCCTAGAATCGTTGGGCATTTTGGCCCGCCAGCGTTCACCTCCCTTTCTGTTGCAACGGCTCACCAGTTTTATTGGGATGCCTGATGCCTCCTTTTTGGTGGGAGCCGTCCATCAACTTGTCCACTTACCTGTCTCCTGGGTGGAACATGACACCTGCCTAGGCCAATCGGCCGCGCTCTCCCTCCAGGGCAAATCCTGAGATGGGTGACGGGAAAAACTGTAAGTGGGTGACGGCCTGACCCCACCTCTTGCTGGCCAGGCCTCCCGGGCTGCTCTGATCCCTGGTCAGTGCAAGAGCTGATTCTCGAGACCAGGAGCTTACCAGTTATTCCATTTGTCCCCTTAGGTGTCCCGGCTGCCTGCAGTGAGGGCAGACCATGTGACTAGTTCTGACTGATGACAATAGAGTAGAAATGACACATGTCACTTTCAGGCTGAGGCAGTAAAAAGCCCCTGGGCCAAACTCCAGTCTCCAGAGACCCCCGCGTGGTCACCGAGGAGGCTTCACGTTCAGGGCATGTGGCTACAAGATCGGGGAGCCTCTGTGTGTCTGAGTCCCCGGGCGAGTGCCGAGGAGAGCTGTCCTGTCGCTCACGGGGTATATGGCACGCCCTAGAAACAACAAATGGGGGATGTTCGTTATAGCACCATAACCTTGACTCTCTTGAATAATAAACATATGCCCGATATCCTTCCAAGAAACTTTTTTATTTATACACATGTATTTTTGCTTAAGTTATCCAGAGTTATCCAGATCTGCAACTATTTTTCTGTTGTTCCCAAAGGAATTCATAATTTTCAAATCAGAAGAAAATAAAATAAAAGTGCCCCAGGAAGCTGTTGAACCAATGAAGAACCACAGAGAAGAGGAAATCCTCTGCGTTTTGTCCATTTTATTATTTTTTAAGTTTTTAAAAAATGTATTAGTTTTTGGCACCTAAAATAGCTCAACTGGTAAATTCTAAGAGCATTTAGCAGTTTCTTCTTTAACTGTGTTACTAACATGTATCTATCTTTTTTTTTTAATCAGCTATTTTTTTAATCAAACCTGACTCTAAGGACTAACACTAACCTTTGCATCTTACCACACTGCTGGACACCTTCCAAGCCTCTTGATCACTCATTAGGACGAACATAAAAATTAAATGAAAATGAAAATTTTGGTGAGTCAGCTAGGTGCTTTCTTTTCAACCTTGGCTTCCAAAACCATTTGCCAGTGAGGTTTTTTTGTGTTTTGTTTTTTTCTTTTCGTGACAAAAGGTACTTTTATTATGACACAGGGACAGGACCCGTGGGCAGAAAGAGCTGCGCTGGCTTTGTGGGGAGTAACTGATTATATGCTTTTTAGTTAGGGAGGGTCTAAGTGCATTTTATTTTATTTATTTATATTTTTGCAGGAGAATTTTAAATTTTTTCTTAACATTTCTTTATTTTTGAGAGAGAGAGAGAGAGAGAGAGAGCATGAGCAGGGGAGGGGCAGAGAGAGAGAGAGAGGGAGACACAGAATCCGAAGCAGGCTCCAGGCTCCGAGCTGTCAGCACGGAGCCTGACGCGGGGCTCGAACTCACGCACCGTGAGATCATGACCTGAGCTGAAGTGGGACACTTAACCGACGGAGCCACCCAGGCACCCCAGTTTTTGCAAGTGAATTTTGATTAAGAGATTTGAAAATACGATTACCTCTCTATTTTATGATGATAGTACTATACATATATTTCATATGATATCTCTATATATCATATATATCATATCATTTCATGTCATATCATATATGTCATATAAATATATATCATATTACATATATAATCTCATAACTGTTTGTCATAACTTCAAAAAAACCTTTATGAGGGGCGCCTGGGTGGCTCAGTCGGTTGAGCGGCTGACTTCAGCTCAGGTCACGATCTCGCAGTCCGTGGGTTCGAGCCCCGCGTCGGGCTCTGGGCTGACGGCTCAGAGCCTGGAGCCTGCTTCCGATTCTGTGTCTCCCTCTCTCTCTGCCCCTCCCCCGTTCATGCTCTGTCTCTCTCTGTCTCAAAAAATAAATAAACGTTAAAAAAAAATTAAAAAAAAAAAAACCTTTACGAAATGCCAAAGAGTAAAATACTTTTGAAACAGCGGAACGACAACACTATTCACTGAGCTCACTTCATGATAGACACTTTATGTACGGCTTTTAGTTTTTATGTCCCCCCCGCCCATCCCCAATCCTGATGTTTAACATCATATTGTAGGCACAAGGGAGATGCAAACATCTGCAACTGTTTTCCGGTTGTTCCCAAAGGAATTCATAATTTTCAAATCAGAAAAAAACAAAAGATAAAAGTTCCCCCAGGAAGCTGTTGAACCAATGAAGAACCACAGAGAAGAGGAAATCGTCTGCTTTTTGTCCGTTTTAGTATTTTTTAAGTTTTTAAAAAATGTATTTATTTTGAGAGAGAGCGCACCCGCGAGCGTGAGCAGGGTAGGGGCGGAGAGAGAGAGAATCCCAGGCAGGTTCCACACTGCCGGCTCAGAGTCTGATGCGGGCCTCGAACTCACAAACCCGTGAGATCATGTCCTGAGCTGAAATCAAGAGTCGGGGGCTTAAGGGACTGAGCCACCCAGGGGACCCTGCTTTTGCTTATTTCTTTTAAAAGAAATGTGTCTGACGCGAAGACAATTTGCAACCTGCTGCCAGTGAGAGAGAGAGAGAGAGAGAGAATATTTTTGTTGGAGTAAGCTTTAAGAGCGTGGGACCTGGGATGGGTGAATAAATGCAAGTGTGTTTGAACTCAGCACTCCTCAAACTTACACAAGCTGTGGACCTTGCTGAAACACCAGTTCTGCTCCAGTAGGTTGGGGCAGCCCCTCAGACTCATCTTGGTCTGTCAAGTTCCCCTGTGGTGCCCATGCTGTTGGCTCAGGGACCACCCTCGGAGGAGCCGGTGCGGGGATGCCCCTGTGCGAGGCAGATGGTCCCTACAGTCCGAGAGCCCTTAAAAGGCCCATTTGGAACCACCCTGGATCTGGGGTTTTGATCAGCTTGCCCTGAACTTACCCTTTGCTCTGCTTTCTTTGTGAGTCGGTGAGATCACTAAGACCTTGCACCTCATGTGGAAACCCCTTCTCCCATAGCCTCGCCATCTCTTTAGAAAGTACTGGAGAATGGGGCGCCTGGGTGGCTCCCTCGGTTGGGCATCCGACTTCAGCTCAGGTCATGATGGCGCGGGTTCGTGAGTTCGAGCCCCGCCATCGGGCTCACTGCTGTCAGCCGGTCAGCCCAGAGCCCATCTCACATCCTCTGTCCCCCTCTGTGCGCTCTCCCAAAAATAAATAAATATTAAAAGAAAACAAAAAGGAAGAAAAGAGTTAAGAAGGAGGAAACAGGTAGAGCAGAGCCCCAAAATAAGTGTAAGAAATTCTACATACTAAAACACGCTCACTTTACGCATATTTAGCTTTATTTATCTATTTGTTTACGGCCACTTTTCCAACAGGACTGGACGTCTGTTTGCTCAGGCTGAAGGGCGTTAAGAGAAGGCCATTATAAGAAGAGATTAGCACTGCTGGTGGTTTGACATGGGGAAGGAAGTGGAAATAATGAAAAGCTCTGGCTTTTTTCTTTTAATTTTTTTAAAATGTTTTTTATTTATTTTTGAGACAGAGAGAGACAGAGCACGAGCAGGGGAGGGGCAGAGAGAGAGGGAGACACAGAATCGGAAGCAGGCTCCAGGCTCCGAGCCGTCAGCCCAGAGCCCGACGCAGGGTTCGAACTCACGGACCGCGAGATCGTGACCTGAGCCGAAGTCGGACGTTTAACTGTCTGAGCCGCCCAGGCGCCCCTGGCTTTTCATTTCTAATAATTAACAAGCAACGTCAGTCTTGGGATATTTCACGGAAAAGCAAAAAAGCCCGAGATGTAGTAATTGTCCTCAGAGACGTCCTGTACTCATCAAGAAAAGTCATTGCTTACAGGAGCAGATAAGCCTATATTTTAGAACCACTAATACGGAAAAGAGAAAAAGGTTTTAGCATGCCTGCGCTTGAAGGGATAATCTAGTTCTAGGGAAAATTCGCTCGCATGAAACAATTCTCAGAACGCTGTATATACATGGCTTTAACTATCTCCTAATTGTACATAGGATCAGTCTTATTAGACCCCCCTCCAAATCTTTATGATCACAGACTCCATTTATTTTGAAAACAGTGTTTCTTTTTTTATTTCTTTATGTTTATTTATTTTTGATAGAGAGCGAGCGAGCATGAGTGGGGGAGGGGCAGAGAGAGAGGGAGACACAGAATCCGAAGCAGGCTCCAGGCTCTGAGCACAGAGCCTGACATGGGGCTTGAACTCACAAACTGTGAGATCATAACCTGAGCCGAGGTCGGACGCTCAACCGACTGAGCCACCCAGGCGCCCCGAAATATAGTACTTCTTATGATTGGAAAATAAAAAAATGCTTTTGGAAAGAAGTTGAAAAATATAAGGAAACAACAAGAAAAAAAAATTACCTATAATCCCCCCAGTCCGGGATAGTCACTGATAAAATTTCGGTATATATGCTTCCAGTTTTCTCTCTCTCTTACAATATTCTGCATTATGGCTTTCTTTTTTCTGACCTCAAGTATGCTTTGAAAACATGACTTTTCAGTTATGTAATATTCTGCAGAATTTTTATTTATTCCAACCATTCCTCTCTTTATAAAGCTATTTGGAGTCATTCAAATGGTTGCCATTCTTCCTGATAAAATTAAGGCTCTGATGCATTTTTTTGGTTTTGTCCATTAACCTTTGGGTGCATGTCTGATTATTCCCTCAGATGGATTCCCAGAAGTGGAATTACAAGGTCAACGAACATGATGTGTGCGTGCTGTCGAGGAGCGTGGCCAAATTGCCCTTTAGAAAGACTGAGCGGTCTACACTGCCTTGGGGAGCGGGGATGTTTCTCCACCCTGTGTCTGAGTCTTCCTGGACTTTAAACAGGAATTGATTTTACAATTGACACTTGGGGCCTGCCACCATCCCTCCAAGATGAAGGATGAGTAGAGGGAGATCACTTTCCCTTTCTGCCCCACTGGCTCGGACCCGTCACCTCCACCGGGTCCAACCTAAAATGTGATGAATCCAAAAAACACGTGAGTATGTGGGTGTGAAAGAGGACCATCACAGGAAAGTGGAAAGGGTCTGACCAGGACTCCGGTGAAACCTCATCTTGCCCCTCACCCTTTCCACTGATGGCCGTGTACTTCTAGAAAAACCAAAAATACGATTTTTGTTCTTGTGTTCATACTTCCTATCAGAAATTGTCTTTATTTTTATTTTTTTTAATGTTTATTTATTTATTTATTTTGAGAGAGAGAGAGAGAGAGAGAGAGAGAGAGAGAGAGAGAGAGAGAGAATGAGCAGGGAAGAGACAGAGAGAGAGAGGGAGAGAGAGGGAATCCCAAACAGGCTCCGCCTGGCACGGGGCTCGAACTCACAAACTGTGAGATCATGACCTGAGCCGAAATCAAGAGTCAGACGTTTAAATGACTGAGCCACCAGGTGCCCCTAGTAATTGTTTTTAAATTTTATTTATTTATTTATTTTTAAAAGATTTATTTACTTTTGACAGAGACAGAGAGAGAGAGAGAGAGGGCAAGCCAGGGAGGGGCAGAGAGAGAAGGAAACAAAGGATCTGAAGTGGGCTTTGTGCTGACAGCAGATAGCCTGATGCCGGGCTTGAACTCACGAACCTGGAGATCATGACCTGAGCCAAAGTCGGAGGCTAAACAGACTGAGCCACCCAGGTGCCCCTAGAAATTGTTTTTAAATACAGAAGAGTGAAAGTGAACAAAATAACAGTCATTCACTTTCCCACCACCCCACATTAACCTCTGTTAGCATTTAGGCATATTTGCCCCGATCAGAAAAATAGACAACCACTATATGAATATACATTCATTCATTCAATGTGTACATTTATATACATTTGGTTATTTTAATTTAACATTTGAACATGACAGGGGCACCTGGGTGGCTCAGTTGGTTGAGTGTCCGACTCTTGACCTCGGCTCAGGTCATGATCTCACAGTTCGTGAGATCGAGCCCCACGTTGGGTTCTACGCCGATAATGTGGAGCCTGCTTAGGATTCTCTCTCTCTCCCTCTCTCTCTCTGCCCCTCCCCTGCTGACACGCTCTCGGCCTCTCTCAAAATAAAAATAAACAAATAAACAAAACAAAACTCATCCATATAGGTACTTGTGAGTGAATTCATCCCTCTTAATGTCATAGGATTATCCATCCTACATGAATATCTTGCTGTTTTGTTTCCTTGTTCATGGATAGTTAGGACGTTTGCATTGTTTCTTCTATCGGCAACACTGTTGGAGCAAACCTCTCAAGATCACAAGGGAGATTTTCTCCAGTTAAATTCCTGGAAGTAGAGTTTCCAGACCGGATTGCTCTCCAGAGCAACTCTGATATTTACAACTCTTCCAGATGTGTGTAGGGATGCTGGTCTCCCTTCCCTCTCCCCAGGCAACATTTTGTCATTCTTATGGGGGAAAGTTGGTATCTTTTTGTTGTTTGTATTTCCAACTGATAGTAAGACCAGCATCCTTCCATGCTTCCTTTTTAGCCATTTGAATCTCCTCTTCTGGAAGAGATGGTCTGTTTAAAAACATTTTTTTTTTTTAATTGGAGTGTTGTTGACACACAATGTTACATTAGTTGTAG
Organism: Panthera pardus; assembly: GCF_024362965.1. NCBI lineage: Eukaryota > Metazoa > Chordata > Mammalia > Carnivora > Felidae > Panthera > Panthera pardus. The sequence continues at coordinate 17,301,085 of NW_026526980.1, read as the reverse complement.
GTGTACAACCTTGTGATTCAGCAATCTCTGCACATTACGTTGTGTTCGTAAGCGTGGGCTCCATCTGTCCCTATGTGGTCTTACTAGAATATCATTGACCGTATTCCTTATGCTGTGCCTTTCATTCCCATGACTTATTCATCCTGTAACTGGCAGCCTGTATCCCCCACCCCCTTCCCTCCAGCAGCCATCAGTTTGTTCTCTCTGTTTATAGGTCTGGTTCTGCTTTTTGTTTGCTCGTTTACTGATTTTGTTTTTTAGATTGCAGATATGGGTGGAATCGTATGGTATTTGTCTTAGATTTATATCATTTAGCATAAATAGCCTCTAGGTCTACCCATGTTGTTGTAAATGGCAAGATCTCATCCTTTTCTTATGGCTGCACTAATATTCATATTCATCTATACAAATACACCGTATCTTCTTTATCCACTTGTCTATCGATGGACACGTAGATTGCTTCCATATCTTGGCTATCGCAAATAATGCTGCAAGAAACATAGGGGTGCATGCATCTTTTTGAATTAGTGCTTTTGTTTCCTTTGGGTAAAAACCCAGTGGTGGAATTATCGGATCATATGGTATTTTCTGTTTTTAGGTTTTTGAGGAATCTCCATGCTGTTTTCCACCGTGGCTGCACCAATTTACGTTCCCACCAATGGTGCACGGAGGTTCCTTTTTCTCTACATCCTCACCAACACTTGTCATTTCTTATCTTTTTAATTTTCGCCATTCTCACAGGTGTAAGATGATATCTGGTGGTTTTGGTTTGCATTTACCTGGTTGGTATCCAAAATACATGAAGAACTTATACAATTCAACACCAAAAAAAAAAAAAAATAATAATAATAATTCAAAATCCAATTAAATATGGGCAAAGGACCTGAATAGACATTTTTCCAAAGAAGACAGACAGGCAGCCAACAGACACATGAAAAGATGCTCAACATCTCTCATCATAATAGACAGCCTTGTGAGACACTGAGAGACCCAATTTTTGCATCCTTGCTTATAATATGCATGGACCTGACGTTTTCCTTAATTCTGCTGTTCTTGTTTTGGTACCTAGATTAGATTAGCCCATAGAATGCTTGGGTAGACTTCTCTGTCTTGTTCATATCCTGGTGCCATTTGCATAATATAGCTTGTTTTATATTTTGCATTTGTATGTGTGTGAATCACTCTAGTTGAACTATCTCAGCCTGGGCATTTTCAAAGTTGGAGCAGAGCCGTCGCTTTTCAGTTTCATGGGTGATTATTGGTCTGTTCTCTTCTAGGGCCAAGTTTTGTAATTTGTATTTTTGTCAAAAATTCCCCCCTTTTGGGGCGCCTGGGTGGCGCAGTCGGTTAAGCGTCCGACTTCAGCCAGGTCACGATCTCGCGGTCCGTGAGTTCGAGCCCCGCGTCAGGCTCTGGGCTGATGGCTCAGAGCCTGGAGCCTGTTTCCGATTCTGTGTCTCCCTCTCTCTCTGCCCCTCCCCCGTTCATGCTCTGTCTCTCTCTCTGTCCCAAAAATAAATAAAAAAAAAAAAAAAAAAAAAATTCCCCCCTTTTATCTAGATTTCCAAATGTATTGGCATAAATTTGCCCATAGTATACTCTTATGCTTTCTAAAATTTTTATACTCTATCTGGTATGTCTCTTTTGCCATTTATAGTATTACATGTGTTATTTTTTATATAAATCTTTAAAAATTTTTAATGTTTATTTATTTGAGAGAGAGAGAGAGAGAGAGAGAGAATTTGAGCAGGGGAGGGGCAGAGAGAGAGGGAGACACAGAGTCCGAAGCAGGTTCCAGGCTCTAAGCTGTCAGCACAGAGCCCTACACAGGGCTCGAACCCATGAACCATAAGATCATGCATGACCTGAGCCAAAGTCGGATGCTTAACCGACTGAGCCAACCAGATACCCCTTTTTTGGGATAAATCCCACCAGAAGTTTGTCTATTTTATTAGTCTTTAATAGGACACCAGTGTTTGATTTCTATAATCAATTTTCTTTTCTTTTTTGTTTTATTCATCTCTGCCCTTTGCTTTATTATAATTTCCTCCCCCCCTCCCTGTTTTCTCTGGGTTATTTAGTTGTTATTTACCTTTTAAATTCAACACTTAATTTTTTTCTTGTTTTATAGTATTTTTTTTTTAATGTTTATTTATTTTTGAGACAGAGAGAGACAGAGCATGAACGGGGGAGGGTCAGACAGAGAGGGAGACACAGAATGTGAAGCAGGCTCCAGGCTCTGAGCTGTCAGCACAGAGCCCGACGTGGGGCTCGAACTCACGGACCATGAGATCATGACCTGAGCGAAGTCGGACGCTTAACCGACGGAGCCACCCAGGCGCCCCTATAGTAAGTATTTAAAGCTCTAAATCCCCCCTGTAACTGTTGTTTTAGTTGGATCTCACAAGTTTCATTCTGTGAGGCTTCTTTTTGTCATTCATTTCTAAATATTTTGTAATTTCCATATTGGTTTTCTTTTTAATACATATGTATTTTTCAGTTTCCAAATGTATGTTCTTTTTCTCTTAAGAATGTTTTAAAATCTTTCAACACACACCAAGGTATGAAAACTAATATAACGATCACTTAGCTTAATGCTTATCAGGTTTAATTTTATTTTTCATAAGCAACAGATGCACATGATAAACAAAAATCTTGTCTTCGGGACCTTCTCCTCAGAGGCAATTTCAGTAAGTAATTTAAGGTCTGTAAGTGGTATGGGTTTCTTTCTGGCTGTCTTTCTGTTGATTCTTCATTTTACTTCATTGTGGTTTGTGAATGTGGTCTATAGATTCTTTGGAATTTATTGAGGCTTCCTTTGCGGCCAGTATACAGTCAATTTCTGTAAATGTTCCAACTATGTTTGAAAAGAACAGATGTGCTGATGTTTTTTTTTTTTTCTAAAATACAAACCTGATCTCATCACTTCCTCCCCGATAGCTTTTGTGGTCTTCAGCTAAAAGACGACCCTCTTAGCCTATGATTTGGCCCTGGGCTTCCTCTCTAGCCAGGTTGCTTGGCCACCTGCCTTAGGTACAAGGAATTTATGTCCATGTAGCTCCTGGACCTTTCAGGGCCAACTTTCAGAAGAAAATTTGAACTGGCAGAATGTTCTGTAGCACACAGTCCAATGTCTGGCCCATCGAGGGTTCTAACAGAGACTGAGCTAGCTTCTGAGGGTGGAGTCACATTGAGGCAGGACAGTCACCTGCTGGTGGGTCACTCACTCATCTGGAACGCCAGTCCTTACTACTTGCTTCTGGTGAAGCCAGTTCACCTCACTGGGACCTCTGGTTGCTGTATCCCTCCGTGCTAATGTCTCAGCACTTTCTCTCCCTCCTATGTCTGCCTGCCCATACCATGGTGGGCGACTTCAAAGACCCTCCCACCGACACTCTCCAGTTGCTTTGACTTCTAGGGTCAGCTGTATTGGTTCAACCCAAGCCCACCCCATGAGGAGTCTACACAGAGCTTCTGCTCTGGGGCCCCTGGTAGGGCGACGGGAGATTGAGGGGGATCGGGAGTGACTCTCCTCCCTACGCATTTATGATGGTTTCAACCTTAGCTGGGACCTCACTTTTGCATTCCCTTTGGCATGTGTTCCAAACCTTTGATTCCCCTCAAATCCCTGAGCGTCTCCCAGCTCCTTTGTTTAGCAGAATGATAGCTTTGCTGCTTTGTGGAGAAAATAGGAAACATCAGGGGTGAACCTTTCTTTAACCATTTTTACCTCCTTTCCTCCAGTTTCAGAAATGTCTCTTCTTCCTTTCTGGGGTCAAAGAAAAACCTGTCTCCATATGCCCTTGACCCCATCCTCTCCTGTCTCCCCTGTTTTTTATTCTATTGGTTATTCCCTCTACTCCTCTTCATGTCTCCCCTTCCCAAACCACGCTTTCTAGAAGTAGTCAGCACCCCCTTCTCCCCTTCTTCAGCTTCCATGCACTCACTTGTCTTGGAGGCCAATCCAGCTTCCTCCTGTTTCTATGGGCTCTTGTTGGCCATCACATTCTAAACGGGTGGCACATGCTTCTTCTTCTTTTTTTAGTGTTTATTTATTTCGTGTGTGTGAGAAAGCGAGAGAATGAGCAAGGGAGGGGCAGAGGGGATCTGAAGTGGGCTCTCCACTGAATCAGAGAGCCCAATGGGGGCTTGAACTCACAAACCGTGAGACCATGACCTGAGTCAAAGTCAGATGCTTAACCAACAGAGCCACCCAGGTGCCCCTATGTGGCACATCTTTCTTGATCTCTCCAGAGCACTGACAATTCAGACCACACCCTGCTACTCGATACTCCCTCCCACCTGTTTTCCTCTGATACCACTTGGCCTTGAATTCCTTTCTTCTCTTTCTACCTCCTTTCTTGGCTCTTTGATCCTGAAATGTCGGTGTTCCCAGTGTTTTCTATCCATGGGTCTCTGTTTTTATTCCTCTACCCCCCCCCCTTCCCAGGAAGGCACACGTGTCATCACAAAGGGGCGTAGTCTTCACCAAACTTCAAACAAGGGCTGCCCTTGGATTGCCCCCATTTTTCAAGAGCTGTCAGATACCCTAGGGTTTTATGTGAAATGTTTCAGCTTTAAATATTGGTAATGAATTCAAAATTTTATAAAACTATGCAGGGTAAACAAAACATAGATGGTCTCCCTAGAGCTGTTCTCTTCTTTGAGTGCCCTGGAGGCATTTTATAAAGTATTTTATTAGTAAAGATAACTCACATGGAGGCCTTACTATGCATCAGATACTCTAAGTGGTTTGCACGTATGAACTCCTCTCTTCTCAACGATCCTGTATCAACAATGTGCTATTATTATCCCTGCTTTATAGAGGAGCAAACGTGGATGGACAGCTTCAGTATTTTGTCCTGGGTCTTAGAGATACTGAGTTTAAGAACCAGAATTCAAATCCAGAAAGTCCAGCTCTCCAGCTCAAGTTTTTGTTTTTTTTTTTAAGTTTATTTATTTATTTGGGGGGGGGGAGGGGCAGAGAGAGAGGGAGAGAGAATCCAAACAGGCTCCTCCGTGCTGTCATGGCAGAGCCGGATATGGATGGGGCTTGATCTCACAACCGTGAGGTCATGACCTGAGTGGCAATCAAGAGTCCGATGCTTAACGGACTGAGCCACCCAGCCGCCCCCCAAGCTCAAGCTCTTAACTAGCACAGTCTACGGCTTTCCTCACGCAGCAGACAGGGAAACTGAGGTCCAGAGAGGTTGAGATATTGTCCAAGATCACAGGAGCGGTAACCGCGCAAGTAGAGATTTGAAGTTATCATCACAGAGATAGATGCTTGCACTCTGCTGTTCTGTGATTAGTTACCTGTTTCCCTGCTAGACTGCGTCCCCGGGAACTGGGAGGCAAGCGTTTGTAAAATGAGTGCCCTCGCCTGGCAGAGTCCACTCACTTCTCTTAATAACTTCATTTGCTTCTCCCAACAATCCCTAGTTAAGACAGTAGCACATTTAATCAGCTCTTCCAATGTGCGTGATTTCTTTCAAAACCTCATGAACACACTATTTCATGGGGACTATTATCATCCCCATTTAACAGAAGAAGAAACTGAGGCTCACTGCAGCTCAGTGACTTGCCCAAGATCTGGCAACTAGTAGGTGGCAGAGCCAGGATTTCAGTTCAAGCTATGTGACAACAGGCTGACCCTGAGGCCACAGTGTCGGTTGTACAGATGGGGAAACTGAGGCCCCGGGGCAGCGTACTGGCTTGTGTCCGCGGAGCCATGACTTTTAGGGGGAGGATCCCGCTGCATGCTTCCCCTTCCGACTCCTAGGTCGCGGGGTGCCACTGTGGGGCTGCAGGCGGAGGGAGGCAACCAGGGGCCCAGCCGGGTAAAGCGCGTAGAGAGGCGCGAGAAGAGCCGAACGCTGCATCTAGGGGAGGGCCTCCGCGGCACCATGGCAACGGCGCGGCGGGAAAGCAGGAAGTGCGTCACCAGGGGAGGGACTAATAGGTGACATCCACCAATGGGAGCGCCGCGCCCGCGTTCGCCCCGCCCCGCAGGAGGAGCCGAGGCCGCCTTTCTGCCTGGGCCGCCGGCGTCGGGGGCTACGCCGGGGTACCGCGGTGGGTAATCGGGGCGCGGGGCCGCGAGGCTGCCAGGGATGGAAGAGGGCCGTGCAGAGAGGCGACGGAGGACGGAAGGTGGGGGTCAGGCCCCGGGGTCGGCCCGTGTCTGTACCGGAGTGTGGCGCTGGGGGCCCGGGGGCTTGGGGCTCCTCATTTCCTGATGAGGAAACTGAGGCCCAGAGAGGGGCAGGAAGGCAAAGTAGGCTTGACCCTAGGACCCCCGGCACACAGACATTGTTAAATCGTAGTACCAGGTGGACAAAGCGTTTTGCTCCTAATATTAGGTGAAAAAAAGCAAAATACAGAATTCTGTCCGAACTGAATACGTAAAGTGTCGCCTTTGTGGACCACCTCAGTTATCTCGCCGCCCTCTGCCCTTGTCCTAGAAATCCTTACTTTGTGCAAGTCCACAGCCTCGTATTTTAAAGCCCGGAGGCCAGACGTGGTCAGAATCCCGAATTTCTCGGATTTTCGGGAGGAATATGATGCGTATATTCGATGTTAGGTCATACCTTCAATTAGGGTCTGGGGCAGCCTCTTGTAATCAAATACACTAATATTTTCACAGCTAAATATGTGCGTATTTACATCAAAGGAGGTAAAGAACCGCCATACAGAGTCTCACCTTAGGTCAGGTTTTCAAACTTAAAAGATTTTGGTTTTAGGACGTCTTTTGATTTGAGAATTGTAGGTAGAGCGGTCCTGATTTAATTGTAGGCGCCTGTTTCTCGCTTACCTGGACAGTTCCTGAACTGTTTGTTTTGCCACCCTTATGTCCATCACCTGGGCCCTCCATCTCTCTTAACTCATCTTTTTAACATTTATTTTGGCTGGTATGTAACATATTTACATCCTTTTTTAATCAAGATATATAACATATCTGGGACTTTGGCTCGAGTCATGATCTCACGGTTCGTGGGTTCAAGCCCCGCATCGGGCTCTGTGCTGACAGCTCAGAGCCTGGAGCCTGTTTCTGATTCTGTGTCTCCCTCTGTCTGTCTGCCCCTCCTCTGCTCGCTCTCTGTTTCTCTCTCTCAAAAATAAATGTTAAAAAAAAATTTTTAAGACATATAACATATCTGTAAAAATGTTTGCAACTGTAAATTTAAAGAATAAAAATAAAATAAACACCCATCTATCCACCATCAGGTTAGGAAATCGAACAATTCCATATCCGTAATGCCCAAGTTGAATCCTTTCTTCCCATCACTAAAGACCACCGCCTCCCTGTATTGTGTTACCTAATCCCTTGTTTTTCTTTGTGGCTGTTACTATGCATCTGTAATGACTACCACGTATGTTTTGCTAGGTTTTATATTTTATAGAGGAGGCTAATCTATATTTGTGTGACTTTATTTTTGCATGTAACATTACATATATGAGATATGTCCATGTTGACGTGAGTAGCCCCACTTCACTTACTTTCATTGCTTCGTTGCTATTTTGAATTCCGTGGCCTGATTGTAAATGGAGGCGTTCTTCAACTGATTGTCATTTAGACGATTGCCAGATTTTTGCTATCACATGGTGATATTTTTGCTATCACACATTTCCTGAGGCAGATGTGGAAACGTTTCTGTAAGTTGTACACCTAACAGTGGATTTCTGGGGCTACCCGGGTTTGCTATTAATATCGAATCGTCTGAAGTGGTTTATAAGAAGAGTTTACCCTCTTACCAGCCTCAGCCATTCTGAAGAATTTTTGCCTACACCTGGGGATGAATAAGACATTAATCACCGTGGCTTGAATACTCATTTGCCTGATGACCTTGCGATTGAGCATAATTTTAATGTATTTATTCATCATTTGTGCATCCTCTTTGAACATTTCTGTTGCTTATTTCTTACAGTTGTCTTCCCCTTACTGATATGTAGGGATTCTTTGTTCTGAGTATGAATCTTTTGTGGCTTCACTGTGTGTCAGATACTTTCCAGTTTGTAGCTTTTCTTCTCTCTTTCTCTCCCACCCTCTGCTGTTTTTGGTGAACAGAGGTTTTTAATTTTAGTGAAGTAGAATTTATCGGTATATTCCTCTATGGTTTCTGCTTCCTGTATCTTTTTAAGAAATTCTTCCCTGCCTTTGGCTCATAAAAGATGTTCTCCGGGGTGCCTGGGTGGCTCAGTCAGTTGAGCGTGCGACTCTTGATTTCAGCTCAGGTCATGATCTCAAGGTTCATGGGGTTGAGCCCCATGTCGATCCTGCAGAGCCTGCTTGGGATTCCCTCCCTCTCTCTCTCTCTGCCTCTCCCCTGCTCTCTCTCTCAAAATAAATAATTAAACATTAAAAAATAAAATAAAATCTCGAAAAAAGAAAGATGTTCCCCTGTACTGTTGTCCAAAAGTTTTATGGTGTTTCCTTTCCTACGCTCTTCACCCTCCAAAAGATTTTTATGCGTAGTCTGAGGTGAGGGTTGGGCTCTCTGTGTTTTCACATAAGGGTAATCTGTTGCCCTGGCACCTTTTATTGAAAAGCTTGCTTTGATCTGGAGTTCCATTTCTCCAGCGTATCAGGTATTCATATGTGTGCGTTTCTGTGTCTGAGTTGTCTGTTCTGGCCCTCTGGTCTTCTCTGGTCCATGTCTGTACCGTTGTCCTACATCGTTCCTTACTCGAGCTTCAGAATAAACTGCTAACTGGTGGAACCAGTCCTCCTGCCTTTATCTTCTCCCAGAATGGCGTTGCTGTTTTGCCTTTATGTTTTCCATGTAAATTTTGGAATGATCTCATCAAATCACTCACAGACACAAGAAGCCTATTGGGATGTTGATTGGAATCACACCGATTCCGTTGCATTGGCTCTGTTTGGATTTGAAAGTGGTTGCTTTCAACATTCCATCCTTAAGTATGATGATGGTCACTGTAGGTTTTTGTCGATATCTTTAGTAGATAAAGGAAGTTTCCTTCAATCCAGTGACTGTTGAATTTTATCAATCGTATTTTCTGAATCTATTAAGCTGATAGTAAGCTTTTTCTTCTGTATGCTGTTAATGTGGTGACTCACACTGACTGATTTTTTTCCAGCTTTATTAAGACATTATTGACATAGAACACTTGACTGATTTTTAAATGTTAAACTGCTGCCCGGATAAACCCAACTTGGTTACCGTGTATTATCCTCTTTATGTTGCTAGTTCAGATTAACGTTTTGCTTAGGACCATTGCAGCTATGTTCCTGAAAGATACGTTTTCCTTTCTTTTGAAGTCTCTGTTAGATTTTAATGCCCAACCTATGTCAACCTTATCAGATGATTTGGGGAGGGTTTGCTCCTTTTGGGGCTCTGAGATAGTTTTGTGACATCTGAAATCACTTCTAGAATGTTTGATAGGACTTCTTGATAAATCTTTCCGGATCTGAAGTTTTCTTTGTTGGGGGATAGATTTCCCACAGTGTGTCTTCAATGGTTATAAAACCTGTTAGGTTTTCAGATCATTCTTTAGTTGGTTTTGAATGGATTTCCTATAACTTTGCTTGTTTAAAACTCATGATTATTATAAGTTGTTTATGTGCCTGCAATTAGTGTTCCTTTTTCATTCCAAATATTGTTTATTTGTTAGTCTTCTCTCAGAAGATCTTGTCAGAGGTTGGTCGCTTTTATTGTGTTTTTTTTTCTTAAATTTTTAAAAATGTTTATTTAAAAAAAAATTTTTTTTTAACGTTTATTTATTTTTGAGACAGAGAGAGACAGAGCATGAACGGGGGAGGGTCAGAGAGAGAGGGAGACACAGCATGTGAAACAGGCTCCAGGCTCTGAGCGGTCAGCACAGAGCCCGAAACGGGGCTCAAACTCACAGACCGCGAGATCATGACCTGAGCCGAAGTCGGACGCTCAACCGACTGAGCCACCCAGGCGCCCCTAAAATGTTTGTTTATTTTTGAGAGAGAGAGAGAGATCGATTGTGAGCTGGGGAGGGGCAGAGAGACAGAGGGACCCAGAATCTGAAGCAGGCTCCAAGCTCTGAGCTGTCAGCACAGAGCCCTATGTGGGGCTCGAACCCACAAACTGTGAGATCACGACATGAATGGAAGTCAGAGGCTTAACCGACTGGGCCACCCAGGTGCTCCTATTATGTTTTTTTTTTTTTTTCAAAGACTAATTTTCGTTTTGTTGATCTCAGGTATATGCTAATTTTATTAAATTCTGCTCTTTATTATTTAAGTTTCTTGAAATTCATGAAGAGGACTCAGGGGAAGAAAAGGGTTGAGGAGGGGGAAGGAGGGGTCCAATTTAGGATCTGTCCAGGCTGCATTTCCGGTGAACTGTTCTCAAGGAAGTTTCGCAGGCAGGCAGAGAAACCGGCCATGAGCTGGCGGGTCTTCCTTCCTCCGAGGTCCAGCTGATGTGCTGCTTGGAAAGAAGAGCGAGCGACAGCCCGCCTTGTTGTGTGTCTCCTAGTCCTGTCTCCTTTAACCTCATCTTCTGCCTTAAAGAGAGCTTTTTATTATCCCCATCTTACGGAGGAGAAGACTGAGGCTTGGGGAGATGAAGCTTGTTAGCTAGAAATGTTTTCGTGCCGTATTTGCCCAAGGTAACAGCCAGTTTCTTGTCCGGTCATGGCATCGCCTGGAGTGTGTATTAAAACCTCAGAATTCCAGCCCCTCTGCGGCCTGAACCTCCGGCGAAGGGGCCTGGGAATCTGTATTTTTCACGCACAGATGAGATGATTCTTAAGATGGAGCAGGTCTGGCAGACACTGGTCTCGGCACCACGTGTCTATTTCTAAACCCACGCCCTTTGCCTCCGCACGGTGCTACCACTCCGTGGCAAGGGCAGGCTTTTTGATCAGGACTCATGTGATGCTTTTATCGGCTCTGATCTTTGTGGTTTGTGGAAAGACGATGTTTTAGTAGAGAGCAAGAGATTGAAAAAACACCCCACAGCGACAGTCGTTTCATTAGCGGTTTGGGAGACGAGGAGGAAGCTAGCACTGGTTCAGCCAAGTCTGCTGGGGGTTCTTCAGGCAGCACACACCGTTCTCGTTTTATCGTGAGAAAACGGGGCCTCGGCACACTTGGTCCCAATGAGTCTCGTGAGTGGCCGAACCACGCTTCAGAGCCAGAACCGCCCAGTAGTAAAACTAGCCCACACGTAGGTAGCGCTCATAGGCTTTCATAGGTCCCACCCCTTGAACAGCGTAATTCTCCGGTGGACGTCCTAGCGGTGGGCTCACCTTCTAGGTCAGAAACCGGGCCACTCCCCCTTTCACACACTTGGGTGTGGAGCGGGCTGCGTCCAGGCGAGCTGGCTGGCTCCAGACCCCCCACTCCTTGCCGCCCCCCTCCCCCCCCCCCCCCCCCCCCCCCCCGGACTAGTGCGCTTGCCCCTGACTTGCCTCCTTTCTGCTTCTGTGCTCTTGGGCGGGATGAACTGGGGTCTGCAAGCCGTCACAGAGGGGTAGCTGTGAACGTAAGGAAGCACAGACCCCAGAACTTGGCTTTCGGAGCGCTCAGAGGTGACTGGGTGTCCTTTGCTTCTTTTCTTAGCGCCTTCGTGCACGCAGGGCGGCGCGCGGAGAGCGGGCATCATGACCGACGTCCACCGGCGGTTCCTCCAGTTGCTGATGACTCATGGGGTGCTGGAGGAGCGGGGCGTGAGACGCCTGCAGAAGCACTGCTATCGGGTCCATGGCCGTGAGTACCGTCTCCCTGTCCCCAGGGTGCCCGGGACCGCGCCATCGGTGGCTGGTGACACGGGTGTGAGCCTCGCCACCCGTCAGGCAGCACGCCTCACCTGGGCGTGCAGGTGTCCTCGGGCTCGCGCCAGCCCGTTTCTCACCTCCTCTTTGACCTTTTTTTTTTTGTAAGCACATCTGACATTTAGCCCAGTCGATGGGAACTTGAAGCGGCCTAGCTGTGGTTCACACCAGGGCCCCAGCATCTTCTCCAGCCTGCGTTTCTTCATGTCTCAAATGAAGATAATTAATCATCCCGGACACCGTGGAGGGAGGGGGTTTGGGAGGGTTAAGAGACAAGATGCGTCCAGAGTTCCTGGCCAGGCCCGGGGAACGCGCTCCCTTGGCCGTGGCGGGTGAGAGGGCCGCTCGGCACAGTGGGTGAGAGCACAGCCCTGGACTCAGCCAGACCCGGGGCAAGGGCCGCCCTGCCCTGTGCGGGGGGGTGTGGGCGCTGGAAGCATGTCCTCAGTGGGCTGCTCAGAGGGGAGGGGAGGTAATACAGGCGAAGCACTCAGGCCGGGCCGGGCTGAGTTTTCAGTGACGGGAGGGAGCCGTAGAAACAGCAGAAAGGATGCCAACGTGTCAGTAAGATCCGTATTGGTAGCTCTCGTGGAGTTGAGCGTCAGTGGGGGGAGATCTTGTTGTGTGAAAGAGGAAGTGGATAAATTTCACTCGCTGCACGATGTCACTGCGTTAAGCTTTTTGTAAAACCAGGATTCTTGTTGTTCGTGAACACACACATCTGCACGTAAAGACGTAAGGGTGTACCGGAAGGATATGTGACAGACACACTTGTGAGGTGCTTGCCTTTCTTTTGGTCTTTCATTAAAGAAGAAAAAAAGAGTCGAAGCAAACAGGGTATTAGTAGTGTGGCCTAATAGCAAGCGTCACTTCTGGTGAACGGGAGCACAGGTGTTTGTTTATATTCTTTGTTTTTGTCTTTCTGTCTGCGTGTTTAGTTTTCAAGAGAAGAGCAGAAACTGCATAGAGGGAAGCCAGCCAAGAGGGGTGAGGAAAGGTATGCGTGGGGCGCCAGGGTTACGGGTGAAGGCACACGAGAAGAGGGGCCGCATTTAGGGACCGGCGCCCGGGGCATAGCAGAAGAAGCCAGATCGAGAGAGGTGAAGGGTGGATGGGAGCAGGAAGGGCGAGACAGAGGGTACAGAGACAGGCGCTCTTTAGTGACGAGCGGGAGGGAGAGCAGAGGGTGCGTAGCTTTGGGGGGGACTGGCCCCTCGAGGCATCCCGTGCGAAATTCTGGGCCTGCTGGTCCACGCTGACAAATGAAATGCTTGCAGGGGTCCTACAGTGAGGAACCTTGTGTAACTTTGTGTGATCCCATGTATCCAAACTTCGTTGACCTGCACCTGACATCCTTTGGGAGACCCCAGGCAGGAAAGCATGATGTGTGGGAACAACATATGTTCTTGTGGCGTGTAGGTTTATACATCAGGAACAACCTGTCGTATAGACACCACGGTAATGGGGTTTCTTTTGTACTTAGTTCCGGGGACAGGGTGGACGTCTGGAAGGACTTGAAGCAGGGAAAGCACATCATTAGTGCTGTGCTGGAAAAGTCTCCTTCTGGTGAAAGCATACCCGCTCTACTTGGCCGGCGCTGGGGTGAATAGGGGGCTTTGGTGAGGGCCTCCTTTATGGAAAAGGAACATTACATCTGCCAAGCTAGCTGTCCTTGTTCTGAGAAAACACAAGAGGATTTTAACCACCCACCCCTTGGTATGCTCCAGTGAAGGGCATAAGAATGTTTTTCTTAGTTTTCTGACTACATGGCAGTTCATTTCTGTTCGCCTTCAGTTTCTCATGTAAGTCCTAAATGTGGGCTTTCATGCTAATGGGGAAGTTTCGTAGCTCACTGCAAGGAGCCACATGCTGCCTTAGTACTAAGAATGAAAGTGTTTTTGCCTTTGTTTGACCTTTAAAGCTGTTATGACCTAATTTAGGAAAGTCCTGTACAATATATCTAGGAATTAATTTATTCTTCATGCTTTATGTGCCCTATCCGTGCGTCAAGATAAAGTGACGGCTGGGTCATCAGGATAGAACTGTGGTTCATTTTCCCCTAGCCTTCATTTAAAAAAAAAAAAGAAGGAAAGAAAGAAAAGCTTTTTCTCAAGGAGTGTTGTTATTTTAGAGATTTTAAAGCAAGGAACGTTAGAAAGAAATTATTCAAATTAAGTAAATACTTACAAGACCCACCATTATTATCTGTCTTTTGAAGAGATGCCCAGGAAAGTCCCCTTTTACCAACTGGAAAAACACTTAGCTTCTAAGATAATTATAATTATGAAACAGAAGGGTATTTGAGTCTGCGAGTTATTGTGATTACAGTTTCCCATGGATTTTCATCCAGCTTATCAAAAATACTTCCTATTCTGGGCTCTGGTTTGGGCTGTCTTCTTCCCATCACTAGTGGGAGAAATAATTTCCCCAGTTCTCTTGGCTAGCGAGAGTTCAATTTCGTTCTGGCGTGCTGGCTTTGTAAAGCCTGTGTCTGGACTCTGCGAGTGGCACCGGGGACCCGCGTGCGCGAAGAGGGCACCTTGGGTTGCGAGCCAGAGCTTGCGGACGTGCATGAGGTCACGCAGCACTGCCCGCCGTGGCCTCCTGTGGGGGGCCTCCTGTGCTAGGGACTGGTGACATAGACACACAGCTTTGGCTTTTGCCTTGGGTTTCGTGAGTCATGCGGACCAGACTCGTGATTCCAGGATAAGCCTCCCTTGACGGAAGTAGGGACAGGAAGCCTAGGGAGTGATGGTTAAGAAGACTTGCATTTGAGGATTTCCACTTTTGACCAAGATAGAGTAACAGGGACCGATTTACTTTCCTGTCTGAAACAATTAAGAGACGGACAAAATATCTGAAACCCTAGACTTTGGCCAGCGAAGCACAGTGATACCTCAAGAGACGGGCAGTGAAGGTTTTTTTCCCCTCCTGACACCAAATATGTGTTGTCTTTTCCAGCACCTCCTCTCCAGTTCTCTGGACACCAACTGGATGTTGGTCAGCTCGGTTCTGACACTGTTTACCGGGAGTTGGGGCCAGATCTCACGGTTACAGGGTTTCGCCCCACAAGGCTGCCCCCAGTTCGGACGCCAGTCTCAAGTCTGGGCCACCTATACTTCTGACTGACCGGCTAGCAAGCGGGGAGTCCCATGACCCCTTCCTCAGGTTCAGTAATTTGCTAGAATGGCTCACAGAACTCAGGAAAACACTTGACTTACATTTGCTGGCCTATTATAAAGGATATAGCTCAGGAACAGCCAAATGGGAGAGATGCCTAGGGCAGGGTGGCCTAAGGGGGGTGGGAGGGGGGCACGGAATTTCCATGCCCTTTTTGGGTGCTCTCTCCCGGCACCTTGATGTGGATCTCCAAATGCCATCATTTGAGGGTTTTCATGGAGATTTCGTTACAGACGCGTGGTCAATGATGAACTGGCCATCAGTGATTAGCTCCCTATCTAGTCCCTCTGTCCTTCCCCGAGATGGGGATGAGGCTGAAAGTTCCAGGCTTCCAATCAAGGCTAGGTCTTTCTGGCAGCCAACTCCCATCCTGAAGTTCTTTAGGGACCGGACCTGCCAAGAGTCGCCTCATTAGAACAAAACACTTGTGTTACCCTGATCGCTCAGGAAATTCCAAGGGTTTTAGGAGTTCTGTGCCAGGAACCAGGGATGACAACCAAGTATCTTTTTTATGCCACAGGCAAGAAGGGAATGAGCACTACAGTTGCCTCGGCTCACTTCCCTGAGTTTTCAGGCCAGGGGGCGGGGCGGGGGGGGGGGGCTGCGGAGAACCTGAGCAGAACTAAACAGACTGGCTGAGCTGAGGGGATGGGGATGGGGGCTCAGGGAGACCAAAGCGCTGGCAGGTCAGAGCGGCAGAGGGGGGTGCGCAGAGAGAGCTGGAGGTGGGGGCTGTCAGCTGAGGGCTGAGCTACCCGGTGAGCAGCCTGAGGCTGGGCAGAGATGTGGTGGGAAGGATAAAGAGAGGGGTACCGGCGGGGGGGGGGGGGGGCGGGGGGAGCAGAATCAGTCAGTTGAGCGGCTGACTCTTGGATCGGTTTTGGCTCAGGTCGTGATCTCACTTTTCTAGAATCCGAGGCCCGCGTCAGGCTCTGTGCTGACGGCTCTGTGCTGTGGAGCCTGCTTGGGGTTCTCTATCTCCCTCTGTCTCTGCTCCTCTCTCTCTCTCACTCTCTCTCTCAAAATAAATAAATACATGAATAAATAAATAAATAAATACATAAATACATAAATACATAAATAAATAAATAAAGACTAAGAGTGAAGCAGTGCCTGATGTCCACAGGGCTGGGAATCATGCCCGCTCCAGGCACAGCGGCTTCCCTGGTGAGTTCTGCAAAGTGTTTAAGGAAGAGGTGCTACCAGTCCCACCCACGCGCCTCCAGAAGGTTGAAGACAAGGGAACACTTCCCAGCTCGATTTCTGAGGCCTGAATTATCCTGATACCAGAACTAGACAATGACATTGCAAGGAGAGCAATCCAAAGACCAAGGTCCTTCATGAATATAAATGCTAAAATTTTAAACACACAGTTTTAGCAAATCTAATCCAGCAATATATAGAAAAGATGATTCAATATGACCAGGGTGGGGTTTAGCCCAAGAATGCAGGGTTGGTTTAATATTTGAAAACCAACCCATGTAGTTTACCATATTAACAGACTATAAAAAAGAAAAACCATGTGATCGTGTCAGTAGTGCAGAAGACGCATTTGACAAAATCTGATATCTATCTTGGCACGATGCCCCAAAGGTTTCTTACAGGAAACTACAGGGGAGAAGGAGATTTACAGGACAGGCTTAGAGCAGGAGAGAGGATTCAACAACTCTGCAGAGTTTAAAAACCTCACATGTATTCTTGACCAAAATCCCTTAGCAAAGTAGGAAAAGAAGGAAGGTTCTTTAACCTCCTAAAGGGGTTCTGTGTGCATCCTTCAGCTTCACGTCATACATACTTCACTGTGAAGACTAAATACTTTACCCTAATATCAGGAGCAAGACAAGAATGGCCATTCTAACAATCTCTCTTCTAGCCAGTGCACTTAGGCAAGAAAAAAGAAAAGGCATTCAGATTGGAAGGGAAGAAGTAAAACTGTTGATTGAAAGACATGATCTTCTATGTAGAAAATCTGATGGATCTTCAAAAAAGCTACTAGAGCTGATAAGTAGGTTTGGTAAAGTGGCAGGATACAGGATCAACATCCAAAAATTTGTGGTATTTCTATATGCTTGCAGTGAATCATCAGCAATTGCATTTTAGAAAGTACCATTCAAGATAGCATTAAAAAATACAGAATACTTAGAAATAAATGTGACAAAAGTCTGTAAGGTCTGTGCACTGAAATGCACGAAACATTGCTGAGAGAAGTCAAAGAAGATCTAAATAAATGGAGAGACGCACCATGCTCGTGGGCTGTGAAACCCAATACTGTTAAGATAATCCGTTCTCCTCAAGAGTTGGTCTGTAGATTCAACTCAACCCCAGTCTCATCCCAGCAGCACTTTTTGTAGAAATTCACAGACTGATTCTGAAATTCACGTGGAAATGTAAAGGACCTAGAAAAGCCAAAACAATTTTGAAAAAGACAATCAAACTTGGAGGACTAACACTGATGAATTAAAGTTAATCAAGAGTGACTACCTGATCTTGAGACATAATATATAGCTCCCCTATCAAGACAGTGTGGTATTGACTTAAACTCGTAGAAGAGAGAGTCTAGAAATAAACCCACATGTGGATGGACAGCTAAGTTTTGACAAAAACGTAAAGGCAGTTCAGTGGAAATATTCTTCAAAAAATGATGCTGGTGGGGGCGCCTGGGTGGCTCAGTTGGTTGAGCTTCCGACTTCAGCTCAGGTCACGATCTCACGGTCTGTGAGTTAGAGCCCCGCGTCGGGCTCTGGGCTGATGGCTCAGAGCCTGGAGCCTGATTCCGATTCTGTGTCTCCCTCTCTCTTTGACCCTCCCCCGTTCATGCTCTGTCTCTGTCTCAAAAATAAATAAACTTAAAAAAAAAAATTTTTTAAAAATGATGCTGGCATAATAATTGGATAACCCCATATTTTAATGACTCTCGAGCCATGCTTTGCACCATATAGAAAAATTAACTCAAAATGTAACATAGACCACAACGTAAAACCTGAAACCGTAACGCTTACAGAAGAAAACGTAGAAGAAAACCTTTGTGACCTTGGGTTCGGCAAAGATTTCTTGAGTATAACACAAAGGTATGATCCGTAAGAGTACAAGTTGATAAATTGGGCTTCAGAATTAAAAAATTCTCTTTAAAATACACTGTTTAGGGAATAAAAAGACAAGCAAAATACTGGGAGAAAATGTTTGCAAATCACAGTCCAATAAAGTACTCATATCCGGAATATAGAGAACTCCCCAAATCCAATAGTTAGGAAACATACAGCCAAAAAAAAAAAAAAAAAAAATGAGCAAAAGACTTGAACAGACACTTCGCCGAACAAGTTCTATAGATGGCACATAGGCATGTGAAAAGCGCTCCGCTTCATTAGGGGCAACGCAAAATGAAGCCACAGTGAGATATACTACACGCCTGTTAGGCCAAAATTGAAAAGATTGCGTACTGAGTAGTGACGAGAAAATGAAGGAACCGGAACTCTCTCTGTTGGAATCTAAAATGAGTAGAGCCATTTTGAAAAAACGCAGGCACTTTTATGACACAGCCATTTCTGTTTCAAGTATTTGTTTTTAGACTCAAGAGAAGCGAAGATACATGTCCCTACAAAGGCTTGTGTGTAAATATTCAGAGGAGTTTTGCTCGTAATGGCCACAGAGTGGAAACCTGGCCATCCATCAACAGGCGAGCCTGTAAATGGGCTGTGGTATGATCTGTCTCCTGGAATATACTACCTGGTAGTAAAAAGGAATGAGCTGTTGCTACGTGCTGCTGTATGAATTAATCTCAGAGTGATTATGCTGAGTGGAAGAAGCAGGGGAAGAGATTACGTGTTGCAGCATTTACATGCAATTTACATGCAATCCTAGCCAGTGTGTACCTGGGTGAAGTGACAGGAAGGCCACTGGCTTCCTGGTGATGGTGTAGGGGAGGGTTGTGAGGGGTGAGAGAGAGAGATTACGAGAGTTTGAGGGAACTTTTGGGGGGTGATGGATCTATGTATTGTCTTGATTGTAGTGATGGTTTCTAGGGTGTATACATGTGTCAGAACTTACTAACTTGTGTCTTGAAAGAGGTACGGTTCACTGTATGTCAGTTCTGTCTCTCCAAAGCTATTTTTTTTTTTTAAAAATCTGAATTTGAAACCACTTTACAACTTGGTGGGTGTATAACCTTGGTCAAGTCACTAAACCTCAGGGCTTCAGTTGTCCTAGCTGTGAAGCAGGGCTGGAGATATCTGTCACCCAGGGTTATTTGTGAAGATTAGGAAGATACTGTGTGGCAGGTGCTTAAAGCCTGTAAGTGCCCAAGATGGTGAAATTTAGGGGATAAATCAGGTGCGCGGAATAGAGCTCATTCCTGCGGTCCGGTGAGGCTCTGCGTCCTCTGTGCTGGCCTCTACGGGAATGACTGCACCATCCAGGAAATGTATCCTTTCTGTCCTGTATCCAGGGTGTACCGGAGGAGCACCTTGCTTGAAGTCTGACTCACAAGAGAATTGGGAAGTGGTTATGGAACAGTCACGTAGCCATGGAAAGTTTCTTTGGTTCGGTTTCCTAGAAAACAACGAATGTTGGAAGCCTGAATTCTGAAGCCTTCACAAGTGGCCCAAGGCCCTTGGGGAGGAGGTGCTTAAGCCTGATGATTTGGTCACAGAATGGTGTTGCCCAGTGTGGGGTTTGAGGGTGTGCCAGCCTGGAGGCTGACTCTTGGTTGGAACCTTTATTCCATTTATCATGTGGCTTTACTGAACAGAAGCAGAAGGTTGCCGCGGCCCACAGTTGTCTGACGATTCTGAGTCCCTGGCCTCGTTAAAATGTTCTGGGTCTGGTCTTCTGTGTTTCGGTTGGACAGGTTCGCTTTTTAGGGAATCGCGGGGTCCAGCCTGCTCACCTTACAAACGCGGAAGCGGAGACCCCTGGGAGTCGGGTGGGCTGTCACCCAACACCCAGCTGCTTCTCACACCAGCTCCGGCCCCCCCACGGTCAAATGCTGCCTCCCGCATCAGTGGCGTGCTTGCGGAGGGCCTTCTTCACTGCAGCTCCTCGGGTTGCTTTTTAAACTTGTTTTTTATTTTGAAATAATTCCAAACTCACCAGAAAACCATAAGAATAGTCCAGGGTCCAATAGCCCAATTTGAAGCTCCGTCATTACCACTAAATTCTTCAGGGAATGTCTCCTCCCGGCAAAGACATTCTCCTAAGTCATCATAGGATAACCATTCAAATCAGGGCATCAACGTTGAGGATTCCCTGCCGTCTCATCTGCAGACCCCACTGGAGTTTTCCGGTTGTCTCAATATTGTCTTCTGTAGCAAAGGACCCACCGCAGGGTCACGTGTTGCGTTTGGTTGTCTCTTTAGACGCCTCCAGTCAGGAATCATTCCTCAGTCTTTCCTTGACTTTTATGACCTTGACATTGTTGAAGATTACAGCTTATTTATTGATTTATGTCGATTTATTTTTGAGAGAGAGACAGAGACAGAACACGAGTGGGGGAGGGACAGAGAGAGAGGGAGACACAGGCTCCGAAGCAGGCTCCGGGCTCCGAGCTGTCAGCACAGAGCCCGACGTGGGGCTTGAACCCACGAACTGGGAGGTCATGACCTGAGCCCAAATCAGGTGCTTAACCGACTGAGCCACCAGGTGCCCCAGGTTAATTATTTAGTAGAACAGAGCTGATAGAAATTCAATGTGAGCCACATCTGTAATTAAAGTTTTCTGGCGGCCACATCAAAAGAGGGAGAAAGAAACAGGTGCAATTAATATCCCGAATAGCATTTTAACATGTAACGAATATACAAAAATGATTAATGAGATATTTTCCATTCTGTCATAGCACGTCTTTGAAATCCAGGACGTATTTGACACACAGGACATACCTAATTTGGACGAGGCACAGTGCAAGTGCCGGGCCGCCCCGGGCCCGGTGGCTGCTGTATCAGGCAGCATAGCTGTGGAATGTTCCCTCAGTTCGGGTTCGTCTGGTGCCTCCTCCTGGTTCGGTTATGGGTGTACTTTCTCGTTCGGCAGAAATGGTGTAGAAGTGGTCGTGTCCGCATCCCGCCCGGTGGCGCGTAGCGTTGACTCAGACGCGCCTGCCGGGTCTCTGCGCTGTGACGTCACTCTCTCCTGATTCTGTGACTCTGACTCAGAAGCATTTTGCAGGGAAGCTCTTTGAGGCAAAGCACATGTACTACCCTTACGCCCTAGATGTAGTATCCGTTGGTGTTTCTTCCCCAACGTCCTTTCTTTTCTGGAGCTTGTCAGATGGCCGTGAGTGCCCTCTGTATTCCAGCACTCACATTTTGTCATCAGTTGTATGCTGGTTGTTGTATGTTAAGTGTAGGGGGTCTTTTCATTATCTGTGGTCCTAAGGACAAATTAGGTAGAATATCTACACTTTTAGATGAAACAAATTAAGATCGTTATTTGTTCAGCGAGCAGAACAAATACCATGGCGTTCGAGCGAAAAACCAGTTAACCGAAACGAATGTACCGAAAATAGATAAGTGACCACGGTATGAGAGGAACATTGGGGTTTGACAGATATTTTCCGCTTTTGTCGGACCTCGTGCCTACCTTCATCGTAGCTCTGCTTTTCTCCTGCTGAGTGACACGGCTGTTGGCCTCGCCGTGCCAGTGCCTTCCCAGGACTCCGCGCGCGTTAGCGGAGGGTCACAGCGGCGTTGACACTTGTGGCGTTCATCTCGCGTGTGCAGTGGCATCTGTAAGCGTCTTCTCTTTCCGGGGAGGACTCGGTGGTAGTTAGAAGCTGGCTCCCAATAAACATCCCCCGACTTTTAATGATCCCGTCGTACCGTTTTCCCCCTTGACTGTAAAGAACAGTTGGTAGACTTACCACCGTCACAACCCGCTCGGCTTCCCAGTTAAAGGGGATTCGGCATGTAGTGAGCGTGAAAGGCGACGTCTAAAATGGCACTGGGTGAATTTTTGAACACAGAGAAGTCCACAACTCACTGTGCTTCGACAGGAATCTCGGGTCTCCGCAGGCTCCGTGACCACGAGGAGACAGACGTTGCCCTCACATCCCTGGCTCCTGAAGGACCCGATGGGTCCAGATCCCAGCCCACTCTTGACCGTGTGTAGCTCAGGCGCCCAGGGCGGGATGGATCCACAGCGGCCGGCGCGGATTTCCGCGCGTTCCACGCTCTTCCGAGTGTAGACGTCACTGGTTTTGGGTTGCGTTTTGTACTGGATCCCAAACACGAGGGAGGTCGTGTGTGGGCAGTGGAGGGCTGGGGATGAATCTGGATTGTCACGGGTAAGCTCTGGCCAGAGCAGTGAACCATTTCTTCGGACAGAGGTTTAAATCGGGGACTGGGAAAGTTCTTTCAGTTTCTGAGCCTCAGCTCTCTGTTTGACGAAGGAAGTCTCACCTACCTCATGGGACAGTTGTGAGGGTGTGCAGGGAGACTTCTGTCACATGCCTGGTCAAAGTACTTTCTGGTGTGTGTTCAGCACGTGCCCCTTGCTGCCCCTTCCTTCCTCTGTCGTCATCTGACCCCACGGGCCCGGGGACAATCAGGAGACCCGTCAGGCTGCTAAACAGTGCGATAGAGACCATAGGACTGAACTTCTGGTGCTGCGAGTTTTCTCCAAAAATCGAGAAAGTGTGGTCACGGTCTCCTAGCGGAAGGAAGTCACGCGTGTGGTACTGAGCTGGGAAGGCGCCCTGTGGGCGGGCGGCAGGCCCGCGCGACTGCAGTGTAGAGCCAGGGGGCGCGCCTCGGGATCACAGATGAGCCACCGGGGGCCGTGCGGAGAGGGGCCGCTGGGACCTGGCCCCTCTCTGGCTGGGCGTGGTGACGGGGTAGAGGGCTAGAGTGGGCACCGGGAGACCGTGGGAGGCTGGTCCACACCGCGGGGAGAAGGTGGGGGGGCCGTATGTAGGGAATTGGAGAAAGTGGCCAGTCTCCCCCTGACCGCGCTGGGGGCCCGCTCACAACACCGGGCCGCCTTGCTGACCCCTGCTGGGCACGGGGCCCTGAGCTACGTCTCGCACGTGGACCTGGGCAAAGACCACCCCGAGGCTGCGCATTCAGAACAGAGCGTGCTCGGGCAGGGGAGGCGCTCACCTCACCTGCGTCTCGGTAGAGACTCCAGGGCAGGTAGGGGAGTGGGGAGAGTGGAGGGCTGCGGTGTGGCCTGACCGGAGGCTGGCGGCCCGGGAAGCTGGAGGCGGGCTTCCTAGAAGCGGGACACCCCGCCCCTGGCTAGGGGAACATGTTTGGCTACCTCCGGCTGGCGTCCTAAGTTGGACGCAGGAACGAACACTTAGGGAAGCTGTCAGTTACAGAGCGAGTCCTGGCCACCCCGAGCTAGTTATCACGGGGGCTGTTGTCTGGCGTCCCGGGCCGGTTGCTGGAGATGGCGGTCTGGCCTCCTGCGGGTCTGGCTTCTAGGCGGCAGGCTGGCGCCCCGGGCTGGTTCCTGTGGATAAGGGGTTCCTCCTCTGGGCTGGGTGCTGCGGACTGTGGGTCAGAGCCCTGTTCTTGCACGTTATCTGCCCTTGGCTTATATGCCAATATTTCAGGCTTTTCGTGATTATTACATTGGTTATAGTGATCTGTGATCAGGGATTACCACTCACTCAAAAGCTCAGATGATGGTTAGCATTTTTAGCAGTAATGTATTTTTAAATTAAGGCACACACTGTTTTTGCAGACCTGACGTCATCATGTGTTTAATAGATTCCAGTGTAGCGTGACTGTAACTTTTCTATGCACCGGGAAACCGAAAAATGCATTTGACTTGCTTTATTGCGACGACACTTTATCGTGGTGGTTTGGAACCAAGCCCACGAAAGGTCTGAGGTCTGCCCGTGCTCAGTCTCTCAGAAGAATGAGCGTGACAGTCTGTTCCTTCGGGTTCTCCACCGCCTCTTATCTGGTGGCTCAGGGAACACGGTGGCCTCGTTAGTCATCGTGTCTCTTTACGGCAGGGTCACAGCCCACGTCAGAATTCGAAAACTGGGGACTGTCAGTGGTATGTAGCGGATGGATACAGATTGTTTGCCCTACAGTGTTTTAAAAATTAATTCCCACGTTAAAAAACAAACACTGACAGAGAGACTTCTCACAAAAATCCAAAGACTGGGTCTGTGGCAGGAACAGAGGAAGTCCCGCTCCTCTCGGGGGACGCGTGTTCCCCACGTCACCCGCTGCGCCCGCGCTTGTCCACGTCTGTGCTTCTGCCTGGCGTCTGCGGGCGTCTGATTCTGTCAGGAGCAGCAGGCTGTGCTCAGATGAAAGCTGGGAAGGAGGAAGCCTGCACACCCGGAATGAGGCACAGCCGCTCTGGTTTTAGGGGGTGGGCGGCCACCCCCCGCGGAGCCCCTGCATCAGTTCCTTGGGGATCCCTGGTGGGGGGAGTGGGGGGCCACCGCCGGTCCCAGTGGCAGGTGGCCCACCTGTTGTCAAGGGCGGGGACGAAGTGACATGCGCACGAATGGAATCGGTAGTGAGGTTCTGCTGCAGGCGGCTTAGTTTTCTGTGATGAGTCACGGAATTCAGGACGCTGCCTGGCTCAGCACCGTCCTGAGGAGGCGGCACTGTTCTGTTGCCGACCGCAGCACTGACCAACACACCCCTGGTGAGGGGGCTGGCCGATAGGTGGGTTTACCGCACAGACGGACACGGTAGGCGCACGTCCCCGTCACCACCGGCCGCGGTGTCGTCGTGGGTGTTGGAACACTTGGTGCCTGTGGCCAAAACGCGGGAACTGTGCCAAACAGTGTAAAACAAGTTTTACGTGCTGTTGTTTGAAGCGAGGCCCCAGAGCAGGCTTTCTAACTAAAATAATCTGTTGATTTAAAAAACAAAACAAAGCAAAGAGTCTCTGTGGACTTGCAAACAGATCTCTGAGATTTAAAAACTGTCCGTTACTAAAAGCCTCTTCACCCCGAACCATCAGAGCTCTGAGCGAATCTACCTTGTCAGAGGGCACTGCCCCGTTTCTCTTTTTCGATTCAGAAACCTGAGGGTGAAGGCATCGAGTGATACTGTTGAGCACTGAGGTATTTTTTTACCCTTAAATGGGAAAGTCACACAGAAAAGTCAAAGAATACAGTGAAGCCCGTCCATCACCCAGCCACGGTGGCAACTCATGACTAATTCTGTTTTATCTGCTTACCTCCTACCTCCTTAACCCTGGTTATTTTGAAGTAATTCTCAGACATCGCTGTGTATCTAAGCAACATTTTGTCTTTGTTTTAATGAATGCTCGAGGCCATTTGTCGCTGTGCCGAACTAAAGGCCAGACATCTGATTTCCAGTCTGCACCGTGTCACTTACGGGTCCTGTGATCTTGAGTAAGCCCTTAAGCTCTGACCCTCGGTGTCCGCCGACGTGCAGACCGTGCTGCGTCCCGGCTCCCCCGGGTCGTTGTTCGTGAGGCTCTGCGGAGATCACGAGGGAGAGGAACCGGGGCACCGAGTGAAATGGTGCACAGATACAGAGAGCGACTTATCTAATGTATCTGCCACATGAAAGACAGCTTCTTCCCCCTGCTCTTCTCAGCACCGTTAACCAGCCAGACTTGGGGAGCGGTCTCGTTGTCGGTTCCCAGCTCTCTCCCACGTATCCCAGGGGAGATACGTGGCTCCGGGGAGCCATTTCTCTCCAGGCCGGTGGACGTGAAGGTCACGGGCTGAGACGTGCCCCCCGCCCCCACTCCCGCACTGCCGCCGCCCCGTGTCTCTGCCTGCCAGCCTTTCCCGGCCCCGGGGGCGGGGGGCTGCTCTGCGCCCCGTCTTCAGCTCCGTGCTCAGGGGGGCCGCCCGGCCGGCCCATCAGATGAGAGGCCCGTCACGGGGCGGGTTGGCCTGCAAGTGGTTCCGTCCCTTGGGGTCTTTAATTTTAGGCTGTTATTTCCTCTACCTAAAAATAGCGTTTTCTATCTATAGTGCCTAGTTTGGAACAAAACTGTTTGTGGCTCAGAAGTTAGGGCAGCAGACTTCCTGACCGCCCGCCCGCCCGCCGCCCAAGTGTGCGGTGTGCCCTGGGTTCCAGTAGCCTGCTGGGAAACAAGGACCCAGCTTAGCAGGCAGGGGTTTGTTGGTTAAACTAAAACTGAATTTTAAAAGAAAAGGAAATGGTATATATAGAAGTGGTCAGAGGAAAACAGCCTCCGAGTGAAGCAGCCTCGCTTGTCAGAGGGATGGTGTCCTCTTTGGTTGGTGCTGCCCCAGCCTGTGGACTGCCCTGAGTCCCCTCACCCCCGCCTGTGTTTTAAGTTTATTAGTCTATTTTGAGAGGCAGAGACAGTGCAAGCGGGGGGGGGGGGGGGGGCAGGGAGAGAGAGAGAATCCCAAGCGGGTTCCGCGCTGTCAGCGCAGAGCCCGACGCGGGGCTCGGGTTCATGAAACTTCGAGATCGTGACCTGAGTCGAAATTAAGAGTCGGATGCTTAATTGACTGAGACACCCAGGCGTACCTGAGTCCCCTTTTATAAATTGTCCCATCGGAAGGGCATTTCCTGCTCAAGAAGGAGCTGTTCTGTCCTCTTCCTGGGCCTTGGGCTGTCAACCCCGCAACATGGCAGAGCGTGTGTTCCCAGAGAACACTCGCTCTGCTCTCCAGGGGGCCTGTGGCTCTGTGCCCAGGAGCTTGGGAAGTGGTGTCGGGCAGGCCCGGGTGCCTATCTAAGCCGTGGGAACTCTGGGTAAGTGACTGAACCCTCCCCAAGCCTCTTGTAGAGACAGATGATGCTAACGGCTCACATTATGGGTCTGTTCTCACGGTGCTGAAGGGAGGCGGGCTCCTGAGTGGCGCCCAGCACGCATTAAGGTGAATTCCAGCCACACAAGCGTAGGCTCGCCGTGTGTGGCCCAGTTTTGCCGTAGCCCACGAGGGAGGCCCGGGTACAGCCTGCTCCCACGTAGAGAGGACCCGGAGGGGGGGTGACATAAGATCCATAGACCTTTGCTCGGTTCAGACGTGGTGCTGAGCGTCCTGGTTCGGGTGTCTCCCGCTCCCAGAGGAGACAGCAGGGTGGGGCCAGGGCCGGGCTCGTCACTTCTTGGAGCTGGTCGTCCCATGGTGCTGGTGGCGGGTCGGTGGTGTTGACGGACCCAGGTCCTGACTCAGCTCAACATGCAAAGACAGTGACTTGGAAACTTAGCTCGAGCCTGTCTCTTTTCTCAGTTGGCTCAGGATCCTGAAGGGAGGACTGATGTTATGAATTTTCTGAAGCCCGTCAGTCGTAGAACCAAGAAGTGTGTGATTTCATCTTTTATCTCATGCCCTTTATCATGACCCTGGACTCAGGTTCTGGGGCCAAAGGGACCCTCTGACAGTCCTTTGGCCCAGCGTGTTCGCACGGGTCTACAGAACGTAGCTGCTCCACGGGGGCCTTGGGGACAGGGCGGGGAGTGGGGGCACAGCAGTGAGAACAGCTCACCACAAGACCCGAGATCCAGAAGCTCCCGTCTGGTGGGCACCCTTGACGCTTGACGTGCATGTCAGGGATCTTGGCAGCAAGTGATCGATCCCGGTTCTGGCCAACTTCAAAAGAACCGTGTTGGGAGGCTGGTGGGAAAGGGACACACAAGGGCTGGTTGACAGCTAGGGGCCAGGCTGGGGAACGGGCAGGACCCCAGGGGCACGAGGACACAGGATGACCTTACGGCCAAAGCCTTCCTCGCTTCTCTGTGCTTCCTCCCTGTCGGGGCTGAGCTGGAGCCCCCCGGTGGCCCTCCTCTTGTTGCTTCCTAGACTGGCCCACACCTGGCTGCCCTCTGATCTGACCCCCTCATCTTCCTGCCTCCTGGTTCTCTGGATATGGGTTCCTGGAATTATCCTCCTTCCAAAATCACACATATGGGGAAAGACAGTTTAAAAAAAAAAAAAAAAAGCTAGGGTCTGGTTAGGGATGGAAATTGCTGTCGGCAGCTGAAAATTGTGGGCAGATTTGTAGCTGGAGCCAAGGGATCAGGGAAGGCAGTGCTAGAGGAGGCCTGCACTGGGAGGGGGTGGGAGGGGACATGACCGGGACCCCGGGGCGGTGTGTGTGTGGGGGCGGGGGGAGTGAGGGCTGGCGCTATACAGAGGGTTTGGGGGGTGTGTTCTAGACACATGCGAAGCTGGAGGTGAGGTGCAGGGGGTGATGAGAGAAAGGGGGGACTCGCCTGGGGTCCCCCAGAAAGGTAAGGCAGGACTGGTCCCCTAAAACTCAAATCCAGGAGCGGTGTTACTGAACACAAGAGAAGTTTATTCTTAGGGGATGATCAAGAGGGAGACAGCATGGCACAGGGCCTGAGAAACACGCACAGTGTCAGCAGCAGACAGGGACACGGACGTGGCCTCGACGTAGGAAGCCGTGCGGTCAGGGAGGGTAAGAGGGGAGAGAACGTGAGCCGTGGAGCAGGTGCTTGGTTTCTGCAGTGAGCACGGCAGTAGGAAGTGGTTGTTGTTGGTGTTGTTGTTACATGAAAATCCAGTGAAAATGTTCATGGTTCTGAAAACCGGGGCTGGACAGCACGGCACAGGAGGGTGGGAGAGGGGGAAGGGCCGAGCGGTTCATACCCTCCACGCACACAGGGTATCTGGAAACTCCGACGTATTGGAGTGTTTGTGATCTGCCCACAGGGTACATTTTTTCTGAACGACACCCAGGAGTGGCCTTTCCAGTGGAAAATGTGCAGTGTCACTTTCAGAGGGAGGTGGGACTTGCCATTGTGTCATATTGGGTGGACCGAGTGGCTCCTGCCCGGGGAAGAGCCCTGTCACTTGCCCTGTCGGTGAGGGGTGGCTCCCGAGTGCCCGGTCACCACGCAGCCAGGCTCCTGGGTGGGCAGGCGGGGGGCGAGGCTCTGTGGCAGAAAGGGCTTCTAGGCCCTCACGCTTGGTGTGGAAGAGGAAGAAAGGCGAGGCCACTGTGCACCGGGGGCCGCAGAGGACATTTCGTGGAAAAAAGTCCTGTTTGAGCTGGCTTCCGTAAAGAGTAGGCAGAAACGGGGGGGTGAGGAGGAAGAGGCCTTCCAGAAAGGAGGGGGTGAGCAAAGGCCCGGAGGGAGGAAACGCTGTCCAGGCTCCGATCACAGGCTTTGCAGCAGCTGCGACCAAATTCTGTTGTCCCGCTGTCCTCACAGTTCGTGTCCCTGTACCACCTGTGGATACTGTGGCACCCAGTATCAGTAACAATACTGACTTGTTATTTAAACAAGTTTACTTAAAGAGGAAGCTTTGAGGCCTGCTGAGATTTGCATATTAATGTTATGTCATGGTCTTTGTCATTAGCTCCCGTGGGCCCCCCAGTGTCCTCCCGTACCTGTGTCAGAGCTGTCTCCTTTACGTGGCCCACGTGGCTGTGACCTTCACTGCCACCAGCGTGACCTGCTATTTTGTCAGCCTTGACCATGGGCTTAGAAGTCTCTCTCTGTGTAGGAAGCCTGATACAGGTAAAGCTCAAGTGCCTTGGGATGATCCCCTCCTCTGTGTCTCCCTCCTGACGGTGGCTTTGGTCATCAGCCTAGTGGGTGTCTTTCCAGGCCTTTCTCCTGCAGTGTTGTTTCATTGGTTTCATTGTCGTTCCTAAGGTAAGTGGTATCATATTGTCTGTTTTTATGATGGCTCCTTCTCATAAATCTGTTGAAGTTACTTTAATAAATGAAAACAGTAATAAATACTTCTTGTTTAGAAAAAGGATCACAGTACACAGAAGGGTAATTCCAAGACGCAAAGCCGACTACGTCCTTTCTCTGCTTCCCACTCTGAAGGGCTGCCTGTGGCCCGCAGGGGAAGGTGACACGTTGCCCTGGTCTCCGGGGCCCTGCGCCAGGGCTCCCGCCGCCCCTGCAGCCTGGTGGACCCCAGGTCTCTTCCCTCCACTCACTGCAGCCCCGGGCTCTGTCCGCACACCTCCTCCGTGGGCTGGTGGCCCCGGGTCGGGGGACTGGGCAGCGTGGAGGCGGGACAGCACACGGAGCCGGGAAGGGGCCGGAGCCAGCGAGCCCGCCCTCCTCTGCCCCTTGGCCTGGTCACCGAGTTAGGGGAGGCCGCTAGCACCCGCCTCGGAGGGCAGCTGGCAGGATGGACTCACGACCGTGACAAGCACCCAGCACAGCCTCTCACTGGGGGCCAGGGGTGGTGCTCAGTGCGAGCTGCTGCTCTCGCCCTGCTTGTCGTCGGTCTTCACTGCCGCCCGCTGTCCCCGGGCCCAGCACGTGGGGCCTGGCATGGGAGCGTTCGGTACGCGTCCGGATGGCGGATAAAGGGAAGACGGGATGGAGACGGACCCGGCACACGTGAGGCCGTGCGGGCACAGGCTCCGCGTGGGGAGGGGCGCGGAGCAGGGAATCGGGGGCGGCAGGCCGGGGGCTCCCAGCGAGGACAGGGAGAGCGCGGCAGGCTCGGACGCCGTTTCCCGGCCCTTCCTACGCACAGCGCCCTCCCCGTCTGCACACTCAGGGAGGAAGGGGCCACACAGACTGGCGTTCACCCAAGCGGGCCGGGCCCTCGCCTGCCTCTGGCTTGGCTGGCCTGCGCTGGGGTCGACGGAGTGGTTAAGATGGCCACACTTTCTTGACGCCATCCCGTTTCTCTCCAGGCACTGCCGCCGTGGAGGAGCTGGAGGACTTCATCAACAACATCAACAGCGTCTTGGAGTCGTTGTATATTGAGATTAAGAAAGGGGCCACCGAGGACGACGGGAGACCCGTTTACGCGCTGGTGAGTGCACGCCGGCGCCCTCTCGTGGCTCCTGTGAGGAATTGCGGGAGTGGAGGTGCCCCTGCCCCCGCAGCCCCGGAGCCGGGGACGCGGACACAGCCTGGCCCCGCCTCCCCCTCCACCCCGGTTCCGGTTCACTGGTGCCACCTTACGAATCCTCTGCAGTGATCAGGGCCGGGGGCTGTCACCTCAGTGCTCACCTCCCTGCCCCTGCCCGAGCCCCTGCCCGAGACACCGCAGCACGCGTTTGGCTTTGTTTTGTCTGTCGACAGTTGGCTGTAAGAAGTCATCCCAAATGTATGGAATACTAGGATTAAAGGAGGAAAGCGGTTTCTCATTTGGAATAAGACACAGAGGCTGTGAGAAGAGAAACTGGGGGTGGGGGGGCCCTGGGGACTGAGCCATTCACGTTCCAGGAAGCCCCCCGCCAGAGAGCAAGGGGAAGCACAGGTGGGGCAGAACTGAACACCTTAGGCCATTGGAGGAGACGAGGCTCCCCCCCCCCCCCCCCCCAGCCAGGCCCGCCCAGAGAGGGGCCGTAGCCGGGGGTTCCACACTGTTCCAGGGGAGAAGGGTCGTGGAGCTGAGTAACTGCGGAAAGTCGCGGGCTTCGCGGCGCCTTTTGCATTTGAAGCTCCGTTAAGCGTGCAGACGAGTTCCCCAAATGTGTCTGATTTCGGAAGCTCCCGCACCACCTCTGGAAATCTCCGAGAGTCGGGGATTCTGAGCTAGACACCCAAGTCTGTAACATGCGACTGGTCACAAATCCGGGCCCTGTGGCCGACAGCGCCCACACCGCGGCGCTCAGGGACTGGAGAGAGGAGGGGGCTGGGCAAGCCGGGCGGCGAAGGGCGCCGCCTGACCGTCGCACTGACCTGTCTTTTAGGTGAATCTTGCAACGACTCCGGTTTCCAAAATGGCCTCGGATTTTGCAGAGAACGAGCTGGATCTGTTTAGAAAGGCTGTAAGTACAGTATGGTTGTTTATTGGCCGGGCTTGCGACGGGAAACTTGTCGTCTTCGGCGTTAGAAACGGAAACTGCCGTCGTAGAGGGTCACCACCGCGGCCCCAGACGGCCATCTGCGGGGTCCCTGCCCAGTGCGTCGCCTCCGGGCGCCGGCTCGGGAGGGCGCCGTGGCTGCCTGGGAGGGAGCTTGTCCAGATGTGAACCCCGGTCGGTGGAGCACCGGGCGTCGGGCTGTGTGGTGCAGGCGGACCGGCGTTCCCACCCGGTGCTCGCCGCGCCGCCCAGACCCCCGCGGCGGCGGCGGCGGCCGAGGTGCCAGGGAGCTCCCTGGCAAGGCCGGATCCCAGTCCCCGCCCGGACCGCGGCCCACGGCCCGTGGCCGTGCGTGTTACCAAGGGCACCCCGTGGAACCCTTCCTGTCCGCATCGGAGAGGCACTGCTCTGCCTCCCCGGCTTCAGGGCTCTTCCCTCAGCCCCCTTGTCACTCACCCGGCTGCGCGCCGGGTCAAGGCGGTGCTTCTCATCCCGGGCCGCGTTCCGGGAACCGGGAGGTAGGAGCGTCGAGACATCCGGTCTCGTCCACAGCTGGCGGATCCGGGTCTCCGGTGACGGGTCCTAGAATCCTCCCTTTCGAGCCTCCTCTGACGGCAGTCGGCAGCCGAGGTCGAGGACCGGGCTGTGTGACGGCAGACGCTCCTGCGCGTGCGGAAAGCCTGTCTTCCTGGTGGCCCCGCCCCGCCGTGAGCAGTCTCGGGGGCGCGTGCCCGGCAGCCCCTCCTGGCCCGGGCTCCGGCGTCTCTGCGGCTCCCGAGTGTGCCTGCGCCCTGGCTCGCCCGGGCTTTGCTTTCCCGCCCTCCCTGCCTCCAGCCAGCCCCTCGGGCCCCCTGTCCTGCCCGCGTTCGACTAGACGGGTGCCGCCTCGTCATCCACTCGTTCATCCCTCGGCTTCTCTGCCTTCGGGGAGGTGGGGGCAAGGGGGCCGATTCTGGATCCGGGGGCCTGAGGATCATCCCTCTGGCGTGGTGTCACAGGGTGACCGTTGAGACAGAGGGACTGACCATGGTCACGGCCGTTGACGTTCGCTACTAAACTGTCTTCCTGAAGGATTGTTCCAGGGCTCAGCTCTGCCCGTGATCGGTGGTTTCGCGGCGCCCCTGCCAGGATCGGTGTTACTGCTTAAAGGTTGTTTTTGCCGATCTAATAGATGAACGTGGTACCTGTTGTTTCTTCCAGTTGGAACTGATTATTGATTCGGAGACTGGCTTTGCGTCCTCCACAAATATTTTGAACCTGGTCGACCAACTTAAAGGCAAGAAGATGAGGAAGAAGGAAGCAGAGCAGGTGCTGCAGAAGTTTGTACAAAACAAGTGGCTGATCGAGGTACGGTGTCCAGCGGCTTCCCCAGCCTGGCTCACCGTTCAGGCCGGAGAGCAAATTCTCCCCCAAACCGTATCGTATCCGGTGGTCCGCTGAGCCGGGCCGTCTTGGGCCCCTTGTCTGCCTTCACGCCCGCCGTGACGGTACGAGAAGGGCTGGGGCCTCCCGCTCACTCACGTCACGTGTCCAGGAGGCCCGGCCGGAAGCGCAGAGCACGCGCCACCCGGGCTGGAGCCCCCGGTCCGCAGAGGCGGGGCCGTGTGCACCGTGGGTGAGGGCGCCGCTCTGGCGTTGGGCCCGGGACCCGGTGAGGTGGCCTGGAGCCCCTCTCCTGTAGGAGGGGAGGAGGAGTGTCCCCTCGGGGCGGGGATGGGACGGCAGACGGCCAGAGCCTGGTGCCGGGGTCCCAGGGCAGCTGCTGCCACCGTCAAGGTTACCGGTGGTTGTTATCGACGGCGTTGCGTTATTCGGGGCCAGCGCCCTCGAGCCCTCTCAGGGAGCCGGTGGCCCGCCCGGAGCAGGGAGGACGTGTGGGCGAACTGCCGGAGAGGAGCCGTGGTGCCCGGGAAGGGACCAGACTGCCCTGCACGCTCGCGGTTCGAGACCCCCCCCCCCCCCCCACATCTGCTTCTGCTGACCGGAGCGGGGCAGACGTCTCCGTGCTTTCCCACACAAGGCGAGACCTTCGCCCGGAAACCCGAGCCAGACGGGCGCAGCTCTCGCTCGCCGCGGCCTGTGCCCGCGCACGGTGCGCTCGGGTCAGCCTTCGGCTTCCTCGCTCGGGGCCAGACCGTGGCCGGGGACCACTGCTCGTGGCCGACGCGATCGTTCCTTTCCAGGGAGGGCCCGCCTCCAGTGGCCGGAGCCGCGGCGCTCTGGGCCGTTGCCCTCTGACGGGGCGGCCGTCCTGTACTGAGTGCCGCCGATTACTGAGTGCACGAGTGCTCGGCTCCTGAGGTGCTTTCCTGACCGGAGGGGAGGCCGGACGGGCCACAGAGCTGCGGACAGGGGCGCCAGGGCGGGGGTGCCGGTGCCATGGCCACGGGTCCCCCGCTGCCCCACGGAGACGGAGAGCCCCTTTGCTTTGGTTTTAGCTGAACAAACCGCAGCTCCGTGGTCTGGCTGGCGTCCTGCACCCGGCCCTCGTCTGGGCGACTGCAGCTCCCTACTGATTGCTTTGTCACGGGTTTCCTTCCCCTTGGGGGCGTCTGGCAGTACGGAACATTCTCGGGCGGCTCGGGTGATAACTGACTGAGCTGGGTCAGACCGCGCGTGTTTAAGGACACAGGCTGGCATCCTCGACTTGTTCACTGTGCCTTGTTGCACCTGTAGGCGCGCTATAAATTCTTGCTGAGGGGATGGCCACATAGGTAGGGGACGTGCCAGAGGGACAGAATTTATGTAAGACTTGCCAAAAACTATACCAAGAAATGCTCGCTCCTCAGACGAAGAGGAGATGGTAATTGACCTTCGTGAAGAAACACGCTGCAGTCACCTGGTGTTCCACCCCGAGCCGTTCCGGTAGCCCCCGTGCACCTGCTTTGGCCCCGCGAGTTACCGTGTCGCGATGGCAGGGGCCGGAGGCGGGTGGTCGGGGGTCTGGGGGAGGTCCTGAGTGGCCCAGCTAAACCACGGATCCTCGAAGCGTGGGTGTGCTGACAGCCACGCGTCCGCATGTCGCAGGGACCGGCCCGATGCGAGGCCTGAGCTCAGATTGTAGTGGTGAGGCGAGGCCTGGGAGATCTTGGGAGTCTTGGTCTTTGGGGCGGGGGGTGGGCACCTCACCTGCCCCTGCCCCTCCCTGTGACGGCCCCCGAGGATGAGTAGGGTCATGAACAATAAGCACCGGGCACGGTTTCAGGCGCGGGGTAGATGTTGAGTAAACGTGTCTTGGGCCCGACTGTGAACTCGAACTTTTCACTGGGGCCCAGAGCAATCCTCCGTGGTCTCCACGTAGGGTCGACTTCGTCTTCCCCCGGAGGCTTATCACAGGACCACCAAGCACCTAGCCCCAAGGCTCATGGGACACGAGCGCGTCCCTGCGTCCCTGTCCCCACAAGAGCAGAACCGGGCCTGGTGTGGCATTCACAGGCCCACAGTCTGGGGAGGGAGCTGGTCAGGTAGCTCCCTGCGGGCGAGTTACAGATAGAAGGGAAAGGGGGTTGCAGAATGGCTTTGCCCCAGCTGAGGCTACAGGCTGTGTGGGGGGAAGGGGGGGGGGGGGAGGCGAGCACCGGGGCAGGGGTGGTGCCGAGTTCGCCTTGTGGGGAGACTGCCTCCCTCCCCTCTCCGCCCCGTGTCCTCACCGTGGGAGGGGGCCACCCGCAGACTCGGGATCCGCGCCCGTTGACTCACGGGTTCGGGGAACCCTCCTCCGGTCCCTTTTGGGTCTTGGCCCAAGTCCTTCCACGCGTGAGGCTCTGCCGAGGGGCAGGCGGACGCCGGCCGTGCGAGGGGCACCCGGCCCCGTGAGCTCGCGGGACCCGCGGGGCTGCGGGACCGCAGGGAGGGGAAGGGGCTGGAGAGCTCACCGCCCCCCCGTCGTGCCTGCAGAAAGAAGGGGAGTTCACGCTGCACAGCCGGGCCATCCTCGAGATGGAGCAGTACATCCGGGAGACGTACCCCGACGCCGTGAAGACCTGCAACATCTGCCACGGCCTCCTCATCCAGGTACCCGCGGGCCCCGCCCCCGCCCCCGCCCCCGCAGACCCGGGGCATCCGAAGGGTCTGGGGCCACCACGACAGCGCCCGCCTTGCCTCCCCTCGCCCCGGGTCCCCCGGTTCCAGTCCCGGGGCGCGCTTGATTTTGTTTTCCCCCGGAAGGGCTCTCAGGAGCCAGGTAGCCCGCGTGGCCTGGCAGTGGCGTGGCCGGCGTCCCGCCGCGTCGGGCACTGTTCTGTGTCGCGCTGCCCGCCTGGCGGGGCACGTTCGGGGCTTCCCCCCACCCTCGGTCTCTCTCTACGTCGTCAGCTCCGCTCCCGTGAGCCTCTGTGCACCTGTACCCTGGGCCACCTGGTGATTATTTCCCTGGGCCGGAATTTCTGGAACAGAGTACACGGTTTTGTTTTTTGTGTTTTTTTTTAAGTTTTATAGTTTTATTTCTTCGAGAGCGAGACAGATGCAAGGCGGAGGGGCAGAGAGGCAGGGAGAGCGAGAATCCCAAGCAGGCTCCAGGCCGTGGGCACAGAGCCCGACGTGGGGCTTGAACCCACGAACCGTGAGATCGAGCCCCGAGCCAAACCAAGAGGCGGTCACCTAACCGACTGAGCCACCCAGGCACCCCCCCTCCCCCCACGTGTTTTCGTAAAGCCTCCGACCCACGTCCAAAAAGCGGGAGGCGTGAGGGCCGCGTGTGCCCGGACCCCGCGTTTCTGAGGCCGCCTGGCCGCGCCGCTGCGCTCCGGCCTGTGGCATCCCGAGCACCCTCTGCCTGCGTGCGTGCGTGGGACTCTCTACTAAAAGTTCCTAGAAGCCCTCGCGCTGAGGGCCTAGGGGTCATCGTCACCCGTCTGTGGTGCGGAGTGCGGAGCCTCCGGAGCCTGCCAGCCGTCCTGCCCGCCGCTCGCCGGAGGCGCGTGCCCGTGGAGGCGCGTGCCCGTGGAGGCGCGCGCAGCCGCTCAGCCCTCGCCCTTCTGGTTTCAGGGGCAAAGCTGCGAGACCTGCGGCATCAGGATGCACCTGCCGTGCGTGGCCAAGTATTTCCGGTCCGCCCCGGAGCCGCGCTGCCCCCACTGTAACGACTACTGGCCCCACGAGATACCAGGTTCGCGTCCCTCAGGCGCTCGGGGGCAGGCCGGGTGGGGGGGGGGGGAACACCCGGGGACGGGGAGCCCTCTCCGCCCGTGTGGGTCTGTCCGCGGGTCCCCGGCCCTCCAGGGGAAGCCGCTCCCGCAGTAAGCAGACGCCTGTGTTCGCACACGCTTGCAGGGGCCCTCAGAACGCAGCGGAAACCCCCTGGCTCATGAGGCTCATGAGGGTCTAGACGAGACACCCGCACCCCCTGCCCTGCCCCCGGCAGCTGCGTGCGGGTGGGAGGTGAAGGCGGTGCCCATCCCTCCCCGGCCGCAGTGCGGGGTCAGCAGGGAGGGCCGAGGCCGCCACCTGCCCTGCCGCTCACGGTATCTTCCGGCCCCTTCCGTGTACAGAAGTCTTCAACCCCGACAAGGAGCGGGAGGCCGGGACCTCCAAGGCGAACAAAAAACCCTCGCGGTCCAGGCAGCACTAGCTGGCGGGCCCTGTTCGGAAGAGAAGCGTCAGCGTCTCCCGTCGCACCGAGTCCCCTTGCTGCTTCGTGTTCGCTCCTTAGCAGGTCTGGAATAAAAGTTGCTAAGGAGTCGTGGCTGCGGCCTCAGTCTGTGGTTGTGCGGGTCGCTTCACGTTGTGGCTCTTCCCTTCCTGGGCTCCCCCTTAACTGAGAGCCCGCCTGGGGGGTTCGGGAGCGTCAGGCAGGTAACGGAGAGCATCCCCACCGACTTACTCAGAGAAGGTATTTCTTGGGACGTACCAGGAAGCTTGTGGAGATGACCGGAAGGCAGGAAAACCAGCGGAGAAAAGAGCGACCTTGGAACCGGGGGTCTGGAAGGGCTGGGTAGTTCAGACAGCCCGCTGCCTGCCTGCCTGCCTGGCCAGGTGCTTTGGCCCGCGAGGAAGGGCAGAGTCATCGCACACAGGTGCAGACAAGTCCCAGCTGTCAGGAAGCCCTGAGCACCTGGTCCCTGGGGACCCCCCCCCCCCCCCCAGCTTCTGGTCTCCCCTGCATTGATTCCAACGTGAACTTCCCGAAGACTCCTACCAAAACCCTCACGCGCAATTCTCGAGACCCTGCCTGGCGCTCCAGGTTTTGGACATCGGGCCGTTGCCCGCCTCCCTGCACAGCCCGTCTTCACTCGGTTCCCTGCCGACACCGCTCGCTGGGTCACCGGACCGGTGACGCTCACGGCTGTCCCGCTTCCTGGGGCCTCCCCTTCCGGCCCTTGTCACACAACAGCACGCAGACCTGTCTCCCTGGCCCGGCGCCCTTGTCCGTCCCAGTGCTGGCTGCACCGGGCCCCCTCCGGCCGCCCAGTTCCCTCTGCTCTGCCTGCACGGCTCCTTCCTCTCCCCCAAGGGCTGGGCCTTCCTGCCCCGGGGCTGCTGCACCTCCTGCGGGGAGGCCCCCCTCAAACCTCACTGCCAGTTTGAGTGTCCCGGTCATTCTGGCTTATTCACATGTCTACGGTAAATCGTGTCCCCGTCACCCTGTTCCGTTTCCTTCGTGGCACTCGTCACTACCTGCACCGTCCCCCTCCTCTCCGGACCCCCCGGGCCCTAGTGACCACCAGGGCGGGGCCCCATCCGGCCGGAGACCGTGCGTGCCTGTGTGGGACCGGGTCCCGAGCAGGTCCCTGTGTCTCAGGTGGACGGGTGGGGTGACGGCGGCCTCGTGCCTGCCCCTCCTCGGCTGTGCCAGCAGCCGGCGAGCACTCTTATTCCCAGTGGACCTTCGCCCACGTTCCTCGGGGCTGAAGCAGCCCTCTGCTAGCCTAGCTGGTGCTGCCGGCAGCCCGGGAGCCTTGCCCGGAGAGCACGCGAAGGTTTTATCTTTTGCCGTCTTGCCACCAGACAAGGGACGTCCGCTGCAGGTGGCCGGGCGTCCGTACCGTGTTTTAACGCCCAAGTCCTCGTCCCTAACTTCAGAATCCCTACGTTACAGACGGGCCTCTGCTCGTCAACAGCGGCTTGGGGCAGAAGCGGGGAGCCGGCCGGCCAGGAGTCACGGGTAAGACGCTGGAGCCACACGGCCGCCCTTCGGCTGGGGAGGGGTGTCAGTGACGCAGTCAAGCCCCTGCCGTTCCTCACGGACAGCCAGTGAGCCAGACGCGGTGGCAGCCCTGGTTTATGCCTCGATACCTTTGCCATTTGGTATTAATTCATCTGCAGAATTTGGCAAATAATTGTTAATAACGCCAGACAGGGGAGCAAGCAGTCCCCACAGAGCCCTCGATTTCACTTCCTAAATAGCTCGTCTTTGCCTCTGCCCTCCGTGCCCAGTGCTGCACCCCGACCGCACACCCTCTCCTGCAGGAGTCAGCGTGTGCCCGACCCCCTCCCTGCCAACACCTCCCCTGCGCCATGCATATTCTGACGGGGTCCCGCTCAACTCGAGCCCCCGGACCTACGTGATGAAGCTCCGATGCCCTGGCCTGGTGGCAGAGGACGCGAGCGGCTAGCGTTCCGGCTGCCCACCGACGCTTCCCTGTCCCTCTCGGTCACCTGCGGTGTGTGTTAGCCCCAACCCGGGCGGCCAGGCTCCGGCTCCAGGAACTCGTGGGTCCCGGGCCCGCCCGAATCTTCCCTGGGGCCTCTCAGCCTGAGGGCCCCGGCGCTGCAGGGACGCGGAGCTGGCCCCCGGGCGGAAGGCTCTCTGCGGGACAGAACGAATGAGACCGAGGGGCAGGGAGGGGGGCCGCCGGGGGCCGCGGATGGCTGTTTCTCGACTGGGGAACTGGCTACCGGGCGGGTGCACGTTGAAAATTCGGCAGGCTAGGAGAGGCAGGCACCTCCCTGCAGGCAGGTCAGGCCTCCGTGACAACAGCCGAAACCCGTCTGAGCTGAGCCAGCCGATGAGGACCCTCCCCTGTGACCTGCACCGCCTCTCCAGTCTGCGGGCCGTGGCGCAGTCACGACGAACAAGTAGGTGGCAATCCTAATGATTATTAGCCGCGAGCGTTCACGGACCCGCAGGGGCCCTGCACCAGCACCGTCCCTGGAATTCTCTGTGCTGGGGGCTCGGGCTGCCGTTTCCCAGATGGAGACCCACCCACGAGGTTTCCGCCCCAAATCTGACGCCGCGGTTAAGCCACGGGGCTGGGTTTGAATCCAGGCAGCCGACCTCAGAGCCACCCTGTACCTCTGCCCACACTGCCTGCCCGCGTCCCAACCGCATCCGGCTTTAGGAGGCCCACGGTCTCCATGCAGAGCGTCCTGGGGTCCCGCCCGCCGGCCTCTGCCGCGCATCCCTGGCCGGAACGTGCGCCTCGCCGGGCCCTGCGCCCGCCTGGCACGCAGCGCGGCGCCCGGCGAGGGCTTTGGCACAGGCGGGTCTGGCTTCTCTCTAGACGCCGGGACCCGGCCCCAGGCCGGGCGTGGGGCAGGGAACGCGTGAACCCGTGACTGCCGTTGGCATCTCAGACCCTTCCGCCCTGGCTACGACCACCAGAAGCTGACGGAGAAGCTCAAGTCCAGAGCCCGCACGTAATGCCAGTATTTAACCGGGATGAACAGGATCTCTCCGGGACACAGGATGCAGGACAGGAACGGGGCCTCGGCAAACTTGGGGAACTTCTCCAAGTCG
Source organism: Panthera pardus (assembly GCF_024362965.1). Lineage (NCBI taxonomy): Eukaryota > Metazoa > Chordata > Mammalia > Carnivora > Felidae > Panthera > Panthera pardus. The sequence goes on along the minus strand of NW_026526980.1, from coordinate 17,260,777 downwards.
GGGTTCTCCACGTCAACCTGAAGAAAACACTTGCCAGGTCTCCAGAGACACGGCGGGGAGGGGGGAAGCTGCAGTGTCACCGGGGTCCCTGCGTACCCACCTGGCTCGTGTTGTGAAGAAGATGCGTGTCGTGTGGATATAAAGCCTCTGACTCCTGCGGCGAATACAGCCGGATGTACTTCCTCCCCGTCACCTGCGAGACGGTGCCTCGTCAGTCAGCTGCCGCCCCCACTGACCACAGGTCCCTGAACCCCCCAGCCTCCCGAACCTCTCCACGCCTTTCCGCGCGCCGCTCCCTGCGCCCAGACTGCCCCAGCCCTCCCACGCACGCTCCAGGCCAGGCATACGTTGAGCCTCCAAACAGATCACGAATCAGTAACTCCGTGACCGTAGCCGACGATAACTAAGCACCGGCCCGTGGCAGCCACCCTCCAGCTGCTCCAGGTGTGTTCTCTCGTTGAATTCCCCACAACCCTCCACGGCGGTTCAGCGTCACCCCTTTTCACAGATAGGGAAACTGAGGCACAGAGAGGCAAGCCAAGTGGGCCAGGTTCGCCCAGCTGACAGGTGACAGGGCTGGCGTGGATGCCAAGCAGCCCGGCTTCTGGGCCCCGGATCCCAGCCTCTCTAGCATCTCCGGGCAGAGCCTCTGGGCCGGGAGAATGTTCTCCTTTGTTAAACCTACCCGCCTAGAAAAAATCAGGCGGTTCCACAACGGATGCCTCTCCTTTGGCAAGAAACGCACACGCTCCTCTGTCTGGGTCTCCGGACACACCATCCAGTGGCCGGGAGGCCTCTCGTGGACAGAGGTGCTCGCAGGGAGACCACCCTGGTTCTGTCGGAGGGCAGGCAGGGGGAAGGCACTCGATCCCTCCCGAGATGACGCCCAGCCCTGCTCTGCCCAGGTGACGCGGCCAGGACCCCAGAGGGTCCTTCCTGGTCAGGGAACCGCATGTGGAGACAGCCCCATCCGGAGGGAGGGTCCCACGGGGGGCCTGGTGCCATCTCTCCGGTTCATTTTTGCCACATCCCTCTCTGGGCGTCTGGCCACCCATAACGTGGCCAGCCCGTGCGGGGCGGGGCCGGGAGGAGGCAGAAAGCCAATGCTCTGGAGCGACTCTAACCTGGGCCAGGAAGTTCTGCTGAGGGTCCTGATGGAGGGGAGAGACGGTTCCTTGGGGACCAAACCAGGCGTTGATGGTGATCTCTTCTTCGTCCCCGTCGCCCAGGCAACAGTAGTCGGGGATGCTGATGTCCCGCTTCAGCTCCGGGATCTGTGGGTGTCAGAGCAGACGTGGGAGGCCCAGTCCAGGCCCGGGGACACACGGGCCCAGGAGTCGACGGGCCAAACGCACACTGCCTGGCTCGGCGCTAACACGCCTGTGTCCACGTTTCACGGGACGGGGACTTAGAAACCAACTAAAAAAATTAATAGCTTAATTAGGGAAGAGTTACCATTTCATTTTCAGATTTGTTCCTGTCATAGGCATCTTCGTTTTCTGTTTGAAAAGCCTGAGAGCACTGCTCTGCACTTAACCCAGCTTGGGGCGCCTGGGTGGCTCAGTCGGTTTAAGCGTCCGACCCTTGATTCTGGCTCAGGTCACGATCTCACGGGTTCGTGGGTTCGAGCCCCGTATCAGGCTCTGTGCTGACAGCGTGGAGCCTGCTTGGGATTCTCTCTCTCTCTCAAAATAAACAAACATAAAAAAAAATAGGGGTATCTCATGGCTCAGTCGGTTAAGCATCCGACTTTGGCTCAGGTCATGATCTCCTGGTTCACGAGTTGAACCTTCCATCGGGGCTCTGCGCTTAACAGTGCGGAGGCTGGAGCCCGCTTCAGATTCTGTCTCCCTCTCTCTCCGCCCCTCACACGTGCATGCACGCTCTCTCAAAAAATAATAAAAACATTAAAATAATAAGTACATAAACAAGCCAACCAACTTGTAATTTTCTAAAGAATGCACTCTTTTTGAAAATTAAGTTAAAGAAAAACAAAAAAGAAAATGGGGTTGAGGATTTATCACATCTCCGCAGAGGAAGATTTTCCAAAATTGACTAATGATAAAGCAATCACAAGACATACATTTTAAATACGTTAATTGACATGAAGGCCGCTGACGTGGGAAACTTTTGAAGTGTGGTGAATGAGGGTTAGTGTAGAGAGCTCATACAAAATAAAAAGGAAAAATAACAAGGACCCCAATACGTGACTCCACAAATAATCAAAGGGCAAAACCCAGATATCACACAGAAACGAATTAGACATAAGGAAGAGTTCACTCCCGTTAGGGAAGAAATCTGAATGAAACGTCACTGATGCCACGGTTTCCCACTAATCAAACGAGCAGACTGGGCCAGGGATGCGGCCCAGTGGTGGTGAGGGTGTGGGGAAAGGGGGCCCTGTGCAGGGCTGCTGGTGAGGTCAAGATAAAATCATTGCGACAGTGACTGGGGACGGGCGGGTCTTCAGGGTGTTTAGGCTCCGACCCAGCCGGCAGTGAGCTTGAGCAGTGCTCCTTTGTGCGGACGGGCCGGGGGCCTCACGGAGGCTGAGGTCGGGAAGATCACCTCGAAGATCACCTCCCGCGGGGGCAAAAGGCTCCGAGGCTTTGGGCAATTCGACAGAAACTCAAGTCTGGTCCCTAAAGGGGGACAAGGGGGACCCCTCTGCTACTTTCTTCGGCTATTTCCCGAGTAACGCCTCCCGGGTCAAAGGGGCAGCTGCGGGCCGGCTTTCGGCCGTTCTTTCAGTAGCAGCCCCTCCAAGTTCGGGCTGCTAAGAAGCCATCCGTCCTTCGGAATGGCTGGAATGCTCTCCCCGCAGCAGCCTAGGAAGAAATACAGACAGGCTGCTGTGTCCACTGTTCTGAGGCCCCCTGTCCTGTCGGCCAGAGGGGTGGGGGGGATGGGAGGAGATCCCCAAGGCCTCTGGGGACCTCCTGCCCCTCCGCCACCAGGCCGTCACACCACACAGCCGCTTCCCGCTGGGGTCGTGCCAGGCCCTGGGCCTGCGGAATGCTGACGAGCTGACTGGTCCCTGACGACATGATCAGGATTTCTGAAATATGACTGGTTGACTGAATGGTGTAATCAGAGCCACTGAACTCAGAGACCCCCCAAGAGAAAGGAAGGCTCCCAGGATGTGACCTGATAATTAAAGGGAGGCCTGGCATGGTGGCCAAAATCTACAACATGGGGCCCCTGGGAGAAAAGGAAGAGGTTTTTGGGCAAGAGGTTTTGGGTGGGAGCCACTGAGCTCCGTGAAGGCAGAGAAGGCCCCAGAAAGCAGTGCAGGGACCCGACAGGCAGCACTCTGGACGGCAGGGGTAAAAACACATCTCTGGGGACCCGAGATATAGAGCCGGGTGGCCCTCCAAAAGGCAAAATATCCTCAAGGTTTGTGTTAAAAGCAATCGGACACTCTGCCTTCTACTTTTTTTTTTTTTTTAACTATTTTTTTTTTATTTGAGAGTATGTGGGTGGGGAGGATAGGGTGAGGGAGGGAGGGAGGGAGGGAGGGAGGGAGAGAGAGAGAGAGAGAGAGAGAGAGAGAGAGAGAATCTCAAGCAGATTCTATGCTCGGTGTGGAGCACAACTCGGGGCTTGATCCCATGACCCTGGGATCACAACGTGAGTTGAAATCAAGAGTCGGAGGCTTGACGCAGGTCATGATCTCGCGGTTTGTCAATTCGAGCCCCGCGTCGGGCTCGGTGCCGACAGCTCGGAGCCTGGAGCCCGCTTCGGATTCCGTGTCTCCCTCTCTCTCTGCCCCTCCCCCACTGTCACTCTGTCTCTCAAAAATAAATGTTAAAAAAGAATTAAACAACGAAAGAGTCAGAGGCTCAACGGACTGAACCACTGGCACCCCCACCTTCTGCTTCTAAAACTGCTTCCTCTTGTTCCAGTAAAATGGAAAATGGCTGCTCCAGGACAAGGAGCCAAGTTTACCTGTGGCTTCTCAGGTCCCCCTGGAAGGTGTGACTGAGGTCAGGTCTCTGGGGACCGTACGGTTGGACTCCCCTTTCCTTCATTAAGCAACAGAGGACAGGAGGCAGGGTCTACAAGTCCTAATTCGGGAGACCCGGGCAAGAGACCCCAGCCCACCTAGCCCCCACCTGCTCCGGCCTCTTTCATTTCCGGCGCACAGGCTCCTGGCGGCTGGCACAGCCCCCACAGGGCCCGGGTCCCCCGGCGGGACAGGCAGTGAGAGCAGCCCCAGCCCAGCGGCACAGTGGTGCCCGAGCCCCACCGAAGCTCACCAGTCGCCGGGGTCTCAATTCGAGTTCTCCTCGACTGCGCCTTTTCCCTCAACCCTGCCCAGCCACCTGCGTCCAGCCCCCGGCCGTTGGCACCTGTCTGACACCGGCCCAAACTGTTCAATCATCTCCCCAGGATGAGCCTTCAGATGGTTCCAGCCTCACTAGGCAGTTTTGAAAGTATGGAACACCATCGGATTCCACTTCTCTTTGTTCCCTTATTGTGCCCACGTTTAAAAATAAAGTCTATTTTTTCTCACGATGATGACTGTACATCCTCATTATAGACACTTTGCAAACTGTGGAGAAAACAAGGGAAAACTACTCACGGTCTTACCACCCATGAATCGCTGTGAATCTTCTGGGCCCTTTCTTCCTGTTCCCACCAGAGCTAAGGTCCCTCCGTGTCAGGGCACATCCTTTCTCGCTTCCCCCCAGCCGGCGGGCCCCCAAGTTCCCACGGTGGCTTCGTGAGCGAGCCCTGCACCCAGGGCGCTGGGTGACAGGCGTGTGGGGGGCACACCGCCAGGTGGGGGCTGAGAGCGTTTCTGCCAGCTCCTGGGAGGCTGGTGGGGCCAGCCTGTGACGCCCCCTTCTTAGGGCCGACTGGTGAAGGAGAGAAGGAGCTGGTGCAGGACCTCTACCCCCGGGCACTCTCCCTCACGACTGCCCTGGCTCTCCCGACAGATCTCCCTGGAATACCTCCTCTCACTGGGACCCCTCCTGCTCAGAAACCTCCCAGGGGCCCCCGCTGCCTTGCAGATGGGTCCGGGTTCTTGGTCCGGCCTTCAAGGCTCTCCCCGCTGGGCCCCAGCCTCCCTCACTACCTTCTTGCTCTGCTCTTCTGAATGAACCCTCCGAGGCAGGCGGCCGCTGCCGGCACTTGGGGCCCGCTCCAGGGTACGGCCCGAGTCTCGGTGCAGGAGCGCCTCTCACTGGAATGTCCTGCCTCCAGCCTGGCCGGGCCCTGCTCTTCCTCTCCGCCGGCCCGAGACCCCCTCCATTCTCCGTCTTCGGCCAGTCTGTCCTGAGGGTCTTCGATCTGGCCAACCAGCACTGGGGACCCACAGGAGCCGAACCCGGGCCCGCTGGGCACACACGGGCCCAGCTCGGGGCGACGGCCTCGTGAGCAGAGCGCTGACACTGGGTAAGGACGGTGCTGGGACCGCCCAGAGAACCCTCACCAAGGAAGGCAGCGACCCGCTCTTTGTGGGTCGGGTCAGAGCCTGCCACCCGCACTTGGCTCCCCAAGACCCATTCCTCAGGTGTGACCACACCGGCTCAGACTTCCGGCTCCACCCGCTGGGGCCACCTCCTCCCCCTTCCGGGGTCTTGGGGCCCCGGGGTCGGCAGGCCCAGGCTCTCACTGGCCACCTGGCAGCTTTGTCTGCTCCCTGCCCGCTGCTGGAGGACACAGGTGCCACACAAGGCTCTCCTTGCTCACCAGTGGGGTGGGTGATGAGGCTGTCAGGCCCTTTCCTGCCTTCTGGGCTCAGAGCTCAGGAGGGGAGGTGGGACAGAGGGAGAGCGGAAAAGACAAGAGGAGAGGGCGTCAGACTTACCTGGTCAAAGAGCTGGTGCTGAGCCAGGTACCCAACGTCCCTCGGCTGAGCCGCAAGAGAAAAACCAGAAGTGACACAGAAAGCCTGGTTAGTCGTAAGGGACACCCTCCAGGGTGCTGCCGTTAGTGGCCTCTCGGCACCAGGGTGCACCCGGCCCCAGACAGCCACCTGGCAAGGACCCTCGGCTCTATCCTGCTTGGTCCCTTCTGTGACCTGGGGGCGAATGGGACGCTCTCCCTCTGGGGCCGGGCTGGGCCTGGGGGAGACTCCGATCCAGGGCTGCCTCTGTAGGGGCTGCTCCAGGACTCAGCTTCCTCCCTGAAAATGAAGAGGCTGCACTTATAGGAGGCTTTTTCATAAATAAAAATGGACTACACTATATGTATTACTTTGGAAAATTTTTCATTTAATGATAACATCACGAATATCTCTTCAGGTGAGCACAGACATACGTGCCTCATTCTTTTGACGGGTCCATGTTTCATAGACGGGACAGATCATTATGAACTCAACCATCCCCTGCTGGTGGACATTCAGGGTGTTTTCCCGGCATTTCCACAAACAGTCTAACATTCTGGGCCTTCCTTATGTTTATGTTCTCCCAAAAGCAGAACAACCGAGTCAAGGGGCATGAGCATTCTAAATTCCAGTTGCTTCTGCCAGGTTATTTTCCCAAAAGTGAATCCCAGGTTGTCTTCCTGGCAAAACTGTCAGTGCCCGTTTCCTACATGCTGGCCTGCCCTGGGGATGATCATCTTGTGAGAATTTCCACCAGCAGATGGATGAAAAGATCTGTGCTTTCCACACTGGGCTCCACAAGGGTCAGGGGCTTCCTGGGAGGAAGGGCTTCCTGTCTAGGGCTCTGGAAGGGCCAGTGGGGGCAGAGCTTGCGAGAGGCTGCTCCCCCCACCCCCCTCCATAGCCAGGGCAGAAGTCAGCCTGGGTCTAACGGGCTCTGGGGCTCAAACTGTGTTGAAGGACACGAAGGCTCCTCTCTAGAATCCCTGGAGAACCTCTGTGCTTCCAACCCTCTCCCTCATTCCCTTGTCTTCCTTACAACTATGGAAGCTACAACATGCCAGACCAGGGCTACGAGGTGGGCACGGCCGGATGTGATGTGGTCTCTCCTGCCATGGATACTGTGGCCCAGAGACACTAACTTCGGTTAACCGGGCACTGACCGTGCCGCACTTACAGCTTGTCGCGTTTAACTCTCACAAATGACCCTGTGAAGTAGGTATCAGCCATCTCCAACGAATCCCAAAGTCAGGGCACTGAGGATCGAGAGGTTCGGCAACCAGCCTGGGCCACAGAGCCGGCAAGACGGTGCTGGAGTTAACGCTCTCCCGCCTCAACCCGAAGCGCACCTGCCTGCCCCCTGGCAAACTGCACCTCCGGTTCTGCGCTCCGCTCTGGGCTCGGGGCTTCTTCCCGGAAAAGGGGACCGGAAAGGGGGTTCACTCCTGCGAGCACAGGGGCAGAGCAGCATCGCATGCTCTCGTGCCCGGTTCCCTTCTCCAGGCCTCTGGGCGACAAGGGATGCAGTGGGGGTGGGTGTGGAAGGCGGGGGACGCGGGCATGGAAGAGGTCTGTGAACGCAGCGGGACGAGGCCGCGCCCCGGAGAACCGCACCAGGCGCCGGCAGAGGAGGCCGGACACTTGGGAAGAGAAGCTATGGGGCAGGAAGGGTGATGGTGCAGGGTGGGGGGAGATCTGGGGGGCCCTCGGGAGCTCACAGTTACGATGTAGAACAGTGTACAACGGGAGAGACCGTCAGCCAGCATGGTCACCACCTGGGCCCTGTGGCTGCAGCGGACCCACGATGAAACCAGATCAGAACTCACAGGGCCCGGGCCCGGGGCTGCCTTGGGTGTGGGAAGGGGAAGCCACCACTGCCCTTATCTGAGACGGTAAAACGGCACCACTGCTTCGGAGAACAGCCTGACAGTTCCTCAAGAACGGTTAAACACGGAGTCACCACAGAACCCAGCGGTCCCGCCTCTGGTACACACCCGGGAGAGACGAACACTTGTACGTGAGCGCTCACGGCGGCGTTTTCCACGCCAGCCAAAGTGTGTGCAACCCGAACGGCTGTCAGCCGATGCCGGAACACAACGTGGGGTCTCCATGCAATGGAAGGGTACTGGGACGAAGGACTGACGGCGGGCCACGCGTGGACGAACCCAGACGGCACTCTGCCGAGGGGAAGTGGCCACAGACGCCCACGTTTGATACGATTCCATTTCTATGAAATGTCCAGAATTGGGAGACCCACAGAAACAGGAAGCAGGCTAGTGGCCGTCTGAGGACGGGGTGGGAGGGCCGAAGGGGAAATGACTGTTCATGGCTACCGGGTTTCTTTGGGAGTGATGAGAATGTTCTGGAATGAGACACTGGTGATGGCTACAAAACCTTACAAATACACTAAAAAACCACCAAATCGTACCGCCCAAAATTAAATAAAATAAAAGACTTGAAATGAGTCGCGTTGTGCCCGCCCGGCAGCCTGCTCCCCTCGCTCTGGCCCACCCGCCTTCTGACCACAGGCTCTGAGAGACGGATGCCTCCAAAAAGCTGCCCTGCAGTGCCCGAATGTCACACATCCTCCCTGCTGTGAGCCCCACGGGAAAGGAGGTGTGGGGACATACCTCATCCCTGATGTACTTGCTGATGAACTCGTTGACCGTCATGAGCGTCTGGGACCACTCCTCGTCAGTGTACCTGGAACCAACCTCCACCGGGACAGTCCGGCAGCCGGCGACATCCTGGATGTACTCCAAGCTGGGAGACAGACGCGTACGGTCACCATCACCTGCGCGCTGAGCCTCGCCGGGCCCTCCGCTAAGTGTGCTTCACACGGGTCTCCTTTTGTCTTCACGGAATCTCTGGGGGAGAGGCTATCACCCCCACCGCACTGGCGAGGGCGCTCGGGTGCAGACACGTGGGGTTACGTGCCCACTGGCACCACGGAGCTTTGCAGAGAGATCCAGTGAGGCTGGCCTGCCAAAGCTCTTGCTGGGCGGTTCTATCTCCCTGCTGGCCAGGAACTCCCAGTTCTCTGTCTGCTCACCTCGTCTCTAAGCTGGGAAACCTCCTTGGAGCCAATGGCAGAGAGTGCAGCGGGGGCGCAGACAGGCCTGCGTCCTGAACGCCAAGGACCTCTGGCACATTACTTAACCTCTCTAAGCCCTTGGCCCCCGTTTGTAAACGGGGGCGATGACAGTACCTGTCCCACGGGAACCAGGGCGGACAGAGAGGGAGCAAACCTGGCACGTGCTCAATCCGGTAAAACACCCCTGCAGCAGGGCTCTTCCCACAGCCTTGGCGGGAACCGCCCCCTCCACGGACCCCCAGACACAGGTGACCCGGCCACCCGCCCTCACAGACCCCTGCTCCTTCCCACAGGCATTATGGCCACTGTCCAGCAGCCTGAGCCGCTCTTACAACCATGAATCCGGGGTGGGAGACCAGATGCAGATGTGAGGAGGGAACGAGCCCAAGAGCCCCGCCAAGAGAGAAGGGGACGCGTCTTGGGCTCTTGCTTCTGCTCTGAAGCCGCAAGGCCCCCGAGAAGGCCCACAGGATTGCTCAGATCCTGCAAAATGGCACGAACAGACTTAACGCGGCACCGCCACGTGAGCACTCGCTCAGACACCTGCTTTGCGCAAGTGAGCCGAGGATGCCACGTATCTTAGGACCTCCGGCGTGAACTTGGGGCAGCGCCATCTTGTTTAACCTCAGCAGCCCACGCGGGACCGGTCGGGAAGCGCGTGCGAGGCTGCATTTCCCGGGGGAGGAAGACAGGTGGAAGCCAGGTCCTGCAATGGGCAGAGGAGGCTCCCGGGCCTCACAGCCACCCACCTCCACTTCTTCATGCACGGCCACTGGTCGGCCACGCCTTCCAGGATCACAGGCCTCCCTGGAACCAGAAAATGCTTCCGGAAGTGCTGGAGGGACGGGCAGCGGAGTCGCGGCACCGTTCTCTCAGACCTCACGTCTGGAATCCGAACATGGTCGTGCCTCGCTTTCTGTTTAAAAGCAAAACAGAACAGCCGCACGTGCAGCGAAGTTAACATTCGGGGCCATCCGCCGGGAACATGCGTCCGTCCCCGGCAGGCTAGCTCTGCTGTCACGAATGGGAACAGCTAACATCTACTGTCACTGTCACTGCTGCTGCTCCTGGTACTCCTGGCCCTTTCCTACTAGATCACTTAAAGCGTCTGTTCAGGGCGCCTGGGTGGCTCGGTTGGTTACGCGTCCGACTCTTGGTTTTGGCTCCGGTCATGATCTCACGGTTTTGTGAGTTCGAGCCCCGTGTTAGGCTCCACTCGGGATTTTTCCTCCCTCTCTCTCTGCCCCTCTCCTGCTTGCACGCTCTCTCTCTCACAAAAATAAATAAATATTAAAAAAGAAAGAGCAGATAAAGCATCTATTTGATTGTAAAAGGAAGGTGAGGCTTTCACAGAAACTCCGCAGAGGAGACGTTACGACCCCAAATGCCGTCTGATGTTAAAGTACTCTGTCATTACTATGCGTTCCTCTCCCATCCTGTCACTCGTGAGGAGAGGACCGTTGACCCACCGGCAGGAATATGCAGGACGGATGAGCCACGTTTCCACGTTGCCACTCGGTCCCCGCGATGTCTTCTGAGGGACTGTGCCGGAATTTCCCAACCACCTCCCAACTGAGTGACCTGAGCAAGTTACTGTCTTGGGGCCTCAGGTTCCTTCTCTGTTACATGACCGGGAGACTAGGGGTCACACGTGAAGTGCCCAGGATCGCTGGCAGGAGCGTCTGCTCCCTCTGCCCCACACTACTGCAAGCATGTGCATCAGCTCTGCCCCCGCCCCCCTGCCCCCACTGCTGAACGTGTGTGCGCCAGCTCTGACCCCGCCCCCTCTGCTGCACGCGCGTGCGTCAGCTCTGCCCACCCTCACTGCACGTCTGTGCACCCGCTCTGACCCCGCCCCCCTGCTGCACGTGTGTGCGCCAGCTCTGACCCCGCCCCCTCTGCTGCACGCGCGTGCGTCAGCCCTGCCCCCCCCCCCGCCCCACCCCACTGCACGTGTGTGCGCCAGCTCTGACCCCGCAGCAGTGACGACTACCAGTCTCACCCGCAGGCCGTGCACGCGGCCTCGTGCTCACCATCCTTGTTACACCCTCTGCTCTCATTTCCTCTCACGCCCTCGTCAGCGGCACCTCGCTGAGCACCGTGAGCGGGGCTGCCTCCCCCCCTTTCCCCCCGCACGGAGAACGCATTCTGTAACAGCCTCTCTGTGACCCAGACTCCAGGAGAACAGGCCCTTCCGTACATATCATGCCCTCGGCGCCTGGCACATCTAGGCCACCGCTGGTGCCATAAAGCTGCCGAGCAAACCCCTCCCCCTTACAGGCATGGGAACGCAGGGGGCAGAGAGGAGTCAAGACACCTTCCCGACTCACAGGCGGTGGGCAGCTGGTGGGAACGTGGCCCGGCAGGCCGACTCCAGACCTGAGCTCTCACCCCCCCGGCTACACGCACTGCCCACCACCACCCGCACCGTGAGCCCCACCCTGGGCACGGGGCCACCTCTGTGTTCCTTTGGGACAGACTTGGCGTGGGAAAGGGCAGTGAACAGTGAAACTCCCGGGTCAAAGGACACTGGCATCTGCCCCCCCGTGGTCTGCATGTCTGCCCTGCCCTCTGAAAGGTCAACCCACGCACCCTGCCCTTGGCCCCCTGGCATCCTTCGTGGCACCGGTATTACATAAACCCTCCTTGTCAATTTCACGGCCAGACATCGTTACCTCGCTGTTCTTGCCTTTTTTTTTTAACCACAGGTGAGGCCGAGCATTTTCCCACACGCCTAGAGGTATGGTAAGTGAGGTTTGCCTGTCAGCGCTGGGACCCGAAGCCTGGCCTCCGCCCTGCAGGGTAGTCCTCATGCGCTAAACACTGGGAAGGCCACATGCCGGGACCCTGGAAGCGGCACCCAGCAGTCACAGGAACGGGAGATGGCTGGATGTAGCACGTGGCCCAAACGCGGCGGCGCGGAGAGCAAGGCAGCCAGGAAAGGGGTGACGCTTCCAGGGGCTGACCAAGAGCAAGCTGGAAGGCGTGGGCCCATGCGTCCCTCCGGGCTGCTGCTCTCTCGAGCCACAGCGTGTCCACCTCCGTCTCTCCTGAAAGGGCACTGCTTATGCAGACACGGGGGGGGGGGGGGGGGGGGGGGATCGGAAATCACACCAAGCGGCTCCCCTTCCGAATCCACGGAGACGCTATTTTCATGCCTCGAGGCCTCACCCCCCAGGAAGAGCGGACTCCTTCCTTCTAGAAAAACAGGACCGTCGGGGCACCTGAGGTGTGGCAGGCGGCAATCCCACCCAGATACCTTCTCGTGGGGCTGCTCTTGGGCCGGGCCTGGGGCGGGCCTCTTTCCCGAGGGGAGGTGCGCCTGCAGGACGGCCGCGACTTTAGTGAGGATGTCCCCGAGGATGGCCGCCCCCATCAGCAGGCCCATGTCGCAGACTCTCAGGGCTGCGGCCACGGCGCCGGCGTCCCCGGTCTCCTCGCACAGACACACGGCCTTCAGGAGGCAGCCGAAGGCGTACACGCGGCGCCAGTCTCTGTGCACGTCGCGCCACGGCCCCGTGTTGAGTTTCTCCCAGGAGTAGTCCAGGATGGCCTCGCTGGCCTGCAGACACTCGTCCCCACGGCCGCCGCAGAACAGCTCGACCGCTTCCCGCAGCAGCCGCACCACGCTGCGCTCCACCGTCTCCCCGAGCTGTAGCGTCAGCTCCTCTTTAGTGGGGGGCAGGAGCGCCCTGAGTGCCTCCCGGAGGGTGCCGGCTCCCGCCATGGGGCCCTCTGCCGGCCGGGTCGTGACGACAGTGCTGCGGGAAGAAAGAACAGTTAGAGCAGAACAGCGTGTCGCGTGCCCAAACACACACATTTGTAGATTTTCATAAAATCAAACTGGGGAGGGGGAGCTAGAGCTGTGATGACATCCAGTAGCGAAAACGTCACCCACTGAGATTTTTAATGTATATACTAATAGGCAATCTAAGGAATGGGAGACGATATTTGCAAATGGCATATCCGATAAAGGCTTAGTATCTAAAATATATAAAGAACCGATGCAGCTCAACACTCAAAAAGCAAATAAACCCAGTTAAGAGATGGGCAGGAGACATCAACAGACATTTCTCCAAAGAAGACATCCAGATGGCCAAAGGCACGTGAAGAGATGTTCAATGTCAGTCATCATTAGGAAATGCCAATCAAAACCATAAAGAGATTCCGCCTCCCACCTGTCAGAATGGCTAAATCAAAAACACAAGAAACAACTGATGCTGGTGAGGGTGTGGAGAAACAGGAAGCCTTGCGAACTGTTGGTGGGAATGCAAACTCGTGCTCTGGAAAACAGTATGGAGGTTCCTCAAAAAGTTAAAAGCAGAACTACCCTATGATCCCGTAATTGCACTACTGGGTATTTACCCCAAAATACAAAAAAACACTAGTTCAAAGGGATGCATGCACCCCTATGTTTATAGCAACATTATCTACAATAGCCAAATTAAGGAAAGATTCCAGGTGTCCATCGACTGATGAATGGACACGGAAGATGCGGTATATACATATTCAATGAATGTTACTCAGCCGTAGAAATTGAAATCTTGCCGTTTGCAACAACATGGATGGAACTAGAGAGTATTATGCTAAGCGAAATCAGAGAAAGACAAACACCATAGGATTTCACTCATGTGGAATTTAAGAAACAAAGCAAATAAGCAAAGGAAAAACGAGACACAGAGAGGGAGACAAATCAAGAAACAGACTCTCAAATAGAACAAACTGATGGTTACCAGAGGAGAAGGGTGTGAAGGGATGGGGGGAACAGGAGATGGGGACTAAGGAGTACACTTTCCATGATGAAAATAAAATATTAGAAGATTTTAAAAAATCAGAAAGCGATAAAAATAATAAAAATAAAATATAAAGTCACTTTCTATAAAGAGAGAGACCATGCAGACATCTCCCTTACAGGTTCCCACAGCTTTCCACACGTGTCCTTTGTGACACACGTCTCACGTGAATGACTCTACAACGGTCTTCTCTGCCAAGCGTAAACTCTTGTGAGGGCAGGGCCCCCGTCTGTCTGGGGTCACCCCTACATTCAGGGCCTGGTACGATACCAGTCTCACCGTGGGCACGGGATAAATGTGTATTCAGACAGGAACGTATGTTGTCCTTAACTGGAAAGCCTCCAACATCCCTCCTGTCTGGCAAACTCCTATCCAACCTTCCAGGCCCACCTTAAATGATCCCCTCTGGGAAGGCTGCCAACACTCTGATGGCTCACATGTCTGTCTCTCCAGGACTACTGGCAAGCTTCTCCGGGGCAAGAACGTGCCTCATTTCTCTCCATTTCCCTAAAGTCCGGCTCCCGGTGGGCACTCAACTAAGGCTATTGGAGGAATGGGGTCTTAACTTCTCGGGAAGAACCCTGGGAGTACAGAAAAACTACACAGAAAGGAAAAACATCACAGTTGGTGCTCTTCTATACGGACGGCAGGCCGGTCCTCATGCGTAAGCACTAACAGGTGAACAGGTTCTCACAGGTTTGTAATTGCTCACCTCTGATTGGTCACCTGTGCCACTGCACTCTGGGTATACTAACAGCTGTTCCATCCGCTGTCTATCTCATGATGTCAAGAAATAGGGACCATCATGCTTTTTGCAGAGACTGCTCTGCTAGGTAGGGGCCAGCGGACTTTTTCTGTAAAGGGCCAGATGTTACACGTTTTAGGCCTGGCAGGCCACGCGGTCACTGCTGTCGCTACTCGGCCACCGTAGCGTGAAAGCAGCCTTTCGCGGGATGTGAACAAATGGGCATGGCCGCGTTCCAATAAAACTTTACGAAAACAAACCCTTGCTTTAAGCTCACCAAAATCCTTTTCACCCTCTCCCTGGGCACACAGACTACATTTCCAGGTCATCCCTGCCACGCGACGTGGCCACGACTGCCAGCTCATGTGAACACAAGTCATGCAGCCACTCTGGGCCTGGCCCGCATACACCTCCTACAGGATTCTCCACGCCGTCCCTACCCGCTGGCTGCAAGTGAAGGACTCTGAGGCCCTAGAGGATGACACAGCCACAGCGGCCACAGGACTGGGCACATACACCCACGCTGGAATGCCTCATGAGCCAGAAAGAACTTGCATTGTGTCGAGCCGCTAAACTGCTGATGATGTGTGTCACAGCGGGTAGCTGCCCTGACACAGAAACTTCTATTGCTGAAGAAACAGAGAGGGCAGAGTATTCAGTTTTGTGGCTCAGAATCCTTTCCTCTTTCTTAACAACACTCCTCCGTTTCCTTCTGAGGAGTTTCATCTCCCCCGCTGAGGTCGGTCAGGTGGGATGTTGCCGGGCCGTGGGTGTGTGCGCAAAGCCAGGCGACTGGTTCTAAGCTGCCTCCCTTGAGTGTGAACTTTGAGCAGATCGACTGGACTGGAGGTGGCTGGTGCTTCACGGTCTCCTACCGGCCATTTCTGGGCCAGCCTGGTCTAGGGGCTCACAGTTATCGTCCCGGATTTCTGGGTTATGGAGCCCCTTTCGTTCTTACTCTTTTCAAAGGGCAATTCTCCAGCTTTCCATTCCTTCTGTGGCCCCAGTGGCTCTCCAAAAAACATCTTCCTTCTGTCAGCCAGGGTTGGCTTCTTTGGTCAGGGACCCTACTTGACCCACAGGAGTCACTGATATCCCCCACCCCTGGGGGATGGTGATAGGCAAGGAGGAAGACTGATAAAGCCTTATCAGATGTCTCACTTCCGATAAAGGGAAGAAAGCCACCGTTCCCCAGTGATCCCTGCCTCCTGTGACTAACACCCTTATCTGACTCCTTCCTCTGGAGCATGGGCAGGACCTGTAATTCGAATGGCCTTTGCAGATGCCATTAAGAATAAGGACCCTGAGATGGAAAGATTATCCTGCATTGTGTGGGTGGGTCCAACTTTATAGACGAGTCCTTGAAATAATGTTTCCTGGCTAAAGTCAGAGTCAGAGGGAGAGGTGATAACAGAAGGGCCAGAGAGACGCAGTTTTGCCGGCTCTGACGAGGGGGTCACAAACCAAGGAATGTGGGTGGCCTCTAGAAGCAGGAAAAGGCCAGGAAACGGATTCTCCCCTGGAGCTTCCGGAAAGGAATGCTGCCCTGCCAAGACTTTGACTTTAGCCGTCAGCCCCACGTTGAAGGTCTAATCTTACGAAAATGTAAGATAATGAATTTGTACTGTTTTAAGCCACCAAGTTTGCAGTAATTTGTTACAGCAGCAACAGAAACCCGTTATGACTTGCTTCCAGCCAACAAGTGTGCAAGTTTGATACATGTGGCTTTTTTTTTTTTTTTCCTAAGATGGCAGAGGTGATGGATGGGATGCCCCTTGATCGGGTCACATGAGGTTTAACTTCCACCGCCAGCCGACTCTCCCTACTGCCTTCCTGGCTCGTGTGCACTGATGAGCACGTGGCCAGTTGGGAGAGGTCCCCACGCACGGCGAACAGATGATGGCGGCTTCGAGCCAACAGCAAGCTAGGAACTGAGGCCCTCCGTCCAACAGCCTCCAAGAACTGAACTGTTCCAACAACCACAGGGGTTTAGATCCTTGTCCAGTTGAACCTCTGGACAAGAACTTCGTCCCGACGGACACCATACCTCGAGCCTCGTGAGATCCTGACACAGAGGGCCCCACTAAGTCACACCACATTATCTTGACCCAAAGAATCTAAGATAATAAGTATGTGTGGCTTTAGGCAACTAAGCCTAAACTGTCATACAGCACTAGATAACTAATAAACACCCCTATTCACATTTCCCTGACACCCTGGGACACAAAAGAACGGGAGAAGAAAGCAGTTTCTTTTAGCACCAACGTGCATGAAGAAGTCAGCAGCAGACAGGGAAGGGAAGACACAGGAAGGCTAGAGGTGTGGTCCCTGCAGGTAGGCTGGACAGCCCCATCCCTACCTCCGGGCCCCATTTTAACTCATTTCTCGCCAACTCGTGACTAACACCACCCACAACACTGACAGTAACACATCGTTACCTCTTTAAACTTCACAGTCCCATGAAGCCGAAAATATACAAAGTGTTTACTCCAAGCCAAGGATGCCCTAAGCACTTTTTAATTCTCACGGAAACTCAAAGAAAGTATCATCGTCCCCATTTCGCAGATAAGGAAGCTAAAGTGGTTAAGTGACTTGCCCCACGCATTGGGCTAGGAAGAGGGGACACGAGAGATTTAAAACTCAGGCAGTCTGGCCCCCAGACTTCCGTGATCCCGTGGGTGAAGGAACCGAGCCACAACATCTCCGGCCAGCACAGGATGAAGTTGGGAATCTGGGCTGTTTAACCCTCAACAAAACCCTGTAATGAAGGAATGATTATTCCCACTCAACAGATGAGAAAATCCCATCACTTCGTAGAAGCAAAACGGATGATCTTCCTTGTGTGTCATTATTTTTGAAGAACCTCTTCCTGAGCCTAAAGCAACAGCAATAACGTACCAATGCCCATATCATGGTTCTCCCACCCTTCCCCTCCCTCTAATCTTATTTGTCCCTCACAACACTGTCAAGCGGCTAGGGACGTAGATGATCATTTTCCCTACACCCCTACCTTCTTTTGCTGATGAAGAAACTAAAGTCCAGGGGAAAAATGAAGTGACTCTCTTATGTGCCCTGTCGATGCTCCGTGGTTTCTGTACGTTATAATCTTACAATGTAATCACTTACAATCTCGTGATGTGAGGTTTTACAGAGACGAATGAAGTTAAGATCTGGGAGAGTAAGCAACTTGTCCAAAACTACACAGTAACTGGCAGCGTCTACCCAGAACACTTTTCAGCTTCAGGGGTGAGGATTACATCAGCTTTTGGATCTTTGTATCCTAGCTCGGTCCCCAGTGCACAAGGCCTTCCAGCCGGCCCAGTGAATGATGGCACCGAGAGCCTCGAGTGGCACGGCCCTCGCCTACCAGGACGATTTCTATCTCTAGCCTCCCAGAAGATTCATAAATGTCTTGTGTTGGTCTCATTGACAGCTTTCTTGGGAGAGCTTCACAGCCCAAACTTCCAATGTGGCCTTACCCGCTACCCACACACAAAACCGCATGTGTGCCCGTCAACTGGCCTCCCTGGGTGGCTTCATGGCTCATCCCCTCAAGAGTGACTCACATGTCTTATAAAGCAGCCTCGAGAAGTCTCGGGGCGCCAGAAGACCTCAGAGACCTCATATCCTGGCTTCTCGCAAAGGTCGGCAATAAACCTCCCAGAAGACCACTTATTTGCCTGACTAGAAAAATGGCTTCGGAAGGGGTCCTTATGTACCCGCTTTGTAAATCGGTCTCTTAGTGGCCTTAAAAAACGGCTTCCCAGAGGATTTTAAATGGGCTATAAACCAGTTCCCTGGGATGCAGATTATGGATTTTGTAAACTGGCCTCTCGGGGTGACCTTACAAAACACCCCCTCAGAGAGCTCACAAAGGCCCTTCAAAGTGAGCCTCCACAGGTGGCCTCGTGTGCTGCTTTGCCGACCGGCTTCCCAAGGTGGCCTCCCTGCACTGCTTTGCAACATGGTCTCTCAAGGCCGTCTTGTTTGGTCTCCATAAACCTGCCTCCTCAGGCAGCCTATGCGTTACTTTGCAAAGTGGCCTTGGAGAGGGACTCATGTAAATGGCCATGTCAAACAGCCTTCTGGGAGAGGGCCTCAGGTTGGCTGTACAAAACAGGTCTCCTCTTGGCCACATAATATAACCTTAGTAATTAATTTCGAATCCAGAGCTCCTCGGTGAATGGCTTTATCAAACGGTCTTCAGAGATACTTATGTTGACACCATATGACAGAGTCTTCCAGAGGTGGACGCTCCGGGATAGCTCCGAGTTTGTTTTCAAAATGACTTTTCAGACTGGCTCTGTCATAGCCACTTGAATGGCCTCCCAAAGGGCCTCATGGCTGATCTTGTAACACTAGCCTCCCTGGGGCGCCTGGCTGGCTCAGTTGGTGGAGCACACAGCTCTTGATCTTGGGATTGTGAGTCTGAGCCCCACGCTGGCTGTAGAGATTACTTAAAAGTGTTAAAAAAATAAAAAAACCACTAGTCTCTCAGAAGGCCTTGTGTTCGCGGGTGGAAGCAACTTTCCACGGTGACGTGGCATACCGGTCATTATTTCTCTGAATAATCCTACAGCCTGATTCTACTGGCTTCTCGGACCCTTTCATTAGTTAGCCTTTTAAATAGTTGCCGAATCAAACAGCCTTTGGGGGAGGAGCCACATCCTACTACAGGAAACAGTCTTCCAGAGTAGAGCCGTGAACTGTTTCATAAACAGGTTTCTTTACATACTGGACCTTGTCTGAGGGCCCGATGAAACTCACACTTTGTGTTAGTTTTACAAACCAACCAATCTCCCGTGGTTTCTTTAGAGCACCAGGAAAGTGTTAGGTTCTACCCATCAACCCTCTCGGTTAGCTCCTGTTCCCACGTGAAATGGCCTTACAGAAAACGGCTTTCACTGGCTGGGTCAAACCCCTTCTTGATGACCGTATGAAACTATGGTCCAGAGAAGGTGGCCCCATGTGGGCTGTCAGCAGCCCTCACAACAGGCCATCTGATACGGCCCTCCACTGAAGACAGGTACAGGCCACACGAAACTCCTTTCCAAATGGCCTCAAGTCCTGGCTTTACAAATCAAACTTCCAGCACCCCCCATGTACTGGTCTGACAAAAAAAGGCCTCTTGATAATAGTAAAACAGTCTTCCAGAGGAAGGTGTCAGTCAGAGTAGTCTTGCAGCTTTGGCCTGGCTTTATTGACTGGCTTCCCAGAGTTCCCCACTGAACTGCCTTTTATAAAAGGTTATATGATACAGCCTTCCTGGGATGCCGGAGTGGGTCAGTTCACTGAATGGCCAACTTTTGATTTCAGCTCAGGTCATGATCCCAGCGTCACAGGATCCAGCCCCATGTCGGGCTCTACACTGAACATAGAGCCTGCTTGGGATTTTCTCTCTCTCTCTCCCTCTGTCCCTCTCCTCCACTCATGGGTTCTCTCTTTCTAAAACAAAACAAAACAAAACAAAACAAAAAAACACAGCCTTCCAGAGGAAGGAGTCAAGAATAAACTGTGTGAGTCTTTCAGAGTGGCACCGTAGACTCATCTTCTAATTGGCCCCCCAGAATTCCACATAAAAAGGCATAAGCAGAGGTTGTATAAACTGCCTTCTGCAGTCAGGTACAGGTGGGTTAATTATAGAATATATCCTACAAACCAGGATGCTGTATATAGGCCTTTTTTGTTTGGTTGGGTTTTGGCTTGGTGAAGGATACATTTTTCTCTTTTAAAACTTTTTATTCTCATCATTTTCTCCAAAGTTCTTTGTTCTTACATTGTTTGGAACTTTCATTTCTGCAAGCAGAGATTTCACAAGCTGACTACTGGGCGTGCTGTTAGTTTTCTTTCATACGTACGTAAATTTCAGCATTTATTTCATATTATTTAAATATCTAATATTTAGGACTGGTCAAGTCATAAACTGGGGGTATTCAGGCCAACTGAGACCGATGGTCACCCTAATTATAGGCCCTATGAAAAAGCCGGAGTGGCCTTATATTGTCACTTTAAAGTCAGTTCCCTAAAACTCGTCAGGTTACCGGCCTGGAGAGACCTCTTGTTGGTCACAGAAGTCTTTTTTTGAAGGAGGTGAGGGTGGAGGCGTCAGGTACAGAAACAGCCCCAGTGGTCTTGTGTCCTGACTTCGTCAACTGGCATTTCAAAGTGCCACGTGTACTGGCTTCGTGACATGGGACAGCTTTCAGGGGAAGGTCAGGTACAGGTTGCACAAAATAGCTTCTCTCGGTGGACTGTATCTTGCCATCTCTTACAAAAGGCTTATTTGTTGATGACAACAATACTCTAGGTACGGGGGTCGGATAAAGGTGGTCTGAACTAACCTCTCCAAGTGGCTTTTGTCTCCGCTTTATAAATCAACCTGATACGAACTTCATAAAAGGTTTCTTGTTGGTTGTATTTAACACAAAGGAGCCACGTATAGGCTACATTTTTATGCGTGGCTCAGGTCCTGACTTCGCAAATTCACCATCCAGATGGAGCACGTTATGTAAGCTGGCCTTTCGTACTGAACAGCCCAAGTGGGTTCTGCTGGTTACAAAACAATGCCTCCTGGGAAGCTAGGATACTCATCCCAGAATTCTCTTAAATTATCTTTAAGAACCTAAAGCAATTGCCACAACAGACTTTAAACTGGCTGGGAGAAGCGGCTTCTTGGAGAATCTCACCAGGATTCGCAGAGGGTTGGCTTTATTTAAGAGCCCCCCAGGGTCTCACAAACGTCTCCGGCTGACCCGAAATGGCCATCCTGAGAGCAGTATGCTGGTCATGAGAAGTGTCCCGTGGGTGGCTTCCAAAATAGGAGCCTCTACCTGGCTTTCTGGGAGCAGGCTGCCCACTTAGCTTTCAAATCTCTTCAATTTTATTGTGGCACTATTCCACATAAGCTGTGCAAAAAAAAAAAAAAAAAAAAAAAAAAAGAGCTTTCTAGGGAGCTTTATAAAACTTTCCAGAGAGATTTGGAAATATTTCCAGAAAGCTTTGTTTAGCGGCGCCATGGGTAACTTTGGTCTTCTAAGGGCCCCGCTGCCTCGGGTTCGGGCCGTCGGTGGGGCCCTAACACCTGCCTGCCCCCTGACCTTGGGTTTGCTATATGTAACCCTGCTGAGCACGGTGACTTACCTTTGCTGGATCCTAACGCGAGGGGCGTAACGCGACACCGATGCTCAGAGTTAACTCCTATTACTTACAAATCCCTGTCCTTCAGGTACCCCAAGCAGACGCTCCACCCGAGGGCTCACACCCCTTCCCCACCTGGGGCTTCATTTGTCACGGCCCACATTTGGTTTACAGCAACCTAGCTCCAGGCCTATGACAAAAGCAGCCTTGGTCCACTACCTGTAGGTACTGTCACCGAGGAAATAAACACTCGCGCAGGCGCACTAGAGTTCCGCCAACGCGCCCCCAGGAATCGCGCAGGCGCACACCGCTGGCCTCACGCATGCGAAATTACTGGTTTAAGGCGAACACTACGCACGCGTGGAACCTACCTCCTACCCGCGACGTGCAGACTTGGCGCTGCGTTCTCAGGGCGCATGCGCCGCCTCTTTTTTTTTTTTTTTTTTTCCCCCTCCCCTCCCCATTCCCGTCCCAATTTCTCTACTTTGAAGAACTGCCTGGGGATTTCCAAGGCGCACGCGCGAGGCAGTCTTTCCACCGCCAACCCCCCCCCCAACGCCCCGCCCCGCTGCGCCTTTAACACAGCGCCTGCGCAGTCCTCCCCTCTGCGTCTAAGGAGGCAGGGCTTCCCTCCCTCTGGAGTTGCTCAAGTTCACCTGTCTCGAGTTTGGGCCGTGTGGAGTGGCGCAGAGGCTGGCGACGACGTGTTCCGTTTGGTCGGAACACTCTGGCTCTCTCCTCCGAGGAGTCAGGCTTGCCGAAGTATCGATCACTCAGTGCTCGCCTGATCGGGGCGGAGTGCCTAGCCGAGCGCCGAGTGATCGATGCCGTGGCCCCGCCCCGTCGTGTTTACAAGGCCGTAGGGTAGAAGCGACCCGCAAGTGAGGGATCTTTTCCTGGTTTTCGATTCCCACGTGGGTGACGCCTGCGACTTCCTCAGCAAGGATAACTTAGTGTGCTAGTCAGCTTCGCATCCACCATTTCATCGAAACCGTACAACTAAGAGGATTCGTTTACCTAGTTTACAGGGAGGTCAGCCAGTGCCCAGCGAAATAAAGGGGCCGAATCCTTGTACTTTGGGAAAGTCACAGCTCCTAAATTTTTGCATCCACGGCCCGCAGGAGTGAGGAAATCCTGGGTTTCGGAGGGCAGCCAGAATCCTCACTCCTGCCGCCGCGGCCCCGACCCTGAGTGGTGTGGGCATCACTGCGGGTTTTGGTTTGGAGCACACTGCCCGTGGCTTCCAGGGATTCAGGACTTTTGAAGCATTGTACAGAGGTGGTAGAAAGTCCTGCTCATAGTGGGTCTGGAGTCCGAGGAGGAAAGGGAAGGGAATCATTTCCTGCTATCAAAGAAAAAAGTTACTCATGACAACCGTTAAAGGTGGTAAGGCAGGCTACCTGCCGCTGCAGTGGGGGTCTGTGATAGAGAGAGGTACTGCTGGACTCCAAATAATGACAAAGGCAAGTGCAGATTCATAGCCAAGGAGCAGGGTCTAGGTCAGTGGATGGGAAATTTTTAAGAGGAAGCGTCAGGGATAAGGGGAATTCTGCTAAACCGACCACCCAGGATTTTTGCTGCCGGCAGGCCAGGGTGATAAGATAGTCAAGGGTAGAGGATAAGAAATCGGGTCAGATACCAAGGGTAGGGGATTTCTGCTTAATCCAACAGGATTCTTGCTAAAACTGGACTCAGCAAGCCAAGGACAGCGCCCAAGGTCAAGGCTTAGTCAGAAGGAGGACTGAGAAGAGCCTTGTCACTGGTCACCAGGGATGTGTCAGGTATTCTCTGGGGCCCTGAGAACTCCTCGATGTTAATTATGTTAACAGTCCTGTTAGGTGGAGATTATAATGTCTTATAGACAAGGAAACTGAGGGTTGCTCAGGGCCAATTCAGCAGATCGGTGGGTTCTAGGTAGTTGGCTAACATTGTGGAAAACATACCAAATGAACTCACCTCCTGCCCTCAAGGGTCTTGCAGGGAAGAGAGATTAACAGATATTTATTGAGCATTGACTACACACCTTGAGCTTTCAAAGCATTTAAAAATATTAAAATCCTAGATTAACTATTATAATTTCCACCCCCCAGTCGAGTGGTGACGGCATTGAATTTTGTCTGAGCCCCGTGTCTCTGGAAAACAGTGAAGGTTGAAGGAATTTCCCTCACCCTTTTGTGTTCCAGAAAACAGCTTGCTGCAAGGAACCCCTTTTCCATGTGACTTCCAGAAGGCTCGTGGATGCTGCCCGTGTTTACCTGCGACAAGGCCGGGCACAGACCCTCCAAATTCCCACTCTTTGCCTCGTAAGTGATTAGCTGAACTGCTTGTCCCCAGTAATCAATCAGAGCAAAATGCTTGTCAGCCAAATTTCGTTAAATTCTCTCCTTCCTCCAGCCCCTGAACTTTGGTCCACGCCCAGCCTAAGCCAGCAGACGGTCCTTCTTGCGAAGAGGACAGAATGTTCTCTGATCCCCTGTCCCGTTATGCTACTCTTTGATCCCACTTTCTAGTTCTTTTCTGCAGCCTATAAAAGAAAAATCTTTTTGCCCAACCCTGACGATGCTCGCAAACCTTATTGATGAGGGAGCGTGGGCCAAGCCAGGGGCAAAGTACAGGCTAACAGCACCCCCTCCACCAGGTGGGATATGTGTGGTATTCCTCCAACACTCCTGCCTGCCCAAGAATAGGGGAAAGGAAAGAAAGCAAGTAGTTAACTGATAGAGATCACAGTCCTGCAGGACAGGAGTCTCCTTCAGTTTACGGATAACTTAGTAAACTGCAAGAAAAAGGCAATCTTTTCCATAGCCTAATCTCGAGAAACCTATAGATTCTATTTCCTGGAGCCTGAATATCACCCTCATCAAGATGTAAGGGGGTTTAAGTGCTTGCCATGGTGGTGTGGGAAACAAGGCAAATGAAAAATTAAATTCCCTTACTGCCTACAGCCATTAACAAGTCCTTGAAACAGAGTGACCTTCCTCTAGGAGCTCAGCTGCCTTGACGATGATGACACTTTGGTAGGGGCAAAAGAGAATCTTGGCTTAATATTATCCTGACCACCCCCCCCCCTCCCAGGATCCTGTGAGTCTCCTTAAACACATAAAAATTTCGGGGTGCCTGGGTGGCTCAGTCAATTAAGTGTCCGACTTTGGTTCAGGTCATGATCTCACAGCTCATGAATTTGAACCCCACGTCGGGCTCTGTGCTGACAGCTCAGCACCTGGAGCCTGCTTTGGATTCTGTGTCTCCCTCGCTCTCTGCCCCTCCCCCACTCATACTCTGTCTTTCTCTCTCTCAAAAGTAAATAAAACATTAAAAAAAAATTTTTTTTAATTCCTTTGCAAACCTCCTTTATCTGTACCACCGCCCCCCCCCAAAGATATATGTTAACAGTCATATTCCAGACTTAACGGCCCCTGATACACATCTGAAGGGCCTCATGACTGAGGTTTTACTAAGCAGTAATAAAAGATGTTTTCATAGGGGCGCCTGGGTGGCGCAGTCGGTTAAGCGTCCGACTTCAGCCAGGTCACGATCTCGCGGTCCGTGAGTTCGAGCCCCGCGTCAGGCTCTGGGCTGATGGCTCGGAGCCTGGAGCCTGTTTCCGATTCTGTGTCTCCCTCTCTCTCGGACCTTCCCCCGTTCATGCTCTGTCTCTCTCTGTCCCAAAAATAAAAAATAAAAGCGTTGAAAAAAAAAAAAAAAAAAGATGTTTTCCTAGCTAGCCCCTCAAGGTCCTGGAAACCTTGCTTCCAAAATTCCTTAGAGACTTACACTGTCCCTAACCCCCTGCCAACCAGAAGGTATATATATAATCAGTCACTTTTCACAACCCCAGTGCAGCTCTTTCTGCCCACGGGTCCTGTCCCCGTGCTCTAATAAAATCACCTTTTTGCACCAAAGACGTCTTCAAGAATTCTTTCTCGGCTGTCAGCTCCGAACCCCCATCGCCCCCAAACCCCGTCATTATGGTCACAGCTTTCTCTTTAGGACAGTAGACCCCTCCCCATTGCCATCTCCTTGCAAATAAGTCTTCCCTTACTATTTCCGCTTTTATTTTTTTGTTAGTCAGTGGATGGGCAGAGACCACAGGACCCCAGGCGGGACCCCGGGCCTCTAGGAGCCCAAACAGTCTCCACAGCATAGGTCAAAAGAGATGGGAACGCGGGACCCTCTGATTCTCTTTCATGATGATCAGGAATGCGATTGTGGCCCATAACATCAAGTAGGGAATGCCACCAGATCAGGCAGAGACAAACATCCCTTTTGCCAACTTGTGTTTTCAAAACTGGCTTGTTGAGATGAATTACAGGCGCCAATGAGACGTTTTCATAAAAGAAAAGAACCACAGTCTTTCACCAGGGGGCTTCACTTCCTGTCGTCTCTTTGTCAGCCCCCACCCCTCCCCCCACCTCCCCTCATCCCAGGCAGCCTTGGAATTGGCTGTGAAGCTGACAGAACCAATTGAGTGCCGCAGAAAGGCAGGGAACAAACAAAAGGCACCATTTATGTCCGTGTTTGTGAATTTTCTCCATTTGATCAGCGGCCTGCAATTTAAATATATCCAAGTGTGCTGGGAACATTTGTGGCTTAATGATCAGATTTATTGAAAACACACACATACAAACAAAACTCTAAACGGGAAAACAACATTTAGCTTGGCCACAGAAGAGACATTTGACCCCAGTTGCAGTCGTCGCCTCTATTCCGGAGCCTGTTCCAGGATCCGTATGTGCCAATCTATCGGCACAGGTGCCCCTTCCTGTTCTGTGTCCCCAGGTCCCCCAGGGCAGTGTGGAACTTCTTGAAATACAGGTTCTTGGCCGCCACCCCTGGAGTTTTCCCTGTAGCAATTCTGGAGCCAGGCCCAGGATTCTGCATTTTCACGAGCTTTCCAGACAACTCAGAAGCAGATGATGACTACATTCTGCGAAAGGCAGCTCCGGGGCTCACAGATGTCTGCAACGGTGGGTGAGGCAGGTGGTGGAGGGTTCCAGAAGCTGCATAAAGCTGACCTGAGGGAGAAGCCCAGAGGCTCCTGGCCAGGCTGGGTCCTCTCTCTTGCTGTTGCACAGACCCTCCTCCGCCAGTACGTCTTTGGATTGCCCGGGCCACAGCCAGCCCAAAGATCCTGCTCAAGACAGACTCAAGCTTTGCTCCCTTACAGACGAAACACCACTACCTTCCCTTCCTCCGCGGGTCCCAGGAGGCTTTTCTCTTAAACCCTTGAAAGCCAAAGGGTTTTGTTTAGTTGCTCTGTTCGTGTTGCAAATAATGCATTTGGGCACATATTCCAAGCGGGCCCTGGGCTAAGTGCTTGCACCAGTCAGCCATTAGCACGAATAATGCTGCGTAACAAGCCATCCCCGACCTGAGTAGCTTACAACAGTAAGACAACTGAGCATCTGGATGGTTTGGTCGTCTGAGTCCGACCCCGTTGGTCTTTGTGGGGCTTGCTCGTGTGAAGGTGGCCTCGCTCACATGTCTGCCAGTCAGCTGGCTGTTGGCCGGGGCAATGGAGATAAAGGTACCAGTGGTCACTCATCATGCAGGAGGCTAGCCCGGGGCTTGTTCACGTGACCGTGGCAGGATTCCAAGAGAGGGGAGGGGAACTTTGAGTCTCCTGAGCCTTAGACTCACAAACGGCACAAATCATTTCTATTGCCCCAATCGAGTCACATTGTACTGGCCAAAGTATGTCATGCGGCGAGACAGATCCCAGGTGGGTGAGCAAAGAGAATCCAGCACTTGGTGAGAGGAACTTTAAGTCCTAGTGCAGGAGGCTCGAGCACGCACGCGCGTGCGTGCGTGTGTGTGTGTGTGTGTGTGTGTGTGTAGGGGGGGCATTTCGAGGCAGAAATTCTCTCCTGTTTGAGTCTGTGGGCTTGTGACCTCCTTGGCTGACAGAATAAGGCAGGGGGGACTCTGTGGAACTTTGGGGCTGGGTCACAGACGGCGATCCGGCTTCTGCTTTGTTCACCGGGACCTCGCAGGAGCCTGGGGCTGTTATGTAAGAAATCTGACCGCCCCGGGGCCTCGTCTTGGAGTCCTCCCTGCCCAGACACTGGGCACTGGGTGAACAAGCCTCGGGAAGATTCTAGCCCCAGAGATAGGAGCCTTCCCAGCTGACCCCTGGGCATCGTGGAGCACAGACATGCCGTTCCCCACCCCCCAGAACCCACAAGCACCGTATAATGGTTATTGTGTGCTGCTAAGCTCCAGAGTGGCTCAGCCAGATGCTGGGAAGAAGAAGAACAGACACCTTGCCGTGGGGAGAGGGTGTTCCAGGCGCGGAAAACGTCCCATCAGCAGGAGGGCGGGCAGGGCAGGGGACACTACGGTGGTGGCTTCCGGCAAAGTTCCCAAAGTGTGGGTACGCCACCTGGGGCGGCCTGCTCTTCCATCCTGGGTTTGCTGCCTCCGGGCCCAGGGCCCCCTGTTTTTCCACCTCCGGTGCCCAGCAGGCTCCTCAAGCCTGAACGCACAGGGGACCTTGGAGCCCCGCTTCTCTCCTTGCTGTGGGAATTTCAGTTCAGAATGAAAGCAGGGGAGGGAGAAAGCTTGGCCCGCTGGGCTGCAGCCCGAGCTCCGATCCTTCCAGATCCTTCCGTTCCCTGCCACCCTGGCCCCTGCTGTAAAGACACCTCAGCCTGGCATCCTCCGCCCTGCTGGCCCCCAGCCGCGGGTGGTTTCTGGGAGGCGCTCCCAGCCTCGTGTGCTAATCCTTCCAAAGAAGGAGGAGGAAGAAGAGAACAGTGTGTCCTGTCCTCACGCGTAGCCGATTTTCCAAGGGGACTGGGAAGGGGGGACTGTAACACCATGATCATCGTCAGGATTAGGATCGGGATTAGGATTGTTCTGGACAATAGCTGCCATTTCTTGAGGGTTAACCTTCAGCCGGGCGCTATATATCATTTTATCTTCACTTGTGGTCCTGAAGATAAAGATACTAAAACTCCAGTTTAAAGCGGAGGAGATGGGAGCTCAGGCAGGAACCTGCCCAAGATCACACAGCCGGTAAAATGTGGGGAAAGATATGGTCCCAGGTAAGTCCGACCTCAAAGCCCACGCTCTTAAACACGGTTGGCGTGCTATCGTACTCATGTCCCAATCCTCTACTCGTGGCTCATTGGAGAAACTGCCAGAAGCTAATTGCTCAGACCGTCGTGTTCCTTAGGAACCACACCAAAGCTCAGGTACCTCGGACCTCCGGGGGGCTTACATCTAGCCGAAGAGCCAGAGGACCTTGGAGTGAAAGTAATCTGTGCTGCCCATCAGTGCAAGGCCACAAATATTTTCCTGAGCCCTCCTATGTGCCAGGCACTGACAGACACCAATGGGGCTGGGGGTAAGGGTACAAAGAGGAAAAAGGCACATTTTATATCCTCAGGGAACTTGGCACTAATAAGGGGAATAAAAATAAGGCCACCAACCCTAGCACATATCATTGCCATCGAATTGTATGCGACATCTTTTGGTTATAAATTACGGAGATCCCATTCAAAGGATCACGTTTATTGAATCGTGCGACAGAAAATTCCAAGGATTGATCTCTCCGGCTTCAGGCAAGGCTGGACCTAGGTGCTCGGATGATCTTGCATCAGTGCTTGGCCTCCCTCTTCCTCTGAATTGGTTTTACTTCCAGGCAGACTTTCTTCTTATGACAGCCCCTGACAGCTCCAAATTTACATCCTTGGCAACTCCAGGGAAAACAGAGTGCTTCTTTCCTAAGAATTCTGGCAAAAGGCCCTCAGGAGACTCTCTTTCGTCTGGCTTGACTGTCTGTGCTTTTTGCCCGAGCCCATCACCGCGTAAGGTGGATGTGATACTGCGACTGGCCGAGGCTGGGTGTGCTTCCCTTCCTGACTGAGAGTAGAGGTGGGGCAGTTCTGCTCATGGAAGCTGGGGTTCTGTTACTGGAAGAAGGGGAACAGACGCCGGGCAGGCAAAACCCACACATAACCTAAGCCTTGGAGGCACAAAGACCCTTCGTGTGCGTTTTATCCAATACCTTCGTATCATAGATAGGAAAACCGAGAGGACCTTCACATCTCTCTCTGCCACTTGGTGGGGCCCTGATGAATCCCTTCATATCTCTGTGCCTCAGTTTCCTCCTCTCTAACGTGGTTATAATGACATCATGGTGTCAACTGGGAGGATGAATTCATATACATACTGTACCCCACTTAGAACAGTGAAGCATATTAGGTGCTCAATAAACGCTGTTCTCTCTCCCCGTGTCTCTCCCCTCTGGGATCCCTCAGAGTCATGCATCCTGTTCTCTGCGCCTCTGAAGTCCTGCCTTCACCCGTTCGCTACGATCCAGTGTGGTTGTCATTCGTTTTTACTCCCGTGGGGCTTAGCTTCTTCCACTCAACTGAGAGTTCTTCAAGAGCAGGGACCTGTGGATCACCAGCAGCTCTGTGGATCTCTGTTTCCACTGCCCAGCCCCTAGCGGAGCTAAAGACAGATGTGGAGAGGAAATCGATCAATAACCAAAGTCGATGTTGCAGACCGGTTGTTCCATTTAAGTAATGCCGCGTGACGAGCCATCACGGTGTTTAGGGACTTCATAAAACGCTTATTTTGTGCATGACTCTGCAATTTGAGCACAGCTCAGTGGGGCTGGCTTGTCTATGTTCCACTCGGTGTCCACTGAACCTGCTAGAAGGCCAGGAGCTGGGACATCTGAAAGGCCCCCTCGCACACATCTGGCCCCTGGGCCAGGAAGACTGACAACTGGGAAGGCTCAGCCGGGCAGCAAGGGCTGTGGCTCGCTGGGCATCTCTGTCTATCCGTGTGGTCTGTCTGTGTGGTCTTTTCAACAGGATGGCACCAGGGAGCTGGACTTGTGTCAGCACAAGGCAGCCGGGGTCTGCGCCCTAAGAGAGAGAGAGTACCAGGTGGAAGCTGTATTGCTTTTTTAAAAAACCAAACACTTGATTTTAGAATAGTTTTAGCTTTACAAAAAAATCGCTGAGATAACACGGTTCCCACGCCCAGTTTCCCACACTAGCTTAGGCTGGCGTGATGCATTTGTTGCAATGAATGAACCAATATGGATCCACGTAACTTTATAACTGAAGCCCATACTTTATTCAGATTTTCGTAGTTTTTTCACCTGAAGTCATTTTTCTGTCCTAGGATAGAATGTGGTATCCGGGATACCGCATTACCTTTAGCTGTCGTGTGTCCTTAGTGCCTCTTGGCTGTGACGGGTTCTCTTACTTTCCCTGTTTGGATGGCTTTGACAATTTCCAGGCGTGCTAGCGAGGCAGTAGAACGTTGGCAGAATGTCCCTCAGTGGGGCTCTTTCTGATGTTTTTCTCATGATGGGGCTGGGGTGTGGGCTGGGGGGACAAAGACTACAGAGGGGAAGGGCCCTTCTGAACGCATCATATCAAGAGCACGTACCATCAGCACGACCAGTCACTGTCGACGTTGATCTTGACCACTTGTCTGTGGCGGCGTTTGCTAGGTATCCGCACTGTGAAATTACTCGTCCTTTCCTTTCTCTACATGGTACTTTTTGGAAGGAAGTCACCAGCTCTGTGCAGCCTGCACTTAGGGAGTGGGGAGTTACGCTCCACCTCCTCGAGGGCAGAGCATCTGCATAAATTATGTGGAATTCTTCTACATGGGAGATGTGTCTATTCCCCCCCCCCCCATTTATTTATTTATTTATTTATTTATTTATTTATACCATCGTTGGTTTATATCAGTGTTGACCACGGTTATTTATTTTCTACCTTGGGGTATCATCCAACAGTGTGTTATTTATTTTGTGGCTTGAATTGCTCCAGCTTTGGCCACTGGGAGCTCTTTCAGAAGGGCTTCGTGACCCTTTCCTTCCCCCATCATTCACGGTACGTGTGTGCGTGTGCACGCGCGCGTGCGTGCACGCGCGCGCACTCGCGCACTGGCTTACCTTTTCGCATTAGAAGATGTTCCGGGCTTGTTGCGTGTATTCCCTGCCCCGGTGCCAGCATCAGCCATTTCTCCAAGGAGCCGTGTTCCTTTTTTTGGAGAATGGTATTAGAAACCAAGATGTAGGGGCCACGCGGGCTCATTGCTGCTGGGGTGTTAACACCCCTTCTTAACATTGCCTCGGAAGTCATGGGGTTCAGTGCTGTCGTAATCACGGGCCCACTCAGAATCAAGGGCACAGAATAGAAACTCCTCCACCTCTCTGTAGAGGTCTGTCATTGTCACACTGTCAGAGCCGGTGTCACCTTCTTTGGAAAGTACCATCTGTCACAACAGTGACACTGTTGCACGCCCGAGGATTCTCATCTTACTTAAAACATCCTTCATCCCCACTGGGTTTCTATTTGGCTTCAAAGAAACTCTTTCCGTGGTTTGGTTTTGCTCGAAGATGGTTTGCTGTGACAGGGACACACCCTACATAACCCTGGGTCCCCTTGTGAGCCGATCATTGCCTTCTCACTGCTCTCCTCGTCCTTTTGTTGGGATCCAGGAGAACGTCTCAGCTTGCTGCTCTAACGTCTTTCACATACTTATGAAGCTTGCTGATTTCTTTTCTTTTGTCATGTTCTGGCTCACAGCGTTGTTACAGCAGCAGAGACATTTGCGGATTACCAGTACGCAGGTGCACCCCCACATTTCCTGGTCCCCTTGCCGGCAGGCAGGGCCACGTGACTATCCGTGGCCAATGGGGCTGTGCGCGGAAGATTTGAAACCTGTGAGCGGCCGTCCAGCTCTGTCATCTCCTGTTAGGAGATGGCATGACTCCCTCTGCTGAGACTCTCACTGCGTGGGGGGCCCTCTGTCACCCCACATTGGTTATGCTATGTTAGGTCGTTGAGCTCTTGGGATCAACTATTGCCTAATCTTTCTTGACTAATAGGGTGAGTGATACTGGATTTTTCATTTACATAATGAGGCAAAATTTACCCAAAAAAAGTGCTTCAAGGAAAAATAGGTGAATAGTCAGACATGGTGTAAATCCTCGGGGCCAAAACGCAAATGAGTAGCATTTGGGAAAATACTGCCACTGTGTTTTTGTCTTGCCGTCGGGATGGGAACTCTGGTCTTTACTGGAATTGGCCAGAAGATAAATTTGTTCATTCCCATTTGCTCCCTGTCCGTCCTGTGATTTAAATAACAACCACCAAAACCTCTTCATTAAAGCTTATCAGTCAGAGATTACGTGCAAAGATCGGAATCTTTCATCGGATTTTAGAGCCAAATAGCTTGCCTTTGCCTATAGTGTTCTCCTGTTCTCCAGACATTAATCAAGGGTCTAAACTTGGTGAGAGGGGGCTCTTCAAGTCTCTCTGCTCATGGGGTCCTATTGAAAGGCACAGGCAAATGATAACTGCCTGGCAATGAGAGAACACGCAAGCACGGCGGCCAAGAGGGAAGGTTGGAGTGTCATTCCAACCCAGTGGCCCGAAAGCTGGGCATGTGTGTGCCGATTAGTGAGTAATTGGGCCTTGGCACGGTGATTTGCATGTCGGAAACTGCTAAAATATTCACGTACTTGACTGTGTCTCTTCCAATTAGATATAATAAATGCAGATTTGGGTGACCATATGTTTTCTTTTGATGTAATGGTTTTAACCTTTAAGGGGTGTGTGTGTGTGTGTGTGTGTGTGTGTGTGTGTGTGTGTAGCTTTCCAGTTCTTCAGGGCTGGACTGATTGGAGGTAAGCTGGTATTTTACGATTAGCCTATTATTAGAGATTCCTTGGGATTGAAAGAACAGACAGTGTAGCTTTCTAGTGTGAATCCTCTTTTCTTCCTCCCTTCCTTCCTCTCTTCCTTCCTTCCTCCTTCCAACCTTTCTTCCTTCCCTCCCTCCTTCCCTCCTTCCTTTCTCCCTTTCTCTCTCAAGTAGACTCATTTCTCTAAGCCTCACTTTGCTCCTCTGTAAAATGGGGCTAATAATAACACGTACGAGAATTTTTGAGGAATAAAGAAGATACTACCTATGAGCCATTTGGCACAGTGTTTGGCACATGGGGAGTGTTCGGTAGATGATAGCTGTTATTATTATTATTATTGGCTGTTTGTCTTTAGTGGGTTACTTAGCCTTGCTGAACCTCAGTTTCTCCATCTGAAAAAATGGGCTCATTCCATTCCTTACATGAGATTATTGTGATGTGTGGTGATAGGTAGATATTATTTTTACTATATGCTCAGTGAATGCGTGAATAAATGAATGAATGAATTCTGGGATGCATCGTGTATTAGGCAGGGTAGGATTTTTACAGTATAAACTTCCCCCAGGGGTGCCTGGGTGGCTCAGTCGGTTAAGCGTCCGACTTCGGCTCAGGTCATGGTCTCGTAGTTTGTGAGTTCGAGCCCCGCGCCGGGCACTGTGCTGACAGCTCGGAGCCTGGAGCCTGCTTCAGATTCTGTGTCTCCCTCTTTCTCTGCCCCTCCCCTGCTCATGCTCTGTCTCTGTCTCTCTCAAAAATAAATAAGTGTTAAAAAAAAGATTTTAATAAAAAAAAAAAAAAACTTCCCCCAAGTTTCGGCCTGAAACAGTAAGTTTATTTCTCTCTCTCACCTCACCTCAACGCAATGGATACAAATGTCTGCTGCACATACTCATTCAGGGACCTGCTCTCCTTCCAGCCGAGGCCCCACCCTCTGCAGGGGCCTCAAATGGGAGACCCATGGGTGGGAGAGATGGTGGCAGAGCTCACGTAGGCCTGACAACGGTCACTTCTGTTCTGGTTCCAGTCGCCTCTTAGTACAAACCTGGCCGCAAGAAAAGCCGGGGGGCGCCCTCACTGTGCACCCAGGATAGCAAAGGGGATGACTGTGCACCCCGGCCTGAGGTTCCCACAAACCAACTGAGACTCCAAATAATACTGAATGAGTCCTATTCGATGGCATACCGGGTTGACGAGCCAGGGGAAGGTTGGAAGACGGACAGAGGAGAGAAGCACGTGTGGAACAGCAGTGGGGCCCCTGTGTCTCTTTTATGGCTCTGGGTCCTAGACGTTGAAGCCACAAAGTCCCTCCCTCCGTCCTTGGCAGTTCGCTCCTTCGGAATCCATTAGCGAGCTCCGCCGTTGTTTTCCTGATTTCATTAAAAATGCCACCAAGACACATGCTCTGCGGTATGCCACTTCAGTCCTAAGTGGGGCATTTTTGCTAGATGGATCGATTTTTTAAATGACAGCATCTGTTTGCTTGTACACATTTATTTATAATTCTCCCCTTGGCAATTAGAGCTGGGAAATCGGTGAGCGGTAACCAGCTGTTTGCATTAGCTGAGAAGGGAGGCAGTGATTTGATCTGTGAAGGAGCACCAAAGCCCTGGCCAGAAGCAGCCAAAATGGAACAGATGTCCTCAAACACACAATCCCGGGGAGGGCCTTGTAAATCACGTACACCGCCAGCCCAGAGAGACAGCTGCCGAGCTGGGTCAGCCGGAGAAGCCCGTGACAGTGGGTGGCTGCGTCCGGTCCTCTTGGGGACTCAGGGATGTTTGCGGAAGGGCAGAAGCATAGCTGAGGGGGTGGTCCTCGGCGAGCTGGACCTTCCGATGAGTCCCCTTTGTGCCCAGGGTGAAGCCCTATTGCTCCTTTGCCCTCCCTCCCTCCTGCTCTCTTTCTGCCTCCAGCCACCCTGGCTCCTTGTGGCTCCTTGCTGCTCCTAGAACATGCCAGGTGCCCCCCCCCCCCGCCCCCTCCTCAGGGCCTCTGAGGCTCCGGCTTCCCCAGCCTGGAGCTCTCCTTCTCTGGGCTTTTCTCCACTGGCCTCTGTCACGTCCTTCCAGCCTATGTTCCCGTGTTACCGCTCAGCACCTACCACAGATGCCCCCGACATTCGATGGTCCAGCTTAGGACTTTTCAACTTTACTCAGGTACGAAAGCGATACGTATTTAGTAGAAACTATACTTGTAGTTTTCAGCGTGGATCTTACCCACCCCCCCCCCCCCCCCCGCTGGTGACATGCAGGGCGCACCCTCGTGTGACACTAGGCAGGGGCAGTCAGTCACGCGATCTCTAGGGTCAACCACCTGTACTCACGACCATCCGGTACCCATACAACTATTCTGTTTGTCACTTTCAAACTTTATTCAACTGGGGCGCCTGGGTGGCTCGGTCGGTTCAGCGTCCAACTTTGGCTCAGGTCGTGATCTCACCAGTCGTGGGTTCGAGCCCCGCATCGCGCTCTGTGTTGACGGCTTGGAGCCCGCTTGGGATTCTGCTTCGGATTCTCTTTCTCCCTCTCTCTCCCTGCCCCACCCCCACTTGTGTGGGCGTGTTCTCTCTCTCTCTCTCTCTCTCTCTCTCTCTCAAAAATAAATAAACGTTAAAAAAAAAAAGAACCATATTCGATCAATTACAGGAGCTATTCAACGCTTATTTATAAAATGGGCTTTGGGTTGGGTGATTCTGCCCAAGTGTAGGGAGGCTAATGTAAGTATTTCAAGTACATTTAAGGTAGGCTAGGCTGAGTTATGATGTTTGGTAGGTTAGGTTACATTAGGTGCTCATGATTGCAAGGACCTTGTCTGTCTTGTTCACTGCTGAACTGTGCCGGCACACAGTAGGTGCTCAATAGATATCTACTGACTCCATGAGGGGATATTTCACTCTGGGGGGGGGGGGACACTGCACCCTGTTACCCTCCCTGTCTGCAATTCGGGGTGGGGGGACTCACAGAAAGCCCAGGTCACTGAGGGAGACTCCTTGGGGACAGCAGCCCTGTATTCTTGATCTCTGTAGCTCTGGAAGCCGGGTACACAGATAGTGCTCAAGGACTGGTAGTTGAATAAAGAGAGGGCTGAATGACCGGTGACTGTCAACGACGCTCAAGGCAAAAAAAAAGAAAAAAAAAAAAGACATCATCTAGATTTCCTTCTTTTCTTTACTCGCCCAGCAGCACCTCGCTTGCCAACTCGAGTCTCCAGGTCCTCCAGGAGCACGGTGGCCTGAGCCGCCCCCACCTCCCACCCAGATGACCGCCAACTCCAGACCCGTCCTGGCCGCTACTCTTGCGCCCCCTACAGTTTGTTCTCCGCACAGCAGCCAGCGTGATCAAAAAGTGTCGGTCCTGCCGTTGCTCACCCCCCTCCGAGAGGGGCTTCTACCCATAGCCGAGGCCGGCCGCTGGGCTCCTGCGCACGGGTCTGGCCCCTCTGCCCTCCGTCGCCACGCTGGGCCACACGGGCCTCCTCCTCGCTTCCTTTGAACATCACTTGGGAGACTTTGCGCTTGGCTCTTTCCTCTTCCGCGATTGGTTCCAAGCTGGCTCCTGTATCTTGCAGGTGTCAATTCAAACGTCACCTCCTCGGAGAGGCCTCCCCTGACCACCCCATCTAATCCAGTAACCAAGGCCATGCTCCCCCCGCCCCCGCCCCCGCCCCCCACCCCCCAGCAGGAGGAGTGGCCTGAATTCCAGGTGCGGCTGCCCCGTCCCCTCCCCCACCTCTTCCCCGCTGCTTTCCCACCCGAAGCAGCCTCGCATTTTGATACATGACTTTTATCTTTTTTGTTGTTCCTCCTTCCTCCAGTTCCCCCTTTTCCTTCTCATCAAAGCAGGCAGCTGTTGCCTCAGGGGAGAAATAGAGCAGAAGGGGAACAAGCACTAGCTCGTAAGTCTTTTTGGCTTTTCTTCTCTTTCAGGAGAACTTTTAGAAAAGCTGCGGGGGATTTGAGGCACCGGAAACATCTTGCAGCCAGAGTGGGGAGCCTGGGGCTCCCTCCGCAGACTGGAGACGCTTCATCGGGCTGGAGCAGGGGAGGGGCAGGGGAAGGGCAGGAGGGGTAGTGCTGCCAGCCCTGAGCAGTAAGTCCTGGACGTTACCTCCCGGCTTCTCCCTGGGGAGGCCGCAAGGCCCTGGGGAAGAGGTTGCCTCTAAGCCCAGAGATCCCAACCCAGGCCCCCTCCAGCTGAATCCTGCCCACAGCTATGTCTGGTTTGGCTCATGCCCTTTCTTTTTCTTTCTTTCTTTCTTTCTTTCTTTCTTTCTTTCTTTCTCTCTTTCTTTTCTCAGTTAAGGGATTGTATATTTCAAATTTCTCTTGAAACTTCAGACCCACATTTGTCGTTTGTCTCGAAAAAGATATCTGGCCAGCGTGGTCCCCTGTGCTCTCAGGAGGATGCCCCCCACCCCACCCCCACGCACCCCCTTCTTGCTGCCGGGTCTCAGGCAGTCCACTTGGCTCCTTTTCCTGACTAGCCTAGCCCCTGTGGGCATCTGGGTGCCGGGGCCCCGGAGGATGGTGCTGGAGGCAGCTTCAGTGAAGCTTCTAGGGTCTCAAGCATGTTCTGAAGGCAACAGAGATTCTGCTTCTGAAGGGGTCACGTGAACGGGAAGAACGGGCATCTCAGGGGTAACCCACCCCACCCACACTGACATCTTGTGGCTGCGAGGACCGAGGCCCGACCGCAGAAAGGACTGTGCAAGTCAAGAAGGTTTGAATCTGCTTTGGTGTTGGCTCGGCACAGCCAAACAGAGGGCACGAGTCAGAGATTCAGTGGGTTAAGAAAAATTTAAAAAAACTGATGTATATCCTGAGCAACCCAATTTGTGGATGAGATGAAAGTCTGATGCCACACATTGGGGCAGGGTCCAGTTTGTACCCCCAAGAAACAAAAATATCATACTTAGGAGGGCTTTCTCACCTGTCAGGCAGAATAGGGGGCCCTTTATGCCCTCAAACTCCAAAGTGCGGGCCTCAGAATCATCGGGTGTTAAAACCTGTTAAAACACAGACTGCCGGGCCCAGCCTCCCTGCTTCTGATTCAGCAGGTCGAGGGTGCCCAAGAATTTGTCTTTCTAATGAGGTCCTAGATAACGCTTAGGCTGCTGGTCTGGGGACCACTCTTTGAGAAGCACCCATTTAGACAATCGTATTAATTAGTTCTCACAATCTTATTAGGTAGGATCTATCATCTCCTTTTTAAGGAAGAAAAAAAAAGGTTCATTTGCTTTCCTACGAAGTCAAGCCCGGCCACCGGGACGTGCATCCCTAACCTTGCAGAGGTAACATATCTGAGGGGGAAGGGATGGGAAGGGTAGGGGGGAGTGCTCACACCTGACTCCTCTCTTAGGAGGAGAGAGTAAAGAGTTCAGTAGTCCCCCCGCCCCCCTTATCCGCGGTTTCGCTCTCCGCGGTTTCAGTTACCCGCGGTCAACCGCGGTCCGGAAGCAGATGACCCTCCTTCTGACTTACCATCAGAAGGTCGTTAGTAGCCCAATGTTACTACGGCACAACGCCTATGTCATTCACCTCATTTCATCTCCTCATGTGGGCATTTTATCACCTCACATCATCACAAGAAGACAAAGGGTGAGTACAGGACAATCAGATATTTTGAGAAAGAGAGAGAGTGTGTGAGAGAGAGACCACATTCACACAACTCTTATTACAGTGTATTGTTATAATTGTTCTATTTTATTATTAGATATTATTGTTAATCTCTTACTGTGCCTAACTTACAAATTAAGCTTTATCATAGGTACGTGTGTAGAGGAGAAAACCTTTATCATAGGTACGTGTGTATAGGGTTGGGTATTACCTGGGGTTTCAGGCATCCACGGGGGTCTGGAACATATCCCCATGGATAAGGGGGGAACTACTGTAATACTTAACAATTATGCAGTGATCACTCTGCATTACCCGAAGCCCTTGGCATGTATCCACCCCTCCACTCCTCACGGTACCCCACAGAAGCCCTCCTCATCACCCCCATTTTATAGATGACGAAACTGCATCCACTCTGTCCAGTCAGCAGGCCGGGGAAGAGGATGCGCTCACTTGGGAGGCCTTTACTGGGCGGGGTCTGGAAGCGATGACATCACCTCTGCTCACCGTCATTGGCTGGAACCCAGTCACATGATCACACGTGCCTGCAAGGGAAGCTGGGAGATGTAGTCTCTCTACGCGCTCAGGGGAAACCAGAGATGGGATTTGCTCGCTGATTTTGAGGCAAGCTCCGCGTTAATGCCATTGAGGCCCCAGAAGGAGATGCTATGAACAAAGTCACACAGCGGCTGGAGGGACAGTGGGTGGAGGTGGGGTCTGGGGCCTGAAGATAGGTTTTAAGGCCTTGGCTGCCAGTTTTCCCTGCGTGGTATTGTGCGACTCGCTTTTCTCCGAGCCTCACTGTATTGTAATAGGGCGATACTTATTTGCCAGGATATTTGTGTGCGTAAAATGAGATAACACGGCCACCCAGGGCGGGTCCCCTGCGTGTTCATTCGGTCGGAATCAAAACCCGTGTTGGGGGTTCTCATCCAGGACTGCACGTTTGACTCACCCCGGGGAGAATTTTAAAAGACCCGTCTGAATCATGCGTACAGGAGTGAGGTCAGTGCTTGGTATTTTCTAAAAATACCCTCAGGTCATTTTCATATACAGCCAGGCTTGAAAACTACCTTCTATGACACTGACTATCAGCCAGAATGGACCAACTAACATCTCTTACTTAAGGAGTGGAGGGATCCAAGGTCTCTAACTGGGAGAAAGCCTAGAGGGTTGCGCTGGGGTTGACCTTGACACGCTCTTTTGGGGGGGGGGGGGCGCTTGTGTCAAATGAGTGGGTGGGTGGGCCTGGAGCAAGATGTATTTCGTTCATATTTCCGCTGAGGAGCAGCACAGAAAAGTCCCCGTGGAACGAAGTCCTGCTCCCCCTTCCCTAGGATTTTCTCTCCGTCATCGGCTCTGCCCAGACTGGCAGGTGCCAACACTTACAAATCGCCCTGGCCTGTGCTTCCATGTAGAACAGCAAAGTGTCATTATTTCTAGGCTTTTACCAGGTGGAACAACTTTCTGCCAGCTAAGGTGACATGTGGCCGTTGGCATTTGAACAGGTCGCTTTGCAGGACGGGCAAGAGACAGTTAAGTGCCACCTTGGGGCTATTACTCTCAGCAGGAGGAGAATAGCTACATGCTTGTGGCTTTGCTTATTCACTTGGTGTTTCCCTGGAGATGAGGGGAGAGGTTGGGGCCCACGGGGTGTCTATTTATCAGAACACTCACTACGTAGCAGGCACACTGTACCTACTTTACATATCGCTTCACATGGCGCTTTACAAGTGTTAATTAAATCCCCACCACAACCCTCTAAGGTTGGCACCATTACTCTCCTTAAAAAGTTTGGGGCACCTGGGTGGCTCAGTCGGTTAAGCATCCAACTTCAGCTGAGGTCGTGATCTCGCGGTTGGTGAGTTCGAGCCCCGCGTCAGGCTCTGTGCTGACAGCTCGGAGCCTGGACCCTGCCTCCGATTCTGTGTCTCCTTGTCTCTCTGCCCCTCCCCCACTTGTGCTCTGTGTCTCAAAAATAAATGAATGTAAAAAAAAAAAAAATTAAAAGGTTAAAGATGGCCCTTGCATTCTTGGAGGTGACATGCCCCTGAGGGGAGAATGACAGTAAGCAATTAGACAAAGAATATACTGGATCCCTTCAGATTGTGACCATGCTTTGAAGGGCATGAGGTGACAGGGGTCTTCAGATGGGGGGTTAGGGAGGGCATTCCTGGGTAAGCAGCATTGGAAATAGCAAGATGTGGACATCAGGGGAAGAAGGGTCCAGGCAGATGGGATAGCAAGTGCAAAGGCCCTGAGGTAGGAACGGGTTTGGCTAAGTGAAGGAGTAGCCAGAGCTTGAGGAACAGTAGGGGATGAGCAGGAGGTGAACAGGAGATGAATCCGGGATGCAGCCGTGGCAATGAACCTGGATGATACGGTAAGAACAAGGCAGCCACCCCCCAAGGATGTCAAGTGGAGGAGTAACTGGGTTTGGGTTGCACTTTGCGGTAATGGCTCAGGCTGCTGTGTGGACAAAGGAGGGTGAGGGGCTGCAGGGGCTCGTCGGCAGGACACTCCTTGCCCCAGACCAGGCAGAGGTGAAGAGGGTATGGACTAGTGGGGGGCAGTTGAGTCCGGGAGAAGCGGGTGGGTTTGGGAAATATTTCAGGCAGAGAGTGATGGAATCTGCTGAGGCTAAGAAGTGGTGTTGTGCAGGGGTGGGGGTGGGGGGTGGGGGGGTAGGGGAGGACAGGCCCCCTACTGTCGGCTGGCCAGGGGCAACAGCCCAGAGATCTACATACCGTGTGTCTGATATTTAGAAGGCAAGTCAACACTACTCTACCACATGAAATACATTCTGCCCTCCCGTCCTGGGAGCTATTTCTTTGTAGGGACCTGGGAGGCCAAGGTCGCATTAGGGGCTCTACGGCAGAATGTGGTGGCCAGGAGAGACTGGGGCAGTGTCCTCCGCGGTGTGAGGCCCCCCCGGCTGCATCTAGGAGCTGTCCTGGGTTCGGGAAAGGGAGAAATCAGGGCTGACGCCTGGGTTTTTGGATGGAGCACGTCTGAGCCCAGACCCCATCCTCCATTGGGAAACTTTTTTTTTTTTCAATGTTTCCCCCCTCGCAAGACTGAGTTCCTTGTCTTTTCCTCTTCTCCCTCAAGACTCTGGGTTTGCAGGTTTAACGCAGATAGGTCTTTGCTGCTGATGCTGTGACCCCGGCTCAGTATACGGAGCTGTGTATTGGGACCACCGATAACCTGCTTCCCACCTCCCCGCCACTTAGTGAATGATGAACGCATGTGAAGTGCGCGTGGCAGAGACAGCTGGGCATTCACGAAAACCCCTGTGCTTTGCCCCCTGGGCACATGGCCTGCCTTTCCCAGCCCTGCTGGCCGTGGAGTGTGGCCGCGGGACTCGGTTGGGGCTAGTGGGACGTGGCCGTATGTGACGTCATCACTTCCAAACCCGGCTGTTACGACCTCTCCCGGGAGATCCTTCTTTCCCTGCCCCTGTCTGCTGGCTGGCTGGGAGGCTCCAGCCGATGGCTCTGATACCTTAGGACGGGGGTTGGCAACCTACAGCCTGGGAACCACATCCTGCCCACTGCTTGTTTTTGCAAGTCGAGTTTTACTGGCACGCAGCCACATCGATCCATTTCTGTATCATCTGTTGCTGGACGCTTGTGCTGTAACGGCAGAGTTAAGTCATTGTGACGGGCTATATGAGGCGCAAAGCCAAAACCTTTTACAGTCGTGCCTTTACGGGAACGTTTGCCGACCGCTGCCCTAGAAGATGGCCAAGCCACGAGATGGGGAGAGCTTGGAGCCCCGAGTAACCACATAGAAGGAGGCACCTGGTTGCCAGGAACCTCCATGGGGGACTCTCCCTGAACAAGAAATAAAAGCTTATTGCGTAAGCTTGTGGTTTGTTTGTTGTAACAGCTGGCATTGCTTATCCTGACTAACACGAGGCCGGCTACCCTGTAAGCAAACCACAGATGATAACTTCCTCCCATTCTGCATATTTTTACACTCTCCATAAACTACCGTGTTTGGATTAGCTCAGAAAAATGAACTGGGCTTGAGGTAGGCTCTCTCTCGCCCTCAAGCCTTTGTGTGAGTTGCTCCTAACTCTTCTTCCAAGAACATTCATCCCCCGTCTCTTCGCCCATCTGTCTCCCGCTGATCTCCCAGGCCTCAAGGTCACTGACACTGCTTTCAGGCGACCTTCCCGTCCTCCTCCGTGCTGCAGGACTGGGTTAGGTACCTCTGTAATGTGCTCAGGCTCGGCCGCCCTGACTTCGAGTCCTGGCCTGCCACTTACAAAGCCTAAGACTTTGGGCAAGTGGCTTCACCTGTCCGTGTTTCCATTTCCCCATCTGTAAAATGGGAATATCATCTATCTGGTAATGTCGTTGTAGGAAGCGAGTGAACTCAAGTGCTTAGAATGACATCTGCAGGAGGCGCCTGGGTGGCTCACTCTGGTTGAGTGCCCGACTTTTGGTCTCAGCTCAGGTCTTGATC
The DNA here is from genome assembly GCF_024362965.1 of Panthera pardus. NCBI lineage: Eukaryota > Metazoa > Chordata > Mammalia > Carnivora > Felidae > Panthera > Panthera pardus. Next base: position 17,217,402 of record NW_026526980.1, on the reverse strand, counting down.
TCAGGGTTGCGAGTTCAGGCCCTGCGTTGGGCTCTGCACTGGGCATGAAGCCTACTTTGAAAAAAAAAATAACCTCTGTTGCCTGGGAAGAGCAGAACGAGTGCTAGATGATGTCACGACCACCCTCTTTGTTGCTGGTCCTACCCTAGCGTGGATCCCACGCTCCCCAGTGATAACCCAGTGATTTCCCAGTGGGCTGTGAGATACTCCATACACAGGAGGCTCTCGATACATGTGGTTAGGCACATGAGTGACGTGGTGGCTGGGGCTCAGTCCTCCGGGGCTTGTAGTGGGGGGGGGGGGGGGGCGGGGATCTCCAGACAGAGCTGCCCAGGCCATGCCTTAGAGAATATTAGGGACTAAGGTAAAGCCATGTATTGAGCGAGGGCAGTGTCTGCTCAGAAGAGCTGGGCTGGAAGCCCTGGAGCCCAGCGGTATCAGACAAAGCTTTTTGTCGCAAATCACCGAAGCCACTCCAAGCTTAAGTAGAATAAAAAGCGATTCAACAGATCACCACGTTTCCGGGCCACTAGCAGAAGACGTGGAAGCCGTGCATGCAAGAAAAAATCCTTACCCCCCCACCCCCCCCACCCCCGACCGCTCTGGCAGGGAGCCTACCTCCCCAGCCACCCCCAGCCCAGTTCTGAAAGCAGGACGCCTCTCCTGTCCCATGGAGACCGGCTCCAGCTGCCGGTCCCTACCCGCTGAGAATTGTGGGGACCAGGCCCTGCCACTCATCGAACAGCACGGTGAGTCATAACGATGCCAACCAACGTTGCCGAATCCCCAGGGGCACTGAGCGCCGGGCCGTGCGTTTTACAGCATCAACTCGATCATCCTCACGACGATCCTGGGAGGTACGTGCTCTTCTGAACTTCACCATACATATGAACGGCTCAGGGCTCAGAGAGGTTAAGTGACTTATCTGAAGCCACACAGCACACTCGAGGATTCAAATTCAAGTGAACTCCAGGGCCCACATCCTTTTTTTTTTTTTTTTTTGGCCAATGGAATATTTTTGATAATATGTTTTTTTATCTTGCTATGTGCTTTTTTTTTTTTTAAAAAAAATGGAAGTATAGTTGACACAGTGTTATACTAATCTCAGGGGTACAGTGTAGTGATTTGACAAATATATTATAGAAGCATAGCTACCACCTGTCACCAGGAAACTATGACAATACCGTTGACTCTACTCCCTGTGCTGTGACTCTCAGCCCGGTGACTTATTCATTCCAGAACAGGAAGCCTGTATCTCCCACTCTTACTAATATTCCACTGTGTGCTCACATCTTCTTTATCCATTGGTCTATCGATGGGCACTTGGGTTGTTTCCATGTCTTACTGAAAGCCTGGATTCTTAGCCACCACATCATACGGCTGTCTTTACTCTGCTGGGAACCTGCTTGGTGGTTCGGACAATGGAGGGGAGGAGGGCATCTGTGCATCCATGAAACCTGGTCCGGGCCAATATGCCCTCTGGGAAGGGTATTTGACTGGGCAGATGTCAAGGGTGCACATTCCCGCTGAAGTGGTGGTAGGTGGAGGGGTGCCTGGAGTGGGGGACAATGAGCTCCAGTGACCAAAGGGTAAGAAATGGAACTAAGTTCCTGTCGCCAAGGCTGATGACATTAATGCTCTGGGATTCTTCTTTCCTCCCCTCGCTTCTCCATCCCTCTTTATCTTCCTTCACTTACCATTGTCACAGCCTCCTTCTCCAATGCCCTCCGCTGATCGCCATCCCTGTTCACTACACTCCACCGTTATCAACACCAGCTCGCTGGCCTGATTACATCATCACATTGTGACCATCACCCAAGGCCCTACCATCGTCTCCATGCACGGCTGTCACCAAGGTGCTGACACCATCACTGAACTCTCAGTGCTGCCATTTCTGCCATCACGGTGACATCGTTATCACCACTACTGTCACCATTTTCAGTCCTACCAGTACTGTCATCGCCGCCCCTATTCTGTGAGCCTGTTCATCATCATCGTTCACCACAGTCCTCATTGTCGTTACTACCGAACTGTCCTTGTCACTGCCTGGCCACCACCACCATCACCATTCTTGACCATCACCACCACCACCATCACCACCACTATCACCATAACCATTACCACCACCACCACCACCAACACCACCATCACCATAACCATCACCATAATCACCACCATCACCATTACCATAACCGTCACCACTACCACCATCACCATCACCACCACCATAACCACAACCATCACCATAACCATCACCACCACCATCACCATCACCATAACCATCACCATCACCACCACCATCACCACTGTTACCACCACCATCACCATCACCACCACCACCACCATCACCATCACTATAACTATCACCACCATCACCACCACCATAACCATCACCATCACCACCACCACCACCATCACCGCCACGACCACCATCACCATCACCACCACCACCACCACCACCACCATCACCATCACCATAACTATCACCACCATCACCACCACCATCACCACCACCACCACCATCACCATCACCATAAGTATCACCACCATCACCATCACCATAACCATCACCATCACCACAACCACCACCATCACCATCACCATAACTATCACCACCATCACCACCACCATAACCATCACCATCACCACGATCACCATCACCGCCACCATCACCACTGTTATCACCACCATAACCATCACCACCACCACCACCACCACCACCACCATCACCATTCTTGACCATCACCATCACCACCAGCATCACCATCACCACCACCATCACCAACACCATAACCATCACCATCACCATAACCATTACCACCACCATCATCATCACCACCACCATAACTATCACCATCACCACCACCATCACCATCACCACCATCATCACCACCACCATCACCACTGTTATCACCACCATAACCATCACCACCACCACCACCACCATCACCATTCTTGAACATCACCATCACCACCAGCATCACCATCACCACCACGATAACCACCACCATCACCATAACCACCACCATCACCACCATCACCACCACCATCACCACCACCATCACCATAACCATCACCACCACCATCACCAACACCATAACCATCACCACCATCATCACCAACACCGTAACCACTGTTATCACCACCATAACCATCACCACCACCATTACCACCATCACCACCGCCTTCACTGCCACCATCACCAGTATTTTCACCACCACCAATATAATTCCGTATAAGTCACAGATATTTTGTGAGTCTCTTCTGTATTTTAAGCTTGTGTTAAATGCCAAGATACGAACATGATTAAGAAAAGGGCTTAATCATGGTGATTTGTGATGGTGATTCATGTTCACCATCATTACCATCATCAGCTGTTCATGGAAACTCATTAATGCCGTATGAATTGCTATCCTTGCCCAAACAATTGTTTTGAACAGAACAGCATCTTGCAAAACTTGTGAGTTCATCCAATAGCAAACCATGCCCCAGAACCCAGCTCCTCCCCTTCCCCGCCTCCCCCTGCCCGGTCTAAATGCAGACTTCGTGTTGGCTCTGCCTGGAGGTCACCGGAGGGACACTGGAGGGACACTGGAGGGACCACCGGAGGGACACGCCCCCCCCCCCCCCCATCCTTACCTGGGCTTCTCCATGCCCATCTGGCCAACCTGGTGCTGGACTTCAAGGCTTCCTGGCCCCAATACAGTGTCATAATTATTATCACGTGTTAGGAGGGTTTTATAAATCGTAATTAATTGTCACTTGGCCGAGAGCAGAAGATGGGAGGAATCTGCTTCCCGTTACCAAGATTTATGAGGTCTCTGGAAGGCTTTGGGGACTGCATGGGGATTCTGAGGAAAACACTCTTTCCTTTGAACCAGGTCACAGAGAGGAAAGAGGCGCTGAAATGATGGGGCTGGCCCCAAATGACCAGTCAGAAGGAAGCTAATTTCAATTTCTCTCAAGAGCCTGTGGTTGCGGGGTTGGATATGCTTGGTGGGTTCTTCTTGGCTCTCTGTACCTTCCTCCTTCCTGCCCTGACATGGCCTCAAGGAGCCCTGCAGAGGCCGAGGGCTGGGAGAGGTCACGCCGTGTCTCACCCCCTGCGACTCTACCCATGTTGTAGTGTGAGGTAGTCTAGTATCTCCTAGCTGCGTGCTCACGGGCAACGTCCTTGACTTTTGGTGCCTTGGTTTCCCCAACTGTAAGATAGGATAGTAACACCTCTTCTGCTCGTACTCCTGCTTGTACTGAGCGTACATGAGATCCCCCCACCAAAGCCAGTGCGGAGTCATTGCTCCATAGTCAAGGTCATGGTGACAGTAAGAGGACCAGCACTAACACAGATGCTACTGATCACAATAGCTGTCGGACTCAGGGGCCGAGGGTTCGATAGCCCCAGGCCCATTCTAACACACCTTGCACTTGAGTGAGTTAAGAGATTGTCACCCCACCGTTCCTGTGTTCTCAGTCAGGCAGCCACTCTCCGTGAAGGGCCTTGCCGGACTCAGTGTAGAGATTTGGGTTCGGATCCTCGTGCTGCTATTTCAGAGCTGTGTGACCTTCAGCAAGTCCCCTCACCTCTCTGTGCCTTAGACATTGTAAAATGGGGGTAATCAGGGGCGCCTGGGTGGCTCAGTCGGTTAAGCGTCCGACTTCGGCTCAGGTCACGATCTCACTCATTGGCGAGTTCGAGCCCCACGTTGAGCTCTGTGCTGACAGCCCGGAGCCTGGAGCCTGCTTGTGATTCCGTGTCTCCCTCTCTGTCTGCCTCTCCCCTGCTCATGCTCCCTCTCTCTCTCTCAAAAATGAGTAAACATGAAAAAAAATTTAAAAAGTGGGGGTAATCATAGTGACAGCCTCATCCAGCTGTGGAACTGATTAAATACTGAAGTTGCGTGGTGCAAGGTCAGTGTGCAATAGATGTGTCCTGTTGGGTTATTAACTAACCAGTCAAACAATCGTATCGGGTTCCAGTAGATTCAGACGTGTCGAAATATACCAGGAACACTGGTGTGTTGGTGGGTGTGGCATCCACCCACGTTTGCATGAGGACAGAGAAACTTCCAGAGAGCCAACCTCTCTGGAGCTGGAGAGAAGCAGGACTGGTTTCTGGCTGAGGCCAAAGAGGCCCCCTAGGACCCAGGATTTAAGGAAGCCCCCGCCCTTAGGTGCCTGCCCTGTGCTCCCACGAGCCTGAGAGTGAGTGCCTCCTTAAATTTTGCGTCTTAGTCTCCCCTGTGTTCCAACCCGGGTGAGAAGCCAGACCCATGATGCTGCCCCCCAGTGGTCAGAGCAGGGCCAGCACGCTGAGCGGCTTTCCTCCTAAGACCCTTGCGACACCACCAACGGCAATAAAAAGAAACATTACTAGGGGGATGTCGTGGACATCTGTCGTGCCCGTGGTTTCTTTTGAACGCCTTTGGGAAGTCGTCCTCCTTAGCGGCCTTGCCTCCCCGAGAGAGAAGCCAAGAGGGCCGTTTGGCGGCCTCCCTTGCAGCCGGGGTGCAGGCCCTACTCTCAGGGCAGCGGGAGGAAGGTTCTGGCAGGAGCGCTCGGGGTCCAGCCCTGGAGGCGTGCGTGGTAGCCGTGGGGGCTTTACGGCACTATCCTTGCTGTGTCATTCCTGGCTCTGCGGCCTCCCAGCCTGATTCTCTGGCTCCTCTGAAGACTCGGTGAAGGGAGGCTGGTGAATGCCTTCGTCCCCTACGCCAGCCGCAGTGCAGCCTGTTGACGGGAACCGAGAACCCCGACTGGCCTAGGGGATGTGGAGGCGCCTCATGGAAGTCCGGGCCAGGACAGGCCCAGAGCAGGGACTTGGAAAACCTCAACATGCTCTTTCCTTCCAACTCTCATCTCGGTTTCTCTCCATCCATGCCCACGCATATGGTCTCTCGGATTTTTTTTTTTTTTTGTTTGCATGGGGGGCCATGGTTACGAGTTCTAGCCTTGAAACAGACCCCACGTCCCTTGGCCCCAGCACCAAATTCTTGCAAGAAATATATCTGATTGGCCCGGTTACCGTGTCCCGGAGTAGAGTTACGTTACACAAACATTCTTGCAGCGTCCCCTCCCTTTGGCAGTTCCCGGGAAAGAGAATTTGTTGTGAGCTGGACAGATGTCCCCAAGGATCAAGAACATTTCTGCGGCTGAAACCAAAGAGGCCACTCTGGTCTTTATGGAGGCCCCACCCTGTGGGTGTCTGTCTCTGTCCAGGGCTGGAGATATGGCTCTGATACAACAGTGAATTAAAAAAATATGCATTTTCCTCCCCCTCTTCTCCCTCCCCCCCAACAGAGCACACAGCAGTGACATCCGCGGAGGGAAACATGGGACCCTTGAGGCCAAAGGATCTCGTAGGCGCAGGTAAATCCCAGCCACCGCGGCAAATCAGGCAAGTGCGCCCAGGGAGCTGCAGGTTACATGCTGGCCTCCTCTGCACCTGCCGTGTGCCTGGCACTGAAGGGACGCACCCACCCTCCCAAGCGCCAGGACCCCGGTGCACCTTGCTGCTTTTCTGTAGCGTCCTGGGCTCTATGTATATGCAAAATTGAAACTGAGAAGAAAGCCTTTGGGTCGGTTTTACAGAAGCAACGTGAAATGGAATGTTTCCTAGAATCTAGACTTCTCCCGAGGGCGAAAATCCCCTGCTTTTACGAATAAAAGGCTTAACTCACTGGGAGAGCAAAACACAGCCCCACGGGGCTGGTCCGTCCACATGCAAAGTCCACGTGCGTGTGCATGGGAGCACACGTCCCTTGTCCTTGGCCACTGGGAATGGGAGAGCTCACAGCAGCTTCCCACAGCCCTCTGTCCCGTTCTCCGCCGCCATCAGCCCCTCTTCTGTCTCTGGGTCTCCAAAGACACCAGACGCCTTCCCCACCTCCCTTGCAGTGACGTAAGCATGTGCCCTCCGAGTGCGACCAAAGTCACGGTGACTTCACCAGCAGACTCATGGTTGAGACGACTTGGTGTCTGGCCAAGATATGAGACTCCCAAACATCCTCCTCTTCAAGCAAACAGTGGAGACCTTTGGGAATCAAACGACCCACATTCCAATGTGGCTTCTGCACACATCGTGTGGCCTCAGCCTGGTCCTCAGTTTCCTCATCTTGAGAGGGGAATGTTAATAATGCTGGCCTCTCAGGCTGTGGGCAGGGCTGGACCCGAGTGTAAACCCCACGAGGGTGGGAACCTTGCTGTCTCAGTCACCACCGTATACCCACATTATGCTACGGGCGCACGGTGGGTGCATGACAGATTCGCACTGAGTGGATGAGTGTGCAGATCTGAGGACCGTGACGGGGCCATGAAATCTCAGCTGACAAGCCCAATGAATACCCAAGTAGGGCCCAGACCAGTGCCAGGTTCCTGTGGGAGACATGGGGAGGGCGAGGGAGGGGAGGAAAGTCTTAAATGGTGGGTCTCCCGCGCCCCCCTCCCCCCCATCAGAGCAGATCGGCTTTTATCCGATTTATGCAAGAGATTCATTCCTGAAGCTATGCATTATTCAAGACTAAATTTCCCAGAGGGATAAATGTAAAGCCAGATCTGCATTATTTCAAAATCTGAGCATACGGCGAGTCTTTATTAATATTTTTAAATCGCCTGATTTCCAAGTCACATAATGCAAATTTGCATGAAATGTGACACGCCGTTTCAGGGTGCTGGGCAGGATTTGGTGGGCAGAAAGTTTCCCGAGGGTTAACAAAGTTCGTGCCCTGGCCTCCTGAATTTGTGGCCGGGGTCTGTAATCAGGGGTGAGGTTCGGTCATAATCATTTGATATTCAAAGTAGTTGAAACACCAACATCAAGGGATAGTTTCCTTTAACAAAAATCACAGCTGATTCAAAGTTATTCCTACGGAGCAGGGTGAGTTATTGAAAAATTAATTGCTGTCCTTTTTTCTCACTGCTTTAGACTCACCGGAAGGGCGTAAAGGAATCTTTTCTCCCATTTTCCTGGGACCTTGCCGCCAAGTGCAGAGGGTTTCACCCCCGCCCCGCCCCGCCCCTGCCCAGTGCAGGAAGGCTAAAGATGCGGACCCTTGGGTTCTGCCCACCTGGTCTAAGGTGGGCCCAGAACTCTGCATTTTTGACAGGCGCTTCAGGGAGACTCTAATATGGTGGGAAGAACCCTGGATGTTTGAGGCTCCCTGGAGAGGAATTTAGCTGGCTCACCCGGGGGGGCAGAGGTGAAGGAGGCTGGTATTGGCGGGGAAGGGGACCTTTCGGCCTCAGGAACTAGGTGGGGAGACGTTGCAGTGGACCTCCAGGTGGCGGTTCCTAGGTGGGAGTGGCTCCGTGGGGTCTGTAGGGGCTGGACGCAGCTCTGCAGCCCTAGGGTGTTGTCCGCAGTGCCTCGCGGGGTGTCTGTCCCCCATCCCCAAGGGCAGATGGACACTGAGGACAGGGGTGTTGGGCACGATGGTGACGATGTCAATAGCAAACGTTCCTCAGTGCCAGGCACCGGTCTCACTTTGTTAAATCTGCCAAGTCACAGGTCTTGTTATTACCCTTCATTTTACAGATGAGGCCACTGAGGCACAGAGAGGTTTAGCGACTTGCCCAAAGTCACACAGCCAGTGAAAGGCAGAGCTGGCGTCCACATTTTAGCGGTAGGCTACAGTCTGCTCTTGGTCCCTGTGTTCCTCAGCCACAAGCAGTAACTGTGAGGATGTGACCACACAAACTGGAGACTGAATCCTTTCTGCTTATTTTGGACCAAACCCTGCGGGGTTTGTAAGATCCACGGGAAGGAGAAGTATCCAGAAATTGAGCACTCTTGGACCTACCACCCATATTGATAATGGAGATACGATTTGATTTGGAAATGCAACGAAATGGGACATATCTTGCACTTGAGGAGTTACAGAACAATTCATACCCATGGCCCCAGTAAGAATGAATGTCGGGGTGCCGGGGTGGCTCAGTCAGTTGAGCTTCTGGCTCTTGATTTTGGCTCAGGTCATGGTCTCAGGGATTGTGAGCCCGAGCCCCGTGTCAGGCTCTGTGCCAACAACACAGAGCCTGCTTGGGATTCTCTCTCTCTCTCTCTCTCTCTCTCTCTCCCTCTCTCTCTGCCTCTCCCCTGCTTATGCATGCTCTCTCTCTCTCTCAAAATAAATAAACATTAAAAAAAAGAATGTCAAAGTCGCTCACTTGCATTTTATTTTTTATTTCAGAGTGAGAAAGAGAGAATGAGAGCCGGGGAGAGGGACAGAGGGAATGAGAGAGACTCCTAAGCAGGCTTCATGCCTCAGCATGGAGCCCAATGCAGGGCTCGATCCAACGACCCTGGGATTATGACCTGAGCCAAAGGCAAGAGCGACCTGGGCCTTGGAATCTCCAGGGACACCTGGGCGGCTCAGCGGGTTGAGCGTCTGACTTCGGCTTCGGTCTTGATCTCACCGTTGGTGGGTTCGAGCCCCACGTCAGGCTCTGTGCTTGACAGAATCAACCAACTGAATGACCCAGGCACCCTGCTTGCATTTTTGAGATGCTTTCTTTCTTAATTTAATTTTTGGAATAAACGCCATGCTGTATAATCTAAGAAGAGATTTATAAAAAAAAAATCAATCCTCTTCTTACCCATTGCGGTCTCTTAGATGACATTTATTTCCTTTGTCCTTTTCCAGTGGCTCTTTAGGCGAATGCAAGCACGTGTGTTTGTATGCTCCTTCCTTTATTACACAAAAGGTAGCAAACTGTACTTACTGTCCTGTGTCTTGTTTTTTCCACTTGCCAGTACGTTCTGGAGCTCCTTCCACATCCGTACACAGAGAGCTTCTTAATCGTGATTTATATTATTTTACGGCTGCATAGGAGGGTATGCTGGGATCTGCCATTCTGGTTCTGGAGAGCTGATTTTTTAAAAAAAATTTTTAACATTTATGTATTTTTGAGAGACAGGGAGAGCACACGCAGGGGAGGGGCAGAGAGAGAGAGAGAGAGAGAGGCAGAATCCGAAGCAGGCTCCAGGCTCCGAGCTGTCAGCACAGAGCCTGACGTGGACCTCGAACCCACGAACAGTGAGATCATGACCCGAGCCGAAGTCGGCTGCTCAACCCGCTGAGCCGCCCAGGAGCCCCTGAAGAGCCGATCCTCAAGCTGTCAGAAATCTCGAGAGCGGGTTGGTGGCATGCTCGTAGCTTGCAGTGGCCAGGGTGGAATTATTTGCTTGGCAGAAGTGGGTCGACTCCAAGGCCCAGGGCTTCCTGCTCAGACAGCCCGGGGGGCATTTACGGCCCTGCACCCCTTGCGTGGGGGCCCTAAGGTTTAGCTGACCAACCTCCCATTCACGGAGCCGTGAGACGTTTCAAATATTCTGTTTTTCATAAATGGTGCTTCAGTGAGTACCTGTTGTCTGCCTGGAGAGGGAGAGAAAGGGGGCCGGAGGGGTGGAGACCGCACACAGCCCCTACCCTTACCCAAGGCTCAGTGTGGCCTTGGACCAGCGTATCCAAGGGCTTATTAGAGATGCCCATTCCCAGGCCCCACCCCAGAACCACCGAGTCAGGCAGGGTCTGCATTTGAAGGTGCCCCTGTGGTCCAGGTGCCCCCAGGCACCTGACAAGGTTCCCTCAATCATCTTTCTTTCCTTTTTTCATGTTTATTTAGTTTTGAGATGGAGCGTGAGCAGGGGAAGAGCAGAGAGAGTTGGGGGGCGGGGGGTGGGGACAGAAGATCTGGGGCCGGCTCTGCAATGACAGCAGTGAACCCGGTGCGGGGCTCGAACCCACACACCGTGAGATCAACGACCTGAGCTGAAGTCCCACGCTCAACCGACTGAGCCACCCAGGCGCCCCCGTTGGCAATGTTTCTAAGGCGGGGCCCGGAGCACCCGGGAGTATCACCCACTCCTTCTCGATCTTACGCGTGGGAAGCCTTTGCTGCTCTTTGTGCAAGGACTTACCCTCTGGTGAGAAAAGACCCCTTAAGGGCACAGTGGTGGAAAACAAGTGTTTACCCCAGTGTTTCTGTAGAAATGGTCAGTGTGACCACCCCCCACCCCCGCCCCAGGCCGCCCCCAGCGAGGAACGTCCTTAAAAAGCAGGAAACCCAGGTTACCTCTTAACCGCACCAGTCTTGGGACCAGGGCTTTTCAAGAGTGAGACCCCAGAGAAGACGGAGAGGGCGCCAGTGTGCGTGAGCTCGCGTGTGTGGCCTGGGAACACTGATGGGAGGAGGGAGGAGAAAGGGGAAACATTGGGCGCCCCCTGCTGGCCGACCTGGGTAGTGACTGGAACGGGTGCCCAGGCCGGGTGGTAACAAGGGGGAAAGGAAATGATGATGATGATGTTGCGGGTGGGCTGCAGCTTTGGAGGAAGGAGACTGTTCTCATGCACGCACACGCATGTGCACACCCTGCTATAAGTGACCGATCTCGTTAGCTGAGGCTGTACCAGGTGGTTCTCTAGAGTGGGAGCACCCCCCCACCCACCCCCGGGGGAGTGGGGGGTGGGAAGCAGAGCCGAACCCAGGCTCTCCTCAACAGTGCGTCCACCTCCACCTGGCCAGGAGGCAGGGGGTCCACGCTTCTGCAGTTGAGAGCAGCTAACACTTATTGAGAATGTATTATGTGCCAGGAGCTGCCCTCACTTCATCGGGTTTTAATCTTTACAATAGCCCTTCTGTCCGAGTGGACTAAATCCTCAGTGGGTACTACTTGAATGAACAAACAAGCCGTTTGAATTGGGTATTATTGCCCTGTTAGCTTTGACATCATCTCCTGCCACTCTCTGTGCCCACTGTGTTCCTTGCTTCCCCTGAGCACTCTAGGCACACCTGCCTCAGGACCTTTGCGTGTCTGTTCCCTCTGCCTGAATGCTTTTCACCCAACATCATGTGGCTGGCTCCCGCCTCTCCCTCGGGCCTGTACTCCAATGGCCCCTTCTCTCTGGGGCCTTTCCTAAACACCTTAAAATTACAGTACCCTCTCCCTCCTTCCCCTATTTAATCTCCCCCAGGTGCTTACTCACATTCTATATGCACTGCTTGCTGACTGTGTTCATTGTCTGTCTTGCCCACTAGGATATATGCTCCTTCAGGCCAGGATGTCTGTCTGCTGGCTCACTGCTGTCCTCTGGGGTCCTGTGACCCGGCCTGGCTCAGACTAGGTGCTCAGTAGATATTTACTCATTGTATGAAAGAATGAATGCATTCTCTTTTCACAGAGGAAGAAACCACGGCTCTGAGAAAGGAGCAGATCACTGTCCAAGGTCATATGGCAAATAAGTGGCAGAGGTGGGATTCAAGTCCAGGCTGAGTCCAAAGCTTGGAAGGTAGGTTTTGATCCCGAGGCGGGGAGCCAGACCAGTCTTTTTTTTTTTTTTTTTTTTTTAATGTTTATTTATTTTTGAGACAGAGCGCGAGCAGGGGAGGGGCAGAGAGAGAGGGAGACACAGAATCCGAAGCAGGCTCCAGGCTCCCAGCTGTCAGCACAGAGCCTGATGTGGGGCTCAAACCCACGAACTATGAGATCACGACCTGAGCCGAAGTCGAACTGAGCCACCCAGGCGCCCCTGGACCAGTCTTTTTAGGTCAGTTGCCTTCAGGTGTAGGGGAGGAAACAAGTTATTCTTCTCCCCTATCCATCTTAGTTTCATGGATGGAGCCCTTGAATTAGACCAAAAAAAGCTGGATTAAGAAGAGGAAAAAGTGTATTAATGTGTGCGGTGCTGAGTCACTCAAAGCTTGGTTAGAACTTGGGCGTCCATGGTGTCTTAACAAAGAACAAGATATTCGTAGACGGGTGACAGGGCAAAAGGGAAAGGACTTTGAGTTTCCAGGGCAACAAATGTGCGAAGGTCACTACAGGGAGGGTAGTTACTGAGGTTGGTTGATTAGCTGGGCTGATACGAGTCCAGAGTTGCCTCCACCGATTGACTTCTGTCCTTTCTGGTAGAGAGGGGAGGGGGGTGCCCTTACAAATTTGTGTTTAGCTTTTCAGTGACCGGGCAGAGGGCAGAGACCGAGAGCTTTTCTGCAACCTGTTTGTTTTCCTCCATCGCCTTGGGCTCAAAATGATCCTTATGCCAGAGTAGAGTATTTTCAGGTGGCCTATCTTGCTACCCTCCAGAGATGAAGGGTCTCAGTGGCTGAATCACGCCCTCTGTGCACCAGCGAGGACAAAGAAGTTTCCAGCGTCCTGCCAGGTGTCTCCAGGTAGCTGCAGGGAATGAGAGGGCGCATGGAGGCTTGTCTGGGACATCATCTTCATTGTTGTTTTGCTTCAGGGGACAGGGACGCTTTATCAGCACTTTCGTGGGGACGTCTGCCTGTGCAAGTGCCCTGTGTGACAACCCCCTCTGCACGTAGACCCCAGAGGCTGTACAGCCTGGCCCTCGGGAGTGAGCCCGGGGCTGTGTCCACACCAGGGCAGCTAGGTGGTTGACTGTTGCAGTGTGCCCATTAGCTGACATAATCAGGGAGTGAATTAACTTCCGCTTTTCTGGCCGTATTTTAAAGGCACTTTTTTTAAAGCCTTTTTTTTTTTGGAGGCGATGCACTCTTCAGAAATTAAATTTAGACTGTGATTTTATTACCCTTTTTATTTAATTTATCCTAACGGTTGCATTCAAGCTGTGAACCAGCTGTTGACTTTGAAAAAACATTGTTCAATTTGAAGGGAGCATTTTAAAACTTAATGTAATGGCTGTAAGTAATCACTATAGCAATTACGCTCCCCGGCACGGTGCGTCACAAGGGGCGAGGTAGGGATTTGGAAGAATGCTCAGGTGGGCAGAGGGATGGCTTGGGCAAGAGGCAGGCCTGTGGCTCTGGGGGAGCGGGCGCTGGGGGATGGGGACGCAGAGACCTGCCTGCCACACAAGTCTGTCTGTCCTCCCGGGGTTTGTGTGGGGACCAGTTTGCCAGGGGCCCAGGTCCAGCCGAGCGCGTGGATCTGCTCAGCTTCCAGGCACCTGCTGTCTCCTGCCAGCCACGTAATCTCATCTGAGAGGCTCTGCCCTGGCCCCTGCTCCTTGCGACGGACAGAGAAATATACGAAGTTCTGAGGCCGGACACTGTTCGGGGGCTTAACCTGGGCACACCTCTCTGCTTTCGCACTGATTCATCTATTCCCTTAATCACAAGTCCATTGCCAGAAAAGCAGGCACGGAATCTTCCTATCCCTTCATGTGGTTGCTTTGTAACGTGCTTCTCCTGTTAAGAAGTGAAGTCTAGTTCTCTAACTCTTGGAGCTGAGCTTGGTCACGCGATGCCCCCAGAGCTGGCATGCTGACATTAGTGCCCTCTTGCTGTCCTGAGACCTCTGGGTGAAGAAGCCCAGACCAGGCTGCTGGATGACGAGAGACCCTGTAGAACACGGTTGGGCCGGCCCAGCTGATGGGCCCGGAAGCCGCCTGCTAGCCTGCGAGGAACCGCCTGAGACCATCCGGCTGCGGTGAGCCGGCCCAGGAAATCTACCGAGTCGTGAGCGAAATCAAATAATGGTTGTTTTGAGCCACCGTCTTTTGGGATGGTTTGCTCTGTAGTAAATGTGAAACTGAAACAACCACCATCCAAGTATGTCATGGTGCCTAACCTTGGCCGTGGGGAGGTAGAGTGCCCCTGATCACGGCTTCTGGCCGGCTGGTCACCTCTTGCCTGGGGTGCCGCATTCCAGTCCATTGTCCTGCCCTGTTCTGCAGACCGCGTGGCCTCCGGGTCCCAGACTTAGCTCGAAGCCCCTCCCTAGCACCACCCTGAGATGGGCAGTGGGCACTGCCGGGGCAGCTTAGTGGTTGAGGGCAACAGGCAAATGGGGGAGGGTTTCAAATCCTCCTTCTCTATTTCTCACCATTTACTGTCATCAGCATCGTGAGACTGTCTGGATTCCGGTCCCACCTCGGTCCCCTGAGGCCAATGGACACAACCTCACTAAGCCCCAAGTTTCCTATCTGTAAAATGGGGGTGATAGCAGCCCATTCGCCGGGCTATTCTGAGGATCGCCTGCCACATGATAAATACTCGCTCAGTACGAGACTTAGTATCATCAGCCCCCGAGTCTCAGTTTCTCTGTCTTTGAAATGGACTGACATCATGCCGCCAATGGCCGACAACCGCCTCGGGATGGTAGAAGAATGAGAAGAGATAAGTGTGTTGAAATGACTTACTGCTGGACCTCATGCGTGGAACGGGCTCCGTACACAGCAAATACTGGCTTTGCTATCAGTGTTGTTATCAAGGAGGGTTACTGGGGGAAGCTCTGGGCTGAGGCTGGCCTTCCGGCCCCTTGCGCTGAGCACTCAGGGGGAGGCTTCAGGCAGACCGTCCCCGTCCTTCCTGCACATAGGTTTTCGCTTCAGGGTCCCTGTGACCACCCACACTTGCCCTGTGTGCGGTTTATGAACTTTTCTTCTCTGGCTTCAGTTTCCTCGGATTGAAAATGGATGGTTTCAGAATGGCAACTAGTTTCAAGTTATGCACTTCTCTGATCGATTGGTAATGCCTGCCCAGAGTCGGGAATGGAGGTCTTGCCCACCCGGGCTGGGCGGAGGGAGTGCCACGATCGATTAGTGATGTCTGCAGTGGATGTGAGAGGCAAGGGTGGAGTGTATTTGCCGCCCCAGACAGCTGATCTCTCAGGAGTCTCCTCGGGATACCAAGATTCAGTCTGTGTGTGCATTTCTGACCTGACAAGACTGTATATCACCTTTAGAGTTGTGGGTGCCTCAGAGCAGAGCTCGTATTATTCATCTTCATATTCTCAGGACCTAGCAAGGAGTCTCCATCCTCAAATGGCCTGGAGGAAAGAGCATACAGTAAAAGTAGAAGGTACCTGGAGTCACATCCCAGAGCGGCTGTTTCCCAGCTTTGTGACTGTGCAGTGGCAATCTCTAGTGTGCTGGTGGCCAAATATTCCGGATCTCTCATTTTTAGGGAGCGAGGTAGGATGGCCAGGTAGGATCGTGGGTTTAGCTTGGACCAGTGGGTTGTGAGCAGAAGTGAGACCCTTGAGGGATCGCTCTATCCTTCCTCCACAAAAACCAGCAGAAATGTTCCAGGTGGGACCTCTCCATCCACCTGGACCCCAGAGTGAAGATTGGGCCCCCTGGGAAGCAGATTCTGAGAGGGAGAGCCACATGCATAAAGTTTACCGGGATCTCAAGATCCATTCTCCTAGGGGAACAGAAGGAATCGGGATGCGGCAGAGATCGGGACGTCGGGATCCACAGTAGAGCTAAGGAGCTGGGATGGTCCGTTACAGATGTCTCAAGCTGGGGCAATGGTCTGAGCTCTTGTATCTGCACGTCAACCACTCATTGGATGTGAGTTACCCCCATAAAGGAGATGTGAGCTGGCGAGAAATGGATCTCTGCAGCTGTGAATGATTCCTGGAGAGGGATGACGGCCGAGGGCTGAGGGCAGCCCTCCCAGCCACTGGGGAATAGCAGTGACCAGCTGGAGCTAGCTTCCTTCGGCCAACAAGGGCTGGTCGTTAAATGTTCAGAAATGCTGTGAGCCAGTTATTAAATACAGCCATCGTTGAAAAATTGTGTAAACCTATAATTAAATACGTTTTGTTAAAAACAAAGGTAATGAATACTCAGAGCACGTTGCTTCTGAATTGCTTTACTACATTTTACTTTTACCTAAGCCTTGAATTGATTCACATCCGTGGTCTCCGTAGGGGGGGGACTCCTACATGCCATACTATCACACATCTCCAGCCCTGCCTTCCAGGGACCGTGGTGACTTGAAATCGGTCACAGTGGAGGTATTTGTCCCACAGACATAGGCAAATGCTACAACTCAGGGCCTTATTCATTGTTGAGTTGAGGAAGTGATGGGAAAAAGGCAGGTTAAACCAAAAAGCGTCGTTATCAGTAGCCGTTACATTGTGAATAGGAAAAGAATTGTCAAGTCATAGCTGAAATGCAGCTTTAGGAAGGCTAGAGATGTAAGGGATCAGGAGAAACCAGCAAAAGCATTCTATGAGCATTATTTGGCTATATGGAATTTACAATAAAGAGTACTGTGTGTTTTATCATTATAGATAAACTATACTGCACAACCTTTCTATCGGCAAAATTTATAATGAATGTGTATATATGCATATATGTGTGTGGATAAATATGTGTATATGTATGGACATGTATATGCACATGTATTTTTTTCCCTCAGAGAACGATTATTTTTTTATTAATTAACATTTTTTGGGTAATGTTGATTTATTTTTGAGAGAGAGCATGAGTGGGGGAGGGGCAGAGAGAGAGGGGGACAGAGGATCCAAAACAGACCCTGTGCTGTCCGCAAAGACTCCGATGTGGAGTCAGCTTATACTGACTCATACACTTGGGCAAAGTGTATTCTCCGGGCTGTGGTTTCTTCATAATAAAACCTCCCTCTGTAGGACTTCGGAGAGGGTTAGATATGATGTCTATGTTACCGCTGGCATCCGGGAGGCACTCAAAACTAGTAACGCTTTTTATTGCTAGCCGTCTTAAATGATTCATTCGTTACTTATTTTAATTTATTTTCAAGTTTATTTCTGAAAGAGAGAGAGAGAGACAGAGCATGAGCAGGGGAGGGGCAGAGAGAGAGGGAGACACAAAATCCAAGGCAGGCTCCAGGCTCTGAGCTGTCGGCACAGAGCCCGATGCAGGGCTGGAACTCTCGAACTGCGAGATCATGACCTGAGCTGAAGTCGGACGCTTAACCGACTGAGCCACCCAGGCTCCCCTTAAGTGATTTATTTATTAACTTATCTGTTTGAAAATGCTCTTGAACCAGTTCCTCTTTGAGTCACCTTTGTGGAGCTGTGGGTGAGGACACAGCCCTCTGCCTCTCTGCCTCTCCCGATTTTCCGTCCCCATTCTCTCTGCCCCTCTAGGTGTCTTTCTCTTCATGTGTGTCCAGCTCAAAATCCCAATCTAAGGGACTGAACCCAAAGCCACCAGTCCCAGCTGGGAGGGGCAGCCCCACAGAGATCCTGCAGGGTTAACTTCCCAGTTACTATTGCTGCAGCGACTGTGTCCCCAGGTCAAATGCTACCCCGCCTACGTCGCCCCAGCAGACGAGGGCCATAAAGATTAGTGTCCTGAGAAACAGCCTGGAGGCAGCACTCTCCGGCCGAAATAGGAACCTTCATACAAAATAAAAACAAAGACTGGCCAGTCCTTACACAGGCTCCAGCGGCCAAGGCCAGGGAGGGGGCTGCTGGGACCAGAAGCTCTGAGGGGCAGCCTGGCTCCCCAAGGAATTCTACAGGGAGGCCGGGATTGGGGATTTACAATTCTGACACCCTGTTTTTAATTTTTTGAGGAACCTCCATACTGTTTTCCGGAGTGGCTGCACCCGCTTGTGTTCCCACCAACAATGCAAAAGAGATCCTCTTTCTCCGCATCCTCGCCAACATCCGTTGTTGCCTGAGTTGTTCATGTTAGCCATTCTGACAGGTGTAAGAGCATATCTCATGGTGGTTTTGATTTGTATTTCCCTGATGATGAGTGATGTTGAGCATTTTTTCATGTGTTGGTTGGCCATCTGGATGTCTTTTTTGGAGAAGTGTCTATTCATGTCATCTGCCCATTTCTTCACTGGGTTATTTGTTTTTCGGGTGTGGAGTTTGGTGAGCTCTTTATAGATTTTGGATACTAATCCTGTATCTGATATGTCGTTTGCATATGTCTTCTCCCATTCTGTCAGTTGCCTTTTAGTTTTGCTGATTGTTTCCTTGGCTGTGCAGAAGCTTTTTATTTTGATGAGGTCCCAGTAGTTCATTTTTGCCTTTGTTTCCCTTGCCTCTGGAGGCTTGTTGAGTAAGAAGTTGCTGTGGGCAATTTCAAAGAGGTTTTTTGCCTGCTTTCTCCTCGAGGATTTTGATGGCTTCCTGTCTTACATTGAGGTCTTTCATCCATTTTGAGTTTATTTTTGTGTATCGTGTAAGAAAGTGGTCCAGGTTCATTCTTCTGCATGTCACCATCCAGTCTTCCCAGCACCACTTGCTGAAGAGACTGTCTTTATTCCATTGGATATTCTTTTCTGCTTTGTCAAAGATTAGTTGGCCATACATTTGTGGGTCCATTTCTGGGTTCTCTATACTGTTCCATTGAACCGAGTGTCTGTTCTTGTGCCAGTACCATACTGTCTTGATGATTACAGCTTTGTAATACAGCTTGAAGTCCGGGATTGTGATGCCTCCTGCTTTGGTTTTCTTTTTCAAGATCGCTTTGGCTATTCGGGGTCTTTTCTGGTTCCATACAAATTTTAGGATTGTTTGTTCTGGATCTGTGAAGAATGCTGGTGATATTTTGATAGCTACTGCATTGAATCTGTAGATTGCTTTGGGTAGTATTGACATTTTAACAATATTTCTTCTTCCTATCCAGGAGCATGGAATATTTTCCCATATTTTTATGTCTTCTTTAATTTCTCTCATAAGCTTTCTATAGTTTTCAGTGTATAGATTTTTCACCTCTTTGGTTAGATTTATTCCTGGGTATTTTATGATTTTCGGTGCAATTGTAAATGGGATCAGTTCCTTGATTTCTCTTTCTGTTGCTTCATTGTTGGTGTATAGGAATGCAACTGATTTCTGTGCATTGACTTTATATCCTGCGACTTTGCTGAATTCATGGATCAGTTCTAGCAGTTTTTTGGTGGAATCTTTTGGGTTTTCCATATAGAGTATCACGTCATCTGCAAAGAGTGAAAGTCTGACCTCCTCCTAACTGATTTGGATGCCTTTTATTTCTTTGTGTTGTCTGATTGCTGAGGCTAAGACTTCCAATACTGTGTTGAATAACAGTGGTGAGAGAGGACATCCCTGTCTTGTTCCTGACCGCAGGGGGAAAGCTCTCAGTTTTTCCCCATTGAGGATGTTATTAGCACTGGGTCTTTCATATATGGCTTTTATGATCTCGAGGTATGATCCTTCTGTCCCTACTTTCTTGAGAGTTTTTATTAAGAAAGGATGTTGTATTTTGTCAAATGCTTTCTCTGCATCTATTGAGAGGATCATGTGGTTCTTGTCCTTTCTTTTATTGATGTGATGAATCACATTGATTGTTTTGTGGATACTGAACCAGCCCTGCACCCCAGGTATAAATCCCACTTGGTCATGGTGAATAATTTTTTTAATGTATTGTTGGATCCAGTTGGCTCATATCTTGTTGAGGATTTTCACATCCATGTTCATCAGGGAAATTGGTCTATTGTTCTCTTTTTTAGTGGGTTCTTTGGTTTTGGAACGAAGGCAATGCTGACTTCATAGAAAGTATAGAAAATTTTTGTTTGTCTGGGAAACTTTTAATCTTTCCTTGTATTCTTGTATTTTGAATGATAGCCTTGCTGGATAAAGAATTCTTGACTGCGTATTTTTCCAATTTATCACATTGAATATATCCTGCCACTCCTTTCTGGCCTGCCAAGTTTCTGTGAATAGGTCTGCTGCAAACCTGATCTGTCTTCCCTTGTAGGTTAAGGACTTTTTTCCCTTGTTGCTTTCATGATTCTTTCCTTGACTGAGTATTTTGTGAATTTGACTATGATATGCCTTGTTGATGGTCGGTTATTTTGCATCTAATGGGAGTCCTCTGTGCTTCCTGGATTTTGATGTCTGTGTCTTTCCCCAGGTTAGGAACGTTTTCCGCTATGATTTGCTCACATAACCCTTCTACCCCTACTTCTCTCTCTTCCTCTTCTGGGACCCCTATGATTCTGATGTTCTTTTTTAATGAGTCACTGATTTCTCTAATTCTTAAGTCGTGCTCTTTTGCCTTAATCTCCCTCTTTTTTCTGCTTCATTATTCTCCATAAGTTTGTCCTCTATATCGCCACTCTGCCTTATCCATTCTTGCCGCCTGGCTATCGTTTCTTCCTGCTCTTTCTTTTGGGGTGAATTTCTTTGTTTTGTCATTTTGAAGGAAGGAAAGGAATTAATAAGGTAAAAAAAAAAGAAAAAATTTAAATTAAAAAGTAAAAAAACACACCCACACCAAAAAATCAAATAAATGATGCTAGATCTTAGGTGTGTTTTGGTCTGGGTGTTAAAGGGGCTTGATAGATTAGAGAAAAAAAGGAAAAAGAAAAAAAAAGGGAAAACATTTGAAATTTTGAAAAAATGAATACCATGAAATAGAATAAAATGAAATTATGGAAGTAAAATAGAAATTGAAAAATTTACAAAAAGTAAAAAATATAGTAGAAAAAATTAAAGAAAAATATTTTTAATAAAAACTGAAAATAAAAATAAATTTTTTCTTTCTGTATTCAAGAACAAGAAAAGAACCAAGAAAAAGAGAAGAACCAAAAAAAAAAAAAAAAAGAAAATTGAATAGATGGACCAGATAACAGACTGCAATACGACTGAGATTATTTCATTTTCCCCTAGAAGTGAAACTGTGAAGCACTTTATAGCCCGTAAACTAAGCAGGCGGAGAGACTCGGGTTTCTCAAGAGCGAGGCTGGCCCAGTTGGATGGGGCTTAGTGTAATGGCTCCGTTCTCCACTAGATGGCGCTGCTTAGCTTACTGGGGTGGACGGTTGTGGCGCTTGTCGGTGTGTATGCGCATGTGCCAGAGTGGCGAAAATGGCGTCATCCAGCCACCCAGTGTCTTATCAGTTCTCCGTTCTCCCTGATCAGCAATCGCGCTCCGGTCCTTTGTCTTCGGCTTCTGTCTACTCCCTGCGTTTACACCGTCTGTGACCAAACGGCACCTCCCTCCTGAGTTTTGTCCCAGATGCGGCTGTTTCTCCCGACCCCTTACTTCTGAGGGACTGTGGCCTTGAGCCGTTCCGCCCCTCTGCGGGAGGGTCTCACCAAGCGATGGCCGGGTGCCGGCCGCACCCAGGAACGTTCGAGAGACCGTGCTGCTGCCGAGGCCCAGAGACCGCGGCCGGGTGCCAGCCTGCCCCAGAAAACGTTTGCACGATAGTGGAGCAGCAGCGTTTCAGGGATTATGGCAAATCACACCACGCGTCTGGCACCAGGCTTCACCCCCAGGGACCGTGTTCCAGCACCAGCGAATGTGGTTTTTCTTTGGGGTCTGCCGAGGTGGCCACACGGACTCTACCAGATGCCCTCCCAGCAGGGGAACCGCCTCTCCCGTGTGGCCTGAAGACCCCCGGACTCCACTCTGCTCCCGGGGATTCGTCCTTCCCACCAGGGCACCACCAGGTATCAGCTGCGGCGTTTCAGCCTCTGCGCTCCCCGTTTATAGAGTCTTAGTGGAATTGAAACCCTCTCCTTTCTCCTTCCTCCCTTTTTAGTTCAGCCCTTGCGGCTGTTTCCACTTTTCCACTTTCTCTCCAGCTGCTTGGGGGGGGGGGGTGCTTTTCCCCATACTCTCCCGCCGCCTCCATCCTCTCTCCACCAGCTCCCTGCCCTCAGCGGCTTCTCTCCCCCCCCTCCAGTTCACCCCTCCGCGCCGTGTACCTGCTGAGTTCTGTGGTTCAGGTTGTGCAGATTGTCGTGTTAATCCTCCGATCGGTTTTCTAGGTGTGCAGGGTGGTTTAGAGTTGGTCTGGTAGTATTTCATGGAGGCCAGATGCAAAAAAAAAAACCTTCCATGCTGTTCCGCCATCTTGGCTCCTCTGTCACCTGTGCTTCTGGCCCGCTATACATTGGGGGTTCCCCCTACCCCATCCTTGGGTTCCGTTGATTTGCTGGACCAGCTCGCGAAACTCAGAGAAACATGTCACTTGCGAGATCACCAGTTTGTTATAAAAGGATGTGACTCGGGAACAGATAGAAGAGCTGCATAGGGCAAGGTATGGGGAAAGGGCACAGGTTTTCCAGGCTCCATCTGGGCACCGATCTCCCTGCAGATCCACGTGGTCCCCAACGCGGAAGCTCTCCTCTGGGTTTTTGTGGAGGCTTTACCACAACAGCCACGACTGATTAAATCGTGGCCTTGGTGGCCATTCACCCTCCTGCCCCTTTCCCCTCCTTGGGGTTCGAGGGGGGTGGGCTGAAAGTCCCTCCAATCACATGGTTGGTTTCCCTGGCAACAGGTGCCCATCCTTAGGTGCTTTCCAAAAGTCACCTCAGTACCATGAAGTCAGATGTGGTGGAAAAGGGGTTTGCCCTGAAGGTCGTGTCCCCTTGATTGCTCTCATCGCTTGGGGAGTTCCAAGGGTTTTAGGAGTTCTGTGCCAGAAACGGGGACAGAGATCAAATTATTTCTTATTATACATCACGATATCACAGGACTCCTATTCAAATCATTTTAGGTGATACAAAGACTTGGCCTTTGAAATACGTTGAACTGTCCGACAGGAATAACACACGAGTATCTCGTGAGGTGGTCTCGAGGAATAAACGCCATGCACTCAGTCAAGTGTAAGGTCCCCTAAAGGTTATTTATTTATTAAAAATTTTTTTTTATTTATTAAACATTTTTTTTAATGTTTATTTTTGAGAGAGAGACAGACAGAGCGCAAGCAGAGAAGGGGCAGAGAGAGAGGGAGACACAGAATCCGAGGCAGGGTCTGGGCTCTGAGCTGTCAGCACAGAGCCTGATGTGGGGCTTGAACCCATGAACTGTGAGATCATGACCTGAGCCGAAGTCGGATGCTCAACCGACTGAGCCATCTAGGCGCCCCTCCTGAAGGTTATTTATGAGGCCAAGGGTCTGGGTATCTCTAAGAGGACCCCAAAAGTCTGTGGGCAGGGATGATGTGGAGAAGTAGCAGAGGTCTGGTCTTTCAGAGAGGTTGGCTGCACGCAGGAAGGACAAGAGGAACCCGAGATTGTTCTAGGCTCGTTCTGCATGGAGTGACGTCAGGGAGTGGTTTAGACTCAAAAGAGATCTGAGTTTTCCTGCCGTGTTCTGCCTTGTTTCCAGTTCTATTAATTATCAGGCCTCCCTGTTGTTATTATTGGGCCCCTTCACACTTGACCTCACAGACCCCACAGCTGCCCGGATGCCAGACTGGCAGGTTCTCAGTTTCTGGTGTCTGCTGCTTCCTGGTATTTGGGCGACCTGATCTGCAGGCCTACAGGAGTGGGATTGCTTGAGTTCCAGGGCTCAGGGACGGTTATGTCTCTGGGACCCGTTCCTGGGCCAAGCTCTGTTCTCCCTGATTCCTTTGTCCCAACCACGGGCCTGGTCTTTCTGTGTCTCCCTCCTGATCCTACCCGAGGCTGTGTTTTTTCCAGAAAGGCCGCCTCTTGTTCTTCAAAGGCGTTACATCTGAGAGCTCCCAACGTGCCACACTCAAAGCAGTCTCATGGGCCTCCAGGAGCAAAGGGGCAGAGGATTCAAGGGTTAGCAACCAGGCCCCAGGACACTGGGCCAAAGGCTGCCCTCAATTATTAAGGAAGCATTCTGGGGGAGAGCGGAACTCTTTGAGCCTCGTCTTGCTATACTGGTAGCTGTCCATGGTGTGGGGCATCGCAGCCTGTGCAGGGGATTTGCCTGTCTCGTTGAAGGTTCCTGGTGCAGCTGCCGTCCCCGAGGCACAGCTGACCCCATTTCCTCATCTGAGCAATGCTGTCACTTACAGGGCCGTGTGTGAAAACACACAACACAGCCCCCGGCTGAGTGTAGGGAAAGGTAGCTGCAGCTGGACCCGGGTCCTAGTAGGAGAGGGTCTGTCCTCGACACGCACCTGCCACTGGGACTTCTGTCCAGGCACACACAGTGCTTTCCTTCCCTTGGCAGCCTGGTGGGGGTAGGTGTCTATGCTGATATGGACACTTCTGGGGTTGGGAGAAACAGAAGACTGGACTCATGGGGAGTTTGCAGGGAGAAGGGCTCTTGTTGAAGATGGTCTGTACCAGGGTGGGTGCTGGGGATCTGGACGCGTTCTTGGGTAGTTGAAACCCTCACGGGCCCAGTGTGGCACCAGGGCCTAGAGCTTCAGCCAGTTGGATATCTAGAGGCTTGAAAGACAGAGACAGTGGACCCACCCTTTGGATCTGGAGGTCACTAAAGCACAACTCAGCCCGACCCCCACCTCCCAATGTCTCCTTGTCCCTTTCTTCTGGCTGCCAATCTGGGCCAGCTTCCTTTGGGTGTGAGATCCAGGGTCTCACTGACTTCATGAAAACCCTGTAAGAATTAGGGTAGCATATGGAAAGCCCTGGAAAGGAGTCGGTATAACCTTGAGCTAGTCTTGGCCCTTTCCTGGGCAGAGCGGTCAGAGTGGACTAAAAGACAGCTGATTTTCTCCCTTTTGGTTCCTTCAAGCTCCATAATTTTTGGGTCCCTTCAGGACTCATGGATGTGAATAGATTCGAAATGGGCACACCAGCATCCAAACCTATCCCCTTCATTGTGTAGACCTGACCCAGAAGGATGAATGTGGAAGAGATCGGGGAAGAACCACCTTTCAGCGGGACCCTATAGTTTTTCCAAAGTTTCTGGAGGAGATGTGTTGAATGACTTCGCCCCACTGTGCCCTCCAGCAGCCACTGGAAGAGTAAAGCCTCAGTGCCACCCAGCAGGAACCATCTCATTTGCATGCCTCAGAAACAATTTTTGTGAATTTAATTAATCACAGTTTACATGCTAATAACCCTTGAAATATTTTTATGGGTAAATAATGGTTATTCCCTGCTGTGGGGGAAATCCGTTGGTTCTAGTGTTCACACAGGTTTTATTCCCCATCGTGTGATTGATTAGAGAGTGAGGCTGATGCCTACCATCACGACAGGAGGAGAGAGGTGTGATTTTCATTTTATGGATGAGGCCTGGAGAAGGCAGGCTCTTTCCCAGTAGATGCTTGAAAAAGTAGTGGCCAGTCCCCAGTGTGGCCACTTTTCCTTCTAGGCCTCCTGGTATAACATCATGATTATGATTCTACTGTATTAATCATTATCTCATGACCACTACCACCACTACCATTTCGCTACTTAAAACCAGTTTTCTCACCACCACCACCACCACCCCCATTACCATCATCATCACATCACCATCACTACCACCACTATCACTATTTTACTTGCCATCATCACCATCACCACCACCACCATTACCCTTATCGCCATAACCGCCACCATCACCACCACTACCAACATGACCACCATCATCACCACCATCACCACCATCACCATCATCACCACTACCATCACCACCATCACTACCACCATCACCACCACCATCACAACCACTGCCATCATCACCATCATTACCATCATCAGCACCATTACCACCATCATCACCATCATCACCACCATCACCACCACTGCCATCATCACCACCATCACCACCACCACCACCACCACCACCATAACCATCACCACCACCACCACCACCATCACCATAACCATCACCACCACCACCACCATCACCATCACCATAACTATCACCACCACCACCACCATCACCATTCTTGACCATCACCATCACCACCAGCATCACCATCACCACCATCACCACCACCACCACCACCACCATAACCATAACCATCACCACCACCACCACCATCACCATCACCATAACTATCACCACCACCACCACCATCACCATTCTTGACCATCACCATCACCACCAGCATCACCATCACCACCACCATAACCATCACCATAACTATCACCATCACCACCACCACCACCACCACCACCATCATCACCACCATCACCACTACCATCACCATCATCACCACCACCATGACCATCATCACCACCATCACCATCATCACCACCATCACCACCATCACCACTACCATCACCATCATCACCACCACCATCACCATCATCACCACCATCACCATCATCACCACCATCACCACCACTGCCATCATCACCATCATCACCACCACCATCACCATCACCACCATCACCACCATCACCACCACCACCATCATCACCACCATCACCACCACTGCCATCATCACCATCACCACCATCATCACCACCATCATCAGCACCATTACCCTTATCGCCATAACTGCCACCATCACCACCACTACCAACACCACCACCATCATCACCATAATCACCACCACTGGCATCACCACCACCATCACCACCATCACCACCACTGCCATCATCAACATCATTACCACCATCACAACCATCACCACCATCATCATCACCATCACCACCATCATCACTGTCACCACCATCATCACCATCATCACCATCATCACCACCACTGCCATCACCACCATCATCATCACCATCACCACCATCATCACCATCACCACCATCATCACCATCATCACCATCATCACCACTTCCATCATCTCCATCATCCCTATTATCATCACCACCACCACAGCCCTTAATGCCACTGTCACAATCACCGTGATTACTGCTACAATGATACAATCTCAACCTTGATTACTTTTCTGTACCTAGGAGGTGCTACTCCATCCCATCCAGAAACCCAGCATCCTCCTTGGGCCCTCCCACCACTCTTTCTTTTTCCCCACATCTTCACACCTCCCACTGATTCTGCCTCCTGCATGTCTCTTCAAGTTATGTCATTATCTTTCCATATTTACATATATTTTTCTATATATATGTTCTCATAATTTCTCAGTTGCTTTCCTGCAAAACTGGCCTATTTCTATCTGGTGTATTGCTAGAATGTCTTTCTAATATGGAAATATGACTTCTGTGCTTATATTTGGTACTCCAACTTGAGTACTATATAAACTATGTTTTTTAAAGAGAGAGAGAGAGAGAGCACAAGTGAGGGAAAGGGGCAGAGGGAAGGAGGGAGGGAGGGAGAGAGAGAGACAGAGAGACAGAGAGAGACAGAGAGAATCTTAAGTAGGATCCATGCTCAGCACAGAGCCCAACATGGGGCTCGATCCCATGACCCTGGGACCATGACCTGAGCTGAAATCAAGAGTCAGATGCCTAACCTACAGAGCCACCCAGGCATCCCTATGTAAACTATTTTTATAAAGAATATTCTATGGACTTCACATGGGCTTAACCATTGTTTATTTTAATGTTGCTCAGCTATTTACAAACAAGACTAGGTATCAATTCGGTCTTCATGTGAATCCGATCCACCATCCATTGTAAGATACATAATTATTTTTTTTGATGTGTAATTATTTTACGTAGCATGAAGACAGAAAAAGTGCTGTCAGTTGTAATTTTAAGAGGCTATAGATTTTAAGATGCATCCCAATTTCAGAGTCAACATGTGACAAAAATTATGTTTTAGAGTCAATGAGAAAAGTTCATAAACAGCTGTAAGACTAACACAAATTAGAAACTATGTACAAATAAAAGTGATAAAATTCAAATCAGTGTTATTTCGTTAATATGATAGATGATGTTGTTTTGTTGAAGCTAATTTGCCACTTACTGAGGATAAATTGCTGTTTTGGCACAGGTTCTTTTGAGTTCCACTGCCTTTATTACTTTGGGTGGTGCGGAGACCCAATCTTCCTACCCTTTTCTCTAGGACCACTTCCCTGTCATAGCAAGCCACCAATTGGCCTTTAACTGCCACAAACACATCATCCGCATATCAACTCTACTTCCTTTCTTTCCCCCTTGTCCTGGGACAATTAAAACATTATTACTAGACCCCAGAGTGATCCCAGGCAAAAACACCACGTGACCACTGCAATTCCATGCTGGTTGTCAGGGAGAGGATCCAGAACGTGCTGATATTTTGGTGAACACATCAAAGTTTTAAAAGTTCTTGCTGAGCACTCACATACATCCCTAAGTATAAATCAGCAGATTCTGGGGGATCCTTTTTTTAAAAAAAGTGTATTTATTTATTTATTTATTTATTGAGAGAGAGAGAGAGAGAGAGAGAGAGAGAGAGAGAAGGCAGGGAGGGGGAGAGAGAGAGGGACAGAGAATCTTAAGCAGGCTCCACACTGTCAGCATGGAGCCTGACGTGGGACTCGATCTCATGAACCATGAGATCATGACCTGAGCCGAAATCAAGAGTCAGGACACTTAACTGAGTGAGCCACCCAGGTGCCCCTCGGGGATCCTTGAATGACAATTTTAGACGCTGGTCCTCAAGATAAAGTCTCCATTTCTAGAGTGACCTAGCCCTGCCTCATTTCTGGCTCTGTTCTGTGCTTTGCTGCAACCTTAATTAGCTCCTTGCCGGTCCTAGACTCCATGCACTCTGACATTCCCGGGTCTTTGTGTATGCTGTTCCCTTTGGCTGGAAGACCTTTCCTCCCCTTGCCCACACGGAAAGTTGTCCCACATCTTGACGCCCCACTAGTTAGGCATCATTTTACAACTGCTTGCGAGAGCGGACTTCATCTGTCTTGACGATGCTTAGTACAGAGATGGGTACAGATTAGGGACTAAATATATTGAGTAAAGAAGTTTAATTTTTCCTTTATTACAAAAATTACGTAGGTCTGCCCCCAGACGCCTGCTCCTTCCCCCGCCCTCTGCTTCCTCTGTCATTCCTGTTCTTCCTCTTCAGTCCTCCTTACCCTTTCTTTTCTACCTGCCCCCTCCCAGCCTCCCCCTACCCACCCTCCCTGCCCTTCAGGTTCTCTCTGTCTGTCTCTGTCTCTATCTTGGAATCCCTCGCGTTGCTATTTTAGCTCAGACATCCCTCTCTTGGTTGGACCCAGCCAGCAGAGCCGGGGGCTCCTCTGAGGGCCGTGGAGTATGCACAGACTGGATCTCCTGGAAGAGAAGAGTAGTCTGGCAAGGTCTTAGAGAGTAGGGGTGAGGGTGGCACCCTGGTGCGCAGGGAGCTCCCTTCCTGGAGAATCCCTGGGTTCCTTCTTAAACGTGCCGAGTCCCTTCGGAGCCCCACACCAGCAGAGTGATGCAGAGAACGTACCTGGCCCCTTTGAGCCTCCATTGCCCGTTACCGAAAGGGGGTGATAATAACCCGGGGGCAGGACTGCGGGAAAAGACGAAATGAGCAAACGTGTGAAAATGCTGTGTGTGGCACCCGGCCATAGTAGGTGCTCAATAAATGCAGGCTTCCTATCTCTGTTTGTCTACTGCCTTTGAAAACAACAAAAAGCCTTTTTTTTTTTTTTCCCCCCCAGTGACAGTGTTAGAGGGGAAAGTGAGAAATCTGGGTCGTAGTCTGTGCTCCAGCATGATGGACTGTGGGCACATCTCATCTCTCTGAACCTCCATTTTCTTATCTGTGATGGAAGGATGACTAATAATAAGGCTCACGACCTCACAGTTGTTGGGAAAGGACTGAATGGAATGAGCTAGTATTTGAGTGACAGATGATCATGGCACGTGGCCAGCGACACTAACAGCGTTCAGTGGGCACCAGGCGTGGCCATGTAGATCTGGTCTCCCATTTATTTCCAGGTCGCCAGCAAGAACTTTTCCCCTGACTTGGGGCATCAGTAAGGCAGAGTGCTTTCACTTCTCTGACCGGTGGCTTCGGCGTGCACCTGCATTATCAGCAGGACATTTATAACATTTCTCTCCAGGTTTTTTCCCCCTGCCTCGCCCCCCTGCCCTGACCCTGAATGATCCCTGAACCCCAGAGCATTTCTTGGTTCCGGAGGGAATGTGTCCGCCTCCAATGCAGACACAGCAAGAACAGGAGTCCTGTTGGCCCGCTGCCAGAGTGACTTCCTCATCCCGAGGTGGCCGCTGTTCGTCTAGGTTCTGAGCAGTCTTGTGGATGCCACGACCGGTCTCTGGCTGTGGATCGAGAGAGGATGATGCGATTTCTTTAGTGCTGCATTTGGCCAAGAGTTACATTTATTTGGCCCTCGGGTTATATCTCCATGGCCAATTCACATACACAGTCACTTTCTGGGTATAAGTTGGACCTAGGAGCACTTTAAATATTATTATTATTATTGTTAGCTTTTAAGTAGACTTCACACCCAGCACGGAGCCCAACGCGAGGCTTGAATTCACGACCCCGAGATCAAGACCTGAGCTGAGATCACGAGTCGGACGCTTGGCAGACAGGGGGCAGAGACAGAATCCCAAGCAGGCTCTGTGCTGTAAGGGCAGAGCCCGACGTGGGGCTCAAACGCACAAGCAGTGAGATCACGACCTGAGCCGAGGTCAGGAGTGGGACGCTTGACCAACTGAGCCACCCAGGCGCCCCCAGGAATTGAAATTTTAAAAAAGGAGAGACAGAAATCTAACTCAAAACTACTAGAGGCTAAAAGGAAGCCGTGTTGCCTTATACGGTTGGGAAGGCGGCTGAAATGTGTTTCTCCAAAATATGTGTCTTGAAGCCCTAATGTCCAGTGCCTCAGAATGTGACTGTATGTGGAGAGAGAGCCTTTAAGGAAGTGAAGTGAAAGAGGCCATCAGGGTGGGCCCTGAGCCGATCTGAGTGGAGTCCTTATGAGAGGAAGTTCAGACACAGAGAGACAACGGGGATGGGCACACACTGAGAAAAGATCACGTGAAGACGCAGCGAGAAGGCGGCCATCTGCAAGCCAAGGAGAGAGGCCTCAGAAGAAACCACACTTGCCAGCATCTTCATCTGCGACTTCTGGACTCCAGGACTATGAAAAACTAAGTTTCTATTCTTTAGGTCACCCGGTCTGTGTTATTTTATTGTAGCAGTTCTAGCAAACTATTACAGAACATTCTATAAAATCTGTAATACCCTTTTAAAGTATCCTAAGGGGCGCCTGGGTGGTTCAGTCGGTTACGCGTCTGACTCTTGGTTTCAGCTCAGGTCAGGATCTGAGAGTTCTTGGGAAGGAACCCCACGGTGAGATCGAGTCCTGCGCTGGGCTCTGCAGAGAAAGCACAGGGCCTGCTTGGGATTTTCTCTCTCCCTCTCTCTCTGCCCCCTTCTGCTCTCTCGCTCTCCCAAAATAAATAAGCTTAAAAAAATAAAGTATCCTAAAATAACCATTGAGGTAAATTTATGTTGTTTTCTGAGAATTACTCTGGGCTCTTCTTAGAGGGGAGAAGATATTCAGGTTCCCTTGATAAAAATCTGGAGAATATCCTTGTCTCATAAGTATTACGCTTTGCTCTGAGGGTGCTGTTTCTTGATTCTGTTCCCCATTCTTGGGGATGCACCACCACAAAGTAGGAAATAAACATGGGTATAAATTTGAGTTAGACGAGGAGCTGGCAACAATCCCACAGCCAGTGTAGTATATTTAACCCATCGCACTGTGACTCAGGTATTCAGGCTCCATTAGTTTCTGCCACGAGAGAGTCTTTGTAATACCATAATTTAAGATAAATATATATGCTTGGTCCTCACCCCTCTGACGCTGAGCTCTTAAAACCCTTAGAATTTCCTAAGTGATCGGAATGATCAAGGTGTCTTTTGTTCGGTTGATGGGTGGCTTGTGGACCACACCTCAGGATGGGAGCTGCTTACTGTGAAAACCAACCACGGGATTACAGGGTTGGAACTTTTTCCATCCCCTGGCCTCTGGGGAGAGGAAAGTGATGGAGGATGAATCAATCACCAATAGCCAGTGATTTAATCAATCGTTTTATGCTATGAAGCCTCCATAAAAGCCTAAAAGGACAGGGTTCAGAGAGCATCAGAGCTGGTGAACACGTGGAGATTTGGGGAAAGTGATACCCGAGATACCCTCGGAAGCTCCAAGCCTTTTCCCTGTACTTTGCCCTATGCATCTTTTCCATCTGGCGGTTCCTAAGTTACATCCTTTTGTAATAAACTGGTATCCGGTAAGCAAAAGAAAAAAAAAAAAAGTCGGACACTTAACCGACTGAGCCACCCAGGCACCCCTAAATATTATTATTACCTCCTGCTTCCCCTGTGACCTAATTTACTGGGTAACTATTTGGATCTAATTATTTAAAAACAAATTTTTTTTTTTTTAACGTTCATTTCCGAGACAGAGAGAGAGCACGCGTGGGGGAAGGGCAGAGAGACAGAGAATCACAGAAACGCAGACAGAGACGCAGAAGCCGAAGCAGGCTCCAGGCTCCCAGCGGCCAACACAGAGCCCGACGCGGGGCTCGAACTCAGGTAGGGAGAGATCACGCCCTGAGCCGAAGTCGGCCGCTCCACTGACGGAGCCACCCAGGCGCCCCGATGTGACCTAATTATTAACCGGCAATTATTCCACTCTTCCCAACCTCACAGCTCTTGTGCTACCCATCCTGAAGAAAAGTGCCCGCACCTGTCTTTCTACCAAGCCTCCCTCAGTGTGTGATTACACGTTGTGATTACACAGTGTCGTCTGTTCCTACTCGTGCTATGTTGTAACTGATGGCACTCCCTGCTTTCAGTCGAGGGGGGAATCCACAAGTTTCATATTCTAATGACAGTCCTACTGGACCCCTAACACTGGAGCAGAGAGCACCTTGCATCACTCACAAGGTTTTTAAAAAAGTGTGGTCTAGAGGTAATGTGGAAAGAACATTTGGGGGGGGGGGGCACCTGGGCGGCTCGGTCGGTAGAGCGTCCGGCTTCAGCTCAGGTCATGATCTCAGGGTTCGTGAGTTTGAGCCCCACATTGGGCTCTCTGCTTCCAGCACAGAGCCCGCCTCAGAGTCTCTGTCTCCCTCTCTCTGCCCCTCCCCCAGCTCACACATGCCCTCTCTCTCTCTCTCTCAAAAATAAACTTAAAATAAAAAGGGAGACATTAAAAAAAAAAAAGGAGTACACTTATCAGAAACAGACAGAAACTGTAACAGAGAGAAGTTGTATCTGTGGTGGAAATCAGTTGCGTTTGCCTGATTGCTCCTTCGACTCTCATGGAACCCTAATTTTCTTTTTGGGAACCACTCCTCCCCCACTCTTAGTCCACATGGTTTGGGCAGGGCCGGTCCTATCCTACTTCTGTTCTCAAGGGGTGGGAATCTGACCCAAGTCTGGCCAGACGACTGAAACCCCCTGGCTGAAGTGAGTGGTTCAAGGATCAGCACATGACCCAGGTAGGGCCGATGAAAGCCCAACCTGAGATTTTTGCCAGAATCACGGGGAGAGAGGCACCCTCTTTCTGCTGGGAATGTCATCTACAGAGAGAAGAGCCAATAGAGAGATTCTTGAAGATTTTTTGAGCTCCTTGATCCAACTGTGCCTGAAGCCCAAACTACTGATGATCTTTCAGGAGCCAGAATATACCTATTTTCTCTTTAAGTCAGTTTGAGTTGGCTGTTGATTTTTGGCTATTTGTCAGAATACAGTACAGAGTGTTACATTACACTAGAGACATTACACTCAAAGACAGGCAAACAGGCAGACAGATGATCTCTGATAATTAGGAACTTCTTTCCACCTCTTTGCAGGGCAGAGCCGCCCCACGCCTCCCTGTTGGGCCCCACCCCTCCCTGTTGGTTGCTTTGCTTGTGACTGATGCCTCCAGGGCAGGGAGCCAGTATCAGGCAGGCTGCAAATATTACAAAACGTCTGGGGAAAACGGCATTGTTCCCAATTTATGTTTTTGCTTCCTTTCCCGTCTCTTGCATTTTCGCTTTTATTTAAGGCTGTGTTCAGTGTTGTAATTACTTTTTTAATCGGTAACGTCTGTGTCTGGGGCGTGTGGCTTCCCTGCCGTTGCCGGGATCTGGCGCTGTAAACAAACATTGGCACTTTCGCTGGGAGGCTCCCGCTGAAATATTGCCCTAAATAAATAAAAGGCAAATTAGATATTGGAAAATAACTTTAGATTACATTTGAATTCTTGGGGAATTACATATTACATCTGCATTCGGGACAGATGAGTTCACCATGAATAATACGTCTGGAATGAGCACCGAGAGAGGAGAGCCATGCTGGGCTTTGGGAGGAGGGGGAACCGGAGCAGGTCTTTCCAAGGATACTGAGGCATAAAACAGAGGGGGCTTCCCGAGGGGCAGTCACAGAAATGGGGAGAGCGGGACGTGTGAGTCCTCAGAAACCTTGGACACGCCTGACGGATCTGCCAGAGAAATGGGGGCTCCCTGGATGGAGAGCCACTAGGTTAACTTAACTAGGTGATTTCCCCGTGGATGCAAGGGGCTGCTGACATTACCGGGTCCCTACGATGTCCCTGTGATGTCCCTACGATGTACGTGGTTGCCAGCTTTGGTGACAGGGGCCTGGGTACCAAGGCTGCTTTTCTCACTAACGCCGCTGACCAGTAGGCAGACTGCGGTCTCCTGACTCGGTTACTGAGGCATTTCAGGGCAGGGAGGGATATATGTCTTAACAGCAAGGGCTTTGGCATCAGTCTGACTTGGGTTCAAATCCCTGTTCTGCCACTTCCAACCGGGTGCCTTCGGCCAAGTCACTTACCTCTCCAGGCCTCAGTTTCTTTAGCTGTAAAATGGAGAGCATACCAATAAGCTTGTCTCTAAGAGCTGCTGAAGGATTAAACGTGACAGTGGATTTTGCTCGCTTAGCATGAAGGGTGCTCACCGAACGGTAACGAAAATAATTCAGTCTTGTTATCTGTACAACCGTCTGGTGTAAGAGGACGTTGAAATCGAGATTCTAATTAGGCACCGAGATAAAATGGATGTGCGCTTTCCCAGTGAGGTGTCCCTGCACCATAGGCGGACTCTTGGAAAGGTGTAGCCCAGCTCCCAACCACCCCACCTGCTTCAGAAGGAGGACAGGCTTGGACCCTGCGGGCTCAGGGATTGGTGAGCCCGGCCTGGGTGGTTCAGCCACTCGTCCCCCCCAGAGGATGCCTTCGGTGGGGAACCTGCCCTCTCGCCCCAGTGGCTGTCAACCAGCTGAACAAATTCGATGCCCAGGCCACCCTCCAGAACAATGGAAGCAGACTCTTCCGGGGCAGGGCCTGGGCATCAGCAGTTTCTCCTTTTTTCTTCCTTTTCTCTCTCTTCGAACAATGCAGTACCTTTTAGTATATTCAGAGTTGTGCATATACATCACCACCAGTTTTTCCGTTTCCTTCAGACATGACGGGCACACGGCACTGTGCAATATCACCCCAATAGCTGTAGTTCACCCCCATCACGTCATCGAGATGCAAAAAAGAAAAGGGGAAAAATGTTTACCACTAGTCATTTAAAGTCACCCCACTTTTGGGGTGCCTGGCTGGCTCGGTCGGGGGTCGGTGTGACCCCTGATCTTGGGGTTGTGAGTTCGAGCCCCACGTTGGGTGTAGAGATTACTTAAAAATAAAATCTTTAAGGGGCGCCTGGGTGGCTCGGTCGGTTGAGCGTCCCACTTCGGCTCGGGTCATGATCTCGCGGTCCGTGAGTTCGAGCCCCGCGTTGGGCTCTGTGCTGACGGCTCAGAGCCTGGAGCCTGTTTCGGATTCTGTGTCTCCCTCTCTCTCTGCTCCTCCCCTGTTCATGCTCTGTCTCTCTCTGTCTTAAAAATAAATAAACATTAAAAAAAAATTAAAAAAAAATAAAATCTTTAAAAGAATATAAGTAGGGGCTCATGGGTGGCTCAGTCAGTTAAGCATCTGACTCTTGATTTTGGCTCAGGTCATGATCTCATGGTCATGAGATCGAGCCCTGTATGGGGCTCCAGTCTGGGCATGGAATCTGCTTAAGATTCTCTCTCCCTCTCTCTCTGCCCCTCCTCTGCTTGTGCTCCCTCCCTCCCTCTCTAAATAAATACATAAATAAATAAAATCATTTTCATTGCTGTAAAATGTCATGCATCTCTTAGCTGTCACTCCCCAATGCCCCCCTCCCCCATCTTCCCCTGTCCCCCTGCCCCTAGCCACAGGCCACAAAGAATCTACTTTCTCTGTAGATTTGTCTATTCTGGCAATTTTACGTAAATGGGATCATCCAGTACGTGGTCTTTTGAGCCTGGCTTCTTTCACTGACCATCATGTTTACAAGGTTCATAGGATGAATCAGAACTTCATTTTTTCTTTTCTTTTTTTTTTTTGGCTGGGTAATATTTTCCTATATGGATATACCACATCTCATTTATTCGTTGATCAGCTGACGGAAACTTGGGCTGTTTCCACTATACCCTCAGCAGCATTCCTCTATGAGATTTTGTGGGGACACATGCTTTCCTCTCTCTTGGGGACAGCCCTCAGGTGGCATAGCTGGGTCCCCTGGTGACTCGATGTTGAGCGTTTTGCAGAATGCTTCCCGAAGTGGCCTCCCTGCTCTATGTTCCTTCCGGCAGGGTGAGAGGGTCCCTACCTCGTCACATTCTCACCAGCACCTGTTACTGTCTATCTTTTGGATCCTAGCCTTCCTGGTGGGTGTGAGGTGCTCTCTGCCCGTGGTTTTGGTTTGCATTTCCCTCATGGATAACGCTGTTGAGAATCTTTTCACGGGCTTCCTGGCCATTTGCCTACCTTCTTTGGAGAAATGTCTATTCAGATTGTTGGCCCATTTTAAAATGGGGTTACTCGTGTTTTTATTATTGAGTTGCGAACGTTCTTTATATATTCTAGGTACGAGTCAGACATGGAATTGGTATTCATTTTCTCCCATTTTGCGGGTGGTCTTTTCCCTTTATTTGACAGTGTCCTTGCAAGCACAACATTTTTAATTTTGATGAAGTCCGATTCATCTGTTTTGTTGTTGTTAATGTGATTTTGGTGTCACATCTCAGATCCAGATCCAAGACCACAAAGATTTCTCTCATGTTTCTTCAAGAAAATTTTTTTTTAATGTTTATTTATTTTTGAGAGAGACAGAGTGTGAGCAGGGGAGGGGCAGAGAGAGAGGGAGACACAGAATCCAAAGCAGGCTCCAGGCTCCGAGCTGTCAGCGCAGAGCCTGACGCGGGGCTTGAACTCACAGACCGCGAGATCATGACCTGAGCCGAAGTCGGACGCTCAAGCGACTGAGCCACCCAGGTGCAAACCCCCCCCCCCCCCCCAAATTTTTAAAAAAGATTTATGTTTGAGAGACAGAGTGCAAGCAGGGGAGGGGCAGAGAGAGAGGGAGACACAGACTATGAAGCAGGCTCCAGGCTCTGAGCTGTCAGCACAGAGCCCGATGCGGGGCTCGAACTCACGAACTCATGACCTGACCTGAAGTCAGACGCTCAACCGACTGAGCCGCCCAGGCGCCCCTGTTACATGTGTTTTTTAAAGCTCCCTAGATGGTTCCAATGTGCAGCCAAAATTTCATGATGATGTCAACAGCGAACATGGCTTCTGCGATTTTATGCCAGGTTCTGGCTTATCTCAGTTATTCCTTATAATAATCCCAAGGGCTGCAGGACCCAGGGGCTTTTTATAGGTGAGGAAGCGGGGGTTCCCTTGGCACACAGACAGCAAGTGGGAGAGCTCAGCTCTCGACTCCAGGCCGTGACTCCACAGCCTTGCCTCTTAACGCTCTGCGTTAGGTTCCTCACCTTTCCAAGCAAATCGCCCGTAAGTCATGGTGCACGCAGTTCCCTTTGCCTGGAACCCTCCCTTCCTCCCCCATCTCCATTTTAGCATTTGGTACCTTTGCTCTTAACTTTTCGATCGTCAGCTTGGTGGCACCTCCTTTCAATGGCTTTCCCCGAGTCTCTTCTTATCACTCTCAGCGGGAATTAAGCTGGCATTCCTGTCCTGGGCTCTCTGTGCTGCTGGGCCTGCCTCTCATACAGCACGTATCCTCTATTACGATCAGCAGCGTGGTCACTTTAAAACACTCATCCCTCTGCGTGAGTCGTGGCTGGCTCGCGGAGCAAATGACAGTCCGTGGCTCCCAAGGCTGAGTCAACCGTGGCCATGCAGCTTCTGCTGGGATCACTACAACAATTGCTCCTGGAGCCCTGAGCCCCCTTGTAGGAAGTCCAGTGACCCTGCGACTGCCCTGCTGGAGAGGCCACATGTTAAGGACTCTGGTTGACAGTCTCAGCTAAGCCTGTTCTTCAACCCTCCCAGCAAGGGCACCAGAGCTGGGAGTGAAGAAGCCAGTGTGGAGGTGGATCCTTCTGCCCCCATCATTCGGGTTGTCCCCAACGAGGCCTCAGATATCAGGGAGCAGAGAAGATCCCTCCATCCCTCCATCCACTCTTTCCAAATTCCTGACCCACAGAATCCGTCAGCATACTAGCTCTCGTTTTCCGCCTCTGAGTTTCTGAGTGGTAAACTACGCTGCAGTAGACAACCCCAGCAACTGGCTTGTGTATCTGTTTTCTCCCGCTAGAACATGAACTCTCTGAAGTCAAGGTATTCATCTTTCTATTACTGGTTCCCAGTACACGGCCGACTCAGGATAGGTGCTTTTTTTTTTTTTTTTTTTAACATTTTTATTTATTTATTTATTTTTGAGACAGGGAGAGACAGAGCATGAACAGGGGAGGGTCAGAGAGAGAGGGAGACACAGAATCCGAAACAGGCTCCAGGCTCTGAGCTGGCAGCACATGGCCCGACGCGGGGCTCGAACTCACGGACCGCGAGATCATGACCCGAGCCGAAGTCGGATGCTCAACCGACTGAGCCACCCAGGCGCCCCAGGATAGGTGCTTTTTAAGGGGCGTAGAGCAAACTAACGAAGTTATGTATGGTCCAAATGGTGCTGAGTGGGGCTTTGCTGAGAACCTGTCCCACTAACATGACAGCTGTGCCCCAGACTGGACTGTGGGAATTACACGTGCACACACCTGGAGTCCCAGAACTTTCCTTTCTAGGGATTTATCCTTTAGCTACCCATTTACATGCCAAATGGAGTACACGCAGTGATGCTCATCACAGTGTTGTTTGTAAGAGCAAACGTACCCGTGAAATTATTCATAAAAAGTATTAGCAGGAAGGGGAACCCTGGCTGGGGATGAAGGTGAGTTTTCACTGGATGTTCCGTAACGCTTTTTGAATTTTGAAGCATGTATTCCCTCTTCTAAAATAAATATTAATATATGTGCTGCGCACACAGTTTGACTTGGAACAGAATTAATATTCTTCTTTAAATAGACTCAATTTTTTAAAATAAATAAATTTCCTGAAAAGGGAAGCTTACTCTGCCACATCCCACAGGGAACATTGGTATCATTTGCCACAGAGAGGAGATAATCACGAGAATGAGCGTGTTGGGAACAAACACTCTTTCGTAGGCTTAGTGAAACGTCCTGCTTGCGTCTGCAGGCTCTGAGTCCGAGGCCAGCCCTTTACTGATTGATAAAGGAGATTAGCCGTGTCAGAGAGATGCGAGAGGCGTGTTATCACCCAGCTCGGGCCAGATGGTTGGGGTCGCGTGACTCGTTCTGGCCAACGGCCCGTGTGTGGAAGCTTCCAGTGCCCCTTTTGGGTTCTGGCAGTTGGTGGCTGGTATTCCCCTCCCATCTCTCTTTTGCTTGGAGGCCGTGTGCTCCGGAAATCAGAGCTGCAGGGGCATCCAGACTTGGCATGGGCGAGAAAGGACCGTATTATGTCAGGGCACTGAGATATCGGGGCTTACTTGTTCTGCGGCATGGCGTAGGCTGTTCTGACTGCTGTAGTCTTGGGGAAATGCCAGCTTTGAAGAGCTCTTTATTAGTGTTAGACTACCAGAACCACACCGCCTTCCCAGCTGGGCCCCTGATCTTCTTCTCCTCTGTCTCTCCTCCTCTCTTCCCCGTACATTCCGCTAACCTGCTGCCCCCAATTGCTCACCATCACTCTTGGCTTTGCTTACAGACTCACGGTCCATTAAGCTTCAAAGAGGCCTCTGCATTATTTTAGTCAGGCTGGTTCCCCAGTGGGAGTCACCTCCCCACACCTCTGATAGGATCTACTTGCATACGTGCCGGGACAAGAGGCTCACTCCCTCTCCAGGTGGTTCCTTCCCTCACTGGGCAACTCTGTCCACGAGGAGCTTCTTGGGATCCATCAGACAATGCTTTCGCCTCTGGCCATTTCTTCTGGCCCCCATCCAGAGTCCCACAGAATGGCTGTCCCTGACCCAGGACAAGCCTTGGAAACCCAAAACCCGTCAAAATTTCTCTTTTCCAGCCGTTCTCTTCCAGGGCGCAAGGAAGACACATCCTGTGGGGCTCTTGGCCATGTGCCCTGCGGTGGGAATACAGCCAAGTCTTGCGTCCAAGACTTCGTCATGGCTTGCCATTTGAGCCCCACTCTCCTGGGTGGAGGGAACTAAATCTCAGTCTGTTTAGAATTCCTTCTTTGCTGTGGGATTGCTTTCAAGTTCTGCATGTGGGGAGGATTAAGGGGTTGGAGAGGGAAACGTATCATCCATGGGGATTCTCTGCGAGTCCTGGAGGGCCGGCCACATGTGCTGCTGTGGCTATATGGGCTCCTAGCCAAAGATGAGGGCTACTTCTTACCACCCCTGTGTGCTGACTTCTGGGTGTGTGGGGATCAGGTGGGCTCTTCATGCTACACTCTGTGAGAAGCCACAGGAAAGCCAGGGAGCCTTTCCAAGGCTTTCCGAGGTCCTTCACCACGTCCCCCTTGCTCTGGGCGCCTGGGACCCGTTCTGTGGCTTCTCTCTGTGCTTCTATGTGGAGGGCCCTCCAGACCTTTCTCAGCCCAGAATGCCCCACTGAGCCAGCCTCTCAGACTCTGCCCGGGAACGGGGGTATAAGGTAGGATGCAGCGGGAGGGAGGGACTCAAATCAGAGGGCCGAAAGGTGTCTCAGCAGGAAGGAACCAAAGCAGTGAAGGAATGTGGTTTTGCAGAACCCACAGTTCCAGCCCAGGAGATGTCTTGCCTGGTATAGCCCTTATGGGAGCCAGTTTGGGCCAGACTGGAGCTAGGACCTGTGCAGAAGCCTGCCCTGAATTATCCTGAAGTTCTCTTTAGCCCATTGTAATACTAAGCTCTCCTCCTATGGCCATGTTTCCGCTAGGTTTTGCACAAACGATGTATACATTAGCATGTCGACGTGCTGGGCAGGCATGGTTGAACCAAAGTGTTTAAGTCATAGAGTATGTATAAGTTCCTTAATGCATAGGAAAGCTCCCTGCCCCCGCCCCCCAGTACACTGAATAAAAGCTTCCTGTACTAATCCCACAGGGAGATATGGTGCTTGGAGACCTATCTCCCTGTCTCCTTACTTGTAACAAGTCATAAAGAGTTCCTTGCTTCCAACGCTTCCTTGGGTTGTGTTCAATTTAATGTACCCCAAGTGGTGAGGCCCTTGGGTCTGGTTACAGTGGCACAGATCGGCCTACTTCCCCCACCTGGGGCTCAGCCAGGACCCCCTTTCTCAGGGACACGGCAACCTCACATTCCCTTTGCTTTCTGTCCAATCCTTCTTCCCCAGTCATGGTGCCCGGGGCAGGGGGTAGGGGCAGGCGGCGTAGGAAGCCCTACTTACCCCGTCCCATTCATCTTCACAAGGACCCCTTTTATAGCAGATGGTGAAACTGAGGTCCAGGGAAAGTGAAGGGTATAGCAGAGCCAGGATTTAAACCCAGATGTGTCTGCAATATCCAGGCACTTCTCCAGGAATCACACCTGGGAATGTCAGTCCACTGCTGGAGTTCTGGGGTCCTGAGAGGATGCGCGGGGAGGTTTGAGGCAATAAAGCCACCATCACATCCTTTAAAAGACACTCAAGTGTTCCCTCTGACTTCAGAGGCTTCAGAGCTGGTGTCCTCAGGCCCTCCTTCTAAGTGAACAGACAGCTCGTGCATTAATTCCATAAACATTTGCCGAGTTTCTCCCATGTTCCAGGTGTGGCAGGAGGGGCTGGTGCTACAGCAGTGAACAGAAAAACCTGCCCTGGGGCGCCTGGGTGGCTCAGTCGGTTAAGCATCCGCCTCTTCATCTCCGCTCAGGTCATGATCTCAGGTTTCCTGAGTTCCAGCCCCGCACCCGGCTCTGTGCTGAAGGCACAGAGCCTGCTTGGGATTCTGTCTCAGCGTCTCTCTCTGCCGCTCCCCTGTTGTGCTCTCTCTCTCTCTCTCAAAATAAATAAATAACCTTAAAAAAAGCCCTGCCCTTGGGAATTAAAGTTTTATAGATGGAAATAGACAAGACCCCCAGGCCAACAAATAAATGAGGGGACTATTTATAAATAAAATTCAGCCTAGTAAATGTGAAGATCCAGTTGACTTTATTAAATGATTGATGAATCAGGAGGCATCCCATCTAGCAAGTGGAGGGGAGCAAGGAAAGCATCATCTAAGCAAGGAATGTCCTCCTAAGGGGGCCGGAAAGGGGCCGCCAGTCTTGACCAGGAAATTCCACGTTGACTGGTTAAAGGTTACGTTCCTGGAGGGTCGAAACTGCCGTTAGGTGAGGCAGGTATTAAGTCTTGGTTTGCTCAGAAGGCTAAGTGATGCCATTTAGAGGCTGTGGGTTGTTTTTTTTTTTTTATTTATTTTATTTTTTTATTTTTTTTTATTTTTGGGACAGAGAGAGACAGCGCATGAACGGGGGAGGGGCAGAGAGAGAGGGAGACACAGAATCGGAAGCAGGCTCCAGGCTCTGAGCCGTCAGCCCAGAGCCCGACGCGGGGCTCAAACCCACGGACCGCGAGATCGTGACCTGGCTGAAGTCGGACGCCTAACCGACTGCGCCACCCAGGCGCCCCTGTTTTTTTTTTTTAAACAGGTCTCAATTTTGGATCGGTACAAGTCTGCTGAAGGAAATTAATTAGGCTGTGTGATATTATGATATATCATAATCAGATACACACACACACACACACACACACATAACTTGGTCTTTGTCCTCAGTTCCTAGCACAGAGCTCTTAAGACCCTTATAATTTATTGAGTGACGCAGTGCTAGTCCCCCATCCGGTCTTGGTCCCCAGTTCCTAAAGAACTTCTAAGAGCCTTGGAATCTCTGCAGTGATAACAGTTTTCTTTTTTGTATGCTGATGAATGGCTGGAGGGAAGACCTGATTCTTCCACAATGGGGGCTGCTTACCTACAAGACCAAGGCCAGACTAGACGGTAGGAAGTTTGAGCCCCACCCCCTGACCTCTCAGGAGAGGGAGGACTGGAGATGGCGTCCAATCACCAATAAATAGCTAATGATTTAATCAACTGTGCCTGTGTAATGGAACCTCCATAAAAACCTGAACAATGGGGTCTGGGGAGCTTCCAGGGGGGTGATCACGTCAAGGTGCCAGGAGGGGGGACAAGCCTGGAGAGGGCTTGGATTCTCCATGCACCTGCCGTATCTCACACTATGTATCTCTTCCATCTGGCCGTTACTGAGTTGTATCCTTTTATAAGAAACCAGGCATCTAGTAAGGAAGCTGTTTTCGGGGGGGGGGTTGTGTGAGTCATCCTAGCAAATTCTCAAAACTGAGGAGGGGCCGTGGGAACTCCTGATTTATAGCCCATCTGCCGGAAGTACAGGAGGCCTGGGACTTGCCCCTGGCGTCTGATGCGGGGAGTCTTGTGGGACGGAGACCTTGATCCATGGGGTCTGCTTGCCCCTGGCATCTGATGCGGGGAGTCTTGTGGGACGGAGACCTTGATCCGTGGGGTCTGCG
Organism: Panthera pardus; assembly: GCF_024362965.1. Taxonomy (NCBI): domain Eukaryota; kingdom Metazoa; phylum Chordata; class Mammalia; order Carnivora; family Felidae; genus Panthera; species Panthera pardus. Next base: position 17,173,291 of record NW_026526980.1, on the reverse strand, counting down.
CCGACCGCGGGTGGTTAGCGTCAGAGCTGGGCTGAATTGTAGGACGCCGGGATGGAGAATTGGTTGTTGGTGGGGAAAAAGCTCCACACATCTTGGTGTTCAAAGTGTTTGGAGTGAAAAACAGAGGGTGACAGGTGGTGAGGGAAAGCCTCCCGGAACAGTGATACTTGGGCTGAGACCAGCTGTGTGAAAAATCCAGGCACAGCATCCCGGGCTGGAGAGAACAGCTAGTATGGGGGCATCGAGGAAGCCACAAGCTGGATGTGGCCAGAGGGTGGTGAGTAAGAAAAGGACGGAGGGCCAGGCAGGGGCTAGATCATAGGGGCCTTAGTACCTCAGTTGCTGTCCCGGCAGGAAACAGGAGGCACGCCCAGGGGAACTTGATAAAGGGACTGGTTACAAGGGTCTGGGTGGGGTTGAAGGATATTAACACAAAGGGACAAGCTCCCTGGGATCAGCATCCGGGGCACCCTGGTGGCCACCCCTAGTCCTGAGGGGGCCATGGAGGAGCAGTTAAGGGAACCCAGGCGTTGTTGTACCTGTAGGAGGTCACCTGCAGCTTTCATCAAGAAGGGGGCCTGGTCACCGCCAACCTTTGGCCAAGCAGAGAGGAGGCTGGGGAGTAATGCCCCCACCTCTCTCTGCCCCTGCCCCCTGATCTGCTGGCACCCCCTATTGACCGAATCCCCCAGGAGCCAGAGGGCAAAGGCTGATGTACTCCCTTCAGCTCTGCCTCTGGGGTACCAGACAGGTGTCAAAGATGGGGAGTTATCTGGTGGACAAACAGGAAATACCCAGCACAGCCGTGGAAGCGGTGGCAGCCAAGTGCGTATTATTCTGAGTTCATTGCGAAGCCACCAAGGGGTCTGAACTGGGCAATGGCCCAATTTGGAAGTCCGCTGGCCTCTCTGGCTGCTCTCTGGGGAGTGGGTACAGCGGGGAGGCGCAGGGCAGGGAGAGCAGTTTGGAGGCTGTTCTTGTTGTCCAGTGGGTGACGACGGTAGCTGGGACCAGGGAGGGGGCAGTGAGGGCAGACAGAAGAGCGGGGCTCAGGGTTATACTCGACTTAAACTGGACAGGGATTGCTGGTGGATTGGCTGTGGGGAGGGGTGAGGCCACATGACGAGGGAGCCTGAGGCAGAGAATAACAGACGACTTAGAGCTCAGAAAGCTCAGGTGACACCCTCTGGACTTGTCCCTTTTGCCCACCCTTACCACGTCGTAGGGAAAGGAGACTTGGATGACAGCCTCAGGACAACTCTATGTGGCAGGTGTTTTTAGAACAAGTGAAGAATTCACACGTCAGAGAGGTTAAGATATCTGCCCAAGATCACACAGCAAGCAGGTACAGATGGGGATTTGGACGTGGGTCTGTCTGATTCACTGAGTACCCTGGGCAGGAAGATTTGATGGGGGTCTCTTGCCTTACGTGTCAGCCACAAACTGGGGCTTGTGCTGCCCAGGGAGATCTGCCCTCGAGACAGGCTGCAAGTCACCAACACGGCCAACTGTGGCATGCTGGAATTTGGGCAGAGAAGTGGCCCTGGCAGGAGTTATTGGGGTTTTTAAAATTATTATTATTAACATCCACCTCTTCCCTAAAGCACTTCCCACAGAGTCTCAGGCCAGCTGGGTGTCAGACTGTAGGGTGCCGTGGTTCGAAGCGTGGTGCTGAAATCAGAGCACTTTGTTCAAATCCCGGCTCTCCTTTGATAGAGGCGTGACCTCAGTTTCCACATCTGTCAAACGGGTCAGTAACGGTATCTATCTGAAAGGCTGTTGCACGGATTGATGGAGACGAGGAATACAATTGAACAGAATAAGGGCTCAGGGCACCTTGACCATCACTGTGACCTCCGTTCCTGAAACCAGTGCCAATGCTTTGCGGGAGACTCTTCAGCCATCTCTGAGCTGCTTTAGCAGGTACCAGAGCTGTCACACCTGGTCGGGGGGACAGGTGCAGACGTTACACACATGTCAGAGTGCAACAGGTGCAGTGGCAAAGGGTTCAGATAAGAGTGGTGACAACAGGGTCCCCCGACGCCAGCCCTCTTTAGTGTGTCACCTCATGTCATTTATTCCCCAGCACTTATTAGGGTCCAAAATCAGCTTGTGTGCGTTCCTTGGTTGACTTGACACCTGCCTCCACCACTAAGCACCCTGTCCACCACTGTCCCCTCGCTGTCCAGCAAGCACAGTGCCTGGCCTCAGCAGACACTCAATAAATACTGACTGAATGCAGGAACGAGTTGTCAGGTGAAATGAAGCCCCACGTGTTAATGTCATGCCTCTGGGCACCAAGAGAGGAGACAGGTGGGGAGGGGTCGGGTGGGCTCAGCCTCTGAGGCCCCCTGAACCTTGCACACAGCCTGGGTCATCAAGAACGCTGTCAGTGACTGCCCCCTGGGGTCTCTTCAGAGGCTGATTCCCAACACTCCCCCACCAGCTCTGCAGCTATCTGAGGTCAGCTCCCAGGGTTCAAGGGAGAATTGCAGGTGTGGGGGTGGGATGAGGGTCTGGGCAGCTGACTATAGACAAGTGCCCTGGATAACCCTCTGGAGGCCTCAGTGTCTTTATCTGTAGGATGGGAACGGTCACAGCATCTCCTGTCAGCAGCATGGCAGAGCCCTTTAGATAGTGAGCTCTCTGGATGGCCCTTCATGACTTAAAACCTGGGCTCTGACACTTCCTGGCTCTGTGCCCTTAACTCCCCTGGGCCTCAGTTTCCTATCTGCCAAGCGGGACGAATATCACCAACCTCATGGCTTCTGGCCGATAAAACAAGCTCCAGGTACGAAAGGTGCCTGGCAAAGAGAAAGCCCTCGGTCAGTATTAGCCACGCCCCTTCAAGGGTCCCGGACCCCGCCCCCCCCCGCCCCCCCCCCCCACCTCGGCCACCGCCAGGCCTGGGTGCTGCTCCTCCATGGGACCCTCTCTAAGCGGCGCCTCCAGCCTCCACTTTCCAAGATCTACCAGTGGCCGCTGGGCTGCAGCAAAGAGCTTCCCTCAGTGCTTCAGACGTGCCTCTGAAAAACAGGGAAAAACCTTCTCTGGATTGTTGCCTGCGGCAGACAGTTTAAATTAACTTAAACCGTTTCCTGCTCCCACCCCCATCTCGTTATCCTTTTTCACGGAGGCGAGAAGAGAAAACCTTTGCAGGAGAAGCCACGGGAGACGCTTCTCTCTCTCTCTTCCCTCCAGCGGATGCCAGACCGGGAGATGCTAAAGTTTGCAGCCGGCGCGCCGCGGCGGGAGGGCGGGCCGCGGCCCCCGGGGCCGGTTGCTAGGGAACGCGCGGGGCGGGGCGGGGCGGGGCGGGGCGGCGGGGTGGCGGGGGCGGGGCAGCGCGCGGGCCCGTGCGGCAGTGCCGCGCGCCGCCGCTAGGGTGCAGCAAGGCCCCGCGGATGCCCGGCGCCCGCTCCCGGTCGCGAATGCCGAGCACGTCCGGGCACGGTGGCGGGAGGCACGAGCCGGCGGCGGCGCGGCGACCCGGGCGCGGCCCTGGCCTGCAGGGGCCGGAGGGCGCCGGCCTGAGACCCGTCTCTCCCGACCCTCGGCTCCCGCGGCCTGGTCCCCTGGGACCGGAGCTCGCCCAGGGCAGCGGCTCGCCGCCCTTTTGTCCGCGTTCATCTCTCCCGTAATTCATTAATTCGTGCTTTCTCTTTTCATCCCTTCAACCGCTCCCCACACTACTATTCCTCCCCTCCCTCCCGCCTTGATTCTCGTCTTCCCGTCTTCCCTTCCTCCTTCCCTCCTTCTACCCGCCCACCCACCACCCATCCATTTTTTCGGTCCATCCATCCATCCATCACCGTTCCCTTCCTTTTCCTTCTTTCTATCCACCCATCCATCCATCTCTCCACATTCTTCCCTCCCTCCCTCTCCTCCTTGCTTCTGCATTCTGGAGTGGAACTAACTTCAGAGTCCACTGCCAGCCATAAGTCTCTGGGCAAGTTAACTCGTCTGCCTCCCCCTCCGGCATCTGGGCAGTTGAGGACACCGGGCCAGCCTCACTCTCGGGCCGCTGCCAGGATGTAGTGACCACCCACAGAAGAATCTTGCACAGAGCCTGGCGCCTAGGGAGCGCCCAGTGCCGGAGCAGCATGCTGCTCTGTTGTCCACTCCTGCCGCCTGTTAGACTCCCGTAGGGGAGCTTTTGAAAACGATGCCGATTCCGGTGCTTCTCTAGGAATTCTGGTGGAGCCCAGACACCGTAGCTTCTGCAGACTCTGTAGGTGATTAGAATGAGCAGCCGAGTGGAGACCTGCCGAGGAGACTATTTGACTGATGCCAACCAGTGCCAGGCTCTGTGCCAGGGGAACTGGGGATGAGGTGGGGGGAGTGGGGACCTCAGGGCCCTCCGCCTTCACCCGCCTCCCCTCCTCCTGCTCCCTGGTTCCTGGGACTGTCTGCAGCACTGCCCTCCCCTCAAGGAGCCAAGCACATGCATGCCCGTAGGCCTTTGCACACACAGTCCCCTCTGCCTAGAAAACACTACCTCCTGGGCAGATGCCCCTTCCCGGGGCAGCCTTCCCTGGCCACACTCTCCAGGCAGGCCACATCCCCTCCTTGCACCCCCGGATCTGCTATTGCAGTGGCCTGTTTTTCTTGTCTGTCGTCTCCTGTGTGTGGAAGCTTCCCCAGGGCAAGGCCTGGATTTGATTCTTCTGAGTGTGCCCAGCCTAGGCGCTGACATGGGTTTAGTCACTGATGTGTCCGCTATGAGGACTTGGTTGTGATCAAACCAGCTGACACAGTTACCAGCAGATCCTACCGCTTGATCAACCCCCACTTCTCCAGGATCAGCTCGTCCGGCTGTCCAGTGGCCCTTCTGGGAGAGACTGCTTCCTGGGTGGGAGAGACTGCTTCCTGGGTGCGAGAGCTCCTCTCCTGAGAGGGGAAACAGTAAAGTGCTGGGGCCCAGGGACGTCTATTCAAGGGGAAAATGTCCTACGTCTGGCTTCTCACAGACCCAGCCTGTAGACAGAGCCTGGAAGCTCGACAAAGCAAGCCCCGCCCCCCACCCCACCCCAAGTTTTGTTTGGCGTGCATAGAGTTAATTTTCTTCCTGAGAAACAGTTGTCACCATTACAAAGCTGGTGTATTTTACACAAAAATGGGGATTTTTCACCTTGTCTTGGAAAACAAGAGCTCTGGCAACTTACCGCAGCGCCCCCCACCCCCAGCCCCCCTCTCCAACCTGTGTACCTGGCACCCGTGGGCTAGGGGAAGGGGTGAGGTGGATGAGGCAGCTGAGGCCCCAGAGAGGGCTGTGCACTTGGCAAGAGTCACACAGCAAGTGTTCGGAGGTGCCTGGGTCAGATAGCAGAGACACAGAGGGGTGATGAGTCCTTATGAAGGTCTCTTCTCGGGGGAAGACCTGAATGGAGAGGGGTCTGAAAATCATGAGAAGGAGATGGGGTTCTGGGACTCTTTCATCTGAGAGAGGAGATGCCTCGGGGAGTGAAGTGGGGGCAAGAATGGTTGTTTCCAGGTGGGAAGGGTGTTCTCTGTGCCTTTAGGGGGCCACAGCCAGCATTCACTGAACGCTTTTGTGTGCCAGGCACGATGCAAAGCGTGTCCCATGTGGCATCCTTCATAACAGCCAAAGAAAGAGACACATTCAGTGCGCCTGGGTGGCTCAGTCCGTTAAGTGTCCGACTCTTGATTTCGGCTCAGGTTGTGATCCCTGGGTCATGCGATCAAGCCCCGCTTCGAGCCCTGCATTGGGCTCCATGCTAAGCATGGAGCCTGCTTAAGATTTTCTTCCTCCCTCTCCCTCTGCCCCTCCAAGCCTTGTGCTCTCTCTTTCAAAATAAATAAATAAACTTTAAAAAACAGGCACATTTGCTACGCTCCTTTTGGTAAGAAACGAAGGCTCAGAGAGGTTTCATAAATTGCCTAGCGTCTCTGTGCTCGACTTTACCATTGGCATAAATATTTTGCTTTTTTTTCCTCCTTCCCGGGTACACAAAAAAGTACATTTCCCAGCTCCTTGCAGGTGGGCACTAGTAGGACTAGTGCCGTAGGACTAGTTCTGGCCAATGGAATGTGGGGTGGAAGTGATGGGTGCCTGTTTCGGGCTGAAGCTGGGACAACCCCTTGCAATTACAGAGTCTGTCTCTCTCTGCCTGTCCACCCACCCAGGTGGTGAGGGACGAGGCTTTGTTGAGGTGGCTGGACAGTTCTAAGCAGTTAGCATGAGGGGGACAGCTGCCCAACCCTGTTGCCTTGACCTTGAGTAGATTTGCCTTAAACAAACTTTTGTGGTGTTAAACAGCTGAGAGATGGGGGTTGTTTGTAACTGTGGCAGATCCTAGCCAAGCTTGATTAATACATCACAGAGCTAGAAAGGGGGGGGGGGGTGGCTGGGATTTGAACCCACATCTTGAACCCACTGACCGAAGACTCTTACCTGTTACTCTAGAAGCAGAATTAGTAAGGGCGGGTGCGGATTCCATTGATTCAATGACACACAATCCCTCTCTCTGTGCACATTTTAACCTTTCTGAAGTCAGGTTTCGTCTCATAATCAACAGCATCTCACAGTCCTTGTTGGGCGGGTGGCAGTCACACAGGTTGCCTGATGCCTTTTTGCAAGACTTTAGAAAGAAGTGCCAGCATCAAAACTTGAAGAGTGACTGTCTACTTGAAATAAAATCTCTGGGACAAGGTGGCACGCTCTTTCAAGAAATGTCACATCACCTACACTCTTGATGTCCCGGAAGATGATATTGTGTGAAAAACACAAACATCAATGAGTCTGAGTTGAGAAGAGATTCACAAGAGCTGAACTCTGAATGTGAAGATGTTTGGGGATAACTTGACCAATTTATTTTGCTGGTATTTTCCATTTTCTATGTGCACAATAGTGATATAGGATAAAAATCTATGCCTAAATAAGTCTACACGAGCCCTTTCAATTGGTATAAAATAAAAATTCTAAGTGATAATAAAGCACCACGTCTGGCTTTAATTGGCAGCATTTTTTCTTTCTTAGCGGTACATAAAGATGCACCCTTCAATCGATGGCATCTTATATTTGCGGAAATATAGTCCCTGTGGATCCCAGGAGGCGGAATTGCCTGCACAGGAAGCCTGGGGCCCCTGCACAGCCTGCTGGTGTGGAGAAGCTGGCACCATCCCCGGGGGGCTCCCTTCTCAGGGGCCCCTCCTGTGCCCCCAGGCACCTGGCTTTGACGTTCTTCTCTGCAGATTCTCTTTCCAACAGCTTCTGGTTTAGGCTGCTCAGTGGGGCTGATAGAGTTCGGGACAAATGCAGACTTCGCAGAGGGAATGAGGAATCCTTAGAATGTAATAAAGAGAAAGGGAGAGGGCTCCCCAGGCCCCTCGCAGGGAAATCAAGTGAAATTGCCAGAATGAAGATGAAGACAGCTGGTGTCTTTCTCTGTAGGTCTTCCTTTGCATCAGGGGCCTGGACTGTGGCCGTGGCTCAGACAGCAACTCTGTGGGACCAGACCTGGGGACCTGGGGTTGGGGGCGCTGAAAAGGAGAGGGGCGTGTTCTGTGAATTCCAACCGGTTTTTGTTCTCACCCCTGCTCCGTGTTGTCCCTGCCATTGTCCCCCTCTCTGACTGTATCAGTCAGGGCAGCCTGTGTAATGCTGCGGTAACAAACATCCCCCCACATGCCAGTCTCAGTGGCCTGTAATCATAAAGGTTTCGTTCTCTCTCATGCTTTCTGCCCCTCACAAGCCCCTCTTCACTCAGGGACCTAGTGGACAGAGCATCCATCATCTGTGGCATCCCAAATTGCCCACTCAGTAGCCACATCTACGACCTCTGCTCGAACGTCATGGCTAATACAAGTCCTGTGGCCACAGCCAATGTAAAAGGACATGCAATCCTACCACATAACTAGGAGGCCGAGAGACAGACTATTTCTGAAAAATCCTATTGACTCTCACATTGACCACATCCCTGTTTCTTGCCAGGATCTTGTCTGTCACCACTCTCGTCGCTGGCCATGCTCTGTCTCTCAGAGTCTCCACCTCCTTTATCACGTGCCCAGGAGTGAGGCTGTACTTTTGAGACCGCGAGTTCTGGAAATGCAGAACTGTTTCCGTTCTTCTCCTCTGACACCTACCACATCATACGCTTAGTTCCATGGCTGATTGCACTGCTGGGCTGCAAACGCTCAAAATCCAGGACGGTGGCCATTCGTTCTGTGCCCCCAGGCACAAAGCCTGGCTCAGAGGAGGTGAGCATTTGGAAAAAGAATGGATAATTAAGTGAAAAATGCAATGAGCCTGTTGGAGGGATGAAATGCTCCTCGTGTGCGGGAGTCCATATGGCCAAACTGAAAGTCCGCTCTCTGACCCTTGAGAAGCACTATCGGAAATGCCCAGGGATCTCAGAGAGTGTGTGTCCGTGTGTGTATGGGATGTGAGGAGACCCCAGTACTTTGGACACATCCTTAGGAGCTGGGCTGTGGCCCGGCTGCAAAAAGGCAGGTTAGGGTTGATGGATCTCCATGTGTCATCTCATTACTGAGAGAGAGCGTCACCAGATCCACACAGCTGTTCAGTGTAGACCAATGGCTCTCAGCCTCCCCTGGCCCGACCCACACGGCCAATGGCATCCACATGAGCGTCTTGCTGCGAACATATCCAACCTATGATCGGAAGCACAGACAAAGCCGACCGTGGGGTACATGCAGTCCCCCCCCAACTGGCTGTGTGTCCACTGCTCCCTTTCCCTGCACGGAAGCTGATCTGAAAGCCAGTGAGGGAGGGGAACTTCTTTATGGTGTTTTTTTCAGGACACTTTTTGGCTGCAGGTGACATAGAACCAGTTAGCACGGTCTTGGGCAAACAAAAGGGAGTTTGTTTATTTCTCCCAAAAGTTCAAGGTAAATGACTTCAGGCACACCTGCATCCAGGTGTTCAAGTGATGTGGCCAGGGGTCTGTTGATGAGGTGCTCTGTGCAAAAGAACGCACTGACAATTACTGAGCATTTCCTTTGTTCTGGGAACTGTGCTAACACTTTACTTCGGGCCCCATCAACTTTAACCCTCGCAACCCTACCAAGTAGGTTCTATTATTAATTACACTACGCAGCTGAGGAAATGAAGGCTCAGAGACGCTTAGTAACTTTCCCAAGGTCACGCAGCTAGTAGGTGGCTGACCCAGGATCCCACTGCTGTCTGACACTAGGGGTTCACTCCCGGTTCTTGTCATGTTCCTGCTTCCGGCTCGAGATATGTCTTTGAAGCCACCACATCCCTGATTCTCTCGCTCAGTCTCCAGAGGCAGGTTCCCTGAGGGACATTTCAGTCCTTAGGAACCGCAGGACTAGAGATATTAACTGTCACCTGCCATCCACTCCCTCTCTGTAGAAGGCTTTGCTCCACACAGCCCTTGCCACCTTCAGCCGTCATCTCTTATAGTGGATGACTCCACCCCTTATCTTCCCTGCCATGGCCGATTGGACCAACCGTGGTCATGTGACCCAGGGACTGCCAGTGTATAGGCTGGCCCACCACCTATCACTGTGTGGTTTGTATGGGCTTGGCCAATCAGATTCTCCCCTGGAATGTGAACTCAGACTCAGGGAAACTCCCAGTTGGTGCTGGCAGTTGAACTTGGATGCCAAGTAGATTCAGGGTTGGAGTGGCCATTTTGGACACCTGAGTCCCCTTCCAAGGAAGCCAGGAGGCTGACAGATGAGGTCCCGGCTGCTGCAGAGGGCAGAGTAGAAATGACACAGAGGGATGGCTTTGTAAAGGTGAGCAGCTTCCTGCACTTGGCTCGTTCCTACACGACCTCAGCCCTTTTTGCAACTCTGGAAAGCTTTCCACGCCCACCTCTGGGCTGAAACATTTCCTTTTCTCTTCCTTCAGTTCAAAGGTTCAGAGACGTCAGTTGAAATAAATCAGACACAGGGCACCTGGGTGGCTCAGCCGGTTAAGCGTCCAGCTTCAGGTCAGGTGGTGATCTCATGGTTCGTGAGTTCGAGCCCCGCGTCGGGCTCTGTGCTGACAGCTCTGAGCCTGGAGCCTGCCTCCGATTCTGTGTCTCCTTCGCTCTCTGCCCCTCCCCCACTCACACTCAGTCTCTCTCAAAAATAAATAAAACATCAAAAAAAATTTTAAAAACATAAATATTTTTACAGTGCTGTTTTTGAAACTTCACAATAAATTTACCCGCTTTGTTTAGAAAAAATTTAAATGTGGGGCACCTGGGTGGCTCAGTCGGTTGAGCGTCTGACTTCGGCTCAGGTCACGATCTTGTGGTCTGTGGGTTCGAGTCCCGCTTTAGGCTCTGTGCTGACAGCTTGGAGCCTGGAGCCTGGAGCCTGCCTCCGATTCTGTGTCTCCTTCGCTCTCTGCCCCTCCCCTGCTCATGCTCTGTCTCTCTCTGTCTCAAAAATAAAATAAAACATAAAAAAATTAAAACAAAAGAAATAAATCAGATGCAATAAAAGTTAATGCAACAAATAGTTAATGCAACTGAGCTCCACGTCTGTGTGTTGGGCTGTGCCAGGTTCCGTGAATAAGGCTGGAGTCCCAGCAGACATGGGCTCTCGCCCCACTCCTGACTTGTAAGTTTTGCTGTGGGATTGCCCATAAATCAGGCTCTGTCATGTCCGTGCTTCTGATCATAGGCTCTTTGTGTCCTAGAGTCCAAGGCACTCATGTGGAGGCCATTGGCCATGCGGGTCGTGATGCGGGCGGGCAGGAAGGTTGAGACCCATTGGTCTAGACTGGCCAGCTGTGCTGATATGGTGACATCCTCTCTCAGGTCTCTACCTCAAAGAGGTTGGGTCAGATGTGTCTGTAGGCCTTTCTAGAGCTACAACTGGAGAAGAGAATGGGCTTCCTTCTTCCCTCTAGACCCACAACAGCAAGGTTCGAGCAGAGAAAAGGACCTGAGAGTGCAGATTGTCCTGTGCTGTCCCTGCTGCCATTGCCGTGCTGACTCTTGTAGTGTTCAGCCAACCTGGAGGTCTTTTCTAGAGGGAATCCAGAGGTGAGTCAGAAAAGCCCATGGCCTCTCCTGCGTGGAGGGAAACACATGGTACAACTGGACCAAGGATACTCTCTTCTCCTTCTCTCTTTCATAACTTTTTCTTATTTGCAATTATGCAGATTCAACTAACGTGTAGGGACTCAGTCGTTGGGCATCCGACTTCGGCTCGGGTCATGATCTCGCGGTTTGAGTTCGAGCCCGAGGTCGGGCTCTGTGCTGACAGCTCAGAGCCCAGAGCCTGCTTCCGATTCTGTGTCTCCCCCTCTTCTGCTCGTGCTCTGTGTCTCTCTGTCTCTCGTTAATAAATAAATGTTACAAAAATTTTATTAAAAAAAAACCTTTTAAACTAGTGTGTAAAGTGCACACACAGGGTTTAAAAAATAACAATGAAATAAACAGCCAGGTTGAGAAATAGAACATTTCTAGTGGAACCTCCTAGATGCGCTTCCTCAATGACAAAATTCCCCCTTTCCAAAAATTACCCACCATCCTGAATTTTGTGCTACTGTTGTATCCATTCTTTTTTTTTTTTTAATTTTTTTTTAACGTTTATTTATTTTTGAGACAGAGAGAGACAGAGCATGAACGGGGGAGGGACAGAGAGAGAGGGAGAGGGAGACACAGAATCGGAAGCAGGCTCCAGGCTCTGAGCCATCAGCCCAGAGCCCAAGGCGGGGCTCGAACTCACGGACCGCGAGATCGTGACCCGCGCCGAAGTCGGCCGCTTAACCGACTGAGCCACCCAGGCGCCCCTGTCGTATTCATTCTTGCTGCCGTCTGGCGTACTGCTGTGTGAATGGACTACAGGTGATTCACCCATTCTGTCGGTGCTGCACACACGGACTGGTTTCAGTTTGGGGGGATTATGAACATTCTTAGTTATGTCCCCTGGCAGACTTGTTTACAGGTTTACCTAGGTATGTGCCTGGGGGTGAGGCTGTTGCGTCACGGGATTTTCTTACCTAAAACTTGAGGGCGAAGTCCAACCTGGTTTCAAAAGTGGCTGGACCAATTTTCGCCCCACCAGCAGTGCATGAGAATTCCTGGTATTGCATATTCTTGCTGGCGTTTGCTAATGTTTTACTTGGAAGTTTTTGCCCGTGTCTGGTGGGAATTGGTATCTCCTTGTGGCTTTAAGTTGCATTTTATGATTATAAACGAGATCGAGCGTCTTTTATATGTTTATTGGTTGCTTGAATTTCCTTTTCTGGAAAAGTCCTGTTCACGTCTTCTGCTGCTTTTTTTTTTTTCAATTTTGTCTTCTTCCTCCCAATTCACGGGAGTGCTCAATACAATTCGAATGGTATACTTTGTCAATTTGTTTTGTAGGCTGCGGATATCTCCTTGCACATGGATACATTCTTGAAAAAATTCCAGTGTAGCTAATACTAAAGTTCCACTTGAAATCCCCCGAAATCCCCCTTCATCCGTCCTCCTTTCTCTCCAGATGCAACAACTCTTATCAGTTAAATGTGTCTTCTGTCAACCATTTCCTATGTATTAACGTGCGGACGCGCACACACATTCCTATGGGAATACTATACGTTGTTTCCTTCCATCGATTCCAATACAGATGGGATTATACTGTGCTTATTATCCTATGCCACTCTTATTTCACTGAAGGTGTCTTGGGCTTCTTCTGCCCATGGTCATTCATCTAGATCTAGCTCATTCCTCTTATTTATCTCATAATACTCCATAATATGGTTGTATTATTTTAATTTAGTCATTTCTGTGTCTAGAGACATTTATATTGTTTCCACATTTTCACTATGACAAATGATGCTTGCAGTGACCACGCCCACTTATGCCTCCTTGGGCCTGTATGTGAGTAATTCTCCAAGATGCTCAATTTGAGAGGGAGATAGACAGACTGAGTGGGGGAGGGGCAGACAGAGGGGAGAGAGAGAAGCCCAAGCAGGCTCTACACTGACAGCGGGGCTCGAACTCACGAACAGTGAGGTCATGACCTGAGCTGAAAGCAAGAGGTGGCCACTTAACCGACTTAGCCACCCGAGTGCCGCTCATTGTTCTAAATTCTAGTCCCATGATACTTTGCCGGGCTTTCTTTCATATGTCAGGCTATCGGCCTTCCTGTACTTTGCCTTTTCTATACTTTGTCCATTTTGCGATTGGGTTATTTTACTTTTTCTTGTTGATCGATAGATATGAATTTTTTGACAGTTAATTATGTCAAAACCATTTCTCTGCCTGCTGGAATTTCAGCCGAGAACTCTTACCTAGTTTTAGTTCAGGGCAGTGATTTTCCAAGGGATCTCTACTTCCCAGACTGCAGCGGTCTGGGACTGATGAGCGAACTGAGGCACCTCAGCCCACATGAGCAATGGCTACGTGGGGAGCATAAGCCCTTGGAAGCCGCAAGCCCTCGCCCACACACGTCCATGTTGCTTCCCGGTCTGTCCCCCAAAAAGCTGGTTGAGTGTCAGATGCCCGGAGCTTGGTTACCTGGGCAGCATGCTTGTCGTCTCGACAGCCAGCATCTATGGTGGGCCCGCTCTGTCCCAGTCACCATACATACACCTCCCCTATCCCTACAGCAGCCCTGTGACACACACACTGTTATCCCCAACATATAGATGAGAAAACTGAGGCTTAGAGAAAGGAGATTCAGCTGCTTCACAGCAGCCATGTAGCTGGACCAGGATTCAAGTGCGGCTCTGCCTGACTTGAAATCTTATTCTTTCCACTGCCACTTAGTGCCCTCGCCGAGAGGGTCGCCCGTAGCATGAATTGCTAATACTCTTTCTTCTATTACTACTTCTTCTAATATTACTACTCCTCTGGCTAATACTACTACCAAATGTCACTCTAACTGCGACTCTTATTACAATTATTATTATAAATGAACTCAGCAAATGCTTTTTATTTTATTTTATTGTGATAAGAACGCTTAACATGAGGTCTAGCCTCGTAATGAGTGCATTATTGTTGACTGTAGGTAGAATACTCAAATTGTCCTTCAAAAATGAAGGAGAGGTGATGCAATAACCTAAGGAAAGATGAAACTCGTGAGTTCATTCGACCCATTGCATGTGCCAGGCGCAATCCTGGCAAACACAGACTTGTTCCTCACTATAAAGGAGCTTAGATTTTAGTGGCAGATGATAAAGCCAGCATATTTTGAGCTCTACCTATGCACTAGGCAGTGCACTTTATGGACATTATTTATGGACATTATTTCATGTAGTTCTCAGAACCCCCCCAGGGGTTGGGCACTATTATTCATCTTCTGGTCTCGGCTCAGATGTCACCTCCACCAAGAAGTCTTCCCTGACTCCCTATGTAAATGGATCCCCCTCTCCCATTCCCTCCATCCTGACACCCTGTGTGCTTCCATCGCTGTTCCGATCACATGTGATCATTACCTATTTGTTGATTGTGCGTCTCCCCTGCCAGACCGGAAGTGGCCCGTGTCTGTTGTGTTTACCACCATATCACAGGCACCCAGCGTGACATCTGCCAGCCAGGAGGCAGCCAGCCAATGTTTGTGGAATGGGAGGCTGAAGCTCAGAGAGGTGAGCAACCTTCCCAGAGTCAATGCTTCCAGAAGAGGCAGAAACTGGACACAAATCCTGGTCTTTCTGATTCCCAGGCCCGTTTTTGTTCACTGTCCTTTAGAGGAACTTCCTAACATGGGGATACATCCTGGAGTTGTGGGGTGCCACTGAAGATGTGGCCAGGTCAAAGTGCTGCCTCTTACCTGGCATCTGACCTAAGAGGGTGGGTGTCTGTGATGCCCTGGTGTTGCTGTGGGCTGGGCATGAAGGAGTTTGCTCCAGATGTGTTGACCTTCCTCTTCTTCCGATGTGTCATGGCCTCTTACCTCAAGGTCTTTGTCTAGATGTTGTCCCCACTGCTGCTGGGAACACCCCTCCACTGCCATCCGTACTTCCTTCACCCGGAAAAATGACTCATAATCATTTACTCTTGCTGAGCTTAAATCCAAGTCATGACTAGGGATGCTCTGATGTGTTCCCATGGTGTCCTGCACTTCCTCTCGGACATTCTAGACTCTGAGGCAGGAGGCGCCTTTTGTTCACCACAAGACCTGCAGCACACAGCTCAGTGTCTGGGATCTAGTAGGTGCTCAGTACACTTTAGCGGTATGAGCATGGGATGTCTATACCTACCCTTCTAAACAGAGGTGACCAAAATCTTTTTTGTTCTTTTGCTTATTCCATTTGGTGGTTCAGAGATGCCACTAAACTGGAATAAGCAAAAGAGCAAAGACGATTTTATTCACCTCTGTTTATAAGGTTGCATCTGTACAAGACTAGCCCTGGGTAGGTACGCAAGGTGCAGCAAGAAGGTGGTTGACTCCCTTCAAGCCAGGATGATGTCTCTCACCAGTGGCCATGATTTCCGAAACACTGACGTTGGGCTTCTAGCCCCTAGAACTGTTACCAAATGGATTTCTGTGTTAAAGCCACCCAACTTCTGGTATTTTGTTGTGGCAGCTGCTGCAGACCCGAGACTGATTATTCTCCTCGGGGAAACTGAGTCAGGCCTCTAACTCTTTGCTCTAGCTCAGGCATCTTAGTTTACAAGAGGCTCTTCCTCAGGGATGGCTGGCCTGGGACCAATGGCTGTGGCCACAGAGAACCAAGCCTAAGAGTTTCCACCCTTGGAGCCCTTGTGGTCTGGCAAATGCATTTCCTATAAACCTCATTAGGGCCAAATACACAGCAGTGTGTCAGTAATATATTTAGCTAACTATTTAATTAGGCTATTGGCAGCCGTTTCAGAGGAGTCCGATCGAGTAACAATAGAGTATGTCTAACTATCAAGAAAACATTATAATATGTCAGCATGTAGGCACTGCGAGAGTACTGCTCAGTCCGGAATCACTTTCTTCAGGTGGGGACCTTGTTTTGCTTTTCTGACAGAAATGCTGCTGTGATTATGTTCCCTTTTAGAGCACCATGAAATACACGAGAAACCCCAAACACACTAATATTTCTCACCTTAAACTGCCTCCTGCAGAATCGGCTGCTTTACCATTTGCAAAGGAGGCTTAGTCTTGGAGGAGCAGTGAGGGGACCGTTTGGTGCTCCTCTGGACCCTTCCTGACAGCAGACATAAGGGTCCAAATTGTGCCCTGTGGCACTGGTTAAATCAGTCCCTGAACACATGACCCGTAGAAGCTATGGCCATCTCTAGCACACCCTACTTGAAACCACTCACCCTCCCTACCTAATCCGATACCAAGTTCTGTTGATTGTTCCCCCTCTTTGGCAGGTACGTTCAGCACTGCTACGGTGGACAGCTCTCGGCTCCTTCTAGCACCCTGTTTTGTAAATGCACTGTGAGGTCTCTGCTTTGCTCTCTCCAAAGACGCACCGTGCAATGTGGCAGCCATGATCACATCCGACCATGCGATTTGAAGATCATTGAAATTAAATAAAGTAAAAATTCAGTTCCTCAGTCACAGCAACCATTCTTCAAGTGCTGAGTAGCCACATGTGGCCATGGGTACCATATTGGACTGTACAGATACAGAACATTTCCATCATTGTAAAAGTCATCCAAACCTCCAGAGGTCATTCGGCTCTGTGCACATACTACTCAGATGTACAGGGGAGCTAACACCCCTGGGGGGCTACTTCCAGCCAGTGGGAGATGGGAGTTCCTCAGGCTCCCTGTCCTCCAGTAGGCAAATTCTGTCTGCAGTAGCAGTTCTGTTTGGTTCTCAGCTGGACCCCGGTGGGACTGAGCTCCCAGTGCCCACAGGGGTAGTTTGCCCCTTGGCATACCCTTTATCCGTTCATCTCCCTTTCCTGTCACATCTTCACTACTGATGTGTGGTTTGCCTTTTGTTGTGCTCTCTTCATCTGGTACTGGTGTCCCTGAAATACTGGCTTCATAAAATGAACTGGAAGCGTGCCACCCTCTTCCATTTTCTGGAAGAGATTGGGTAGAGTTGTTATTTTTCCTTTAAATGTTTGCTAGAATTCTCCAGTGAAACCATCTGGGCCTGGAGACTTCTTTTGGGAGTTTTTAAATTCCAAATTCGCTTTTCTTAATAGTTATAGGGCTATCCAAATTACTTGTTTCATATTGGGTGAGTGGTGGTAGTTGATGCTTTTCAAGAACTATTCATTTCATTTAAGTTATCAAGTTTGTGTGTGTAGATGGTGTGTGTTGTTTGAAGTGTCCCTTTATTCTTGTGCTTCAGGTGCCTGCGGGGTCTGTAGTAATATCTCTACATCATTCCCGATATTGGCAATTTGCGTCTTCTCTCTTTTTGTTTTTGTCAGTCTTCCTAGAAATTTGTCAATTTTATTGATTTTTTTCAAAGAACCAGATGTGTGTTTCATTGATTTTCTCTGCTGTTTTTCTATTTTTAGTTTTGCTGATTTTTGTTTTTATCTTTTTTCTGCTTTCTTGTAGGTTTGTTTTTGTTTCTAGGTTCTTGAGACGGTAGCTTAGATTATTGTTTGAGAGTTTTATTCTTTTCTCATGTAAGTACTTATGTAAGCTATCAATTCTCTGTCAACATTTCCTTATATGTGTCCACAAATTTTGTTATATTTTCATTTTCATTCATTTCAACTTACTTTTAGTTTCCTTTGAGACTTCCCCTTTGACTCATAAAGTATATTGTTCAGGGATGCCTGGGTGGCTCAGTTGGTTAAGTGTCCAACTCTTGATCTCAGTTCAGGTCTTGATCTTAGGGTTGTGATCTCAGGGCCATGAGTTTGGGCCCCATGTTGGGCTCTGCAATGGGCATGAATCCTACTTTAAAAAAGTGTAGTTTTTAGTTTCCAAATGCTTGGAGATTTTACTGTTTTTTTTTTTTCTGTTATTCATTTCTAGTTTGATTCTACTACAGTCAGAGAACACAGTCTATGTGATTTGAATTCTTTTAAATTTATTGAGGTTTGTTTTCTGTGCTAGGATTTGATCTATCTGGGTATATA
The DNA here is from genome assembly GCF_024362965.1 of Panthera pardus. NCBI lineage: Eukaryota > Metazoa > Chordata > Mammalia > Carnivora > Felidae > Panthera > Panthera pardus. The sequence goes on along the minus strand of NW_026526980.1, from coordinate 17,155,359 downwards.
TTCTGTGAGCCCTTGAAAATAATATGTATTATGCTGATACTGGGTGGTGTGTTCCATCAATGTCAACTAAATCCTGCTGGTTGCTGGTGTTGTTGAGTTCTTCTACATCTTTACTGATTTTGTGACCAGTTGCTTTATCAGTGCAACCAGAGGGGGTATTGATGTCTCCAACTGTGATTGTATATTTGTCTATTTCTCCCTTTGGTTCTATCCGTTTTTGCTGCACGTGTTTTGTAGTTCTGTTGTTTGATGCATACACATGTAAGATTGCTTTGTCTTCTTGACAGATGGACTCTTTTATCTTTAGATGGTGTTCCTTTCTGTCTCTGGTAATTATTTTGGCTCTGGAGCCTCCTTTGTCTGAAATTAACATATCTTGCCTTTTTGGTTAGGTTTTCAGGATACATATCTCTCCATCCTTATACTTTTAATGTACATGTGTTGTTACATTTGCAGGGAGTTTCTTGTAAAGAGCATGAAGTTAGGCTGCTCTGCCGATCTCTGTCTTTTAATTGATATATTTAGACTACTTATAGTTAATGTAATTACTGCTGTGTTAGGGCTTAAGTTTGCTTTTTTTGTTTGTTTGTTTTATTTTTGTTCTGTTTTTCATTTCTCTGTTTTCTTTTTCTTGGCTTCCTGTGGGTTACTTGAATAATTTTTAGAATTCCATTCTGACTCATTGATAGTGTCTTTGAGTATATATTGTTCTATGCTTTTTTCTTAGTGTTTTTCCTGAATATATATTATATATACATACTTTTTAAGTCTACTCGTGTCAGTATTTCATCAATTTAAGTGAAGTATAGAAGCCTTTCCTCTCTTTACATCTTTTTACCCACCCCTTTTACAATATACTTTTAAATATTTCTTCTACGTACATTTAGAAACACATCAAATAGTGTTATAATTTTTGAATCAACCATCAAACATAATTTAGAAAACTCAAGGGGAAATGAAAATATACTGCATTTACCTGTATCTCTTTTATTTACTCTTTGTTGGTCTTTCTTCTTCCTTGATGTCTCAAGGTTTCTCCTTTAATACTTTCTGTTTAGAGAACCTCCTTTAGTTGTTCTTTTAAAGGAGGCCTGCTGGTGACAAATTCTTTTAGTTTTCCTTTATCTGAGAATGTGCTAATTTTTCTTCATTCCTGAAGGATATTTTTGCTGAATATAGAATTTTGGGTCGACCGTTCTTTTCTTAACAGCACTTGAAAAATGTTCTACTTTCTTCTAGCCTTTGTGACTTCTGATGGGAAATCCATGGTCTTTCAAATTTTTTCCCCCATAGGTAAAGTATTGTTTCTCTCACGGACTTCCAATTTTTGTTTAGTTTTCAGAAGTTGAATAAGATACATTTTGGTGTGGATTTCCCAAAATGTGGATTTCTTTGGTTTTATCCTGTTTTTGACCTTTTCTGCATCTGTGGGTTTATGTCCTTTGGCAAATTTGCTAAGTTTTCTGCACTTATATCTCCAAGTCCTTTTCAGTGCCATCCTCTTTCTCCTTTTCTTTGGGGAATCCAGTGTTAGATCTTTTGTTACAGTCCCAGAGGTTCTTGAGGCTCCGTTTAATTTAATGTAATTAATTAATTTATTCATTAAAAATTAAAAAAAAATGTTTATTCTTGAGAGAGTAAGACACACAGTGAGAGCAGGGGAGGGGCAGAGAGAGAGAGAGAAAGAGAGGAAGTCACAGAATCTGAAGCAGGCTCCAGGCTCCGAGCTGTCAGCACAGAGCCCAATGTGGGGCTCGAACTCCTGAACCATGAGATCGTGACCTGAGCCGAAGTCAGATGCTTAACCGACTGAGCCACCCAAGCACCCCTATTTTATTTATTTTTAAAATATTTTATTTTACTTTATTTTAGTAATCTCTACACCCAATGCAAGGCTCGAACTCACAACCCCGGGATCAAGAGTCACACACTCCAATGACTGAGCCAGCCAGGCACCCCACTTGGAAGCATTTTGATGATTCCTGCTCCAAAATCTTTGCCAGATAATCATAACATGTCTGTCATATCAATGTTGGTATCCATTGATTGTCTTTTTATAAAATGTTTATGTACTTATTTTGAGAGAGAGAGAGTGCAGGTGAGGGACAGAAAGAGAGAGAGAGAGAGAGAGAGAGAGAGAATCCCAAGCAGGTCTGTGCTCTCAGTGCAGAGCCTGATGTGGGGCTCAATCTCACGAACACGACCTGAGCCAAAATCAAGATTCGACATTTAACCAACTGAGCCTCCCAGGTACCCCTGACTGTCTTTTTTTTTTTTTTTTTTTTTTTCATTCACGTTGAGATCTTTCTTGCACTTGGTATGATAAGCTATTTTCTTTTTTTATTAAGTAAGCTCTACACCCAATGTGGGGCTTGAACTCACAACCCTGACATCAAGAGTTGCATGCTCCAGTGACTGAACCAGATAGCTGCCCTGGCAAGTGATTTTTGACTGACACTTGGACATTTTTGTATTATCTTCTGAGACTGAGTCTTATGTAAACCTTCTGTTTTAGCTGCCTTCCTCTGACATTTCTCCAGTAGGGGATAGGGGATGAGAGGGTGCGAGCCTCATTACTGCCAGTGGGGGCTGGAAGTCCAGGTTGCCCATTTGACCTCTGTTGACCCTCAGAAGGGAGGCTCCTTGCTACTTCTGGGCAGGGTTGGGAGTCCTCCTCTTCACTAGGCCCCCGTGGATATCTGGCTGGATGGGAAAGGTAGGAGTGCCTTATTTTTGGTCCCCACTTGGCCTTCCTGACGCCATGGGCACAGTGTCATCATTATCATTGGACAGTAGTGAGTGAAATTTCTGCCTTGGAGGCAATGAGAGGTGCTTCATTACTGCCTGATTGAAGTTCAGGTTCTCCGCATGGTCTCTGTTGATACTGATCCCCTGTGGGGATAGAGTTCCCTATCGGACCCTGGGAGAGGTTGGGTGTCTTGTCTTGTTCCAGCATGGTGAGTGTGGCCGTCCAGGCTCCCCACTGAGCCTTGCTGGCATGCGTGGGGTGGGGGGGGGGGCGGGGGCTCGGGGTAGGCCTAGCCCTTTCTGTGGTGCTTGGCTGCCCTGGAGCGGTTATTGGCTACACATTTTCTGCCTTGCTAGGTTGTCCTTTCACTTCCTTTGGCTGGAAAGAACCAGCTTTGTTGGGGCTTTTCGTCTGTGACTGATGATATTTCTGGATTGTTGGCTTCTTCAGCCCCAAGTATGGGGTATATGAGGCAAAAAGAAAACCCAGGGAACTAACTCACTGTCAGGTCGTGCCTTGGGTCCCACTGTCCTTGGCCATGCTGCCTCCTTCTCTCCACCTTTCAGAGTTCCATGATTGTTTTATACATAATGGCCAGGTTCTCAGGAGTGCCAAGTAGGAAGAACAGGGAAAAAGAACACCTACCTCTTGTTCCCGGCAGCGTATGTTGACAGATAATATTTCAACACATATTTTTAAAAATCAAAGTTACTGCAAAAAAAAAAAAAATCCAGGGTGAACAAAATTCAAACATTTTCAATAAAGATGATCTCAGTATCATTGACTTTTCCTTTTGTCCGATGCTCTAGCATGGCTTGCCACAGCACTATCTTTATTGAAAATGTGCTTATTCTGTTCCTCGTGTAATTTTTGCATTAGTTTTGATTTTTGGCAGTATTGCATTAAAGAGTTTATTGTGGTTTTTGAGTTCGTTTTGAGCCCCTAAATATTCTATGTGAGGCGAATCCCTCAGTTACCTTGCTCAGGTTCAGGTTCTGGTACCTGCGGCCTGCAGACCCCCCCAGCCTGGAAGGGCAGTAAGCACTTTGGCTAGGGGAGCGTGTCCGTGATGAGTCCGCAGTCTGAGTGATGGCCAGCACATGTCCTTCCCAGTGCCCTGCCCCAGGCCTGTGGCCACGGCAGCCCCATGAGAGGAGGTCTCGGGAACACGTCCTCAGCTGTTTCGAGGGCAGAGGCACACGGGGCTGGGGCAGGGCAGCTATAGTAGGACTTTGAAAAATCCCCAGAGGCTGCCCAAACTGCTTTGGGCCACGAGTGGCGAAAACCTCATAAACAGAGTAGAAACAAAGATTCAGTGAATTAGTTGCCCGGTAAATTGGTCATTTGGCAAATTGATTTTCTCTGCACGTGTGAGCGTCCCGTGAGAGGTCATTGTTGTCACGAGCCTGAGGTTGTCTCCACTGACTCCCTTGCCTGCCTGGCTCTCCAGCATTCCGCCCACACCTGGACAGGTAGGTGGGAGGTAATCTCAGAACGTTCCATGGGTCGTGAAGGAAAATGAAGGGAGCAACGTGACGGTAACTGAGAAGCAGGAGATGGCTGCCATGTATAGGGACGGCCCTATCGGGCAGGTGACCGTTGAGCTGGAGAAGGAGCTGGCCATGGGGGAGAGCATTCCCAGCACAGGGAATGGCAGGCAGCAGGGCAGAGGGACACCGATGCTGGTTTGGACGCTTCCTCTGCCACTTCTGAGCTGGGTGCCCTTGGCTCGGGCATGTGGCTTCTTGGAGCCTCAGTCTTATCATCTGTAAAATGAGGAGAATAGAAATTAGAGCTACTGTGGTCTGAATTGCACCCCCTCCCTCGCCCCTAAGATGTGTTTGTTGAAGCCCCAAACCCAGTGTGACTGTATTTGGAGACAGGGCTTCTGGAAGGTGTAAAATGAGGTCATAAGTGTGGGGTCTCAATCTGATAGGACTGGGGGCCTTATAAGAAGAGGAAGAACACTGTGAGTGTGCCCCGAGGAGAGGCCATGTGGGCACACGGCAAGGAAGTGGCCGTCTGTAGGCCGGGAAGAGGGCTCTCACCAGAACTCACCCACACCGGCCGTCGGATCTCAGACTCCCAGCCTCCCGATTGGTGAGGAAACCCATTTCTGCTTTGAAGCCGCCCAGTGTATGGCATTTCATCGTGGCAGCCTGAGGCTGAGGCTAAGACCAGGGCTAATCTTAAATCAGGTAATCGACGTGGAGCTCCGCCGCTAATAAGCACGAGGTGGCATTCTAGTCCCTGGACACAAACCCCAAATCTCTGCCCCTGTCGAGTTCGCAGGAAAGACAACGACAGGTAAAACAAGTGAGGAAGTTAAACATTCAGAGGTCAGTTCCTGAAGAGGGGAAAATGAATCAGGGCTAAGGGACGGGACAGGTGGCGAGGGGCTGGAGTTTAAAATAGAGCGTTCGCTGTGGTGCCTGGCTGGCTCAGTCGGTGGAGCGTGTGACTCTTGATCTCAGGGTAGTGAGTTCCATCTCCATGTTGGGTGTAGAGATTCCTTAAAAATGAAATCTAAATAAAATAAAATAAAATAAAATAAAATAAAATAAAGCAGTCAGGGAGGGCCTCCTTGAAAAGGTGATATTTGAGTGGAGATCTGAAGGTGTAAAAAGTATTCCAGGATGGGGAAGCAGCAAGTGCAAAGGCCCTGAGGCAGGAGTGTGCCTGGGGAGGCAAATGTGCCAGGGTGCAACAGGCAAGCAGGAGGGGAGTAGAAAGGAGCTCAGAAAGGCCGTTGGATGGACTTTTTATCAGAGAGGTGAAAGCTGAAGTGGGAGTTTGAGAAGAAGGGGACTGTAATGGACAGGGTTTAACGTGTCAGTCTGGCTGCTGTGCTGAGAGGACACTGTAGAGGGGCCAGGGCTGGGTGGGAGCATGGAAGCCGGAGGGGCTACTGCAGTGCGTCAGGTGACAGATCCTGGTGGCTTGGACAGGGGCACGCGGGGATGAGAGACCCTCTCAGGAGTGAACTTGTCCAGCCCTTGGGAGACAGCCCCTGACCCTACAAAGCCCCTGAGTGCAGTTTTGTGGCCTTGGTGGCGATGGGATGGTCTCTGATGCTCCAGAGATTGGCCGCAGAATGAGAATGGTGGTGACAAACGGCATTAATTGCTTTGAGTGTTTGCATCAGAGGAAAATCCCGCTCCTTCTATAAAAAACAGAAGGAGCCGCTCCGTGGGCACCGCGGGCAGAGCTGGGACGCGAGGGGCTTGCCAGAGTGTGGGTGCCTGTGGGAAGCAGGTGAGGGAGCGAGAGCAGGGGTGTCTGATGCTCACGGTCGGTCTGCAGGCTTCCTTGGAGTCAGAGCAGGACACACCCTGGGAGGGGGGCAGGGGCTTCATCCGGGCTGATGCCCTCCCCTGCTGGGGCCATACAGCTGCTCACGAGGCACTGCCCTGGGCCTCACCCACGGAGATGCGCCCCCCAGAGCAGCCACGGCCAGTGATTGACCAGCTGGGGCTGCAGAGACCCGGTCCCTTTGTCTCAATTCGGGACAACACCGAGGAGCCACCTGGCTCCAGAGCTCAGCACGGGACAGGTGGCCGCCTCCCTTGCAACCACACTACAGGCCAGCTTGTCCCTCCGCCAGGGCCGCCCACGTCACTTCCCCAGGGCACCCCCATCCACCTCACCGAGCCCCGCCTCCCAGTCTGTTTCCAGGGGACCCCGTCCGGTGCAGTGGGTCGCATGGTTTCTGACAGCTCCATTTGGTGGGCCCCTGGTGGCTCACACCTCACCTGCCTGAGACCAAGTCCGCCGTCCTCCCTGCCTCCTCCACGGCGGCCCCTCCTGTGGCCTCCCTCATCTGGGGGTCGCGTTGCCGGCTACCCAGTTACCCGAGCCAGAAATACCAGGGTCACCCCGATACAGCTCCTTCCCTCACCTCCTCATTATTGCACCCGCCATCATGTCCTGTCGGCTGCCCTCAAGTCTGTTTCCCCACATCCGTCTCAGGGGCCAGCCACGGCCATCTCCTGCTTGGACAAAGAGATCGACCTTTTCACAGGCTTCCCCGCCTCCAGCCTGGTCTTGCTCCGATCTGCCCTTCCTAGACTGAATACAAGCCCCAAATATAATTCAGATTTGTTCCCCTTCTCTCTTATATATACATTATATGTATGAATATATGCATGAATCGAATGCATATATTATACATATATAATGCACATACTATATATAAGATATACATATATATATACACATATGTCATATGTAAAATAAACACACATACATGTGTACGTTTATTCCATCTATTCCAGACAAAGGTGACTGTGTGGTTGGTTATGTAGTTGATTCTATGTTATACGTATTATGGCCATAATATGCTCTTCTCTCTCTCTCTTTAAAAAATTTTTAATGCTTATTTATTTTTGAGAGAGAGAGAGAGAGTGTGAGCAGGAGATGGGCAGAGAGAGAGACACACACACAGAATTGGAAGCAGGCTCCAGTCTCCGAGCTGTCAGCACAGAGCCCGACGACGTGGGGCTCGAACTCACGAGCGGAGCGGTAAGATCATGACCTGAGCCAAAGTCGGACACTTAACCGACTGAGCCACCCAGGCGCCCCCTTTCTTTTTTTTAACTGAGGAATGACTTACATATAGTAAAGGGCACAAATCTTAAGTGTTCAGCTTGATGATTTCTTTCTTTTTTTTTAAATGTCAATTTTTTAACATCTATTTATTTATTTATTTATTTATTTATTTATTTATTTGTTTTACAGTCTTGAAGTCTTTTATTTTTTTACATTTGTTTTTGAGAGAAAGAGACAGAGTGTGAGCGGGGGAGGGCCAGAGAGAGAGAGGCAGACACAGAATCGGAAGCAGGCTCCAGGCTCCGAGCTGTCAGCACCAAGCCCGATGCAGGGCTCGAACTCACAGACTGCGAGATCATGACCTGAGCCAAACTTGGATGCTCAAACAACTGAGCCACCCAGGCGCCCCCATCTTGATGATTTCTTTACGTAACCACCATGGAGAAAGAAGATATGGAGCATTTGTAATGTCCCAGGAGGCTCTCTCGTGCCCTCTCCCAGCTGATACTCCCCCAAGATAACCCATAGTATAGTCTTGATCACCACTGATCCACTTTTTGGTAAATGGGATCGTACAGTGTATACCCTCTTGGGTACGGCTTCTTTGGCTAAATGTTGTGCCCGGCGAGTTCCGTCTACGTTGCACGTGGTGGTAGTTGTTTCTTCTCTCAGCGCTTCGCAATATGACGAACGTGCCACAATTTATTCATCTGACTTTACTGTTGATGGATGTTTGGGTTGTTTGCGGTCTGGGGTTGCTGTGAACATTTCAGGTATTGCTTCAGGTGGTCGTAAGCAATCATTCACCTTGGACGTCTCCTCAGCCGGGGAATTGCTTGGTCAAGGGGCAGGGGTACCTTCGTTTGGCTTTGAAAGACGTGCCGAGCAGTTTCCCAGGGTGGACGCATCCCTTCCCACTCCCGCCAGCAGAGGAGCAGAGCTCCCGTTGCTGCACAGCCTTGCCACCGACCGGTGTTGTCAGGACATTAATTCAAGCCATTCTGGTGGGGATGTAGGACTGTCTGTGTGGAATTGCATTCCTTTGAGATCATAAGCCCCAGCTGCAGTCTGTACCCCATCACCGCTGCCACCTCCCATCCGATTGGCCCAGGATCCATGCCTGACAGTAAGCTGGGCCAATCAGAATTTGGAAACGAGACCTCAAAGATGCTCAGCAGGCTGCTGAGCGCTCGGGAAAGGACTTCAAACCTCAGAGCCCTGAGGTGGCCGTCTCTCTCTGCAGAGAAGCCAGAAGGCCAGTTTGCAGAGGGAGGAGAGAGGAGCAGACACTGGAAGGGACAGGGAAACGAGATGTGGGAGGGCCGAGAGGAGGCAGGCGCCCAGAGAGCAGTCCTGGCCCCGGAGGCTGTCTGCCTGCCGTGTGCTCCTTGACCGGGCTCCGCGGGACCCCACCCGCGCCCTGTCCTGAAAGGGGCCGCTCTGTCCTCGATCAGCTGCTCCTTTTCCTCTGTCCCCTCTCCTTTTGCTCCAGCTCTTTGAGAGGATTTTTTTCCCCCTTGCAACCAAAGAGCCTTGCAAAACAAAGGGTATTTTCTCTGTCTGCTTCCTTTCTGTCTTCCCCCCTGGTTTTTAGCACATCTTTTTGAAAACGTCAGCCTCTTGCTCCGATGAAGAGAAGGGGTAGGGAGGCCTCAGGTGTGCCAGGCCCCAAATGGGCATTCTCCCTGCTGTGTGGCACGTGAGCCTGTGAGGGAGGGGCCGGCGGTAACTTGCTTCAAGGACGTGGGAAAGTGAGGCACAGAGGGGGTCAGGGACTGGCTCAGGTGGCTCAGCTGGGGACGCCCTCCTAGGCTGGTCTGACTCTGAAGCGTCTATTCTGCCAGGCTTCGTGCCCTTTGTCCGTCATTGAGCCTGAGTGTTAAAGGTGCACATGGATGCCTTCGTCACTGTTGACAGAGATTGCCTCTTACCCCTCCTCCCCCCTGCCATCACGGCTGTGTCACAATAAAGGAGAGCTGTCCCTCGTGGGGGCACCACAGATGCCCTCGGTTCTGCTGCCCCCAGCTTCAGAATTTCCTCCCATTCGTATCTTCCTCTTGCCAGTGGCTCATCCAAGTGCTCTTTGAGAGTAACATAATTTACTTCCAGAAAGTTCTTCCTTGTATGCAGCTAAAACCCCAGGGGGCACCATAGTGTCAAGGTAGAGAAGGTGCTGCCCGTGGAGTCACGTACACTTGGAGTCCAAATCCTGTTCTCCACATGGGTGAGGTGAGGAACCAGGGTCAAAGATGGGGCCTCTCTGACTCTGTTTTCCCATCTGTAAAATGGGACTGGTGAGTCTTACTGCCCAGAAGTTTTGTAAGTTGCATGAGTAGGTTGTGATCTTCCTGGGTCACAGGCTCTCACCACCACGTTCCCTGCTTGCTGTCACCCTGTGACACCTAGGCTGGCCAGCCCTCCCTCCTTCCCTCCACCTGGAGCCTCATCTGTCTGACTCTGCCATCGCGTTCTAGGCGTGCCCAGTCCAGGGCTCCATCCTGAAGAAGGTGCTGGAGCCGCTGAAGGACGTCACCATCAAGGCCCCCCGGGACATCAGCCTGGGGGTGTGAACCTGCCCAGTGTTGACTCCTCCCACGCCTCCCCGGTGCAGCTCGCCCCTGTGCTCCCGGGGTTGCCACACGTCCAGCTGTGACCACAACTTGGCCGTGACCGTGAACCTCCCCAGCACGTCCAAAATACAAAACTGGGCTGGCACTGATGACGTCGTGATGCGAAGGGTGGGAGCTGATGCAGGGACCTCGATGCTGGTACTTGAAGCTCCAAAGCAGGGAAAGGTTTCAGACTATGAAATGAAGTCAGCGGACTTCAATGTTGAACTTGGAAATCCAGACGCAGGGTATAGCTGTGGAGTGAAGATGCCTTCTGGTGAATGCGCACCTGTATGCCCAGATCTCAGTCACGCTGGGGACCCTGGTGTAGCCTTTTGTGCAAAAGACAGAGCGAGATTTTGTCCAAGTGCAGAAACCTGGGAACGGAAGTATTAAGTTGTCGAAAAGGAATAACGTTGACAAAGAGGAGGAGGCTGTTACTGTAGAGCTCAGTGAACCAAGTTCAGCTAGCTTTTGAAAACACCGAGGTCCCTGAACCTCTTTATGAAAGCGACCCCACTCTCCCCTACAGTAGCACTCCGTGTGCCGGCAGATGGACCCCTCGTGGTAGAGTGTAGGATTGCTGGGGTGGGGCGTGTGAAGTGCTATCTGGCCCCCAAGATCGAGGATGAAGAGGGCCTTAGGCATCTTAAAATCCAAGAAAGTAAAACAAAGCTCTTTGAGAACGCCTTCTGAATGCCAGCATATAGTGTGCACCTCTGAGTACATGGGTAGATATCGTTTTCTGTAAACAGTTTCCATTCTCTACAGTTTGGCTAAAGAATCCATTCCCAAGTCGGATCTGGTCTTGTTAATGTAGACCTACTTCTGCCTTACCTAAAAATTCTCCTTTTGATTTTCAGGGGTGCTCGGGCGGCTCAGTCGGTTAAGCGTCCAACTCTTGATTTCTGCTCCTCATGATCTCGTGGTTTGTGGGATCGAGCCCCGCGTGGGGCTCCGCACTGACGGCCAGGAGCCTGCTTGGGGTTCAGTCTCTCCCTCAGTCTCTCTTTGACCCTCCCCTGCTTGCACGTGCACCCGCGTGTGTGTGCTCTCTCTCTTTCTCGAAGTAAATAAACTTAAAAAAAAAAAAGAAATTCTCCTTATGATTTTGATAACACAGGGCTTTGACTCTAAATGCAGTTTTAAGAATTGTTTGCAGTTGAAAGGAATTATTTGAATTTCCAAAGAAAATGGAGTCAAATAAGTAACAGTAAAGTGTTTAGCTTCACGTTTGGCACATAAGACACAAATACATAGTCATTGTTTTTGCTATTTGTACAGTTTCCTCCGTCCTGGGAGTTCCTGAAAATGGAAAACCTTTAAGTACCTGTCTCTGCATGGGCTTAATGCTCTCAGTCTGGCTGCTGTACCCTAACACACCCCTGACCCCTTTGAAATGCTTCCTCAGCAAGGCAAAGCTCTGTGGGAATTTCGGGGGTAGGATCACTAGCTCTGAGGCCTCGGTTGTTGCTAGATGCAGAGAAAACAAATATTGCTTTAGAAACATTAATAATTGAGGGCTTTTCAGCACAGAATTGGCCAGCATTAGGGGAATTGAAAATTAAGACTAAGACACTACCTCAAGCAGATTTTCTGGTGAATAATTCATAGAGCTATAATGCCCATGAAGACCCAGAAGAGAAAATACCTTCCGTGTCTGCCCTCCCCAGCCCCCGCCACCAGCCCCATCACCTTGACTTTTCCCTGAGCCCTTGGTGGGGGGAGGGGCATCTGGGGAAGCAAACAAAAGCCAACCACAACAGCAGAGTTCTGATTGGAACTTTCCATGCAGTTTTGCTCCCATGTTGCTGTGTGACCATCGATAAAGTCTGTCCTTCTCTGAGTAGCAATCCTGCCAGCTTTGAACTATGATTCTTTGAGGCCCAAGGGACGGAAAGGCCTTTGAGTGCTCATTGAGGCCTCTGTCCCCAGGGAGATATATACCCCAAAGCATTGGGGGGATGGTCTCTATTCCATTTCAGACCTCCTTCTTTCCTTCCTTCACACATTTACTGAGTACCTACTCTGTGCTAAGTGCTGAAGATACTGTCTCCTTGGGGGAGAAACCATCTAGGAAGAGGATAATTCCAACTCACAGTGACTTGAACACAGATGGGGGGAAGGAGAAGGTCGTGGGCGCGGGACTGACGCCTAAATTCAGCCCGAGGTGTGATCAGGGAGGGCTTTCTGGTGGAGGCCACACCTGCACTGAATCCTACCGAGAGAGTTGGGTAGGACAAGGAGGAGGAGGGTGTTCTAGGTCATAACATTTTTATATCATTTATAAAAAAGCCCCAGAAGAGAGAGAGAAGGAAAAGCACTTTTGTGGGGACAGCAAGGGCCCCTGGGGCACATGGCAAGGATGCCCAGAGAAGAGGCGGCACCTAAGGCGTTAAGGTCAAGTTAAGGCCTTGCATTTGGACCTCACTCTGAGGGCAATGGGGAGCCAGCGAAGGTGTAAGTGGGGTGCTAGATACTCGTTCGGATTTGTTTGAGAAAGATCCAGGGACTGGCGTGCGGAGCGTTGGTGGGTCCTGCGTTCTGGTGTCGGCGTGAACCCTTCTCAGCCCGGTCCGGCCGATTGCCCGTCACCAGTTTTGAACAAATCGTGCTTTGTGTTTCCAAGGTCCATCCATCCAATCTCAGGCTGCGTTCTTGCCTCAGTTCACGTGTCACATCTGTTCTCTGTGTTGGCGGGGGGGTGGGGTGGGGTGGGGGGGGGTGGGCAGGGGGCAGTTTGTGCGCGGTTCCCAAGCAAGGGAACTCTTTTGTCGGCTCAGACTTGATCTTGCCAAGTTCAGGGTGGGAAGGCAGCCAGCCTCCAAGGAGCACTGGCTTCCGAGGCCCGTCTTAGAGTGGATGTCTCACACTGGTGGCTCCTGGGGTAAGTCTGCATCTATGGGTGTGTTTTGTTGGAACAGGGTCTTGTTTGGCAGAAAAGTTAGTGATCATATTTAAGTCAGGAGACTTCTCATCAAAAGTCTGGGTTTCTGATTTTCTAGAAATAGCAGACTTGGCCACCTGGAACCTCTTCCTTGAGGGCAGCCATTGGCTGGTGTGGGGTGGCCTGTGTGTGCCAGATCACCACCGTCCCCCCTCTTCCCTTTTGCCTTCCTGTTGTGAGGCTGACGACAGCCGCTGTCTGTCATTATCTCTGTCACTGCAACCCTAGTTTTCTCCCACAAAGCAAGGAAGGATGTAGACTCTTTCTTGAGAGCCACACGCCCAGCAAACACGGGAAAGTGAGAGACAGACTAAGAGGGCCGCGTGCTTCAAGACAAATGGGGAAGCACACTGTTTTTAAATTTTTTCATGTTTATTCTTTTTGAGAGTGAGAGAGACAGAGCACGAGCAGGGGAGGGGCAGAGAAAGAGAAAGAGAGAAAATCCCAAGCAGCCCGGATGGCGGGGTTCGGTCCTGTGAACCGTGAGATCGTGACCTGAGCCGAAGTCAAGGGTCGGATGCTCAACCGACTGAGCCACCCAGGCGCCCCAAGGGCACATGTTTCCCGATGGGAATAAAAAGTCATTGTTTGGTACATAGACCACATGGGTCCGGTTGAAAGAGTTCAGTCTAAGGTGTGACAGGCAAATCGGGCTCAGGTGGCACTCACGCGTGTTCCTCGCCTGGCCCGGCGCTTGTGGGCCCAGACTGATGAGATGGGGTTTCAGAGCCCTGCGCCGCTGCCCAGCCTTCTCCCCGGCAAGCTCTGCTCACACGTGCGTGTGGGTTTACTTTCATTTGGGGTGGGGGTGGAACAATGATGGTTTCAGGTACACTTAAGAAATGCGTAAAAGCCATCGGGCTGCTAGAGCCCCTTCGTGTACCTTTGGGGTAAACTAAAGCCAGGGAAAGGGACCGACCTATCCATTGCCACCTGCATGGCCCTGTGTGGGGGCAGAGCCTGTGCCCTGCCTTTTTGTCTGCCCGGGCGGCAGGCTGCAGGCTGAGCAGGGCCCCCTGCCCTCCCGGACCCCATCGTCTGCTCTGCTGCACTGTTCAACTATCTGCCCTGCTTGCCCGGGGTCGCAGACCCGAAGGCCTGAGTCTGGAGCAGGGGAGGTGAGCTCCAGCTGCTTGCTGGCAGGTGGGAATGGCGGGGGGGCCAGGGTTTCCAAATCTCAGGTAGCCAGCAGTTTGGGTCTTTAAGTGAAGCCTGGCGGCTGGTACTTCTCGTGTCTGGCCCCAGCTCGGAACAGCCCGAAGGTGTCTTTTTCTGACTTGGTTCTCCGCTGTCCAGCATGGGCCTGAGCTCATTTGTTCATTCTTGTTTGGTTTTCACCTCTTCACGACCCTAGGAGGAGCTTTCTCACCCCCATTTTACAGATGATGACACTGAAGCCTCGGCAGGTTAAGGCACGGGTCCCGAGGCACGCAGCTCTTGTGCGTCAGAGCCAAGACTCAGGCCCAGGGATTCCGAACCCTGAGCCCGCTCTCGGAATCACCTTGAATTCCAGGATGAATGTGAGGCCATCCTGTGCCCACACTGCGGTTCACGGGTTACGTAAGTGAAGGATTTCTTATCAGGAAGAAAGGATTCTAGGCACGTTTTTGCAAACTGTAACTGACGTCCGTTGAGAAAAGCAGGTGGCCCTAAGGACTCAGATGAGCCAAGAGGTAGGGCTGTTCATAGTCACATTTGTGACAAACTTGATGAGTCTGTGTGTGTCACTTAAAACCTCTGTGGGCTCCCATTTTGTCACCTTTCATATTTGAAGAACTAACATTACAGTCAAGGCGTGATGAGTTTCCACCGATGGCCTTTGGCAATGCTCAGATTCAACTCCTTCATCCTGAAGTCTGTATTGGGCGCCTACTGTATGCAGGGCGCGGATGTGCGTTCTGAGACACAGTGGCCATACCCACTGTGAAAAGGCGTTGTTCTGGGCTCTGGGGACACAACGGTGAGCCAGATAGACCAAGTCCTTGCTCCCGCGGAGTTGAAGCCTTGCGGGTGAGGCAGATTAAATCTAAGAATCCTGTGAGGAAGTGTACAGTGACAAAATGTAAAGCATAAGTGCTGTGGAAGAGAGGGACGCGGTGGCCCGAGAGCGTGGGTCAGGTCGGGGGGGCCAGGGCAGCCTTCCCTGGGGAAGTGACATGTGAGCTGAGCTCCGCAGGAAGAGGAGGCAGTAACCGGGCGACGGGGCAGCTGCAAAGGTGGGGGGTCAGTGGGTCTGTGGAAGTGAAGGCCCCGCAGAGGGGAGCGTGCTTGGGATGAGGCTGGAATGGTCAGCCGAGGCCCGACCCCTGGTGGTCGTTGCTCTTTATCCTGAGAGCAAGGGGAGGTCATCGGAGCATTATCAGTTAGCGTGGGCCGTGTAACAAACTGTCCCCCAACCACAAGGACTTAAAGCAGCCATCCCTAGTTCTGGTCGGGAGCCCGCAGGACAGCAGGCTGTGCTGGGCTGGGTTCGTGGCTCTTCCGGCCTGGGTCAGGCCCAGCTGCCCTTGGGCGCACTCGTTCATGTGTGCAGGGTGAGCCGGTGGGTCACGTGGGGCCGGCTGGTTCATGACGGTCTCGGGAGGCACGGCTGGGGGAGCTGGGGACTCTCTCCTCCTGTGACAGGCCAGCGCGGGCTCGGTCCCAGGGTGGCTGCAGGGCGTGTGTGGACGGAAGCCACGAGGCCTCTGAAGGCCTAGACCAGGAGCTGCGGAGCATCAGTCCCTTCCTGCCGGTTGGAACACATCACGAGATCAGCCCAGATTCAGGGGAGGGAGAAGCAAACTCCTCCTCTCAGTGGGAGGAGCTGCTAAGTATTAGGGCCATTTTTGCCCACAACCGCAGAGATTTTAAGTAAAAGTGATTTTTCTTTTTTGTAGAGAGTTAAAAAGCCCCTTTAGCTTCTGAAGGGAGAATGGATGGGGGAGAGTATTTACCTCAATATCCGTTCCTTCCTCCGTTGTTGCTAACAGGATGTCAGTGTTTATTCCCACACACGGTTTCTTGAATGAGGACCGAATTTCCTCACGTCCTTTACAGCTCCGTGTAGCTGTGTTGTGGGACACTTTTAGGGCGTCTCCTTAAGAAAGAAGGGTCAAACCTTTCTTCTCTCCTTTCTCCCCCTGCTCTCCTCGATGTGTTGGATGGAGATGTGTTGGGGAAGCTTGGGCAGCCACCTTGGACCATGAGGATGAGGACCTCATCTGGAGGAGGGTGGAACGGAGATCCAGAAGGAGCTGGGGTCCTGGTCACCCCGTGAGGCCACCATACCAGTTTTGGCTATGTGGTGGCTGGTAGCCACCGTGAGCTACAAGTGGCTCGTGGCTTTCCCTTCTCTGGAGAATGGCCCATTTGGACTGGAGCTGTTCCACCCATAACCCGCTGAGCCGCATTTGCTCAGGAGGTTATGGGTGTAGGGGTTCAGGGTGTGGGGGTACAAAGGGCCTTTGCCTTTGGCTGATGGTAGGGCCCACCCTGAGCTCCCTATGGGGTCCTCCTGAGGCCAGTCCCCAGCCCCATCCCGTGTCCCTTACTCCCCTTCTCCTTGGAACGCCCCTCATGAGAACCACCGTCTCAAGCTCTCCTTCTGGGGACCCAACCTCAGACACCTACTCCGCTCCCTACCCGTGATAAGCCACAGACCAAGAGTCTGTATCTCAGAACGTACCCTAATCACTAGACTCCATCCACTCGCCCACTGGTTTTGGAGTGGGCAGAAGAGGAGACGTCAGCTGCTTAAATCCAGCAAAGCAGGCACTATGGTGGGAAGAGCTCAAGAAAAATGAACTTCTTCCGGGCCGGGGGACGAAGGCCAAGGGAGCGCTAGGCAAGAGAGGCTTCAGATCTGGCCAGCGTGTGGGCCCCCTCCCCCCCCCCCCCCAACGGCCAAGTCCCTCGCCTTCCCGCCCCCCTGCTCCAGGCCTGTTTGAAGTCTGTGGGCTGCCCGGGCTGCTGGACGGACAGCATTTGTAAGCAACTCTCTCCCCAGCCCAGTTAATAATTCAGGAGCCAGCGCCCGCAGCCAGCCCATCGCTCCAAGCACGCCGCGTCCCCAACGCCCAGCCAGTGGACAGGAAAGGAGAAAATCACTAGACCCGCTTGAAAAATGGTCCCTGCTCCAAGCACTCGCTGCCTCCCCAGCGCTGGGCTGGGAGAGAGCTGGGCCGAGACGTATCTGCCGGGCAGACGGCGAGAGGAGGATGGAGCGGCCCTGGGGGCTCAGGCGTGCACCCGGAGCGGTATTTAATTTTCGGATGCTGAGCCGCATTTGCTTTTGGACCGTGGGCTGTGGTCGCTGGGATGCAGGCCGTGGCGGACTCAGCTTTCTTCTGACTCAGCAATGCATCCTTCACCTGCTGTCTCCCCTTCGTTCGCTCATTCGGCCACTGTTGATGCTACTGACACGGAAGTGGCATTGACGATACGGGCAGGGGGTGGGGAGTGACAGCTGTCCTCAGGGGGGCAGACACAAAGAGTGGGGGGTGCGACACTTAAGGGGCTCGGGACAAGAAACAGCCGGCCGGGGGCTCTGCGTGTGGGGGGGCGGCCCGTCCCCTGGGTGTGCCGGGACCCTAAATGTCCAAAGCAGGGAATGGTTAAGGTCACGGACTCTGGGGCCAACGGCACGGGTTCAAATACCAGCCCTGCCACTAACCTACCCAGAGTTGGCCTCTCTGTGCCTCAGTTTCCCCATCTATAAAATCGAGTTAATAATGGGAGGCCGGTACAAACTACCTCTTAGGGTTAAGATAATGGACAGGGACTTCGAGGGCGAAAATGAAAAACCCAAACTCGGGAAGTTACAAAGTGCTGGCAATCACAAAGGAAAGCCACCTTCAGAAAGTGACTCGGTGGGTCCTTACAAAGCTAGACACCCTTCCGTGCCAGGCAGCCATCCCACTGGTGGGTGCTCAGCAGAGTGAAGAGAGAAACTTATGTTCATACCAAAGCCTGTACGTAAGTGATTATTAGTCGTTTCGTAACGTCCCCGACTGGGAAACAACCCAAATGCCTCTCAACCAGAGACCTGATGGACCATGAAACATTACTCAGCAGCAAACAACGCGGGTGCGTCACAAATGGCCAAGGGAGAGCCGTCAGGCTTGTAAGGCTCCTAGCAACGTGTGCTTCTACGTGTGTGACATTCTGGAAGACGAGGGACAGAAAACTGGCCAGCGGTGCTGGGGTGGGAGGAACTGACCGAAAGGGGCAAAAGGGGATTTTTGAGGTGCGATGGAACTATTTGGTATTGAGGGTGTGCTGACCACGTGTGCTTATCAAAAACCAGAGAACTGTACACGAAAACGAGTACGTTACTGCACGTAAGTCACGACAGGTTTGAGGTGGTCTAGAGAGGGTTAGGGGGAGGTGGCAGGAGTCCAGGTAAGGAAAACATATTCAGGTCAGCTTGTTGTAGAGCCTTGAAGGCCGTGTCAAATCCTTTGGCCCGCGGGGAAATTCGGAAGTTTTTAAGCAGTTAGGGAAGAGAAGCCAAGTTTTGTTTCAGAAAGATCGCTGTGTTCTCTATTCAGAAGCAGAAGCCTCTGTGTGTGGTTCGGAAATTGCCTTCAGAAATGTTTTCAGTGACTACCCCCGCTTTTTGGAGAGAATTTGATTTTGTGCCCCACGTTTGGAAATCAGGAGATTTGAGGCGCGCCTGTTCACGAGTTCGAGCCCCGCGTCGGGCTCTGTGCTGACAGTTCAGAGCCTGGAGGCTGCTTCGGATTCTGTGTCTCCCTCTCTCTCTGCCCCTCCCCCGCTCACGCTCTCGCTGTCTCTCAAAAGTAAATGTAAAAATATCTAAAAAATCAGGAGGTTTGAACCTCTGGCCTCTCCTTGTGTGGGTTGCATGCTCTGTAGTGTGCCAAAGCCCCTCCCCTGCTCCCTTGTAGCAACTTCCTGGTTCCTGCGGGTGTCAGTTTTAGACCCCAGGGCTTGAAAGTGCATTTGATGGGGAACACAGCAAGGGCAGAGGTGCTTCCCAGCCCTGGCTGTACATTTTCATCACCCGGGGAGCTTTAAACCCACTACTGATGCCCAGTCCAGGTCTCTGGAGTGGCCCGGGCATCTGTATCTTGTAGATATTCCCCAGGTGACTACTGTGCAGGCAGGGCGGGGAACCACTGGTCGGGGAGGAAGGGGCCTGGATTAGGGGGTCAGCAGTGGGGGAGGGGCGGTGTTAGGGACTGATGAAAGGTGGGGCTGAGGCAGGGGTAGACCCCCCTCGTGATGAGGGTCCAGCCCGAACGATGGAGTGAGATGATGGCGTTTGCTGAGAAAGGAGACAGGAGGAGGTGGTCAGGGGACGGTGGTGAGCTCAAGGTGGCCACTCTGTGCCCGAGCGGTCTGTGGCCTCCACACCGAGGGCTCAGCATGCAGCAGCGCCTACAACTTTGCCTCTGTGTGCCCTCTGTCACCCTCTGAGACGGGAGAGCAGGGCAGCAATGGGGGTGGGGGCGGCGATGGGCGGACAGGGACCCCCTTGGGCAGGGCTGGGAGGGGCCTGGGTTGTGGGTGCTCTGTTCCCGCTAAGCGATTTTGCTGGGAGGAGAGCGGGGGAGAACGTACTCACGCTCCAGAGGAAGGGCCTCAGCAGTCCAGACACGCGATGCCCTTGAACCCGGAACCGCTAACTCCTGAAACCTAGCAAACTATCTGCTGATCTGCTTCGACTTCTAAGCAGATGCTATGGGTCCATTGTCTGTTTTTGGTTTTGGTTTTCTGGTTTTTGTTTTGGTCAAGAATACTTCACCTAGGGGCTCCCGGGTGGCTCAGTTGGTTGAGCGTCTGACTCTCGACTTCAGCTCAGGTCGTGATCTTGCAGTCTGTGAGACTGAGCCTCGTGTCGGGCTCTGTGCTGGCATCTCGGAACCTACCTGGGTTCTCTCTCTCTCCCTCTCTCTGCCCCTCCCCCACTCACTCTCTCGGTCGCTCTCAAAATAAATAAAGTTAAAAAAGCCGTTTTCACGTAATCCACATGACCCTTCTACCTATGTATGACATAGAGGTTATCGTTCCCATTTTCCAGATGAAGAAACTCAGGCTCCAAAATTGTAAGCATTTTCCCCCAGATCACCAGCCTGGAGGTAACAGAGTTGGTAGCTAAGCCCTCCTGTCAACACGGCTCCTTAGTGTGTCTGAGTTTGTCTCTGTAACCTCGGCCGGGAACACACACACGAACCTCACACCCTTTCAGCCTCTCCAGACACTTTTTATTGTCTCTGGTGCCCCCTCAGCTTTCCTTCTGGTACCTAGTGGATGTCTTCGTGACTGTTCTGACCTCCGCCCCTCCGTGGACACGCTCCCTCCCCAGGGTTTTCACGGTCAGCCCCCCCGGGGAAGGGCTTTATGGTGCTGAGAAGGGGCAGGCAAGCGTCCTCAGCCCTCCCACCCGTCCAGGAGACTTTTGCTAAACGGCTCAGAGCTGTCTCATCCCAGCCATGCTTGGCTGGGTTGGTTTCTGTCACCGTTAAGCATTGACCATGGCATTGTCCTGCCATAGGAAGCAGTCCCAACCATCTCAACCGAGAAGGTGTCTGGGCTCCTTTCTCGCCTCTACCTCCTTGGAGATGCACATCGAGACAGGGACGGGGCCTCAGGGAGCCCCGTCCGGAGCCTCTCTGGCTCTCGCAGGCAGCACATCTTGGAGAGCTTGGTAGGGATCCGGCTCCCCAGGGTTGTGGTTTCCCGCCGATGGTGCTTCCTTCGGCTGGCTCCCGACGCGGACGGTCCCAGCCGCGGCTGGTGCTTGCTTCTCCTGAGCTCATCACGGTTGGTGTTGACTGTAGACGGTGCCCACCACTTCGCACGGTTTCTCCAGGGGAGGTTCTGACATCAGATGGTTCTAAAACAGAGCTGGTATTTGCTGCTGACCGCAGTCGTCCCCACTGATGAGTTTTGGCTGGCGATCCTGCCGTGACGGTTCTCCATACAGACGGTTTTGCCACTGACGGATCCTGTTAGAGGTGGCTCGTCACTGGGGCTCGCAGTGGTATCACCAGGGGAAGGTAGACCCAGCCCCCCAGGATCCTGCTACAGCTTCAGAGTAGACGGTCGTGCCGTTGATCGCTGACGGCCACTGCAGGTGGTGCTTACCTTCCATAGTTCTTGCTTCGCGTCACCCTGCCGCCGACAGTCGTTGCTACCAACGGGGCTCTCCACCCAAGGTTCAGACGCACTGGGTGCTTTTTGAAGGCGTCTGCTTGGCCGTAACCGCTCTGGGTAAAGTCCAGGCTTGCTGGGGGTTCACGTCCAGTTTTCAAGACCCTAGTGGCCGGTGAGCCTTCTCATGCAGGCACGCACGTCTGGGCAGGCTGCTCGCCCTCGGTGGCCTGGCTTTGGCCTTGCCCCCGACCTTGGTCGCTGGCCTTGGCCTTGCCTCCGGCCCCGTCCTCCTGCAGACTGGTGTTACTTTTCACCCCGGTCTGCACGCCACCGTCCTTCCGCGTGCCCTGGCGGCTGCTGGCCTGGCTGGAGGGAAGGCTGCTGGCGGAACTGAACAGCCCGCTACTCACCTGGTAGTTGAGGGCGCTGCTGCCCAGACTGATGAAGCTCATGCTGGTCAGGCTGCTGGCCCCGCTGCCGATGCCGCTGCCGGGCAGGCTGATGTCGCTCTTCCCCTCCAGCCTGGTCTGCTCTGTGCGCCCGGCTGGCTCCTTATCTGGCTGGGGGAGTAGACGGCACACAGATGGCTGCTCTGGGCGCTGTCTGTCTGGGTGTTGAGACTTCTATGCAACCTCACGATGTGTCTCCTGGCCACCAGGCTGACCTCGCTGTTCTCCTCATCCCCCGCATACCCGCTGTCCAACAGGCTGGTGTCACTGTCCCTGCATGTCCCCAGGCTGGACTGTCGCAGGCTCAGCAAGTCGCTCTCCCTTCTCCACGCGTTTCCCAGGTTGCTACCCAGAAGTCTCAGGGGCCCCTGAGTCGCTCCTGCATCATGGTGTGGCCACGCGGGTGACTGGGGCTCTAAGCTGGGGGATGGGAGGCCTGGAGCTTGGTCCTGAGCATTCCAAGCAGCAGACTCCCCTGTTGTACCCTGGAAGAAAGTGAGGGACGGATGATCTGGTTTATCCAGGGGGAGGGGACCCTGGGAGGCCTCTGAATGGTGGGTGTGATTTGTCTGGGGGAGACGCGGCTCAATTTATAAGGTGGCCTTTCAAAGGGCAGTGTTCTGATTGGCTGGCCCGGTTCCCATGGTGATGGGTCTATGAGGCGGGGTGGGTGTGGGAGGGAGGACAATGCTGTCCTGGCACCAGTTACATCAGTGGCTGGGGCTGGAGGTGGGTAGAAAAAGGACTTATGGCCAGAGAGAGGCAAGGACCACCTTCCTGGGGACATTTCCTACGGGGCCTGTGGCCTCTGCTTTGCCATATCATGACATCTGGGTGTGCCTCCTGGCTGAGTCCCTTCTGAGCTGCATTTCTTTAGGATGTCATTGGTCACTGGTCCCACATCACACCCTACCCCTTCCTCACCTCGAGGTGCGGTCATGTTGGCTGTTTTCTTATTTTGGAGCTCTTACCTGCCACAGGGACTTTGCACTGGCCAAAAAAAAAAAAAAGTTTCTACCTGGAATGTTCTTCCCTCAGCCCCTTGGCCTTCAAGCCTCAGCTAAAGTGTCCCTGGCCTCTACAAGAACATCCCTCTGTTATTCTTTATGTCACTTTCTAACTTACGTGCTTTATGGCATTAAGTGCAATTTGCAAGTCTTTCGATGTGTCGGTTCCTTATTGCTGGTTCCCTCTGCTCGAATATCTTTGCAAGGGCAGAGATTTTGTTTCCTTATTCTCTCGGGGAGGCTAGGACCTGTGGCCCTGGTGAGTTGGGAGCTGCTGGAGACTCGTCAGCAGCGACGAGCAGACCGGAGTTGGAGCAGGCCACTGCCTGGGGGCACGTCCGGTGGGCAGGGTGGGGGCGGGAGCTGGGTGGGGCCAGTGCAGGAATCCGGGAGTGACAGGGAGGGCCCGGACCACTGAGTGGCCACAGAGTTGGGAGATCCTGGGCGTGTCTAGAAGGCAGGACTCAGGGCTTGCTGAGGGGCCGTATCCGGGGGCTCGAGGAAGAGCAGGGTCAAGGCCCGCTGTGGGGTCCACGAGCCTCTGGGTCAGGGGCAGCATGGCCTTCTAGAAACGGCACGGCCTCCTTCTGAAGCACGCCGAACGGCATGCACCGTGGTAAGGGCTGTGAGGAAGGGCAGAGCCTAGTGTCTCAGAGGTGAGATCAGCGTGGGTTCGAGCCTCAGCTCGTCCGCTTCGGAGCCGTGCTTAACGATGCCCCAAATGGGTGGTGGCGATTAAACCCTCCACAAACATTAGTTGAAGAGAAATGAGTGCTAAGTGTTCTGTTAGACCCTCTACAGACAGCCGGGCAGTCCCTCCTTGCTGGGCCTCACAGTCGAGAGTTGGGGGGACACACAGGCTCATTTCCGACAGAAGTGCTGTGGGGAAAATAAAACGGGGAGGCGGGGGGACGGTAGACTGGACGGTGCTCCATGAATAGAGTGACTGCCCCTCTCCATCTTGGGACTCTGGCCTGCTGTGGTTCCACTCCCGTGTCCTCCACCCGGGTGACATCCCGTGACCACCTCAACCTCTCTGAACCTCAGCTCCCCCAGCCGGGCGGACAGGAAACACCCAGGCTAGGGTCTGCCCCTAGGTTCACCGTGGCAGCGCTGGCCGACCTCATGGAACCTTCTATTCAAGACAGTATAGGTGTTTGCATGAAAAAAATACACAAGTGTATGTGCATACGTACATATGTATGCATATATACCTAAGTACGTATGTGTACGGATGCAAATACATTCACGGTATGTTTATGTATGAATACATAAGAATATGCATACGTGAGTGCACACAAGAATATATATCCACATGCGTATATGCATATGTAAGCATATCCACATGAAGACATATGCAAATATATATAAACACGCACACACTTTTTGGAAACCACAAACCCTCCGGCTCTCAGCATCACCCTCCAGGGTGCCCACTTTCCCCCGAGGTTCCCCCGGCCGAGCTCTCTTATCCCAGAGCCTCCCCTGGGACCCTGCGATGGACACCGTGTTCTCTTTGCTGGAGGCCCCGTTGTCTGGCTGCGTCTGGCCAAGGACCCGTGTTTGTTCACTCTGGAGCGCCCCCGTGTGCTCACCGGGCAGTGGGGTGAGTGTGCTCCCCTGAGAGGCACAGCCCAGCGCAGGCCGCGGCACTGGGAACTCCTGGGCCCGGTGCCAGGCCGTAGAATGACCGGATATGGAGGACGTGTTGCACCCCGGGCACCTAGCTAGTCGCTGGCATGCACTGTCTCGTTGAAGCTCATTCCATCCTTAGCCTGCCCCGAAGCCTGGCCCCTGACTGCCTGATTGGGCTGCCAGGCAGGCAGTGCTTGTCCCGGGGGTAGTGAAAGGCATTCCTGGGGGCCAGAAGTGGTGGGTACCTCCCTTCTCAGGTGCACTTGGCACTTGAGCAGGTGGTTCCAGGGATGGACCTGGGTCCCCGATGACAGGACCTTGGACTTTCTACCTTCTGCAGGGAGCAAGACGAAGCTTAGCCATGGCCTGGAGGGGTGAACTGTTCCAAAAGAAGGAAATTCTTCCTCCGAGTTGCATTCTGCCCCACCCCCAGCTGTTAAAATTATTTAGGACATATGAAAGAAAGAAAGAAAGAAAGAAAGAAAAAAAGAAAGAAAGAAAGAGAAAGAAAGGGGAAGGAAAGAAAGAAGAGAGAGAGAAAGAAAAAGGAAAGAAAGAAAGAAAGAAAGAAAGAAAGAAAGAAAGGAAGGAAGAAGGAAAGAAAGAAAGAAAGAAAGAAAGAAAGAAAGAAGGAAAGAAAGAAGAGAGAGAGAGAAAAAGGAAGAGAAAGAAAGAAAGAAAGGAAAAGGAAGGAAGGAAGGAAGGAAGGAAGGAAGGAAGGAAGGAAGGAAGGAAGGAAGAAGACATTACAGGGGCTCCTGGATGGTTCAGTCGGTTAAGCATCCGACTTTTGATTTTGGCTCAGGTCATGATCTTGGGGTTGTGAGATCAAGCCCTGTGTCGGGCTCCATGCTGAGTGAGAAGCCTGCTTGGGATTCTCTCTCTCACCTTCTCCCTCTGCCTGCCCCCCCCCCCCCCCCAACTCTCTCTCACTATAAAAAAAAGAAAAAAGAAGAGATTACTGATAAACCTCCAAACCCATCTACCCCTCCCCATTCTCTGTCCGTGGCAGTCCAGAATCTCACGCTCGCCATTGAATCTGACGCACGTCTCTGTACTTGGGGGTAGAAGAGGACGTACCCCTGAGCCAACATGGAATTGTGTCGCATGCTATCAATCGATGTAAATGGCGTTCTTGATGTGTGCTTTTCCAACTTATGCTCAACACCACGTGCGACTCCTCTGTGCTGTGTCGCAGCTCAAGTTCACCTCCCGTACTGTCGGGTATCCTATTGATGAGCGTCGTGATCCGTCCATTCTAACCGGTGAGCATTCAGGTTACTTCCCCCTTTTCCCTTGCGATAGGCGTGCCTTTAAGTGTCTCTGACATGATGTTTCCCCTGCAAATTTCTGAGAAGTGTCCTCCCAGACTAAGAAAGCTTCCAATCATTTTAATTGCACGTAATGAACAGAGCAGACACTTCTCCTCAACAGTCGGGCCTCATCTTCCATCTGAATGATTCTATGAGGTTCGGCTTAGGGATGGGACGAATCACTGGGGCATCTGTGGCCTGCATTATTGGGCCATAAAACATGGCCCTTACGAATGTTCAGCTTTAGCTGAAGATGAGGTCACAGAGCTGCCCCCTTGGGCGGGGATGAGGGGTGGGGGACAGCAGGAAGCAGGGGGACGCTGGGGTGGCCGAAAGCGGGTGATCCTCTCTCAGGGCTCGTCACCCAGCTCCCGTTAGCTGTGGCAAGACCCCATCTTGTGGTCTTCATTGTGGACTCAGCGTGTGGAGGAGGGGGTGGGGGGGGAGGGCGGAGGAGAAGCAGCCTGAGGATGAGGAGGGGCAAGAATATTCCCTAGAGCAAGTATGAGAACCGCCCAGCAAAGTAACCAG
The DNA here is from genome assembly GCF_024362965.1 of Panthera pardus. Classification (NCBI taxonomy): domain Eukaryota; kingdom Metazoa; phylum Chordata; class Mammalia; order Carnivora; family Felidae; genus Panthera; species Panthera pardus. The sequence goes on along the minus strand of NW_026526980.1, from coordinate 17,129,468 downwards.
CAAGCGCTCAGAGGTCTGAGTTCAAATCCGCGCAATGCTGCTTATCAGCTGTGTGATCCCTGGCGGCTTACCTAACCTTTCTGTCTCAGTTTGGGTTCCCTCAAGAGCAGCCTTAAGGCCTGGGCTTGGATCCAGTAGTTTATCTGTGGGGGGGGGGGGGGGTCCCAAGAATCCCCGTGAAGAGGTGGGGCTGCAAGACAGGGAGGGCAGGGAAGCCAGTAATGGGGGCGTTCCAGAGAATGTGGGACTCGGCTTGGGCCTCTCAGAGGCTGAATGGAGCACATCTCAGGGGCCTGGGGGTTTAGCCACGGGCTCCCTGAGCAAACCCCTGTGATGCCTGAGGAGCCCTGAGGCAGAGGAGGGCGGAGGGAGACGGAGCACAGGTGCACGCTGGGGGGAGAAGCCGTCACTCAGTACCGTCTGGACAGAGGCTGACAACCCTGGAGGGCCGACAGGACCTGGGTGGGGCTGTCACTGGAGCCTGCTAGAGTTGCCTCGTCTGCGGGGTCATGGCCCCTCAGGCCGTGGTGAGGATTCAGTGAGGCCAGTAAGTGCTCAGCAAGCCTGAAGTACCCGGAGCCTGCCTTGGGCTTCCCCAAGCTTGTGGCAGGACCGGCTTGGAGAAATGAAAGCTCTGAGAGACGAGGTGAAACTGACCTTGGCTGCCACAGCCCTGGGTAGCGGGGCCGTGATGTGGGCCCGAAGGCCTTCTCAGAGCACGCCGTGTCTCACGCTCTGGGGGCTTCAGGCTGTGGGGCGTGGAGAGGTCAAGGCCCCCAGAGTGGATGCCAAGTGTCTGTCCACCTTGTCTGCCTCAGGTGGCACACAAGTACTGACCCGGGGTGGGGTGGGGGGGTCTCAGAAGACCATCAGAGGGAGACCAGCGCCCCGCCAGGCAAGGCGGAAGGGGGTCCCTCCCGGTCAGCCGAGGCCACCCTGAGCACAGAACACGCAGGGCGGTAAGCAGTCTGTGGGGATTACTGTCTCCGTTCAGCAGGTGACTGAGGGTGTTTCTGGGATGGGAGACCTTCCTGAACGGTCCCGAGCAACCTGAGGCGGCCGTCGTAACCCGAGCTGGAGTCCTATGTAGTCAAAATGACCCCTGAAAACCCGCTTCACCTGTCAGGCCCACAGGTTTGTGAAGACATTCCTCCCCGGACCTTCTGAGGCACACACACTCCAGCTTGGGAACCGTCTGGTGAGACCCAGGGTCGTGGGCAGTGCGTTCTCAGATGCCCGGGCTGGCCTGCCAGGCCCTCGGGCCCCAAACTACCAGCAAGTCCTTGGTGGTGTGGGCTCTGGGGTCAGACAGACATGGACCCCCCACCCCCCCACCCCAGGTCCTGCCTCCTCCCGGCCGCCATGTCAGGTTATCCAAGCCTCCTCAACCCGGTTTCCTCTTTTGAGAAAGGGGGCCAGTAAATGCCGGCTCTCGATATCCTCGAGGTCAGGGAGCGTGTCAGGGAGGTCAGGCAGGTTTTGACCCTGCTGAGCCCTCGTGCTCCGTCACATTTTGCCGAACGCACAAACGTAAAGCATCCAGAGCAGTGACTGATGCTTCGGAAATTCACTAGGTTTAATCACCCCTAGTATCCTGTGGTGACACGAAACCTTTATCATGAACGTAAGGCAAGCTGGAGTCGCTCGTTTTGGGGGTGGGTTAAATGAGAGGGTAGGGTTATATCTTAGCCAGGTGCTGAGTCCTAAAGCCAGAAGGAGGCTGAACGGGGGCTGGGTGGGATTCTGGTGCCGGGGTGGGGAACCCCGGCAGACGAAGTGCTTATTAAGTCCCAAGTTACAGACGAGGACGCTGAGTCTCAGTGAGCAGAAGGAGATCTCTGAAGGCCACCATGGCTGGCACTCAGCAGCCAGATCTTCTGGCTCCCGGTCTAGTCGACTCTGAGGGGCACCCGAGCGTAACAGGTTTGCAGACAGGGACACGGGTTCTCCGACAGGGGAAGCGGTGCCTGAGCCACGGACCAAGCGGGGGGCAGCGCTTGAGGGAGAAGCCACTTGTGTCACGGAAGGGCCGGTGTGGGACACCGTGGGAGCTGCGTGCTCAGGGGCACAGGGAGTGGGAGCATGGCAGAGCGGGACTGGGAGGGCCCCGGCAGCCTCTGCCCCCCCCCGGGCACGCTGGACGTGTGACCCTAGGCACCTCAGTTTCCCTGTTTGTAAAGGGAGGCCACGCTATCAACTGCCTCTCTCTCTGGGCTTTTGGGGTGCAGGTGGGGAGCCCCCCTCTCCAAGCTCCCGGTGGAGGAAACATTGCCGGGGTACTTAACCATCACCCAGTCTGCAGATGGGGCCCTGGCTGCCTGCCCTGTGTCTCTGCGGGGCTTCTGGATTAACCCCCAACCGGTTGCTCCCGGGCAGAGGGCACCAGCAAGGGGCTTGGTTGGCCCTGAGTTAGCACAGCCAGGGCCGTCCTTGGAAAGAGGCCACTGCTGAAGGGTCAGCTTCCTTTTCACCAAATTATTCCTCCACGTTCACAGAGTGGAGGAATTATTGGCGGAAAATGAGGATATAAAACCCCGCTAGAGCCGGGCACCTTTTAGGGGCACTGAATTCTGAGAGCTTGGAAGCATTCCAGCAGATTGGTTCATTTTTAATGGTCTAGGACTGTAGTTCATCTGTTTAATTCAAACGAGGTGACATAATATCTTTCATTTGGACTTATTACCAGCACGGTGGTGATTCGGCTCCCAGCATTCTCCAGGCAGGATATTCTGTCATTACCGCACATTTTCTTTTTCTGGCCAAATTGAAAGTCCGCGGGAAGGGCTGCAGCCTTGGAAAGGAGAGATCAACCGAGAATAGGTCACATCGGGTATTAAGGAATGAAAATGAATTCATTCTTTCCTCCGTTGAATAAGCAGCTGTACTTGCGTCTCTGTGATCCATGAAATAGGCTGTCAGGAAAATTGGAAATGGGCTGCGTTTGAACTTCACCCGCCGACTCTGCCCCGTCACCTTGGAGACTGGTACTGCGGCCAGGGCAGGGGCAGGGGCAAGAGGGGGCGCTCACTTCTATGGGGCACCCACCATATGCCAGACGCCTGGCTTCAGTGGTCCCAGAGGGGGACCCCCCTGAGTATCCCCATTCTGTAGATGAGGACAACAAGGCTCAGAAAGATCCAGGGACTTGCCTGAGGTCACTTAGGCACAGAAGGAGCACAGACCCTGGCTCTGAGGTGCCCAACATTATGGACTTGAACTTGGCCCGGAGAACCTCAAAGCCTCGCCTTCCCCGGGCAGGCTGCTCAACATCAGGTGTCAGCTTCCCCCATGATGGAAATATACGTGGCGAGGGTTACGTGAGGGAATGAACACGGTAACTTGGCGTGGGGCTCCCTGCAGAGTAATAGCTCCCAAACGTCTTTGTTATTATGGGCTTTCGCCTTTACATGCCTCAGATGACGGAGCACCAAGAAGGGACTCTGGAAAGCAAGTGACCTGCCCTAAGACCTAGTGCGGGTGGGTCACGGGGCTGCAAGCTGGCCTTGGAGTGACCCAACAGTCCCTGTTCCTTCTGCTACACTGGGTAGTAGAAAGTCTGGGGCGGGGAGGGGGTTTTGAGATGTTTATAATGGAAATACCCCCCATCTGGCTTTATCTCCCTCCAGAAGACCCTTCCCCAGCCCTGTGTACTTGACTCAGTTATTGTGTTCCTCGTTTGTCTCGCACGCAGCCTGGCATTTGTGTGAGGGGGGCGATTTGATCAGCTCGCTGTTGTACCCCCGATGCCTAGAACCCGGGCTGGGGATGGGTAGGGTGGGTGAGGCAGGTCCTCCAAGCACAGGCTTAGAATCCTCTCTGTGATTAAAATTTTGATATTTTGTTCATCGTAGATGCTTTTGCATTTGTTTTTGTTTTTAATAACATTGCATAAAAATTTTGGTTATCTTGATTGCTGAGTTTTTTTTTTTTCAATCACTCTCCTAAGTTTAGCCTGAGTTGAGTTCCTCACTTGCCTCACCCTGGTCCCACCTCTGCCTAGAATGGTGTCTGTCACCTCCTTATATTCAATAAAGATTTATAGAATGGTTGATGTCCTATTAGGTATCCAGACATTTTCTAGGTCCCTGGAGAAGTGTTCCAGTGGGTGTTCCAGGCTCTTCCAGACATTTCCTGGGTCCCTGGAGAAGTGTTCCAGTGGGTGTTCCAGGCTCTTTGTATCTGAAGGAAGCGAGAGCCCCAAAGGGAGCTTTTACTTGGCTCCAGAATCTGGGAAACAGCTGAGATTTTCTGCTCCCGGTGAGAATAAAGGTGTGTCTCTTCCAGGATCTGATTGCGGAACCAATGGGAGCCCGGACCTCGACAGCTGCCCAATGGCAGAACGGAATGCAAGAAATCCACGGGGCTCTGGAAACCTAGGCGGAATGGCATGCTGTCATTAGGGACCACCGCACCTTTCCCCCTCCTGGATGTTTCTTGCAATGAAAAGCCACATCGAGTTGCGCTGACGCTCGTTAGCGTAATGAGATCTGGCTTCGCGGTGCTGCTAACCCCCTTCTCTCATCTGGAGCACATCTGGGCTGAACCAGCGCATGGTCTGCTGTGATACCTGATGCTCCATTTCGATGAAATAGCGGATCTTGCCTCTACCTTTGGCTGTATTTCCCACCAAAGCTGAGCTTCCGTCGAGATGCATTTTTCTAATTAAGGCAGGAGTAAGGAATAACCTCCTGTATAATTTAAAATGGTAAAATCATCGATACCTCTTCCAGCCACAGCTTTAAATCTTAGCCACCAATGACTCCCCTATTAACGGGCCTAATTAAATCCATTTTTCAGGACGTCTTTGGCAAATTCCATTTTAGCAAAACTGTAGGAAGTTCAGTTTGATTTGTCTCTGCTCCCCAGGGCTCTCTTGTAAAAACGAGGAAGGGGTGGATGCCTGTCTCTTGTGTCTTCTGTTCATTGATTCACTCGGCAAATATTTACTGAGCACCTACTATGTGCATTGGCATTAAACTAGGAAAGGAGGAGGGGGGAAGTGAAAAGACAGTAAGTTTCCTATTCCAATGGCCAGAAGGGAATGGAGATCACTTGTTCACTCAACAAACATGTATTGAGTCTACTGACAGGGGAGTCCCTGTGCCAAAGCCCTGGTATCACGGTGATGAGGTGCTACAGTTCATATTCAGTGTGGTAAATGCTCTGATAGGCTTGAGTAGAGGGGACTGTGGGAGCTCAGACTGGGAAGCTGAGGGTCCGGAAGATTCCCTGGAGCTGAGTTTTAAGGGACATGTAGGTGTCAGCCAGGTGAAGCCAAGAGAGAAGGAGGTGTTATAGGAGCAAAGGTGGATGGGCACGAGGCCTGGGAGACCACGGGAGGTGTGGGGAACTTTAAGCCAGTCACGTGGTTAGGGCCACGCCTCTCCGCCCTGGCTGCATGTTAGAATCACACGGGGGCCTGGAAAAACACCAGTGCCTGCACCTCATCCCTGACCATGCAAATCATGGTTTCTGGGGGTGGGGTCAAGACTTTGGTGTTTTTCAAAAGCTCTCCAGGCGATGCTACTGTTCAGCCAGGGTTGAACGTCACTAGGCTAAAGCATGCAGAATGGTGGGAGGTGAGGCTGGAGAGGTAGGCAGGGGCTATATCCCGGAGGGACCAGGAAACCCGTGAAGGGGTCTGAACCTTACCTGAGGGTAGTGACATCACAGAAGGGTTGAAGGCAGGAGAAGAAGGGGCTCACATTCATGCTTCAGAAGGAATGACTCTGCCAGCAGTGTAGACGATGAGTGGGGTTGGGGTCGCTGGAGCCAGAGAAAGTGGTAAAGAGGTTATTGCAGCAAACTGAACATCAGATGATGTGGCCTGGGCCTAGGGGTCATGAACGCTGGGGTGGGGAAGGGAGATATTCAGGAGGGGGTGCGGGGTTGACAGGATGGGGTGGTGAGACGTGCATCGTGGGTGAGGCAGAGGAAGCAGTTTAGGATGGCTCCAAGTAGCTTGGGTGACTGGGTGGATAGTCGTGACTTTAATCAGGAAGGAAAAGGAAAGGATTATTTGGATTCAGGATATTTTGAAGAGATCTGATGAGCAGTTGGGGTTGAGATGTGACATTTGGAATTGTGCTCCGTGGAGACAGAGCAATTGGAAAGTCAACTGTGACTCTTAACGGGAAGGTGCCACCCAAGGGGAGTGGGTAACTTCAGAGTAAGAGGAAAAGAAGGCCAAGGGTGGTAGAGTCTAGGAAGCTCAACGCTTAGAGGGTAGTTGAAGTTTTGAGGAGCTGAGAAAGAACTTGGTGAGGAATGGTGGAGAGGTAGGAAGAAAGCAGAGAGGGTGATGCCCTGAAGCCAAGAAGGAAAGAGTTCTCAAAAGAGAGCGGGGCAACGTGTTGAAAATTGTACTGGGGCTAAATAAAACAGAAGGCAGTTCTGTACATTTAGGAAAAAGCAGTTTTGATGAGGCACTGGGGGTGGAAACCAGACTACAGTGGGTTGCAGAGTGAATGGCAGAGAGAAGAGTATATATATACACGTGCTGGTCCAAGACAGATAAGCAAGAGGTTGAGTGGTACCCAGAGGAGATGTTGGACTGAGCAAACATAAGACAGGATTAAGGGCACGGAATTGATGTTGGAGGTGATCCCAGGAAACACCAGTAGGGGGGTGAAGAAGTAGGCATAAAAGGTAAGGAAATCCATAAAGGGTGTGCCAGTGAGCAGGTAATCACTGAGGGAAAATGGGGCTTAATCTCACTGGGTAACTCTGGACAACAGTACAGAACACGCACCTGTGTTATTGTCCATGAGAGGTGAGGGAGCTGGGGTATTTATCCACCAGTTCCCGTAGCCATTGGTGGAGGGCTGAACCTCGGGGTTGGGGAAACATTAGTTCCCAGGCACTGTAGCCTGCCAGGTGCATGGGGAGAGTGCGCTCTGGCAACCAGATCAAGTCCTCAGGCCAAAGGACAAAGGTGACGGCAGTTGGAAGTTGGACTGACTCAATGCCAAGAGTAAAAACTGAGGGTAGGGTACTGAGAGCATCTGCTACTGGAGGGATCTCATTGTTTTTTCCAGCCTGAAAAGAATTTGTCATGACTGAATGGTGAGGATGAGTGAGAGGGAGAGGCTGAAAATACAAGGAAGAGAGGAGATCACTGATGGAGAGCGGGCCAGGAAGAGATGGAAGGTGTTGTGAATAAGAAAGAATGCAAGTGGAGGGCTTGGTTGAAATGGTAGGAGGCTGTGGTTGGTAAGTAGGCGGCCGGGATTCAAGCTCAAGCAGAAGGTTGAGCATGTCAGGGACATGGATGTGGGCGGCTGAAGTGGATGGAAAGTGAAGTCCATTGGAATGGGGAGGCTAAGGGCCAGAGGTGAAGATGGGGACTGGTCCATTCACATTGGACATCAAAGTCCCCAGGGACTTGGGGGTGGAGAAGAAGGCTAAATCAACTGCCAAAGTTGTTAATGAATGTTAAACATGACCATGTAGGGGCCCCTGGGTGGCTCAGTCGGTTGAGCGTCTGACTTCGGCTCAGGTCATGATCTCGCTGGGTTCGTGAGTTCGAGCCCCGCGTCAGGGTCTGTGCTGACAGCTCAGAGCCTGGAGCCTCGTTCAGATTCTGTGTCTCCTCCTCTCTCTGCCCCTCCCATGCTCATGCTCTGTCTCTCTGTGTCTCTCAAAAATAAATGTTGAAAAAAATTAAAAAAAAAACACATGACCTTGTATCCCAGTCCCACTCACAGGGTAGGGTGAACCAAGGGTGTTTGTCAACCATTGGGTGCTGGATCTGGAGGGAGCCATGTTGGTCAGAACAACAGCTCAGTCCAAAGAGGCATTATCTAACTGGTGAGTCTGGCTGGAAGTCTTGGAAAGAAGTCAGAGGACAGAGATGAAAAGGCGGAACAGAGAGTCTCATAGCCAAGGAGAGGCAGGAGGCCTCAACAGGAAATGGGGTCAGGAACCAGGGAAGTCCAGAGGAGGTCAATAGCCGAGCTCAAGATTATCTGAAGTACATGGTTCTGGATGAAGGCTGTGGATAAGGAGAGGACATAAGGGCTCACGATTCTTGGGGGGACATGGGTAGTCAAAGAGAGGGACAAAGAGTGTAGGGCGCTGACTCCGCTTAGATGTTCCTTGAGGCTTCATACCTACGGAACCCCAAGGCTCCCTGGTATCCAGTCAGCCAACCACCGATGAAAGGCACGGAGTTCAGACTCCGGAGTCAGATCGACCTGGGAACAGAGAGAGGAAGCTGGAGAACCACACGACCCTGGTGCCATAAAAGCCAAGGGGAGGAAAAGTTTAGCAGCTCCACCGCTGAATGTTGCTGAAACATCAGGCAAGGGAAGGAGGACGGTTTTCACGATTCTCTCGTTTTCATGATGAAGACTTTGGAGAACGAGACAGAGTAAAGGCTTATATTATTCATGCAGAAAGTTGGGGGCACAGCCTCCGGTGCCAGTTAGCTATGGCTGCGTAACAAAGATCTCTGACATGAAGACTTATTAGTTCTTATGTCTGCAGTTTGGTTGCGGTGTTCTGCTGATCTGGACCAGGCTTGGCTGGTCTTGAACAGACTCACTCATGGCCAGCCGGTAGACCGGCCCGGGGCTAGCTGGTCTAGGATGGCCTCAGCTGGAACAGCCTGCCGGCGTTCCCTGCGGTCTAATCCTCCAGCAGGCTAGCCCCGTGGTTACGGTCCAGGCAGAGGGAACAGCATGTGCAAAGACCCCGAGGTGGGAGCAAGCTTGGCCGTTTGAGAAGGAGCGAGGAGGCCAGTGTGGCTGACAGCAGCATGCACAGGGAGGGGCAGCAGAGATGAGATCAGAGAGCGAGTGCCACGAGGAGAATATCGTGAGCGCCTTGTGGACCACGGTAAGGACGTAGGGTTTCTACTCTTATTATGATGATGACGCTTGTTTTCAGCCGTGTTGCCCCGGCTGACTCCACTTTGGCTTCCACTCCATGCCACAGGGTTTGCATTTCATCCAGCCGTGTTGCGGCGGACTTTGCTCCTCCCCTCCCGGTGCTGGCATTTCCCACCTCTTGGCCTCACTGCGTGATCCAAGACAGGTCAGTGTCCCGGTTCCAGAAATCACAGACTCTTGCTCCTAAAACCCCATCCTCCAGGGCACGAGGTTGTGGCCTGCAGGCTACATCTGGTCTGTTGCCTGTTTTCGCACATAAAACTGTATCGGAAGGCAGCCACGCCCATTCATCCACCTGTCGTCTGTGGCCGCTTTTGTGTCACAATGGCGGAGCTGAGTAGGCGTGAAAGAGCTGTATGGCCCACAAAGCCCAAAATATTTATTGTCTGCTCCTTTAGAGATAAAGCTAAACCTTCTGGAACTTAAGAGGGAGTGCGTTGGATTCTCTTCTGCTTTGGAGGGTGGGGAAGTTGGGGTCTGCGGAATTGCCTGAGGGCAGTGGAAGGTGGCAGCGTAGGCAGACCTACCCTGCGCTCTGGTTTCCGGCATCTTGTCCCTCTGCTCCCTGCCTCCCTGGGCCGACAGAGTATGCTTCTGGGCCTGGACAGAGTGATGCTTCTGACGTCTTAGTCTGCTCAGGCTGCCATAACAAAATAGCAGACTGGGTGGCTTACGCTGCAGCCATTTGCTTCTCACGGTTTTGGCGGCTGGGGAGTCCAAGCTCAAGGTGGCAGCATGGTCAGCTTCCCGGGGAGGCTCTCTTCCTGGCTTGGCGATGGCCGCCTTCTCACGGTGTCCTCACATGGTAGAGGGGCGGGGTGGGGAGCACATGCCCTGTGGCTTCCTGTCCTTATAAGGACACTGATCTCATTATGGGGGCGCCATCTTCATGACCCCATCTAGCCTGATGACCCCCCAAAGGCCCTGTTTCCAACACCATCACATTAGGGCTTAGGGCTTCAGCCCATGAACTGGTGGGGGGGGGCCACAAGCGTTCCATCCATCACACTGAACATCTATTCTCTTTCTACCTGTGCCCTCTCTTGGAGCTAAAGGAGGGAGGCAGGGCAAGGTAGGTGCTGGTCAAGAGCATAGTCTCCGGAGTTATGCACACCCGAGTTCAAGTCTGCTGTAATCTGGGGCAAATCCCAGAACCTCAGTTTCCTTAGCGTAAGAGCTAATGGTAATTCCCACCTCTTTGGGGTGCTGGGAGCAGGGGCATTTTTGCAACCCCGGGCAGGATGCCTGATTTCAGAAAAGCAGGGTGGGGGGGGGGGGAATCAATATCTCCAAGCTCGCAGCAAATAAAACCTCAGGAGTGGCCATTTCATCTTTACCGTGGCCGCCCGCATCACTAACAGTGTACTCAACGCGAGGGTGGTGACGCCTTTGGGGTAAGGGAGGCTCGTAAAAATGACCGATGCAGATATTAACGATTTAATCTGCTAACGCGGCGTGGCCGCTGCCGAGAAGCCTATTCGTCAGCATCCGGGAACCCATCAGGAGGAGGCCGGGTGAAAAGCACCGGGGCTAGTGCGGGGATGTGGTACGAATGAAGACGAATCGCTGAGCGCGGTTATCGATTTGCCTTGCCTGGAACGGCAGCTTTCTGTTTGGAAATATGGAAAGCAAATGAATGAATAAATGAGCTGGCTCAGTGGACAGCGCCCCGCTGGGAGCCCTGGCCTCTAAGCCACGGAGGCCAACGGGCTCTGAGCAGAGACCGAGAAAGGTAGCGTTTACTGAGAGGGACAGCGTGGCTTGGTGCGGTGGCCTGAGAACCCGTGGCCGGAAAGGCTTTGGAAAGCAGCGGCAGGTGTCCTCGGGTCAGACAGATTCTTCACTGAGTTTTGGCTCTGCCTCCTTCTGGTTGTGGGGTCCCTAAAATCCATGTGATCTCTCTGAACTGGAGTTTCTTTCATCGGCAGAAAGGGGGCAGAAGGGGATCAATGGAAGATTGTATTAAATCGCGTATGTTTTATATTGGCCGTACCTCCTCTGCGCTGCGAGATATCGGGCAAGTTTTCTGACCTCTCTGTGCTTCACATGTCCCTTCTATCATATGGACATAACAACACCCATCCCTGGGACACAGTGTTGAGGCAATGGTAGCTTTTATGAGTACTCATCATTTGACCAATATTAAGCACTGACTATGTGCCAATTACTGTTCTAGGTGCATGATGTAGAGCTATGTAGAAAACACAGTGACATCCCTTCTCCCATTAAATTTATTATTTAGAAATATAGCCTATGGCTATCCAAGTGCTACAGCGCCATTTATTGAAAAAAAAAATCTTTCCTCAATTGAACGGCCTTTGCACTTTTGTCAAAAATCAGTTAACTGTACCAGTGTGTGGCTATTTCTGGGTTTTCCATTCTGTTCCTTTTTTCTATGTGTCTGTCGCTCTAGCAATAACACAGCGTCTTGATTTTTGTATAGTGTTTTTTTTTAATTTATTTTGAGAGAGCGCATGTGCACATGTGGGGGGGGGAGGGGCAGAGAGAAGGGGGGGAGTGGGAATCCCAAGCAGGCTCCCTACCAGCAGTGCTGAGCCTGACACGCGGCTCAAATTCACGCACTGTGAGATCACGACCTGGGTCAAGTCAGATCCTTAACCAGCTGAGCCACCCAGGTGACCCTGTATAGTAAGTCTTAAAAGTGGGTAGTGTGGCTCCTCCCACTTGGTTCTTTTTCAAAATGCTCAAATTCTAGTTTCTTGCCTTTCCGTATATGTTTTAGAATCAGCTTGCCTATATCTACAAAAAAAATCTTGCTGGGATTTCGATAGGAGTTATGCTAAACTTGTATGTATCAATTTGGGGAGAATGGACATCTTTACTATGCTGAGTCTTCTGATCCATGAATACGGTATATCTCTCCATTTATTCAGATCTCCTTTGATTCCTTTCATCAGCATTTTGTGGTTTGCAGCATAGAATCCTTGTAATATTTTGCTGGATTTATGCCTAAGCATTTCATTTTTCTGAGCAATTGTAAATGGTACTTAATTTCCATTCCTACTTGTTCAGTGCTAGTATCTAGAAATGCAATTGATCTTTGTGTGTTACTCTTGTAACCTAGGACTTTGCTGAACTTACTTATTAGTTCTTGGAGTGCAAGTGTGTGTGTGTGCGTGTGTGCGTGTGTGCATGTGTGCAGATCCCTTGGAATTTTCCACATAGATAATCATGTCATCTGCAAATAGCAGAGTTTCGTTTCTTCGTTTCTCATCTATATGCTGGAATTGACTATTATTACATCAGAAGTCCTACACCCAAATGTCTGAAGGGGCCAGGGTGGTAGGACTATGGCAAATGGGGGGGGGGGTCCGTGCCAGTCAAGAGGGGCTGCTACTACCCAGCTATGTGGGTCCAGATCTCTAGACTGTTCAAAGAGAGTTTTGATGTTAGCTTGTCTGATATTTAACTGTCGATAAGTTATTCAAATATTTAAACAGCTGTCAGGCCACACAAAACACATCTGGGGGCTGGAGTGAGTTTGCACCAGTTTGCAACCTGGCACAACATGGGTGTTCTGTAAACAGAAGCACCTGTGCCTGCTGCCTGCTGTCTCAGGTGGGCGGTGCTTCAGGGACGTGTCGGGCTGCATGGGCTGTCTGTCTGCCCCGGATTCCCAGGATGGACGAGAAGGCCTAAGGGAAAGCTGTGTCCGAAGGGCATGTCTGGGATTCTCGGGGCTTGGACGCACCAGGCTGCTGCTTCAGTGTCTCTCCAGAGGCAATACAGCTGTGCCGCAGGTCGGTGAGTGGGTGTGTGTGGCTGCAGAGGAATCGGGGATGAGGGCTGGTGGCTAACGGTGAGGGGGGTGGAGTCAGGACGGGACCAGACAAAACGTGGGAAAACCACAGAAAGTGGCTGGGCTGTCTGGGTGCAAAATGGGAGACGTGCCAGGAGGAAATGAACGAGGACGCAGCATCTCTAACGTGCTGAATATAATGCTAGGTTGGTCCCTCGCTCCCTCCTCCCCTCCCTACTGCCCTCCTTCCTTCCACCCTGCCCTCCTTCCTTCCTTCCTTCCGTGCGACATGTATTTACGCCAGGCCCTGGGCCAGGCACTTGTCTCCCATGTATTCCTTACATATTCCTAAAACATAGGCATCACCCCTCCATTTCACAAATGAGGGGACGAAGTTACAGAGGGGGTGAGTGACTTGCCTGGGGTCCCAGAGCTGACCTCACAGTCTGTGCTCTTTGCACTACGTTCACCTCGCCGTCTCACAAAGGGCACAAGAGACCCCTCCGGTGTGTTGTGACAGTCCAGTTCCCAGAGCTCTGGCTGGGGGTGGGACAGGGGTGGGGGTGGGGGGTGCAGCAGGAGCGGTGGCCACTGGGTCAGTGATTCGGGCTGACCATGAGCTCGGCTGTCTATCAAATGGCACGTGCCACCGCAGGAGGAGAGCCCAGGACCAGTGTCCTTCGGTAACTCCTCTACAAAGAGACAAGAAGGGATCAGCCAGTGCCCGAGGGTCTTAACCACATTCCATCTCCTGGAGAGACTGGTGGCAAAGGAGGCCTGGGTACAGGGCTAAGGGAGGCTTTGTACCAGGATGTGGATGGGAGGTGTGACCCCAAAACCCGCCAGATGGGCTGTGTGGAGCTGTGTGACCATGCCGCAGCTCCGGCTGATCGGTCTCCGATGGGCAAGGTTGGATCTGAAGGATAGCTGGTGGCCCCTGGGACCTGCCACTGAGACTCTCCGGGGACAGACACCCTCCCCAGGCCCCTACGGTGCCTTCTGATTTCAATCTGCTTCTTCATGGGTCACTATGCAAACAGTAGGAACTTAAGAGAGGAGCATGGCTTGAGGGAGAGTCAATTAATCAGGACTCTCTGGATTACAAGTGGCAGAAACTCCGATTTTAACTTACTAAGAAAAAAGGGTATTCACTGCTTTGCATAGTCCAAAGCTCCAGGGGATCGAGTCTGCCTACAGGCATAGCTGAATCTGGAAGCTTGAACAGGGGAGCCTGGGTGGCTCCGTGGGTTGAGCGTGAACTTGGGCTCAGGTCATGATCTCACGGTCCCTGAGTTCGAGTCCCGCATGGGGCTCGGAGCCTGCTTTGGACTGTGTATGTGTGTGTGTCTTTCCCTCTCCATGCCCCTTCCCGCTTGTACTCTGTCTCTCTCTGTCTCTGTCTCTCAGAAATAAATAAAAACATTAAAAAATTAGAAAAAAACCCCAAGAAGCTCTAACAGTGCCTTCAGAATACGTTTCCACCTGTCACGTGCACTTCCCTCCGTGTCGGCTTCTCCCTCAGGCTTCAGGAGGCCAACAGCCCTCCTTCCCATAGTCCTCAAGAGCCACCTTCCGCCCAGAGCTTCCAACAAAGGCCCTGGAAGTCGAGTCCTATTGGCCTGGCTTTGTTCATGTGCCTGCCTCTGAACCAATCGAGGGCCAGGAGAGGCATTGGAGCGAGTTGATTGGCTAGGCAGGGTCACATGCTCCCTGTTGGGCGGGCTGGGGCAGCCTCCGTTGGACCACGTGAACCCAGAGTGGGTGAAGTGGTTCCGCAAAGGGAAACGGGGTTGTTGCTCCTTGAGGAAAACGCGTGCTAGCCAGGGCCCCTTCCCTCCTGGACTTAATGGGAAAGGCGTCAGTCTGGCCTCACCAGGGACTCAGAAGTTAAAAACGTTCAGTGATCTAGGTCTCTTTGCTCTGGACGTCCTATTTTATTTTTCTTGCTCTCTGCAGACGGGCTTTCTCTGCCTCTCTGAACACATCATTGCCTTGCAGATTTCCTGCCTCGTATCTCCATCAACGGGATGAGCCCCCATTAACAGGTGTGGAGTCCCGATCCCAGAGATTCTGTAGAATGTCTGCGGGGGGCCATCCCGCATCTTGTGGTAGCGACTTCTTGATTTACTATTGGGGAATGCCTCCCTACCCCTCGCCCCCGAGTGCAAGCAGCTGGGGCAGGAATCTTCCCCTCCGCCCATGTCCCCGCTCCCTGGAGGAACCTGTGACCCAGGCAGGGTCAATCCCCACCTTCCAGGCCCTGGCCACTGTGATTTTATTTTCCAGGGTGGTCATAGGAGTTGGGTAAGGTCCTCGCCTTGGAGCTTTTGCTAGGACTTTGGGGAGACAGACATTGCCTTTGCGCTCAGTTGCAAAGGCGGTAGGATAGCCTAGCGGTGCTCGAGGTCCCCCGTGACGCTGAAGAATAGAGCCAACCTAGGGGGAAACAGAGTCAAGACATAGAGTCTCAGTAAGTTTTTGTTTTTGGGCCGTGGATCCAGCTCAGTCTCAGTCTCTCCTCCCCTAGGAATTTTGTTCCCATGAGCCCCTACGTTCCCATTTTGCTTAAGCCGGTTTGAGTAGGTCTGTCTCTTGCAACCGGGACTTGGTATGAGTGCACAGAGGGTCAGAGAGACCCGCTTTAGTTGGCTTGTGGATGTGCCTATCAGGGTCGCGTGGCACCACGTGGCTATGGGCAGAAGGGCGGTTTTCGCCGACGAGGTTTGTCGGCTGGCCCAGGCTTGCTGGCTTTGGGGCTCACGAGTGACCCAGGGCAGAGCTGTGTTGAGAAAGTCAGGGAATTAGCCTAGGAGGTGCCGGAAAGGAAGCCTGGGCGGCTTCTCAGAGAGAATCACCGCTGGGTGGGTCACGCCAGGGTTTGGAGAGGCGGGGGCCCCCTCCAGGCACACTTGGTGCCCACCCCCGGGGCGGCAAGGCTCATCCTAGCTCTGTCCACTGTGAGATGGCACTTCCAATGTGGTCAGGCCTGGCTCAGGGCCTCGGTCTGAGCTGTGCCTGCAGCCTGATGACTTGGGGCGTGGAGTGGGATGTCACGCCCTGCAGGCACAGCAAGGGGCTCAGAGAACACGGGGCGGCCGGGCCGCTGCACGCCAGCTCGTCCCCGTGGGCACGCCCATGCATGTGAGAGCCCCGGAATTTTCTCTGCCCAAGTGCCATGTCGGTGGACCCCAGCCTGGTTGCCTGGTTGCGGTGACAGGACAGTGTGGCATCCACCCTCAGAACACCCCCTCGCAGGCCAAGGAGTGCCACTGATGGCCCTCGCATCCTGTCCCTTTCTCCTTCAGTCTGGGTGTCTGTATGGACACTCGGGAAAAGACGATTTCACGGAGAAGAAATTAATCGCCTTTGCCAAATGGGCTCGAAACGCTCCACGGGCTGTTTCTCTGTCGGCACAACAGACAAGAGTCTTGGAAAATGGATGTTGCTGACTGTTCGTTCACATGATCCTCTCTAGCTGTGGGTCAGCTCGGATTTTTTTTGGAGAGGTGGGGGCGGGGGGTGGAGAGCGGGGTGTGGGCGTGACCGACATGGCCGTCCTGGGAAGAGACCTTTACCCAACCCCTGCTCCGCGCCCCTCACTCATACTGCCTGGGGGGGGGGGGTCACTGCCTCCCAGTTCCATGGGGAGCCTACCACGTTCTAGTGTGTGGCATGCCTTATCTTTAATCTTCACATCTGCCTAAAGAAAGTGTGAGCATTTCCATTTCACAGGTGGGGAGACTGAGGTGCACAGATGGGAAATGATTTGCCTAAACTCACCCAGCTAAAAGCCGAGTTTCCCCCTCTAGGGTGTGTGGACTCTGGGTCCCCAGAGGTGGATCCTCTGGCCCTAAATTGTGTCTTAGTGCTGGGGAGGCAAAAGAGCGTGGTTAGTTAGGATGCCTTTTGGGTTCCAGCCCCGACCCCTGGATTCCCGCGGGTAAACTACATCACCACTCTGACCCTCAGTTTCCTCATCTGTAAAATGGAGAAAAACCAATGTCTTTTCCTCCTAGGATTGTTGGAGGATTAAGGCAGATAATGTATGGAAAGCACATATCACAGAACCATTTAGCTTTTTGGAAAAGATTCCCACCCTGCCCCTCGATGTCAGGCTTGCTCAGAGACCCTTTCTGGCCAACGGAATGTAAGCTGGATGGACGACGTGGGAGTTCCGAGTCCAGGCCCTAAGGGAAAACATGTATTCTGCTTCTTCATGTCTTCACGACATTCTGCCTTATGGCGTGGGGAAGGCTTTGCCCACATGGTCACTGCGCCTTGAGTTTGGGCCTCAATATGAGACACAAAGGACAGGGCTTCTGTGGTCAACTTGCAGCCTTGTGAGTGAGAGAGGTGATTGTTTTAAGCCACTGATGTGGGTGAAGCTTGTTACACAGCACTTTCCTGGCAGCCGCAAACTGATACGTGGAGACACGATGAGATTAGTGGACGTGTGGTCTTGTCTGCTGAGCATCTTTTGGGAGGACAACCCCTCTCCCGTTCTTGGTTTATGTGGACCCTGCGATAGCCTTTTTTTTTTTTTTTAAGTTTATTTGTTTTTGAGAGAGAGAAAGTGCGAGCGGAGCAGGGGCAGAGAGTGAGAGGGAGAGAGAGAGAATCCCGAGCGTGCTCCACACTGTCCGCACAGAGCCCGACGCGGGGCTCGGATCCACTGTGAGATCATGACCTGAGCTGAAGTCAGACGCTTAACTGACTGAGCCCCCCGGGCGCCCCTGTACCTTGGCAACTCTTAAGGTCCACCCCCACTTCCTCCGCCTGGGTGTTCCCCAGGAGGGGGAGCCTTGCGGGGTCACCGTCAGGTGGTGGTGGGCAGCATAGGGATTCGGTGTTGGGAAATGGTTTTCCGCCGCAGCCATCAGCACAAGATAATGAGCCCTGGGCCCAGAGAGGCCCCCTCCCATTCCCCTGGGGATCTCTGGGGGCCATCGTCTCACCCAGGAAAGGAGTCCTGGACACGGCCCAAGGGTCCCAAGCTTCATTTGCTGAATCCTTTTGGGCCAGGCATGATCTCTTTGGGGATCAGTTTCTTCCTCTGTAAAATGGGTATGAGGAGAGGTGCGCTACCCTCGATCGACGTGAGACCTTTTTTTGAGCAATAGACCCCCGAGAGAATCTGCCATGAGGTGTGGACGGCCGCCTCGGGCATAGGTTTATGTGCACCGCTGTGGGTCACTGCGATGTTATATATAACTCAGGAGGGAGCTTTTTATGGACAGTGGATTGAGAACGTTTGGGCTTCACGAGGAACAGCCTTGTGACGCTAAGCAAGGCATCTGGAGCCACCCTGCCTGGGACTGAATCTCTCTCCAGCACTTACTAGCTGGGTGACCTTGGCCAAGTTACTTAACGTGTCGGTGCCTCCGTTTCCTCATCTGTAAAAGGACAGTGATAAGAATTCTTCCCGCTCCACAGGGTTGCCGAGAGGAACAAAGAAGACGTTATTTGTGTGGCACGTAGCACAGCATCCGGGACCTAGCGAGTGCTCGCGGATGACACAGATGGGGCAACGTAAGACCCAGAAGCTTCTCTCTGTTTGCCTCTGGCTGACAGCCTTTCCGAGTCTCTCTCAGTGTCCAGCCCCACGGGAGATCTGTTCGTGTCCACCTGCCCTGGTTCTAGGAGGGGGTCTCACATGAGCAAATAACTCAGGGCTTGTTGATCCTGGCTCCAGGAAGGTGCCCCTGCTGCTCCCACAAACGTTGGTGCCGAGCCAGTGGGAGAGACAGGTGGGCTGGTCCCCTGCCTCCTTCCCTCACCTTCTCCTCCTGTTTCTGCCCTCTTGCTGTTGCCTGTCTGCCGAGGTCTCCGTCTGCACGTGTCCTTCCCTCTGTGTCTCCCCACCCTCCCCCCTGCTAATAATGATCCCGGCCGACAGGGGGAGGCGCCCTGCCTTGCCCGGTCTGTTCTATGCACTCTGTATCACTTATTCGTTAAAGTTTATTTATTTACTTAGAGAGAGAGGGAGGGAGAGAGAGAGAGGATCTCAGGCAGGCTCCGCAGAGTCAGCACGGAGCCCTATGCGGGGCTCAAACTCACAAACCGTGAGATCACGACCTGAGCCGAAAGCTAGAGTCGGACGCTTAACTGACTGAGCCCCCCAGGCGCCCTTCATTTATTCTTTAAATCCGTGTAACGTCCTTGTGAAGCAGGTACTGCTTTTTATTCATTCAGTAAATCTTTATTAGGCTTCGGGTTCAGTGATTCCAGACTCTCACAGGTGCTGGTGGTCCAGCCGCGAACATAACGGTGCCCAACGCACCCCTTACCGCCCACTCAGCACCCACTTTTGCCTTGTCCCAAAGCCCACCCCCCGTTTCCTCATAGCTGTTACCAGGTACCCAAGTCTGTGTCGGGTATTAATGGCTGCATAACACATCCCACCCCCAAGACGGGGGCTTAAAACAACACGTGTCATCTTATTCGTGGGTCGGGAATGGGGTGTGGCTGAGCCGGGAGCCTGTGGCTGACGGGGCCTCCCGAGGCCGGACCTCAGGGATCCCTGTCTGAGTTCAGTCCCACGGCTGGTGGCAGCCTCAGGTCTCCGCCTTGGTGCCTCGCCACATGGGCCTCTGCTTAGGATAGCACGGGGCTGTCCTCTCGGCTAGAGCCAGAGCTCCGGAGAGAGAAATCGGCCGGGCCTTGGTAGCTGGATCTCGGAGGTGACACCCCGGCATTTTGTGTCCTGTTTGGTAGGAGCCGTCACCAGGCCCGGCCCACGCTCGTCACATGATGTGGTGGGGGGCACTGGGAGCCACCTCACACGCTTCTGTCACCACAGGCATGCCGAGGTGCTGGGGACCACCGATGAGGGGCTGAGTGCTGCGTGAATCTGCCCTGTGTTACAGATGGGGAAACTGAGGCACAGAAAGGCTAAGTAACATGCCCGAGGTTACTCAGCTCCTAACAGGTGGCAGAACCAGGCTGTCTGGCTCCTGGGCCCCGCTCTTTTTTTTTTTTTTTTAAATGTTTATTTATTTTTGAGAGAGACAGAGACAGAATGCAAGTGGGTTGGGGCAGAGAGAGAGGGAGGCACGGGATCTGAAGCAGGCTCCAGGCTCCGAGCCGTCAGCACAGAGCCTGACGCGGGGCTTGAACTCACGGACCCCGAGATCATGACCCAGAGCCGAAGTGGGACGCTCAACCGACAGAGCCACCCGGGCACCCCTCTGCCTCCTCCTCTGGAATGTTCCGCCCACTTCTGCCTTTCCACTTGTCTCCCCCACTCTGGTCTGTCACCCTGACCTCTGTGAGTCTCCCGGTGGCGGTTCTCGGCTTCCTTCATCCCTTCCTCCCTCCGGCTCCGTCTGCCTTGACCTGGCTCATCTGTCTTCACGTCACATCTGTTCCTCGTCTCCGTGTCTGTCCATGTCTCTGCGTCTGTGTGTCTGGTGTATCTGTGGCTCTCTCTGTCCATGTGTCAGCCTTGGGCTTTGTCCGTGGGTCTCTCTGTCTCCTTGTTCCTACTGCTGTCCGTCTGGCCGTCGTGTGACCCTCTCTCCCTGTCTCTTTTTGAACCTATTGCTTCCTTTTCCCCCTCGGCCCCCACCCCTCTGTGTCTGTCCCTCTCTGTCTGTCCCTGTGGTTTTCTGTCTGTATTCTTCTGGATCCTGCCCATCTCCCTCCTCAGTCCACAATACGCTGCTTCTGGGTGGACCCAGTCCGGGAGGCAGTTTTGATTATTTACGACGCTGTCACTTATTAATCATTATCTTTATAATAACATAAAAACAACAGGCTCTCAGCCCCTACCCAGTGGCGGACAGTGGCCTCTCAGCCTGGTCCCCCTGCCGCGCAGACAGATGGCAACTCCCCGCTTCTATTCATCAGGCTTCGATACGCATCTCCTTTGGAGACTGTCGGCTCCAATGTTACAATCACAGCAATATTAGAATAACAACTTAAAACCAATCATTTTTATGGGGACACACACAGTATAAAAAGACCTGCCTATCTGAGGACACATATAACATCAGCAGCTATTGCCCCATAAAGCTGTCAGTTAGAGAAACATCTCGGGGAGTCCTTGAACACCATCACCCAAGTTTAGCAAGAGAGAGAGAGAGAGAGAGAGGGAGAGAGAGAAAGAGAAAGGAAAGAGGGAGAGAGCGCTTTGCAAATCATTTTTCATGGAGGTCTGGGGAAAAAATGTGAGCAATTGATTCCGTGGGGAGCCAGCGGATTTAGTTAAATGGCTCAGGCCTGACCCCGAGTGGCACTTCACATATGTCTCCCGAAATCACGGGGCAGGCTTAGAAAGGGGCAGCGCCCAGGGGGTGCCCAGCGTGCATGGCCTGGCCAACTTCTAGCTTCAGTTTCCCCAACCGGAAGCTTTGTGCCTTAAGATTTTGATTAGGAAGCCTTCCCAAGGAGTGTCAGTAGGGGAGTGAGGGAGTGGCCGGAAGCGGAAGGAGGCCCCGGGCAAGGCCGACCCCACCCCACCCCACGGAGCAGACCTGGGGCTCGCTTACAGGGGGATGACGGAGAGGAGTTTCTTACCTCCCAAGAGCTGGGTGTGCCTGGCTCCCCCCGAGGCTCCTGGGTGGGTGAAGGACATCTTAAGATGCAAACCCTCCTGAAGAAGAGTTCACCAGCCGGCACTCGGCGAGAGGACCGGCTCTTCGCAGATGAAATGCAGCAGGCCTGAGTCCTGGGCTCGAGCCCAGCACACTCCATAGGTGTGGCACCAAAGGCGTAGTTGGGCCGCAGCTCTTCTGGAAAGCAAGCGACCCACCCAATCAAAACCCTGACTTGTAAGACGGGGGGCGGGGTGGTGGGGTGGGGGGAAGTAGGAACAGCTCTTCTGGGGTCCTGTTATTCTACCTAGTGCCTGGGTGTAAGTTAGAGCGGGCGCCCCCTGCTGGGTGGGTGTGGCACTCGCTAGCACGGGGCTTGGCCTGTCAGGGGCGACTTTCTGCACAGAAAAGAGGTCTTTTGGGACGGATTCAGCTAAGTTCCAGAGCAGAGGACTTGGTGAGGTGAGGGGGAGGTGTCTTTCAGCCGCCATTTACCCCATCTGTTGGGTGCCATGTACAGCGTGCACCCTGGACAACTGTACATGACAGCCCTGAGCCTTTAGCTGACCGTATGCTCAGCGCTCCGAGCAAGAAAATGCAGATTGTGCGTTTCATGAAGGCGAGGGCTAGGTCAGGACTGTTTACCACTGTGTCTCCTGGCACCAAATACAGTGTTTGGGAGGCGTTCAAAAAGTACTTGTTGAAGAAATGGATGAATGAATTTTAAATATCTCATAGATTGTCTGGCGTTATCACAGTCAATCGGTGTTTGCCAAGCGAGTGAATGACCGCTGCGGTCAAGAGTGTTCCGTGAAGTTCCGTGGCACCGGAGAAGGAAAGGCAGGACTCAAATCCCAGTCTTCTACTGATTAGCTGTGTGGTCTTGGGCAAGTTACTGCTACCCTCTGTGCCTCTGTTTCATCTTCTGTAAAATGGGGGTCATTAACAGGACTTCCTTTCCGAGGGCTCCTATGTGGACCAAGCAAGTTAACACACGGAGTGGTTGGCAATGTTAGCTGCTTGTTAGCATCACCAGAAGTGGCAGGTCCCCAGTGCTCTGTGCTGGGCTGACCTCCTGGAGAGCTGTGTTGCCTTCTGGGCGTCATATTCTTCTATTTTTATTTTTTAAACATTTATTTATTTTTGAAAGACGGAGAGACAGAGCGTGAGCAGGGGAGGGGCAGGGAGAGAGATTGAGACGCAGAATCCGGAGCGGGCTCCAGACTCCGAGCCGTCAGCACAGAGCCCAACGCGGGGCTCGAACTCACAGACCTCGAGATCATGACCTGAGCCGAAGTCGGCCGCTCAGCCGACGGAGCCACCCAGGCGCCCCTGGGTGTCATATTCTAAAAGAGACAGTGACAACTGACAGCTTGACTGTGAGAGCCCCACAGGAACTTCCCTATAAATAATTGTTGGGTGAATAAAGTGTACCCCACGAAAGCTGCTCAGAGCAGGGGTGATTTAATATGGATGGAGCACATAATTTTTAGTCAGCTCTTCATCTGATTTCTTTCTAGTCTCTGCACTGGGGCATGAGCTTTTTGCCTTGAATACGTCACTAAGAAGCTCCACGTTACCCCCAGTGGCCACTCAGTGATGGGACGGGAGAGACCCACAGCCCCAGGGATGAACTCTTACTGGATTTACCCAATCTGCACGAGCCATTCAGAGATGCACGTGTGGCCCGTTTTGGACCGATGACGCGAGAGACGATGCTGGCTGGAGGGTTCCGAGAGGGTCCCCTTTGTGAGAGGGAGGTCCTGGGAGGCTCCCACAGCCACCTTGTCTCCACGGCAGGATCCAACCTTGGTTTGGAGCGGCCCCCGTTGAAGGCAGGGAGGGGGCGGGTGGCCATCTGGGGTGATGCTGCTGAGCCCCCTCTGGAGCAGCTCTTCCCCCCGCTGTGCCCACTGCGTGAACCAGCGAAGTCCTGTTGAGGTTTTGGCTAGCTCGAGTTGGGTCTCCTGCTGGAGGATGGGTCCTCGCCAACACCCCGTCTCTTCATTTGTTCTCTTTCCAGTCCGCTCCCTATGGTGCGAACCTTATACCTTGAATTCAGCCGAGCTCAGTGTTTTGCAGCTTTAAAGCCTTGCTCGTTTCTTGCATCTCATTTCCTCCTTGGAGTCCCCCGTCCCCTGAGTCAAGAAGCGTATGACCAAACAGCAGGGCTGAGGAATGCAGGGGGGAGACACAGGGTGCCAGAAAACTGAGGGGGGACGACACAGGGTAAGATTAAAAAAGCAGCTGCCACGCTGTGTGGGGCACAGGACTAAGTTTTACCTGCGTTCCTCGTTCCCATTTGCAGATGA
This sequence comes from Panthera pardus, assembly GCF_024362965.1. NCBI lineage: Eukaryota > Metazoa > Chordata > Mammalia > Carnivora > Felidae > Panthera > Panthera pardus. The sequence continues at coordinate 17,105,971 of NW_026526980.1, read as the reverse complement.
GGAAGCTGAGGCCCCGGATGGCTCGTCACCCACTGGCAGTCCCATTATCTGGCAAGTAGCCTCGTTTTGCGTTGGACCCACAGGGCTGATGGCACCTAATGAGTAGCTGTGCCCCAGCCTGGGAGAGGGCACCTGCTCAGAAGCAGGCAAGACGCTGAAGATCCATATGGGAATTGCACACAGAGTAATTTTATAGACAATTAAATCTGTAAAGATTGGCCAATATGTGTACTTAAAGCTGTGTGCAGAGGTAATTGCCAAGTTTCCTTCCATCTGCCGAGGAGATTTTAAACAAAGGGGGATGGTCCACCAGGCTGAACACTAAGCAGACCGACGAGGTTCCTTCCTTGCTGGAAGGGTGGGGGGCGGGGTGCCAGGAGGTGGCATGGAGAGGGGACAAGGCTGGGGTGATCTGCTTCCTGGACCCTCTCTCTCAGGAGCCTGGAGGGTGGAAGCAGCCTGGGCCGTGCGGTCTGAAGGCTCTGGAATGGCCAATGCCTCCCTGTCGCCTCACCAGCCGTCTGACTCCAGACAAGCACTACCTCTTTCTGAGCCTCAGTTTCCCCATCTGCTCAACGGGGACAAAACACCCACCACCTGGGGTTGCTGCCGGGATTAGATGGGCTGATGGCCGAACTGTCCTCCTACGTCACATTCTCCTTCGTCCTCTGTTCACTTACCAGCCAGACCTGGGGTTTGTGGGTAACAAGTGGGAAAATCTTCCAGAACTGAACTCAGCATCCGCAGAGCTTTCCACCAGCCCAGAGCACTTGGGGCCAACGTTTCCCAACCCTTTGGGTGACCTTCTCTGAGTGATATGATTGAAACAGAATTGGAGGCATCCATTCGCTTGCCAGTCGCCTTACTTACCCCCCTGTCCTTGTCCGTACGTTACGCCCTCTATCAGCTACATCATCATAGTGCTGGGCAACAAACCAGCACAAAGCTAGTGACTTAAAACAGCAACCCTTTCTGGTTCCTCATGAGTCTACGGGTCAGTTGGGTAAGTTGGCTGTTCTGGCCTGGGGTGGACGCTCACACGTGTCCGGGCAGCCGGTGGATCAGCTGGGGGCTGGCCAGTCTAGGATGGCCTGAGCCGGGCTGGACGTGTCCTCCTGGCAGAAGGAGAGCCGCAAGAGAGGGAATGGAAATGCACAAGCAGTTTCAAAAAATCTCAGCTTGCCCTGAGTTTGCTGGAATCCTACTGGCCGAAGCAAGTCCAACGGTCAGTCCCAGATTCCGGCGGGAGGGCATTGCCAAAGGGCATGGATAAAAGGAGGCAGGAATAACTGGGGCCATTATAGCAATCCGTCTACCACATAGCCTCCTGGAGACCCGGCCACGGGACCTGCACCTTTCCCTTTTATGTGCCGTTGTGCAGGCAAAGAACCCACCGAAGGTCTTAGAACGATGTTGCTACAGTGCTCCAGCCTCGGCTGTATTCTCTGTGTTTCCTGGAAACTCCACTGAGCTCTTTAACCGCCCCCCCCCACCCCATTCCCCATAACAGACATCACCCCCTCCCTCTTAACAACTGATCTTTTCTCCCAGTTCCGAGAGATGATAGAAACTGCCAGAAGAAAAGTCTTTCAACTTCCTACCTCTTTTCATTCCTTTGCACTTATTTATTTTTTTAATTGAGCACCTACTGTGTTCCAGGCCCTGTGCCTGATGCTCAGTGATGAGTAAGGCAAAGACCTTCACCCCATGGGGCTTGCGTGTGAACAGAGGGAGCCATGAGAAACCAGCGATCAAGTGAACTCGTGAGCATGGTGACTCCGGCAGCGATGAGCGCTGGGAAGACAGTGGAACAAAGAAGTGAGGTAGACGTGCCTGGTTGTGCACACGTGCGTGCTCACTCTCGGGAGGGCCACGTACAGAGCTGTGACTGTGAGGGTGAGTGCCGAACACCAGTCTTGAGGAGAGCTGGGGAAGGGCGTTCTGAAGGAGGAAGCAGCAAGTGCAAAGACCCTGGGGCTGGAATAAAGCGTGATCATGTGACTGGAACACAGTCAGCGAGGAGAGTGGGAGAGAAGGGATCGGAGGGGACGGGGCAGATCCCGCTGTGCCTTGAAGGCTCTGGACTGTCTCTAAGGGCAGTGGAGGGTTTTGAGCAGGAAGGCCACATCATCTAGTTTATCTTTCTAAAAGGCCGCGCTGGCTGCTGCGTGGAAAATTAGTTTACCTGTGTCTGTACCCATTCTTTCATGCTTTCTTCCGCATGGTGTCCTTTGAGATGTCCTAGGCTCTCCAGCCGGGCTCTGGATCCATCCCCTGCCCCTCCCAGGCCTCTGCTCCTGGGGGATCTCTTCTTGGATATGGTCCGTCTCTCCCACTCTCTCTGTCGGTTCCTCCTCGTTGGTTACCAGAGCGCACATGCGTGGGTGTGCCTCTGCCTGTGTGTCAGCTTTTCCGTTTAAGTAATTTGTATTTTCAGATGAGTAACCTATTTCCGGGAGACCCCTTCCTATGCCCATGCCCTTATCCCTACGTGATGTCACCAGTCCCCTGCCGGCCCTAGCAAGACGGGCGCTTGGGTTGTCCAGTCTTCTAAAACTTCAGAGGAGGCTGCACACGTCATTTCTCACACGTGGAAGCATATCTGTCCCGTACGTTCCCAGAGGCAGAATTGCGTGGTCCCCGATCCCATGCCGTTATGGTACTTCCGGCTGGAGCCACACTGATCTTCATAGGGCTGGTCCAGTCTTCTCTCGGGGATCCTCCAGTCTCTCTATCTTAAAAAAAAAACCATAAGGAATAATAAAAAAAAAAACAAAAACGCAAAGAGGTCTCAAACCGCCCTCTCACCACTTCTCCCTTCCACTCTGCTACTTCTGGAAAAGGGGTCTACGTGCGCTCTGTTTTGTTCCCATGCCGGTCTGTCTGCTTCCTGTCTCTGCCCATCTTGCTTTTCTTTCAAAGATCATGGGTGACCGTCTGTTGGAGAGTCCAACGGGCACAGTCCAGCATTCATTGGACCTTGGTTTCATATCCCTGAAAGCCACTCTCCCCTCCTTGAAGGCTCTCTGTCTTTCGCCCTGTTGGATATTAGGCATTCCTTCGGTGGCCCCAGTAGGAACCGTAAATTAAAAAAAAAAAAATACTGATGCACTCCACGGGAGTATGTTTGAATGGTGTATTGGGGAAATGGTTTGAATATTCAGGCAGAGTAAGGCCCATGAATAGTAAGATGGGCTTTCTCTTGGGATGGTGTCAGATCCCTGGGCTGAGCCTGAGGCCCGAGGTGTGGCCTGGGCCAGTGTTTCTCGAACTGCGATGTGCAGACAGTCACCTGGGGATCTTGTTGAAAATGCAGATTGCACTTGAGTACATCTGGGGTGGGGCCTGGGGCCTGCGTTTCTGGCAAGATCTCAGGACAGTACTTGGAGCGAATGTCACTGTGAGTGGGGTTGGATGGAGACAGCAGCGTTGGGAATAAGGAATTGTTGCTGTCTGAACTCCTGGTGACGATTTTAGGCCCGGGGTAAGTACCTTAGCACTCTGGAGCTTCCCCAAGACCTTCCCCTTTGCCCGGTCCAGAAGCAGCCATCCATCCCCTCGAGCAGTTACCTAAGACTGTGGCGGTCTGTACTCGGGCCACATCCAGGACAACCCCGGGTCTCCTGGATCCTGGGACCTCTCGGACACTTGGCCGGCGCAGAAAAAACAGGCAAGGACGATTCCCACTCGCCTGCCTTCCTTTTCAGCCTATCTGGGGTAGATAGGGATCTGGGATCGGGAAAGAGAACTTCTCCGAGAGTAACGTTGTCCGTGGCCGTGTGGTAGTCGCAGCACTCGGCAGTGGGTGGCTTTGGGCAAGGTTCCCAGCCCCAAGCCCTACTTTTCTTTTCTGTGTATTGGCAAAACAGAGTTCGGGGCCAAGAGGCTTTCTGAGAGTAAATTAACTAAGTACATGAATTAACACCAGCACCTGATACAGTAAGCGTTATATGTTTGCGAATAACAACAATGACAATTCAGATCCCCCCCCCCCCCGTTTTTACTACATACCTGTCCCCCTCCGTATACATTCAATGCCCAAATACCATCAGGTCTTTCTACTAAATTCTAATAAGCCATTCCACGTATTTCCAATTCTTCAAAAAAAAAACCAGCATCCTCATTTAGATCACAGGGGATGATTGTGTTTGTTCAATATTCTGTTCTCTGAGCCCAGCACAGAGCCTGGCACAGAGCAGGTGCTCAGCGAGGACTAGAAGAACAAAAGAACAAACGAACGAATGAATCAAAGATCTGCTTTCCGAGCCGGCACCTGCTTCCTGCCAGCTGCGTGTCCTCTGGCAAGTGAACAAATGTCCCTGATCCCTCACACAGAGTTGAAGATCAAGTGAGGTAGGCACGAAAGCCCTCTCCTTGTCATGGCTGAGGCTTCTTTAGCGTTGATGACCAGGTCCACATGTATCCGCAGGCTTCTGCCTTGCTCGAGTCTGATCGCTCGGAACACGAATGTTCACGGAGTTGTCTTTGCGTTTTCAGGCCCCGTGCAGGTCAGCTCCAGCCTCCTTGGCACCTGCTGTTCATGGCGTGGGCTCTAACAAGCCTCCAATAACCGTGCGGTCTCTGGACCGTGGCTTTCGTGAAAACCCTCCTCCAAACGCCTCCCGCGTTGCCCGCTTTCCCTTCCTTGACTGTGCCCTTTGTTTTTATTTCCCGACATGGCAGAACGGTCTGCCTTTTATCTGTTTATCCTGCCAAAGTCCCCGTTGGTACTCACGGGCCGGGCTTTGAAGGGGAGGTGGATGGTCCGGGGGCAGCTGGACTCCTTCTGCCAGCTAAGCTGGGGGCCTCGTGGGCATGTACGTCCTCAGGAGGGAAGTATGGGGCTTCCAGAGCAAACCTGGGAGTGGGCCGGAGCTGGAGAGGACATTAAAAGAAATTTTTTTTTAATGTTTATTTATTTTTGAGAGAGAGAGAGAGCAAGAGCAGCCGAGGGGCAGAGAGAGAGGGAGACACAGAATCCGAAGCAGGCTCCAGGCTCCCAGCCGTCAGCACAGAGCCCGACGCGGGGCTCGAACCCACGAACCGCGAGATCATGACCTGAGCTGAAGTTGGACGCCTGACCGACTGAGCCACCTGGGCGCCCCCAGTTTTTATTCGTACTGTTGGGCCTCAGTTGGGACCCAGGTGAATGAACGAACCCCACTTCCTGTTTGTGTCGGGCTGACGTCACTGGTCCGGGCAGCTGATGTTCCTTCATCTCCCATCTCTCATCCCCTGACAGTGCTCCCCCAGAGGCAGCTGCTCTAATGCGATTTGAATGTGTTCTTAAGTAAGTGTGTATTTTGGAGTAATATATGACGCTGGTTTTTACGTTGGTGTGTTTTCTTTCCTCATTAGAGAGGCAACATCACATTCTGTTTCCCCTCAACCTTACGTATCAGAAACCTTCCCAGGCGACCTCTTCTCCATCCCACGACCTCTGACTCCTTCTTAGTATCTGTTCCCCTACGGCTGGGCCCCTGTGTTAGCTCCCACCCACGTGACCACGAGCAAGGCTGTGGTGGACACTTCCACATGTGTCTTTGCCTGGATCTGGCCAAGAGTCTGTCTGCATTTAGGTGCCCTTGAACGCAGCACCCGAGACGAAGATTTGGGTGCGGTGACTCCGTTTAGGAGCTGATTCCAGGAGGCAGAAATGAGGGGGCGGGGAAATGAGACAGGGAATGGGGACGTGTCCGTCACGTGTGTTTGCTCAAGCTGGTTCCCTGCTTGAGGTCCGGGGGACCTCAGAACCACTGGACTCGGCCTAGAGGGTCTCCAGGGGACGGAAAGGCCTCGTGGACAGCAGTTCCCCGTCCCGGCTCTTGGCATCTGTACCGTGTCTTTTCTTCTCTCTCCATTTCTTCTTTCTTTACTTTCTTTCTTCCACCAGGCACTAATCAGCACTCCAAGGACGTAGCAGTGAACACAACAGATGAAGTCCTAGCTCTTCTGGAGATTACATTCTATCAGGGAGATGTAGGTAATTAACAAGAGGAATTTCAGGTACCTCCAGACTGTAAAAGTGCTGTGAAATAAATAAGACCTGGTCATGGTCCAGAGAGGGCTTGGCCCACGGGCAGAGGTGGGCGATTCAGATATGGCAATCAGGGATGACGGAGCCTCTCTGAGGACCGGGCCTCTTCCTGGCTGAGCTGAAGGGGAACCAGCCACAGAAAGGTCTGGAGGAGGAGCATTTCGGGTGAGGAAACAGTAAGTGCAAAGGCCCTGAGGTAGGAATGTGGCTTGTTCTATTTATGGAGTGAACAGCAGGAGAGGGAGTGTCAGGGAGAGTGGGTTGAGGTGAGGTCAGAGAGCTGAGCAGTGGCCAGGTCATACAGGGCATTGCAGTCCACGATGAGGAGTCACCAGGCAGGACCTGAGAGAAGGGCCTCGATAAGCCAGTGATCGCTGGGGTGATTCATCCTTCTGGGAAATTTAGGCAGGAAATTCATCCTGCCTAGCTACTTAACCTAAAACCTCACCAAGAAGGTCCTGGAAGGTTATCTCTGAGAACAAGAATGCACCTCAGAGGGAATCTGTTGTACAACCTCCTGTTCAGACTGGAATCCTGCTGTCACCTCCTACAGTCACACCTACAGTGAGCAGGCAGCTCGTATAACACCCATTTCTGTCATTTAAGACTCTTGGTTGCCAGGGGCAGGAAGCAAACCAAAGCAGCTTAAATGTAAAGGGACCTTGTTGGCTCAGGTAACAGAAGAGACAAAGAATGGCTGCAGGTATGGCTTGATCCAGGTCCTAAAGGATGTTACTTGGATTCAGTCCCTCTTCATCACTGAGCTCTGCTTTCTCCATGTTGGTTCCATTCTCAGACTGACTTTCCTTCCTCCGAGTAGCATAAAATCCCTCTTGCCCCACAGTTGGAATGAAAGTCTTTGGCCTGGTCCCGGATGGTGTGGCCCTCAGGCACATCCCTGAACCAATCACCCTGCCCCCCCCCCCCCCCCGCCCGATTGCTTGGGATCCCTGGGTTCTTTCTGCTGTTGAGGATCAGCGATTTTGTTTTTGTTGTGCAGTCACCTTGCTTCTATTGTAACGAGTTGAATTTAGGCACAGATGCTGTGCCTGACGAATATGCTTCGCTTTCCACGGCGATATTTTAGAAAACCAGTAGACTGCGGAGGTCCCCCTTGCAGTTTATTTGTTCCCCGTTCTCACCGCTCCGATGTCACCCCAGTGTGAGGCTCGGGGCGTCCGGTCACAGCCTCACAAGCATGGAAAGACAGGCTCTCCCTTCGGGATTTGCCGGTGTGCGTGGTGGGGGGGCCCCGGGTTTCTGTTCTGTGGTGTTCCCCTGGGTAACACGGTCACTGCCTAAAAGTTGCCCGTTGCCCTGGGCCGCGGCTTCCCTCGTCCTTCGGCTCCAGAGCTCAGGCTTTTGTCAGTTCCTGTTTTTGTCTGTGACGGTTGGTGGTTCCCGATTGCCGCTTTCTCCGGTTCCACGTCTGAGGTTCTGTCGGGGGAAGGGAGACCCATGGTCTCCTTTGGGTCCCAAGTCGCCTGGCTGCTCTGCCTGCTTGTCCCCCACCTTGCGGTCTCTTAGGTTTGTTGTTTGTGCCGTACCCAGAGATTCGACCTGGGCTTTGCTGGAAGAAAAGGGAAAGTACGTCTACCACACCTTCCCAGAAGAAGAAATCTGGCTGTCAGAGCGCTTGAATTTTGGTCCGTTTCTTCTGCCCTCACGGAAGAGTGAGCCCCTGGTGCCAGCCTGGACTCCAGGATGATCCCGAAGCGATGCCGTGTGACAGCCCTTTGGATACCGGGAGACTGTGGCCAAGCCCCGCCCCTCTTCTTTAGGCCGGAGACTCTGAGGTTTTGTGCTAGTTGCTTCGAGCTCGTCAGTGTCCCCGAGCTGGCCGGCCCTGTGTGTCGTGTCCGTCACTTGATGTGTGTCTGTGAACGTGGGAAAGAACGACCCAGGTACCGTCTCTGTCTCTTCTCAGTTATTTCAGATGATCATCCATCTGCCTGCCGGCCCCGTCTGTGCCCTCTGACCTCACCTCCTTCACTCCTCGTGCCAGACCTCCTCCATTCTAGCAACGCCGGCCTTGGACTATCCAAGCGCGTCTCCACCTCAGGGCCTTTGCAGGTGCCGTTCGCCTCTGCCCGAGAAGCTCTTTCTGCAGATATTTTCGTGACCTGTCCCACCCATCTGCTCCATCAGGCCTTCTTACCTTTAGAGAACTTCTCTGAGCACTACGTGAGCTAATGCCCCTTCCCCATCCCAGTTTCCCTTGCTATGTGGTTCTCCCCACACTCACCCCCTTGTTATAACTGAATGTCAGGTCCCCACCGATTTATGTGTTGAAGTATTCACCTTCAGTGTGAGGCCTTTGGGAAGTAATTAGGCCATGACGGCGGGGGCCTCATGGTGGGATTAGTGCCCTTATAAAAAGAGGAGGGGACACAGGACCTCTCTGTCTCATACACTGAGAAGACGGTCATCTGCCAACCAGGCAGAGGGGTCTCATTCGACACCAGGCCTGCCTGGCACCTTGATCATGGACGTCCCAGCCTCCAGAACCCTGAGAAATAAATGTTTGCCATTTAAAGCCACTAAGCCAATGATATTTTCTGGTAGCAGCCCAGACAGACTAAGGCAGCACTGATATACCAAGTACTTCCTAGTTTGCTTACCATCCGGGTGCCCTTGCTGGAATGGAGAGGGCGGGGGCTTTGATTTCAGTGCCCGGAACACAGGCCGGCACAGGGTAGACACACGGTCGACATTGCTGACTCGATGAATTCTTCACGCGGGGGGGCCATGCTGGATGCTGGGGATGTGAGCAGGAGACACCCAGTCGTGTCCCTGTGCAGCCCATGGGGCTAGACCGGAAGTTGCCTATGGACCAGCTAATCACACGAATAATCAACTGCAAGGAAATACCACGAAGGAAGCATAGGGGGCGCTATAAGGGCGTCAAACAGGGGGCATTCAACTGATGGAGGCATTTTGTTGCAGGCGCTCTGGAAAAATGATAAATGGGAATTAGACGGATCTGTTGATACGGTTACTGGCCCAACTTATTTATGCAAACTGTATGTGTTTGATTATAAGTACAAAACGATACAAGTTATTCATCCAGCATTTTTCGAGCACCTGCTCTCTGCCCAGTACTGTCTTTAGCAATATATATTCGTTATCGTATTTACTCTGCAGGGCAGTCCGCCCCTGCAGCCACCAGCCTGAAATCCGACCTTAGCCTTGTTGCTTCTGGTTGTAAGACAATGGATTTCTCTGTGCTTCGTTTTGTCCACTTAAAAAACAGCAGTAAAAAATAAGACTCACTTCCTAATTGAATGGGTTATATTTGTGTGCGTGTGTGTGTGTACATTTACGTATATATATATATATATATATATACATATATATGTGTGTATATACGCGTATATATATATATACGTGTGTGTGTGTGTGTATATATACGTATATATATGTATACGTATATATATATATATACGTATATATATATATACGTATACGTATATATATGTATACGTATATATATATGTATATGTCATTTTATATATGGGGGATTGAGGCGCAGAGGGAATAAATAATTTCCTGAGATCCCAGGCACAGGATTCGTTCCCTCATCTGCCTGCTCTGTGAATTCTCATCTTGCCAGTCAGCGCATTATTCCACACAAACACACCTCAGCCCTAATCTATTGCTCTCATATTTATAACAACGCAGCTACAATTCATTTTTCTGCTGCTTCAATGAATCACCTCCTGATACTTCTGATTTCTAAGAGCAAAATGCCACCTCGATTTCTATTATCTGCCTGAGCCCAGGAAGCAATCCCCAGGTATACTCTTTGCCGGGTTGTTTTTTTTTTTTTCCCCATGCCTTATGGCCCATGCTGCCTGGCATACAGCAAAATGGGTTTGTGATTTAGCAGCAGAAAAGGTTAACTCTAAATAATGATCAGAAAGTTAAAATATAGAGCCAGAATGTTGCTTTAGTTTTTATAGGTTTTAAATAATTTCGCCGCCTTCCCTGAAGGATTTAGCATAATTCAATGAGAAAATTGCATCCAGGTCCTGTGGGCTGCACTGACGTGACTGCATTGCAATGAGCAGAAGAGACAGAAAGTGTCTTTCTGGCCGTGAACCTGACTGAGCCGTGAGCTCAGGAAGGAATGACCCTGGGGAGTGGCCTGGGTCTCCTCGGGGGTGGGGGGGGGGGGGCAGGGTAGCTGGCCCAGCTGCAGCTAGCAATGGTCAAGACAGGTGTTTGTGCTAGGCGGCGAGCAGAGATCAGATGCCTGTAGCAGATTCCACCGGATCAATGCAGCCCTGGGAAAAGCCTGCTCTTCTCACATCTTTGGTGCTTTTGGCTCTGCACACCCGACCTTTGCAGGTGCGGTTAGATCCCCTCCTTGCCATTTACAAATTGTGTGAATTAGGATTGTGTCTGGCTGCAGTGGACAGAAAACCTCACTAACGCTGGCTTAGGGAGAGTGGGGTTTGTTTGTTTGTTTGCTTGTAACAAGAACACTGTGGAGACATTCTGGGACTAGCACACAGCTCAAAGATGCCGTTGGGGACCTAGACTTTGCTTTTCACTTGTAGGCATTATCGCCATGCAGTTTCTGCTCTTGGGTTGGTGTAGGGGCTTAAAATGAATTAATATATGTAAAGTCCTTGTCATAGTTCTCGGTACATGGCAGAGGCTATGTGCTTTCTTAATCGGGAAGCTTATTTCCATCTGACTTTCCACTAAATGCTGGATCGGGAATGTTTTCCCAGCTCAATGAATAGCGATCCGTCTCCTCGTTTTTAACGGGGGCATAATGCTGCCGGCTTCCCATTTATCGTATAATGGATCCCCTGTTGTTGGATATCTGGGTTGTTTCCAGTTTCCATAAATATTTGTCCACCCATCCAAGTGATCTCCTGTGCAAAAGTTCCCAGAAATGGAGCTGGGACAATGGTGCTTGCAGTGTGCACAATCATGCACACTCCTGCATGCACGCGTGTGGTCAGAAGGGGCTGGTGCCGTTGCATATGTTACTATGGTTCCTCTCCTGCAGGGCGTTGTCCCTGCGCTGTCCTCATGCACAGTCTGGTACCGACGTCACTGTGGCCGGCCGCCGTCCCCCACTGCTGGGTGTTGGGACCCCTCAGAGGAGGCTGCAGCCAGCCTCCCGTGCTCCGTGGCCTTTCTCCCTCCAGGACTTCAAAAACCAGTCTTCCCCGTGCTCCCCAAAGGCACACCCTTTAACGGGTCCTGAACCAACACGTTCCAAAGCCAGGTGATGGTAAATTAGTGGGCATGACTTTTCCGTAAGTCGCGACTCAGTGACAGCTGATAGTTAACCGAATGCCTCTGCGTGCCAGGCAACGTGCCGAGCACTTTAAAAGCATCAGGTGATCACAACACTCCTGGGAGGGTGATATGGTTAATCCAGTGTTTCAGATGAGGGGACCGGAAGCTCAGCATGGTTAAGTAATGTGTTCAAGGTCAGAGACTGAGTAAGAGGCAGATCCGGGGACCCAGAGAGTGGCTTCCCAGTCCCTGCGTCTTCCTGCTGCTGTGCTAGGCAGCCGTCCAAAGCCTGGCCAGACATAGACCTCGGTCTCCACTGCCTGACACATTCCGGGAATGCCTGCGAGGCGCTTGGCACTGGGGGAGCATCGCACGCGGACAGACAATTGATCACTCACAGCACAGTGTGTGTAAGTACCCTCAAAACGCCACTTTCTACCAGACTTTCTAAGGAGGAGACCGCATTTGGGGGCGTTTAAAGGCATATTTTGGACACTGACTTATGTGAAATGAAGCCTCCGCGTGCCATGCAAAATCTAAATCCCTTGTGACCCGGCTCCCCTGCGAGAACCCTTTCCTGTGGGCGTGTCTCACGCTCCAGCCACGACGAACCCCAGGGCTTGCGGCCAGTGGAAATCGGCAGTGCCCTGGTTCGCTGCAGGCCGCACGTTGTCGGTTAACACAGTGATCATAACTGAGGAACTGAAAGGTGGATGTTAACACACACAGTGTAAATCAGTTTAAAAAGCAATTTACCTGTGGTTAGTGACTAATGATAAAATGGTAAGATTACGCTGGGGCAGAGACAGCCAGATACCCAGCAGAAACGTGTGTTCCCTGGTGCGGGGACTGACATGGCAGCTGCCCCCTTTCCAAGTCCCCCGCACTCCCAGGTGCAGTCATGTGACTAGAGTCACCAATGGAATGTGAGTGGCCCCGTGCACGGTCACTTTGGGACTGGGACCTCTAGGACGTAGGACAAGCTCCCTGTCCGGGTGGATGCGGAAGGGTCTGGGGACCTAGGGGATGGTGGAGTCACAGAATGGAAGGAGCCACAAGGTGGAAGGAGCCTGGGCTGATTCCCTGAGGAGAGTGTCACCAGTGGCCGGGAACACCCACATCAGGCTGTTACGTTTGAGAGAGAAAAAAGTTCTCCTTGCAGTGAGCCGCTGAAGTCTTGGGGTTTATTTTTTCCATCAGCCGGCATTCCGGAAACGCATACCTAAGCCTGTCAGAAACATTTCTATAATTGGGCGAGGATGTTTCAAGCAGCAAATGGAAAAAGGCAAAGGCACTGTCTCGGAGCCGTCTCTGTGTAAGTCTGTTTTCTGGGGTCTCGGAACGCCTGAACGAATTCTTAGGTCACCAAGGTCTAGGATAGGTTCTGAGCACCAATTTCAGCGTGTGCGTGGGTGGAGGGTAGGGCCCTGCACCCCCAACAAGCAATTCTTGGGACACCTCTTTGGAGACAGCATCAGACCCCACAGGTTAAGGCTTTGGTTATAAAAGGATGGAATAACTCGGGGCTGGCCACATGGAAGGATGCATCGGGCCAGGCGTGGGGAAAGGGTGTGCCAGGATCCCCAAATCCCCACATGCCCACCAGCCTGGAAGCTCTCTGAGCCGGTCCTTTTGGTTTCTAACAGAAGCTTAGTTATAGGGCCGCAATTGATTAAATCATTGGCCACTGGCGATTGATTCAACCTCCAGCCCCCTCTCAGCTCCCAGGAAGCCAGGGGCTGTGACCGGAGATTCCAGCCCCCTAATCACGCGGTTGATTCTCCTGGCAGCCAATCCCCACCTTGAGGTGAGGCCCCAAAGCCGCCTCATTAACATAGCAAAGGGCACCTTTATGGTCCTTTGTCACAGGAAATTCCAAGGGTTTTAAGAATTCTGTGTCAGGAGCTGGGGCAGAGAACAACATCTTTTTTTCTTTTCTTTCTTATTTTTAAGGTTTATTTATTTTGAGAGAGAGAGAGAAAGCGAGCAGGTACAAGTGGGGAAGGGGCAGGGAGAGAGAGAGAGAATCCCAAGCAGGCTCTGCATCATCAGTGTAGAGCCTGGTGGGGGGCTCGAACTCACGAGCAGTGAGATCATGACCCGAGCTGAAGTTGGACGCTTAACCGGCTGAGCCACCCAGGCGCCCCAAGACCACTATGTATATTTTCTATTATCTCACAGGGGGCCACTCCTCCTTTGGGAGTGGGTGAGGGTGTCGTATCTGGTAGGCCTGGGGCTCAGTGCGTATTTGAGAGACACGACTTCCCAGGTGGTCAGGAAGTGCCATGAGGGTGCATCCAGTCATGTTTTAGAGAACGCCAAGGTCAAATGTCATCAGGTCTGAGGAACCAGCTTGAGTCTGAAGGGGAGGACAAAGGCAGGACGATCCCGGAGCTGAGCCGGGTGAAGCCAGGGCGCCCGAGACGATGAACGGGGCCGGGGCTGACAAGCACTGAATTGATGGGTGATGGCCATCGGCTGTGTGGTGGGCAACGGGGAGCTTGTCTTCACGGCACGGAATGGGAGGCTGATGAGCTCTCCCCCACACGTGGACCAGAGGCTTGGATCCCCCCGCTCAGAGTCTGATGTTCCACGGAGCTGGAGACGGAAATGAAAGCAGGCCGTGGCGAGAGTGAGTCAGGGCCGAGCAAACCGTCCCAGCTGCAGCCCCACAAGGCCTTCTGCCACTGTTGCCTGCCCAGCAGCCATTTCTCCACCTTCTGGAACAGCGCCCTCATCTTCCTTTGGGAACTCGTCCTTTTCACTCTAAATCCTACTGGTCCAGGTGGGGCTGATGCGATCTTCCAGCCTGAAGAGCGGACGAGTGACCCATACTCGTGGCTGGCCATCCTGGCTGCAGTGACTGGTTCGGGGACGGGCATGTGACCTGAGGCAGGTCAATGAAAGCCGGTTGTGGGCCTTCAGCTGGGCCTGTGGGAAAAGGGGCTCTCTTGCCACTGAGGCTGCCCATCAGGCGGAGAAAAAGCCACATCTAGAGCGGAGAAGTTGCCGGAGTGCAACAGTAGTGCGGAGGCACGGGTTCCCGACACCATCCTTTGGTGTCTGGATACAGCCATGCCTGAAGCCGGCTTCGGGCTACACGAGCCAACACCTTCCCCTTCATCAACCAAACCGTGTTCGGTTGGTTTCTTTCAAGTACCAGTGGAAAGAGTCCTGACTGGTTTCTGGGTTTCTCCTTAATACCCTTTGCCCTCTCTTAGGGCTGACTTTTGACCTCCCCGCCTCAAAAAAGACAAGTGGGTCTTTATGGGAAAGGCTTCCCTCTGCCCATTTTCAAGTGGAGCCAGTTTCTCTGGGCATGCCCTAAGTTCCATCCCTTGACTGTGTTAAAAAAGAGACACAGGACCCAAAATGGAGTCCCTTGTGCTAAGCCCCAACGCCAAATCAAGACTTTATACCTAACCCAACTGTTGTTTCAGTGTCTCCCGGGAATGTATCCCTAACTCGTTATTCTGGAATTTCCCGGTCAGCACTAGTGGGTAACCCGCCCGACGGACCCCAGCGGTCCCCCGAAGGAGGGTGACCTTCAGCTCTTTGCTAGAATAACTTCCTTGCCCCATGTCCTTCTGCCTGTTGAAGTCTGCCCTCCCACGCAGCTCCTCAGGGCTCCTTTCTACCTGCTGGATGGGATGGGATGCCACCCTATTCGTGAATCACCAAATAAAGCCGATTAGGACTTTAAACATAATGCGTTGAATTTTGTTTTGTGATGACTTCTGCCTCTTAGTCTCTCCTTGGGGAAGAAGGGCACCTTCATACCTTTGAGAGCCGTTTAACTCCCTGCCTTGGACGTTGATGGAGCTTAATTTGAGGCAGGCTCTGCATTGCACGTGCCGCGTACATCTCACCCAAGCCTCACAGCAGTCCCGGGAGGGGAGGTTTTCTTAGACCCATTTTACAGATGAGGAGGAGCCTTGCCCAAGATCCCAGAACTAACAGGAGGCAGCGGGTGCCAGGTCTCAGGGCAGATCCCACAGACAGAAGGGCCATGAACCTAACAGGGGCCCCCCATTCAGGGGAGTTATGTGCAAACAATGAGCAGCAGGAGGGGATATGGGGGCTCCTCTGGGATACTGCCTTCCTCCCCTGGGACTCCAGGCCAGGCCTGGGGGAGGGCAGTCAGGGGGTCATTCTCACCCCCACTGAGCTCTAGGACCGCCTGGCTGCAAACAGGGAGTTCCCACCGCCAGGAAGAAGGCCAAGGGCATTCACGCATGATTCACCACCAGTCTCCCAGGCTTTCAAGATTGTCCCCTTTAAGAGAAGCCAATTTATTTTTTACTCAAAATCCATACGAAACAATTGAACAATAAAACTGTCCGCTTCGCTGTCTCTTTCAGCGGGAAACATGATCACCCCCGAAATTAAGCCTCCTCTCTCCTTCCCTCCTTGCCTCCCTTGGGCCCTTCCTTCGGTAAATATTTTCATGAGCACCTACTACGCTCCAGGAGTCGTGCTAAGTTCAGATTTCCCCTTCACGGGCGATTCCCTCCTGAGACTTATACTTAAAGCAGCTTTTTGATTTCCAAACTTGGCTGTCGTCCATTACAGGGGACGACATTAAAGTCAGTAACCTTTAAAGGAAAAAGTAACCAGCTGGGTGACTCGTAAAGTGTGGCCTTGGATGGGGACGCCCAGGTCTCTGCTCCTGAATGCCACGTGTGGAGACTAACCATGGGGCTTCACCCCAGAAGCTGGAGTCAGCAAGATTTAAATCAATACAAGGGGTGACGTAGGACCTAGTGTGGGAAACTGACATGACCCTGAGCTGGGCTCAGCTGAGCTTGGTGGAGAGGAGGGCGTGGGGGTGGGGGGTGCTGCTTCCATGTCACTGTGGCACTCCCAGCCCCAGCACTTGCTGTGGGGGGCTGTCTCTGGAGATAAATGTAACCTTAGCAGGTCAACTCTTTATGCTGGCCCAAGGCAAGGCAGGAGCTGCCTTCATCAGAGCTGGGAAATAAAACCCCCATGCACCATTGATGAACTTCTGCCAGCAGCGTTTACGGACGCGCTTTATCTCTCGGATGTCATACATTACTGACGCTGCCTCCCCCGCCCCTGGACCACCGCTGCAGGGCAGAGCGCGCTCTGTGGAGGGAGGCAAGGGCTCTGCAGACCCACCAGACTGGGGGTCCTGTCCGGAGGCTTGGGAAGCCACCCAGGAGCAGGGGACTGTGGTGGTGACAGGCTGGATTTTTTTTTAATATATATTTTTTAATATTTATTTTTGAGAGAGACAGAGTGTGAGCGGGGTTGGGGGAGGGGGTGCAGGGAGAGAAGGAGACACAGAATCCAAAGCAGACTCCAGGCTCCGAGCTGTCAGCACAGAGCCCGACGCGGGGTTCGAACTCACAAACTGCGAGATCATGACCTGAGCCAAAGTCGGATGCTTAACTGACTCAGCCACCCAGGCACCTCGGTAACAGCCTGGATTTTAAAGTCTGGGAGCTCAATTTTGTCTTTATTCTTATTATTATCTCACGACTACAAATGGGAGTGGTCTCTTGGGGCGCCTGGGTGGCGCAGTCGGTTAAGCGTCCGACTTCAGCCAGGTCACGATCTCGCGGTCCGTGAGTTCGAGCCCCGCGTCAGGCTCTGGGCTGATGGCTCGGAGCCTGGAGCCTGTTTCCGATTCTGTGTCTCCCTCTCTCTCTGCCCCTCCCCCGTTCATGCTCTGTCTCTCTCTCTGTCCCAAACATAAATAAAAAACGTTGAAAAAAAAAAAAACAAAAACAAAACAAAACAAAAAAAAAACAAAAGGGAGTGGTCTCAGTGCCCCAGGATTGTGGGAGGATTGGGTGAGACAGTGAACTCAAAGGGCTTAGCACAGCCCCACAGCCTGGCACATCATAAACCCTCAAGAAATGGAAGCCGAGTTATGTCATGAAGCGGTTGTAAAAGTCAACACTATACGTAGGTAGGGGTTGACACCTCGGCGAGGGTCCGGCTCCAAGGACTCTGGGCCTGGGTTCGAGGCCCAGCCCACCCACTTATCAGCTGGGTTGGGCAAGTCCCTTGGCTGCTTTGCACCTCAGTTTCCTCATCTGTAAAATGGGATAAGAACAGTGCCTACGTGATAGAGCCGTTCTGATAGTTCAGTGGGTTAACCGTAGCAAGAGTTTGGAACAGCGCCTGGCCCGTTGCACACACTGTGAGGACCCCATTAGGCTCCCCCTCTAGCCTGCCCATCAGCACTTTGTCTGACTCTGTGGTGCAGGTGCTTTTTTCCGATATTGTATTGCCCTCCCCTCCATGTTGGGGATCGGGGTTGATGGACATTCAAAGTCATTGTGGCAGACGGAATAATGGTCCTCCAAAGGCGTGCACATCCTAATCCTGGAACCTGTGAATATGTTCCCTCGTGGCAAAAAGGGTTTTGTGGCTGAGATTAAGGATTTTGAGATGGGAAAGTATCCTGGTTTATCTGGACAGGCCAAGGTAATCACAGGGTCCTTATAAGAGAAAGGCAGAGACAGATTCTCTCCTAGAACCTCCCATGGGAACACAGACCCGTTCATTTTAGGACTTCTGACCTGCAGAACTATGAAGTAACAGAACTGAGTGGTTTGAAACCATTCAACTCTTCAATTTGTGGGAATTGTTCTAGCAGAGATAGGAAATGCATACAATCACGTAGCAGGAAGGGAGATCTAACCCCCACCCTCCCGCCTGCCCACGCCCAGCCCTGCAGCGTCAGTGTGATAAAGCTTGGGGCACCTGGTGGGCCTGAATCCCTCTGGTCCTTTGCTGGGTGCATTGGATAAATCACGGGGCTTCTCTGAGCTTGCTTTTCTCATCTGTACAACAGGGATTTGTAATCGCTATGGGGATAAAAACCAGAGAGCCTGGTACACATTAGGTGTTCAGGGAAGAGAAGCTTCCTTCCCTACCTCCTCCGAGGCCAGCAAAAAATGGAGCTCCTCCCTCCCCTCTTCTCTTTGGTGACCTCCCACTGCTGGGTATGTGGACAGAAGTCCAGGCTGGGCCAGCCTGAGGAGGACGTGTTTGTATGGCTGGTAGGCGGGGGAGGAGCCCAGGGTCTAGGCTGTTGTTTGGTGGGGAATGTGCAAATGGAAAAGTCCATTCTACTTGGCCACTTTCTCATGGTCTGAGTGTTTCTGGTTCAGTCTGTGCGAAGCAGACCCACTCCTGTGTCCCACTGCTTGCTCTAAGGGCTTTTTGCCAAGGTCTTAACAATAGTTGTATCAACACGGTAACTTTTTTTTTTTCCTGCTAATTACCAAAAGAAGGCTTTGAAGATACACTGTTTAAACTAATATGGGTCTCTTTAGGTCATTCTTGGCAGTCCTCAAAGACAGACGCTGCATATTGCTAATAAGGTCCCCTTCAGAGTCAGAAAGGCACGTAGGCAAGACTCCTATCCTTAATCATACGGGAAGTCTTGTATCCAGACTTTTCAAGGCCAACTTCTGAGGTTAATACAACATCCCACAGGGTACTGTTTAAGAACATCACCGTTGGGGAATGCTCCCCCTCAATTCTTCCCTCTATAATTCCTTCCACACAGTTTAAGTTCATTACAAGAATGACTAGACGTTTGCAATGATCAGATGCTAGGGCTGTGCGCTTCCTTCCTGTTCTTCTAAAGCTTCAACACAATAACTTAAAAACTTACTGGAAAACTTTTTTTGGGGGGGGGGGGTTGTGAATTTATAGAATAACCATCCTGCCTTCTCCCCAGAAACGTTGCTGATGTTGGAACCTCAGCCTTCCCTTATTGAACAATGTATTTATTGAGAAGCTACTATGCGCCAGCCACTAGGTGCTAGGGATGTAGTTTTTTTATGTTTGAGCTTAAATTCTGCTGGACAGGGA
Source organism: Panthera pardus (assembly GCF_024362965.1). Lineage (NCBI taxonomy): Eukaryota > Metazoa > Chordata > Mammalia > Carnivora > Felidae > Panthera > Panthera pardus. The sequence continues at coordinate 17,086,818 of NW_026526980.1, read as the reverse complement.
CCGACAATAAATATGCGAAGAGGTAATTGAATAGATGGGGAAATTTTAGATTTCAGTAAGTATCATGGAGAAAATTAAACAGGGTGATAATGAACATGACCAGGGGAGAAAGCACTCTCTGGGGAAGGTAGTTGAGCTGGGCATCTGACGAAAGCTGGGGGTGGTGATGGGAAGTGGGGACCCCCTGGGTGGGCCCCAAGCTGGGGAGGCAGTCACAGCCCTGACTGCTACTTTTTTTTTTAAGTTTATTTATTTAAGTAAGTAGTCTCTATACCCAATGTGGGGCTCGAACTCACGACCCGGAGATCAAGAATCCCATGCTCTGCTGAGTGAGCCCACCGGGTCTGGGATGCGCTCCCTCCAGGGCTAGGAACTGGGTAGCGTTCAGCCTAGGAGGGGAGGTGGGTGTGCCAGGGCCCGCTGCTGTTGGACGTGCCTAAACAGTGTGCCACGCTGGGGCGGGGGGGGGGGGGGGGAGCTATTTTTAACCTGCGGGACCTAAGTGTTGCTTTGGTGGAGGGGGACGGCCAGGGGGTCCGTGTGCCCAGGCCTCACCTGCTCAGGAGACTTAAAGATGTAGCCATCCTCGCAGTATAGACACACACCCTACAGCCAGATGCCCTGAGCTCCAAACCCAGCTCTGCCATTCCGGGCCCTTTTTGTCTCAGTTTCCCCATCTGGAAAGTGGGGTTGCTAAGAGCACCTCCTCCGAAGGTTGCTGACATTCAAGTGCGTTGCTGCCTACAAAGCTCTCTTGTGTGCTCTACCTGGCACATACTAAATGCTGGACACACACACACACACACACACACACACGTGCACGATTTAGGTTTCCGACTTCCAAATAAGACTTTTTTTACACCATTATATTCAGAGATCCACCAACAGGTCTGAAAGAAGTCATTTATTCTCAAACTTTAAATTTATGTCCCAAACCTGGACCTCACTGCCCACAGGGAACTCGGAATTGATAATATTTTAGAACTCCCATAATTATCTTATGAAAAGTATAATTACATTGCTTTGCCTTTTTTTTCCTGAGGGTTTTAAAAATGTTAATATGTTCACTGGAGATGTGCCTTGACTCTGCTGAGGTTTTTGGGGGGGCCTTCTTTTATTGTTTAATATGTCAAGAGCCTCCGGGAATGGCGGGGGCTCCGCCACCCCCAGGCTTCCGGGGGCGATGGTGGAGGAGGAGGGGGCGGGGTGGGAGGTGTCCCAGCTCAGCACGTGGGCGTGACTTCTCTTCTTCCTCCCACGGAGGCGGGAGGCAGTCGCTCCCCGAGCACTGAGCTCCCTCCACTGTGCTTTTCAATCTTAATTTCCCGACCTGTCGCGCCACCCGCAGCCCCGGCCGGCATGCCGCGTGGGGGAAGCGATTACTGTTGACATGGTCACATGGTCATGGCGTTCGGTAGTCCACGTGGCGCGGGCGGCCAGCCCCCCGTATGTGGCCGCCGTCTGCTTCTCCTCTCACTCCTACCACCCGGTCCGAGGAGCCCGGGGGAGTGGACAGCCGGCCTCCAGGCGCGGCACAGCCACCAGGGCCATCAGCCCGTCCTTGCCTGCCCCTGCCCTGCTCCCCGCCAGGCAGCCCGCATCCTGAAGCAGACCAGCCCCAGCTAGGGAGGGAAGATTTTAGGGTTTTATGGGTCAGCTTGGCTGTAGGAGTCACAGAGACTTGGATTCCCGTCATGGCTTCTCTACTTGACCTTTTATGATTATTATCATTATTTTTTAATGCTAGCTAAACATTTATTGAGGGGGGGTGTTAACCTCTTTCCTTGGATTACATCATGCATTCTGCTTGACCTCGAACAAGTTACTCTTTATCCCGGGCCCTCGATTTGTTGCATCTGTGAAATGGGCTTTGATTTACAGTGCCTCGGCAAGACCCGGCTGAGGTGTGGTTGAGTTATGCGTAAATGCAGAACAGCTATAGCTCAGCACCTGGGACCTCGTATGTACTCAGTAAATTACCATCAGCAGACAGCGCTGGCCCAGCCACACAGCCCCAGCCCTGAATGTCGAGGATCTGGGCAAGCCCAGGTGCCTTCCCCCAAACGTCGCTGTGTTTGTACTCCCCTCCTCTGTCTCCCCATTCCTGGCCACTGTCTCAGTTTTTCTGCCTGGTGTTCCTAATTCTGGCTTGACCTCAGCCTCCCCCGTCCAGCTCTGTGACTCTCAGGGCGAGTCCCCATCGGATCAGCAGATCCCCCTAGGGAGCCTGGCTGGAGCCTGAATTCCCCAGAGTCTATGGGGCACTGGGTGGGGTCAATAGATGTACCCATGCGGGGTCCAGGCTGTAGGGCTGATTCTGCCAACCCAAGAGGCCACTCCCTTACCCTGGCTCTTCCTGCTTAGGACAGGTGTCGGCATTGTCACAACAGCCAGGAGGCACGGGCGAATTGTCAACTGTCACCGTTCCCTGGTGACCACAATTAGAGTGAAGACCCCAGCATTAATAGGCACTAGGGACTATACCCCTCAGCCACTGTACTGAGACCTTCCCCTTTGTAATTTCTCTGAAAGCTCAGAAAAACTCCAGGGTTTTAAAGATGAGAAAGCAGGGGACCAGGAAGCAGGTCACCTGAAGTTGCACAGAGAGTCGTGGGTAGGTAAGGGGTAAGGGGACAGGGTGAGGGTTGCAATGGTTGTCACCAGCCTGGACGTCCCTGTCCTATCAGGACAAGGATGGCTGGAAGACTGGGTCTGGAGCCCCCCTTGGATTTGGGGAGAGCTGGGGGATCTTGGGCGGGGACAGGCTGGCTGGGAGCCATCGGGGGCAGCTGTTCGCCAACTATTTGGGAAGGTTGTCAATGTATATATATTTTAAGTTTATTTATTTATTTTGAGAGAGAGAGAGAGTGAGAGCATGAGTGTGTGAGTGGGGGAGGGGCAGAGGAGAGAGAGGGAGACAGAGAATCCCAAGCAGGCTCCCTGCCGTCAGCACAGAGCCCGACGTGGGGCTCGAACGCACGACCCGTGAGATCATGCCCTGAGCCGAAATCTAGAGTCAGACGCTTAACCAACGGAGCTACCCAGGTGCCCCTTGAAAGTTTAAAGGACCTGTACAGCCAGTCCCAGGTGGGACTCAAACTCCGGGCTCCTCTTCCTTTTCTTCTGGAAACTTCTCTCGTCTCTCTTTCATTGCCTTCATCTCCTCCTCCTCCTCTGCCTCTTCCCTCTCTTCCTCCTGCCCACCCTCCTTTTCTTTCTCTCCCCTCCTCCCAGGAGGCCCCACAGGCAGGAGTCTCTGGGGAGCTCTAACAGTCCGCTGGGCTGCCGGGCAAAGTCCCACAGCATGGGGGGGGCCTCCCAGCGCAGGGACTTGTGTTCTCATGCTCCTGGAGTCTGCAAGTCGGAGAGCAGGGGTCCAGGAGCAAGGCTGGCTTCTTCTGAGGCCCCTCTCCGTGGCCCGTGGATGGCCTCTCCTGGGTAGGCACATATCTGTGATGTCTCTCCCCGGGGCCTGTTCTCCTCTTGTAGGGACGCCAGTTAGACGGGATGAGCGCCACCCTCACACCTCGGTTTAGCCGAATCACCTCTTGGAAGGCCCCACCTCCAAATACAGTCACATTCTGCGGTGCCGGGGGCCTCAGGCCTCGGCGTAGGAATTAGGGGGATGGGCAGGCGCCCAGCTCCGTCCATAAACAAGGGTCCGTCCTGGGCAGTCTCCTTCTCCCCCAGTGCAGGTCCCCAGCGTGTGTTCCAGAAAGCCACCAAGGAGCAGCCGGCCTTTTCGCTTACTCGTTTATTAAACTCTCGAACATGGTGCAGAGAGTTTCAGAATACCCTTCACCCAGCCTCTTCTGATCTTAGTAGCTTACCTTACCGTGGTGCGTCAACACCGGGACGATATTATTAAGTGAACTAGAGACTTTATTTAGATTTCATCACCAATGTTCTTTTTCCTGTTCCAGAAGCCCCCACCGCACTTACACTTTCACTTGCTAGATTCCAAATCCGACACGCAGAGCGGGGAGGGCCTGGCTCAGGGTCCCGGGCAAAGGCAGACTAAAGCGGCCTCTTTGTTCTCCCCCCAGGGCCGCACCGTGGAAGCCCCTGGGAGCTTTCGTAACGCCGTGTTCCTCCACCAAAGCTGCTGCTACCGACAGGAGGTCCCTGGCCACTTGGATGACGGCCGCCACGTGATTCCCACACAAATGCCGGGCTGTGGTTCACCTCCGCACCGGGTAGGGACTGTTGGGGCAGGCTTCGCTTCCTTGTTTCCGGAACGGGGGTGACGATACCTAACTACGTCTTTTCGCCGCTCTGTGCCTCAGTTTCCTCCTAGAGTAAATGAGAGGCGGGGGGGGGGGGGGTGGACTCACATCTGTCTCCAACAACTTGGTGGTTCTGCTGAGTTGTATATGCAAATCAGCCGGCACCAGTGATGCTCTAAGAGCCATTGTCAGCTGTACCTGGGCACCTTGGGGACTTATGCTCTGTGGTCAAATGCTCTCCCCCTGAGCGATAGCCCCTTGGGGACTGACACTCTGAGGGTTGGGTCCCACTTCGGAGATTCTGATTTTATTGGCCAGGGCTGCCCGTCTGGGCATAAGGATTCACAAAGCTCCCTGGGTGATTCTAATGTGCAACCGGGGTGGAGAGTCAGCGGCTTAAATAAATATTTCCTCCCAAGCCCGCCTATCAACAGCTTCAGTGAAGAAGCAAGAATCAGAATTAAAGCCATCTGGCAGGAGGGATGCTGGGTGGTAACGCCTCAGTGTTCCTCTAAAAATAACACCCCTAACCGCGCCGCATTGATGACTAATACTCAAGCTGTGGGCTCGGTGCTGAGTGCTCTCTGCCTCAGTCGCACAAAGACCTTATGACCCATTTTTGATTCTCTGAGGAAACTGCAGCTCAGAGAGTTGGAGTTACTTGCCCAAGGTCGCACCGCTATTCAAGGTCAGAGCTGGGTTATAACTACAGCCTGTGTTGTTTCTTCTTCTTCTTCTTCTTATTATTTTGAGAGAGAGAGAGAGAGAGAGAGTGAGTGTGGCAGAGAAAGAGAGGGAGAGAGAGAATCTCGAGCAGGCCCCACACCCAGCCTGGAGCCCAACGCTGGGCTTCGTCTCAGGACCCTGGGATCATGTCCTGAGCTGAAATCAAGAGTTGGATGCTCAACCGACTGAGCCACCCAGGCGCCCCAGAGCCTGTGATTTTTAGCCAGAGTGCTGCCTTACAAAGAGCACTAAGCTGGCCTTAGGTTGTCACCATATGGCTCAATGGCTTTAAGCACAGTATTAAGAGATACCGCTCACTATCCACCTGCTACGTGCCAGGTGCTGGCCTGAGTCTCGTTCCTTCTGATGGCCTTGAGAAGTAGGTATCGTTTGCTACAACCTCCCAGGTGAGAAACGTCCCCAAAGAGATGAAATGTCTCACCTAAGGCCATCCAGCCGGTAAGTGGCGGGCCGGGAACCGAACTCCGAGCTGCCTGATTCCCGGACCCTGAGGGGACACTGCCCGCCAGGGAGGGAGGAGGACCCACCCAGCAAGAAGCAGTAAGGAGGTTAAGTGAGCCTTCGAAGAGATAAATCCGCCTCCCTAACGTCTCCCGTGTCGGATTGTGAAGTCGGTTTCATTTGTAAATACACTATTTAACGGTACCTGGGTGTGGCTTACTTGTTCCACACCCCAGGGGCCCAGGAGGCTGCAGCCAGCAGCATTTGGTGGGAGCCTCCTGGTGGGGCCAGGCGTGTGGGATTGGCAGGGGCTTCTCCTCGGTGCTCCCCTCTCTGTTCCTTACCAGAGTGTCTCTGCGAGGGGGAAGAGGGTTGTCTGGGTCAGCCATCTCTTGGCACTCCGATCTCAACCTCTGACTCTCCCCAGCCCTTGGCCTTAGCCCTTCTTGGGAACGGCCAGTATTCCTCGAGCAGGGGAAACAGTGACAGTCATGGCCGAGGCAGGGAGCGGACCGTGGGAGAATTATGTTCCCCTCCCCCACGGCGTAGAGTTATTACCGAGAGGAGCCTAAGGGCTCGATTTCCCAGGCTCCCTTGCATCTAAGGCGGACCGTGGACCAGTCCTGGCCAACGGAATGTGATGCAAGTGTGCCCTCTGAAGTCTTCCCCTATCATCCACAGTGTGGAGAACGTTGTAGATGAGGGCAGAGCTGAAGGAGCCCGGGTTCCAGAACGGCCATGGGGAAGCCCACGTGCCAGAAGCACCACATCAGACGGTCCCTGAGTGAGGGAGCAACTTCTCTTGTTTTAGGTCGCTGAGATGTTGTGGTATATTTGTTATAGTATCTGCCTTTGCCTTAACCCACAGCGCAGCATCTGTAGAGCAATTTACTGTACGTCGTCGTGTGTGCGACAAAAGTCATCTCATTTAATTCTCTTAGCACGCTGGTGAATGAACCTTTGGTGGCGGATCTCTGGTGAGAGTACTGTTTATAGAGGGAGCAGGCTCAGAGGGGTGAAGTGACTTGCCCAAGGCCACAGAGCAAGTAAGCATCGGACCAGGATGTGAGCCTGTGACTCTAAGACTCCACAGCGTCTAGGACCTGTCACGTTTGGTGACGGCTGCTCGGAGTTTGCCTCTTCCTCTGTCTGCCCTTCCACTCTCCTGAATACATCCCTTCCCAAGGTTTTGGCTTCCGCTTTGGTTTCCTAGCCTGGGGCCCCGTCCTGTCCTTGCTGTCCTTCCAAGCCTCGGCCCCTTGTTTCACACTTATGCCTGATGTGAGAGGACGTGCCGCCTGCAGGCAGCTCTTGGTGGACTTGACCTCCTGCTGCTAGTCCTGACCCCAGACCTTGGGGACACACTCACGGTGGCGAGGAGGTGGTGGTTTCATCCAGGTGCCAAGGTCAGGCCCCTGTTTCAAGCAGATAGAGTCGAGATGGGAACCCAAGGTCAGAAGTTGGGACCATCCACGAAGAGGTCATCCAGCAGAGGTCATCCATGAAGTCAAAGCACAACTGGGAATGTGTATATGCACAAGAGCATGGCAACCGGCGTGGGAGGTGGGCTCTGACGGGTGTGTGTGAGCATCGGGGGAGGGGAGGGGAGTTCATGGTTGGCACACGCCAGCTAGGGCACAATGTCCCCCGAGCGGTTCTGCTCCCCTCCCCAAATTCACATCTGGCCATGACGGACACGGGTGGCTTTTACTCCTGCACAACCGTCCTGAGGGGCTGCTCTCCACCCCCACAACGTTGATGTGACTCTGATGGGCCGCCACTGAGAACAGCCTGTCCCCATCCTCACCTGCGAGTCACATGACCCTGGCTCAGCAAATATAATCCCTCACTATTCTGGTTATAGTGATTGGTTAAAGAACGGGTATATAACTCAGGGTGGACCAGTTACAGCTCTTGGGTTTTCCATTCGTTTGTTTGTAGCAGGAGGAAGGAGTGGTGCCTTGTCTTTTGGGTCTTGGAGTTGAGAGGATATGGCAGCTCTCTCTTCTTCCAAGTGGTGGAAACTTGTACCTGGTGGGTGATAACAAGTCTAGAAAAGTCAAGACCTGACATAAGTAGGGGGTCAAAAGGGTGGAGACGGCGCTGGTGGTGGAAAAGAGAGAGGGCGGACAATTTTATTTGAGGTCCTGGATCCAGCTGTGCCTGAAGGCAGTCTTATGTTGAACTGTGCAGTTGCGTGAACCAAAAAGTTTCCCTTCCATTTTAAACTCGTTTGAGTACGGTTACTATCACTTGAATCCAAGGGTCTGGAATGACCTTTTGCAATCTCTGTCTGCAGCTTGACTGACTCCTAGGTCTCCAGACAGACTGTACTTGCTTACCCCCTAGTGCCACCTGTGACTTCCCTCTGCCTGGGGCTCTTCGCAGCCGACCCCAGTTCAACCTTCAGCTCTTGCCCAGCGGCCATCCCCCCCAGGAAGTCCTTTTCGACTCCCCGCAGGCGTCCTCCCCTGGATCCCCTGGGCCCTTGGCAGCTCCCCAGTCTCCCTTCCGGACAAGAGGCTCTCCACGTTTGTGTATTTGCAGTCATATCGTAGCCGCCCTGCACAGGGTACGTGGCACGGCTCTGTAAGTATTTGCCGGAAGAATGTCTTGTTCCAAGTTCGATCACCCTGCGTCCTTGTGCAGAGGAGTCACAGGCGTCAGACGGATGGCCCAGTGTCCTTCAAAGTGTTGGCAGGAAATGCGTGCGTGGTGCCCACTGCAAGCAGCACTTGAGGGCAGTTTATAGAAGAGACTCCGTGCAGTGGCCCGGGCACGATTTAGAGCGGCCAGCCCAAGATGGCAATGTTCCTGGGTCTAGCCACAAGGGGGAGCCATCACCACTTGTTGGCACGGAAGGGCGGAGTCCAGAGGCAGCCGGAGGCAAGGGGGAGAGCCACCCAGAACCGGGGGACCTGGGGTTTCGTTAGATGACAAGCACCCACTCCTGTCTGTGGCCTCCTGGGGAGAAGAAACACATGGACCTCTCTCTCCTGCTCTCCCATGTCCCGTCGGCACCTCCCCTTAGCCACACCCCTCCCGACGCCGGATTGCAAGGCAGTTAACTGATGCACACCACAGAGCTCAGCCTCCCGGGCACAGAGAAGGTAGAAACAGGTTGAGAGGATCTGGAGGGACAAACCGAGAACACGTGGGCACAAACCCCTCGGCAGTGACTTGCTACCCCCAGGTAGGCCTGTGCTCCAGGTGCTGACCTGAGCACAGCCCTGGAAGACGCCGCTCTGGGGGGAGCAGCCTGGAAAGGCAGCCTATAACCTCTGATATGTGCAGGAGACGGGCGAAGGGCCACCGTCAGTAACACAGGCAGACACAGCTGACCCCTCCGCACGTGCCCGGGTCTCGGTGACCCGACCTCAGCTGGCCGCCTCTCCCAGGGTGTGAGCAATGATTGGACATGCTTTGTCACTTGTCACTTGTCTAACCTCCCCGACACCAACTTCCTGGGGACAAGGGACAGGCGTTTATAACACAGTGGATAATTATCCTTCAAATGAAGCAAGCTATCAGGGGGCACCCTGGCTGAATAAATCAAAGCAGATGGGGCAGATTTCATCGAGCCAAGTGGCCGCGGCTACTCTTTGGGATGGATTTGTGTAAGAGGTTTCTTCTGCCAGCACCCAACATTTATAAGCAATGCCCCCTCCCCCCCACTCCCTGTCTTTCAACCATTTCCCACGCCCAATGAAGATAAATGTCAGATGAGCAAACAGCCTTCAGATTGATATTGAAAATATTTTGAAGAAAGTCACGAAATGCCAAGCCTTTCTCCCATCCATAGAGATTCTGTTTATCCCCCGAGAAACGTTTCTCCTCCTAGAAGCTAAATACTACTCGGTGAAGAGGGCAGTATGATTTTGTAAGAGATTTAGGTTCTATTCTTTTTATTTATTTATTTTTGAAAGAGAGCACAAGCGAGGGAAGGGCAGAGAGGGAGGGGGACAGAGGATCCGAAGCGGGCTGTGCGCTGACAGCATCGAGCCCGATATGGGGCTCGAACTCCTGAACCGCGAGATCATGACCTGAGCTGCCATCGGACGCTCAACCGACTGAGCCACCCGGGTGCCCCTAAGTTTTATTCTAAGTGTAATAGAATTCATGGGGGAGTTTAAACAGGACAGTGGGAATGGAGTAAGGCCGTGTTGCGGGTCTGTGGGAAGAACTGATTGCAGGAAGGGAGTAGGAGGGAAGGCGAGGAGACCCAGTGTCTGGAGAGAGAAGGCAATGAATTGGGGATGGTGTTGCACGAAGGTGGCTTTAGGCTACCCTTGGAGGCAGACTCAGGAGGGTTTCCCGATGGGCAGTGAGGAAAAGGGAGCAATCAGGGTTTCTCCCAAGGCTTTTGGGTTGAACATCTTGGTGAAAGCTGGTTGCCTTTGCTTATATGAGGTAGGTGTAGTTTTGGCAGAGACGGTGAATGTGAACTTCATTTTGGATGTATCGGATTGTAGATGCCTCTGAGAAATCCAAGAAATTCAAACTGGCCACTGGATGTGCTGACTGCAGCCACAGGGCTCCTGGTGATGTCCCCTGTTCTCCTGTCCCCCTGTGGACATTTGGCTCCCACTTCAGGGTGGTGTTACCCTAGTGTGACCCATTCTCCTGTGTCATCAGAGGCAAGGTCAAGCATACCTAATAGTATAAGTATCTGATCCTTTCTTAAGTTTTAAGGTCTATCCACTTCATTTTACAGATGGGGAAACTGAGGCTCGGGGAGGAAGGGGATTGCTCAAAACCACAGAGCATGTTAGTGGCAGAACGCTTATCCCATTTCTGTGTGCTTAGATGATTTCATAGGTCTCTTTGGCTATGGGAGAAGGCACCAGGTCCTGGGTGCAGAGTTGGCTCTATCGGGTGGAACTTGTCACTAAAAACGGGCCTCTAGTTTGCCGTTTCTCTGCTTCTGCCTCTCTACACTTCATCTCACTGATGAGTTTCTGAGCTAGATTTTCAGAAGTGGAAGCCCTTTGGAGGTTAACTCGACCCGGGATGACATAGCATGGCCCCTGTTCCACAACTGCCCGCGGCAGACATGGCCAGTCGATCTCAGAACTCCTCCTCACCCAGTCTTAAGATCGTCTTCCACCTAACACTCCAGGTAGCTGACATTCCAGATTTGGTAGGGGTGTGGAACCTGGACACCTGCTTTCCGTGTGGAGATCAGATCCCCCCCAGCCAGCATGTGAGGAGAAAATAATGGAGAGCCCACATTTTGGAAAAGTGTATTGAATCGCTCATGAACTACAATGCCTGTGATTTTGTGTACATTGTGCCTTTCCTCTGTGAGCACACCAGAGCCAGATGCTCAGCCAGTTTTGGTACAGATGACTACTGCTTTGTTGAGTCCTGGGTGAAGGAAGTCACCCGTGACTAGGAGCCATGGTGTGATGTGTCCCTTGAATCATAAGTGGAGTAGTTGCTGTGCACCCAACGCTCTTCCAAATGCCTCCCACCTATTGATTTATCTAATCCTTACACCACTCCCATGACCTGAGTACTATTATTAACCCCACCTTTCGGATTAAGCAAATGCAAATCCGAGACGTGAAGTAATTTTCCCGATGTCATGCTGCTGGTAAGAGCTTGAGCCAGGATTTGAACCTGGAGTTTGGTTGCAGAGCCTGAACTCTTCATGCTGTCCAGAGATGGTGAATTAGTGGCGACCTCACACTGGAACGCAGGCCTCGTTGTTCCCAGCCCGTGGTTGTATACATCCCTCCAGATCCCCGTCTTGGCTGGGCTTCCCTGCCCTCTAGCCTGGGGCCGCCACATTTGCTGACTGTTGCATTCATCACCTGTTATCCATCGTGGTCTCCAGGGCTTTGGCTAAGCATGTGCGCTAAGGCTCAAACCTCATTTCTCCAATCCATTCAGGGCTTTATTGATCTTGCCTGACATTCGCGCCTCTCAGATTCCCATGCAGCCGGACAAATGGCCTCTGCACCGCTGGGCCTCACGGGAGCCTCGGCTGTTTAACCAATCAGGGCTCTGGGTTCATGGAGGAGGTAGGGGTGGGGAAGAGGCAAGCCATGGTGGATGGGAAAGGGGCACTGACCTCCTGGGGGCTCCAGAATACTCTCCCCAGGAGCTCCTAAAAGGCCTTGATCTCAGCAGCTGATAGATTTAGGGCTGCTCTCCAAGGTCCTGGAAGACTCATGAGTATAGCGGCAGCAGAAGGGATCACTCCTGGACCTTCGTGCCCGTTAGGATGAAGACAGGAAAGAAGATTCCTGGGGATTAGTAAGACTAAGACATTTGTCTAGACGGCCCAGAAGTTGATGTTTTGGGGCTGAGGTCTCAACGTTTTATCCTGTGCTCTCTGATGGCTATATCCTTGGCTTCCCAAAGTAGGTTTGTGGCAGGAGCTGTGGCATTTTGTGGCCCTGGATGAATGCGTGGTGTTTCATTTCCAAAAAGAAAAAAAAAAAAGGCCATTCTTAGGTAGGTTTTCTGAAGTCAGGTCTTAGACAGTCAGAAACACATCTGTAGAATTTTTTATGTGCCAGGTACAGTTCGAAACATTTAACTCACAGTCGGTTTTAACTCACCTAATATTTATGGCAACCGCGTGAGGCAGATATGGTAATTCCCCCACTGTACAAAGGAGAAAAATGGGAGAAAGGGGTGTATCTGGCCCTCAGAATTCACACTCAAGCATCTGGTTCTTGAATTTGAGGTCCCCCTCAAGCCCACCCAAAATGCTCTTCTGCCTGACATTGTCTGCTCTTGTGGTTGTGACGGTGGCTAAATGTCACTCATGGATGTCTAATTTGATGGATTCCTTTCATTTAGAACCCCTAACAGAGACCATCTAGATGTGCCAAGGGAGGAAAGATGCTGTAGAAGCTGTTTCTTGGGGACAGCAGCTCTCTCCTGGTGCTGGAGACACATTCAGCCCGGTTCGAGTGCAAGCTTACAGAAGAGAAAAGGCAGATTATGGATTCCACACGCTGAGTACTCATTCCTCTATTCAATCATTTACCACTTTTTCCAGGAGTAAATTTTTTTCGTAAGTATTTGTTGAGCACCTACTATATGCTAACATATCTATTAACTTAGCCACTAATAAATATTTGCTCGAGGAGCGACCAGTGCAGAGAGACGGGAACTCTGTACAAGATACGACGTATCTCCTGACACTTCCACCTGAACCTTAGCCTCTGGGTTTGAGACAGACAACTTTGAGATTCCCAAAGCTGAGACTTTTGCACATGGTCCTTGGCAGACCCCTCTGATCAAGTGCTTGTCCAAATCTTGTTATATGAAGCCTCTGAAAACTTTCACTTGTGCGTCATGGCTGGAGAGCTTGCGGGCAAATGGGACATCTCCTTGCCCTGGGGTAAAGAGTGCCCCAGGTCTCTGTCACACATCCACTGGGAGACCACTGGGATCCCCTTCGTGTGTGGCCACACATGCTGGTACAGCTGGTTGTCCAAACCAGACCAAACAGGCATGACCGAACCTTACCAGAGGTTCACGCTGATGCAGCGATTATGGGCAGGAGCTCTGGGCCAGGCTGTTTGGGTTGGTCCAGCCTGCCACTTCCTGGTTGTTTGACTTTGAACAAACTGCTTTACCAGCGTCAGACTGTGATATGTGGGAGAAACAAACATTTGGCTGTGTGAATCCTCTGATATTTTAGGGTTGTTAACAGCAGTTAGTAAGCACTCCTTTGGTTAGTACAGAAAAAGTGAAATGTTTGAGGTGTGAGAAACGCGGTCGGGGGCATGTTGAAGGACAGGGACAGGCGCTTTGTGACTGCCAGGTTTTGAGGGGGATTAGGCACGTGGAGGCAGTTCTTTTTAAAAAAAATTTTTTTTAATGTTTTATTTATTTTTAAGACAGAGAGACAGACAGAGCATGAGTGGGGATGGGGCAGAGAGAGGGGGAGACACAGAATCCGAAGCAAGCTCCAGGCTCTGAGCTGTCAGCACGGAGCCCGACACGGGGCTCGAACTCGTGGACCGCGAGATCATGACCTGAGCCGAAGTCAGACGCTTAACCAACTGAGCCACCCAGGCACCCCGAGAAAAGTAAATTTTAATATGGAACTTACCAATTTTTAAAAAGTTGGCAGTTAGTTAAAAATGTTTGAAAACACCATGCGGGCTGACCAAAGCACATCTGTCGGCCAAATCTGACTTGTGGACAACCAGTGAGCTCTCTCTCTCCCTGGGACTCTTGGGTTTCCATCTCTCCGAGGGTTGGTCTTGTTCCCCCGGGGACCATTGTGCCCTGGATGGAACTGGGAGCCAGGAGGAGCCTTGGGCAGATACTGGTCCTGGCAAACACACCAGGCACAACTCCTTCCTCTAAGAGGAGAAACAGACTAAAGAAACCAGGGGTGGCAGGAAGAGAAAGGGCTTCTAGTTGTTTTCTGGTGGGGGAGGAGCAAAGGGCAAAATAAAGAACCCAGTGGGGGGCCTAGAAGGGAAATTCATCAGGGGAATAGGGCTGAGGGTTTCTTAGTAGTCATGCTAATGAGTGCTTGAGTCCCTCGTGAGTCCCAAAATGAAACCCGGAAGGAAACCCTGACAATGGTTGGGAGTGAACTTCACAGCTGGGGTCCTTTTGGGGTCCCAGATTTCATCAGTATATGCCTCAGTGTCCCCACAGGCTCCCTGGACACTGTTTATGGGTGGCTAGGCTGAGCTGAATGGAGGTTGCTGAGCAGAACAGATGTGTGGTTTTGATGTGAACAGACACAGAGAGGCCCCTTAGCCTTCGGTCCCTCTCCTCCGGCCCTAGCCCAGGGGTAGGGCCCCTGCCTGCCCAGGTCCGTGCCCCTCTTTGTGGTGCATCCCTCTCCACTGAGACCCAGCAAGGCAGGTGTCTTTCTGCAGGGAGCGGCAGGAGGGATTTACGGCCTTTATTTCTGCAGAGAAATAAAACACTACCTTCTGCTCAGGCTTCTCATCCTGCTGGGCTCCTCCCTGCCATTCCCCCAGAGATGGGATTTTGAGTGATGAGGGAGGAGTGGAGGACGGATGGGGGTGGGGCAAGGATCCAGGGAAATAACGGTATTCAAGGAGATGGGGACACGGAGACAGGACTGGTGGGGAGCCACTCGGAGAGGAGGGCAGAGAGGGGTTTGGGAGGGCTAAGAGCTAGGGAGACACAGAGACAAAGATAAAGAGAGAGACGGAGAGAAAGCCAGTGACAGAGAGACAGAGAGGCAGCTGGAGGGAGTGGTGACACAGAGAGACAGATGGACAGACAGACAGCTATATGCAGAGATACAGAGAGGAAGACAGACAGACAAAGAGGCCATTTTCTAGGGCCAAGACAAAAGCAGACAAAAAGGAAGCTATGGGCCAACTGAGAAGACAAGGCTACGACAAGGAAAAAAAGAATGATCCAGAGAGACCGGCGGCCTGTAGCCCCGGGTGGAGAAGGGCACAGAGAAGCACAGCCGTGGAAACAGTGGGCAGAGGCAGGCCCCCACGCGAGATGCGGGGTGAATGGCTACAGACAGGCAGAGAGGGAAGTTATTTACCGAAAGCCTCCTGAGTCCAGGTGGTTTGCATATATATGTATTTGCTGATCACTTTTTTTGACTTCTTTGTTTGACCCTTGCATCACTGAGCTGGGGCTCCCCTGACCGCGCCTGGCCCCACAGCCCCTGCTCTTTCCAGACACAGAGGGCAGGAACCAGTGACGGACCATGTGCCCCAGGAGCCTTGGGTTTCTGACCCTTCCTGGCCCTTCCTGAATTCTGCAGTTGCAAATTGGGGCTGGAGGAGATGGGAGGTGCCGGGGGTGGTCCTCATGGGGCTTGGGGGTCATTCCTCTGGGAGGAAAGATCTGGAAGGATCTTTGCTTGATCAGGGGAAGAGAATGGTAGGACGCCTTCAAAGACTCCTGAGCACCCCCAGAAAAAAGATCCAAACTCCTCATTCTGGAGGTCAGAGCCCCCCACGGTCTGACTCCGATCTACTTCTAGAGCCTAGCCCTCTCTCCTAGGACTAGCCTGCCGGGACCAGCTGCTGTTCTTCTGCCTTCTCTGCGTGGGTCTCCCAATTTCTTGCTTGATAGCACTCTGCGCTTGGCCATGGCACAAAGCATCGCCCCCCCGGGGGTGTCTCTTCACCCTCACAGACGTCCCTTTGGTGTTTTGCTGTTTGTATTACCTACAATTGCAGGGTCTCTACAAGAGTGTTTTTTGACCAAGGATCGCTTGAGAAATCTCTGTAGTCCTCTTAAGCAAATACCCCAAAAAGACATGTCTGTTTCTCCTGAGGCCTGGTTTGTCAGGGACACTGGAAACTGAGGTCCCAGGGACAGGCTGGGTGAATTAGTGAATTCTTCACCGTCATGGAGGTGACCTTGTTTCTGCTGGCTCCTGGGCTCCATTCGTATTCTGGGGTATACGGTGAGGTCTCAGGGCTGGGACGGCTGGGTGGGATATTTTCCAGAGTGGCTGAAAGCAAGTGAGGAGGACGGTGAAGCACTGGGGAGTAAGACCAGAAGTCAGGTCTGGGGCATAAGATGATGCCACAACTGGATGGAGTCTGGGTAGGTACCAAGAAAAATGATCATGGAGTGACTTCCCAAGAGCCAGGATAGGTGGGGAGTGGTATACAGGTCAAGATGGTCCGAGGCAAGCAGCTCCGGATTGGGAGCTCTGTGGCATAAGACAAGTCTGACAGACTGGGGGTGTGGTGCTCCCTCCTACCCACTGCACTTGTGTTCTGGACCATTCCCTGGGCAAGACTCCCCTCATTCTTGGAACGACAGCCTGGACATCTTTCAGTCTCTCATTTCCCCTCTGGGTGGCCATCAAGAACCAGAGTTCTTCTAGCTCCTGCCCCACTCGCCCCCCCCCCCCCCACCTTAGGGTTGACTTGCGTATAAGAGGGGAGGTGGTCACATTTGGGTTGGGATGACGTGCAGGTGGTACAGAGATTAGACTTCCCCGGCTGGGCATTTCCAGTCTTTGGAAGCCTTCTCTTTGTCCCCCGTTCTGAGCCCCTCAGGGTGAGTCTCCAGGTGGGGTGGGAGGGGGGGCACCTGCCATCCCAAGGGATTTCCATAAAGAGCGATGAAGTTATTCATCCAAGTTAGACACTTTCACCCTTGGGTCAATACCGATGTTCACGCAAAGTGCCTCGGGGCATATTTTTTTCCCTGGAAGTGAAGAGGTTGGGAAAACCCAGCTGTTACCACAGGGGCCACCCCAGATGGTGAAATTTAATGGCAATCCCTCCTTGGTTGGAGGAGGAATGGGGTCAAGGATTAGCCCCCCCCCCCCGAAGGAGGGGAGACTTCAGGTTAGAAATGAGATTTAGGACTTTGCAATTTGAGGCTAAGAGCAGCAGCGTCAGTGTTTCTGTTTCCCTCCTGGGTCCTGACCCAAGTCGGCCAGGAAGGTGTCCCTGTGAAGGCTGATCCAAAGAGAATGCTTCCAACTTGGGGAAATGCCCAGCCGGGGAAGTCCAATCTCTGTACCACCTCTGTGTCGTCGCAACCCAAATGTGAGGCATGTATGCACGTACATCTCCCTCTTTGGTGGATGCCTGGGTGGACCCCCGTTCGAGGGGCAGAAGACGATAGCTTTCCGACACTGGGAGGCTGTACCGTGGAGGTCAGCGCAGGGGCGGAAGAGAAGGTCTTCAGAAAACTGTCCAGTCTCCTCACTGTGGTCGAAGAGACAGATAGGTATGTTTGACAGGATAGGCTGATTGTGGTAAGTCTCCGAATGTCAGCGGCTTTAATGCAGCCAAAAGGTTTCTTATATCACAGGCCGTTATGGACTCTGCTCCATTCGGTTTTCAGGAACCCACATCCCTTTCACTTTATGGCTCTGCAGTCCTCTGGGTTCTCAGCTTAGATGGGCAAAAAGCGAGGGCATTGCACGGCAATGTTTGGATCGGGCGGGGAAGTAACACATTCCCACAGTCCTCCGGCAAAGGGTTTCCTCCTGGGAAGACTTGGCCTGATTACTGGGGAAGGGATTGACATCCGAACCCACTGGTCAGAATTGGGCCAGGCTGGCACTCCTATGTGCAACGGAGGCAGTGAGATTAATGTTTTAGCTGAGCACTTTGCTGCCCTGAACAAAATATGGGCTAATGATGTGTGTGTGTGTGTGTGTGTGTGTGTGTGTGTGTGTGTGTATGTGTCTGCATGTATGTGCCCATGTGACACATTTGGAACATCATCCTTGGGGTGCCCAATGGAACGCTGGTCAGAGAATGGTCAGAGTTGCAGACTTAAATGTCTATAGGACCTGGGCTGATCTTTAAGGAAACAACGTGCTGCGGTGCATGTCAGACTGGAGAGGATTGTCCACGCAGGTCCCGCCGAGAGTGGCTCTGGGGGAAGGCTTGGTGAATCCGGATTTTCAGGAACGTCAGAGAGGCAGCAAGTCAAAACTTTTATACGTACTCTTTTTTTTTTCATGTCGGCAGTGGCTGATCCTTTAAACCCTACTCAGCAGTGCTGTGGCCAAAAGCAGACGTGTCCGCAGGAGGGCTGGTTCCCGAGGGCCGGGCCGTCTCTTCTGTCAAGGCTGGTGTCAGCTGCGGACCGGGTCCCTCTCTGTACACAGGAGGGTCCTGGCTGTGACCATGACACCCTTCTGGGTGTGCAGGAAAACACAGCTGAATGTTAAATAAACGCCCACTAATTACCCTGAGAATATTTATTGAGGTTTTCCCACGTTGTAATAAGAAATTATTGAAACATATATCACCCACCGAGCTGTTAATCATTGGTAAATATATTTTAAATACAGCAGTCCATTAGTATTTTAATTTAGCTTGTCTCCTGGAGAATATGTGCTGTATGAGACAAATGTCCCCAGCTTCAGAGCCCAGGGAAAAATTTCCTCACCTAGTTAATCTTTATGTTCTCCGCTCAGGGAGGAAATCCCGGCTGCACCAGCAAGAGAAATGTTCCCCGGGGGCCAGTATTGATGGTGAGTGTCCTTGAGGAGCTGGTGGGCGAGGCAGGGAGGCCACAGCTCTGGAGCAGAGAAGGAGTGAGTGGGAGACAGGGCAAGGCCGGGAGCCACTGTTGCTGACTGCTGGGCCACCACCCCGCCGTTCACTGGAATGTGAAATTGTATAGCTGAGAAGAAAAAACAAAAACCCAACTAATGTACTGAACCTCAGTGGTCACAACAGGCATTTTTCAAACTTGGATGTTCTGCACAGAATTGTTTGCCTCCCTTCTCTGCAGGGGGTTGGTTCGGACCTCATGCCTCGCATGTGCCTTATCTTATGTGGGGCCAGCCAGAAAGGGACAGACCCAGTGACGCTGATCGGGGAGGGTTCTGCCTAAGGTTTGCCTTGGTGACCACCTGGTGAGCCTTGTGGGAGCCTCTCCCCGAACCACCTGTTCATTTAACAGACACTTATTGAGCACCAGCTGTGTACCAGGTATCATTCTGGGCACTGGAGGTGCAGGTGTGAACCAGAAAGAGAAGGTTCTACATTCTGGTGGTGGACCACAGACAGCTAACATGTCGTAAGCAAGCGCATTTCAGAGAGTGATCACGCTATGAGAAAACAGAGCAGGGTGTTGGGGGACAGTGACTGGCATCATGGAGCTTTGACTCATATCCTTATTTTTATCTGTTAGGTGAGGGGGAGAGAGAGAGAGAGAGAGAGAGAGAGAGAGAGAGAGAATACCTTTGAATGCATGTCAGACTGGAGAGGGATTGTCCATGCAGGTCCCGCTGAGAGTGGCTCTGGGGGAAGGCTTGGTGAATCCGGATTTTTAGGAACGTCAGAGAGGCAGCAAGTCTAAACTTTTATACGTACTCTTTTTTTTTCATGTCGGCAGTGGGTGATCCTCTAAAGCCTACTCAGCAGTGCTGTGGCCAAAAGCAGATGTGTCCACAGGAGGGCTGGTTCCCGAGGGCCGGGCCGTCTCTTCTGTCCAGGCTGGTGTCAGCTGCGGACCGGGTCCCTCTCTGTACACAGGAGGGTCCTGGCTGTGACCATGACACCCTTCTGGGTGTGCAGGAAAACACAGCTGAATGTTAAATAAACGCCCGCTAATTACCCTGAGGATATTTATTGAGGTCCAAAATGGAGTAGATGGTGATGGCGGGCCATTCATTCCCTGAGTTTGGGAACTTGCGGGGAAGAGTAAGAGTGGGGGAAGGGGACAAGGGCAGAGCTTGGAACCTGTTGAATCCGAGGTGTGTGTGTGTGTGTGTGTGTGTGTGTGTGTGTGTCACTCGGGAGAAAAGCCCCCCCCCCCCCCCCCCCGCCAGCCCCAACGGTTGTAGCAGACACATGGGAGGCACTGAGGCACATCCCCTCAACACGTCTGATTTCTGCACACAGAGATTGACACATTCCATACCCACATCCAGGGTCCTCCGTTAAGCTTGTGCCACTGTGTCTCTTTGCTTTGCTGCCTCAGCTCAGGGCAGCTGCGACCAGGTGGAGGGAAGTTGACATCGCTGGGGAGACCCTCAACCAAAGGAGGACAAGAGGCAGAGGGCCAATGGTTCGGCCTCCCCATTCCCATTCTCCGGTGGGACAGTTCCCAGGGGCGTTCTACAGGGACCTCAGAGCGTCCCCAGGGAGATTGAGCACCAGCTGCCCATGGCAGTCACCTGCTCTGAGCAGACACTTCACTCAGCGGTCCTCCTCACCCTCCACACCTTCACTCCTGCTTTCTCAAATATACCTCCTAACATCTTGCGTGTGAGCCCTTTGGGGGGACCCAGATCAGGAAGGATGACCTACAGGCTCCAAAGGGGACACATCACGGCAGTGGCTCTGATCAGGGCAGCAGCAGATTTCCCAGGAAGAATGGGAAGCACGAGGACAGAGAACAACACCCTAACGCTTGAAGGGCAGGCAGAGGGAGAAGAGGGGGTTTCCTTGAAAACACACAAAGGAACAAGTCACTTAAAGGCAAACACCAATGGCCAACTCCTTAAGAGAAAACCCTCATCAGCCTTCTCTTCTTCCTTCTTTCTGGCCCCTTATCCTCTATGGGCTGTGAGGTCCTAGCAGTTTTCACATCCCTGGCACAGTCTTCTCTGGGGTATTTTCTTCTCAGACCCTATTGGTTTGCAGCTCATTGAGACTGTAGTGAGCCCAGTATGTGTGGTGTGAAATCCACCTGCAAGGCCACCCCGACCAGTGAGTGTCCCTGACTGATGTCCAGTCCAAGTGACCTCTCCTTCCTGTCAGTTTCTATCTTAATCAGCTCTCACCACAACAGTGCTGCGTAACAAACATCCCTGAAACTTGGCAACGTATAAAAACCAGCATTGGTTTCTTGCCCCTGTACCTGCAGGTCCGTGGGGGCAGCTCTTTTCCACGCATTTCAGGCTGTGATGGCAATGGCTAACCGAGACCTGTTCTTCCTGGGAAAGGGCTGGCTACTCCCAGAGGGTGAGCAGAAATGTGCAGTGTTTCTGAAGGCCCTGACTCTGAATTCACAAAGTGTTGCTTCCACTCATACCTGACTGGACAAAGCAGGGCACACGCCAAGCCCCTGCTGTCAGAGTGTGAGGAAGCACATTCTTCTCCTGAGGAGTGTGCATGCATGTGGGTAAACACGTATTTGCTGAACATTAACCTAACGGGCCACAGGTCTGCCATGCACACGATCTAGCCTTCCTTGTGGAGTCCACGACTTTCTACTCTCCAGGCACGTCAGTTGCACACATGCTCTATCTCAACCGCACTGTGAGTGTCTTCGGGGCACCACCCATATGTGACCACCCTCAGAACCTCCCCACCAATCAGTGTAGAAAAGGATGTGGCACACGATCATATGTGGTCAGAGTCCGGGAATACTTGGAAGGTAGGGCAAATGAGATTTGCTGATAGATTGGATGTGCATCATATAAGAGAATATGGGAGACGATGATGTTGTCTTTGACCCGAGCAATTGAGAAAATTGAGTTGTCCTATATAAGGATGGGGGAAATTGTGGGAGGGATGGATGTTGAGAAAATTGAAGGTCATTAATATCTATTTCATTGCTTCCAGAAGTGTGGGATGCTCAGTATTTATGGGTGGTAGAGGGATGATGCACAGACCCAACGCCAGTTAACGGTGAATCAAAGAGTTAGAAAGCTATTTATCTTTCAGTTCTTTATTGACTCTTTTGATTAGTTAAAAAACAGTCGGAGTTTGGTGCTAGCACGACTTTAAGCACTTGCTGATCTCCCTTTTTAGAAAAGAGAGATTATGCCGCAGGCTTAGAGACTTGGGCCATTTATAATATCTAGCTAGATTTAATATCAGCATTGTCTTTGCACTGAATTTCTTTTTCTGGATAACTTCTCGCTACAGCTCGTGGTGCGGGTACATCTACAGTCTAGGTATACATTTCCTTAAAAAATGAATTCATGCATGATAAAAAGGGAATCAATTTACAAGAAATGCTTAGGTGAGTTTATTCCTCCATTTATTTGAGAAATATTTATCTAGTGTTGACTATTTACTGGACACTGTTTTGGGTGCTGAGGATACAGCAGTGAATTAAAACCGACCCAGGTACAGACCTTCACGGAGCCGGCAGTCTAGTCGGGAAGGCAGAAGACAGACAAAGTAAATAGGTGAAGTAGGAGATGTTTGGGGTGGTGGCGAGTCCTACAGAATAAATAAAGCAGAGAAAGCAGATTGGAAGTGGGGCAGGGGTGAGGGTGCACTTTAAATAGGGTGGGCGGGGAAAGCCTCATGGAGAAGGTGGCCTTTGCAGAAAGGCCCAAGAGGGGCCAGTCACACCAGCGTCTGAGAAAGAGCACCCCCAGCAGAGGGGACAGCAAGGACAGAGCTCTGAGGCCGTGGCACGGCTGGCCTGGCCGAAGAGGAGCACGGAGTCCAGTGTATTTGTGGAGTGGAGAGCGCAAGGGGAAGGGTAGAGAACAAAAGATCAGAGAGGCATTGAGGGGGCGGGAGCATGCAGGGTCCCGGGGGACACCGTCGGGGATTCAGCTTTTACTCTGAGTGAGATGGGGAGCCATCGAAGGACTTCCAGCAGGGGAGTCGCTTGATCCGAAAGAGTTAACAGCGTCCCCGTGGTCATCGTGTTGGGAACAGACTCAAGGGAGCAGGGACAGTTAGGGGGAGACCCGAGTTGGTGGGGCTGTTGCCGAATCCCAGTGACAGAAGATGCCAACTTGGGTGGACGACAAGATGTGGTTGGACTCTGGGCGTATTTTGAAGGTCGAGCGAGCAGAATCTGCTGACCCGTTAGGTATGTGCTACGCAAGAGAATGAGAAGAGGTGGTGATGCTGTTCTGGACCTGAGCGGTTGAGAAAATTGAGTTGAATTGGGGGAGTTTGGGAGGACATCAGGAGGTCCACTCGGTCGTGTTGGTTTTGAGACGCCTGTTGGACGTCCAAATGGAGACATTAAGTAGACTCTCGGATACTTGAGGTTGGGATTCGTGGGAGGGTCCTAACCAGGGCTTACGCATGGGGATCATCAGCACATAGGTGGTCTAGACGCATGGACACGAGACAGAGAGGGCAGAGAACTCACGTGCCCCCTTCTTGCTGGCCCACAGCTAAGCCCTGTGCTGGCAGCTGTTTGCTCTGCTGAAGTCTGGGCCCCAGGTGTCATGGGTGCAGATGCCACAAGGCTGTTTTCCTCACGAGTCTTGGAAAAGACCTCCATTTCCTGCAGCCCCGGAAGGGCCAAAGAAAATTTGCTGTGAGAAGCTGTCATTTTGGCATAATTGCCCTGCATACCAAGCTTTACACGTTAAGCTTCTCAAATTGATCTGTCCTGTCATTTTGACTTCCTAAACCTTCCCTTCTTCTTTACACGGTTAGTATTTCCACTGGGAAGCAGTTGTCTGAAGCCTGAACTGTATGTGTCAAAACATCCTGTTAGGGTTTTCTGAGGTTTCTGATGTTGGGCAATTCAGGGCATTTGGTTTCCACATCAGAGGAGGGAAAATTTCTTCCTGTCATTACGGTATCACTGCGGACCGGGTCGTGGCTGCTTCGGGTCTCGGGACCAAAAACAGACGCCTAGGGTGTGTAATGGTTTTTTGCTACAGGATGCGAAACTGGCTCAGCCTGAAATTGTGAGGACAATTTAAAGTAATAATGGGAACTGCCATCCGATGAACACTTGTATTTTCCAGGCTCTGTTTTGTAGCGGATGGTGTTGGTGCCTTGCCAAGAACCTTTCACCGTACAACCCCCCTCCAGCTGCCGTGGGTGCCGGCTGCTGACAGCTCACAGCTGCCCCCTTGGCTGAATGGGAGCCACTCCACCTGGCTGAGTGGGAGACACTTCACCTGGGTGAACGGGAGCCATCTCACCTGGAAGAACGGAGAAACTTCGCGTGGCTGAATGGGAGAAACTCCGCCTGGCCAAACAGGAGCCACCTTATCTGGCTAAATCACAGCATCTCACCTGCTCCTCGAGCAGCCACTGACTGACTGACCCAGGCTGGCCCTCCTTCCTCAATCTGGGATGAGCTCTGTGGCTCATGTTGTGCTCCAGAGCTCCCTGTGGGATCAGCTCAGAGGCAGTCTTGGGTTGAGACCATGTGCTTGCTTTTCTTTCCACCCTCGTTCTATTCTGCCCTTCCCTCTCTCCCCTTCTCTGGACAGCTGTCCGCATTTCAGGCTCTACTTCTGGGGAATTCAGCCCAAGACAAGTATCCGACATATTTTATATCATCGACAACCTCGGAACTTCTCAACAACACGCTGACAGAGAATTACGATTTCTTGTCTGCAGATGTGGACGTGAAGGCTCAGAGAGGTTAATAGGCAGCCAAGGGTCACGTAGCCGGACAGGTACAAGAGCCAGGCGTCAAATCCAACATTTGCTCAAAGCTCATGCTCCTAACAGTTATGGTCTAACACCTTTCCATAGGGTCAATGTCAGATATTTTGAACCTTAAATATTTGTTTTCTTGTTTTCTCTTCCTCGGGAGTCAAATGTGGGTTTCTTTATTTTTATTTTTTTAATTTTTTGAATGTTTATTCATTTTTGAGAGACAGAGCATGAGTGGAGGAGGAACAGAGAGAGAGAGAGAGAGAGAGAGAGAGACAGAATCTGAAGCAGCCTCCAGGCTCTGAGCCCTCAGCACAGAGCCCGACGTGGGGCTCGAGCTCACAGACTGTGAGATCATGACCTGAGCTGAAGTCAGATGCCCAACCGACTGAGCCCCCAGGCGCCCTCAAATGTGGGTTTCTTTAAGCAGTGTCGCCTGGAGGGCCAGGAACCAGCTGTCTGTGGTGACGGTGGGCGAAGGGATAATAGCTGGGCCCTTGGGAAGGCAGAGAAAGGTGACCGACCAACGAAGGCAGCTAGGTGGCATTTACTCATTTACTCTGGCTTTGGAATATAGTCAGAGCTTCCCAGCTGTTTGTAAGTCACTCAATACCACCTTTCCAAGACGTGGCTACGGGTAAGGGCTTGATCAACTGCAAATTGCTGCTGAAAGAAAGAAATTATCTGTTAGCTTTTCTGGGCGAGGAGAGGGTCCGGGTTCCCTAGCGTAATCCCCAAAGGGTACACCGAGTGCTTCTGCTGCCTGGTGGGTCAGCCTGGGTTTCAAAATGGAATGCAGCACTAAACCTGTCAAGGTGAGATCCGACAAGTTTGAAAGTAAGGCAAACAGTTAGGCTCAAAACATTCCTGACTCGCCTGGTGGACGTGAGAGGGTTGGAGAAAGGATGATTTGTGCGTAAGAGGATTTAAGATTGTTTTCTATGGAGCACCAAGTCAGTATCAGGCAATGATGATGATGTCATTGTGCTCCTAAGAACGTAACTATGATTCTCACTTGCCTTCGGAGAAATAGAGAACGGGCTCATTCTACTCTACGTTGGTGAGATTGCAGTTGGAGAATAAAACGATAATGACGAGAGAGCTTCTGTGGTTTTTTATTGAGATCGAGCCGACACCCATTATGTTGATTTCGGGTGCCCCACGTAATGGTTTGATATTTGTGTACGTCGCAAAGTAGTCACCACAAGAAATCTAATTAACACATAGTCACAGATTTTTTTTTTTTTTTAAATTTTAGAGAGAAAGAGCAGGGGAGAGGGGCAGAGGGAAAGAAAGAGAGAGGATCCTGGCACAGGGCTCGATCTCACAACCCTGGGATCATGACCTGAGCTGTAATCATTGGACGCTCAGCCGACTGAGTCACCGAGGCGCCCCCAGAATTTTTTTTCTCGTGGTGAGAACTTTTAAGATCTACTCTCTTAGCAACTTTCATTTTTTAAAAATATTTATTTATTTTTGAGAGACAGAGTGAGACAAAGTGAGACTTGGGGGAGGGGCAGAGAGAGAGGGAGACACAGGATTGGAAACAGGCTCCAGGCTCTGAGCTGTCAGCACAGAGCCTGACGCGGGGCTCGAACCCACAGACTGTGAGATCATGACCTGAGCCGAAGTCGGACGCTCAACCGACTGAGCCACCCAGGCGCCCCTCTTAGCAACTTTCAAACATGGAATCCAGTAGATTAACAGGAGTCACTGTGCTGTACATTACATCCCAGGACTTATTTATTTTATAACTGAAAGTTGGTACCTTTTGACCCCCATCACTCATTTTGCTCACCCCCTGCCTCTGGCAACCATCCATCCATCAATCTGTTCTCTGCGACTATGAGCCTTTTTCTTTCTTTCTTTCTTTCTTTCTTTCTTTCTTTCTTTCTTTCTTTCTTTCTTTCTTTCTCTTTCTTTCAAGATTCTACCTATAGGGGCGCCTGGGTGGCGCAGTCAGTTGAGTGTCCGACTTCAGCCAGGTCACGATCTCGCGGTCCGTGAGTTCGAGCCCCGCGTCAGGCTCTGGGCTGATGGCTCGGAGCCTGGAGCCTGTTTCCGATTCTGTGTCTCCCTCTCTCTCTGACCCTCCCCCGTTCATGCTCTGTCTCTCTCTGTCCCAAAAATAAATTTAAAAAAACGTTGAAAAAAAAATTAAAAAAAAAAAAAAAGATTCTACCTATAATTGAGACCCTACAGTATTTGTTTTTCTCTGCCTGACTTATTTCACTTAGCATAATGCCCTCAAGGTCCATCCATGGTGTGGCAAATGGAAATGTTTCATTTTTTTTTATGGCCAAATAATACTCCATTGTATAAACATACTGCCTTTTCTTTATTCTTTTTATCTGTTGGTGAACGGGGCTGCTGCATACAGATGAGAAGCACCATTTTCAAAGCACTGCCCCAGGGAGGCACCCATACCTTCTGGCCCAACCAGAAGGTTTCCAACTCTCTGCCACTTTCTTTTAAAAACATATGTTTATTTTTAAAGCATAAAATAAATATTTTTGATATAAAACTTCAGTTTTTTTGAAGTAGGTTTCATGCAATGCGGGGCTTGAACTCACAACCCTGAGATTAAGACCTGAGCTGAGATCGAGAGTCCGATGTCCGACCGACTGAGCCACCCAGGTGCCCCTCGTATAAAACATTCTAACAATTCATTAAAGCAAGACATTGATGAATCTCCTGACCCTCATGTTGATGGGGAATGGCATTTAATATTTTATAACGTTATGCATTTTTCTATGAGTACGCCTATATTTAATGTATATTTTAGGTGTCCAATTTTAAATTTTTTTTTTTCAACATTTTTTATTTATTTTTGGGACAGAGAGAGACAGAGCATGAACGGGGGAGGGGCAGAGAGAGAGGGAGACACAGAATCGGAAACAGGCTCCAGGCTCCGAGCCATCAGCCCAGAGCCTGACGCGGGGCTCGAACTCACGGACCGCGAGATCGTGACCTGGCTGAAGTCGGACGCTTAACCGACTGCGCCACCCAGGCGCCCCTAGGTGTCCAATTTTAAATGTGAACACTCTATTTTGATCTGTAATATGCTGTTTTCATTCAACATTTTCTCATGTCAAATAAATGTGCTTTATCCTTTTTTTCTTTTTTTCTTTTCTTTTTTTTTTTTTTGCTAATGATGAATATCTTTTTCTACTTAGGATATACACACTTTGAGTTTCCCATGCAAGATAGGTTTTTATCTCTTGAAAAATATTTGGGTTTTGGAAACAGCGAAGAGTGATTTGGCATCAGATTTAGCATGATTCTTGTAAAAAACAATTTACTCGGCACTGAATGTTCCAGAATCCTTGTGGGCTTCTCTGGTTACGGAGGGGTTCATCAGGCTCATCAAGAGTGTAATGTGTGTTGCTTGCAGCGGCCATAAGAGAGGGGTTAAAGTCCTGCCCTGGGGTGGCTGGGGAGGAGCTGGAGAAGGCTTTGTAGAGGACATTTGATCTGAGCTCTAAGTAAATAGAAGTTGTCCGGGTGACAAACAAAAAGAAGGACGTTTCAAACGTAAGCACTAGAGCTCACAGAGGCAGAGGGGGATGAGAGAGTGAGGCCTGCCTCGGAACTGGCAAATCGTAGCTTGGGTCTGAAACAGAGGAGATTCTGCCGGTGAAGGAGGGAGGGTCCAGGCAGCCAGGACCAGATTGCACAGTCCATGCTAAGAGTCTGAACTCGGAGGGAGGAAGAGGGTGGAGTGTTAATTGAGGTCATGGGCCTTGGAGTCAGGCGGGACTCCCATCCACTGTCACCCTACCATTGTGACGCCTTCACAGCAGTGCCCTTGGACCTGGCAGAGAGGACGGCAGAGCGTCCGCTGTGGCTCTCCTCTGGCTGCATGGGGTGAGGAGTCAGTGGGGTCCAGGGGACATGCCTGCCCAGAACCCAGGCTCCCTTATTCTAGACCATGCCACCTGAGATGCCCATGCAAGCCTCCCCTAGCCTACCCAGAGAGCCTGCATGAACCTCTTTGCCAAGGCCACCCCCACCCCCACCCCGAGGATGCACCGTGCTTCTGGTGTGCACATTCCCACTGCTGGGCAGAGCCCAAGGTGCCGTGGTTCTGGGGTGATACGGATGATGTGCAAGCTGGAGTATTCACACACATGCATGACGGAAGCCCCTTGACGTATGGGATGCAGCCAGGGTAGAGAGGGAAGGGGTGTGGGTTTTGGGCTCAAGGCTTCCTCTTGCCTGGGGCCCTGTAAATGTCAAGGGAAGGTCTGTTATTCAAGTTACCTGCTTCTCAGTTTCCCTCTCCTCCGAGTGGAAACGAGATGTCATAGGGATTTGTGGGGACTAGACAGGACGTCAGATGTCAAGTGCACAGCATTACGCCCGCCCAGCAGAAGTGCTCAACAGAGGGGCGCCTGGGTGGCTCAGTCAGTTAGGTGTCCGACTTCGGCTCAGGTCACGGTCTCACGGTTTGTGACTTCGAACCCCACATTGGGCTCACCGCCGTCAGACTGTCAGTGCAAAGCCTGCTTCGGATGGATCCTCTGTCCGCTTCTCTGCGCCCCCCCCCAACTTGCGCTCCCCCCAAAATAAGAAAAGATGTTAAAGAAAAAGAAGAGGCTCACGGGAGGGAACAGGGTGCTCACGGAGGCTTGGCAGCTGGGGTGCCATGTTGGATGTGCAGACGCAGTAGGGAGATGGACGGAGGAGGGGGAACTAAAGACAGCAAGACCCCTTAGCAACCTGCCTGGTGGCACTACAGAGAGTTGATGGGGATCTGGCATCGTCTTGCCAATGGGGCTGAGGAGATCTGGCACACGTTCAGGCCACTGGCAGTCCCTGGAGTCGGGAACGTGCAGTGCCTTTCAGAAGCAGCATTAAAACCAGCCCTTCTCCTGTCTGACCCCCTGACTACCAGCACCACAGTGACCTGCGTGGTTTTGCTGAAATGCAGATCCCCAGGCACCAGCTGGGGCATAACCCAGTCAGGATCTCTGGGGGTTGGGGCCCAGGAGTGCTTCTAAAGCATCTAAAGTTTGTGAATCACCCAGTGGATGGGGATGGCAGGTTCAAAATCTGGGACTGACGTTCAAAAAAAGGGGATATTACCTAGCTGGAAGGAAGGGGCTATATTACTTCCTGTTTACCGGGTGTTTTGGAGGAAATGCCTTTCCAACCATGGCTCCAGAGGAGAAACAGAATAAAAGAATAAGAAGGTGTTGGTGACAAAGTAGTTAGAAGCCCCTGCTTTGAAGGAGGCCGTGTGTGCGCGCGCGCGTGTTTCTACGAGATTGCAAATCGATATCCCATTTCCCTTGGAGTTTACACAGCTGCCCACAGGCCGATTCTTGACTCCAGGATAAATAGGGCCATATCACTCGGCTGGAGAATAATGAATTTTCCAGATGGGCCACACATCCTCACGACGGGCCTTTCGGGAAACCGCGTGTGGAGGAGAACTCGGTCTTCTGGTCCGAGAACGTGCTCCCATCTCCATGTCCCCTCCGGCCAGCTCCCCACGGCCCTCCGTGCCACGTGGGTGAGCCTGCCCTTTGGTGTGGGAATGTGAAGGAATTGAGATGCATCCCCTGAAGTCAGACCGGGGTTACTGCGATTTGTGTCCCGATTTTCCCATCCACTGGACTGTGATCACCTTGAGGGCAGGGCCACTCGGATTCCTCTCCTCACACCCCCTGTGTCCTTCAGGAGAAGGTGGGGCTGCCGTGCCGTAGCCCCGGGCCAGCGTGGACCCTTAAGATGCGGCTTACGGCCACGGGGGGAGGGGGAAGGAAATGTGGCGACTTCACCCTGGATCTTAAACCCTTCCGCCCAGAAGTCGAGAGTCACTTCTGTTCACGGTTTGTTGGACAAATCACACGGCCCCATTAAAGTCGGGGGAGCTGGGGAAGCTCGGTATACTCAGTCCTTTGAAGGAGAAAACCAGAAATATTGGTTACCAGCATGAATAACCACCACACCACTGTGACAAACTAACTGGGGCTTGGAGTCATGTAGGCAAATGAATGAAATGGGCTTGTCACGAATCCAGAGCTGATACGGAATGAGGAGAATAAGGAGGGTGCACGGGCCTGGGGGTCCAGTGCAAATCCCATCGTCGTATGGCTGGCAGGTTCCACATTTGAGGAACAGGACACATGAGCTTTTGTCTTTGTTTGTAAGTTAGATGTCTATAAGCATCTCCAACTCCCCGATTTGAACTCCGAATGTTCTTCCAGGGCACCGCCTAGTACCCCAAGCCAACCACTTGGGGCCAGTTGCCCAGATACGCACCAGTGAAGCTGGTAACCATGTCCCAAGTGCGCACAGCTGGAAAGCCTGAGCAGGACAGTGGATCGGCTCTCATGGCCCACCTGCTTCCCCCACCGCGTGAAAGTCCAACCAGCAGAGCCACGAGGAGTAGGGGGTCCAGGGTCCAATGGCCGGGGGTCACGTCTCCCCTTGCGCACTTGCCGTGTAGATCAGTGACCTTTCCTTTTTGTCCTTGGTTTCCTTTCCCGAGAGTTTGGGGGAGGATTCGGTGAGTTCACACGTATAAAGCCCGTGGCGTTCTGCCTGACACACAGCTGAACGCTGGATGATGGATACCGGCTGTGACCCTGAATATTAGAATATTATTACTTGTTTCGCTACGCCAAGATTCCCGGTGCTTGGTTGCGTTGGGTTTTCCATCCGTGATAGAGAAGTACTATTCAGACCCTGTGGGATGGTTGTACGACCCAACTGAGGCTTAAAGACAGTAGCCATGCCCCCATCCGGTGCTAACTCTCGATCAGTAACTGATAGCCAGGCTTCTCTTCTCTGAGTCCCTCAACTCAACAACTGTGTGCGCTCCCGCAAGTCACTTCATTGGCCCGTGCCTCAGTTTCCCCATCTGCAGAGCAGGCATCAATATGTGTATAGTCACAGGCGGGGATTCCGAACCTCTGCTTTTCAGCCTGCCTCAGCCCCTTCCCCAGCGTTTCTGACCACAACAGAGGAATTTGCAAGGGAATGTTTTCTCAAGATTCGAAGCTTTCAGAAGCGTAGAAATACTGCTAGGGCCTGAAAGCAAGTCGGTGGCTCCACCTCTGCGTTACTCGGCCTATCTCACCTCCACCTGGGAGCCAATCCAGCTTGACGCCTGGCCTTCCTGCCTCCGGTGTGCCTCCTCCCAGCCTCTTCACACTACAGGCAGAGTGATCTTTCTAGGATGTGTACTGACCAGGTCACAGAGCAGCTCAGACCCCTCCAAACCCCTCCAAAAGCTCCTCTTGTCCTCAGGAGAAGAGCCAAGCTGTGTCACAGGGCCCAGGCTGCACTGTGTAATTCTAGTTGGTCTGTAGCTGGAGTGCAGGAGCACCTGGCTCCGGGTTCTGGTTCTGGGGCTCAGGTTCTGGTTCTGGCTCAAGGGGCTCAGGTTCTGCCCCTTGCCGCTGACAACATCCAAAGGCAGAGAGAGCCCAGGGGTGGCGAATAAGAAAGACCCACACGGGGAAGAGAACGCACTAACATCTCAGAGACTATCTCCAGAGTCCTGAAAGTCCTTCCAGGTTTATATAAGGAAAACGTGGCATAAAGGTGGGTATGTGGAGGTGGGCAGGGAAGGTCAAATCATTGTCTTAGGGTCAATCACAGGTGGGGTCTTGCTGGCTCAGGGCAATCCTTATTCCTTCGGTTCTCATCTCAGGATGCTTTCCACACTGACCTTTTGCCTGAGTTAAGAGAGGAGCTGGAAAGAACTTAATCAATTAGAAAGTTTGAGGTCAAAATAGAGATGGTTGAAGTCCACTTTCAGGTCTCTGCATTAGTCAGACCAATGGGGTTTTTATATCTATCTATCTATCTATCTATCTATCCCCTCCTCCCTCCCTCCACCCAACATCCATCCGTCCATCCATCCATCCATCCATCCACCTACCAATCCATCCATCCACCTATCTACCTACCTATCCATCCATCCATCCAACCAACCATCCATCCACCACCTACCTATCCATCCATCTGTCCATCCATCCATCCATCCATCCATCCATCCATCCAACCAACCATCCATCCACCTATCCATCCATCCATCCATCCATCCATCCATCCATCCATCCACCCACCTACCAATCCATCCATCCACCTATCTACCTACCTATCCATCCATCCATCCATCCATCCATCCATCCATCCAACCATCCATCCATCCACCTACCAATCCATCCATCCACCTATCTACCTACCTATCCATCCATCCAACCATCCATCCACCTATCCATCCATCCATCCATCCATCCATCCATCCATCCATCCACCCACCTACCAATCCATCCATCCACCTATCTACCTACCTATCCATCCATCCATCCATCCATCCATCCATCCATCCATCCAACCATCCATCCATCCACCTACCAATCCATCCATCCACCTATCTACCTACCTATCCATCCATCCAACCATCCATCCACCTATCCATCCATCCATCCATCCATCCATCCATCCATCCATCCACCCACCTACCAATCCATCCATCCACCTATCTACCTACCTATCCATCCATCCATCCATC
Organism: Panthera pardus; assembly: GCF_024362965.1. Classification (NCBI taxonomy): domain Eukaryota; kingdom Metazoa; phylum Chordata; class Mammalia; order Carnivora; family Felidae; genus Panthera; species Panthera pardus. The sequence continues at coordinate 17,054,131 of NW_026526980.1, read as the reverse complement.
CATCCATCCATCCATCCAACCATCCATCCACCTACCAATCCATCCATCCACCTATCTACCTACCTATCCATCCATCCAACCATCCATCCACCTATCCATCCATCCATCCATCCATCCATCCATCCAACCATCCATCCACCTATCCATCCATCCATCCATCCATCCATCCATCCATCCATCCATCCATCTTTCCATCATCTATCTAGAGGAGGAGAAGGGGAGAGAGATTTAATGAGGAATGGGATCATGTGTTTATGGAGGCCGAGATGTCCCATGACCTGCCATCTGCAAGCTGGAGACCCAGGAAAGCCGGCAGTGTCATTCAACCCAAGTCAGAAAGCCTATTTTATTTTTATTTATTTTTTTAGCTTGGCTTGAGTTCTCTTTCCTGGTCCATGAAGCCAGAAGCTGTCATGAGGTCTATGTACTCCAACACAAGTTTGCCTCTGTCTTCTCTCTGCTGGAACAGCATGTGGTCCCAGCTGTTAAGGGGAGATATTGGTAGTGGTGAGAAGGCGGTGAGGTGGGAACTTCCAGGGACTGCCTGTTCAAACGTTTATAGAGTCCAGGCAGGTGAATTAATGAACTGGAGCCAGGCAGGGCCCTTTGCCATCTAAAGAGGGGCGATATACCTCAGTTCCTGCCCATCGGGGCCAGGCAGAGGTGCAGGCATGGTCTGGACAGATCTGTTAATTTCAAGGAAAGCCAGATTCTGTATGTGAAATTTACCAACCCTTATTTTCCAAGAACACTGGGTGTACCAATCAGAACGCCTCTGTGGGCCAAATGCGGCCCGTGCTCACCGGCTTTTGAAACCTGACGCTTGTGAATGTACCCAGCCCACGTTTGGCATGCCACAGTAAGTCTTCAGCACCTTTGGGGTCTGTGTTTCTCTGCCCTATCCAGGAAGGCTCTATGTTATCAGGAAGGAAAGTAAGATTAAACCCAAGATGGGTGGAGGTTGTCTTTTTGTTGTCTTAATGGGCTAAGTCTCATCATTAAATTTTCCTGAGCTGATGGCTTTCTGTGGAAGAAATACCAGCCAAGCCCGAACACCCTGAAAGCTCCATTAATCTTTCCATAACCCCATTAACACTCACTGCATATTTCCTGTGAAAAGGGTTGGAAATGACCAGAGCCCGCAGCAGGGAAATATCTGTCATGCACCCAGCAGCCGGGGAAAGGGCCATGTAGGTGCACAACGGGAAGACCATTGGAATGTGCTTCCTTCGGAATTGCTAAGGGAGGGGGGGCCCAGAGGGAGAGAAAGAATCGCTCGACCCTGGGAATCTTATAACTTGACAATCATTACAATAGAGTCACCTGTACTTTGCCATCTAGAAATATCTATTACCTTGAACCTGGGGTTAGATGCCTGCTCCCCAGAGGAACTCTGGAAACAGAGATTTATTTGTGCAGCAATAATTGAAGAGTTCATTTGATTCCACAATCAATTTCACACCCTGTCATAAATAATGGAGGTCGTGGAGGCAGCCAAGCGGGGCGGGGGATCTGGCTGGTGCTGGGACAGCCTTCAAACAGCATCAGTGGAGAGAGGGACAGAGCCTCTGTGACAGCATGTTTGGAGAGAGTTTGAGTGGCAGCGTGTGTGTGTGTGTATGTGTGTGTGTGTGTGTGTGTGTGTGTGTGTGTGTGTGTGTGTGTGTGGTGTTTTCACAGAACCTTTTTTTCCTCCCCCTCGAAGGGGAAAGACGTTCAGACATTGCATTTTTAAGTGCTTGGGAGCAGCAAGATCACACCCGTGGACCCAACACGCCAGCAGTGCCCGAGAGACTGTGCTGTCAGAGCAACTTCTCAGTCCCCTTAGGCACCTGGCTGCTTCTTAGGGAAGCCCTGTTGGTGGCGGAATTAATACATGGACTGCTGTAATTGGCAGACTTTCAGGGATGCTCCAGGTTAGGTGCCTCGAGGCAGTGTGGGGAATGGCTGTTTGAAGTCTGAATTGTATGAGAATAAGGAAGACAGGGTGGAAAAAAAAAAAAAGAGTCTTGGCTGCTTTACAGAGATTTCCATTTCTAATGAAATGAGATGTAGAAATTTTAAAACTTTACATCCCTGGAAGATACTGCCTTAAGTATACCTCCTAGCCTAGTCCTCTTCTCCTGGCTTACGGGGCTGCTGACTCTCCGTCATCTTTCAGCCCCAGGACCTTTGCACGAGCTGTTTCTTCTGTCTCACCCATCTTCCCTCTCCTCAGCTGGCTAAGTCTTACTTGATCTTATGGTTCCAGCTTCACTGTAATTTCCTCGAGGAGATCTTTTAGACCAAACTGTATGTTCTTTTAGCAGCTTGTACCATTCTGTCTTGAGACTGGGCACAGTTGAAATGAAACAGCCATGTGCATAATGGTTTGGTAAATATCCACTTTCCTCTCTAACCTGAGCAATTCTTGGGAAGCAGACTCCTTCAATTTTGTGTCCCCAGCCCTTGGCACAACAGCGGGCATACAGGAGGCACTTAAGCCATGTTGTTGGTTGAATGAATGAATATTTGCCAAGGGAAGTGGGAGGATGTGCTGTAGCTATAATGTGCTCCTATGTATTCTTGTAGCCTGGTGGTCAGGAGAAGGAGGCAGTGGGGTTTATTTAGGACAAGTGAATATGCTTTTTTAAAGAATGTTTATTTATTTTTACTTTGAGAGAGAGAGAGAGATACAGAGAGCATATAACCAGGGGAGGGGCAGTGAGAAATGGAGAGAGAGAATCCCAGACAGGCTCTGCACAATCAGTGCAGAGCCCAATGTGGGACTCGATCTCATGAACCATAAGATCGTGACCTGAGCCGAAATCAAGAGTCAGACACTCAAATGACTGAGCCACCAGGCACCCCACGAATCTGCTTTCGATTGGCTTCCAGGGTGGTGGCCACCACTCAGGAACTAATGTCCAAAAGTCCCTTGGGCTGGGCGTTGGGGTAAATCCAGAAAGTGGTCTCCAAGTGAGCTGGGGGCACCGTTATTCTAGGCGATTGGTCCGTTCCAGGCAGACAGATACTCAGGCGTGGGAGATCAGAGTAAGCCACTGTGAGATGGGGGTAGCCGGGAGGTGCACCAGAAACTCCTGGCTTGATTCCAGAGGTGGGCTTAACACCATAGATACGGGGAGGAGTGTGCAGGGATCAACCAGAAAAGCTTAAGGTTCTGGGAGCTCATGGGTATATCCGGAAGCTTTGGACTTTTAAATTACCTGCGTCGGTAACTCCTCTTTTTGGCAAGGGTCCTGTCTGAAGATCAGCGTGGATATTTCCCCAGTTTTGTCCACACCCCCTCCCACCTGACTCACAAGGGCTAATAACAATCTATTTCGAACCCTGCTAATGACTCTATCAACCAAACACAGTTCATGGAGTCACAACACCGGATGCCAGAGCCCTTGTTGTCTGGTCTCCCTTCCTAGCTTAACAAATGGGGGTATTGAGGCACTTACAAAGATGATTGTTTTACTAACCGATGCCTTCATCAAACATTTACCACGCGTGTCTTTGGTGCCGGGCCCCAAGCCGGACACTGGGTGTGCGAGAATGAAAAGAATATTATTTCCGCACTCAAGGCCTTTAGAGGGGGGTAGAGACGGCTAGGTCAACAGGTGCAACAGACTGTGGCGTATGATAGGACAGTGACATCAGTGTTGTAGGAAGAGCGGGGACAGGGTCCCTAATTCATCCTGCATCATGGGTTGGTCTCATGTTTGAGCTGATTTTTCAGAAGAGGGTGGGAAGTCTCAGGGTGGCCTCAGTGTGTGCGTAAAGGTGTTCCAAGCAAAGGGGAAAACAGGAGAAAGCATGGAGGTGGGAGAGGGCATGATGCAGACCTCTGGGAAATGGAAGTCCTTCAGTATATCTGGCAGGTATGTTTGCTGTTGGGGGTGGTGAGGTGTGAGGCTGGGAGACAATAGAAACCAGACCATTGAGGGACTTTGATGATGGCTAAGAGGTGTGATTTTCTAGGGCAATGGGGAGCCGTAAGATCCAGTCATGCAGCACACGTGACCCTCAATGCACAAAGTCACACGTGCATGAGATCGAACTTCTTTTTTGTATAACTCAACCTAATTTCTGAATGTGAGCTCTCCCACGTGAACATCAATCCCAACCAGTAAAGGGAGGCCCCCTCAAGAAGGTCCAGATATGATCTCATCCATGTTCCGGGGTCTTATATGGTGTCAAGGGATTTGGGGACGCCCAGTAACCTTTCAGCAGCCTGTCCACTGCTTGATCAGTCATGTGGATGATGGATGATTAAAGCATTCACCATCTCTGCCTGAGTGACCCCTTGGGGTCTGGTGGCTCTCGGTGGCCGAGCGAGGCATGGGACTCTTTTGTAAATTGTGATCCTGATTTTCCCCTGATATACCATGCAGGCCTTCCTTACTTGGATTCTGCCGTCTGTTAGCATTGTCAGGAAGTAGGCTTCAGGTCATACAGTCTCCAGGACCTACCAATCTCTGCTTTTGTTACCTTTTTATTTTTAATCTGGGAGAAATCCCGATCCGTCATATTCCTCCCTTTGACCTTGCCCGTGAACCCCCTTTTCCGGAGGGCTCGGGCTTCATGGAACACAGAAGACCGAGGGTTACAGGGAAGCTTTGGTTTTGTTCCCGCCACTCCCTGCTCGAAAGCAGGTGGGGGTGGGGTTGGGGGGGAAGAGAGGGGGAGATATAAGGAGCCCAAATGATGAATGTCTCCAGATATCTTTTTCCCAGAGACAGTCGTATTCGGATATCAAGTGGTCAGTGTGGAGAGTGTGATGGTGGAGAAGAATTGAGGGTTAGGGAGGCCACTGAAATCTACACAGGGGACCCAGGAAAGAGGCTTTTACTGTGGCCATGGGCAACTGCTGGAGACGAGGCATTTCTTCCTGAACCTTCACTTACATCATGTCCTTAAATCCCTACGGCAACCTTACGAGACTGCTGTTTGTTTGTTTGTTTAATGGTCAGTTCCTTAGTCATATTTTGAGGGTTAGGACTTTAAAAAAATTTATTTTTGTAAATTTTTTTTAACGTTTATTTATTTTTGAGACAGAGAGAGACAGAGCATGAGCAGGGGAGGGGCAGAGAGAGAGGGAGACACAGAATCGGAAGCAGGCTCCAGACTCCGGGCCATCAGCCCAGAGCCCGACGCGGGGCTCGAGCTCACGGACCGCGAGATCGTGACCTGAGCTGAAGTCGGACGCTCAACTGACCGAGCCACCCAGGCGCCCCCAAAAAACTTATTTTGGAAGTGTAGTTGACATACGATGTTAGTTTCAGGTGGACAACATGGTGATTCAACAATACAATGCGTTTACACAGCGCTCTCTCCATGCTAAGTGTTGTCACTCTCTGTCACGATACAGTGTTATGACAATATTATCGACTGTATTCCGTATGCTATGCAGCTCGAGTGTCCATCGATCTATATCTTTTTTTAAGTTGCTTTATTTGTTTTGAGAGAGAGAGAGGGTGTGTGCTCAAGCAAGTAAGGAAGGGGCAGAGAGAGAGAGAGAGGGAGAGAGAGAATCCCAACCAGAACCCACACTGCCAGCACAGAGCCCAATGTGGGGCTCGAACTCACGAGCCGTGCGACCACGACCCAGGCAAACCAAGAGTCGGACACTCAACCGAATGAGCCACCCAGGTGTCCCTCTATATCTATATCTTATGTGTTGATAGATAGATAGACAGAGATATAAATATATAATGGAATATATATAGACATGCAATGGAATATTACGCAGCCGTGTAAAAGGATGAAATCTTGCCATTTGCTACAGCACGAATGCACTTACAAAATATCATGCTAAGTGAAATAAGTCAGACAGAGCAAGACAAACACCGTACGATGCCACTTCAACGTGGAACTTAAGAAACAAAGCAAAGGAAAAAAGAGACAAATAAACAGACTCTTAAGGACAGAGAACAAGCTGGTAGTTACCAGAGAGGGCAGAGGGTGGGAGGATGGGTGAGACAGATGAAGGGATGAAGGGGAATAAGCTGCCATTTATAAAATAAACCAGGCTGCTATTTTCAATCTTTTTAAAAAATGTATTTAACGTTTATTTATTCTGAAGGAGAGAGAGACAGAGCGTGGGTGGGTGGGGAGGGACAGAGAGGGAGGGAGACACAGAGCCCCGGGCAGCCTCCAGGCTCCGAGCTGTCAGCACAGGAGGCTGAGATTTTAAATCTCCATTTCACGGGCTGTGTGAGCCGAGATGCGTCCAGGGGCCGGGTCACTTGATGGGCATCGCCAGCCGGTAGGCGTCGGGGTCAGGATTCGAACACGGTCTTGGGGAATGACATGCCTTTTATCGCCCCTCGGGGTGACCCAAGCACCGGTTTCTCCCTGGTAGGGCAGAGAGACTGCGCAGCTGGTGGGGAGGAGGGACGGAGCTCAGGTTGGCGCTTCTGAATGCTGGTATGCTGGCAAATGAGGTGTTTTCTCGTCTTTATTGACTGAAGTTAAGGTCAGAAGTCTACATCCTGTTCCCTTCCCAAAGCTGTTCAACAGGTGCATCCAAATCTATTCACATGTCCCAAGAACCGGTTGGTGCCAAGGTGTGCCACCAACAGAGGCAGAAGACAGATAGGTGGTCTCTGAGGGGAGGTGGCTGTGTATTTTCCCTCCAAGGGAGGTGACAAAGTTGGGGGTGACTTTGAACAAGTTATCCCCCCTCCTTGGGTTTTCTGTTTCTGAGCAGTAGCCTGGTCTGGCCTCAGCAGAGAAGCCAGAGGGGTTCTGGCTACACCGGAGCCAGATCTCACCCGTCCCTTTCCCAGAACCCTCCGCGGCTCCCCCTCTCACTCAGGGTAGAAGCTAAGTCCTTACATTAGCCTGCGTGGCCCTGCCCATTGAGCCCCGTCCCCTCCTGCCTCTCACTCACTCGTTCCGGCCACGCCAGACTCCCCGCTGTTCTTCGAGCGGGCCCGCAGACTCTCCCCCGTCTGGCATTGTCCTCGCTGTCTCCTCCCCAGACGCTTTCCCTGCGTGTGGCCCCCTGGCTTGCTTCTGCCCTACCATCAGATGTCCATGAAATACCTTGCAGGGAAGCCGTCCATGACCACGTGTCTGACATTGGAAATCCTCCCTCAGCCTGAGCTTGAACAGGTCGCTCGCCCACACCGGTCCTCCATTTCTGTGGCACGGTCTAGTGTCACCCCGTGCTCGGGAAATAGTGAGCGCTCGTAAACGGTGGCTATCGTCAGCAGGTCCTCGCTCCGCAAAGAGGAAGGGAGACTCCCTCTTCCCCGTCAGCAGGTGAGACTGAGCCAAATCTTCCTAGTGAATGTCCATCCTGGGAACTGACAAGAGACCGTGGTGAGGGGAAGCCGGGCCCAGAAGAGAAGGGACTCATCTTGAGCCGGGTGGAAGCCGTGTCCTTGACGGCTGGTCAGGTGAGTCCAGCATCCCTGACCGTTGTCTCTCTTCTCCTGTCACTGTGTCCACTGGACTTGGCCATGGCACGTGCCCTGCCTCCTTCCCGCACATTCCCTGGCAGCCCCAGTCTCGGGCGGAAGCATCTTCAGGAGCGGGAAACATCGATTGCCCTAGTGATTAGTTGACCTAAAATACAACAGACTCTGGAATATTTGCATCTGCCCGTGTTTCCTTTTTGTTCATCAGTTTTCAACATGATGAGGATAGTTTAAACCAATATATTGGAGTGCCTCTCTTATCCGCTGAGTATCAGTTTTTCTATATTTTTATGAAAGGTTGGATTCTTCTGAATCCTTGTGGGTGGCTTTCCTCCTTCCTATTTTATCTGCTTTTGAATACCTTTGTTTGTCTTTCTAGAAAGGCCGCGTGAATGCACAAGCACTCTAAGGGGGCTAGATTTTTTAAATTGTGGTCAAATACACAGAACATAAATTTCACCATTTTAACCATTTTGAAGTGTGCATTTTGCGGCATGAAGTACATTCACGGTGTTGTGCGACCAGCCTCACCATCCATCTCCAGAACTTTGTCATCGTCCCCAACTGACACTCTGTCCCCATTAAGCATTAATGCCCCTTCCCCTCCTTCCTCTAGCCCCTGGAAGCCACCACTCTCTACCTTCTGTCTCCATGAATTTCATTATTCTAGGAACATCGTAAAGAAGGAACATACAACATTTGTCCTTTTGTGACTACCTTATTTCTTTTTTTTTTTTTTAGCTTTATTTATTTAGAGAAAGAGAGAGACAGAAAGGGAGAGAGGAGAGCTCAAGTGGGGGAGGAGCAGAGAGAAGGAGAGACAGAATCCCAAGCAGGCTCCCCTCTGACAGCAGAGAGCCCGATGCGGGGCTCAAACTCACGAACTTCAAGATCATGACCTGAACCAAAGCCGGTCACTCAAGTGACTGAGCCACCCAGGCGTCCTGTATCTGTTCATATTCTTGCTTTCAATTCTCTGGGTACCTGTCCAGAAATGGAAAGTTCTAGGTTCATTCTTGTTTTGAGGCTCACTCTACCATTTTCTTTTTTTTTTTTTTTAATTTTTTTTTACGTTTATTTATTTCTGAGACAGACAGAGACAGAGCATTAGTGGGGGAGGGTCAGAGAGAGAGGGAGACACGCTGTCAGCACAGAGCCCAACGCGGGGCTTGAACTCACAAACCGTGAGATCATGACCTGAACCGAAGTCAGTCGCTCAACCGACTGAGCCACCCAGGCGCCCCTCTACCATTTTCCACAGTGGGAACACCACTTACATTCCCGCCAATGATGCATGAGGGTTTCAGTTGCCCCATATCCTCGCTAACTCTTGTTACTTTCTGATTCTTTGATAGTAGCCATGCTAATGAGTGTGAGAGGATACCTTATGGCAGTTTTTACTTACATTTTCCTAACAATTATTGATGTTGGGTGCCTTTTCTTGTGCTTATTAACTGTGTATCTTATTTGGAGAACGTGTATTTCAAGCCCTTTGCCCATTTTTTGATTGGGTTGTTTATTTCTTTATTTTTGTCATTGTTGTTGAGTTGTACTTCTTTATATATTCTGGAAGTAAACCCCTTCTCCAATATATAATGTGCATATCTTTTCTGCCATCAACGGGTTGTGTTTTCATTCATGGTAGTGTCCCTTGATGCACAAAAATTTTAAATTCTGATAAAGTGCAATTTACCTTCTCTTTTGCTGCCTGTGCGTTTGGTGTCACATCCAAGAAGTCATTGCCAATTTAATGTCATGAAGGTTTCCCCCATATGTTTTCTTCTAAGAGTTTTGTGATTTCAGCTCTTATATTTAGGTTTCGGTCCATTCTTCTTATTTTTTTAAAGTTTATTTATTTGTTTTGAGAGAGAGTGTGTGAGCAAGCAGAAGAAGGACAGAGAGAGGGGGAGAGAGAGGATCCCAACCATACTCTGCACTGTCAGTGCAGAGCCTGATGCAGGGCTCAAACTCACGGACCATGAGATCATGACCTGAGCTGAAAACAAGAGTCAGACACTCAACTGACTGAGCCACCAAGGCGCCCGTTGGTTCATTTTTAGTAACTTTTGCATATGGTGGAAATAAGGGTCAAACTTCTTTTTGTTTTATTATGGATACTCAGTTTTTCCTATGCCATTTATTGAAAAGATTGTCTTTTACCCCCTTAAATGGTCGTGGCACAATTGTTGAAATCATTTGGCCATGTATGTGAAGGTTTATTTCTGGGCTTTCTGTTCTAATCCATTGGTCTATGTGCTTGTTGTTATGCTAATACCACAGTGTTTTATTACTGTGGCTTTGCAGCGAGTTTGAAATCGGGGAGAATGAGACTTCCAACTGTGTTCTTACTCTTCAAGATGGTTTTGGCTATTTGGGATCTCTTGCAAGTCCATACGAACCTGAGGATGGGTCTTTCTGTATCTACAAAAAATGTTGGGGTTTTGACGAGGATTGCATTGAGTCTGTAGATTACTGTGAATACTATTGACATCTTCATAATATTAAGGCTTCCAATCCATGAACATGGGATGTCCTTATTTGTGTCTTCTTCAATTATCTTCAGCATTTTGTAGTTTTCAAAACTTTTGCCTCCTTGGTTAAGTTTATTCCTATTATTTTTTTTGAAAAGAGAAATAATGTTCCAATCTATTAAAATAGCAAAAGTGTAATTTGACTATCTCAGGGATGGAGGCAATATAAAAATACTTTATGGAGTCATAGAAAATTTTCATACCAAATAATGCCATTAGCTACAACTATTACCTAAGAAAGTAACTGAAAAATATAAACTAAGTCCAAGTGTTGTTACAAGGATGTTAGTAACTTTGCTATCAGTAACAACACAAAATGGGAAATTAAGGATGCATCAGATGGCTGAAATTGAGGAATTCTTATACAAGTGTGTGTGTGGGTATAAAATAAAATTGTGTCATGTTGCCATTAAACATTTAAAAATATACAGATTTCATAGAATAATCATATGATATTCTGAGCCATAGAAGTATACAATAAAGTGGTTAGTGTGTAAAAACGAAGACAGTAAATTTCAGAAAGGGGTTTAACACTTGGAAATGAAAAGTGTGACTGATTTTTTTTTTACTTATAGATTGAAATGATGCTTGAAAAATAAATAAAAGGAAGTGGCATGTGCATGCATGATAAGGCTTGGTGAGATGTTGTCAAGCATCATTTCCACTTAGATTTGCTTGGATCACAGCTGAGGCTTATGGATTTAGAGTGTTGGACTGAATAGCCAGCTTGCTACTATGAAAAATTCGTGGTCTCAAGCAAGATTTCAATCACTGCCACCCTCTCTAAAGGTGAAAAATGAAAATCCCACCTTTTATTCACACAAATGCACCAAATGGTAATATCTGTACCGTTGAAGCCTAAAATGATACAATTTTTTTAATGTTTATTTATTTTTGAGAGACAGAGTGCAAGTGGGGGAGGGGCAGAAAGAGAGAGGGAGACACAGAATCCGAAGCAGGTTCCAGACTCTGAGCTGCCAGCACAGAGCCTGATGCAGGGCTTGAACCCCATGAACTGTGAGATCATGACCTGAGCTGAAGTCGGAGCCTTAACAGACCGAGCCACCCGGGGGCCGCACTGCCTAAAATGATTTAATGGAAAAGAAAAACAAAGCTTATCTTTGGTGAGTTCTAAAACTTTTAAGTTGGTCTACTATCCTGTTTCATGCTTTTCAATGATATTAGAAACAAAATTATCTTCTTAATTTCCTTTTCAGATTGTCCACTGTCAGGGCACAGAATTTCAACTGATGATTACATGTTGATTTTGTACTCCTGGAACTTTGCTGAATTCATTTATTAGTTCTAACGTGTGTGTGTGTGTGTGCGCGCGCGCGCGCGTGTGTGTGCGCGCGTGTGTGCGTGTGTGTGTGCGTGTGCGCGTGTGTGCGCGCACAATCTGCAGGGCTTTCTATATTCTTAGTGAATATGGCTCTCATTCTATGTTCTTAGTGAACAGAGAAAATTCTAGCACTTCCTTTCCAGTTCGGAATAATGTTATTGGCATAAGGGCCCTGGCTAGTACTTCCAGTATCGTGTAGGGTAGGCGGGGTGAAAGTGGGCAGTCTTGTCTCGTTCTTGGTCTTAGAAGAAAAGCGTTTAGTCTTTCACCATTGAGTATGACCTTGGCTGTGAGGTTTTTATATATGGACTTTATTATATTGAGGTAGCTTACTTCTCTTTTTTTGAAGCTGATTTATTTACTTTGAGAGGGGGGAGAGGGACAGAGAGAGGTAGGGAGCAGAATATCAAGCAGGCTCCATGCTCCGCGCAGAGCCTGATGTGGGGCTCAATCCTACAATCCTGGGATCGAGACCCAAGCCGAAATCAAGACTTGGACACTCAACTGACTGAGCTACCCAGGCATCTTGAGGTGGCATACTTCTATTTCTAGCTTGTTGAGTGTTTTTCAT